>NC_134209.1:5012500-6262500 GCF_965140235.1 Caretta caretta
GATTGAATAATATGCTTTGATCTTCCATCTGTTCATTAAAGAAAGACAAAGGTGCAGATTTGGGAGGCTGGGCACTGAGTTCCCCAGGATCATTCCTCTCCGCGTAATTCCCATGATAAATCTCCTCTCAAGGAAGAGCCCCCTGCTTTGAGCAGGGGGTTGGACTAGATGATCTCCTGAGGTCCCTTCCAACTCTGATAGTCTATGAGTCTAAAACATAGTCTAAGTGTGATCAGGGGAACTACCCAGAGCACCAGATAAATCAGGGCCCTGAGCTGAGAAAAACCAAGCCTTGGAAAGAGGCCCAAGCAGCTCAGCCGTCTTGTCCTCTGCCGTCTTGTGTGTGTGTCGCGTGTTGGTGTCACGTGTGATTTCGGTGTCGTGTTGTCTGCCGTCTTGTGTGTCGTGACGTGTCATATGTCGTGTCGTGGGCGTGTGAGATGTCGTGTGTCGTGTGTGTGGGGGGTGTGTGTTGTGTTTCTTGGCGTGTGTGAGAGATGTCGTGTCCCGTGCGCGAGCGCGTGAGTGTGTGTCGGCACGTATGAGAGTCGTCGTGTGCCGTGCGTGTGTGTGTCAGCGTGTGTGAGAGACGTGTTTCTGTGTGTGAGGCGTTGTGTGTCATGTGGTATTGTGTGTGTGTGAGACGTGGTTGTGTGTGTGTTTTCTTGAGGGTTTTGTTGGTGTGTGACGTGTTGTGTGTCAGTGTTGTGTGTGATTTTTGTGTGTGTGACGGGTTGTGTGTTGTGTTGTGCGTGTGCGACGTGCAGTGTACGCATGACATGCGGTTTACGTGCAACGCGCAATGCGCAACGTGCCTGCGACACGCAATGTGTTGTGTGTGCGACGTGTGAAGCGCTGTCTACAATGTGCGACGTGCTGTGTGTGCGACGTGCTGTGTGTTCCACGTGCAACGTGTCAGTGTCGTGTATGTGTGTCTCAATGTCATGTGTGCCATTTTGTGTCATGTGCCATTTTGTATCATGTGTCATGTGGTGTGCGTCATGTGTGTGACATGTAGTGTGTGCGTGCGTGTGACGTGTTGTGCGTGTGCATGTGCGTAGTGTGACATCTGCGTGACATGACACGTGAGACATGCAACAAACTGTGTGTGCAACTGTCACGGAGTCCCTGGGCGATGCTCTGGAACTGCTCCCCATGAAGTCAGTCAGGACTCTGGGGTAGTCGCCTTTCTGTGAGCAGCCTGTCTTCAGGACACACAGCTCACCCAGCTTCCACCTTCCTGGGTCTGACCTCGGAGCATTCAGCATCCTCTGCCTCTCCGTGCGCTTCCCACAGCGAGTCCGCTCAGGCGGTGCTCCTGGGGAAGCCAGAGGGTCCTGCCCCCCAACTTCGCAGTCAGACGTGACTCTCAGCCAGCCAGTAAAACAGAAGGTTTATTAGACGACAGGAACATGGTCTAAAACAGAGCTTGCAGGTGCAGAGAACGGGACCCCTCAGCTGGGTCCATTCTGGGGGGCAGTGAGCCAGACAACCACGTCTGCACTTCACTCCATGTCCCAGCCAGCCCCAAACTGAAAACCCCTCCAGCCCCTCCTCCTCTGGGCTTTGTTCCTTTCCCGGGCCAGGAGGTCACCTGATTCCTTTGTTCTCCAACCCTTCAGCTCTCACCTTGCAGGGGGGGAAGGGCCCAGGCCATCAGTTGCCAGGAAACAGGGTGTCGGCCATTCTCTGTGTCCAGACTCCTGCACACACCTGCCCTCTAGGGCACTGCAATGATTATACACCCTTACCCCACCCCCTAGATACTTAAGAACTGCCTAGGGGAAACTGAGGCACCCCCACACTATTCAGAGGAAACATTAAGAACAGTCCCACTTCGTCACATCTCTCCCCCCTTCGAGATCGAACTGAGCGGGGTCACTTTAGCCGGTGACCTGGGGAAGTTCGAAGCCACCAACGTTCCCATGGATGCCCCAGCATCTCTCCCATTCCTTGGTAGGAGTTACACCAGGCCCTTCCAGTTTCACGCCCTCCCTTAGGTCAGGGGTGGTCGATAGCACTCGCAGGCCGCATGTGGGAAGGTTTATGCAGCCCATGCCCTTTGGCCACCCCAAGAATGTCTCCCCATTGACCATCACCTTCTGCTCCCACTGGAGGTCCGGGGGGCCTGGCCCCAGGAAACTCCACACAGACATATAGGTTGGGGTCAGGAGTGGGAGCCTGTCCACATCCCCAACCATCTGGCTGACGGAGTGTGTGGCCTTGGGACCCAGCAAGGGAGCTAGACACCGGGGCTTTTCCGCAGGGTCCCCTTGGTTCAAATCGCCAGCCTGCTCAAAGGCAGTGAGGTGGGCATCCACACCCCCCTCCCTCCTTAACCAGGGGCAGCAATTTAGTCTCGAGGTTCCCTGCGGAACTGGCCCCCCGGGATCTATCCCCACTCACCCCGGGGAGGTCCCCTAGGCCTGTCCGCTCCCCCACCGCCAGTTCATGCTGCTGCTGCTTCTGCAGCTCTTTCTCGGGCTCTCGCTGTCTCCCAGGGTCCTCTTGCTCTCTCAGACTCAGCTCCAATCCCGTCCGTCTTGATCCCCCGATGGGGAACCCGATCGTGAAGACCCTCGTCTGGTCGGGGACAGGAGTCTTGGCGATGCCTGGCTCCTGCTTCAGCTGCTCCCAGATCCTGCTATAGCCCCAGTTGGGGTCAGGAATCTGTTCCTTAGAGCGGTCATCCTCCTCCAGCTGCACGATTAACTCTGCTTTGGTGAACTTTCCAATGCTCAACCCTCTCTTTTTGCACAGGGTGACAATGTCCTTCTTAAGGAGACGGTGACAGGCCATCACTCCGCCCTTCCCAAGCTGTTGTGGACTCACAGGCCCATGTGTTCTCAGCTCCCCACGGTTTCCAGGGAGAACCCCTAGTGTGCCAGCCCTTCTCGAGGTCACCACCTCTTTGCCAGGGTCGAGCTGCAGACTCCTCCGCCCCTGAGACTGCTCACTGCAGTCCCCAGGGGAACCCTGTTACTGCACAGTCCTTCTCGCTGGTCACACACTCCCAGGGGTTAACCGCCCCCCGAAACCGCTCCTCTCTGAGCCTTCAGCAGGCCTGGTCCTCGGCAATCCCCCTTCGTGTTACTGCTCCCCAGTCACTTACTGCAGGAAGCGCCATCCACGGGGTGCAGTACATCCCACCGCTGCCACCAGTTTTCACGGAGTCCCTGGGCGATGCTCTGGAACTGCTCCCCATGAAGTCAGTCAGGACTCTGGGGTAGTCGCCTTTCTGTGAGCAGCCTGTCTTCAGGACACACAGCTCACACAGCTTCCACCTTCCTGGGTCTGACCTCGGAGCATTCAGCATCCTCTGCCTCTCCGTGCGCTTCCCACAGCGAGTCCGCTCAGGCGGTGCTCCTGGGGAAGCCAGAGGGTCCTGCACCCCAACTTCGCAGTCAGACGTGACTCTCAGCCAGCCAGTAAAACAGAAGGTTTATTAGACTACAGGAACATGGTCTAAAACAGAGCTTGCAGGTGCAGAGAACGGGACCCCTCAGCTGGGTCCATTCTGGGGGGCAGTGAGCCAGACAACCACGTCTGCACTTCACTCCATGTCCCAGCCAGCCCCAAACTGAAAACCCCTCCAGCCCCTCCTCCTCTGGGCTTTGTTCCTTTCCCGGGCCAGGAGGTCACCTGATTCCTTTGTTCTCCAACCCTTCAGCTCTCACCTTGCAGGGGGGGAAGGGCCCAGGCCATCAGTTGCCAGGAAACAGGGTGTCGGCCATTCTCTGTGTCCAGACTCCTGCACACACCTGCCCTCTAGGGCACTGCAATGATTATACACCCTTACCCCACCCCCTAGATACTTAAGAACTGCCTAGGGGAAACTGAGGCACCCCCACACTATTCAGAGGAAACATTAAGAACAGTCCCACTTCGTCACAGCGACTTTGTGTGTGTGTGACGTACGTGCAACGTGCTGTGTGTCATTCAGTGTGTGTGAGACGTGTTGTGGGTCGTGTTGTGTGTCGTGTTGAGTGTGAGACGTGTTGTGTGTCATGTTGAGTGTGTGAGTGTGACATGTTGCGGGTCGTGTTGTGTTGAGTGTGTATGACATGTTGTGCGTCATGTGTGTGATGTTTTGTGTGTGACGCTTTCCATGTCGTCTTGTGTGTGTGTCTGTGTGGTGTGTTATTTTTGTGTGTCGTGTTGTGTGCCGTTTTGTGTCATCGTGTGTGTGTGACGTGTGTGCATCCACGCGTTCGACGTATTGTGCGTGTCCGTGTGGGAAGTGCGAAGTGGGATGGGTCAACTTGCCGCCCCCTTCCCCAACACTTTAGCCCCCTGTCGTAAACATGACCCTACCCCCTCCCCAGGGTGCTACTGACACTAAAACGACCTAAAAGACCCCCGACTTATCACTATTGGCTGCACCCCATTGCCACCCGCACTTCTATGCTGCTGCTGGCCAAACCCTCCCCCCAAAATCTAAACCCCACCCCCTACCCGGAACCCAACTGGAACCCTGACCCCATAACCTGCCCCCCAACTCGAAACCCCTGAACCAAAACTGTAGCCCAACCCTCACCCCAACCCGAACCTCCAGCTCTGCACCCAGCCCCCCGAAGCCTGACACCGCTTTAAGCCAGAGCCCAGTTCCCCATTCCCACCCTGGGCAACAACAGTGCAAACCACACCCTCCTGCCCCCCGCCCAGGGATCCTGCTTCTTACCACCCCTTCTTTGGAAATGAAACTTTTCTTCACTTGCATCCCACACACCTTCATTCTCCTTTAAGGGGTTATTTAGTGACAGGGGTCTACAAAAGGCAACTCTTTGCTATCACAGCGTAACAGGACACAGAGAAGTGAAAACAGTGCAAACAACATTCCACGAGTTTTCAGGAGGTTTAAACACCCAATACATTTGAACATTGAACAGTCGCTTTGATCTCTACTAACACACACATCCGTTGGCCTGAATACACTCTGACACAAGCTGCTATTTCAGCGTCACGCCTTGTACAAACATTACTGCAACAGCGTGTAGGGCAGCGTGACCCCCGGGGGTCTGTGAGCTGGTTTCAGGGCGTCCGCAGGACCCCGCAGCTTGGCCTCCCCGCCTGTTCCACCCACCGCCTGTGCTTCCCCGGAGGGATCTGCAGACTGTCAATGCTGCCCGGAGCTTCCCTTCCCTGCCAGGCCTGAGCAACCAGCGCTTGTAACCAGGCCACTCACAGCCTCCCCGCGGGGAGCGTATGGACACAAACCGGCTGGAGAGCAGTTAGGGCAGGAATCCCTGGAGACTCGGGGAGCACCTTCAGCGGATGAGGGTGACACACCCCACAGGAGCTGAATTTCCCACTCGGGTCTAAGTCGTGCCATGTGGATGGGGCAGCGCAGTTGGGAGGCTCTGTTTGCTGCAGTGGATCCAGTGGGGGTCGATGTCGTGGGGGTCGAGTGAAGACCCACTAAATTGACAGCAGAGCGCTCTCCGGTCGCCGTTGGGACTGCGCCGGGAACGGCAGGAGGAAGGGAAGTCGACCGAAGAGCGTCTCCTGTCAACCCAGCCCAGTGTAGACACAGCAGTAAGTCGACCAAAGCTACATCAAATCCACCTCTGTTATTCACGCAGCGGGAGCAGCGTAACTTAGAACGACTTCCTGCGGTAGGAGAGAGTCATAAATAGAAAGGGAAGGCTAACCACCTTTAAATCCCTCCTGGCCAGAGGAAAAAATCCTCTCACCTGTAAAGGGTTAAGAAGCTAGGAGAACCTCGCTGGCACCTGACCAAAATGACCAATGAGGAGACAAGATGCTTTCAAAAGCTGGGGGGAGGGAGAAACAAAGGGTCTGTGTCTGTCTGTGTGATGCTTTTGCCGGGGACAGAACAGGAATGGCGTCTTAGAACTTAGTAAGTAATCAAGCTAGATATGCGTTAGATTCTGATTCCTTTAAATGGGTGAGAAAATAAGCTGCGCTGAATGGAATGGATATTCCTGTCTGTGTGTCTTTTTGTAACTTAAGGTTTTGCCTAGAGGGATTCTCGGTGTTTTGAATCTAACTACCCTGTAAGGTACTTACCATCCTGAGTTGACAGAGGTGATTCTTTTTACTTTTTCTTCTATTAAAATTCTTCTTTTAAGAAACTGAATGTTTTTTTTTTATTGTTCTTAAGATCCAAGGGTGTGGGTCTGTGGTCACCTATGCAAATTGATGAGGATTTTTACCAAACCTTCCCCAGGAAATGGGGAGCAATGTTTTGGTGAGAATTTTTGGGGGAAAGACGTTTCCAAACAGCTCTTTCCTAATAAAAAAACCCGGTTAGACTTTTGGTGGTAGCAGCGAAAGTCCCAGGGCAAAAGGTAAAATAGTTTGTACCTTGGGGAAGTTTTAACCTAAGCGGGTAAAAGTAAGCTGAGGAGGTTTTCATGCAGGTCCCCACATCTGTACCCTAGCGTTCAGAGTGGGGAAGGAGCCTTGACAGATAGACACAGTGTGAGGCCTGAGTTTCCCCTGCAGTCTGGATGCTCAAACACCGGCTTGGCAACACAAGTCAGCAAGCCCAGGCCACATAGAGACAGGCTCAGTGTGCAGCGTGGACAGACCCTCCGACAGCCCCAGTATTGTCAAAAGAGGAAATCCTGCCTGTGTTTTGACTTGCTGGTAGAAGAGCCGAGTGACATTGGAGCTCACCGAGCTTCACTGACCAACGCAGCGCTCCAGCACCTGAGCTCTCGGGCTCCCTGTTGAAAGAAAAGCTGAAGGAGCGACCAAGGTCAAAGAGAGGTGCTCGTCTTTGGCCCAGGGCAGGGAGTCCCACCCTCAAAGCGAGAACATTTCTCTCTTTGTCCGTCTGAGTTGGGGCAGGAGTGATAACACGTCTCCTGCATTGGCTATTTCAGAGAGTAGTTTCCGACTGTCTTCTCAAAGACAGGGTGCGAAACAGGCCTCAAACCTGACTGAGTGGAAACAAGAACGATGCAGCTCGACTGAGCCAGCTGAGAATTGAGATGTGCCCCTTTGCTCGAGTGAGGGAATGACCTGTGAGGGGACTGGAAACCTGACCGGCCAATTCTTAACTTGCATCTCTCAGCCTCTTTCCTCTGAGTGCCGTCACGGTAGCTTCAATACTCCAGCACCGGGCGCCCTGCCAGCTCTGGGCCCGACAAGCTTTCCTTGGGATTGGATTCTGGAGAGCAGGGGGCAGGGAAGCAACAGGTGCATGTGGCTCCGTGGTGAGGTTTTCCTTGCAAGATGTGTGTGTGAGTCTGTGTGTGTCGGAAGCACTGAGTGTGGCTCTCCCTGAACCCACAGAGGGCGAGGGCGGCGGGAGCGAGACAGTAGAAGTATAAAGGGGCAAGGACGGGCGTAACGATGATGACTGTGTTGTGTTTCATTCCTCAGATGTGGGGCCAGCACCTTTCTCTTGAGCCTTGTCGTATCCCAGGGGTAAAACTCGCCATCTGTCCAGCTACGAGGGCATGTTTGTGTTCATTCCTGCGAGCCACACAGGGGTCTGAGGTTGCTGCTTCCAATCCTCTGGCTCTGCCGGGAGAAGGGGCAATTCAGGCCATAACTGAGCTGAGGGAGGGAGATGAAATAAGATGGGTCCCAAAGATTGATCCCTGAGGAACTCCACTGGTAACCTCCCTCCTGCCTGACAGTTCACCTTTCAGCAGGACCTGCTATAATCTCCCTGTTAACCATTTCCCTATCCATCTTTCAATTTTCATATTGATCCCCATCTTTGCCAGTTTAACTAATAATTCCCCATGTGGCACCATATCAAACGTCTTCCTGAAATCTTGGTCAATTAGATCCACTGCGTTTCCTTTGTCTAAAAAATCTGTTACTTTCTCAAAGAAGGAGATCAGGTTGGTTTGGCATGATCTACCTTTTGTAAAACCATCTTGTATTTTGTCCCATTTACCATTGACCTCAATGTCCTTAACTACTTTCTCCTTCAAAATTTTTTCCAAGACCTTGCATACTACAGATGTCGAACTAACAGGCCTGTAGTTACCCGGATCACTTCCCCCCCCCCCTTAAAAATAGCAACTATGTTTGTAATTCTCCAATCAAACGGTACAACCCCTGAGTCGACAGATTCATTACAATTTCTTGCTAATGGGCTTGCAATTTCATGTGCCAGTTCCTTTAATATTCTTGGATGAAGATTATCTGGCCCCCCCGATTTAGTCCCATTGAGCTGTTTGAGTTTCGCTTCTACCTCAGATATGGTAATATCTACCTCCATCTCCTCCTTCCCATTTGTCATGCTACCATTATCCCTAAGATCCTCATTAGCCTTATTAAAGACTGAGGCAAAGTATTTGTTTAGATATTGGGCCATGCCCAGATTATCCTTGACCTCCACTCCATCCTCAGTGCTGAGCGGTCCCACTTCTTCTTTTTTGGTTTTCTTCTTATTGACATGGTGATAGAACCTTTTACGATTGGTTTTAATTCTCTTTGCAAGGTCCTTCTCACTTTATCCCTTCATGTTCTGACCTCAAGAAGGTAGCTTTCCTTGCTGATCCCTCCCATTTTCCACTCCCTGTATTCTTTCTCCTTTTTCTTAATCAGCTCTCCGAGATTCTTGCTCATCCAGCTTGGTCTACAACTCCTGCCTATGAATTTTCCCCCCTTTCTTGGGATGCAGGCTTCTGATAGCTTCTGCAGCTTTGATGTAAAGTAATCCCAGGCCTCCTCTGCCTTTAGATCCCTAAAGTTCTTCAGTCCAATCCACTTGCCTAACTCATTTCCTTAATTTTTCAAAAAGAAAAGGAGTACTTGTGGCACCTTAGAGACTAACCAATTTATTTGAGCATGAGCTTTCGTGAGCTACAGCTCACTTCATCAGATGTTTACCGTGGAAAGGCAGTACCTCTAGTTCCTCCATTTTGATACCAAGGCTCCTCGCATTGGTGTACAAACATCTTCATTTTTGCTGGTTGGCCTCCCTCACCTTCTTTACCCAATGAGGCATGGTCATTCTACAGCCAGTAGAACCTATTAGACTGGTATCCACGCTGCCCTTCCTCCTTATAGCCATTCTCCTACCCATGGCTGTATCCTTTCTTACTTTGTTTTCTTCCCTCTCAAGGCTAAAATCCGGCGTGGAGATTACCTGGACATCCCCTAACCAACCATCTCCCCCAGATTCCTAGTTTAAAGCTCTCTTAATCAGTTGTGCCAGCCTCCATCCTAGAAGTCTATTTCTTTCCCTACTCAGATGAAGTCCATCCTGAGAGAACTGTCCTCTCTCCAGGAATGCCTCCCAGTGGCCATTCATCCCAAAGCCCTCCTTCTAGCACCACTGCCTGAGCCATCTGTTGACAGTCATAATCTTGTCACGCCTTTGTTGCCCTTCTCCAGGAACAGGCAAAAGCCCACTACAGATCACCTGAGCCTCGATTTCCTTAAGCGTCTTCCCCAGCCAAGCACAGTCTCCCTTAATCCTTTCCAGCGAGAAACTAGCTTTATCATTTGTTCCCACATGAAGGATAATTAATGGATTCTTTCCTGTTCCCTTTAGGATCCTTTTCAACCTGAGATCTACATCCCGTATCTTAGCACCTGAAAGACAGCACACCCTTCTATTCTCTGGATCAGCTCTGGTTACAGGCCTGTCTTGTCTTCTCAGTAAAGAGTCCCCGATCACATAGCCCTGCCTTTCCCTGGTGACGATGCTGTTCTCCAGTCTATCCCCTCTTCCCTCTGGCTGCAAGTTCTTTCCATTCCTATTCTCCCTTGTAATCCTCTTCTACCCATCCTGTATCCTCCTGGGGCTCATATTTGGTGTAGTCTCCATTGACTCTTCCCCTTTTCCTATAGGACTAGCCACTCTTCTCTTCCTCCTTGCCCCTCCACCTTCAGTGACTACCTGTTGAGCCCCTTCTTCATTTTCCAACTCTCAAAACCTATTCCTGAGCTCTATTTCTCCTTCACGAGCCCGTCTTTTCCTCTGCCTGGTTCTTGTAGTCAAATGCTTCCACTGACCACTTCCCTCACCCAGCAGTCTCCCCTCAGAATTTCTCAGTCCTGCTTCCATCGGCAAGTCTGAGCTTTTCCCTTCAGATACCTCATGTCTTTGCTCCATCATCTGCTCAAACCCCTTTCTAAACTCAACCAGACTTTCCACCTGCATCTCCAAACCTCAGATCTTCTCCTCCATCAGCTCAAGCAGACGGCATTTCATGCAGACAAAACTCTTACCAGGTCCCCCCTCCAGGATCATGGACATACGGCAGCTTCCACAGCCAGTCATCTCCATTGTGTCTTCCACAACATGAGTCACTCCCACCGCTGCCTCCGTGTCTGTCATCGCCTTCCCACCTAAATCCTGTTCACCTGGGAAACACCCAAACCCCACCCCCCACAGCAACAACAAACCCCAAACAAGCACCACAAGACAAACTCCCCCTCAGACTTCCCTGTTTACAGCCCTGTTTGCTGGCTCCTGTGCCACGGCCTGACTGGCTGGCTCCCTTCATAGGACCCCGAGTCAGAGAAGCCCCGGCCCCAAATCAGGGATCAACTTCTCCCCCAGCACAAAGCCCCCACAAGCCTCGACACGTACACATAATCCCAACACACAACCGAATACCAACACCTTCTCCCCCACACCATTCACAGCTGTTGGTGGGTCTTGGGGAAACCCTGGTGCACCAGCGGGGGCGGGTGTCTGACGGGGTGGGTGAGGCGGCAGGGGGCGGGGAGGGGGCCCAGCTGGGACGTGGAGGGGTCTGTGTGGTGCGAGCTGTGGGAAGGTAGGGGATGGATTGGTGCTGTGGGAGGAGGAAAGGGGGGTTGTGGACAGGGGGCGATTGGGTTGTCGGGATGGGGGCTGGGTCTGGCAGGGATGTGGGGGAGGGAGAGGCTATAGGGGACCTGGATCGGGGACTTGGGTCAATGGCATGGCTGTGGCTGTTGGGTTGGGTTGGGAGGGGCAGCACCATGGCCGCCCCCAGGGGGACACAGCATGGCTGTGGGGGGCTGTAGGGAGGGGAGGGGTCTGTGGGGTGGGGTGTCTCAGCTGGGTGGGGTGGCTGCGACACGTGGGGAGCGGGGGGCAGAAGGGGGGGCTGGGGGCTCTGAGCCGCTCCACCTGGCCCCGAGCTCCGGAGAGCCCCCAGCCCATGCTCTCGGTAGAGGGGCGACGAGCCCAGCCGGCCCCGGGTCTCCGTGCGGCGCGGCCCGGCGGCCGGTCCTGGGGCAGCCGCCCCCAGCCCCTGGGGCTCCAGGCAGCGCAGTCAGGGGGCAGGGAGCAGCGGAGGGGTGGGGTAGAGGGCAGGGGAGTTCACGGGGGGTCAGGGGCTGGGGGGTGGATGGGGTCAGGGTGGAGAGAGGGCGGGAAACAGGGGGATGAATGGGGGCAGGAGGTCCCGGGGCGGTCAGGGAGAAGGGCTGGTTGGATGGGGCAGAAGGTCCGGGGGACAGACAGGAAGGGGGGGGGTTAGATGGGGGAGTGTGGGGCTGTTAGGGGCAGGGGGATCTGGAGCCCCTCAGGGAACAGAGGGGTTGGATGGGGCCGGAGGCCCGGGGCGGCCGTCCGGGGGCGAGAAGCAGGGGTCAGATGGGGGCGGGGGCCGGGCCATGTCTTGCTGTTTGAGGAGGCACAGCCTCCCCTAACTGTCCCTCCGTACAATTTCTGAAACCCGATCCGGCATCAGGCCAAAGTTTGCCTGCCCCTGGCTTAGGGCCTGATTCATGCAAAGACCCATTGGGAGTGTGTGAACATTGCCCCATTTCTGAAACTGGAAACAACCCCCTGCACAGGGCTGGGAAAACAGAGCAGAGCACTGGAGCCTGAACCCCCTCATGAGAGACTGCAATGAAATCCTCTCAGGCATTGGCATCCAGACAGCAGGAGTATCTGGCTGTGTCGACTCTCTCCTCCGGCCCTCAGCGACCAGCACCCCGAGCCAATGCCTGAGATGACGGGGCGTCCAGGATTTCCAGGTTTATGGATCTTGGGTAGCAGATAGAAGACCCCTGGTCGGGATTCCAGGGGTGGGTCTGTGCAGATTTGTTCTTGTGCTTTTTCAGGGAGTTTCTTGAGCAGATGGTGCAGTTTCTCTTGGTCACCCTGAGTGGGATCAGAGGGGAATGGGCTGGAGAATGTGGAGTTGGAGAGCTGCCGAGCAGCCTCTTGTTCATATTCCAACCTATTCAGGATCACGACAGCACCTCCTTTGTCAGCCTTTTCCATTCTGATGTCAGAGTTGTTCCTGAGGCCATGGACGGTGTTGTGTTCTGCACGGCTGAGGTTATGGGCCACGTGATTCTGTTTTTTGACCACTTCAGCCTGTGCTTGTCGGCTAAAGCACTCGAGTTGAAGTCCAGTCTGCTGTTTTGACCTTCAGGCAGAATCCTTCTTTTTGTCGTGTTGGTAGGAAGGTCTTTGTGGATTAGTGTGTTGTTCAGAGGTGTGTTGGAAATATTCCTTCTGTCGGAGACGTGGAAAGTCACATTCCAGGTCACCGCAGAACTGTATCATGTTGGTGGGGGTGGAGGGGCAGAAGGAGAGGCCACCCAAGACACCCACTTCCTGGACACTACAGTGCTAATTAGCGATGGTCACATAAACACCAGCCTATCCTGAACCGCTATACTTACCTACATGCCTCCAGCTTTCATCCAGACCACATCACACGATCCGTTGTCTACAGCCAAGTTCTAAGATACAACCGCATTTGCTCCAGCCGCTCAGACAGAGACAAACACCTACAGGATCTCTATCCAGCATTCTTCAAACTACAATCCCCACCTGCTGAAAGGAAGAATATCCCGTAGTCACCTACTCCAGGACAGGCCCAACAAAGAAAGGAACAGAACGCCACCAGCCATCAGCTTCAGCCCCCAACTAAAAGATCTCCAGGGCAGGATCAAGGATCTACAATCTATTCTGAAGGACAATCCCTCACTCTCACAGATCTTGGGAGACAGGCCAGTGCTCGCTTTCAGACAGCCCCCCAACCTGAAGCAAATACTCACCAGCAACCACACATCAAAAACACGAACCCAGGAACCTATCCTTGCAACAAACCCATTGCCAACTCTGTCCACATATCTAGTCTAGGGACACCATCCTCGGACCTAATCACGTCAGCCACACCATCAAATGTGCCCAAATACATTTGTTAGTCTCTAAGGTGTCAGAACTACTCCTTGTTTTGTTTTGTTTTTTGTTTTTTTTTTGCTGATACAGACTAACACGTCTCCCACTCTGAACTAAATGATTGCATCTCTCCCCAAAATCGATCTATAAGCACAGAGAACACCCTGGACACCAGGCCTTTAAACGTTAGGAAACATCAGAGTTAAGGTGACGTGTACATACTTCGCGCAGTGCTGTTGTGCATGTGTGTTATGATACAGACTCACAAGTGTGGCCTTGAGGTCAATTCCCTGCCCCCCACAGCATCAATTTCCTCCAGACTCCCAAGGGAAGTGGTGCTTCCTCCATCCCTTGATGAGATGCCTTTCTCGAGTCTGCTTTGGTCCAAAACTCGCTACTGCGCCATGCATGAGGCCTGTGATGTGTAGGGGGCCAGATGAGATGATCTAAGAGTCTCTTCTGGCCTTCAAGTCTCCAAACCTCTGCAAAACTGAGTACGGCACATTGAGCATCCTCTGATGGTTCCACGTGTGGCCTGCGTGAACCCTTGCACGACCACTGAGTGTGTGGGGGTGACCCAGGGGGAGCAGCTCAAACACGCACAGGAGCTGGCTCGGGGCAGGACATGAGCCCTGCAGGGCAGGGGTGGGGGTGGCAGTGACATCACAAGGGCCTTTTGCAGCACTCAGCTGATTGGTGAAAGGCGGTTGGGAGGCGGTGACCTCACAGAGAGTCCACGACAACGGCCAGGGAGGACAGGCTGCAGGGCAGGGGGATCTCAGAGACCCCCGGGGCTTTGCTGCAGGGAGTCTCCTTCTTGAGGTGTCTCCTTGAGGACTGAGAGAGAATTCAGGGTCTCGTATGTGAGCGCGAGGTGGAGCCTCTCTGGAGTTTTCTCCTTTCCCACTGCTCATTGAGCGAGAAGACAGACGTCCCTGTGGAGAAGGGAAGAGCCCCAGAGAGGTTTGGTACCGAGGCAGCCTGATCCACCCGGTGCTGGCCAAATTCTCGGCACGGAAAACAGGAGGTTAAGGTGGGACAATTTTCCCCCAGCTAGGCCTTTGTCCCTTCGAGTCCTTGGGGTTTGACTTTTTTGGTTTCCCTTTTCCTGCTTCCCTCCCTCCACTGGCAAGGAGGGGGCTGCTCTGTAGCCCTCATGGTGGGAGGCCTCCCAAAGAGATGGGACAGGAAGCGTGCTCTGAGAGTGATCCTCACCGGTGACCTGAGCCATCCCTGGGCCATCTGGGGAACCCTCAGGCCACCGCCAGAGTCTCCACGCTGATTGCCTGAGCAGGGGGTCTCGTGGCAGGGAGGAGATTCAGGACTTTGTTGTTCTTGTTTAAGGCCCAGCAAATAAGCCAGAACCAATCATCTGCTTGGTGAATTGTTCTCCCTCTCGCTGCTGATTGTCTCTGAGCCATCCCTGGTTCTCGCTGGTGTTCTCGTGCTTCTAAAACACTTGCTGAAGAAGCAGTGTGAATGGTTGTTGGTCTGTAGCTCATTGCAGGTGACTTTATTCTGATCATTCAGTGTGCGAAACTCCAGACTGATGGTTTGTTTGAAAGTCAGGACACCCGGGTCCTGTTCCCAACTCTATCCCGACAGGTTGTGTGATGGAAGACAAGGCCCTTCGCCTTTTTCAGCCTTCGTTTCTCTCTCTGTCAGCTGGGGAGAACAATCCTCTCACACCTGCCTCCCGGTGGGGGGAGGCTGGGGAGCTGTGGGGACCTGTTTGAGAGCATCACTCGGAGCAGTGTATCGCAGGAGGTGTCCTATCGGGTTGAGTCATTCCAGAGGATGATGTCGTGCAGCAGAAGCCCGTTTTCCCAACCTGGCGTGACACAGCTTTGCATGTGAACCGAACCAAGGGCGCACACAGGTCCAGAAGCCGGCGATTTCTCCTTTGGCCGCTAGATGGCGCTGCAGGCTCCCACTTCCCCCTTCTGGTCAGCGCGATGGGGGTTAGTCTCCCCAAAAAGAACGCCCGTCTCGCTTTGAACGTTCCTTGATGTGCACCCTGTGGACTGTCATAAATGGAAAGGGAAGTCTAACCACCTTGAAATCCCTCCTGGCCAGAGGAAAAACCCTTTCACCTCTTAAGGTTAAGAAGCTAAGATAACCTCGCTGGCCCCTGACCCAGATGATCAATGAGGATACAAGATACTTTCAAAGCTGGAGGGGGCGTAAAACAAAGGGTTCTCTCTGTCTGTGTGTTGTCTTTTGCTGGGACCAGAGCAGGAACACAGGTCAGAAGTCCTCTAAAGGGTTAATAAGCAATCTGGTTAGATATGCGTTCAATTCTGTTTTGTTGAAATGGCTGATAAAATAAGTTGTGCTGAATGGAATGTATATTCCTGATTTTTGTGTCTTTTTGTTACTTAAGGTTTAGCCTAGAGGGATTCTCTATGTTTTGAATCTGATTACCCTGTAAGGTATCTACCATCCTGATTTTACAGAGGTGATTCTTTTACTTTTTCTTTCATTAAAATTCTTCTTTTAAGAACCTGATTGCTTTTTCATTGTTCTTAAGATCCAAGGGTTTGGGTCTGTGTTCACCTATGCAAATTAGTGAGTATTTTTATCAAGCCTTCCCCAGGAAAGGGGGTGTAGAGCTTGGGGGGGTTTGGTTGGGAAAGACGTTTCCAAGCGGGCTCTCTCCCTGTTATATTTGTTCGACGCTTGGTGGTGGCAGCAATAAAGTCCAGGGACAAACGGTAAAATAGTTTGTACCTTGGGAAAGTTTTAACCTGAGCTGGTAAAAATAAGCTTAGCGGTTTTTTCATGCAGGTCCCCACATCTGTACCCTAGAGTTCAGAGTGGGGAAGGAACCTTGACATGGACTATCGGGATACGTTTCAAAAAGTTGCAGGGCTTGTTTCATGGTCTACACAACGACAATCTTTCTTCCTTTTTAAGAAGTGATGACATTTTTGGTCAAGATCCTTGATTATTCAGGGACATATCCCAGAAGACCCAAAGTATTTGGGACATAAGACTTGTCTGGAAGGGTGCAGAGGGCTAAAGTGTTTTTGGCCATAGCAGGTTACTTGTCCCAAGAATGACGTCCATCCCCCTTCAATTCAAGCCCCAAATGAGCTGTTACCAGAATTGCCCGTTTTGGGAGCTGCAGGGATCTTTAGCTTAGGTATAAGAAGCTTTGCTGCAGAGTGAATGGAGAAGCCAAAAACACCCATGGAGGTGGGGTGGCGGGGAGAGCAATCAGCTTAAGCATGAAAGTTATTTATTCCCAGGTAGTAACCTTACCAGGGGAGCCAAACAAAAAAACCGTTCCAAGATTAAATGTAACTTAAATTTGATGACAAAATTAGGGCTAGCAAACTATAACTGATCACAAAAGGCAGGGTCAGGAGGCTATACATAGAGAGAGACAGAGGCACAGAAAGAGACAGATGGATCTCAGCACTCCTTGAAGCTGGAATCGATCAGGGTTCCCAGGTGGCCTTGGTAGCTGAGGGACCGAAGCGCTGGAGCCAGGAAGAGCCCCCAGCACAATCAGTCAGGAAAAGCGAATGAGGAGGACTTGTGGCACCTTAGAGACGAACCAATTTATCTGAGCATAAACTTTCGTGAGCTAAAGCCCACTTCATCAGATGCATGCAGGGGAAAATACAGCAGGAAGAGATGTATATAGATATATCGATAGAGAGAGGACGAGAAAATGGGGGTTGCCATACCAACTCTTAACAAGACCAATCGATGAAGGTGGGCTGTTAGCAGCAGGAGAAACAAAACTTTTGCTGGAATCATCAGGCTAATCTGGAGGGACTAAAACTGCAGGGCAGAGAGACCAGTAAGTGTTAGGGGGTTCCGATCCAGTCCCCCAGCTTCTGGCTGCCCCGCCCCCCTTCACCCCCCGCCTTAAGACAGCCATTGCTGGGAGCCCCCTCCAACCAGAACTTCAACTTGTAAAGATTGTAGATAAAACCTGTACAGCTGTGTGCCTTTGGGCAAAAAGTTACACACAGGTACATCAAATACATTATGAAAGAAAACATGCAAAAGAAACCACAGTGGGTAAAACCAGGGAACAAAAGCCTGAGCAGCCAAAACCCCAGCCAGCTGTTGCTCCCACGAAGAAGGAACTGTTCCAATATCTCGTCCTTCACATTTCTCATCGGAACTACCAGGGCCTGATGAAACTGGGGCCGATTGAAAAGTGTGAAAATATTTTTTCAAAGAAAAAACATCCACAACTTGATTCCATTTTATTGACAGCATCATTGTTCGTACTCGCCTGGCTTGCCTTCTCTGGCAGAAGAGAGGCAGACAGACGCGGATGAGGACCACCAGCTGTGCCCCCACAAGACTGGGCTCTGGGCCAATCCTCCAGATATCTGAGACCCACATCCTTCCCCAGATCAACCGCCTGCAAAGTGGACCAGACCCACATCCCTCCCCAGAATGACCATCCGTGACCTGGACAGCGCCCCCAGCTCAGCCAGGAAGGAGAACTCTTGAAACTTTCTTTGGCTTTTCATCTCCCTGTTCTTCCCCTAATTGTTGGGGGCTGAAAATACCTGGCCGTGGGAAGCGAAGAGGCAGGCCCTGGATTCTACCTCTCGGGAGCCCACAGCTCACCCCCAGAGGGTCGCCGACGGTCTGGTGAGACGCTAGAAGGGCCATTCGCAAGTGCTTCAATTTTCCAGCTCGATTTGGCTGTTGGTTTCTGGCCCAAAATGCGGAGGCCTGAGAGCGTCAGCACTGGGCAAATGTGGCTCGTTGCTGGAAGAGTCTGATTCTCCCGTCGTCTTCTCCCTTCCGAGGGATCCTCCGCGTCTCTCAGCAGCTCCTGGGGTCCCCAGCCGCTGTCCCCCCAGCCCGGTGGCAGACTGACGGCAGGGCAAGAAAGCGGACGCCGAACCCTCTTTGCTGTTGGCCTCCGGGACATCGCAATCAGCTTGTGCAGAAAAACACACAGACCCCACCCGGAGCACATCGCACGTCACACACACAACACGTCCTGCGTCGCACATCACACACACAAAACATTGCACGTCACACACACACAACACGCCTCATGTTGCACGTTACATGTTGCACGTCGCACACGCAAACACAAGACGTCGCAACTCACACTTCACATGTGCGTCTTCTTGTTTGCCGTGTTGAGTGTGTGTGTGATGTTGTGTTTGTGGTGTCATGTGACATGGGGTGTGTGTGTGTGTGTGTGTGTGTGCGTATGTGTGATGTGTTTTGCATTGTCTTGGGTGTGTCGTGTTGTGTGTCATGTTGTATGTGTTTGTGCCTATCTGTGTGATGTGTTGTGTGTCGTGTTGTGTGTTTGTGTGTGTGTGATGTGGTGTGTGTGTGTGGTGTGTTTGTGGTGTCATGTGGCATGTGGGGGTGTGTGTCTGACATGTTGTATGCCATGTTGTGTGTCTTTGTGTCTGTGTGACGTGTTGTGTGTTGTGTGTGTGTGATGTGTTGTGTTTCATGTTGTGCGTGTGTGAGAGACCTGTTTGTGTGTGTGTGTGATGTGTTGTGTTTGTGAGGCATTGTGTGTTTGTGCGACGTGCGACGTGTTGTGTGTGCGATGTGCGACGTGCAACGTGTGTGCGACATGCAACGTTTTTGTGTGTAATGTGCGACACGCAACGTGTTGTGTGTTAGAAGTGTGGCGTGCAATGTGTGACGTGTGCCGTGCTGAGTGTGTGTGCGACGTGTGACGTGTTGTGTGTCCGACATTCGACGTGTTGTGTGTGTGACGAGCGATGTGCGACGTGTTGTGTGTGCAGGTGTGACGTGCAACATGTGACGTGCGATGTGTTGTGTGTGTCCGTACGATGTGCGACGTGAGATGTGTTGTATGTGTGACATGTTGTGTGTCATGTTGTGTGTTACATGTTGTGTTGTGTGTGTCTGTGTGTCTGTGTGAGACGGGTTCTGTGTCGTCTTGTGTGTGTGTGAGAGAGGTGTTTGTGTGTGTGATGTGTTGTGTGTCATGTTGTGTGTCACGTGTGTGTTTGTGTGTGACATGTTTCTGTGTGTGTGTCATGCGACTTGCATACATGTGTGCATGCTATGTGTTCTGTGTATCCGTGCAACGTGCAACGTGTTGTGTGGGACATGCGATTTGTTTCTGTGTGTGTTGTATTGTGTGTGTGTCATGTTGTGTTAGGTGTGTGTGTGATACGGGTTGTGTGTCGTGTTGTGTGTGAAATGTTTTTGTGTGTATTTGTCTCATGTTGTGTGTGTCGTGTTATGTGTATGTGTGTGACGGGCTGTGTGTCGTGTGTGTGTTGTGTGTGGTCTAGAGTGTTGTATGGATTGTGTGTGGTTGTGTGTTTGTGGTAACATGTGATGTGGTGTGTGGCTGTGGGTGTGTGAGACGTGTGTTGTGTGTGTGTGACGTACTGTGTGTGTCTTTGTGGTGTGGGATGTGTGTTTGTGTTGTATTGTAGGCCGTTTTGTGTCGTGTTCGTGTGTGTGTGGTGTCATGTTACATGTTTTGTGTGAAGCGTGTGTCATGTTGTGTGTCGTCTTGTGTGTGTTGGTGTGTGTGTGACGTGTTGTGTGACGTGTCGTGTGTGTGTGAGACGTGTTGTGTGTCGTGTTGTGTGTGTGTGAGTGTCTGTGTGAGAGTCTGTGATGTGTTGTCTGTCAGGTTGTGTGCCTGTGTTATGTTGTGTGCCGTTTTGTGTGTTGTGCTGTGTATGTGACGTGCTGTGTGTCGTGTTGTGTGTGTTTCTGTATGTGTGACGTGTGTAGTTTTTTCTGTCTGTGTGATGTGGTGTGTGTCGTGTTGTGCGTGTCTGAGATGTGTTTATGAGTGTGAGGTGCGAGGTGCTGTGCGTGGGACACGCAATGTGTTGTGTGTGTCCGTGCTATGTGCGATGTGCATCGTGCAACAGGCGACGTGTTGTGTGTGTGCGACATGCAATGTTTTGTGTGTGTGCGTGCTATGTGCGATGTGCATCGTGCAACAGGCGACGTGTTGTGTGTGTGTGTGTGTGTGCGACGTGCAATGTTTTGTGTGTGTGTGCTACACACAGCATGTTGTGCGTGTGACGTGCGACGTGTGTGTGAGACGTGCTACACGTGACGTGTTGTGCATGCAGCATACGTGTTGTGTCTGTGCGTGCGACACACACCACATCACACACAATACGTCTCATAACACCACAACCACACAACACACACTCAACATGACACACAAAATGGCACACACAACACACACACAACAGGACACAAAACACGTCACACAACACTACACACACACACACCACACCACACACATACACACAAAACACGAAACACAACACAGCACACACACACTGAACACAAGACTCTGGCCGACAAACAGCACACACACAAGACATCGCACACACACAAGACATCACACACACACAGACGTGTCTCACACACACACGTGGGCAAACGTGGCTGGTTGCCGTCAGGGTCTGCGTCTCCCTGCGGGTCCAGGGGCCTGGCTGCAGCTCCCGCCCCAGCCCTCCCCCCGGGGGCGTTGGCTGCTGCCCCTTCCCGTGTCCCGGCCCCTCCGGCCTGGGTGTGGGGCTGGTGGCTGGTCTGTGGAAACGCCTGTGGGATGTGGCTTCCTTCGAGTTCCCAAAGGGTTGGTTGGACTCGGGCCCGAGTCTCCTTTCCCGTGCGAGAGATCCCGGCGTCACCTTTCCACCACGTCCTTGCCAAGGCTCCCTGCGCAGCTGAGCCGGGAGGGTTTTTTCACCTGTGTTTTTCTCCACCATCCTGCCTGCAGAGGGAGAGCTGCATTCGGGTCTCACTGTGGTGTGTTGGTCAAGGGGTCGGATTCTCACTCGGGGCGGGAGAGAGTGCGGAGAAGACCTTGGAAAGGTGAAGTCGGGGGCAGGACTTTTCAGGTGCCTGTTTTTGTGGGGGTTTCTTGAATGTTGTTTTTTGCTGAAATGGAGAGAAAGGTTGTTGGCTTTTCAGCCTGAAGGCTTGTTCTGTCCAGCAGCCCAAACTGCCAGCCTTGTTTCACCTCTTTAATGTTGGACAGTGTTGCCGGCACCCAGTGCCGAGAGGCAAAACAACAGCAGGGGGGAGGGGTTCATTTCCCGGTGTGCTACACCCAATAATCACAACGGGGTGGAGAAGCAGAAAAGTTTATTTGAAGCTTCAAAAAGGTCCAGGGAGAATAGAATCTCAAATCCTGCACCCAGAGCAGGAAGTTACACAGGCTTTTATACATCCTTTCTTCAGCATCCTTATCCAATAGCAAGCTGCCCTAAGTATCCATATAGCCAGCCAATCCAGTTCCCAGCTAGTTCCCTTGTTCTCTGTATCATTTGTTAACCTAGACATAAAGCTGCTTTCTTCAGCATTGTTCTTCCATATCTGCCCTGTTTGGCCTTGTTTAGTTTCAGGCCGTCTGACTCTGCAACATATTGTTGCAGATCCTCAGCATAACTGCTGCGAGTGCCTCCAGGCGGGGCAGGGGGCAAGGACACTTGGGCCTAGTGCGAGGGGGCTTCATCGACACTCGTGGTCTTCCATCCCCTCGAGTTACCTAGTGGCCATGCCCCAGTGTCCCCAACAACTTCCTCCTTTGAGAACACTCAACAGCCTTGGCTCTGAGTTTTCTCACTTGGGCTACTTATTTCTTTACAGTAGGACTTTGCATAAGCACTTTGTGATAGCCCTGAAGAGAATGACTTATTAACTTTTGCAAAAGGGCCCTAACACATGAGACTGCACAGCATAATACCAGTAATACAAGCAATACAGGAAAGAGAAGTTTCAATAACGGGCTAAATAAACCACCAAGCCAAGACTACAAACCCCAGCCTGAAAACAAGGTTTGCAACCAATCGCTCTCGGGGGCAGTACAGGCAACCTGTGCTCCGGCTCGGGCCTGGGCCTCAGCCTGTACCACCTTTTCATAGATCTCATAACTGCTATCATTGACATATACACAACAGCGGGGCCCAACAAGGGCACAACCCCCCCCCCCCTTGGGATGCCAAGAGATAGTCCAAAGCCAGCCTGTTTTGGAGGGAAAACGTCCTGAGCTGCTGAACCTCTTTATTTAATGTTTTTACTGCTGACCCTAAATCACTAACCGAGTCCTCTAACTCTAAGGCCACCTTCTCAAGTACCATTTTCAGCCTTACAGTATAGCGGCCTATGCCTGCCATGGCTGGCCCGGTAAACAGTGGCGCTATTCCCAGTACAGAGCACCCTACCAGCTTCTTGGTTGTGAGGGGATTCTTCATAGTGCCCTCCAATGCCATAGTCAGTCGCTGCAGGGTCTTTTCTCATGACTCAACAGAGGTGTCTCGGGCATTTCTAATCTTTCCTTTGGGCAGAGTGGCAGTTATGGAAAGATGAAGAACTCCACGAGCTATATAACAGCTACCTGTCCAGTTGGCTGGCAGCACCTTGTAAGCCTTTCAGCCACATACAAAATAGTGACCCTGTAGGGCCCAGTAAGGACTGTTTCTTAAGGGGATTCCTGGGATATTTAAGGCTGCTTTGGCTGCTTTTCCAAACAGTTCATATGCCCCTAAGGGGGCATCCCATCCTCCTGATTGGGTACAAGTGGGGGCGTTTCTAATTGTGCCATTCAAATTACACTCACCATAGGGACCACTACAAACCCACCATTGGCTTGCTACGTTGGAGATGTTAACTGGACGGCAAGTTATATTTCCAAACCCTTCTTTTGAGGTAAGATTATTTGTCAGAGTTTCCCTAAAAGGGGAGGAACCATTACACCCACATTGCTGGCCTCCCCTCTTGGTCTTTATCCAATACCCATCAGCCCACTGTAATAACACAGGAGCTTTTTCCCACAGGACGCCCATAGTGATCAGATTGGTTTCGGGTAAAACATAACACTCCCTCAGTGAGTACTGCAACTGAATACTCCTGGTCCTGATAGGTGGCTGGCTGTAAAGAGGTCTTGTTCCAGAACGGCGAGTCCGTTCTTTCCTGCTCTTTGGTGGTGGCTAATTCTGCTAGGGTCAGGGGCAGCATGTCAAGGGGCATTCCCGTTTTTGGGGGACAGGGGAGTCGGAGCACATACCCAGCAAATCCGTCTGGTTTGTTAAAGTAGCAACATGGTGCGCAAGCGAAACAAAGGAGTTATGCTCCCGATATGCACAGTTTGGAAATACCAATAGAATAACAATGTTACCCAATTAATTATCACCCGAGTCTTCCCAACCCAGGGTCTCCAGTACCTGGGTGGGCCCATTTAGCATTAAGGTGTCCGCTATTTGTGTCTCTTAAACAGTAGTTTTAGCCCGAGATCGTCACTAGATGAGGAGTCAGCAGGTTGGACGGTGCACTGTTCCGCTGACGAGGGGGCGGGTACTGCCTTCAGACGAGAGTGATGGATCCGGTTCTTGTGTCCCTCGGTCTTTGCCGCTGTATGGGAGACCAGCAGGACGGTATAGGGTCCTTTCCACTTTTCCTGGAGAGGCTTGTCTTTCCAGGTGCGAACAAGCACGGAGTCACCGGGCTGTAAGGAGTGGACGGGAGAGTCCAAGGGGAGAGGCTGGGAATCCTTGGTATACCTGTGAAGAGACAAGAGAACAGCAGACAGGGAACACATATACTGTGACAAAAAACCATTACCTAACTCCCATTCCCCTGACAGAACCGGGGTGCCATTCAGAGGCCATGCCCTTCCAAACATAATTTCAAAGGGACTGAGCCCTAATATACCTTTTGGAAGAACGCGGATATGGAGTAGGACGAGGGGCAAAGCATCAGGCCGTCGCAGTGAGGCTTCTTGGCACACTTTTGAGAGATGCCGTTTAAGGGTCTGATTGGTACGCTCCACTACCGCACTGGCTTGCGGTCTCCAGGGCGTATGGAGTTCCAGGGGATCTGTAAGGCATGTGAGATGCTTTGGATGATTTTTGACGTGAAGTGTGTCCCGTTGTCAGATTCCATCCACCGGGGGAGTCCAAAGCGAGGAATGATCTCCTTAACAAATTTGAGGGCCACTGTTCTGGCAGTGCAATTACGGCATGGGAAGGCTTCTGGCCATCCGCTGAACCGATCCACTATGACAAGGAGATATTTGAACGCTGGGGTCCAGGGAAACTCAGTAAAATCTATTTGCCACACTTGTCCGGGGCCCGGAGTGGGTTCTAGGGCAGCTGGTGGCACAGGATGTCCCGGTCGGGGGTTAGTCTTTTGGCAGACTAAGCAGTCCGCTTGTACCTGGGCAGCCAGGGGTCGGAGTCCGGAAGTGATAAAGTATTTTCCTATTAGTTGGATAAGTGCTTCCCTGCCAGCATGAGTGGTTTGATGTAGTTTCTGCAGCACTAGCCGGATTAGGCCCTTTGGTAAGAGGACCTTCCCTTCTGGGTAATGGAGCCATCCCTCCTTTTCCCGGAGACCGAGTTTGTCAGTTAGCTGTCTCTCCTCCCCAGAGTACTGAGGGGTTGGAAGCTCCCCTACTGATGGGCTAAGGGCATGCATATGGGCGTTCTCAGCCTGAGGGGATGGCAGGGTGGCAGCATGCTTAGCCTCTCTATCTGCCCGGGCGTTACCTCTGGCCACATCTCGATCTTCCCTTTGATGGTCTTTACAGTGTACCACCGCCACTTCCGAGGGAAGTTGTACGGCTTCTAGGAGCCAGAGGATTTGGGGCCCGTACTTGACTGGGGAGCCTTGGGCTGTCAGCATTCCCCTTTGCTTCCATAGGCCAGCATGAGCATGCAGCACCCCAAAAGCATACTTTGAATCAGTAAAAATGTTGACCCGCTTTCCTTTTGACAGTTCAAGTGCACGGGTCAGGGCTATTAGTTCGGCAAGCTGGGCAGAGGTCCCAGCAGGCAAACCTTCAGCTTCCACAGTGTCATGGAGGTCACAACAGCATAACCCGCCCTTCTTTGCCCATTTATTACAGTACTGCTGCCATCAGTGTACCACTCATAATCTGCATTTGGGACGGGTGCATCCTTTAAATCCGGACGGCTGGAGTACTGGGCATCTATGATCTCTAAACAGTCATGTTCCTGTTCCTCTGTTTCTGGCAAGAGGGTGGCTGGGTTAAGGGAGGGGCAAGGCTGTAAGGTGACTTCAGAGTTCTCTAACAGCTTAGCCTGGTACCGAGCAATCCGAGCCTGGGTGAGCCAAAGCCCTGCCTTTGCAGCCAATAAGGCTCGGACCATATGGGGAGTATAGATTTGCATAACCCCTCCCAATGTTAGCTTCTCGGCTTCCTCAAGCACTAGAGCAAGTAGCTGCGACCGCCCATAAACATGCCGGCCAATCCTTTGCAGCCTGATCCAGTTGCTTAGAAAAATAAGCCACGGGACGTCTCCATGCTCCTAACAGCTGTGTGAGCACTCCTAGGGCCACCCCCTTTCGTTCGTGTACATACAACTGAAACGGCTTAGAGAGATCCGGCAGGCCCAGAGCCGGGGCTTCCATCAATTTTCTTTTCAGGATTTTAAATGTCCTGTCAGCCTCTGGGGTCCAATAGAAGGGGTCATGATCTGCTCCTTTTACACAGTCGTACAGGGGTTTAGCCCACAGTCCAAACTCTGGGATCCATATCCTGCAAAAGCCTGCCATACCCAGAAATGCCCTGAGCCGCTTTCGATTACTTGGGGTAGGAACTTGACAGATAGCTTCCTTTCTTTTTTTTTTTTTTTTTGCTTGAAAGCTGTCGCTCCCCTTGCCTTAGCTGTAACCTGATTCCGCTCTACCTCAGACAACAGAGTTCTCAGGGGGATATTACAGTCGTCTCAATCCGGCTTGTGACTACTGAGGCACCCCTCAAAGACTGAAATAAACCAGCTTGGGTTCATGGAGAATTCCCCAGCCTGTCTTTTAAAAGCTGCTAGGTCTATTGGATTGAATGGCACATGGGTGTAAACTTGCATCGTGGTAGCCTGACGTCCGTCTGCCCCTGGGCAAGCCACAACAGTCTCAGTAATCAAAGGATAGAGTCCCACCGAGGGGGCAATCTCTGTAACCAGAGGCATCCTACCCTTATAAGGTGGGGGTGTGGGGGACGAAGGGGACACCGGCTCTGGCATTACAGTGGGGGGGGGGGTCTGGGGACAAACATTAGCTACTACCGAACCAGTCGGAGTCAAATTACAGCTCTGCAGAATTACAGCTCTGTTCTGTTTCTTAAAGCCATAAATGCTTGCGCATACAAATGTTCATTCCATTTACCCATTCACTGACAAAACAAAACTAATTGGAGGATCGTGTTGTAATTAATTGACCCTCCTGGTGGCCACCACTCCTGGTCCTCTAGTTGATATTGAGGCCAGTCAACTGTACAGAATCGTTTTAATTGGTTCTTAGTCATCGGATCCGCACCAAATACCTTCCAGTTTCCTAGAATGCATTCTAGGGGCGTACACTGTGCCCTAACCCCCGAGCTCTGTCCCTGTCCCATACCTACAGGGTAACTCTGGGTGTCCCCAGGTTCCAACAGAGCATAGAATCCGGATTTCAAGAGGTTCCTACCTTATCCAAGGGATCGGTTCCTCACCGTTGTCCGCAGCTGCTCCTCCCCTATGTCCAAGGGACCAGTTCCTCACCGTCGCCCGCAGCTGCTTCTCCACTATGTGAGTGCGTTGCACTGTTATGCCCTCCGGGGTCGATCAAATCGCGTCTCCTCCGAGGCCCCCGATGAACTCACCGGTGCGCGCTGGGCGTCGGTTCTCGCCGCAATCCTCGACCTCCAGGAGGGGTCCGGGCAAGGCTAAATAGCAGCCTCGTCGCCCACCCAGGGAAGCCAAAAGCTGTTGCCAGCACCCAGTGCCGAGAGGCAAAACAACAGCAGGGTTTGGTTCGCTACCCGGTGTGCTTCACCCAATCATCACAACGGGGTGGAGAAGCAGAAAATTTTATTTGCAGCTGCAAAAAGGTCCAGGGAGAATAGAATCTCAAATCCTGCACCCAGAGCAGGAAGTTACACAGGCTTTTATACATCCTTTCTTCAGCATACTTATCCAATAGCAAGCTGCCCTAAGTATCCATCTAGCCAGCCAATCCAGTTCCCAGCTAGTTCCCTTGTTTTTTGTATCATTTGTTAACCTATACATAAAGCTGCTTTCTTCAGCATTGTTCTTCCATATCTGCCCTGTTCGTCCTTGTTTAGTTTCAGGCAGTCTGACTCTGCAACATATTGTTGCAGATCCTCAGCATAACTGCTGTGAGTGCCTCCAGGCCGGGGGGCCAAGGACACTTGGGCCTAGTACGCAGAGCTGCTGCGAGTGCCTCCAGGCGGGAGGGGGGCCAAGGACACTTGGACCTAGTGCGAGGGGGCTTCATCGACACTCGTGGTTTTCCATCCCCTCGAGTTACCTAGTGGCCATGCCCCAGGGTCCCCAACACTAGTGAAACAAAACTGCAGGAACTGAGGGGTGGGGTGTGTGTTTAGTGGCTTGGCAGCCCTGAGCCAATCCCCTGAGCCCCGAGGGCCGGCAGCGCTGGCAGGGCAAGGGCAGGGCTATCCTGCCCTCGAGCCTCTATCTTCATCCAGTGCCCTGCCGGGGCAGCCCCGGAGAGGGGAGCTCAGTCTCAGGGGCACATTCACCCCTTTGCTGTGGGACCCTGTCGGTGTCGCTCGTCGTGCTGGCTTCTGGGACACAAGTGCCCATCCTGCAGGGCTGAGCCCCCCCGACAGCTGATTTCACACAAAGACCCTAGCACCGCTCATCGCAAGCAGCTGTTCAGAGATCCCGCTCCCAGTCCAAATCCTGCCAGGGCTGAACCAGCAGAGCGGGTACCTCCGGGGGCAGGTCTCATCCCCAACCCAGGGTGAAGTGCCGGGGGCAATGGCAGATTAGCCACTGAGCCTGTGCCCGGGGGTTGCCAGGCAGGCAGGGCAAGGAAAGCCCCCACATTCTGATCCCACTCCCTGGCGGAAGCCGTGTGGGGAGGGCTGGAGAAGCCCCTAGTGGCCCCTGAGCCCTCCCCGTGCTGCAGCCCCAGGACTGGAAAACCTCTTGCTGCCTGCCCCGGCCTCAGCTTCTCCAATATGGGGCAAGCGGGGGTGGGGGGAGGCCGTCTGGAACAGGGGCAGGGCCCTGGGGAAGGGGCAGAAAGGGGTGGGGCCCTGGGCAGGGCCACAGGCAGAATGGGGGCAGGACCACAGTTGGAAGGGGTGGGGAAGGGCCCCGCACTTGTTCTGGCCCAGGGCCCCAGGAAACCTTAATCGACCTCTGGCTGTGGGGTGGCCCATACAGGGCACTCAGTGCCCCCTTTCCCCGTTAAGGCAGGGTCCAGAGCAGACCCCAACCCTTTCAGCTCCCCTTAAAATCATAATAAGCTGCCTCTTTTGAGGCCCCAGGTTTGATCGTTGAGGCCATTGGGCCTGTTGTGGGGACCCAGGCCCTGGAGGCTAACACTGACATTTAAAGCACTCACATCCTCATCCCCTACAGGATTTGGCCGACCCCCACCGTGCCTCAGTGTTCTGTTAAATGGGCGCAGAGAAGGCAGAGGCCACCTCCCCGCTCCATCAGAGAGCGGCTGCTCTGCACAGGCCTTGGCACCAGCCACTGGTCTCTGCTACTCCTGCAGCACATGGCTGGGGGAGGCACCCAAAGCCCTAGAGGGGGCCCCACAAAATCACCTCCTTCTCCCAAAATTCTCTCACCAGGGCAGCAGGGTGCATTTACCAAAGTCACTGTGATGCCCTTGGGGCCAGCACCTCAGACCAGGGGAGCCCAGGGCATGGCCAGCCCCACTCTGCAGACTGGGGGCAGCTGGCCCCAAGCTCTCCTGGCTGGCTCCTGGTCCCAGCTCGACTCAGGAGCTGTCACTGGAGTTTCCAGAGCTTGGGTATCTCCAAGTCCAGGCTGACGGTGCCCCTGGGGGGCCAAGGAACCAGCAGCAGCTAGCCCAGCCAGGAGCAGTTGTGGGGAGGGCAGGGTGGCAGGGGGCAGAGATGCTGGCTTGGCCCAGCAATGGGATAAGGACATAGACCATCTGGCCGCGGAGGCCCCATAACTGACTCCTCTGGGACCAGGTCCAGCCCGTGCAGAGCCTGGGGCTGGGACATGTGTGGGGAGGGGGGAAAGGGGGAGAGACAGGGCCTCTTGGCAAGGCAAGATTTGCCGTGCAGTTCTGGGGTTTGTCACCGTACAGGGACATCCCTCGGTGGGTCCCTTGGCGACAGCCCCTGGTGGCTGCTCTTTGCCAGGCTCTCCTAGTGCTGCAGTCATTGCTCTATTGCCCTCGTCTCCCATTGGGTCTGGCTGGGTTTCCTGCTGGTCCTGAGGGAGCAGAGAGGAGAGGAGCTTTCCCCTGGCCAGGAGGGATTTCAAAGGGGTTTACCCTTCCCTTTATATTTATGACAGGTAGTGTGGGCAGAACAGCTGGTAGTGGCCCCTACACCATGGCACGGCTAGCTGTGCCTCAAGCAACCAAGCCCCTAAGGCCTGTCAACACCACAGTTCGGCTGGCATACATTGCCTTGCATTCACCTCGCTGTGCCCATGTCTACACTCAAATTTGTCTTTGGCCAATGTAATTGCTCCCTTACGGTGATGCAGTAAAACCACCTCTCCAGATGGCATTGGCCTACATCTACCCGAACCATCCTCCAGCAGCTGTCCCGCAATACCCCATTCCCTGCAACAGTGACCGCAGTGGCCATGTTGTAAACTCCACGCAGCACCCCTCGCCCCATGAAGTGATTCCTGCACTGCAGGGAGCCTGGTCTGCTCCCCGGGGTTCCCTAAACCCACAGCTCATGGTAACTTTACTCTCTGTGAGGCCGTTGTGATGTTGCACTCATATGCTTTATGAAAATATGCTTATGAACAGGAATATAACATGCCTGGAATATGCTTTATGCTAAATGCCCCATTTAATATATCATTAGAAAGCTTAAAATCTACTAAGTGTGTACTACTAGGGGCAGATTGGGGGCATCCCAGGTGCTGGGGGAGGAGGCCCGGGACCCCACTGGTGCTGGGGAGGGGGCTGCAGTGCGCAGCCTGGGAGTGGGACCCCTGCTGGTCCTGGGGTGTGGGCACAGTTCCCATTGGCCAGGAACCTCAGCCAATGGGAGCTGCGGGGGGCAGGGCCTGCAGGCACGGGCAGAGTGGTGTGGAGACACCCCCCCCCAACCCCTCTGCCACCTAGGAGCTGCAGGGCTATGCCGGTGGGAGCTGGGGAGCCCCCCATCCCGAGGTAAGCCGCCCCGCATCCCTCAACACCCTGCCCCAGCCCCCTCCCACACTCCTGTCAAGGTTCCTTCCCCACTCTGAATTCTAGGGTACAGATGTGGGGACCTGCATGAAAACATCCTAAGCTTACTTTTACCAGCTTAGGTTAAAACTTCCCCAAGGTACAAACTATTTTACCCTTTTGCCCCTGAACTTCCACTGCCACCACCAAACTTTATCTGGGATCCTGAGAAAATGTAGTTTGGACACGTCTTTCCCCCCCAAATCCTCCCAACCCTTGCACCACACTTCCTGGGGAAGGTTTGGTAAAAATCCTCACCAATTTGCATAGGTGACCACAGACCCAAATCCTTGGATCTTAGAACAATGAAAAAGCATTCAGTTTTCTTACAAGAAGACTTTTAATAGAAGTAAAAAGAATCACCTCTGTAAAATCAGGATGGTAGATATCTTACAGGGTAATTAGATTCAAAACATAGAGAATCCCTCTAGAAAAAACCTTAAGTTACAAAAAAGACACACAGACAGGAATAGTCATTCTATTCAGCACAGCTCTTTTCTCAGCCATTTAAAGAAATCATAATCTAACACCTACCTAGCTAGATTACTTACTAAATTCTAAGACTCCATTCCTGTTCTGTCTCCGGCAAAAGCATCACACAGACAGACACAGATCCTTTGTTTTTCTCCCTCCTCCCAGCTTTTGAAAGTATCTTGTCTCCTCATTGGTCATTTTGGTCAGGTGCCAGCGAGGTTACCTTTAGCTTCTTAACCCTTTACAGGTGGGAGAATTTTTCCTCTGGCCAGGATGGATTTTAAAGGGGTTTACCCTTCCCTTTATATTTATGACAACTCGCGACTGCGCCATGCAGGAGGCCTGTGATGTGTAGGGGGCCAGATGAGATGATCTAAGAGTCTCTTCTGGCCTTCAAGTCTCCAAATCTCTGCAAAACCGAGTGCGGCACATTGAGCATCCTCTGATGGTTCCACGTGTGGCCTGCGTGAACCCTTGCACGACCACTGAGTGTGTGGGGGTGACCCAGGGGGAGCAGCTCGAACACGCACAGGAGCCGGCTCGGGGCAGGACATGAGCCCTGCAGGGCAGGGGTGGGGGTGGCAGTGATATCACAAGGGCCTTTTGCAGCACTCAGCTGATTGGTGAAAGGCGGTTGGGAGGCGGTGACCTCACAGAGAGTCCACGACAACGGCCAGGGAGGACAGGCTGCAGGGCAGGGGGATCTCAGAGACCCCCGGGGCTTTGCTGCAGGGAGTCTCCTTCTTGAGGTGTCTCCTTGAGGACTGAGAGAGAATTCAGGGTCTCGTATGTGAGCGTGAGGTGGAGCCTCTCTGGAGTTTTCTCTTTTCCCACTGCTCATTGAGCGAGAAGACAGACGTCCCTGTGGAGAAGGGAAGAGCGCCGGAGAGGTTTGGTACCGAGGCAGCCTGATCCGCCCAGTGCTGGCCAAATTCTCGGCACGGAAAACAGGAGGTTAAGGTGGGACAATTTTCCGCCAGCTAGGCCTTTGTCCCTCCGAGTCCTTGGGGTTTGTCTTTTTTGGTTTTCCTTTTTCTGCTTCCCTCCGTCCACTGGCGAGGAGGGGGCTGCTCTGTAGCCCTCATGGTGGGAGGCCTCCCAAAGAGATGGGACAGGAAGCGTGCTCTGAGAGTGATCCTCACCGGTGACCTGAGCCATCCCTGGGCCATCTGGGGAACCTTCAGCCCACCGCCAGAGTCTACATGCTGATTGGCTGAGCAGGGGGTCTCGTGGCAGGGAGGAGATTCAGGACTTTGTTCTCCTTTAAGGCCCAGCAAATAAGCCAGAACCAATCATCTGCTTGGTGAATTGTTCTCCTTCTCGCTGCTGATTGTCTCTGAGCCGTTCCTGGTTCTCGCTGGTGTTCTCGTGCTTCTGAAAAACTTGCTGAAGAATCAGTGCGAATGGTTGTTGGTCTGTAGCTCATTGCAGTTCACTGTATTCTGATCATTCAGTGTGTGAAACTCCAGACTGATCATAGAATCATAGAATATCAGGGTTGGAAGGGACCTCAGGAGGTCATCTAGTCCAACCCCCTGCTTGAAGCAGGACCTATTTCCAACTAAATCATCCCAGCCAGGGCTTTGTCAAGCTTGACCTTAAAGACTTCTAAGGAAGGAGATTCTACCACCTCCCTAGGTAACGCATTCCAGTGTTTCACCATCCTCCTAGTGAAAAAGTTTTTCCTAATATCCAACCTAAACCTCCCCCACTGCAACTCGAGACCATTACTCCTCGTTCTGTCATCTGCTACTACTGAGAACAGTCTAGATCCATCCTCTTTGGACCCCCCTGGCAGGTAGTTGAAAACAGCCATCAAATCCCCCCTCCTTCTTCTCTTCCGCAGACTAAACAATCCCAGTTCCCTCATCTTCTCCTCATAAGTCATGTGTTCCAGTCCCCTAATCATTTTTGTTGCCCTCCGCTGGACTCTTTCCAATTTTTACACACCCTTCCTGTAATGTGGGGCCCAAAACTAGACACAGTACTCCAGATGAGGCCTCACCAGTGTTGAATAGAGGGGAACGATCACGTCCCTCGATCTGCTGGCAATGCCCCTACTTATACATCCCAAAATGCCATTGGCCTTCTTGGCAACAAGGGCACACTGTTGACTCATATCCAGCTTCTCTTCCACTGTAACCCCTAGGTCCTTTTCTGAAGAACTGCTGCCGAGCCATTTGGTCCCTAGTCTGTAGCGGTGCATGGGATTCTACCGTCCTAAGTGCAGGACTCTGCACTTGTCGTTGTTGAACCTCATCAGATTTCTTTTGGCCCAATCCTCCAATTTGTCTAGGGCCCTCTGTATCGTATCCCTACCCTCCAGTGTATCTACCTCTCCTCCAGTTTAGTGTCATCTGCAAACTTGCTGAGGGTGCAGTCCACGCCACCCTCCAGATCATTAATGAAGATATTAAACAAAACTGGCCCCAAAGTATTTGGGACCCAAAGTATTAGGGGCATAAGACTTGTCTGGAAGGGCGCACAGGGCTAAAGTGTTTTTTGCCACAGCAGGTGACTTGTCCCAAGAATGATGTCAATCCCCCTTCCAAAGAAGCCCCAAATGAGCTGTTACCAGAATTGCCCTTTACCTTGAGGTACGCCCTTTTGTTAGGATTACTCTTCTGGTTGGGGGAGATTCTGCAATTCTGTCAATGTGCTGCTTTTGTCACTTGTGTTTTCCTATGGATCGCTACTCCTTCCTTCTGCAAGTTCCCTCCCAATGGAGCTACCCTGCAGGACCTCGGTTCCCCAGGGCTGGGGTCTTCCAGCCCCCAGATGTGATGAACATGAACACACACACACACACACATGAACATAGCATGTCAGAGAGGACTGGGTCATCAGCAGTCACAAGCTGACCCCTGATGTGTCCCGGGACTCAGTGGGCTGGATCGAACAGCAATTTAAAGCCGGTCCCCTCCTATGTCCTTGGACTCAGCTGGCTGGGCTGAGCAACACCTTAATCTGCCACCCTCCTCTGCCCCCAGGTTCAGCACATCCCTATCCCCGCCTTCACCCCACAACCATTCTGCTAGTAACCCACTTGCTGAGCAAACCCCCGAGGACTTTTGGGGCTGCAGGGATCTTTAGCTTGGGTACAAGGAGCGTTGCTGCAGAGTGAATGGAGAAGCCAAAACCACCCATGGAGGTGGGGGGGGGGGTAGCAAACTATAACTGATCACATGAGGCAGGGTCAGGAGGCTATTCCTAGAGAGAGACAGAGGCACAGAAAGAGACAGATGGATCTCAGCACTCCTTGAAGCTGGATTCGATCAGGGTTCCCAGGTGGCCTTGGTCGCTGAGGGACCAGAGCGCTGGAGCCAGGCAGAGCCCCCAGCAGAATCAGTCAGGAAAAGCTAATGAGGAGGACTTGTGGCACCTTACAGACTAACCAATTTATCTGAGCATAAACTTTCATGGGCTAAAGCCCACTTCATCAGATGCATGCAGTGGAAAATACAGCAGGAAGATATAGATATAGATATATTGATACAGAGAAGACGAGAAAATATGGGTTGTCATACCAACTCTTAACGAGACCAATCGATGAAGGTGAGCTGTTAGCAGCAGGAGAAAAAAACACTTTTGTTGTGATACCTTAATCGATTGGTCTCGTTAAGAGTTAGAATGGCAACCCCCATTTTCTCATGTTCTCTGTGTATATATATCTATATATCTTCCTGCTGTATTTTCCACTGCATGCGTCTGATGAAGTGGGCTTTAGCCCATGAAAGCTTATGCTGAGATAAATTGGTTAGTCTCTAAGGTGCCACAAGTCCTCCTCGTTCTTTCTGCTGAAACAGACTAACACGGCTATCACTCTGAAGCCGCACCAAAGGCTCTTACGTAAATTGAGTTGTCATGGGATAAGAGGGATTGAGAACTGGTTAAAAGACAGGGAACAAAGGGAAGGAATAAATGGTAAATTTCCAGAATGGAGAGGGGTAACCAGTGGTGTTCCCCACGGGTCAGTCCTAGGACCAATCCTATTCAACTTATACATAAACAATCTGAAGAAAGGGGTAAACAGTGAGGTGGCAAAGTTTGCAGGTGATACTAAACTGCTCAAGATAGTTAAGACCAAAGCAGACTGTGAAGAACTTCGAAAAGATCTCACAAAACTAAGTGATTGGGCAACAAAATGGCAAATGAAATGTAATGTGGCTAAACGTAAAGTAATGCACATTGGAAAAAATAACCCCAACTATACATACAATATGATGGGGGCTAATTTAGCTACAACTAATCAGAAGAAAGATCTTGGGGTCATCGTAGATAATTCTCTGAAGACATCCACACAGTGTGCAGCGGCAGTCAAAAAAGCAAACGGGATGTTCGGAATCATTAAAAAAGGGATAGAGAATAAGACGGAGAATATCTTATTGCCCTTATATAAATCCATGGTGCGTCCACATCTTGAATACTACGTACAGATGTGGACCCCTCATCTCAAAAAAGATATACTAGCATTAGAAAAGGTTCAGAAAAGGACAACTAAAATGATTAGGAGTTTGGAACTGGTCCCGTATGAGGAGAGATTAAAGAGGCTAGGACTTTTTGGCTTGGAAAAGAGGAGACTAACAGGGGATATGATAGAGGTCTATAAAATCATGAGTGGTGTGGAGAAGATGAATAAGGAAAAGTTATTTACTTGTTCCCATAATATAAGAACTAGGGGCCACCAAATGAAATTAATGGGCAGCAGGTTTAAAACAAATAAAAGGAAGTTCTTCTTCACTCAGCGCACAGTCAACCTGTGGAACTCCTTGCCTGAGGAGGTTGTGAAGGCTAGGACTATAACAGGGTTTAAAAGAGAACTGGATAATTTCATGGAGGTTAAGTCCATTAATGGCTATTAGCCAGGATGGGTAAGGACTGGTGTCCCTATCCTCTGTTTGTCAGAGAGTGGAGCTGGATGGCAGGAGAGAGATCACTTGATCATTACCTGTTAGGTTCACTCCCTCTGGGGCACCTGGCATTGGCCACTGTCGGTAGACAGGATACTGGGCTGGATGGACCTTTGGTCTGACCCAGTATGGCCATTCTTATGTTCTTGTGTTTTCAAACAACAGGTCTTGGTTTTGTTTTGGTGTTTCTCCTACTTGGCCACATTTTCATCAGCACCCTTTGGGAGCTCCCCTTCTTAGGGTGGCTAAAAATCACAACTAAAATTTTTATTTAAATTATGACATTTAAATATAGGGTTTTTTTGAAAATTTACATCAAATTTCTTATCTACATATTGCTAGTTCTTCTCTTCCATTTTATGGTCTGAAATTGTCAAAGTGGATGTTTTCTACTTGTTTGTTTTTTTCGTTTCCTAAGTGTTAATAAGATTTTGGATTTTATGTCGATATTTTTCTACTAAGAAGTTTCACACTTAAAATGCTCATCTGTGCTGAAAAAGACAAGCCCAAGGCCCTGCAGCCCTGGCTAAGGGGGACTCCTCGAAAAGATCTCCAGGCTGCCAGAAGTGCAGATCTTTTGGTGGGGCCCCCTTAGCCCGGGACCCTGGACTGCGGCCACTAACGTCCCTGCGTCCGGCCCTTCCTAGCGGGGAGCAGGGAGGCGGCTTCGTGCACTGCTGTCCCTCCCCCACCGTGCTGGGCTGGATCTGGAGCTGTGAGTGCCTGGAAGCTCCACCCGCCCGTGGCCCTCGCCTGCAGGCTCCACCCCCACAGCTCCCATTGGCCCGGTACGGCAGCCAATGGGATCTGTGGGGGCGGTGCCTGCAGGCAAGCGCAGGGCAGCACAAGGAGCAACCTTCCCCCCCCCGGGGCCGCAGCCAGGGACATCCGTGCCGTGCCGGCAGCTGCAGGGTCACTCCGGGAGGAGCAGCGCAGGGCCAGGGCAGGCAAGGAGCCTGCCTCAACCCCAGTGCGCCCCCAAATGGGAGCTGCCCCAGGCAAGCACCCCGCACCTCACGCCCCAGCCCTGAGCCCCCTCCTGCACCCTAACTCCCTTTCAAACCCCATACCCCCACCCCAACCTCCTGCCCTGAGCCCCCTCCTGCACCCTAACTCCCTCCCAGCCCCCACCCCATCCTCCTGCCCTGAGCCCCCTCCTGCACCCTAACTTTCTCCCAGACCCCCACCCCAACCCCCTGTCCTGAGCCCCCTCCCACATTCTAACTCCCTCCCAGACCCCCACCCCAACCTCCTTCCTGAGCCCCCGCCCGCATCCTAACTCCCTCCCAGAGCCCACCCCAACCTCCTTCCTGAGCCCCCGCCCGCATCCTAACTCCCTCCCAGAGCCCACCCCACCCCAACCCCCTGCCCTGAGCCCCCTCCCACATTCTAACTCCCTCCCAGACCCCCACCCCAACCTCCTTCCTGAGCCCCCGCCCGCATCCTAACTCCCTCCCAGAGGCCACCCCAACCTCCTTCCTGAGCCCCCGCCCGCATCCTAACTCCCTCCCAGAGCCCACCCCAACCTCCTGCCCTGAGCCCCCTCCCGCACGCTAACTCCCTCCCAGACCCCCACTCCTACCCCAATCTCCTGCCCTGACCCCCTCCTGCACCCTAACTCCCTCCCAGAGCCCATCCCACCCCAACCTCCTGCCTTGAGCCCCTTCCCGAACCCTAACTCCCTCCCAGAGCGCACCCCACCCCAATCTCCTGCCCTGAGCCCCCTCCTGCACCCTAACTCCCTCCCAGAGCCCACCTCTACCCCAACACTCCTGCCTTGACCCCCCTCCCACACCCTAACTCCCTCCCAGACCCCCACCCCTTCCCCAACCTCCTTCCTGAGCCCCCTCTCACATCCTAACTCCCTCCCAGAGCCCACCCCACCCCAACCTCCTGCCCTGAGCCCCCTCCCATGTTCCAAACCCCTGATCCCCAGCCCTGCCCCAGAGCCCGCACCCCCAGTTGGCCCCCTCACCACCTTCCGCACCCACCCCCCTGCCTCAACCTGCAGCCCCTCCTGCGCTCTGAACCCTGCATTTTTCACCACAGCCTGGAGCCTGGGGGCCACAAAATCGAATAGCCCTGGGCCCAAAGAGGCTGCGCGGGGGCTCGGGCCAGAGGACTCCCCCAAACCCTCTCCCCACCAGCAGCACGGTGCTCCGGGGGGAAGGGGCCTCTCCCCCTTGCCGGGCGCTGGCAAGCGGGAGCTCTGGGGCCAGGAGAGAGGCCTGTGGCAGCCCTTCATCCCCAGCTGGCTCCCCTCCCGTCTACCCCTCTCCTCTCCAGGCCCCTGCTGCGTGGCCCTTCATCGCTGGTGTGCGAGCGCGCGGCTGAGAGGGAACTTAGACTCCAACCCCCTGCTCGAAGCAGGGCCAAGCCCAACTAAATCATCCCAGCCAGGGCTTGGTCAAGCCGGGCCTTAAACACCTCGAAGGAGGGAGATTCCACCACCTCCCGAGGGAACCCATCCCAGTGCTTCACCACGCTCCTAGTGAAATAGTGTTTCCTAACATCCAACCTCGACCTCCCCCACTGCAACTGGAGACCATTGCTCCTTGTTCTGTCCTCTGCCACCACTGAGAACAGGCGAGCTCCATCCTCTTCAGGTCGTTGAAGGCTGCTATCAAATCCCCCCCCACTCTTCTCTTCTGCAGACTAAATAAGCCCAGTTCCCTCAGCCTCTCCTCATAAATCATGTGCCCCAGCCCGCTAATCATTTTCATTGCCCTCTGTTGGACTCTCTCCAATTTGTCCACATCCTTTCTGTAGTGGGGGGCCCAAAACTGGACACAGTACTCCAGGTGTGTCCTCACCAGTGCCGAAGAGAGGGAAAGAATCATTTCCCTCGATCTGCTGGCAATGCTCCTACTAATGCAGCCCAATAGGCCGTTAGCCTTCTTGCTGTTAGCCTTCATGTCCAGCTTCTCGTCCACTGTAATCCCCAGGTCCCTTTCAGCAGAACTGCTGCTTAGCCAGTCGGTCCCCAGTCTGTAGCGGTGCATGGGATTCTTCCGTCCTAAGTGCAGGACTCTGCACTTGTCCTTGTTGAACCTCATCAGATTTCCTTTGGCCCAGTCCTCCAGTTTGTCTATCCAGCATAGGGGTAGGGTCCAACTTTTCATTTCTACTTGATAGCACGTTATTTAATAAAATGGATACATTCAGGAGCAGTAATGGTCTCGATGAGGTTTGAAATGCAATGTCCTGAGCTTGGCCTTGGGGTGACGGTTTATTTGTGACTTTCCTGCTGTGAAGGAGGAGGAATAACATGGGTCTGGATTTCTCAGATTCATTCATCTGCAGAGGGGAAGAATGTGAGAATGGGCCTTCATGGGGTGAGAAGGGACCTTCAGGGAAGTCTCTTGACGTGTTTCTTTTAAATTACAGAGTCTAGCAGGGCTCTGCTGTTTATTCCCTGCAGGTATCATGCATTCCTAGATCTGGAAGGTTTATCTCAGTGGTTCTGAACCCACGGCCCGTGGGCCACTTGCAGCCCAATCAGCACACAGCTGTGGCTCATGTGACATCATCAGGGGCATTCAGGTAGTATCTGTGTTGTGTGGATGCAGCCCACATAAGGAGGGGGCTCAGGACTGGGGCAGAGGGTTGGAGTGCTGGGGGAGAGGGCTCCAGCTGGTGGTGCAGGCTCTGGGGTGGGGTTGGGACTGAGGGGTTTGGGGTGCAGGAAGGGGCTCAGGACTGGGGCAGAGGGTTGGGGTGCGGGGAGTGAGGGCTCCTGCTTGGGGTGCAGGGTCTGGCGTGGATCCAGGGATGAGACGTACAGGCTGCAGCGGGGAGTGAGGAGTCCCCCCAGCCCTCTCTCTGTGCAGCAGCCCGGGGCCAAGGGAGAGGCACCTCTCCCCGCCTGCACGGCCTTGATAGCCTGCTGCATGGCCACGTGGCTTAGAGGGAACTTAGGTAGCTGCCAGGCAGCATGAAGGAAACACCCCTGAGTGGTGCGATCCCCACAGTCATTGATACAAACAGGCTGCTCCACGTCTCACAGAAGTCACACAGCCAGACAGCTTTGGACGGGTTGGGAGACACCCCCAGTGATGCCCTGGATGTATGGCTGGCGGAGGAGGAGGAGGAAATTGGGCAGTTACCTCTGCATGACATTTTCCTGGAGTGGCTTCCCTGGGTGGAGTGCCACGTCTGGGCTTGGCCGACTAGCATGGGCTGGTGGGGCAGGAGAGTGCTGCAGAGCTGGGAGGAACGGCTGTGGGAACCGGACGTGGGGAGGTTGAAGTGTAGGTTCCTGGAGACCTGTGCAGCGCTCAGCCCGGAGCCGCAGGGGTGGAGTCCTGACACGAGAGTTCCCCTCGGCCCCAAGAAGCATGTGGCCAGGGCCAGTCTTAGGGTAGGGCAGTGTGGGCCCCTGCCGAGAGTGCTGTAGCCAGGGGGCACCGTGGTGCAGAGGCTGCCTGCGGGGTGCAGCCTGGCGTGGCAAGAGCATCTGCTTCCCTGCCCCTGAGCAGAGCCCCCCTGCTCCCCACCCCCAGAGTGTCCCTCCCAGCCTGGCTCCACGTTCTGCCCCTGCCCTCTGCCCCTGCGAGCCGGGTCTCCCTGTGACGCTGCACTCCGTATTCTTTACGGAAAAGTGCTCACGAGTATGAATATGACGTAACTGGAATATGCTTTACGCAAACTGCCTCTTGTGACAGATCATTGAAAAAGTTCTAATCAACTGAATGAGTTCATCGTATTTGTATGCATTGTCATTTCCATGTCTGAAGTTAGAAATATGAGGTATAAAGGTGGATTACTAATGTCGTCAGACAAAGGGAGGGCCATTAATGGTATTTCAGGAACTGGATGGCTCCAGTTAACTAGAACTAGTTGTGAATGGTTTTGTTTTCCTGTAAGCCTTCCTGCGGATGTGTGGGCTAGCCCATAACCTATGGAGACTGGGGTCTCACAGGGACGTGTGACCATGTCACCTGATACTGGAATCCATCTTAAACCAGGTACTTTTCCATAAGGAACTGGGAGGGTCAAGCTGAAATAAGGACTCCCGCCTTTTGCCAAATCTATATAAGGGGGTAAAACAGGAGGGAAGCTGCGGCCAGTCAGCAGAAAGCCCCTGCTCACCATCCAGGATGTCTGCTGGAACTAACATAAACTAAACAGGGGGAATGATTGGGACCGGACTAGAAATGCGTCCAGTCTGTGAAAAAAAGCTCATTGGAACATCTTTGAGGGTGAGATATTGCATGGAGCCAGTTTCTTAGTGTATTAGGTTTAGTCTTGTGTTTGTTTTATTTTACTTAAAAACAAACAATGAAATGGGGATGTTTGCACGACAATGATATGAATCGATGTCTGTATTTTTATATCTTTAGACGCCCAACAAATATATAAAAATCTGCATTAAAATAACAATTAGTAAGTTTGCAAAACTGAGCAAAGGAAAGTTCGGAAATGCCAGGATTCAGGGAGTCTGAGTACTGTGCACGTGCATTTTGACACAGTCTTTAATTGCACAATTGTACTATTTTTTTCCACAGGCCCCTCATTCAGTGACCATTGAAGTATTGTTTGCCTTTATGTAAAGAGTTCTCACTTTGGATGGGCTAGCACCAGCAGGAGAGTGAATTTGTGTGGGGGGGTGGAGGGTGAGAAAACCTGGATTTGTGCTGGAAATGGCCCACCTGTTGATCACTTTAGATAAGCTATTACCAGCAGGACAGTGGTGTGGGAGGAGGTATTGTTTCATATTCTCTGTGTGTATATAAAGTCTGCTGCAGTTTCCACGGTATACATCCGATGAAGTGAGCTGTAGCTCACGAAAGCTCATGCTCAAATAAATTGGTTAGTCTCTAAGGTGCCACAAGTACTCCTATTTGAAAAAGTTTTGAATCTGTTTCTCTCTCTCTGTGCACATACGCCTACAATAACCGTATTTGACAAAACCCACACACAGACTTAAACCTGTTGCCTGAAAGTATTTTTAATGCTAATAGTTGCATCTATTTGACATTTTTCAAAACACTTTCTCAACGGTTCAGATAAATTACATCTTTCTTGGAGACAAGTATCAGGGGGGAGCTGTGTTAGTCTGTATCCCCAAAAACAACGTGGAGTCCGATGGCACCTTAAAGACTGTTGCCAGCACCCAGTGCCCAGAGGCCAAACAACAGCAGGGGTTCGTTACCCGGTGTGCTTCACTCAATAATCACAACGGGGTGGAGAAGCAGAAAAGTTTATGTGCAGCTGCAAACAAGGTCCAGGGAGAACAGAATCTCCAATCCTGCACCCAGAGCAGGTCATTACACACACTTTTATATTCCTTAATGCTACTGCACTACACATCAGCCAATTAAAACTTTACACAAATACTCTGCCTTCCTTATCTGGGTTACAACAATGTTTACTTCCTGCAACCGCTAACAAGCATTCCTAGCAACTTAAACAACCAGCACGTCCTGCCTGGCCTTGTAGTTCTCTCTCCTATTATCTTTAACTTGGCGTCAGCAAACCTTACACTATAAGGCATTATCTGCGGCTGCAACATTGTTTTAAGAGCAAAAGAGCTTACTCAAACCAGCCAGGCCTAAATTCTATTAAGGGGCATTGAGAAGAAGCCCTTCGGCCTTCAGCAGGGAGACTTCCTCGACCCTTATTGCCTTCCATCCCCTCGACTTAACTAGTGGCCATGCCCTGGGGTCTCCAAGAAGACTAACCGATTTATTTGGGCATAAGCTTTCGTGGGCCCATGAAAGCTTATGCCCAAACAAATCGGTTAGTCTTTAAGGTGCCACCAGACTCCTCATTATCTTTCTTGGAGGTTATTTTCAGGCTATACTATGGCTTGATTTTATTTTTCATTTAATGCACTAAGAATATAAACAATATAGGCCCTGGGCACATTTCACAGCACTGCAGGCGGTCGTTGAACAGGGCACTTGTGGTGTGAAAAATGTTTCTCTTGAGTCTGGACCGTGGCTATATCGTGACCAAGAAATTTGGACCTTGACAAAAAATAATTATCTACCCCGGCATTAAGGGCTGCTCTGAAGAGGACGGTGATCAAGTGTTCTCCAGGTGCACTGACAGTAGGAGACGGGGGATTTAGGTTAGACATTAGGAAAACTCTCTAGCTCTAAGGACAGTTCAGTGTGGGACAGGTTGTCACAGACTCACAGGCCAGTGCCCTCTTGGCTCCGTATGGGAACCGGCCTTTCAGAGTATTGAGCCTACATGAGGTCACACTCTTTGCTCAGGGTTTAAGTTGTAGGCTTCTCCTCCGCCTCCCAGTACCGCCCGTCTGAGCCTCCAGCATGCCTGCCTCTCTTGAGCCTGCAGCGATTCTCAGCCAGCGCAGCACAGAAGGGTTTATTGTACGTCTGGAGCAGATTACAAGACCTTCTCAGGGGCGTTCATCAGGGTCTGTCCCCATCCAGGTGGGCTCAGGCCGCTCTTTGTTCCCCGACCAGAAGTGAATCCTCCTTTCTGCGGCCCACCCCATATCACCTCCAAGGCCCCACTTCCATCTGTCTTCTTTCCCGGGCAAACAGGTCTCCAGGTGACTCTCTCTTCAGCTCTCTGTTCTCTCCGCTGCCCATAACTGGCTGGCTCCAAGTTGGGATGGGCCTTCAGGTCCATCAGTCGCTAAGTTACAAAGTGCCCAGGCCATGGTCTGGGGTCCAGGCTGCTAGACTGGGTCACACCTGGTCCTCTACAACAACAGACACCCCACCTCCCACCTGGGTTAGACATGCAGCACACGGGGGAAACTGAGGCACACAGTATACATACGCAACGTTAGGAAAATCCCCACTTCGTCACACAGGTTGCCTAGAGAGGATGTGGAATCCCCATCATTGGAGGTTTTTAAGGACAGGTTGGACAAACACCTGTCAGGGATGGTCTAGGTTAACTTGGTGCTGCCTGAGATTGGGGCTGGACTTGATGACCTCTTGAGGGCCCTTCTAGCCCAGCATTTCTATGGCTCTATGAATGGTGAAAAGGACATTAGAGGCACTTACAAACTAAACGCAGACACTTATTCCTGTCCAACAGACGTCCGCAGCTGATGATGGCAGCAGCGCGAACAGCTGCGAGTAGACCCGGCCATTTACCGTGTTATAATCATGAAATTCGGCAGGAAAAAAAGCCGTCCCCACCACAGATGCACAAGCAGTTACTGCTGACAGACCTAGCTCACCGCACCGCGCAGCCAGAGCACGGCGTGCCCACACTGAATGGGGCAAACACTGAACTCTGACTAACAGAGATTTTAATCCAGTAAAATTTTGGAAATTATTTTGTGCAAATAAAACATTATTACAGAAAACTATGACATCTGGAAAGCAAAACGTCGTTCAGTGAGCAGAGAGATGAGGCCAGAAATCCCACACGGGACCCTCCAATTGCCAGAGAAAAGCTAGGGAGGGGTTGACTGGTTCTTGTAGGGAGACAGAGCAGAGCTCATCCGTCTTCCTCTCGGGGGTCCCCTCAGGCCGTAGCACGGACTCCACCAGGCTCAGTTAAGCTGCAGAAGTTAAACACAGGCAACGTCTGTCAAAGGGAACCTGCCATCATGTTTTGCAATGACAGTGCAGGCTGCGGTCGGGGCGGTCGCCCTAGTGGCTGCAGGGTTCAGTGGATAAAATCTCTAACCCCGCTGACAAAGCTTGTAGCTCCAGGGTCAGAGACCCGGGTTCCTGGAGCCCCAAGTGCTGGGCTCTGTCCCTGCTGCTTCCTCCCTGCAGTGCACTGGAGACTGTTCTCTGAAGCAGCTGGAGTTATCCTTGCAAAAGCTGAGCTCAGCCCACGCTGTACCAGCAGCCACAGAGAAATCCCTCTCACTAGCGTCTTTCACACCTAAAGTCATTGCAGCGAAAACAAGGGGGATTTGGCTGCAAACCTGTTCCTGCACCCCCAGTGTGAATAAAAGGGAAATAAGAGATCCCAAACTCCCCTGTTCTGCTCCTTGGGGCTGGTTTGCTAGAGGGGATGGGCCAGGGAGACTCAGGGTCCAATGACTTGGACTGGGTCTCTCTCTCCAGAGGCCTCAGTGAGAGCAGTGAACCCCTAGGCTAGAGCCCCCCTCACTTACCCTGGGCAGATAGGTCAGAACCACTAGATCCTTGGTCGTTTGCTGTGCAGAGGAGGAGGAGAAGAGAGAGTATATTAGCGTCTCTCACAAGGCAGGGTTTCAGTGTAGTTGTTAGATACGGGGACTCCTATCCAAAGGGAACAGTCATCACCTCACTCTTCCCAAGCAGTGAGCTGGTTGGTGCACAGACCAGCCTACAGGGCAGCTGCCCAGGATTTCCATTATTCACGTGCGAAAAACGTCACCATTGCAGGGGGACAGCACTGCTCTGTGCTCTTCATGCCTCGTCAGAACGGGAGCCCAGACTACTCAACACTCAACGGCGGGCAAAGCAGGAGATGCTGGGCTAAGGATACTCCTGCTAAACAACCTCAACTCTGCCTCCTTTGGTCTGTGCCCAGAGGGGTCCCTCACGCAGACCACAGATGTTACCCTCCCCCCGCCAATGAACAGCAATTCCCGCCTTAATCAATGGCGCTGCACCGAACAATGTGGACGGTATGAAGAGGAATGCAGATTTGGGGCGGTGCTGGGCACACAGACAAGGGCAAGTTTGGTTTGGCATGGTGCTGGTCTATTCCTTGTTCCTATTCCCAGACCCACTGGGGCAGAGTTTGAGTTGCGTGGGAAGCATCATAATTAAGAGCTTACCAAATTCATGGTCGGTTTTGGTCAATGTCAGTCACAGGATGTAAAAAATTGTCATTTTCATCATTTCAGCTATTTAAATCTGAAATTTCACAGTGTTGTACCTGTAGGGTCCTGACCCAAAAAGCGGCTGGGGGGAGGGGGGCAGCAAGGTTATTGTCGACGGGTCACGGCATTGCCACCCTTACGTCTGCGCTGCTGCTGGGGGGGCACTGCCTTCAGGGCTGGGTGCCTGGCCAGCAGCCACCGTTCTCTGGCTCCCCAGCTCTGAAGGCAGCACGGAAGTAAGGGTGGCTATACTGTGATCCCCTCCAATAACCTTGCAAACCCCCTCCGCCCCCCACAACCCTCTTCTGGGTCAGGACCCCCTGTTAGAGAAACGCAGGTCTCCCCTGTGAAATCTGTATAGATTTCATGGTCCGTGATGCGTTTTTTATGGCTGTGAATTTGGCCATAATATCTCTGCATATCCTGGTTTGCCAACCTTTGACTTCTGGGAATTAAACACTCCCATTCTGAAAGGACACAGGGAGCCCAGGGCAGGGCTGAGCACCTGCCACCTCAACTCCCCATTAACAAAGTTCTTGCATGTGAATTTCTGTTGTTCTGGAGTAACGAGGAGGAGGGAAGGAGGCACGACTGAGGGCCAGCTGTAGGAGAAAGGGTGGTGCTCTGCGGAGGTTTTGTTGGCACTTCTCAAACCCCCTCCGTTACCTGCTGGGGGATCCCTGAGAGCATAGAGAGAGAGCTGGATGACTACACCCTAGCAGGACCCGGCAGATCTGTGCACTTTATACTGGCTCTTCATACCAGATATTAGAGGGCCTCAGATGCAGTCAATAATGTATGTAAATATCTCCCATAATTTTTAGTCTTGGTCCTGTTGGTAAAGCTAATTACAGGAGACAATTGAGGAGGGGATTTGAACACGTGGTCATCGAGGCGACAGAGTGGTGCTGATCTGAAGTCAGTGGAAAGACTCCCATTGGCTTCAACAGGCTTTGGATCAGGCCCAGATTTCACAAGCACCAAACCAACTTTCAGGTAAGTCAAAAGAAGTGTAACATTAAAAGCAGGTCAGACACCTTCAGGGTCACACTCAGCCACACACAGCACAGCTCTAGGGGGATAATAATTCAGCCCAAAACCACCGTATACATTCCTGACTATCGCCTTGTCTACACTACTAAAATTGGGACCCATGCCCGCAAGCCATGCAGTTCCACCAGAGAGAGCAGGGGTGGAGCAATTGAGGAGATGGGGTTCAGGTGTTTTTAACCCTTGTATCATCTAGGACTTCCTCGGAGCAAGGTTAGAGAACATGTGTCTACAGCCACTCTACACTACTGAAGAAGACCTCTGCTGGGAAAACAACACAGCAGGGCACAGATTATCCAACAAATTCTTGGAATGTATTGGAGACAATTTTTCTTTCAGAATGTGGAGAAAGCTATTAGGGGAGAGGCTGTTCTAGATTTGGCTTTGACAAATAGTGAGGAACTGGTTGAGAATTTGAAAGTGGAAGGAAGCTTGGGTGAATGTGATCATGAAATGACAGAATTCATGATTCTAAAGAATGGTAGGAGGGAAAACAACACAATAAAATAATGGATTTCAAGAAGGCAGACTTTAGCAGCTCCCTGAGTTTACTAAGGTAAGATCCCATGGGAAGCAAGTCTAAGGGGAAAAACAATTCCGGAGAGTTGAAAAGTTCTCAAGGAGACATTATCAAGAGCACAAGTGCAAATTATCCCACTGCACAGGAAAGAAATGAAGGATGGCAAGAGACCACACTGGCTTAACCAGGAGATCTTCAATGATCTAAAAATCAAAAGAGTGTCCTACACAAAGTGGAAGCTAGATCAAACTACAAAGGAAAACTGTAAACAAATAACACAAGTATGTAGGGGGAAAATTGGAAAGGCCAAGGTGCAAAACGAGATCAAACTAGCTAGAGACATAAAGGGTAACAAGAAAACATTCTACAAATACACTAGAAGCAAGAGGAAGATCAAGGACAAGGTAGGCCCATTAGTCAATGAGGAAGGAAAGACAATAACAGAATATGTGAAAATGGGAAAAGGGCTAAATGACTTTTTTGTTTCAGTTTTCACCCAAACGTGTCATAGCGATTGGATGTCTGACATAGTGAACACCAGTGAAATTGAGGTAGAATCTGAGGCTAAAATAGGGAAAGAACAAGTTAAAAATTATTTAGACAAGTTAGAGGTCTTCAAGTCACCAAGGCCTGATGAAAAGTATCCTAGAATAGTCAAGGAACTGACAGAGGAGATATCTGAGTCAATAGCTCTGAAAAGTCATGGAAGATGGGAGAGAGGACTGGAAGAGGTGGTTAAGCACTGGAATAAATTGCCTAGAGAGGTTGTGGAATCTCCCTCATTGGAGGGTTTTAAGAGCAGGTTACTCAGGGATGGTCTAGATAATACCTAGTCCTGCCATGAGTGCAGGGAACAGGACGAGGTGTCCTCTTGAGGTCCCTTCCAGTCCTACGATTCTATGGTACTAGAGCAATAGTTGGAGATTTCCCTAAAATCCTCAGTGTAGACAAGGCCTATGAGTGGGAGCGAGGATCTCCTGTCAGTGCTTCCAGGCTAAAATCCACAAGCAAATACTGATGGCTGTTCAGAGATGGCCACTTGAAAAGAGGCGATGGGTCTCTTGTCACTTACCCTGAGCTACAGCATAGCCGTCTCCCTTCTTCCCTGCAGAGAGAAGGCAAATTTCAGTGAATGCAGCTCCCAAGGCAGGAACCGACTCCGATCTGTGTCCACAGCTCAGAAACCAGGCCCCTGGCCCAGCACAGCCCCCTGGAGCTCAGTAATGGACTCAAGGTCCCAGGCGCTCACAATTGGCAGGAGAGAAAGACACAATGAGACTGTTTCCAAAGACCTCGGCGCACTGGGTGCTGAGCTCTTTGGAAAACCTAGCCCCATCTAAACTGTAACCCACACCCAGTTTCTGGGTCTGGCCTTCCAGCAGCTCCCATTGGGGGTCATTAGCTCAGTCCCGCAATGGGGCAGTTACACCGGACTGACACAGGCTCCTGTACTGCTGTTGCCCTTAGGCGGGTGTGCAGGGCCCGGCAAGTCCAGCGAATCCCCCCATCCCAGGCTCTTTACCTGGGCGTTTCTTTTTCCAGACGACTACTCCGATTATAGCACCAACCAGGACAACTGCAGTGATAACTCCAGCCACAGTGGGAATCAGATTATTTGGTTCTGAAATGGAATGGAAAGAATGATCAATGGGGAAAAATCCCCCTCCCCCCACCTCTAAAATCCCCCTTTCATCCCACTGCAGGGATCCGTCAGTCAGCTCCCCAAGTTAGGGCTGAGTCCTGCAACCCTCCACCCCTTCCACTGCAGCCACCATGCATTGCACCCCACCATAGGAAGTCCTGGACACAGTCTCTACCACTTCAAGTCATAATAAATATTTAGCACTTAAACTCGAAGACTTTTATAACATTAACCAATCCTCAGAACTGTGGGAGAGCATGGATGTCAGTATCATCCCTACACGGGAAAGGGGGGAGACTTGCTGAAGATCACACAGTGAGGCAGTGCAAGAGCCAGGAATTGACCCCAGGAATCCTGGCTCTCAGCCCCTCCTGCTCTAACCCCCCTAACCCCAACTCCCCTTCCAGAGACAGAACCCAGGAGTCCTGGCTCCCAGCCCCTAACCCCCCTTGACAACGCTGACTTTTATGACTAATGGAACAGTCCCACTGTGGGAATCTGGTGCCAAACTGGAAACTGACCTCAAAGCTCTGGATTTCCCTGCCATGAATGGAGTTACAGACACAATGCGTGTTTTTTGAGGGGGCAGGAAGTGAAGAGGGGAGGATAGAAATATTAATACTGTTTTTGGTTTATATAAACCTGTTAAACCCCACGTTCTGTATACACTTTCAGTTTCATTAATCAGCTTCTCCTGTTGTCTGAAAGAGCCACATGATAATACAGCAAAAAGAAAAATATTTCGAAGAGAATAAGGAAATGTGGGTTATGACACAAAAATTGGCAAGGGACGTGGGAGCAGGATCGTGATGTGAAACCGTCTGCTGACGAGAGTCCCGGTGCACATTGCCCGCTCAGAAATCGTTTGCACTTCCAAATGTTGCATTTTTCCCCATCCCAATTAACCAAGCAAAAAGATGGCTGGAAGGGAGCTCCATCTGTAATAAATTATTCCTAGACTTTCTTGTGCTAGGGGCATAGGAGTCTCTCCCCCGTGATGCAGGGCTCTAATCTGCCTCCTCGCTCCATTCCAAGGCCATACCTCCCTTCCAGCATCACTGCGCACAGAAACAAGCTGCTCCCAACATTAAACCTCTCTCTCTGGCCACATGGGCAAGAATGAAGAGCCCATAGAGCCGTGTTTCTGAGAACCTGCTGAATCAGGGGACCGGAAGGGACCTCGAGAGGTCGTCTAGTCCCGTCCCCTGCACTCATGGCAGGACCACAAGTGCATGAAGTTGAGACCGATGTGGAAGTATATAAAGGGAATTTGGATGCAGGCCTCTGAAATGAACAGAAGTCAGGCTAACTCTAGCTTTAATAACGCAAGATTTGTAGAAGCGGGGATAGTGCGAAGCGAGTGGAAAAGAACTGTGAAAGAGGCTGTTGTGACCTTGTATTAGATAAGAATAGAACGTAGACTATAAGAGAAATTAAGCAAAATGAGATATCATGAAGGAATATGTATAAACAATATGCAGCTGTTGCTTATTATTGTCTGTAATAAAGGTATAAATACTTGCTCTAATTGTTTATCTGTAGAGAGACCTGCCTAGGTGTGGGAAACCCTGTGTCCTAGGGCACTCTCTCCCTCTGTGCAATTGCTTGAGATAATAAAGTGTATCTGACTTGCTGCACCCAACCTGAGAGTGAGAACTGTGTTTTTCTCTGACACCGGGCTGCAAGCTGAAGCAAGACCAATTCTGTGTGGAAATAAGGGGCAGATTTGAGCTTCCCCTGGGATGTGGTAAATTCTCCATCCCTTGGAGACTTTACATCTGGAATGGGCATCTCTTTCTGAAGGATGAGCTCTCGTTTGCTCACAGATGACCAGACTGGATGCTGGGGTCCCTGGCGTGATTCCCCCCTGCCCTGGGCTATGCAGGAGCTCAGATCAGATGATTAGAATGGTCCCTTCAGGCCTTAATGTCCGATTACTAATCTTCTCCCTTCAGAGACAGTGTATTGCTGAGATGTATCCAACAGCCCCAGAGGCAGCAAACTGGAGAGCAAGACATGAGCCCCAGGCACTGTGGGTCCCAACTCCAGCACAAGAACTTGATGCAGAGGGACAGGGCCAAAGGGGACAGGGCCTCACAGACCCTGAGGAAATTCCAGCTTCAGCCTAGAAATCCGAATGAGAATTTTTCAGGGGTTGAGTTTAATGGATTCCCCCTCTCCCACAAGGAAAAAAGAGACACACACACAAATGCCTTACCCCAGGAGACGGAGAGTGGCTCTGATAGGCTTTCATGCTCCACGTGACATGAATAATGGCCTTTGATCTTGGGATCAATCTCCATTGTCACCCAGGTCTGGTAGGTCCCATCCCCACTGGGTAGGATGCCTTCAGAGTAGGTCTCATGCTGTCTGCTCTCCCCATTTCTCAGCCAGGTCACGGTGATGTCCCGGGGGTAGAACCCACTGACCTTACAGGAGAGGGTGGTGAGGCCGTCATGAGATGACCTGTCGCTCACTCTAGCTGTTGGGCGCACTGGGAAAAAGAAGAAACTGAAGTTAGTTATTTTCAAGCTCTAATCCAGGCAGCCTTTGCTGGAGCTTTGCAGCATGAAATTCTGAGACCCCAGGAGTGGGAGAGGACGAAAGTCCATGAGACGGAATCCCTCTGATGAGAGAGAGCCACCATGTTAGAGAATTCCTGTGCCCAATTCACAGCATCAGCAACGGTGAACCCCCAATCCAGGTCCCTGACCTGGCCTCTGCTCCCAACCACAGTGACACAAGTACCTTGAAAGGCTTCACTAAACTCCAGATACAGGTGTCAATCATGTGCTAGGTTTGTGCCCATCTCCTCTCAGTCCCTGGATATGAAAGAGAGAAGAATCTTGCCCTGGCCAGGGAGCAAAAAAATGAACTAGATAAAATGACCAATTAAAGATGGAAAGGGCCCATTAAACAAAAAGTGACAGTGCTAAATTGCCCCTCAAATTAACTAATATTAATTGGCTAATTTCTTGTAGGTTGTTACCAAATCTATTTACCCCAATATTATGGATTTCAAATGCATTTACTCTTATGTTGAAAAATCAGTTTCCCAGCCCGTTGGCACTGAAATATACATTAGACTGCTGTGTATGGCTTTTACTTCTTGGCATTTGTAAAGATGGCAATTGACAAGATAATGTTCTGCTGAGGTTCCTGAGAGAAATAAGTAACTAGTATGTTGCAAAAAACTGGGTACAAATTTCAAGTAACTTTGAACAGCAAGTGCAAACTGTTTGGGAAGGGAAAGATTAGGGTGTGTAATGATGCTAACTAATCTGGGAAATGTGTGTACATGGTAACACACAAGGTACATATGTGGGTAATAGCGAGTTAACATTTTGAAGCAGACTACGCTGCAACTGTCCTCCTGAGTCGGAGTGGTAAAGCATTTAACCTCTTCCCTTCTATGTTTGTGCTGATTAATCTTTACTGAAAAAGCTCTGATAAATTTGAGTGTGATTATCAGATGTCTTATTGATAAAAGAATCAAGGAATAAGTAAGAGGGTGTTGCAGCAAAGGTAGGTCTTGAGGGGGAAAACTTTAAGGTCAAGGGGTGCCTTCTTCCAGATTAGTATGGGGAGGGCAATTCCACATGTAGGGGATGGCATGGAAGAAAGCACATAAATGACTGTGGGAGAAGTTTGGACAAAGGCAACAAGAACAAAGCTACCGTCATTGGTGGAACACAGGGGCTGGGGGTAACATAAGAAAATATGATGGTGCAGACAGTGAATGAGGAAGAATTACATGGTGAATGAAGCTGGTGTCCAGAGAAGCGGTGGCTCTTCCATAATTAAGTAAATTACTCTAACATGCACACACATTGGCAGATTGCCTTGATAACTACTGTGTCACACCAGGGGAAGAGCTAGAATGTGTGCTGCAAATTTGGGCTCATTTGATCAGCTTCTCTACAGTGAGCTGCTTTTAAAATTTTCAATTTCTTATCTTTTTTTCCAGCAGCGCTGGTGGGGAAGGGGTTCTTTCCCCACCCATCCCTGGTGCAAGGTTCGCTGAATTGCCCCTTACTCCCCTGCTCCATTTTGGAACTGGGGCTGGGGAATGGAGATGTAACTTGTAGTGACCTCTTGGGTGGGGCTTGTCCCCCAACTTACCTTTCCTCTGCAGAGTCTCCTTCCCGTACTCTAGAGAACTCCTTAGCCAGGGAATACATTTCTCCTCCAGGTAGCGTTTCCACCGCTGGTTGTCAAGTACTTCAGCATCCCATCGCCTCTTGGAGATCTGAGCCCCAATATCTGCTGATACCCAAGTCACGGTCTCCTTATCGAAGGTAAGAAAGTCGCGTCCGTCATATGAATCCTGGTAAAACCCCCAAGTGGTGTTGTCTTCCCGGAGATCACAGCCGTATATCGTCTGGATAATGTGAAACCCTGAAACACAGCTGAGGGTCAGCAGCAGCCTCTCTCTGAAATCTCACCAAGACCCCATTGCAGGTAGACCACTGGGTCCTCCCCTTGCTACTGGGCCCTCCCTCCCCTGAGAAATGGGGTTCCCACTTATGCTGCTGGGTCCTAAACCCTCCCAGCTCCTTTCAGGAGGGAAGCCAAACCCACAGGGGGCCCACACTCCATCTGTTGGGTCTTTGTACACTAAAGACCCCCCACTATAGAGAGCTCACAACCTTCAAGGATCACCTCACTGCTGCTTGTTCTTGTATGTTCCCTGTAGGGAGTGCAGGGTGGCACAACCCCAGAGGGAGTACTCTGGATATTAATAGAATCATAGAATATCAGGGTTGGAAGGGACCTCAGGAGGTCATCTAGTCCAACCCCCTGCTCAAAGCAGGACCAATCCCCAACTAAATCATCCTAGCCAGGGCTTTGTCAAGCCTGACCTTAAAAACTTCTAAGGAAGGAGATTCCACCAACTCCCTAGGGAACGCATTCCAGTGTTTCACCATCCTCCTAGTGAAAATTTTTTTCCTAATATCCAACCTAAACCTCCTCCACTGCAATTTGAGACCATTACTCCTTGTTCTGTCATCTGCCACCACTGAGAATAGTCTAGAACCATCCTCTCTGGAACCCCCTTTCAAGTAGTTGAAAGCAGCTATCAAATCCCCCCTCATTCTTCTCTTCCACAGACTAAACAATCCCAGTTCCCTCAGCCTCTCCTCATAAGTCATGTGTTCCAGTCCCCTAATCATTTTTGTTGCCCTCCGCTGGATGCTTTCCAATTTGTCCACATCCTTCTTGTAGTGTGGGGCCCAAAATTGGACACAGGACTCCAGATGAGGCCTCACCAATGTCGAATAGAGGGGAACGATCACGTCCCTCGATCTTCTGGCAATGCCCCTACATATACATCCCAAAATGCCATTGGCCTTCTTGGCAACAAGGGCACACTGTTGACTCAGATCCAGCTTCTCGTCCACTGTAACCCCTAGGTCCTTTTCTGCAGAACTGCTGCCTAGCCATTCGGTCCCTAGTCTGTAGCGATGCATGGGATTCTTCCGTCCTAAGTGCAGGACTCTGCACTTGTCCTTGTTGAACCTCATCAGATTTCTTTTGGCCCAATCCTCCAATTTGTCTAGGTCCCTCTGTATCGTATCCCTACCCTTCAGCGTATCTACCTCTCCTCCCAGTTTAGTGTCATCTGCAAACTTGCTGAGGGTGCAATCCACACCATCCTCCAGATCATTTATGAAGATATTGAACAAAACCGGCTCGAGGACCAATTTTCTATCCACCATATAGTCCATATTGCACAGGTCTATCCTCTCCAGCTCTCTTCTGCTCTCTGAGGAGTCCCCCAGTTCTGGTAATCAGGGTCATTCTGGAGAAGAGAGAGAGTTCGGGGTGTCTATACCCCACTCTCTCCTGCTCTGGTTGTATTAATTTTGCAGGATCCTCAGGGTGACTTGGTCCCCCACCTCCTCCATTCACATTACCCGCATGTCCCTGTAGGGAAGGGGTACAGGAGATCTGTCCCCCACACTAACTTCTGCTCTGGTTTAATGACCTCACAGAATCCCCAGGGTCCCTCTGTTTCCCTGCCCCATCTTCCCCGTGCCTCCAGCTCAATCTAGGAACGGCAAAGCACCAACTTCGGATGCTTGGCCGAATGAGTTACACCCAGCCTCCCCGCACTGGGAGGCAGGTGTGAGAGGATTGTTCTCCCCAACTGACAGAGGGAGAAGCGAAGGCTGAGAAAGGCGAAGGGCCTTGTCTTCCATCACACAACCTGTCGGGATAGAGTTGGGAACAGGACCCGGGTGTCCTGATTTTCAAACGTACCATCAGTCTGGAGTTTCACACACTGAATAAACGGACCTGGAATGAGCTACAGACCAACAACCATTCACACTGATTCTTCAGCAAGTCTTTTAGAAGAAGGAGAACAGCAGCGAGAACCAGGAACGGCTCAGAGACAATCAGCAGCGAGAAGGAGAACAATTCACCAAGCAAATAATTTTTCTGGCTCATTTGCTGGGCCTTGAACAAGAACAACAAAGTCCTGAATCTCCTCCCTGCCACGAGACCCCCTGCTCAGCCAATCAGCGTGGAGACTCTGGTGGTGGGCTCAGGGTTCCCCAGATGGCCCAGGGATGGCTCAGGTCACCGGTGAGGATCACTCTCAGAGCACACTTCCTGTCCCATCTCTTTGGGAGGCCTCCCACCATGAGGGCTACAGAGCAGCCCCCTCCTCGCCAGTGGAGGGAGGGAAGCAGGAAAAGGGAAACCAAAAAAGACAAACCCCAAGGACTCGAAGGGACAAAGGCCTAGCTGGGGGAAAATTGTCCCACCTTAACCTTCTGTTTTCCGTGTCGAGAATTTGGCCAGCACCGGGTGGATCAGGCTGCCTCGGTACCAAACCTCTCCGGGACTCTTCCCTTCTCCACAGGGACGTCTGTCTTCTCGCTCAATGAGCAGTGGGAAGGGAGAAAACTCCAGAGAGGCTCCACCTCGCGCTCACATATGAGACCCTGAATTCTCTCTCAGTCCTCAAGGAGACACCTCAAGAAGGAGACTCCCTGCAGCAAAGCCCCGGGGGTCTCTGAGATCCCCCTGCCCTGCAGCCTGTCCTCCCTGGCCGTTGTCGTGGACTCTCTGTGAGGTCACCGCCTCCCAACCGCCTTTCACCAATCAGATGAGTGCTGCAAAAGGCCCTTGTGATGTCACGGCCACCCCCACCCCTGCCCTGCAGGGCTCATGTCCTGCCCCGAGCCGGCTCCTGTGTGTGTTTGAGCTGCTCCCCCTGGGTCACCCCCACACACTCAGTGGTCGTGCAAGGGTTCACGCAGGCCACACGTGGAACCATCAGAGGATGCTCAATGTGCCACATGCGGTTTTGCAGAGATTTGGAGACTTGAAGGCCAGAAGAGACTCTTAGATCATCTCATCTGGCCCCCTACACATCACAGGCCTCCTGCATGGCGCAGTCGCGAGTTTTGGACCAAAGCAGACTCCAGAAAGGCATCTCATCAAGGGATGGAGGAAGCACCACTTCCCTTGGGAGTCTGGAGGAAATTGATGCTGTGGGGGGCAGGGAATTGACCTCAAGGCCACACTTGTGAGTCTGTATCATAACACACATGCACAACAGCACTGCGCGAAGTATGTACACGTCACATTAACTCTGATGTTTCCTAACGTTTACAGGCCTGGTCTCCAGGGTGTTCTTTGTGTTTATAGATTGATTTTGGGGAGAGATGCAATCATTTAGTTCAGAATGGGAGCCGTGTTAGTCTGTATCAGCAAAAAACAAAAACAAAACGAGGAGTAGTTCTGGCACCTTAGAGACAAACAAATGGATTTGGGCACATTTGATGGTGTGGCTGATGTGATTAGGTCCGAGGATGGTGTCCCTAGACTAGATATGTGGACAGAGTTGGCAATGGGTTTGTTGCAAGGATAGGTTCCTGGGTTAGTGTTTTTGTTGTGTGGTTGCTGGCGAGTATTTGCTTCAGGTTTGGGGGCTGTCTGTAAGCGAGGACTGGCCTGTCTCCCAAGATCTGTGAGATTGAGGGATCGTCCTTCAGAATAGATTGTAGATCCTTGATCCTGCCCTGGAGATCTTTTAGTTGGGGGCTGAAGCTGATGGCTGGTGGCGTTCTGTTCCTTTCTTTGTTGGGCCTGTCCTGGAGTAGGTGACTTCTGGGTATTCTTCCTTTCAGCAGGTGGGGATTGTAGTTTGAAGAATGCTGTCATAAATATAAAGGTAAGGGTAAACCCCTTTAAAATCCCTCCTGGCCAGAGGAAAAATCCTCTCACCTGTAAAGGGTTAAGAAGCTAAAGGTAACCTCGCTGGCACCTGACCAAAATGACCAATGAGGAGACAAGATACTTTCAAAAGCTGGGAGGAGGGAGAAAAACAAAGGGTCTGTGTCTGTCTGTGTGATGCTTTTGCCGGAGACAGAACAGGAATGGAGTCTTAGAACTTTTAGTAAGTAATCTAGCTTGGTAGGTGTTAGATTATGATTTCTTTAAATGGCTGAGAAAGGAACTGTGCTGAATGGAATGACTATTCCTGTCCGTGTGTCCTTTTTGTAACTTAAGGTTTTGCCTAGAGGGATTCTCTATGTTTTGAATCTAATTACCCTGTAAGATATCTACCATCCTGATTTTACAGAGGGGATTTCTTTACTTCTATTAAAAGTCTTCTTGTAAGAAAACTGAATGCTTTTTCATCATTCTCAGATCCAAGGGTTTGGGTCTGTGGTCACCTATGCAAATTGGTGAGGATTTTTACCAAACCTTTCCCAGGAAGTGGGGTGCAAGGGTTGGCAGGATTTTGGGGGGAAAGACGTGTCCAAACTACGTTTCCCAGTAAACCCAGTTAGAGTTTGGTGGTGGCAGTGGAGATCCAGGGACAAAGGATAAAATTTATTTGTACCTTGGGGAAGTTTTAACCTAAGTTGGTGAAAGTAAGCTTAGGAGGTTTTCATGCAGGTCCCCACATATGTACCCTAGAGTTCAGAGTCGGGGAGGAACCTTGACAAATGCTTGATAGAGATCCTGTCGGTGTTTGTCTCTGTCTGAGGGATTGGAGCAAATGCGGTTGTATCTTAGAACTTGGCTGTAGACAACGGATCGTGTGATGTGGTCTGTATGAAAGCTGGAGGCATGTAGGTAAGCATAGCGGTCCAGGATAGGGTGGTGTTTATGTGACCATCACTTATTACCACTCTAGTGTCCAGGAAGTGAGTGTCTTTTGTGGCCTCTCCTTCTGCCCCTCCACCCCTACCAACATGATACAGTTCTGCGGTGACTTGGAATCCGACTTTCCACGTCTCCGACGGAAGGAATATTTCCAACACACCTCTGAACAACACACTAATCCACAGAGACCTTCAGACCAACACGACAAAAAGAAGGATTCTGCCTGAAGGTCGAAACAGCCAGACTGGACTTCAACTTGAGTGCCTCAGCCGACAAGCACGGGCTGAAGTGGTGGAAAAGCAGCATCACTTGGCCCATAACCTCAGCCGTGCAGAACACAACACCGTCCACGGCCTCAGGAACAACTCTGGCATCCGAATCAAAAAGGCTGACAAAGGAGGTGCTGTCGTCATCATGAATAGGTCGGAATATGAACAAGAGGCTGCTCGGCAGCTCTCCAACTCCACATTCTCCAGCCCATTCCCCTCTGATCCCACTCAGGGTGACCAAGAGAAACTGCACCATCTGCTCAAGAAACTCCCTGAAAAAGCACAAGAACAAATCTGCACAGACCCACCCCTAGAACCCCGACCAGGGGTCTTCTATCTGCTACCCAAGATCCATAAACCGGGAAATCCTGGACGCCCCGTCATCTCAGGCATTGGCTGGGGTGCTGGTCGCTCAGGGCCTGAGGAGAGAGTCGACACAGCCAGATACTCCTGCTGTCAGGATGCCAATGCTGAGAGGATTTCATCGCAGTCTCTGACGAGGGGGTTCAGGCTCCAGAGCTCTGCTCTGTTTTCCCAGCCCTGTGCAGGGGGTTGTTTCCAGTTTCAGAAATGGGGCAATGTTCACACACTCCCAATGGGTCTTTGCATGAATCAGGCCCTAAGACAGGGGCAGGCAAACTTTGGCCTGATGCCAAATCGGGTTTCAGAAATTGTACGGAGGGACAGTTAGGGGAGGCTGGGCCTCCTCCAACAGCAAGACATGGCCCGGCCCCCGCCCCCATCTGACCCCTGTTTCTCGCCCCCGGACGGCCGCCCCGGGCCTCCGGCCCCATCCAACCCCTCTGTTCCCTGAGGGGCTCCAGATCCCCCTGCCCCTAACAGCCCCACACTGCCCCATCCAACCCCCCCCTCCTTCCTGTCTGCCACCCGGACCTTCTGCCCCATCCAACCACCCCTTCTCCCTGACCGCCCCGGGACCTCCTGCCACCATTCAACCCCCTGTTCTCCGCCCTCTCACTGCCCTGACCCCATCCACCCCCCAGCCCCTGACCCCCCCCCGAACTCCCCTGCCCTCTACCCCACCCCTCCCCTGCTCCCTGCCCCCTGACCGCGCTGCCTGGAGCCCCAGGACCAGCCGCCGGGCCGCACCGCACAGAGCCCCGGGGTCAGCCAGGCTCGTTGCCCCGCTGCCCGGAGCATGGGCCGGCGGCGCCGGGAGCGGAGGCTGCGGGGGGGGGGGGCGGCAGGGGCGCGGCCGGGGGCTCTCCAGAACGGCTCAGAGCCCCCGGCCCCCCTTCTGCCCTCCCGCTCCCCACATGTCGCAGCCACCCCACCCAGCTGAGACACCCCACCCCACAGACCCCTCCCCTCCTACAGCCCCCCACAGCCATGCTGTGTCCCCCTGGGGGCGGCCATGGTGCTGCCCCTCCCAACCCAACCCAACCCAACAGCCGCAGCCATGCCATTGACCCAAGTCCCCGATCCAGGTCCCCTATAGCCTCTCCCTCCCCCACATCCCTCCCAGACCCAGTCCCCATCCCGACAACCCAATCGCCCCCTGTCCACAACCCCCCTTTCCTACTCCCACAGCACCAATCCATCCCCTACCCTCCCACAGCTCCCACCACACAGACCCCTCCACCTCCCAGCTGGGCCCCCTCCCCGCCCCCCGCCGCCCCACCCACCCCATCAGACACCCGCCCCCGCTGGTCCACCAGGGTTTCCCCAGGACCCACCAACAGCTGTGAATGGTGTGGGGGAGAAGGTGTTGGTATTTGGTTGTGTGTTGGGATTATGTGTACGTGTCGAGGCTTGTGGGGGCTTTGTGCTGGGAGAGAAGTTGAGCCCTGATTCGGGGCCAGGGCTTCTCTGACTCGGGGTCCTATGAAGGGAGCCAGCCAGTCAGGCCGTGGCACAGGAGCCAGCAAACAGGGCTGTAAACAGGGGAGTCTGAGGGGGAGTTTGTCTTGTGGTGCTTGTTTGGGGTTTGTTGTTGCTGTGGGGGGTGGGGTTTGGGTGTTTCCCAGGTGAACAGGATTTAGGTGGGAAGGCGATGACAGACACGGAGGCAGCGGTGGGAGTGACTCATGTCGTGGAAGACACAATGGAGATGACTGGCTGTGGAAGCTGCCGCATGTCCATGATCCTGGAGGGGGGACCTGGTAAGAGTTTTGTCTGCATGAAATGCCGTCTGCTCGAGCTGATGGAGGAGAAGATCTGAGGTTTGGAGATGCAGGTGGAAAGTCTGGTTGAGTTTAGAAAGGGGTTTGAGCAGATGATGGAGCAAAGACATGAGGTATCTGAAGGGAAAAGCTCAGACTTGCAGATGGAAGCAGGACTGAGGAATTCTGAGGGGAGACTGCTGGGTGAGGGAAGTGGTCAGTGGAAGCATGTGACTACAAGAACCAGGCAGAGGAAAAGACGGGCTCGTGAAGGAGAAATAGAGCTCAGGAATAGGTTTTGAGAGTTGGAAAATGAAGAAGGGGCTCAACAGGTAGTCACTGAAGGTGGAGGGGCAAGGAGGAAGAGAAGAGTGGCTAGTCCTATAGGAAAAGGGGAAGAGTCAATGGAGACTACACCAAATATGAGCCCCAGGAGGATACAGGATGCATAGAAGAGGATTACAAGGGAGAATAGGAATGGAAAGAACTTGCAGCCAGAGGGAAGAGGGGATAGACTGGAGAACAGCATCGTCACCAGGGAAAGGCAGGGCTATGTGATCAGGGACTCTTTACTGAGAAGACAAGACAGGCCTGTAACCAGAGCTGATCCAGAGAATAGAAGGGTGTGCTGTCTTTCAGGTGCTAAGATACGGGATGTAGATCTGAGGTTGAAAAGGATCCTAAAGGGAACGGGAAAGAATCCCCTAATTATCCTTCATGTGGGAACAAATGATACAGCTAGATTCTCGCTGGAAAGGATTAAGGGAGACTGTGCTTGGCTGGGGAAGACGCTTAAGGAAATCGAGGCTCAGGTGATCTGTGGCGGGATTTTGCCTATTCCTGGAGAAGGGCAACAAAGGCGTGACAAGATTATGACTATCAACAGATGGCTCAGGCAGTGGTGCTAGAAGGAGGGCTTTGGGATGAATGGCCACTGGGAGGCGTTCATGGACAGAGGACAGTTCTCTCGGGATGGACTTCATCTGAGTAGGGAAGGAAACAGACTTCTAGGATGGAGGCTGGCACAACTGATTAAGAGAGCTTTAATCTAGGAATCTGGGGGAGATGATTGGCTGGGGAATGTCCAGGTAATCTCCACGCCGGATTTTAGCCTTGAGAGGGAAGAAAAGAAAGTAAGAAAGGATACAGCCGTGGGTAGGGGAATGGCTATAAGGAGGAAGGTCAGTGTGGACACCAGTCTAGTAGGTTCTGCTGGCTGTAGAATGACCGTGCCTCATTGGGTAAAGAACGTGAGGGAGGCCAAACAGCAAAAATGAAGATGTTTGTACACCAATGCGAGGAGCCTTGGTAACAAAATGGAGGAACTAGAGGTACTGGTGCAGGAAGTGAAACCAGATATTCTCGGGATAACAGAAACAGGGTGGAATAGTCGTCATGACTGGACTACGGGTATTGAAGGGTATGTGCTCTTTAGGAAAGACCGAAATAAAGGTCAAGGTGGTGGAGTAGGATTGTCTATCAATGAGGAGGTCGAATGTAAAGAAATCAGCGATGGAATGGAGAAGACAGAGTCCGTCTGGGCAAAAATGACATTGGGGAAGAAAACGACTCGAGCCTCCCCTGGGATAGTGCTTGGAGTCTGCTAGAGACCGCCGGGATCTCATGTGGTATGGATCGAGCCCTCTTTAATGTTTTAATGAAGTAAATACTCATGGAAACTGCGTGATCATGGGAGACGTCGCACGCGCGCACAACACGACACACAACCCGTCACACACACACAAATCACACATAACACATCACACACTGAACAAAACACTCAAGACAACACACACACAACCACATCTCACACACACACGACACACAACGTCTCACACACAGAGACACGTCTCTCACACGCCGACACACATGCAAGGCACACGACGGCTCTCACACACGTCCACACACAAACACACGACACATAATGTCGCACACATGCCGACACACACACACACGCCGACACACGATACTGACACACATGAAACCGACAAACACACGACACAGACAACGACTGACACACACACACAAGACACACGACGTCTCACACACACACACATGACGTCTCACACACACACACAACTTCTCTCACATAGGCCCACACATGACACGCCCACACAACACACACCCACACACGCCCACACAATGCACGCAGAACACACGCCCACACACATGACACATACACAACACACAACACACCACACGACACGCCCCCCCACAAAACACAACACAACACACAACACAACACACGCCCACGCCCACACACCACACACAACACAACACACGCCCACGCCGAAAGACACACACCACACACAACTCACACCCACGCCCACACACACACACACCCACACCCACCCGCCGACTCACGACGACTCACACACAGCGAGACGGCAAACACACTGATACACACGACATCTCACACGCCCACGACACGACACCAACACGTCACACGACACACAAGACGGCAGAGGACACGACACCAAAATCACACCCCGGAGACGACCCCCCGCGGGGGCGAGAGCGGAGCGGGGACGGTCGGGGGAACTCGGTCTCTGGGCGGCGCGTGGGGCCGGTGTGGGCGGGAGGGAAGAGGGCGGCAGGGCCGAGGGCGAGATTCCCAGCCCCCGTCGAGCGCTGGGGAGCGAGGGCTCCGGCTCGGCTCTCGCAGCGGCTCTGGCGAGGAATGGTGCCGGAGCTCTCGCCGGAGGGGAACGCGGCCGGAGGGGCCTGAGCCGCTTGGGCCTCTTTCCAAGGAGGCGGAACCAGGCCTCCGCTCTCTGCCCGCTGCAGACCCGGCTGCCAGGTCGGCGCTTCCAGTTCCTCGTCCGCACTCGCCGTCTTCTCGTGTGTTCGCCAACTCGCTCTCTCCTCTGCTCTCCTGGTGCCGTCTCCCTTTGTAGGACACGGGTAGGTGTGCATTCCCACAGGTGAGGTCTCGGGAGCCATGGAGAAGTCGGAGCGGACGAAAATCATGCAGGGCAGTAGAAAGGCTGCTGAAAGTACCTGAAGAGACAAAGGGAATGAGAAGGGGGAAGTCCAGACTAAGACAGGAGTCTAGTCTGTAAAGAGAAACAACGGGAAGTCTAAGCTACAGAAACTCTTCAAGTTGCCCAAAGACATTTAGGATGGGAAATTACTTCTTGAATCCAGTCTCTTTAAGATCTTAGGCTTAGTATGTGTGTGTATTTGTATTTGCTTAGCAATCTGCCTTCTTCTGTTTGCTATCCCTTATAATCACTGAAAATCTGCCTTTGATAGTGAAACTATTTTTTGTTTATTATTATTATTATTATTAAACTCAGTTTGTGCAACGGGTGCTCCGTGAGGAAATGATTTGTGTGTTACTCCAAAGGGCCACCCGGTGTCACTCTTGCTCCATGAGGGAAATGATTTGAGCATGACCTGAATTGGCCACCCACTGTCACTGCTGGTCCAGAAGGGAAATGATTTGTGCATTTCACTGACTGGCCACCTGGTGTCACTGTTGCTCCGTTAGGGAAATTATTTGTGCATTACCCTGAGTGACCACCGAGTGTCACTGTTGCTCCGTGAGGAAAATGCTTTGTGCAGTACCTGGATTAGCCACCCGGTGTCACTGTTGCTCTGTGCGGGAAATGGTTTGTGCATTATCTGGATTGGCCACCTGGTGTCACTGTTTCTCCACGATGGAAATGGTTTGTGCAGTACCCTGAGGGGCCACCCGGGGTCACTGTTGGTCCATGAGGGAAATGGTTTGTGCATGACCTGAGTTGGCCACACACATCACTGTTGCTCGGGGGGGGGGGGGATTGTTTGTGTGTTACTCCTGAGTGGCCACATTGTGTCACTCTTCCTCCATGAGGGGAATGCTTTGTGCATTACCCTGTGTGGCCACCCAAGACAACACACACATCACACACAAAACATCACACACACAAAAAACGACAGACGACACTCACACACACACACAACACGACACCGACACTCACAGAGAGAACACGTCACACATACAGAAACACGTCTCTCACACACACACAACACAGGACACCGACACACACAAACAACATGACACACAAATAAAATGACACACAAAACAGCACACAACACGACACACAAAAATCACACACAATACACGACTCCGACACATACACACACACACACGAGGCGAGGCACAAAACGGCAGACAACGTGACACAGAAATCACACACGACCCCGACACCCACACACAATACAACACACAACACCTCACATGACACACAAAACGGCACACGTGACACACACACAACACGATGCACAAAACATCGCACACAAAATATCACACACCCACACACAACAAGACACACACACAGACAACACGACACAAAACACACAAAACGGCACACGACACGAGACACAAAAATCTCACACAACACGACACCGAGACACACCACATGCCCACAAAACGGCACACAAACGACACACACCGTCACATGCACACAACACGGCATACAACATGGCACACACACACTCAACATGGACCACAACACGCACACATAAACACATCTCACACACACAAAAAGACACACAAGTCACACACACAACATGTCACACGACACATACAACACGACACACACAACACGTCACACGGCAGAAGGTTTCATCGAGGAGGAGGATGTCCCGGGGTCCCCGGGCGATGCTCTGGGACTGCTCCCCAGGAAGCCAGGCAGGACTCTGGGGAAGTCTCCTCTCGGGGAGCAGCCTGTCTGCAGGACACACAGCTCCCCCGGCTCCACCTTCCTGGCTCTGACCTCGGAGCCGTCAGCCTCCTCTGCCCCTCCCTGCGCTTCCCACAGCCAGTCCGCCCAGGCGGGGTCCTGGGGGGGCAGAGGGTCCTGCCCCCCAACTCCGCAGTCAGACGGGACTCTCAGCCAGCCAGGAAAACAGAGGTTTATTAGACGACAGGGACATGGTCTAACACAAGCTTGTAGGTGCAGAGAACAGGACCCCTCAGCCGGGTCCATTTTGGGGGGCAGTGAGCCAGACAACCCCGTCTGCCCTTCACTCCATGTCTCCAGCCAGCCCCCAACTGAAACTCCCCCCAGCCCCTCCTCCTCTGGGCTTTGTCCCTGTCCCCGGCCAGGAGGGCACCCGATTCCTTTGTTCCCTTCAGCTCTCACCTCGCAGGGGGGAAGGGCCCAGGGCATCAGGTGCCAGGAAAGAGGGTGTCGGCCATTCTCTGTGTCCAGACCCCTGCACACACCTGCCCTCCACAGCTCTGCAACGATCATACACCCTTACCCCACCCCCTAGATCCTTAAGAACTGCATAGGGGAAACTGAGGCACCCCCACACAATTCAGAGGAAACATGAAGTCCCACTTCATCACAGATGACTCCAGGAGGTGAGTTCCTTGCTATCCTACCATGTTTTTCTCTGTCTCTCCTCTAGTATGTTGGCCATCACACACACTCTGTCTCTGTCTCTGTCTCTGTCTCTCTCTCCTCTCCTCTCCTGGTGCCAACGATGACCAGGCCCCGGGTGCCTTGGCCCCAGTGCCCCGCCTGTGCTCCATCTCTTCCTGTATCTGCCTCGCCCCTTCTCCCAGCCCACACTGCCCACCGCTGCCTGGATGATTTCCCCCTCTCCTCCACTGCACCCCCCTCTGTGGGGTCCCTGCCACTCACCGTCTGCCTCCTCTCCTCCACCCCCTCCCCCGCTTCCCCACGGGTCACTCTGGGGGCCGGTTTTCTTCACCATCTTCGTGCATGATCTGGAGGATGAGATGGATTGCACCCTCAGCAAGTTCGCAGATGACACTAAGCTGGGCGGAGAGGGAGATACGCTGGAGGGTCGGGATAGGGTTCAGAGTGACCCAGACCAATTAGAGGATTGGGCCAAAAGAAATCTGATGAGGTTCAGCAAGGACAAGTGCTGAGCCCTGCACTTAGGAGGGAAGAATCCCATGCACTGCCCCAAGTATGTGAATCCCATGCACCGCCCCGAACCGACCCTCCCGGAGCATCCTCAATTCCATGAAACAGCTGTTCTGGGGTGGGCAGGAAGTGCTGGGAAGGAGGGTGGGGAGTTGCTCAGTGGGGGTGTGTCTCTCTGGGTGGGGTCTGTGTGTGTTTATGCACAAGCTGATTGTGATGTCACGGAGGCCAACAGCAAAGAGTGTTCGGCGTCAGCATTCTTGCCCTGCCCTCAGTCTGCCAACTGGCTTGGTTGACAACGGCTGGTGACCCAAGGAGCTGCTGAGAGACGCGGACCATCCCTCTGTCAGCAACTTCTTGAATCAGCTATTTCCACAGGTGTTTGAGGAACAAAAGGATGAGTTTTTACAGAAGGTAATTCCCAGATTCTTTCCCTGCTCATTAGATCGCACACGACAGGTCGGCGCCTCCTTCTCCTCGGGACGGGTGGGGGCGGGTGTGGCAACAGGCAGGTCTCAGCGTTCCCTTTTGATTTGAATGTGGCCATCTCTCAGGTCTCCTCCTGCTTCAGCCGGTCAGGTTCTTTGGAGGCAGATTTAGGTGATTTTATCTTTCAGCAGACTAGTCGGGGGGAATTTCCAGGGATAGAACCAAAAGGGAAGATAACAAAACTCGTGTAGAATTTAGATTGAGATCTCCATCAATCGTCTTTCCCTTGGAGTCGCCCCTAATGCACTCCTTGCCTTCAAGTTGGGAATAGAAACCCTTTGTCTCCTGTCATGACTGCCAAAGAAATGTGTGTTGAGAGAATATCGATCTCAGAATTTACAGGATTGAAATGCCCATAAATGAGCTCAAATAATGCAGAAGAAATTAATCTTAAGATATTGAAAGTGATACAGCTCCACTCCCATCCCCTGGCTGTCATCTTGGTAGCTCTCTCAGAAAGAATCTCATGGCGATAGATCTCAAAACTCTCTACAAATTCTACTCTACCCCCTTGGGCTAGAGAAAAGAGATGTGTCGATCCCCCCCCCCCACACACACACACACACGCAATTCCTTTCCAGGAAAGGGGTTTCAATCAACTGTCACCTACATTTGTCATTGGTCTCGCTGTGATTTCTTTGTCCTTGTTTTGGAGGCCTAACTTCTGACTGGATGTTGGAAATAATATGGGTCATTCTTCATTTCAAGTTGACTGATTCTTTCCCCCATGCTAATACATTCCAGATTTTCAAATAGTTGAGAAGAAGTCAACATATTTGCAGCTGCTAATTCATCCTTCCAGACCCTCAAACCCTCGAGATGACAATCTTTTCTTCCTTTTCCTGGCTTCTCTGGGAACAGAGCTTTCTTGGTTTGCAGCTTGGCCCGATCTGTTCCCAGAGTCCCAACATTCTGTGCACAAAGGAGTGGGGTTACGAAGGAAGCATTTTTGCAACTAGGCCCAGGCAATGACCAAAGAACATAGAAACTGACCTTTTGCTCTTTCTATCCCTAGCCTCTGTTTGCCAGGTGCCAGGAATGAGCAACAGGAATGGATCGCTTGATGATTCCCTGTTCATTCCTTCTGGGGCACTCAGCACTGGCTACTGTCAGAAGACAGCTTACTGGGCTCAGTGGACCTTTGGTTTGACCCAGTCTGGGCGGTCTTGTGTTGCATATCTTCTTGGTTGCAGCAACCAGTCCTGGCTATTAGAGGAGCAGATGGCTTCAAAAGACCACTCTCGTGGATCTGGGAATCCTGGGCAAACTAATTCCCTTCCTTTCGAGAAGGACAGAAAAACCCATTTCCTCCTTCTTTCTATTCCAGGCTTCGTTCCTTTTTCCAAAGACTCACCTCTCGGGAGCACAGACAGATCCATGTGCACAAAGTGCTCGTCCAACCTGCAGCCATTGAGGCATGCTCTGGCCTCAGCCCCCAAGAACAGGCCTTGCCAGAGAAACCCCAGGGAAGAAAATGCTCATGGACCATCATGAAAAGACTCTGTGTCTGTTGCCAATCCCACAACTCGATGGCAGAGAGCAGTGAGGAGAGAACAGCTTCCTCTCCAAGAAGGTGGACACACTTGTCCCTGAAGAAGAAAGCAGCGGAGACCCAGGTGGAGGGAGAGGAGGTGAAGCTGCAGGAGACGACAGACAAAGTCGAAGTGGATCTTACAGGTGAGATGGTTCAATCCACATGGTTCACGAGGAGCATGTGAGGAACACTCACACCAGTCACTCGACAAGCCTTCGACATCAGGGCCATCTCATGGGACAGTGATGGGTACCTCCGGCTCTGGAATCCATTTAGAGGGTGGCAGAGGTCCATGGCTGAGGTGGGGAGAGCTGACAATGTCAGGTCACCCCCCTCTGGGGATCTGGCACGGTGGGGTGGGGACTATGAACATTGTTCCAGGCTGGAAGGAGAAGAGAGAGGCTGGACGTTGGAGGAAATCCTTTCTTTTCTCCTGGATTGGGTCCCTTTCCTCAGGAAAATGCTCCAGAGGTCTCAGCAGGTCACAGCTGGGAACTGTACCAGAGCTGAGTCATTCCTTCTTGGGGGGTTCAATGCAAAAGGAGGACAGGTGCCCATCACTGACAGGAAAGAGGTACAAGGGGAGGGGAAGAGTAGACGACCCCATTGAAAAGAAACTGGCCCCGAGGGAAGAGGAAGCCTCGTGTGGTCAAAGCCCCCAGCTAGGAGTCAGGAGAGCGGGGAGTTCTCTGCTGAGCTCTGCCAACAACCTTCAGTCTGACCCTGGGCAATTCGCTTCAGGGCTCTGGGCCCAACTTCCATCCTCTGTAAACAAAATGTTAAGAATGTTTCTTTCTGCTGCAGGGACGAAGAAGGAGCCATCTGACACGAAGGGGAAGTGGGAAAAAGGAAGCCCAGAAGAGCAGGAAGAAGAGCGCACTCCCAGCCCCTCATTAACAAGCAGCTCCCATATGACGATGGTAATGATGCTGTGTGGCCGTGCTCATGGAAAGCATTCCTTGCTGTGTGTAGGAATATCTACCAGGGGCTGAAAAGAAACACTCATCAAGGGTGATCAACTCCAGCCAGCCTTTATCTGGGTTGCTTGAATGAGGCCCGCTTTGACAAAGGGGTTTAGACACCTAAAGAAGTCCAGAGGTGCTTTGTGGGACTGGCAGAAGTGCCTGACTCAGGTGCCCAATTCTGATGCACTTTCCATGGCACACAGGCACGACTGAAAATCAGACCAGGCCCATCCCTGCCCTGGTCGGGGGAACCCACATATCTCCTGGCTGTGGGGTTCTGGCCCATCTCGTGCCACCAGGACCACTTTGAGACACAGAGAAAAGGAGTCTGCTCGAGAGCCTTAGCTAACAGCCTCTTGGCTTTTCGCTCCTGTGGTCGAGGCTCCTGCACTAAGCTCCAGAGGTCCCAGGTTCCCTCTCGCCTGCCAACATCTGGGCTCTGTCCGAGTTACAAAAGCCTCTAGACACCTTTGTAACTCTTCCTCTTCAGGACAGAGCACCCTGCAGCGCATACAAAAGGCTGCAATTCTGGGAGCTTCTGACCCGCCGGGGGTCTGGAGTATGGAGGCGAGTGTGCCACTCCGCCGTGCTCTACTGCATCCTAGGATATCAGGGTTGGAAGGGACCTCAAGAGGTCATCCAGTCCACCCCCTTGCTCAAAGCAGGACCAAACCCCAATTTTTACCCAAGATCTCGAAATGGTCCCCTCAAGGATTGAACTCACAACCCTGGGTTTAGCGAATGCTCAAACCACTGAGCTACCCCTCAGCTGTTGGCAACCAGGACAGACGGTGCTAATCCAGCGCCATGCAGGCCAGCTGCAGTAATCGCCAGGGGGTGCCCTGAGACCCCAGGGCAAAGGCCTCCAGCACCCCAGGCCCTGGGTTGAGGTGACCCTGGAACCAGGCCCCCTGGAGTAACATTGTGCCCAGTGAGTTCTCACCCCCAGGGCTCTGGCCCCAGAGGCCCACGCTTTGGGCTTCTCTTCACCCAGGCAAACTTGCTTCTTCAGTCTCAGTTACTTTCTGTCCTGACGGCGATTCCTGCCTGTTTTCTGGCAGCCCCACAGGCTGCTAGGTGGGGAAGGAAGAGGGTGTTTCCGTTTGGGCCCTATTCTCAGTCCCTTCCTCGTAGACACTGTGGGCTGCCAGAGTTGCTGAGCCAATCTCCTCAGGCGCTCGGGGTGGGATGGGACATGGGGCAGGTTCTCCAGTGACCCCTCGGCGACACTCAAGGAGCAACTCGAATGGGCTTTGCAGGACATTGAGGCTTTCTCAGCAAAAGCGGGGTTTCCTGCGAGGAGGGGCTAGCGAGGGAGGAAACGGGGTGGCCCTTGGGGTCCCAGCACTGCCCGAGAGGCTCCCGTCTCTTCTCAGGGGAGGGGGCCAGAGAGGGGACAAAGGCTGAGGAAACCTTATCACCTGGGGAGGCTTTTGAAGAAAAGGGCTCAGCCGGAGTCTCCACACTCCCTCGGCACTGCCAGCCTCCCCCGGGGACAGACTGTTCCAGGGCAGCTGCCCGAGGGAAATACTCAATCCCAACAGGCTTTGTCCCTGTTCTTTGCAGACCCCCAGGGAGCACCCTTCCTCAGCCCCGCTCCATGCCCTGCTGATGGCAGCCGTGAAGGGTCTGACAACACCCACCCTGCAGAGATTTAGAGCCGCAGAGGAAGAGCTGAGGACCATCGTATCTCTCCACGGAGACAAGATGGAGAGAGTAAGAGACTCCCGCAATGGGGCAGGGGGATGCTGCGCAGAGAGGGGGATGGGAGAAGTTCCTCTCCTCGGAAACCATTCCTGGGACACTGGCATGGGATTGGAAAGTTGGCTCAGCCCCTTGTCATTCATCGCTTGGCCACGGGGATAGGCGACATTCAAGCCCTTCTCCAAAGACCGCCTGCACGTGGCGCGGAAGTGCAGACTTAGTCCCTTCCTGGGCTTTGGCTTTCCTGGAAACTCTGAGACTAATCAATGAACAGAATCCTCAGCCTGAACTTCCTCCCCAACCTGCCTGTTCCTGGGGTTTCCTGCAGGTCATCCCTGTCTCTGCCCGAGTTCCTTCTTTCCAACAGGTCCCAGCGGGAAGTTAACAAATGGCCCCTCAATCAGCAGATTGATTTGTGCAGGGCTCTAACTCCTGCTAGCAGAACAGGTCAACAGAATCCAGCCACCCGCCTTGTAGCTTCTGCTCCTTGTTCGAGAGAGGAAAGAGCAATGACCAATTCCTCACGGAAGAGTCCTAGGGGGTGGCTTGTCCCTTTAGGGTCTGTCTCCCTGTGTTGCAAACTCTGCAGCAGGAGCCTGAAAGCCTGGCCCTATGGACTTGGGCTCCCAGGGCTGGCACTGAGGGGCCAAAACAGCAATGCAGACTCTTCTGGGCTGGGGTGGAACTTGATCTCTGAAGCCTGGGGAGGAGGGTGGCTTCAGAGCCTGGGCTCCAGCCCAAGTCACCTTGTCTGCACTGCTCTTCTAAGTGCCATAGCATGAATCCGAGGTTAGAGACTGGGGACTTAAGAGACTGGGGCCGGGAGCTGGCTAGCCCCACCCAACTAGCCCTGCCTCCCATCTCTGCCATGGGCTCTGGGATACAGCGGTAGAACCAGCTGGGTCTGGAGCAGTGCTTCTCAACCTGTGGCCCGGTCAGCACAGAGCTGCGCCCCTTTGGGACATCCTCAGGGACAAACAGGTCGGATTGGATGTGTCCCACAATGGAACCTAGGTTGAGAACCACTGGTCTGGAGGAACGGATTGTGCAAGAAAGAGCTAAAAGGAAGTTGCAGAGATGGAGGAAAGGCTCCTGGAGGGAAGCCCTTGAGAGCGGGGCTGAGAGCCGTTTGCTACGGCAGGAAAGGCCCTGGGACATCAGGAGAGTTAGGACTGTGCGCACTCTAAGGTTTTGTGCGTGTTTTTGAGCTTGAAGGTGCTAAGCCAGACCTCAGGAAGACTGGGGTTCCTGGACTTGTCAAAGGCTCTTAGGGAGCAGCCAAGATAGGCAACCGAGGTCAGAGGAGGCTTGCAGGGCTGCCAGGAGGGCTTCCCTGGGAGGAGGCCACTCATTGATAAATCCATCCCTCAACTTTCTGGCATTCTTCCAGGTTGGAGACGTCATGGGAGGGATCTTAATCTGGCTTGACAACAGCTGTGATCCCAGAGCCAGAAGAGCAGTGCTCAGGGCCATGGCCTTGCTGGCTCGCTCCCACCCCCAGGACGTGGTTCTAACGTGTGTGGCTCACACGCTCTCATCGCACAGGTAGGGAGCTGCTTTGTTATCTCCTCAGTCCAGTAGTTCTCTTCCTGCTCCTACTGACAGGCCACAGGCCGGGAGGGGTCCGTGGGGCTCACACAGTTGGAGGGAGTTTCCTGCTGTGCAGAGAGCTGTCCACGCTTACGAAGAAGAGATGGCCAGGCCCAGCCACTGAGGAGCCAACCCCTCCTCCTACACTCCCCGGGATGGAGACATGCCACTTTTTCTGGAGAATTCCAACATTGTCCTGATTTCTATGGGTCACCCCACTTCCTCTCAGATCCAGTACAGGGCCAATCAATGATTTGGGGGCTCACTCAACATCCCTGGCTCATGAGGTCTGGCTGCTCCTTACTGCAGGAGAGAAGGCAGAGATGGAAAAGGCCCATGAGGCCCATCTGTCTATCCCCTGGAGACCAGTGCAGGATTCTTACTTGTCGTCAGACCCCCCAGTTATTCCATGGCTGAGGAATTGGTGACAAAATGCACTCATCCTTATGGAGCGGTGGGGCAGAGTTCAATCTCTTAAGACAGACATTTCCAGCCCTTATTGATCCAAAAGAAAAGAAAATCAAATCAACAAAAAAATTATCCCCACATGACCAGATCCTAAATGCAGTGCAGCAAGCAGACAGCCAGCATTAATAGCTCTGAGAAGGGGGAGTGCCTCTTTCCACCTCAATAGATTGTTAACTTTCAGTCCTGCTGGTTATTGCTGATCACTTGGAAGGGTCAGCCAGCTGAGGGGTTTGTAACACAACCCCCATGTGCCTCGGGGCCATGAAACCCAACTGAACCCTAGCCAGAGGTCAAAAGTCCAGCTTTCCTTGGCATCTTCTGCAATGCAGTTCTGCACAGACCTGAGAGAAATTTGTGTCACACTGCAGAGCAAATTGAAGAGCGGCAGGAAAGAAATGGAACTTCTTACCCAATTCAGTTATCAGAGGAATACAGTGTTGGTTTTCAGATTTCTTTGAGTGTTTGATTTGTAAACCTTTCTGAATTTCAGAATCAGGTCTGAATTTCTTGGAACAGCCACAGTGCTTTCCAGGGGCTGTGCTCAGAAGTTACAGAAACTCGGCAGCATTGGCACAGAAGTTCAGTCAAGCTTCCGGAAGACCTTGCTTCCAGGCCATTTGCCCTTGAGTTGTCCAACCTAGGTCTCAATGTCCTAGGGCTTCACCACCACGTCCCTCCTTCCTCACCAAACTTGGAAGTCAAATGACTGGAAGTCTTTTGGATCCATCTGCAGTCTCCCTCTGCAGATGCCTCTGGGGACAAGAAGGACTTAGATCCGCAAGAATGGAGGAGGGGGATTTCAGTCCTACTTTCCTTCCATCTCTGTCACATAGGGCTTTACAATCTCCTCTTCCAAGCTCTTGAATCTTCTCAGATCAGGGCATGTGCTGACTCACTCTCTGACCCTGTCCACCACACTGCAGTAGAATTGAGCTGCTAAGAGACACTTGGCCAAATGCTGGGTCTCCGTTAGACCCCCCAAAGAGCCAGAGGAACTCCAATGATGTCAGGCAAGTTTCTCGGGACTGACCCAAGTGTAACAGAGCAGAATTTTGCAGTCTGCGGGTCACAGTTTGGTGGTCATTCAGTGGTCAGTACATGCTCACTGTCTTGGAAAGAGTGGGTTAGCTTTAGAAACAGGAACCCATTCGGGGAAAGGAATAAATACAACTTTCTCTGAAGGGACTTGCCCTGCCTTAGCCTCCCTGCACCAGTGGCTGTCTCCTCTGGTATTCCAAGCCTCTCCCTGGGGAGGGCAAGAGATGGCCAAGCAGGAAAGCTCTGACGTGTGTTTCTGAATTTGCAGATGTGCCATTGAGTTGTGGAAGGCCTTGGGTGAAGAACCACAGCTCACCAGGGAGGTGCTGCAGCAGCTGCTGGACAAGCTCCAGCAGAGACGCCAGGAGGAGACGAGCAGCCATGTGTCTCTGGCTGTAAGTGAGATTTGAGATGTCACCTTGCGAACCTGCCACCACAGGGAAGATGGTGCATCTGTGTGTGTGTGCGAGTTTCACCTCTTCTTACCTTCAGGCCATGGCTCCACCACACATTGAAGCTGACCTAACTTAATTGGGCAGACAGCCGCCAAAGCGATTCCATCCCTGGTGTGTGTCCGCACTTTGCTGCTCGTGTCGGCAGTGCCCGTCCTCACCAGAAGGGCTTGTCTTGATTGTAGGGTCAGGGTGGGGCATTGTGGGAAGGCTCCTGAAAGCCAGTTGAGGAAAGCGACGCGGTGTCTGGTCTGACGCTGCATCGACCTGACTGCATCGACCTGGACTCTCTGCCACGTGTGGAGGTGGAGTGACGAATTTGGCACCAAGGGGCAGTTCTGACGATGGGAAGGAAATTCCATCCTTAGGGGGATGCAGAGTGAGCGGCCTTGCGTTGACCTCACTCTGGAGTGTAGACCAGGCCTTAGTGTGTCCTCGCCACTTCCAATCAAACCAAAGAGGGGTAGTAAAGTTTCCCCCAGGTCAAAGTTACACATCTGAAGTGGTTTATCTGCTGGTACCCTGGCTCAGTTGTCTTCTGCTCCAGATGGCCCTTTAGTGAACAGGTGCAGTTCAGGTGTCTCTTGGAAGTCTCCAGGTTTCTGGCTCTGTAAACTGTGGCTAGAAATCTTCCCAACATGGCATCCTGAGAAGTCCAGTACTTTTGACTGGGCCAGAAACACTGGGCCTAGGAGAACGGATCTCCTCAGGATGGTTTCAGCCCTTCCAGTCATGGCTGGAAAGCCAAAGCACAGGCTCTGCACCAGAAAGAGAAATAATGGGGAATAACAGGTTTCAGAGGAACAGCCGTGTTAGTCTGTATTCGCAAAAAGAAAAGGAGTACTTGTGGCACCTTAGAGACTAACCAATTTATTTGAGCATGAGCTTTCGTGAGCTACAGCTCACTTCATCAGATGTATACCGTGGAAACTGCAGCAGACTTTATATACACACAGAGAATATGAAACAATACCTCCTCCCACCCCACTGTCCTGCTGGTAATAGCTTATCTAAAGTGAGACTGGGAGTGGCTAAGTCATTATGCAAGGTAGCCTGTTTCCTCTTGTTTTTTCCTACCCCCCCCCCCCCCGCAGATGTTCTGGTTTAACTTGGATTTAAACTTGGAGAGTGGTCAGTTTAGATGAGCTATTACCAGCAGAAGAGTGAGTTTGTGTGTGTATGGGGGTGGGGGGGATGTGAGAAAACCTGGATCTATGCAGGAAATAGCCCGACTTGATTATGTAAAGAGTTGTCACTTTGGATGGGCTAGCACCAGCAGGAGAGTGAATTTGTGTGGCGGGGTGGAGGGTGAGAAAACCTGGATTTGTGCTGGAAATGGCCCACCTGTTGATCACTTTAGATAAGCTATTACCAGCAGGACAGTGGGGTGGGAGGAGGTATTGTTTCATATTCTCTGTGTGTATATAAAGTCTGCTGCAGTTTCCACGGTATACATCTGATGAAGTGAGCTGCAGCTCACGAAAGCTCATGCTCAAATAAATTGGTTAGTCTCTAAGGTGCCACAAGTACTCCTTTTCTTAATGGGGAATAACGTCATCCAGACTCTTCTCATCTTTCCATCCTGCTTCCGTTCCAGGAATGGGGGAAGGTTCAGGAGCCTCCAAATGTCCCCACCCCTCTCAGAAGCCAATACTCTTTTGTAATACGCTGGAGAGGAAAGGAGACATGACAAAGGGACAATAGCGAATGGCAATGGGGACAGGTGGCAGATTGGGAGAGCTGAGTGAAATTCTTTCCCCCCTCCAGGCAATGAAGACCATTTATGAGCTCCTTTTCCTACGGGGATACCGAGAAGCCATCCTGCAAATGTATCCCCAGCTGCTCATTCTCTGCGTCAGGCAAGTGCAGTACGTGATGGATCAGCACTTGCCAGGGACCTACATGGCCAGGCAGACATCCAGCCCCGAGGAGGGATGCAGCTGCCTCAGTCTCCTAAGGTAATGACTGAAAGGAAAAGGAAGAACAGATTTGTTGGGCTAAACACATGGGGGCTGTTCATGGCCATCAGTTGTTCGGGTGCTGTCGTTAGCCCAGGCTCAGTTGGGAGCAGGTCTCTCTTGAGGGAAAAGGGTTGAGAGCCGTGCATTCTTGTGAGTCACACTCGCTCATCTGACGCCGTCCACAGCCCAGCTGCTTTCCCTACTCACTCAGGCAGCAGCCATGTTTGTGCATCCATCCACGTCTGCCACCCGCCAAAGGGTCAGTGCGTTCATCAGTGCCTGCTGAGCAAATCCGTGGGCCTCTCTCCCCGAACGCGGACAGACCCACACCGGCAGCACATGGGGACAGGCCCCGCAGGACGTCAGCCTCACAGGCAGACAGGAGGAAGAGGGACCAGTTCATCTGGTTCTGTGGGCACAGTTAGGGGCTTCCATCTGCACGGGAAAGAGAGAGCGCCAGAAGACACCTCAGGTGGCGTAAACTGATGGAGCTTTGCTCGATTCCACCAACAAAGGATCTGGACCCACATGCCCGCTTGAGTCCTGTTACCTGTCACAGTAAAGAATCAAGTATTCAACCATTGGGAGTGATGACACCAACCATTTGAAGAAGCTACAGTGTCCCTAACTGGTTCCAAAGTCAGTGAAACTGCAGTGTAGACAGGGTATCACACTGGATCGATCCTTGGGGAGGCTAGCTACTGCTGAGCATGCTGGGTGTCTCAGGACTTGTGCAGATTTGCCATGCTTGGGGCTGATCTCATTGCTTGACACTCTGTTTGTTTGTTTGTTTTTGTCTTTAGCACCTCAGTGGAGGCTGTGAAGACGCTTTTCTCCATGCCCGGCTACTGGAAGGAATTTGCCAGCATCCAGTTTCAACGGGGTTGGGACATGATAGCCTCCCGATATCACTACTCGCAGGGGGTTGGCCTGATTGCAAGGTAGGAGCTCAACGTTTCCTCTTCTTTGGGTCTCTCTTGGGAATGGGATTTCCGTGTGAAATAGTCCTCAGTTCCAGGCTGCCAGCTCAGCCCAGCAACTGGAGCTGAACGCTCTCTCCCCCTTGAGAATCAAAAGGGACTTTCTGTTCCATGTTCCAGAGCCATGATCGAGTTTGAGAACCCTCAGCTCCCTGCAGTTTTCAGAGAGGCAATCACCATCGTCCAGAGTGGGAAGGAGGAGGAGCAGAGAACTATCGCCCTGGCTTTCTGCACTGAGGTGAGATTCATGAGTTGACAGGCAGAAGTGGGCTTTCTGGAGAGCAGCTCAGGACAGGAAGCTCTAGGCTACATTGTCAGCAGCTTAGCAGCCCTACTGCCAGCTAGCTCCTCTCCGCACATGGATGGATGCGGGGCATGGCAAAGAGAGGGAGGGAGAGACAGGGTGAGATTGCTCCTGGCTGGATGTGCCCAGATGGGGTTATGGGACAAGAAGCCATGTTTCTCCAGTGCCCCAAGGCCATGCTTCTCTCCTCACCTTTTCCTGGGGTTCTGCTTTTCTTCTGCCCCACGGCTCTCTCCATGGCACTCAATGAGGTCTGGAGATTCCCCTTTCCCTGGGGGCTTATTTGTGACTTGTGCATTAGTCTAAATTTGGGGAAGGAACCAACTGAAACAGCAGCAATTGGCTCCCTACTCACCAGAGACTTTGCATAGGAGGAAGTGGCCCTTTGGGAAAGACGACTGTCCAGGGAACAGACCCCACAATAAGACCTCTGCTCCTCAACCTGATCTTCATTTGGCTCTTGCCAGTTTCTGCAGAGTCCTTCCATTGACACCATCCTGACAAGATCAGCCCTCCAGGCACAGCTCATGGACTGGACCAAAGATGCAAATTCCATCATACGGAGGCTCAGTCTGCGAGGCCTTGGCAGTATTGTGTTCCAGCCAGAAAAGGTGAGAGCCGGGGATTGCCCAGGGGACCCACGAAGCCAATGTCCATCAAATAGCTCAGAAATGAGAGGGAGAGCCACACACAAGCCTTCTTGTTTAAAACACAGCCCTCAAATGGTGGAGGTGCTTTCAGAACAAATCAAGGCATGCCATGCTCCCTGCTCCCGTGAGCTGAGCCCTGATTGCAGATGGGATGCAATGGGGGAGGCGGGGTGAGCAAAGACAAAGATGACAGTGAGCAACTGGCACAGAGTGACAGGAGAATGACTTTCTGCCCCGTTGGGGGGCTGTGCCCTCCGTGGTTTATCATCGGTGGCAGTGGTCCAGCATGTGCTCCAGGTTGTCACCTGGGATAGTAATGAGCTGCCTTCTTCATTCCAGCAGGTGCAATTCTTACGGGCCCAGCTGCCAGCAATCCTGGCCATGTTTTGTGACAGGGATGGAAGGCGTGTCATGGAGGCCATGCATAAAGCTGCAGACATCATCCACCTCCTCAACAGGGAGGGGCTTGGCTCCATCTCCCAGGACATTGCTGTCAGCCTTCGCCCCTTCATTGATGACGTAAGGCTTGGAACCCGCAGAAGAAGCCCATTCCCCCGCTCCAGCTGTCTGTGATGCCCTTGTCTCTCTCTCCCCATCCCCTTCCTCCCGCCCCTCAGGCCTGCCATGGAGCCGCCAAGGAGTGCCCCCGCCATGGGTGGGGAATCTCCTGCTGAGCCACCTCCCTGTCAGAGCTCTTCTCTCCAAAGCTCAGCCTCAGTGCCATGCTCCCAGCCCCTGCTGCAGCCTGGCCTGGGGGAGAGGGGGCCTGGCACTGGGCAGATGACCAGCTGCCTGGAGAACACAGGCCCCCAAAGAGGTGGAGATTCTCAGCAGGAAAGAGGTGGGTCGGGAATGGCCCGGCTCTCAGGGGCACCCAAGAGCCAAAGAAATGCTGTCTTTTGGAGCAGCCAGTCCCTGCCAGGCTCCAGCAGCTGCTTCTCCCCTTCCCCACACCAGTGTCCAGCAGCCTGCCTGCCCTCTCCCCTCATCTTTTCGGGTTCTAGGATTCTGTGCTCTCCAGACAGAAACTGCCTCTGGGACGCCCTGGGCTGCACTGTCCCGCACAGGGTCTCAGGCCCTGCACAAGATGTCCATGGCGCTGGCCTGGTGGCCTCCCTGCTCCCGCCAGCCCAGGTAGTTCACACAGGGGGACCGGAGCAGCGTGCGCATCACCACTCAGTGGCGTTCTGCTCCGATGCTGCCTGGCTTTAACCGGGGGTCCCCACCCCCTGTGTGTCATTGCCAGGAGAAGGGCAGTGTGCGCTCAGCTGCCATTGTACTGCTTGGCAACGTGGTGAGCAGGGTGCAGGACCCCGACAAACCCTTCGTGCAGCAGGAAATCATCCACTGCTTGCTCCCCCTGCTGCTGCATCTTGAAGACCAGGAGGAGAGTGTGAAACTGGTAAGTGCCACGGTCATTGTTGCCTGAAGAGCAAAGAGCCAGTATCTCCTGGGGCCCCCACTCCAGTCATCGCCAGAGCCCCTTGCCCAAGCAGAGTCTTCTCCTCCCTGCTTCACTCCATGCTGGAGCCAAGCGCCTCATCCATCCTCACAGCACACAGCACAATTGGGAAGAAAAGCCTTCTTCTGGGAAAGATGTGGGGAATAGCGTAGCGGATCCAGGAGTACTGCTGCTGGCCCCGGCACGGCCCAGGGCCTGCGTCCCCCTGAAGTGCAGGGCCCCCCAAAGCACGGGGCCCTGGGCAACCACCCCAAACCATCCAAAGGACAGGACGGCTCTGGCTCTCTCCAGCCAACTCTCCCTTTCCTCTCCTCAGCACACTCCTGTGGAGAACAAATGACAGGAATCTCCACTGGCAGGAAAAGCAGGAGAACAAGGGACGGGGAAGGTTCCATGTCCCCCAGACTATCCCTCTCTCAGGGAGAACCCTCTTGGTCTCCTCTTCTCTTGCAGTCATGTAAACTGACGCTCTTCCGCTGCGCAGTGTTCCTCAGGTGGGCTCATTTGAAGACCCTCTCCCACAGCTTGGCCTGGGATGGCTCCTCACAGCTCTTGAAGTGTGTCTGGATCTGCTTGGTAGGTGAATTCCTTGTGCCTTGAGAGTGCTGAATGGGGACTTGAGGAAGACCTTTCTAACCCCACACCCTGAGTACCCATCCGCTTCCGTCGGGCTGCAGGACTCTGTTCCAGGCTCTCTGCTGGCTCATTTCAGCAGGAGTTACAATCCATTCACATTGTTGACATTTTTCTCCACAATTCTCTGACCTTCAAACTTTTGTCTTTTCAAATGAAAGCTGAGGTTCTGGAGAACACAATAGGGACTTCAGAGGGGTGCTGCTCTGGTGTATGGGTTCATATTGGCGGTTGCCAGGGCCTGGCTATATGCATTGGCTTTCCTGGACTATTCGCTGTGGGAAGAACATGTCATTTGTATATTGTGCATTTCTTCCTTCTTTCTTCCTAGATGCAGAACAACGAGAGCCACATCCCCAAATTCCTGTTCCAGGCCTTACAGTACCTGGAAAGCTCACAGACAACAATAAGACATTCAGCAGCCCGATTCATTGGTAAGCAGAGCAAATTCACTTGATCTTTTCTCAATGCTTCCTTCAGAGCCCTTTTCTGGACGGCTGCTCTGTTCCCTCCAACAGCACCAGAATCCTAAAACGGGGTGTGTGTGTGTGTGCATGTGTGTGTGAATTAACATGTATTCCAAGATGAAGGGAGCAACTTAGCTGAATCGACTGCACCAACTTCCCCCACCCACAACAATTCTTTGGCTGCGCCTAGGGGAAACCAGCAGGATGTGAATTCAATCTCCTTTGGAAATCAGCCTCTCAGTAACTTCTGGGCATCTGATGATTTCTCGAATATGCTTTGTGAACAGATGTAAGGAATGTCTGGAATTTCCCAAAGGTGTCTTGGGAGAATGGCTGCATCATGAGCAGTTTTCAGGAAAGGTTCTGAAAAGCCATGAGAGCCATTGTATTCATTGCAAAAAGAAAAGGAGTACTTGTGGCACCTTAGAGACTAACCAATTTATTTGAGCATGAGCTTCATTTCCACGGTATGCATCCGATGAAGTGAGCTGTAGCTCACGAAAGCTTATGCTCAAATGAATTGGTTAGTCACTAAGGTGCCACAAGTCCTCCTTTTCTTTTTGCAAAGACAGACTAACACGGCTGTTACTCTGAAACCTGTCATTGTATTCATTGTTTGTCTAGGAAATACTATCCACCATTACTGTGATTTGTTGTCTGAAACAGTGAATGAAGATGGCATCTCCCGCCTGTATGAAGGTAAGGAAATACCTCTGTGTGTTTGGCCCTCTGTGGGAAGCACAGGGGTGCAGCACAGGGCCTGAACACAGCTTTGAATGTGTCCCTCTCAGTCTAAGGACAGCGTTGAAGGAAGAAGGATGGTCACGCCAGCTTTCATCGTGGTCCCACAATCTGTGCATGGGAGCAGGGGAATTCCATCCTGAGCTCCTAGTGTAGACATAGCCTTAGAGCTGTGTGGGGAGACTGTCTTCTTCAAGGTCAGAAAGTCTCTAAAGGAAGGCCTGACCCAACTGAAAAGGGCTGTTGGTATTAAGGATGATGATGATGACGATTCCCCTCTGTAGGGAAAGATTCATCACCTGCCCTCCCTGGAATGGAGTGATTGCAGGCCAGGGACCTTCACTCCGAGATTGGTTATCAGCTCCTAGGAAATCCCATGAGGGCACATGGGTGACACTTTTCCCTGTGAGCTCTTCAGGAATAAAGGCACAGGGCCACAAAGCATTTCAGGAGACGTTAGGAGCCGAAATCCCTTTGTGGATCTCGGCCTAAATGTTGTATGGTTTAAGGTGGCTGCCGCTGTCACTTTCCTGTTCCATCCAAAGAACAAGTGCCCCCAACCGTCTGTGTGTGTGGGTGTGTGGAGGAGTGTCTGCCAGCAGAGGGGGAAGTTAGGCAAGAATGGGGTCTCCTCTCTGTCCAGGGCTATTTTGGGAGGAGCGGAGTTGTTGTTCTTGTGCCCTTAGACTCTTGGGGAGCTAATAGCAGGGGGCAATGGCCATCGGAAGTGGAGGTTTCCTAGGTACCAGTCACATCAGCATCACGGGGTTTTCAACCCATTTCCTCTTGGTTTCAGCTTTTCACGAAGTGCCTTTGAAATCAGACAGGACCACGTGGTACATCCTCAACAGATATTATAAATGGTTGCAGAAGCTTGGAAATCTCGTGTCGGGTTCTGCATTTGACTAGGGAACCGGGACCGACACAGACGAGCTCTTTGTCCTGCTATGGTAAATACAACAGACGCTTCTCAACTTTTTGGTGTCCCTGGCCTCTGTTTGCCAGAAGCTGGGAATGCGGGACAGGGGACTGATGACTAGATGATTGCCTGTCCCTTCATTCCCTCTGGGGCACCTGGCATTGGCCACTGTCAGAAGACAGGATACTGGGCTAGATGGACCTTTGTTGTGGCCTTTCTTATGTCCTTATGTTTGGAACCGGGGCTGAACAACGAGGTGGATATCAGCAGATGACCCAAAATTATGTCGATTAGTCGGGCCTAGAGAAGACTTGGAAGAAGTTGAAAGGGATCAAAGAAAGCCATGTCACTGGGCAGCACCATGGCAGATGAAAACCAGCGCTGACCAAGGCAGGGCCATACACATGGAAAGCAGTGAGGTGAACGACTCCTCCATAGCGCTGGTGTCAGAGGCCAAAGCACGGCTGGTTGGGCCCAGTGGTTGGAGCAGTGGCTCTGGGGCCTTGTGCTCAGAGTGGTGGAGGCCGAGCCGAGGGGAGCCAAGGGTTGGAGCCGGAGTCAGGAGTCAAGAGCAGGATTGGAACAGGCTCGGGAATAGGGCAAGGGCCGGATTAACAATCCCCGGCCAATGGGAGCTGCGGGGAGGCAGAGCCTACAGGGAAGATCAGCCCCCGGGACAGAGGTTCCCGGTGTGGTGCTCGTCGTGGTGACGTTGTGACGAAGTGGGACTGTTCTTAATGTTTCCTCTGAATAGTGTGGGGGTGCCTCAGTTTCCCCTAGGCAGTTCTTAAGTATCTAGGGGGCGGGGTAAGGGTGTATGATCATTGCAGAGCCCTAGAGGGCAGGTGTGTGCAGGAGTCTGGACACAGAGAATGGCCAACACCCTGTTTCCTGGCAACTGATGGCCTGGGCCCTTCCCCCCTGCAAGGTGAAAGCTAAAGGGTTGGAGAACAAAGGAATCAGGTGACCACCTGGCCTGGGAAAGGAACAAAGCCCAGAGGAGGAGGGGCTGGAGGGGGTTTTTCAGTTTGGGGCTGGCTGGGACATGGAGTGAAGTGCAGACGTGGTTGTCTGGCTCACTGCCCCCCAGAATGGACCCAGCTGAGGGGTCCCGTTCTCTGCACCTGCAAGCTCTGTTTTAGACCATGTTCCTGTCGTCTAATAAACCTTCTGTTTTACTGGCTGGCTGAGAGTCACGTCTGACTGCGAAGTTGGGGTGCAGGACCCTCTGGCTTCCCCAGGAGCCCCGCCTGAGCGGACTCGCTGGGGGGAAGCGCACGGAGGGGCAGAGGATGCTGAATGCTCTGAGGTCAGACCCAGGAAGGTGGAAGCTGTGTGAGCTGTGTGTCCTGAAGACAGGCTGCTCACAGAAAGGCGACTACCCCAGAGTCCTGACTGACTTCATGGGGAGCAGTTCCAGAGCATCGCCCAGGGACTCCGTGACAACTGGTGGCAGCGGTGGGATGTACTGCACCCCGTGGATGGCGCTTCCTGCAGTAAGTGACTGGGGAGCAGTAACACGAAGGGGGATTGCCGAGGACCAGGCCTGCTGAAGGCTCAGAGAGGAGCGGTTTCGGGGGGCGGTTAACCCCTGGGAGTGTGTGACCAGCGAGAAGGACTTTTGCAGTAACAGGGTTCCCCTGGGGATTGCAGCGAGCAGTCTCAGGGGCGGAGGAGTCTGCAGCTCGACCCTGGCAAAGAGGTGGTGACCTCGAGAAGGGCTGGCACACTAGGGGTTCTCCCTGGAAACCATGGGGAGCTGAGAACACACGCGCCTGTGAGTCCACAACAACTTGGGAGGAGCAGAGTGATGGCCTGTCACCGTCTCCTTAAGAAGGACATTGTAACCCTGTGCAAAAAGAGAGGGTTGAGCGTTGGAAAGTTCACCAAAGCAGAGTTAATCGTGCAGCTGGAGGAGGATGACCGCTCTAAGGAACAGATTCCTGACCCCAACTGGGGCTATAGCAGGATCTGGGAGCAGCTGGAGCGGGAGCCAGGCATCGCCAAGACTCCTGTCCCCGACCAGACGGGGGTCTTCACGATCGGGTTCCCCATCGGAGGATCGAGATGGACGGGATTGGAGCTGAGTCCGAGAGAGCAAGAGGACCCTGGGAGACAGCGAGAGCCCGAGAAAGAGCTGCAGAAGCAGCAGCAGCATGAACTGGCGGTGGGGGAGCGGAGAGGCCTAGGGGACCTCCCCGGGGTGAGTGGGGATAGACCCTGGGGGGCCAGTTCCGCAGGGAACCTCGAGACTAAATTGCTGCCCCTGGTTAAGGACGGGGGGGGGGGGGTGGATGCCCACCTCACTGCCTTTGAGCAGGCTGGCAATTTGAACCAAGGGGACCCTGCGGAAAAGCCCCGGTGTCTAGCTCCCTTGCTGGGTCCCAAGGCCATAGACTCCGTCAGCCAGATGGTTGGGGATGTGGACAGGCTCCCACTCCTGACCCCAACCTATATGTCTGTGTGGAGTTTCCTGGGGCCAGGCCCCTCGGACCTCCAGTGGGAGCAGAAGGTGATGGTCAATGGGGAGACATTCTTGGGGTGGCCAAAGGGCATGGGCTGCATAAACCTTCCCACATGCGGCCTGCGAGTGCTATCGACCACCCCTGACCTAAGGGAGGGTGTGAAAATGGAAGGGCCTGGTGTAACTCCTACCAAGGAATGGGAGAGATGCTGGGGCATCCATGGGAACGTTGGTGGCTTCGAACTTCCCCAGGTCACCGGCTAAAGTGACCCCGCTCAGTTCGATCTCGAAGGGGGGAGAGATGTGACGAAGTGGGACTGTTCTTAATGTTTCCTCTGAATAGTGTGGGGGTGCCTCAGTTTCCCCTAGGCAGTTCTTAAGTATCTAGGGGGCGGGGTAAGGGTGTATGATCATTGCAGAGCCCTAGAGGGCAGGTGTGTGCAGGAGTCTGGACACAGAGAATGGCCAACACCCTGTTTCCTGGCAACTGATGGCCTGGGCCCTTCCCCCCTGCAAGGTGAAAGCTAAAGGGTTGGAGAACAAAGGAATCAGGTGACCACCTGGCCTGGGAAAGGAACAAAGCCCAGAGGAGGAGGGGCTGGAGGGGGTTTTTCAGTTTGGGGCTGGCTGGGACATGGAGTGAAGTGCAGACGTGGTTGTCTGGCTCACTGCCCCCCAGAATGGACCCAGCTGAGGGGTCCCGTTCTCTGCACCTGCAAGCTCTGTTTTAGACCATGTTCCTGTCGTCTAATAAACCTTCTGTTTTACTGGCTGGCTGAGAGTCACGTCTGACTGCGAAGTTGGGGTGCAGGACCCTCTGGCTTCCCCAGGAGCCCCGCCTGAGCGGACTCGCTGGGGGGAAGCGCACGGAGGGGCAGAGGATGCTGAATGCTCTGAGGTCAGACCCAGGAAGGTGGAAGCTGTGTGAGCTGTGTGTCCTGAAGACAGGCTGCTCACAGAAAGGCGACTACCCCAGAGTCCTGACTGACTTCATGGGGAGCAGTTCCAGAGCATCGCCCAGGGACTCCGTGACAGACGTGGCTGGCGGGGATGAGGAATAGCAACGTGCGGAGCCTCCTCGCCCCCACCCCAGCCAGGCAGAGCCGGCCCGGCCGCAACGCAGCACGCAGGGGTTTAGTGGCTGCAGCCTGGGCCCCCCTTAGCCCTTCTCCTTTCCTGAGTGCACCATTGCCCCACTTCTGCCCCATTCCCACACACTGGTACAGGGCAGAATCCCGGAGCTGATCTCTGAAATCTCTCTCACTAGAAGGAAGTCACTGCAAAGGCAGGACAACCCCACCTTTGGGCACCATGGAGGACATCTCATCCCACTGCACAGAGCCCTACATTCACACAGCTTCTCGCATGTGGTTCCCTCACTCATCAGAGCCAGGTGGAGAGAGGAGAAATTCTCCCAGACTCCCTTTTACCATTGCCAGCCCACAGGGTTGCAGAGGTTGCGGGGGGTTGGGTGCTCTCTTTAAGAAATGCCAGCTCTCAGGGAAGTTGCCAATGAGCATCAGCAAAGTAGGGTGGGGTTGTGCTGTGGAAAACTACCCTGCTTGAAGGTTTTGTTCTTCTCATTTGGGTTCCTGCCCTTTCTCTCTCTTCCAGACATCGAGAGGCCAACAGGAGCCAATTGAGCCCACCACTGATCCCATCTCTTGTGAGATGGCAAAGCAGCTTTGCATGGGAAGGAGGAGACAGAAGAGGCCGAGCAGCATGTGCCGGGCTGAACCAGCCACACAGAACCCCATAGTCTAGGTGGAGAAAGCCAAGCCCCACCCCAGCCCTGCCGGACATGCTCCAACTGGAGCACCAGTGTGTAAGCGAGCAGCTCAGACCGATGAAAATGGAGAATGCACACTGTAGGCTCCAGACCAGAAGCAGCTCAAGCCCCTGACTGCAGAGCTCTGAGGCGCCGAGACCCAGCCACGTCCCTGGGGGCCTGCAGACATGCAAGGGAGTTCGGAGACTCTGGGAGTTTCCCACGCCGGGAACCCAGAGACCCCCAGCCCATGGCCTAGAGACATCTCCAAGGAAGTAACCTGGGTGAACTAGCCATTGTCATCCACAGTGCTGGATCCCCACTGACTCAATTGCAAACACATTGGCCACGGATGAGGCCCTGGGCGAGGAGCCGGTGGAGTAACGAGGGCCTGGGTCCACCTGCCCTGGCTGCCATCCATCCTTTGGTGGCTGCCCACGTCCCCATTGACCCACTAGACTGCACAGCCCAAAGAGGAGGGGCAACCATCTTGCCTCTGAACTCTCAGCCAAACAGCCCTGCAGTGAAGGGCAGCTACACTGACTCCGGCCGTTGGGCCACACAGCATTGAGGGAGAGAGTAGCCATATTGTCCGTTGCTATCGGGCCACACGGGCATAAGAGACAGGATAGACATATGGACTCTAAGCGTTGAGCCACACAGCCCCGACGGAGAGGGCAGCTGCACGGACCCTGGTCGCTGGGCCACACAGCCCCGACAGAGAGGACGGCCGCACGGACTGTGGTCGCTGGGCCACACAGCCCCGACGGAGAGGGCGGCCGCACGGACTCTGGTCGCTGGGCCACACAGCCCCGACGGAGCGGGCGGCCGCACGGACTCTGGTCGCTGGGCCACACAGCCCCGACGGAGCGGGCGGCCGCACGGACTCTGGTCGCTGGGCCACACAGCCCCGATGGAGCGGGCGGCCGCACGGACTCTGGTCGCTGGGCCACACAGCCCCGACGGAGAGGGCGGCCGCACAGACTCTGGTCGCTGGGACACACAGCCCCGACGGAGCGGGCGGCCGCACGGACTTTGGTCGCTGGGCCACACAGCCCCGACGGAGCGGGCGGCCGCACGGACTCTGGTCGCTGGGCCACACAGCCCCGACGGAGCGAGCGGCCGCACGGACTTTGGTCGCTGGGCCACACAGCCCCGACGGAGCGGGCGGCCGCACGGACTCTGGTCGCTGGGCCACACAGCCCCGACGGAGCGGGCGGCCGCACGGACTCTGGTCGCTGGGCCACACAGCCCTGGACAGAGAGGGCGGCCGCACGGACTCTGGTCGCTGGGCCACACAGCCCTGGACAGAGAGGGCGGCCGCACGGACTCTGGTCGCTGGGCCACACAGCCCCGACGGAGCGAGCGGCCGCACGGACTTTGGTCGCTGGGCCACACAGCCCCGACGGAGCGGGCGGCCGCACGGACTCTGGTCGCTGGGCCACACAGCCCCGACGGAGCGAGCGGCCGCACGGACTTTGGTCGCTGGGCCACACAGCCCCGACGGAGCGGGCGGCCGCACGGACTCTGGTCGCTGGGCCACACAGCCCCGACGGAGCGGGCGGCCGCACGGACTCTGGTCGCTGGGCCACACAGCCCTGGACAGAGAGGGCGGCCGCACGGACTCTGGTCGCTGGGCCACACAGCCCTGGACAGAGAGGGCGGCCGCACGGACTCTGGTCGCTGGGCCACACAGCCCCGACGGAGAGTGCGGCCGCACGGACTCTGGTCGCTGGGCCGCACAGCCCCGACGGAGAGGGTGGCCGCACGGACTCTGGGTGTTGGGACACACACACTGGGTGGGAGGGCAGCCATTTTGACAATGGGCATTTGGCCAAACTACCCTGAGGCTTAGGGAAGTTATTTGATGTCAGCCATGGGACCTTGCCCCTTCACTCATCAGACATCGCTCATCTGTCACCATGAGACCGACCCCATGACAGAAGACTTTTGGGGTCAAGATGCAAACAGGAGTCGAAACAAGGAGTTGCATGTGACCCCTCTAAGAGATCCTCCCACTCCTTTACCAATCTGGGGGTGTTTTATCTCCATGCACCTGCCTCAGGAATGGATTTGAGCAATTGGGGAATGTTCTGGGGCAGAGTGACCCATCCGGAAGTGGGTCATGTGACCCTCCAAGAGCTCTTCCCACTTGGGGTGGGCCTCAGCCCCTTAGGACCCACCAGAGAGGGGATTTCACCAAACAGGGTAAGTGCCATGGTGGGGTGACCTGCCCGCAAGAGGGGTCCATCACCCCTCCATGAAATCCCCGCACCGTCCTCTGCTAATCAGTCAGGGTTTCGCACACACGCTTTAGGCCATCCCAGAAGGGAAACGTAACAATCAGAATAGGCAGTGCCCGAAGGTCTAGGCCACAAGGCGCCGATCTCTGGAGCTCCATGTTTGCGAGGCTGGCAGCATCGTCCGGGAAGTCGCAACACAACACTGCGGGGAAGAGCCCGTCTCGTTCCAAGGATGTCTTTTGAAGAAATCGTGGCCTAGACCTTCGGGCTATACCTGTTCTGGATTGGTACACGTTTCCCTTCTGAGATGGCCTAAGGTGGGAGTGAAACCCTCGCCAACTGCTAGAGGGTGGTGTGGGGACATTTTAGAGGGACCACAGGATCCTGTTGCGGGCAGGTCACTCCACTGCAGCACTTCCCTTATTTGGTCAAATCCCCTCTCGGGGTGGTCCTACGGGGCTGACGCCCACTTCAATTGGTAGAGGACACAGGGAGGAGTTCTCAGAGGGGATATACAACCCCCTTCTGCGTGGGTCACCCTGCCCCGCAACGTTCCCTGATTGGTCAAATCCAGTCTCCGGGTGTGTAAAATGCTGGTTGCCCCTGCCAAATTTTCCTAAAAGAAGGGAACAAAGGCATGTACCTTTTGGGTTATCTGTCAGGTGGCCATCTTGGACTTGGGAAAAGAAGCTGGTGACCTTTAGCCATTTCCGATATTAGTTTGGGTTGGGGAGCACACTCCCACGCACGGATTGAATCCGCGTAGATAGGGTCTAACATCCAGGCAGAGACGACGCAAAGAGGGATAGGGAGGGTTTTTAGTTAGGTCTACTCACCCATTCCTGTGTCCATCATGGAGTCCCTCCCTGACGTCCAATGTCAAGAGAGCAGCAGCCGTCCATCGCTGTCCCTGCAAGAGAAGGGAGAGAGAACATCAACCTGACCTCCTGGGTGTAATTGTTTGGGAGACTGGAGCACTTCCAGAGTTCAAGTTTTGTTAATCCACCCCTTCTCTAGCCTAGCCTAGTCCTTTTCCCTCTCGTAAATAAAGTCTTGTTTGTGTGCTTACCACTGCCTGGCGTTATTTTCTTGTGCTAAGGCAAGCTCTGACAGACTGGCTTTACAAAGGGGACCATGTGGGAACAATTTACTGTAAGATTCCCTGCATCTTCTGAATAGGGTTTGGGTTCTGCCCTTTTGAAAGGAAGGAAAAATCTTTCCAGGTGATCCTATGGGGCTGAAACCCACTGGGATTACTTAGTAATCTGTCCTCTTCACTACCATGTTTGTGACCCTCTGTGTCATAGGGAAGTAGCCCATGGCTCATTATGCATCTTTGGATTTAAAATGGACACGTGTGGTGTACAGACGAAGAAGGACAACTTTTCAAGTCCACTGTGCACAGAAATGGGATGGACACTTCAAGGATTGAATACAATGCTTTGATCTTCCATCTGTTCATTAAAGAAAGACAAAGGTGCAGATTTGGGAGGCTCGGCACTGACTTCCCCAGGATCATTCCTCTCCGCGTAATTCCCATGATAAATCTCCTCTCAAGGAAGAGCCTGAGGAAGTGTGATCAGGGGAACTACCCAGAGCACCAGATAAATCAGGGCCCTGAGCTGAGAAAAACCAAGCCTTGGAAAGAGGCCCAAGCAGCTCAGCCGTCTTGTCCTCTGCCCTCTTGTGTGTGTGTGCGACGTGCTGTGTGTTCCACGTGCAACGTGTCAGTGTCGTGTGTGTGTGTCTCAATGTCATGTGTGCCATTTTGTGTCATGTGCCATTTTGTATCATGTGTCATGTGGTGTGTGTCGTGTTTGTGAGACATGTAGTGTGTGCGTGCGTGTGATGTGTTGTGCGAGTGCATGTGCGTTGTGTGACATCTGCGTGACATGATACGTGAGACATGCAACAAACTGTGTGCGACTTTGTGTGTGTGTGACGTACGTGCAACGTGCTGTGTATCATTCAGTGTGAGTGTGACATGTTGCGGGTCGTGTTGTGTTGAGTGTGTATGACATGTTGTGTGTCGTGTGTGTGATGTTTTGTGTGTGACGCTTTCCATGTCGTCTTGTGTGTGTGTCTGTGTGGTGTGTTATTTTTGTGTGTCGTGCTGTGTGCCGTTTTGTGTCATCGTGTTTGTGTGACGTGTGTGCGTCCACGCCTTCGACATATTGTGCGTGTCCGCGTGGGAAGTGCGAAGTGGGATGGGTCAACTTGCCACCCCCTTCCCCAACACTTTAGCCCCCTGTCGTAAACATGACCCTACCCCCTCCCCAGGGTGCTACTGACACTAAAACGACCTAAAAGACCCCCGACTTATCACTATTGGCTGCACCCCATTGCCACCCGCACTTCTATGCTGCTGCTGGCCAAACCCTCCCCCAAAATCTAAACCCCACCCCCTACCCGGAACCCAACTGGAACCCTGACCCCATAACCTGCCCCCCAACTCGAAACCCCTGAACCAAAACTGTAGCCCAACCCTCACCCCAACCCGAACCTCCAGCTCTGAACCCAGCCCCCCGAAGCCTGACACCGCTTTAAGCCAGAGCCCAGTTCCCCATTCCCACCCTGGGCAACAACAGTGCAAACCACACCCTCCTGCCCCCCGCCCAGGAATCCTGCTTCTTATCACCCCTTCTTTGGAAATGAACCTTTTCTTCACTTGCATCCCACACACCTTCATTCTCCTTTGAGGGGTTATTTAGTGACAGGGGTCTACACAAGGCAACTCTTTGCTATCACAGCGTAACAGGACACAGAGAAGTGAAAACAGTGCAAACAACATTCCACGAGTTTTCAGGAGGTTTAAACACCCAATACATTTGAACATTTAACAGTCGCTTTGATCTCTACTAACACACACATCCATTGGCCTGAATACACTCTGACACAAGCTGCTATTTCAGTGTCACGCCTTGTACAAACATTACTGCAACAGCGTGTAGGGCAGCGTGACCCCCGGGGGTCTGTGAGCTGGTTTCAGGGCGTCCGCAGGACCCCGCAGCTTGGCCTCCCCGCCTGTTCCACCCACCGCCTGTGCTTCCCCGGAGGGATCTCCAGACTGTCAATGCTGCCCAGAGCTTCCCTTCCCTGCCAGGCCTGAGCAACCAGCGCTTGTAACCAGGCCACTCACAGCCTCCCCGCGGGGAGCGTATGGACACAAACCGGCTGGAGAGCAGTTAGGGCAGGAATCCCTGGAGACTCAGGGAGCACCTTCAGCGGATGAGGGTGACACACCCCACAGGAGCTGAATTTCCCACTCGGGTCTAAGTCGTGCCATGTGGATGGGGCAGCACGGTTGGGAGGCTCTGTTTGCTGCGGTGGATCCACTGGGGGTTGATGTCGTGGGGGTCGAGTGAAGACCCACTAAATTGACAGCAGAGCGCTCTCCGGTCGCCGTTGGGACTGCGCCGGGAACGGCAGGAGGAAGGTAAGTCGACCGAAGAGCATCTCCCGTCGACCCAGCCCAGTGTAGACACAGCAGGAAGTCGACCGAAGCGACGTCAAATCCACCTCTGTTATTCATGCAGCGGGACAGCGTAACTTAGGACGACTTCCTGTGGTAGGATAGAGTCATAAATAGAAAGGGAAGGCTAACCACCTTTAAATCCCTCCTGGCCAGAGGAAAAAATCCTCTCACCTGTAAAGGGTTAAGAAGCTCGGATAACCTCGCTGGCACCTGACCAAAATGACCAATGAGGAGATAAGATACTTTCAAAAGTTGGCGGGGGGAGGGAGAAACAAAGGGTCTGGGTCTGTCTGTGTGATGCTTTTGCCGGGGACAGAACAGGAATGGCGTCTTAGAACTTAGTAAGTAATCAAGCTAGATATGCGTTAGATTCTGATTCCTTTAAATGGATGAGAAAATAAGCTGCGCTGAATGGAATGCATATTCCTGTCTGTGTGTCTTTTTGTAACTTAAGGTTTTGCCTAGAGGGATTCTCGGTGTTTTGAATCTAATTACCCTGTAAGGTACCCTGTAAGGTATCTACCATCCTGATTTTACAGAGGTGATTCTTTTTACTTTTTCTTCTATTAAAATTCTTCTTTTAAGAAACTGAATGTTTTTTATTGTTCTTAAGATCCAAGGGTGTGGGTCTGTGGTCACCTATGCAAATTGGTGAGGATTTTTACCAAACCTTCCCCAGGAAGGGGGGAGCAATGTTTTGGTGAGAATTTTTGGGGGAAAGACATTTCCAAACGGCTCTTTCCTAATAAAAAACCCGGTTAGACTTTTGGTGGCAGCTGCGAAAGTCCAAGGGCAAAAGGTAAAATAGTTTGTACCTTGGAGAAGTTTTAACCTAAGCTGGTAAAAGTAAGCTGAGAAGGTTTTCATGCAGGTCCCCACATCTGTACCCTAGCGTTCAGAGTGGGGAAGGAACCTTGACAGATAGACACAGTGTGAGGCCTGAGTTTCCCCTGCAGTCTGGATGCTCAAACACCGGCTTGGCAACACAAGTCAGCAAGCCCAGGCCACATAGAGACAGGCTCAGTGTGCAGCGTGGACAGACCCTCAGACAGCCCCAGTATTGTCAAATGAGGAAATCCTGCCTGTGTTTTGACTTGCTGGTAGAAGAGCCGAGTGACATTGGAGCTCACCGAGCTTCACTGACCAACGCAGCGCTCCAGCACCTGAGCTCTCGGGCTCCCTGTTGAAAGAAAAGCTGAAGGAGCGACCAAGGTCAAAGAGAGGTGCTCGTCTTTGGCCAAGGGCAGGGAGTCCCACCCTCAAAGCGAGAACATTTCTCTCTTTGTCTGTCTGTGTTGGGGCAGGAGTGATAACACGTCTCCTGCATTGGCTATTTCAGAGAGTAGTTTCTGACTGTCTTCTCAAAGACAGGGTGCGAAACAGGCCTCAAACCTGACTGAGTGGAAACAAGAACGATGCAGCTCGACTGAGCCAGCTGAGAATTGAGATGTGCCCCTTTGCTCGAGTGAGGGAATGACCTGGGAGGGGACTGGAAACCTGACCGGCCAATTCTTAACTTGCATCTCTCAGCCTCTTTCCTCTGAGTGCCGTCACGGTAGCTTCAATACTCCAGCACCGGGCGCCCTGCCAGCTCTGGGCCCGACAAGCTTTCCTTGGGATTGGATTCTGGAGAGCAGGGGGGCAGGGAAGCAACAGGTGCATGTGGCTCCGTGGTGAGGTTTTCCTTGCAAGATGTGTGTGTGAGTCTGTGTGTGTCGGAAGCACTGAGTGTGGCTCTCCCTGAACCCACAGAGGGTGAGGGTGGCGGGAGCGAGACAGTAGAAGTATAAAGGGGCAAGGACGGGCAGAACGATGATGACTGTGTTGTGTTTCATTCCTTAGATGTGGGGCCACCACCTTTCTCTTGAGCCTTGTCGTATCCCAGGGGTAAAACTCACCATCTGTCCAGCTACAAGGGCGTGTTTGTGTTCATTCCTGCGAGCCACACAGGGGTCTGATGTTGCTGCTTCCAATCCTCTGGCTCTGCCGGGAGAAGAGGCAATTCAGGCCATAACTGAGCTGAGGGAGGGAGATGAAATAAGATGGGTCCCAAAGATTGATCCCTGAGGAACTCCACTGGTAACCTCCCTCCTGCCTGACAGTTCACCTTTCAGCAGGACCCGCTATAATCTCCCTGTTAACCATTTCCCTATCCATCTTTCAATTTTCATATTGATCCCCATCTTTGCCAGTTTAACTAATAATTCCCCATGTGGCACCATATCAAACGTCTTCCTGAAATCTTGGTCAATTAGATCCACTGCGTTTCCTTTGTCTAAAAAATCTGTTACTTTCTCAAAGAAGGAGATCAGGTTGGTTTGGCATGATCTACCTTTTGTAAAACCATCTTGTATTTTGTCCCATTTACCATTGACCTCAATGTCCTTAACTACTTTCTCCTTCAAAATTTTTTCCAAGACCTTGCATACTATAGATGTCGAACTAACAGGCCTGTAGTTACCCGGATCACTTCCCCCCCCTCCCCTTAAAAATAGCAACTATGTTCGCAATTCTCCAATCAAACGGTACAACCCCTGAGTCGACAGATTCATTACAAATTCTTGCTAATGGGCTTGCAATTTCATGTGCCAGTTCCTTTAATATTCTTGGATGAAGATTATCTGGGCCCCCCGATTTAGTCTCATTAAGCTGTTTGAGTTTCGCCTCTACCTCAGATATGGTAATATCTACCTCCATCTCCTCCTTCCCATTTGTCATGCACCATTATCCCTAAGATCCTCATTAGCCTTATTAAAGACTGAGGCAAAGTATTTGTTTAGATATTGGGCCATGCCCAGATTATCCTTGATCTCCACTCCATCCTCAGTGCTGAGCGGTCCCACTTCTTCTTTCTTGGTTTTCTTCTTATTGACATGGTGATAGAACCTTTTACGATTGGTTTTAATTCTCTTTGCAAGGTCCTTCTCACTTTATCCCTTCATGTTCTGACCTCAAGAAGGTAGCTTTCCTTGCTGATCCCTCCCATTTTCCACTCCCTGTATGCTTTCTCCTTTTTCTTAATCACCTCTCCGAGATGCTTGCTCATCCAGCTTGGTCTACAACTCCTGCCTATGACTTTTCCCCCCTTTCTTGGGATGCAGGCTTCTGATAGCTTCTGCAGCTTTGATTTAAAGTAATCCCAGGCCTCCTCTGCCTTTAGATCCTTAAAGTTCTTCAGTCCAATCCACTTGCCTAACTCATTTCCTTATTTTTTCAGTCAGCCCTTTTGAAATGAAAAACCCTAGTTGCAGATTTATTTTTTGGTGATCCTTCCGTTCAGTTTGAACTGAATTAGCTCATGATTGCTCGAACCAAGATTGTCCCCTACAACCATTTCTTCTAGGAGGTCCTCACTTCTCACCCAAACCAAATCTAGAATGGCACCCCCTCTTGTCGGTTCAGCAACTACTTGTTGAAGGAATCCATCAGCTATCGCATCTAGGAACATCTGAGCCCGATTATTATTACTAGCACTCGTCCTCCAATCTAGATCTGGGAAGTTAACGTCTCCCATGATCACGCAGTTTTCATTGGTATTTACTTCATTAAAAACATTAAAGAGGGCTCGATCCATATCCACATTAGATCCCAGCGTTCTCTAGCAGACTCCAAGTACTATCCCAGGGGAGTCTCGAGTAGTTCTCTTCCCCAGCGTCATTTTTGCCCAGACGGACTCTGTCTTATCCATTCCATCGCTGATTTCTTTACATTCTACCTCCTCATTGATAGACAATGCTACTCCACCACCTTGACCTTTATTTCGGTCTTTCCTAAACAGCACATACCCTTCAATACCCATAGTCCAGTCATGACGACTATTCCACCCTGTTTCTGTTATCCCGAAAATATCTGGTTTCACTTCCTGCACCAGTACCTCTAGTTCCTCCATTTTGATACCAAGGCTCCTCGCATTGGTGTACAAACATCTTCATTTTTGCTGTTTGGCCTCCCTCACCTTCTTTACCCAATGAGGCACGGTCATTCTACAGCCAGTAGAACCTATTAGACTGGTATCCACACTGCCCTTCCTCCTTATAGCCATTCTCCTACCCATGGCTGTATCCTTTCTTACTTTCTTTTCTTCCCTCTCAAGGCTAAAATCCGGCGTGGAGATTACCTGGACATCCCCTAACCAACCATCTCCCCCAGATTCCTAGTTTAAAGCTCTCTGAATCAATTGTGCCAGCCTCTATCCTAGAAGTCTATTTCCTTCCCTACTCAGATGAAGTCCATCCTGAGAGAACTGTCCTCTGTCCAGGAATGCCTCCCAGTGGCCATTCATCCCAAAGCCCTCCTTCTAGCACCACTGCCTGTGCCATCTGTTGACAGTCATAATCTTGTCACGCCTTTGTTGCCCTTCTCCAGGAACAGGTAAAATCCCACTACAGATCACCTGAGCCTCGATTTCCTTAAGCGTCTTCCCCAGCCTAGCACAGTCTCCCTTAATCCTTTCCAGCGAGAATCTAGCCGTATCATTTGTTCCCACATGAAGGATAATTAGGGGGTTCTTTCCCGCTCCCTTTAGGATCCTTTTTAACCTCACATCTACATCCCGTATCTTAGCACCTGGAAGACAGCACACCCTTCTATTCTCTGGATCAGCTCTGGTTACAGGCCTGTCTAGTCTTCTCAGTAAAGAGTCCCCGGTCACATAGCCCTGCCTTTCCCTGGTGACGATGCTGTTCTCCAGTCTATCCCCTGTTCCCTCTGGCTGCAAGTTCTTTCCATTCCTATTCTCCCTTGTAATCCTCTTCAACCCATCCTGTATCCTCCTGGGGCTCATATTTGGTGTAGTCTCCATTGACTCTTCCCCTTTTCCTCTATGACTAGCTGCTCTTCTCTTCTTTCTTGCCCCTCCACCTTCAGTGACTACCTGTTGAGCCCCTTCTTCAATTTCCAACTCTCAAAACCTATTCCTGAGCTCTATTTCTCCTTCACGAGCCCGTCTTTTCCTCTGCCTGGTTTTTTTTAGTCCCATGCTTCCACTGACCTCTTTCCTCACCCAGCAGTCTCCCCTCAGAATTCCTCAGTCCTGCTTCCATCTGCAAGTCAGAGCTTTTCCCTTCAGATACCTCATGTCTTTGCTCCATCATCTGCTCAAACCCCTTTCTAAACTCAACCAGACTTTCCACCTGCATCTCCAAACCTCAGATCTTCTCCTCCATCAGCTCCAGGAGACGGCATTTCATGCAGACAAAACTCTTACCAGGTCCCCCCTCCAGGATCATGGACATACGGCAGCTTCCACAGCCAGTCATCTCCATTGTGTCTTCCATGACATGAGTCACTCCCACCGCTGCCTCTGTGTCTGTCATCGCCTTCCCACCGAAATCCTGTTCACCTGGGAAACACCCAAACCCCACCCCCCACAGCAACAACAAACCCCAAACAAGCACCACAAGACAAACTCCCCCTCAGACTCCCCTGTTTACAGCCCTGTTTGCTGGCTCCTGTGCCACGGCCTGACTGGCTGGCTCCCTTCATAGGACCCCGAGTCAGAGAAGCCCCAGCTCCGAATCAGGGCTCAGCTTCTCCCCCAGCACAAGGCCCCCAAAAGCCTCTACACATACACATAATCCCAACACACAACCGAATACCAACACCTTCTCCCCCACACCATTCACAGCTGTTGGTGGGTCTTGGGGAAACCCTGGTGCACCAGCGGGGGCGGGTGTCTGACGGGGTGGGTGGGGCGGCAGGGGGCGGGGAGGGGGCCCAGCTGGGAGGTGGAGGGGTCTGTGTGGTGGGAGCTGTGGGAGGGTAGGGGATGGATTGGTGCTGTGGGAGGAGGAAAGGGGGGTTGTGGACAGGGGGCGATTGGGTTGTCGGGATGGGGACTGGGTCTGGCAGGGATGTGGGGGAGGGAGAGGCTATAGGGGACCTGGATCGGGGACTTGGGTCAAGGGCATGGCTGCGGCTGTTGGGTTGGGTTGGGTTGGGAGGAGCAGCACCATGGCCGCCCCCAGGTGGACACAGCATGGCTGTGGGGGGCTGTAGGGAGGGGAGGGGTCTGTGGGGTGGGGTGTCTCAGCTGGGTGGGGTGGCTGCGACACGTGGGGAGCGGGGGGGGCAGAAGGGGGGCCGGGGGCTCTGAGCCGTTCTGGAGAGCCCCCGGCCGTGCCCCTGCCGTCCCCCGCCCCCCGCAGCCTCCGCTCCCGGCGCCGCCGGCCCATGCTCCGGGCAGCGGGGCAACGAGCCTGGCCGACCCCGGGGCTCTGTGCGGTGCGGCCCGGCGGCTGGTCCTGGGGCTCCAGGCAGCGCGGTCAGGGGGCAGGGAGCAGGGGAGGGGTGGGGTAGAGGGCAGGGGAGTTCGGGGGGGGGGTCAGGGGCTGGAGGGTGGATGGGGTCGGGGTGGTGAGAGTGCGGGGAACAGGGGGTTGAATGGCAGCAGGAGGTCCCGGGGCGATCAGGGAGAAGGGGTGGTTGGATGGGGCAGAAGGTCCGGGTGGCAGACAGGAAGGGGGGGGGGGGGCTGGATGGGGCAGCGTGGGGCTGTTATGGGCAGGGGGATCTGGAGCCCCTCAGGGAACAGAGGGGTTGGATGGGGCTGGAGGCCCGGGGCGGCCGTCCGGGGGCGAGAAGCGGGGGTCAGATGCGGGCGGGGGCCGGGCCATGTCTTGCTCTTTGAGGAGGCACAGCCTCCCCTAAATGTCCCTCCGTACAATTTCTGAAACCCGATTCGGCATCAGGCCAAAGTTTGCCTGCCCCTGGCTTAGGGCCTGATTCATGCAAAGACCCATTGGGAGTGTGTGAACATTGCCCCATTTCTGAAACTGGAAACAACCCCCTGCACAGGGCTGGGAAAACAGAGCAGAGCTCTGGAGCCTGAACCCCCTCGTCAGAGACTGCGATGAAATCCTCTCAGGTATGGGCATCCTGACAGCAGGAGTATCTGGCTGTGTCGACTCTCTCCTCAGGCCCTGAGCGACCAGCACCCCTAGCCAGATATACCTGAGATGACGGGGCGTCCAGGATTTCCAGGTTTATGGATCTTGGGTAGCAGATAGAAGACCCCTGGTTGGGGTTCCAGGGGCGGGTCTGTGCAGATTTGTTCTTGTGCTTTTTCAGGGAGTTTCTTGAGCAGATGGTGCAGTTTCTCTTGGTCACCCTGAGTGGGATCAGAGGGGAATGGGCTGGAGAATGTGGAGTTGGAGAGCTGCCGAGCAGCCTCTTGTTCATATTCCGACCTATTCATGATGACGACAGCACCTCCTTTGTCAGCCTTTTTGATTCGGATGTCAGAGTTGTTCCTGAGGCCGTGGACGGTGTTGTGTTCTGCACAGCTGAGGTTATGGGCCAAGTGATGCTGCTTTTCAACCACTTCAGCCCGTGCTTGTCGGCTGAAGCACTCAAGTTTAAGTCCAGTCTGCTGTTTCGACCTTCAGGCAGAATCCTTCTTTTTGTCGTGTTGGTCGGAAGCTCTCTGTGGATTAGTGTGTTGTTCAGAGGTGTGTTGGAAATATTGCTTCCGTCGGAGACGTGGAAAGTCGCATTCCAGGTCACAGCAGAACTGTATCATGTTGGTGGGGGTGGAGGGGCAGAAGGAGAGGCCACCCAGGACACCCACTTCCTAGACACTACAGTGCTAATAAGCAATGGTCACATAAACACCACCCTATCCTGGACCGCTATACTTACCTACATGCCTCCAGCTTTCATCCAGACCACATCACACGATCCGTTCTCTACAGCCAAGTTCTAAGATACAACCGCATTTGCTCCAATCCCTCAGACAGAGACAAACACCGACAGGATCTCTATCAAGCATTTGTCAAGGTTCCTCCCCCACTCTGAACTCTAGGGTACAGATGTGGGGACCTGCATGAAAACCTCCTAAGCTTACTTTCACCAACTTAGGTTAAAACTTCCCCAAGGTATAAATTAATTTTATCCTTTGTCCCTGGATCTCCACTGCCACCACCAAACTCGAAGTGGGTTTACTGGGAAATGTAGTTTGGACACGTCTTTCCCCACAAAATCCTGCAAACCCTTGCACCCCACTTCCTGGGGAAGGTTTGGTAAAAATCCTCACCAATTTGTATAGGTGACCACAGACCCAAACCCTTGGATCTGAGAATGATGAAAAAGCATTCAGTTTTCTTACAAGAAGACTTTTAATAGAAGTAAAGAAATCCCCTCTGTAAAATCAGGATGGTAGATACCTTACAGGGTAATTAGATTCAAAACATAAAGAATCCCTCTCGGCAAAACCTTAAGTTACAAAAAGGACACACAGACAGGAATAGTCATTCCATTCAGCACAGTTCCTTTCTCAGCCATTTAAAGAAATCATAATCTAACACATACCTAGCGAGATTACTTACTAAATTCTAAGACTCCATTCCTGTTCTATCCCCGGCAAAAGCAGCATACAGACAGACACAGACCCTTTGCTTCTCTCCCTCCTCCCAGCTTTTGAAAGTATCTTGTCTCCTCATTGGTCATTTTGGTCAGGTGCCAGCGAGGTTACCTTTAGCTTCTTAACCCTTTACAGGTGAGAGGATTTTTCCTCTGGCCAGGCGGGATTTTAAAGGGGTTTACTCTTCCCTTTATATTTATGACAGCATTCTTCAAACTACAATCCCCACCTGTTGAAAGGAAGAATACCCAGAAGTCACCTACTCCAGGACAGGCCCAACAAAGAAAGGAACAGAACGCCACCAGCCATCAGCTTCAGCCCCCAACTAAAAGATCTCCAGGGCAGGATCAAAGATCTACAATCTATTCTTAAGGACGATCCCTCAATCTCACAGGCCAGTCCCCACTTAACAGAGAGCCCCCCAACCTGAAGCAAATACTCACCAGCAACCATACAACAAAAACACTAACCCAGGAACCTATCCTTGCAACAAACCCATTGCACATATCTAGTCTAGGGACACCATCCTCGGACCTAATCACATCAGCCACACCATCAAATGTGCACAAATACATTTGTTAGTCTCTAAGGTGCCAGAACTACTCCTCGTTTTGTTTTTTTGTTTGTTTGTTTGTTTGTTTGTTTTTGCTGATACAGACTAACACGGCTCCCACTCTGAGCTAAATGATTGCATCTCTCCCCAAAATCGATCTGTAAGCACAAAGAACACCCTGGAGACCAGGCCTTTAAACGTTAGGAAACATCAGAGTTAAGGTGACGTGTACATACTTCGCGCAGTGCTGTTGTGCATGTGTGTTATGATACAGACTCACAGGCGTGGCCTTGGGGTCAATTCCCTGCCCCCCACAGCATCAATTTCCTCCAGACTCCCAAGGGAAGTGGTGCTTCCTCCGTCCCTTGATGAGATGCCTTTCTGGAGTCTGCTTTGGCCCAAAACTCGCTACTGCGCCATGCAGGAGGCCTGTGATGTGTAGGGGGACAGATGAGATGATCTAAGAGTCTCTTCTGGCCTTCAAGTTTCCAAATCTGTGCAAAACCGAGTGAACAAACACACCATGAGGGCTACAGAGTAGCCCCCTCCTTGCCAGTGGATGGAGGGAAGCAGGAAAAGGGAAACCAAAAAAGACAAACCCCAAGAACTCGAAGGGACAAAGGCCAAGCTGGGGGAAAATTGTCCCACCTTAACCTCCTGTTTTCCGTGCCGAGAATTTGGCCAGCACCGGGCGGATCAGGCTGCCTCGGTACTAAACTTTTCTGGGGCTCTTAATTCTCCACAGGGACGTCTGTCTTCTCGCTCAATGAGCAGTGGGAAAGGAGAAAACTCCAGAGAGGCTCCACCTCGCGCTCACATACGAGACCCTGAATTCTCTCTCAGTCCTCAAGGAGACACCTCAAGAAGGAGACTCCCTGCAGCAAAGCCCCGGGGGTCTCTGAGATCCCCCTGCCCTGCAGCCTGTCCTCCCTGGCCGTTGTCGTGGACTCTCTGTGAGGTCACCGCCTCCCAACCGCCTTTCACCAATCAGCTGAGTGCTGCAAAAGGCCCTTGTGATGTCACTGCCACCCCCACCCCTGCCCTGCAGGGCTCATGTCCTGCCCCGAGCCGGCTCCTGTGCGTGTCTGAGCTGCTCCCCCTGGGTCACCCCCACACACTCAGTGGTCGTGCAAGGGTTCACGCAGGCCACACGTGGAACCATCAGAGGATGCTCAATGTGCCGCACTCGGTTTTGCAGAGATTTGGAGACTTGAAGGCCAGAAGAGACTCTTAGATCATCTCATCTGGCCCCCTACACATCACAGGCCTCCTGTATGGCGCAGTCGCGAGTTGTCATAAATATAAAGGGAAGGGTAAACCCCTTTAAAATCCCTCCTGGCCAGAGGAAAAATCCTCTCACCTGTGAAGGGTTAAGAAGCTAAAGGTAACCTCACTGGCACCTGACCAAAATGACCAATGAGGAGACAAGATACTTTCAAAAGCTGGGAGGAGGGAGAAAAACAAAGGGTCTGTGTCTGTCTGTGTGATGCTTTTGCCGGAGACAGAACAGGAATGGAGTCTTAGAACTTAGTAAGTAATCTAGCTAGGTAGGTGTTAGATTATGATTTCTTTAAATGGCTGAGAAAATAGCTGTGCTGAATAGAATGACTATTCCTGTCTGTGTGTCTTTTTTGTAACTTAAGGTTTTGCCTAGAGGGATTCTCTATGTTTGAATCTAATTACCCTGTAAGATATCTACCATCCTGATTTTACAGAGGTGATTCCTTTTTACTTCTATTAAAAGTCTTCTTGTAAGAAAACGGAATGCTTTTTCATTGTTCTAAGATCCAAGGATTTGGATCTGTGGTCACCTATGCAAATTGGTGAGGATTTTTACCAAACCTTCCCCAGGAAGTTGGGTGCAAGGGTTGAGAGGATTTGGGGGGGAAAGACGTGTCCAAACTACGTTTTCTCAGGAACCCAGATAAAGTTTGGTGGTGGCAGTGGAAGTTCAGAGGCAAAACGGTAAAATAGTTTGTACCTTGGGGAAGTTTTAACCTAAGCTGGTAAAAGTAAGCTTAGGAGGTTTGTATGCAGGTCCCCACATCTGTACCCTAGAATTCAGAGTGGGGAAGAAACCTTGACAGGAGTGTGGGAGGGGGCTGGGGCAGGGGGTTGAGGGATGCGGGGTGGCTTACCTCGGGATGGGGGGCTCCCCAGCTCCCACCAGCATAGCTCTGCAGCTCCTAGGTGGCAGAGGGGTTGGAGGGGGGGGGGTGTCTCCACACCACTCTGCCTGTGCCTGCAGGCCCTGCCCCCCGCAGCTCCCATTGGCTGAGGTTCCTGGCCAATGGGAACTGTGCCCACCCCCCAGGACCAGCAGGGGTCCCACTCCTAGGCTGCGCACTGCAGCCCCCTCCCCCAGCACCAGTGGGGTCCCGGGCCTCCTCCCCCAGCACCTGGGATGCCCCTGATCTGCCCCTAGTAGTACACACTTAGTAGATTACAAGCTTTCTAATGATATGTTACATGGGGCATTTAGCATAAAGCATATTCCAGGCATGTTATATTCCTGTTCATAAGCATATTTTCATAAAGCATATGAGTGCAACGTCACAACGGCCTCACAGAGAGTAAAGTTACCATGAGCTGTGGGTTTAGGGAACCCCGGGGAGCAGACCAGGCTCCCTGCAGTGCAGGAATCACTTCATAGGGCGAGGGGTGCTGCGTGGAGTTTACAACATGGCCACTGTGGTCACTGTTGCAGGGAATGGGGTATTGCGGGACAGCTGCTGGAGGATGGTTAGGGTAGATGTAGGCCAATGCCATCTGGAGAGGTGGTTTTACTGCATCACCGTAAGGGAGCAATTACATTGGCCAAAGAGAAATTTGAGTGCAGAGCTGGGCACAGCGAGGTGAATGCAAGGCAATGTATGCCAGCCGAACTGTGGTGTTGACAGGCCTAAGGGGCTTGGTTGCTTGAGGCACAGCTAGCCATGCCATGGTGTAGGGGCCACTACCAGCTGTTCTGCCCACACTACCCTTGGGGAGGAGAGGCCTGGCCCGTCCCTCCCCTCCTCGCTGCTCCCTCAGGAACGGCAGGAAACCCCAGCCAGACCCAATGGGAGACGAGGGCAATAGAGCAATGACTGCAGCACTAGGAGAGCCTGGCAAAGAGCAGCCACCAGGGGCTGTCGCCAAGGGACCCACCGAGGGATGTCCCTGTATGGTGACAAACCCCAGAACTGCAGGGCAAATCTTGCCTTGCCAAGAGGCCCTGTCTCTCCCCCTTTCCCCCCTCCCCACACATGTCCCAGCCCCAGGCTCTGCACAGGCTGGACCTGGTCCCAGAGGAGTCGGTTATGGGGCCTCCGCGGCCAGATGGTCTATGTCCTTATCCCATTGCTGGGCCAAGCCAGCATCTCTGCCCCCTGCCACCCTGCCCTCCCCACAACTGCTCCTGGCTGGGCTAGCTGCTGGTGGTTCCTCGGCCCCTCAGGTGCACCGTCAGCCTGGCCTTGGAGATACCCAAGCTCTGGAAACTCCAGTGACAGCTCCTGAGTCTAGCTGGGACCAGGAGCCAGCCAGGAGAGCTTGGGGCCAGCTGCCCCCAGTCTGCAGAGTGGGGCTGGCCATGTCCTGGGCTCCCCTGGTCTGAGGTGCTGGCCCCAAGGGCATCACAGTTACTTTGGTAAATGCACCCTGCTGCCCTGGTGAGAGAATTTTGGGAGAAGGAGGTGATTTTGTGGGGCCCCCTCTAGGGCTTTGGGTGCCTCCCCCAGCCATGTGCTGCAGGAGGAGCAGAGACCAGTGGCTGGTGCCAGGGCCTGTGCAGAGCAGCCGCTCTCTGATGGAGCGGGGAGGTGGCCTCTGCCTTCTCTGCGCCCATTTAACAGAACACTGAGGCACGGTGGGGGTCGGCCAAATCCTGTAGGGGATGAGGATGTGAGTGCTTTAAATGTCAGTGTTAGCCTCCAGGGCCTGGTCCCCACAACAGGCCCAATGGCCTCAACGATCAAACCTGCGGCCTCAAAAGAGGCAGCTCATTATGATTTTAAGGGGAGCTGAAAGGGTTGGGGTCTGCTCTGGACCGTGCCTTAACGGGGAAGGGGGGCACTGAGTGCCCTGTATGGGCCACCCCACAGCCAGAGGTCGATTATGGTTTCCTGGGGCCCTGGGCCAGAACAAGTGCGGGGCCCTTCCTCACCCCTTCTAACTGTGGTCCTGCCCCCATTCTGCCTGTGGCCCTGCCCGTGGCCCCACCCCTTTCTGCCCCTTCCCCAGGGCCCTGCCCCTGTTCCAGACGGCCTCCCCCCACCCCTGCTTCCCCCATATTGGAGAAGCTGAGGCCGGGGCAGGCAGCAAGAGGTTTTCCAGCCCCGGGGCTGCAGCACGGGGCGGGCTCAGGGGGCACTAGGGGCTTCTCCGGCCCTCCCCCCACGGCTTCCGCCAGGGAGTGGGATCAGAATGTGGGGGCTTTCCTCGCCCTGCCTGCCTGGCAACCCCTGGGCACAGGCTCAGTGGCTAATCTGCCATTGCCCCCGGCACTTCACCCTGGGTTGGGGATGAGACCTGCCCCCGGAGGTACCCGCTCTGCTGGTTCAGCCCTGGCAGGGTTTGGACTGGGAGCGGGATCTCTGAACAGCTGCTTGCCATGAGGGGTGCTAGGGTCTTTGTGTGAAATCAGCTGTCGGGGGGGCTCAGCCCTGCAGGATGGGCACTTGTGTCCCAGAAGCCAGCACGATGAGCGGCACCGACAGGGTCCCACAGCAAAGGGGTGAATGTGCCCCTGAGACTGAGCTCCCCTCTCCGGGGCTGCCCCGGCAGGGCACTGGATGAAGATAGAGGCTCGAGGGCAGGATAGCCCTGCCCTTGCCCTGCCAGCGCTGCCGGCCCTCGGGGCTCAGGGGATTGGCTCAGGGCTGCCAAGCCACTAAACACACACCCCACCCCTCAGTTCCTGCAGTTTTGTTTCACTTGTGTTGGGGACCCTGGGGCATGGCCACTAGGTAACTCGAGGGGATGGAAGACCACGAGTGTCGATGAAGCCCCCTCGCACTAGGTCCAAGTGTCCTTGGCCCCCCTCCCGCCTGGAGGCACTCGCAGCAGCTCTGCGTACTAGGCCCAAGTGTCCTTGGACCCCCAGCCTGGAGGCACTCGCAGCAGTTATGCTGAGGATCTGCAACAATATGTTGCAGAGTCAGACTGCCTGAAACTAAACAAGGCCGAACAGGGCAGATATGGAAGAACAATGCTGAATCAAGCAGCTTTATGTATAGGTTAACAAATGATACAAAAAACAAGGGAACTAGATGTGAACTGGATTGGCTGGCTATATGGATAGTTAGGGTATGCTGGGAAAAAGGATTTTTAAAAGCCTGTGTAACTTCCTGCTCTGTGTGCAGGATTTGAGATTCTATTCTCCCTGGATCTTTTTGCAGCTGCAAATAAACTTTTCCGCTTCTCCACCCCGTTGTGATTATTGGGTGTAGCACACCGGGTAGCGAACCAACCCCAGCTGTTGTTTAGCCTCTCGGCACTGGGTGCCGGCAACAATAACAATTATCAAAAAGTGTCATGTTTTCTCTAGTGACGTGCTAACATATTTTGCCACCAGGATAAAGATGGAATAATTCTAATGAATTACCACAGATTTAAATTGGTGTAACTGAAATTATGCATTCAATATCCTGTTTCAGGTTAGTAAAAATAAAAGAATGCTGTGGGTTTTGCAGACGTGTACAAGATACAGATTTATAAAAACAACATGAAAACAGGTAGTTATGCTGGGGAAAGGGGAAGCCTTTTTGAAGCTCGTGGGCATACCAGTTGTCCTTTCTTCAGGATCAATGTAAAACAATCAAGCTCTTTTGTGGAATAGATGGCTGACTTAAGAGAAGTCACCATCAAGTGAAGCTGGAATAGGAGTTGAGCCATACAGTGGAAGGGGCTTTCACTAGGGTCTGAATGCAAATGCAGGGGGATGGGGTTCGGGGCGGGGGGAGGAAGAGAGGGAGTGTGACACTGCAGAAGCACAAAGGAGCCCCAGAGAAGTATTTGTAGTGTGATCTCAGAAAAAGTTGAGAGAGAGAGAGAGAGAGAGCTTTAGGGTAGACTGCTGGATAGAAAGAGGCTTGGAATTGTGAGCCAAGAAACTATTCCTGCTGTCGTTAGGGAAATAGAACTTTGGGTACATTCTTTGCAAATAAGCAGGATTGTGTCAAAAAAATACCTGACTCCATCATCCATTTCTCCCCCTAATGGAAACAACTCACAAGACCCAAAATATTCACTAATTGCTCAGGTCAAAAGGGATAACAATATTGTGAATTCTTTTGTTTTCCTGTTCTTAGATAAAGAATAGACCTGCTTCAGTAAAGAACCATAAACACTGAAAATACTGTTTTGTTCTCTCAGAGCTAGCTCTCAGTAGATCTAGAAAATAAGAGTGTTTGTTGTTACACAATCCTTAGAATTCAATTATTTGCACAAATCATTTTAATTTTTCTCTGATTAGGATTTAAAAATAAGCAATTAGATATTCTGTATAGTGTTTAGGAAATTTGTAGGATTAAAATCAGCATGTATTCTGTATACATGGCTTTACCATATATGCAACCTCACATCTACACTTCTAAGAGGACCACATTTCCTGAAGCAGTTTCAAACCACTTCAAGCTAGGACAGTTTTAAGCTACTTTATGTTTCAAATGTGAATGGTGTCCAGCTGTGTCAATTAATTTTTTTAAATTATGACCATGATCTAAGATCCACATTTTCAGAATTTTCTTACATCATTCATATGCTCGGATGAATAAGGCTGCTTTCCTGAACTGCGGTCCATATTTGGAACTGTCTTTATAGTTTAGACTCAAACACCCTTCTTAAACAGTTTGGAAGTTGTTCGATACTCCCTCGGGACCAGATTTACTCTTCTTTACACAGATTTGGGCCCTAGTCGGGAAGCGACGTACTCATGTAACCGAGGAGCAGAATTTGGCCCTAATATGGGTTCAGTCTCTCAGTTAGGCCTGTCTTTTTATCTTATCTATTGATATGGCATCCATCCCGAGAGTAGAAGAGCAGCTGTCCCATTTCAGACAAGATACATCAATACCTATATTGATTATTCACAGTGGGGTTTTTATCTTTGTTGTACTGTTCCTTTTGAGAAATAAGAAAATAGAGTAAAAGTAAAATGTACTTTTTCTCTCAAATCTATGTGCCATTCCTGATCTTCATTGAACAGGAGAGAGCGTCTTCCCTCTGGATTAAGAATCCAGCTGAGACAACTACCCCAGCCCCACACATACTACAAGGGAATCCAAAGTCACAGCAGTGGCGTTCAGTGAAGGGGAGCTGCTCTCTTTGAACATCCTGATAGATGAAATAAAGGACTGGGGGTCATCATTAAAAGTACCTTAAATGGGAGCTCAATCCCCAGACCTATGATTGCCGAACCAGGAAAAAACAAGAAAGTATGTCCTCTCAGGGATTGGCATATTCAAGTTTACAAGAGAGACGATAAAGACTGGCCATGATGTAGAAAAATCAAAATTCAAGTTTGCCAGTAAGAAAAGAGCCTGAGTAATAGTCAGCTAAAGAATGGAAGGGACCAGTTTATCCAGGAAGTTACAAGAGCCTTTATTAAAATGGAGAGCTACTTTTGTCCTTCTGTCTGCTTGCTTCTGGCAAAGGTTGACTCAGGAATAGAGGGGGAATCTCTTGGGGTCCAGCAATTCTGCTGGCTTGGGAAAGTGTGCACTGCATCACCCACTCCTCCCTGTGTGAGACAATCTCTGGGCCTCTGTTTCGACAGTTCAAAACCCTTAAAAATATCTTTCTTTACAGCTCAATACAGAAATTGCCAGAACCTAGTCCTGTACTTTTTTCTTTAAAAACAAACAATGAAATGGGGATGTTTGCACGACAATGATATGAATCGATGTCTATATTTTTATATCTTTAGACGCCCAACAAATATATAAAAACCTGCATTAAAATAACAATTAGTAAGTTTGCAAAACTGAGCAATGGAAAGTTCGGAAATGCCAGGATTCAGGGAGTCTGAGTACTGTGCACGTGCATTTTGACACAGTCTTTAATTGCACAATTGTACTATTTTTTTCCACAGGCCCCTCATTCAGTGACCATTGAAGTGTTGTTTGCTTTCAGACACTGTGTACATCCTTCTTCAACGTGAACACATCAAGTCAGGTTCTAGGTCACAGTCCTTCTCTTCCAGGGGCTCAGTAGCTAGGGCCCAGTATATCTAAAATATCAGGTAAATCCCTGGGATTAGGGTTGTGGCTGACAGGGCCTATTTCTCAGGTACCATGAAGTTTTCTACTCTAAGGATGAGGCTTGTCTGTGTAGTAGATAGAGCTTTCTCAGGGGACAGTCTGTGACAGGAGAACAAACTCCCATGTCATTCCGAGGATATTAGAGAGACAAGGTGGGTGAGGGATAGGGTGACCAGATCGTGATGGGGGTGGGGTGGGATTGATAGGCGCCTAAACCCCAAATATCTGGACTGTCCCTATAAAATTAGGACATCTGGTCACCCTAGCTGAGGTAATATCTTCTGTTGGACCAACTTCTGTTGGTGAAAGAAATAACCATTCAAGCACCTGAAGGAGAACTCTGTGCAGTCCTTTCACCAACAGAAGTTAGTCCAATAAAAAGATATTACCATGACAGATGTGAGTCATATTATTAATGTACTAGAGGAAGCTGCTCAGATACTTCATTGGTGAGAACAGTATAAAAACCTATATAGAATAAAGTGAAGGAGAAAGAGAGAGCCTCTTTCTGAGATTATCCTTTTCCTTCTCCCTAATGATCCTATTTGCTAACAAATATATACATTCTTAGTGCTGTTGTGGCTTTGTGCAGAAGTGTGAATTGTCTCAGTAGATTCTGATGTATTTTATCTTTTAGGCAAAGATATCGAAAACAGGGAATACAAACAACACGTTATGCAAACCCACACCACTAGGTGGAAGCGGATATTTTGAGTTGTCACATTAATTGAGAAATGCTTTCAAAAAGCGAAGTAATGTTCTTGGAATTCTGCTTTAAGCCACAAGGCCCACAGCTAAGCAGAGTCATCTTTTGAGTGCTGGATCTTTACTTTTTTTTCCATAAGAGAACCTGCTTAAAATCCCATTAATAAACTGTGTTCTCTTCACTCGCCTATTGATCTGTGCTGTGACGGAAAAATATAATTGTCTGTCAAGAATGGCTTTTATTTGAAGCAGAGAGTTAGAAAACATGTGTGTAAAATGTTTTGAAGAAGAAAATCTCTCTAGAAATGCAAATTATTATTATTGTTGTTATTGGGTCAAATTTTACAGTAGGTATTTAGGCTCCTAGCTTCCACTGATTTCAGTGGAAGTTCGGAGCCTAAAGACCTTTGAGGAGCTGGGCCTCATACCCTACTCAGGCAAAACTTTGACTGACTTTAATTCAGCCTAGCCCTGCGTTGGATTAAGCCCAATATCTTATTGTACATTGTACAGAAGCTTCTTGCTAGCAGGAGTCAATCTGTAGCTGTTTTTTCAGTAATGCTGTCAAGGTTCCTTCCCCACTCTGAACTCTAGGGTACAGATGTGGGGACCTGCATGAAAACCTCCTAAGCTTACTTTTACCAGCTTAGGTTAAAACTTCTCCAAGGTACAAATTAATTTTACCCTTGGAATTTCCACTGCCACCACCAAACTTTAACTGGGTTTACTGGGAAACGTCATTTGGACACGTCTTTCCCCCCAAAATCCTCCCAACCCTTGCACCGCACTTCCTGGAGAAGGTTTGGTAAAATCCTCACCAATTTGCATAGGTGACCACAGACCCACACCCTTGGATCTTAGAACAATGAAAAAGCATTCAGTTTTCTTACAAGAAGACTTTTAATAGAAGTAAAAAGGAATCACCTCTGTAAAATCAGGATGGTACATACCTTACAGGGTAATTAGATTCAAAACATAGAGAATCCCTCTAGGCAAAACCTTAAGTTACAAAAAAGACACACAGACAAGAATAGTCATTCTATTCAGCACAGTTCCTTTCTCAGCCATTTAAAGTAATCATAATCTAACACATACCTAGCTAGATTGCTTACTAAAAGTTCTAAAACTCCATTCCTGTTCTATCCCCGGCACAAGCAGCATACAGACAGACACAGACCCTTTGTTTTTTCTCCCTCCTCCCAGCTTTTCAAAGTATCTTGTCTCCTCATTGGTCATTTTGGTCATGTGCCAACGAGGTTACCTTTAGCTTCTTAACCCTTTACAGGTGAGAGGATTTTTCCTCTGGCCAGGAGGAATTTTAAAGGGGTTTACCCTTCCCTTTATATTTATGACAAATGCATTTTCTGTATTTACCAGCTTTGTTTTCTTGCATCCTCAGTCATTTTGGGCGTTGTACAAAATGCGTCTAAATGGAATATTTATCATCCTCTCTGACTGTAATGTGTTTTAAGTGATGGTATATTGTCAAGCTGCATTCAGTATGGGTTGATCTGTTGATCCTCATGAGTGAGAGAAGTGTATGAATTACGAGCCCAAGCAGGATCCAGCTGCTCATTGCTGCAGCTCAGCTTGCACTGCTGCAGAACACTATTTGTGTGTGTGCACAAGGCTTGTGTTGTGAAAACCTTGCCCCCTGTAAATACACTCAAAGTCAACCTCTGATCCAGCTCTTGTCAAATGCAGCCAGTTAACATCACAGTGACCACGGGTGTAAAGCTGTGGCCTCCTCCTTTTGAGGGTCTCCTGTTGCCCAAGCTTTAAGTCAAGCTGAGGCAGTGTTTGGGGGATGATGTGCTAATTTATGAGCTCCTTGATGCCTGCACAGTGTTTGTCATGGCTTTGCCACACATACTGTTGTTCTGTTCTTGATCTTAATTTGTTCTGTGGCATTACATAGTTCATGGTGTTACTTGTCACATGCATGAACACTCTTCCCATCACAGGTCCGTCCGTAGTGGACTTATATGTGGATGCCTTGCCCGCATGTTAACAGCTGCAATGAGCAAGCATTCTTACAATTACCTGTGCTCCTACCTGATGCTGCATTTTTGAAAGGCCTGACTTTATGGAGCCAGGTGTAGACAGAGAGGGGTGCAGAACATACGCACAGAGACAGGCGAACTCTCTGTGCTGACCATGCCCTTAGCTTCTTGCAGAGTGGCCTGCTGTGTATGTACTAAAAATGGAGTAGGCCTCAACTGTGTGCCACTGTATACTTTCCATCTTGTGCAAATGTACGAGTCCCCACTTTACATAATGGCATGGAACAGGGGCTGAGTCACATCAGACCCTGACTCAGGAAGAAAGTTCCCGAAATAGGTAGCACTATATTAGTTATCTGCTGGTACCTGGTCAAAGGGGGCTTTTTTTGCTTGCTTTATTATCCTCTTGTCTGTTTGTTGTGCTGTTAATATGTGTTAATTAAAGACAGTTAAGGACCATCTTGTTCTCTGTTTGTACAGTTCCTAGCGCAATGGGATCCTGGTTTGTGACTGGGACTGTGAGGCTGTACTGCAATACAAATAATCACATGTTGATCTCCAGAAATATTTTTATACCGTGGCCATCCCCACTATCTTAAGAGATTAGTCACGGAAAATGGAAGTATGTGAACCTGACATCTGCAGTTTAACTCAGTCCCCTTGTCTCCTGCACTGAGTGTTCTTTCTGCTCAATACACACTCAATGGTAGGCATGCCCACAGAATAGGGTTATGAAGATGGGTCTCTGGGAGGGTTTGACTTCCTCTACCATGGGATGCTATTGCAGGAAGGAGGTTTGCTGGGAAGAGATGGGGTCCGTCTGACCAAGAAGGAGAAGAACCTCTTCATGCACTGACTCACCAACCTTAGGAGAAGAGCTTAAAACTAAGTTCAGAGGGGGCAGGTGAAAAAAGCCACCAGGTAAAACAAGGTGGCCTTAATAGAGGACTAGCTGTGTGGGGAGAAGTAGATGTGGAAAATTGCAGTAGAATTATAGGAGAAACAAGAGGAAAATCCATGGGGGCATCTGCTTAACATCTTAGATGTCTGTACACACAAGCAAGGAGTAATAATAATGGGGAATAAACAGTAAGAACTGGGAGTTTTAGTACATAAATCTTAACTGAGCTTAACTGCATCACAGATACTTGATGGGATAACTCTCATGACTGGACTATTGGTATAGAGGGCTATAGCTTGTTGAGGAAGGACAGGCAGGAAAAAAGAGAGGACATATTGCATTGTAAACCTGTTCTGAGGTCAGAAGGAGGTGAGAAGCAGACCAGCTGAAAGTCTCTGAGTAAAGATAAAAGAGGGAATAAACAGGGGTGAGTTCCTGGTAGGGGTCTATTACAGTCCTCCAAATCAGGAAGAGGAGGGAGATGAGGCATTTCTAGAACAAACAACAGAAATATGCAAAACACAAATCCTGATCGTAATGGGGGACTTTACCTACCCAGACAGCTGCTGAAAAAGGAATATGGTAAAACCCAAAATTACCCAGTAAGTTCCTGGAATGTACTGGGGACAATGCTTTGTTTCAGAAAATGGAGGAAGTAAGCGGGGGGACAGCCATTTTAGACGTGATTCTGACCAGCAGGGAGGAGCTGGTGGTGAATGTGAAGGTGGAAGGTGATTTGGGTGAAAGGGATCATGAAGGACAGATTTCATGATTCTAAGGAGTGAGAATGACAGGAGAAGGGCTGCCAAAAGCAGACTTGAACGTCCTCAGAGAATTGGTAGGTAGCAACCCCTGGGGAAAAAGTCGAAGGCCTGAAGGAGTTCAGGAAAGCTGGCAGTTTCTCCAGGAGACAATATTAAAGGCACAACTGCCAATGCAAAGGAAAGAGAGGAAGAACAGTAAGAGGCCAATGGCTCCATCAGAAGTTTTGTAATGACCTGAAAATCAAAAAGAAATCCTACAAAATATGGAAACATGGACGAATTACTAAGGAGGAGTACAAAAGAATGGCATGTCCGTGTAAGGGCAAATTCAGAAAGGGTAAGGCACAAAATCAGTTATACATAGCAAAGGACACATGTAATTGGAATTCTTTTTCCACATGGTATACTGCAAAGAGTGTCATCATTCTGAATGCTTTAAAGGCAACATAATCTCCAAAATCAAGTGTGGGCTCTACCTATGGCCATACATATGACACCACACTGTATTAAACACAGCAAAAAATAATTTAGTTGATTTGTTTGGCGGGACATGGAAATGAAGAATAAATTTCAATTCATTGTAAAACAATATAAAAATCAATATTTGTAATACAGTCCAATAAGATTTCATCAAGCTTTTTAATCAACCGAATTAAAAAGCAAAGGAAACCAACCACCCACACTCAAGTGTCACTGTGCATTCTCCAAGGCAGTTTCTTCTCTTTCTTTGTTCAGTGCTTTTATTTTCTATCAATTCAACCAGGAGCAGATTTTCCAATAAAACCAATCTTGGAAAGTGTGGCAAACTGAGAGAGGGACGGAACCAAACTTCAAAATGATTTAGAGCGAATGAGAAATTCTACACTGGAGCACATTTAGCCACCTATTGGACTGCGTACATGGATGGGCCCAGATATTGAAACGTATTTAGGTTCTTCACATCTATTGATTTCAGTGCGAGTTAGGAGCCTAAATACCTTTGAGGATCTTGTCCATGTCATCACAGCACCGACCTGGCCAGCAGCAGTTTATGTGCTATGCCACAGTCACAGGGATGTCATAATAGTGCTTGCATAATCTGAACTGGCTATCCTGGACAGGACAGGACAGCCTGAGAGGCCAGCTGCCTATCAGTACTGGAGCTCTTTGGAGAAAGGACTGGAGGAAGTGTTGAGGAAAGATTAAAACATGAATAAATTTGTGAGTGAGCGGGAGGTAATCGACAGAGGTAAGGGTCAGCATTGTATTCTCTATATCCATTCTATATTCACACACACACATTTAGAAAGCATAGGCATACGGATTAGCTGTAATGTTCTCCATTTGTATGAGCAGAACCTCAGCTGCTGTAAACCAGTGTCCCTCTGTTGACTTCCTTGTAGCTGAGTTGATTTACACCAGTTGAGGAGTTGGCCTACAGCCTCTGGACTTGGAAACTTTCTTGAGAATCTGAGTTTCTAGGGAATGTTACGGGGGAGGTCTTCCTTCTTTTCTCCCAGTTGTTTTATGTTTGTTATGGGTCGTCATTTTGTGTCTTCTGCATCCATGGAGCCAACTCCATCAGAGATAGGGGAAATTAGAACAAAAAATGCAGAAGGACTTCTCCTCTAGCTGTCTAAATGAAGCTCTGCTAATATCTTAAATGCAAGAGAACAAAGCAGGGGGTCACATTTCTTAGCAACACTAGTGCTCCTCATCCCACACAGATGGGCAGTTATGATTCCGTTTGCATCTGGGTGTTACAACTGAAGGATGCAATTTGCATAACGGATGGGCAATCACCTAACCTCAAGCAGTCTTTCCTGGGAAGGGGAAATCTTGTTAGTTCCTCCTTCATGCTTGGAATGCTGTTACAATGGAGACAGATAAACACGGCATTTCAGATTTCTTGTGAAATATTAAGTTTCCTGGAGAATTTCTGCCCAGAGCGAAGAGATACATGGGAGATCAAATCCTGATTTTTTTAATACACCAGCCATTTCATTGTTTCCTAGAGTTTAAGGCCAGAAGGGACCATTAGATCATCTAGTCTGACTTCCTGTATTTCACAGGCCACTAAATTTCACCTAGCAACCCTACACTGAACCCCAAAACTTGTCTTGGACGAAAACATGTCAGTCTTTAGGAGACAAAACTGTTGTGTGCCATCGGCAGAGGACAGGAGAGACTGAGGTTCCACCAATGCCTGAGGCCCTTGCAATGGTCGAGAATTGATTAGGTCAGATAAACTCAGATTATCCTAGCAGGTGATCAGTGCCCCATCCTCCCACTCAAAGGGCCCTGCCAATCCGACCAGGGGGAAATTCCTTCCCACCCACAACTCTGGAGATCAGTTGGACCTTGAGCATGTGAGCAGGACAGCTAAGGAAACAGATTCTCTGAACCATCTTAGAGCACTGGTCCACCCTACCAGGTGTCCCATCTCCTGCTATGGTCAATCCCTGATGCTTCAGATGAAGGTTGGAGGGACCCACCCCACCCCACTCACAGCATACACCTCGCCAATTGTGCATGGGGGTGGGGGGGCGGGGGAATTCCTTTATGACCTCTACAGGCAACTGTACAGGGGGGAGGGATAGCTCAGTGGTTTGAGCATTGGCCTGCTAAACCCAGGGTTATGAGTTCAATCCTTGAGGGGGCCATTTAAGGATCTGGGGCAAAAGTTGGGGATTGGTCCTGCTTTGAGCAGGGGGTCGGACTAGATGACCTCCTGAGGTCCCTTCCAACCCTGATATTCTATGAACTGGATGAACTCCGTTCCATGAGTCTTCTCTGCAAGTATTTAAACTACCATAAAATAAGATTAAAGGCTTTCTTCAAAACAAGGTGCCTAAAGTTAGGCTTCTAAATTCATACTGAGGTCTACAACATTGGCCTGATTTTCAAGAGATACCGAGCCCCAAAAGTTCCCAGCATAGCCAATAGGTACATCTGGGTGCTCAGGATTTTTGAAAATGAGGCCCTGACTAAGCAAAACTCTTAAGCAGGTGCTTAACTTAGGTCTATTTCTTGGCTTAGAGTTAACTTATTACTCTGTATGCTATCAAAACTCATCAATTGACAGTAAAGAGGGAAAGGAAAATTATTTTCTGTGGGGATCTACTTGAAAGGAGCAAATTTGCTTCATTATGATTTCCCCCCAGGCACACTGAGTAGTTCAGCAAACAAACCTGGTCATGTGGAGGAAGGAAGAGGATTTCCAGGATTCCCAAGTCTACTTCTCACAGTGTTTGGGCTCCTGCAGAATCTTTACTGGATAGTGAATCAAAGAGGCCAGCACCAATTTCTACTATCAATGGTAACCAGCCGAATCCTTTTATTTAATTTCAGGTGTTTATAATGAGGTTGTTTCCCTCCTGGCACATAGGGATGACCAAGATAAGGGAAAAATTGCCCTCAGGATTGCCTTTATAGCCGAGACCAAGCTGGCTATCGTTCTGACAGTTCTACTCGAGAAACTGCAAAAGGATGAGGTAGGGCAGTTTCATGAAATTACATCCGCTTTCCAGGTGTCCACACCAAATTCTGCCTGACTTCATGGGGGTACAGGGGACTGCACGGGGGTAATTCAGTGTAGAACTTGGCCTGGCGCACCATCAGTAGAATCAGTATTTGCCCTTCTGTCCTCAGGCGTAAACTCATCATGCAAAATGCTGTTCTTACAGATCAGGACGATATAATGCTCTATAAAGAGAGCACTGTCCTTTTACACACAGTGGAGTACATGGGCTGTAGACAGTAAAAGTACACGATCGGACAAGTAGTAATCTCTTCTAATAATACTTTGCCCTTCTTTAGCATCTTTGTCCAAAAATCTCAAAGCACTTCCCTAATACTAATGAATTAAGACTCACAGCACCCTTGTGAGAATGGGAAGCATTATCCCCATTTACGGATGACTTGTGTCACAGGGAATTAAGTAACTTGCTCAACACCACTTAGCAAGTTAGTCAAAGAATGTGAATAAAACCCAAGTGAACTGACTCCCTGCTCTAAATCCTAGCCAACACTCCTTTATCATGATGACATATTATTGAGATTATAGCATTGAAGGTACCCTTATCTATATAGTTTCTACTGGGGGAATTCTGCAACAAAAAAATAAAAATGATGCGTACAATATTTTAGAAGTGCTGCAAAATTCTGCATATTTTGCTTATCAAAATAATATAATATAATTACACCCGTTAAAATTATTCTTGGTTATTTATTTCAAAATACCTGTCAGCAAGTATGTCTGTATGAATACAGACAACAAAAAGGATTCAGGAAATGTTTTTTGACAAACCAATTCCTTACTATGCATGTTAATAGAGAACTCTGAGTAATAATTCATTTAAACTCAATACAGAACCATATTTCTTGCACCCCTTAGGCTCAGTGCAAAGGCTTGGTAGAGTCAAGGGTAATGGAGGAGCTGAGGGAGAGGGAAGTAAATTGCTGGGAAGGAGCCTGAGTGTGAACTTGGAGGGTTGCTGGGTATGGGTGGGAAAAGTATGGAACAGTTTTTTTGGGAGGGGCAGGGAGGAATTGTGAGGCAGCTCCCCCCATGCAGACCCTGTCTGACCCCTAACCTCTCCCATTCAGTAAGGCACATCTGCCCCTGTCTCCATGTGTTCCTGCACACCCATGGGTCCTTGCACACCCTGTCCACTTGTGTCCCTCCACCCCCACTCAAAACCCACTCCCCCCATCCCCATGTGTGTTAGGGGGCTTATTCCTTCACCCACTTACTTCCCTGGTCCTTCTCGCATGAACAGAGAGCAACAATACCCGAAGTCCAAAGGTGCAAACAATTCGATGTTTATTGGGTGAACTTCCAGCAAGCATGATTCCAGTTTCCTTCCTTAGTATCCTCCTTCCCAGCTCTGACACCACAGAGCCTTACAGCTGTGTCCCTGTTCCCATTCCTGCCCTTAGCCAAACATGATTCCAATTTCCCCACCCCCATTCCCTGTTCCCATTTCCCCCACCCACACACCCACCCCCTCACTTCCTGATTGACTGCAGACTATATAGTAAAACTCGAGTTCTGCTTAGCTATACCTTAACCAATCGTTTTCCTGAAATTTAACTAACCATTCCTAACATATTGTAACAGGATTATTTAACCAATTATATCCCACCACCTCAATTAGTTTACACCCAGCAAAATTAATTATACAGCAGAGAGAAACAATCACAGAACCAGGCAGAGATTATACAGACAAACAATGGGGAAATGGGGACTACAGTGATAGAACAAACACAGAAATGAGGATTTCACATCCCAGCTAGTGATAAGTGAGTTCTTGCCAGACAGGATGCTATCAAACTAAGTTTCCTTTTACAGCTTCTAGGCCCTTCCCTTTCTCTGGAGGCGATAGGCATTATCAGGACAGGATTGTGTTCCTAACAGCCCAATAGCACCTTATTTCAATGTGACTAGTTGGGAATGTGAGGAGGTGACCTGTCACTTCCCAGCTTATGGCTGCCTCTGCTGCTTAGCCAAAGGCCTTAGCCTAAGCACAGGGCCACAAACTGTCACAGTAAGAGAAGGACCTTACACTGGCAGACAGTGATTTTGATTCTTTCTTTTATACCTCTATAACTAGCCAAGTGATAAGAATACACCTAAATGCTTAGATTATAGGCCTTTACAGACAGGCCTGAACATCTATATCCTAACAATGTGTCCCTGTACCCCCCCCCCCCGTCCCCATGTGTCTCTGTGCCCCCAACCAACCACCCCCTGTCCTTATGTAGCTCTGCACCTCCTCCCCCATCACTATGGGGCCCTGAACCTCCCTCCTCCTCTAACTCTGTGCCTCCACTCCCATTCAGCCCCTGCCCCAGTCTGTCCTCCCCCACTAGCCCTTATGAGCCCCTGACTGACCCCACCCCAGCATCCAACACTGTCTGTCTCCCCATAGCCCCTGTCTGCTGACCTGGCCTGCTGTGAAGAAGATAGGCTCTCTCTCTTCCTTCGCTGATAGGGAGTTGCTGCTTTGTTCTATTGCCACAGCACCCTTTGGTGGGCAAGAGATGGAACGGCAGGTGCATTTCAGCAGAAGCTTTTTACTGTGCAAAAAAATAAAAATATGCAGGGCTCATTAATTATGCACATGTGCAGTAGTGCAGAATTCCCCCAGGAGGAATATTCAGACCCCTTTTTTCCATTGATTAACACTTGCATCCGACAAAGTCCATTTCTCTATTAAGGGCCAACACAGAAGGCATTTTAGTTTCCATTAAAGTACTAGGAGGCCAACTGAACTGCTTGTCTTGGCCTCCGACTCCTTTAATTATTTGAATTACTTGATTAATTATTAAAAGAAAAGGAGGACTTGTGGCACCTTAGAGACTAACCAATTTATTTGAGCATAAGCTTTCATGAGCTACAGCTCACTTCATTGGATGCATTCAGTGGAAAATACAGTGAGGAGATTTATATACACACAGAACATGAAAAAATGGGAGTTATCATACTCACTGTAAGGAGAGTGATTAATTATGTTAATTCATTTGATTAATTACTTGAATTACTTAATTATGTAGTGCTTATGTATTGATAAGTTCTCAGTGACAATTTTCAATTAAAAAAATCCTCCTTACATTTAAAAATGAATGGAAGGGGCTTCTCCCCAGTGGAGCTGTCTGTTATGATTGCAGTTTGCAGAAGCATGCCTTTTAAAGCAGAACCACTGGAACGTTTAGCCAATCAAGAGATCTGTTGCAGACCCTGTCTGACCCCTAACCTCTCCCATTCAGAGATCTGATTGGCTTTGAACATTCCAAAGTGGGTTATGACCTTGGCATGCAGGTCACACAGATGTCGAGACTCACAGGAGACCGAGATGGAAAAGACCTATTGGATCATCCAGTCCATTTCCCTGCTAATGCAGGAGCATTCCCAGCAGCCATTTTCCACTGTTTTGGCCAACCTAATTTGAAAAACCCCGAAGGACTGAACTTCCGCCTCTTTCCTAGGAAGACTATGTCATAACCTAATAGCCCTGTCTCACAGTTGGAGCATTTTTCCTGTTATCAAAGTCTAAATTGAATGTCCTTTTTTAGCTTACTCCCGTTACTCCTACTTTTACCGAAATGTATTATCCTAAAAAATTCCTCTCCCTCCTTGGTGTTCACACCCTCCAGGTAGTTGTATGGTATTATCCTCTCTCCCTCCGAGTCATCCCTTGGCCGCATCGGACACAGACAGCTCTTTCCGCCTGTCTGCAGAAGTAGGGGTCTGCTCGGGCCCAACCTGAACTGGCTCCCGGCCCACTCACCTCACCCTGAGAGGCTGAATCATTTTCCATCCTGGTCCCAACCCTTCCCCCCAGACCGGATCCTGCCGCTGCATCCTGCTCCTGGGGCTGGTGCAGCGGCCACTGTGAGCAGCAATGGCTCCATCCTCTGACACGGCCCCTGCTGCGCTGGGTCTGCGCTGAAGAGAGAGAGGGAGATGCTGTGACTCCTCGGCATCCTCGCTCCACAGCGCGGGCAGCGCAGGAAGGAGGTGGTGGCTGGCAGGAACACGCAGTCACGGTTGTGCCGATCCCAGGGGCTAAAGGAGGAGAGCCGACCTGACCCCACCCCAAGAGGGTCCAGTTGTTTTCTCACCCAACCTGACCCGGACGCCTGTGGTCAGGTCCCCTAGGATTTGGGTCAGGTTGCAGGGCTCTATCCAGAAGTCACTTCTGCCAGCCCCCTGCATTCTTTTTTGCTCTCCCAGGAATGACTTCCCATTTGTTGATCTCTCTGGGAATGTGGTGCTAGAAAAGGCACTCCTCCAGATGCAGTCACAGCTCAGCTGAACAGACAGGAACTGTTGTCTTCCTGCTTTGTGCCATGAGCCCTGTGTGTAAAAGACCCAAACCACCTGGCTCTTTGTGGTAGCCATCACACCTTGCATATACCTGTTGACTTTGTTTTCCACTGTCACCCCCAGGGCACTTGTTGCTTCCCACTTTTCTCCCTCCCACTATGTCAGTTACTTCTACGTCCTCTCCAGAGGTGCTAGTTTGCAGTTTTCTGAAATGAATCTTGTTCTCTCCTCAGGCTTTTCATTTCTCTGTGTCCCGCTTTATTTTTTCTCGGTCCCAACTGATCCTACAACTCCTCCATAGTTAGTCTCATCTGTGAAGTTCTACACTGATGGGCCGCATAAAACACACCTTCGCGCATGCTACTGTCCGTGTGGACCTCACGGCTGAGCTCATTGCCCCGGGGAGCTGCTGAGGACTTACTGCAGGAGTTGGGTATTTTCTATTCCACATTTACAAATTCTGCCTGGAGCGGCTAGAGCAAGGGCAAGGTTTTTTATTTTTATTGTTTGTGCTGAATAAATGAAACTGGATAAGGGGGCAGTGAAGGGCGCTTCCTCTGGCTCTTGTCTCTCCAGGAAGATTAAACGATGTCACTTGCTCGGCTGCTTCTGAAGCGCTGCTGAATGTGGTGCGTGTGGAGGGCAGGGCACGTTTTATGCCAATTAAGCTGCCAATTAGGGCAGGCGCTTATGAGCCAAATTACTGTATGGTCGTCAAGAAAAACTTTTCCCAATTCTTCTCCTTTATGTTTTGTCCCCAGCAAAGCAGAGTAGACATTTACTGTGCCCTGGAGAAAGTCTTACAGCAGGACACCCAGGGCCTGGAGAGAAGGCTTCTGGAGAAAATAATAACACTAGCCTCCAACCACATGAGAGACACTCAGGTAAGTTAGTTCTCCCGAGATATCAGTCCAAGGATCCAAAGCTTTAACTCATTCAAACTCTCTTTTTGGGGGATAAACTATATACTAAAATGAAAATGTATTCTTCTGTTAGAGGTCCACACCTTCCTCCAGACCAAAGCCCAGGTCCTAGACAGCACTTGTGCACATGCATAAGATGGGACAACTCACATGCTGACAGTTACACATGTGCTTAAGTGCTTTGCAGGATCAGGACCTGAGACACATGATCTCAGACCCAGAGACAGGCCTATGGTGTCTTAAGGAGCAAGTCTTTCCCGAAGTCTACTCAGGATTTCATTATTGATACTGATTTTATGTGGAAGGCACTCTGATACTGCAGTGATAAGTGGCAGTATAAAGCCCCAAGACAGACAGAATCTGAGCTATCTCCAAAAGAAGCAGCATTGGATTTAGAATATAGTTTGCCAGCAGGAAAACCCCTGCTGGAAAAATCCCTCTCTTGTTCCAAAGGAAGTCAGCCTCCTTTTTGGGGACAGTTTATTCCAGGAAAGCTCTCGGAATATCTTGAAGCTGCCCAGTCTGTGTCTCACTTACTGCCTCAGGGAAGGGCAGGGAAAATATCATGTGACTGTGGTGACCAGTCACCCACCACAAGTAGCTAACAGTGAATAGGCTAAGGAAGCAGCTTGCAAGCAACTCAAAGGCCGAAAACTGTTTAGCCAAGTGACTCGAGGAATATTTATGACGAATGACTCTACCCTCAGAAAGTTGGGTTGGTTCATTCACAACTTGTGCACAGAAATAAGGACTTGACTCATGTAAAGAACTCTGGCTAGTGCAACCGGCTTCAGTCACCTCAGTCTCTCTCTTTTGGTTTTTGTTTTTAGGAAGCAACAAATGAACTAAAAGTGGCAGCTAGCAACACCTTAGTGACTCTGGCACACTGCTATTTCAATGATGTCATGTGCGAGCTGCTGTATTGTCTGGAGCTGCCTGAAGAGTTTATTTTCATTACGTTGGGCAACCTGTCATCCGCCTATGGTACGGTCACTTCCCTCTTTTCTTTCAAGGTTATTGTTTTTCATTTAAGGACAGGGGATTGTCTCTCTACCTAAAAATGTTACCGCTAAACAGAGCTCTGTTTGAGTGTGTGTGTGTGTGTGTGTGTGTGGAAACACAAGATTAACTGCTGTTGCTAGTTCTGGCCTCCAGACCATGAGCCATCCAGCCGGAGGTGCAAGCTCTAACTTATGCCCCTGAGTGAAGTACCTTAAGGATGGGAATGAGTGGAAGATCAGGTCTAGTGGAGCTCTTCTCCACCCCACTTCCCATCCCGCCCCAGTGCTCTCTCCCCTTACTCTGGGAGTGAGTTGGGCACTGGGCACAGCTGTACACTTGTGGAGGATTCCCCTCTTCAGGGTGAACCCCCCACTGACTTTCAATGGCTGCTTTAAAGCCATTCTGCTCTGCTTACGCAGCGCCAATGGCCTCGGAACCCATAGCATCCTGCCCCACGGTGTTTCTAAGTGTGTTGTCAGAAGGCAGAGAGCAGCTGATTGTCTGTCTTCCTTCTCTTCTGGCCTTTCTCTGCAGCTCTTGAGTGTATCCCTTTTGTGGGAATGATCCTGAACATCATGATCTCCATGCTGGAGTTAGTCAAGGACAGCAGGATGAGACAAGCATTTTGTGGTGGTAAGTGCCAGCACTTCCTGTAGGTGCCCCAAATGGATATTTAGGGGGTCTTGGTACAGATTTAAGTGACTGACCAAGTTTGCAAACAGGCCCTGAACTATGCTCCCTTCCCTGGATTGCACCAGCTGCTGCGTTCCTTGGCTCCCGTGGCACTCAGTGAAGTTGAGAGTGCTCCTTACTTTGCAGGAGGTGCTGAGCATTTGTAAGTTCAGGCCCTTTATGACTCACGCATATCGTTTAAAATAAACAGACACAAAGGCTGAAGCTGCCCCTCTGCCAGGAGGCTACTGGGGGAGGAGGTGAAGGGAGCAGATTTCATTACTGTACATTTAAAAATCCCCTGTTTCCCACTCCTCCACCCATTCTCTCTCCTTAGTTTCTTCATTATCATCATCTCCTTTCACCCTCTTTCTCTGTCTTCTCTTCTTCTCCACTTCTCTCTTCCTTTGCTTTTCAGGTGATGCTCAGTAAGGGGTTAATCCTGTGCCCTTGAGGGAAATGGGACTTTTGCCATCCACTTCATGGAGAACAGGATTGGACCCTAATTTGTCTTAGCAAGGACACTAGATACACCTACTTTTAGGGCAAAGTGTTCCCCACTACCTTCAAATCCCAGGAAAGCCAATGGCAGTTAGGGGCACTAAACATCTTTCAGACAAACTGTAACTCAAGATGAAATCATACAGCGTTCGGGTTGAATAAATAATAACTGCAGAGGACGCGAGTCTTCAAATGATGGTAACTGAAAAAAGATGGAGAGATGTACAAAGAAAAAAGCCTGTTAAGAAACAAGAAATGGAATGGGGGAAAGAGAAATAGCTCCAAATTGATATGGGATTTCAGCATCTAGTCCTGCACTGAGCAGTAGCTGCCATGGAATGGGAGTAAACGATAGGCCTGGGTGTCTTCTCTGAGAAAGCAACTTCTCATTACTACTATGTCCTTTCCACATTGCCTGTCTTCTCTCCTTCCTTGCAGTTCTGGAAAAATGCTCAAGGGCAGTAAATGGATATTTTACGAACTGGGGAAAGTGCCCATTCCCCAGAATGGGTGAATCACAATTCTGCAATGCAATTCTTCCCTTATATTGTCATGTGACCAGCAACTGGCTGATCTGTGATGAGCTGGAGGTGAGAATTGCTGGCTTTCTAAACCTTTAGCGGAAATTGTGATGTTACATTCTGTGCGTCTGGCACTCTTTGTGATGATGGCATTTAATGGTAGGTCCTTTTGGATGGAACAGATTGTCATGTAAAACATCGAAAACCCATACGTTTATAATGTCACCACATCATGGAAATTTGGTCTGTACCCAGTGTACATGGATTCTAGTTTTGTGCACCTAATGTGCAGATGAACCCAGGAGAGTGGGCTAAATTAATTCCTGGTCTAAGTCCATTCAGCCCCAGTGGAGTTACAACAGGGATGAGTTGGCCTCGAATGCATACTAATCTGGGGAAATATTTTACCTGGTCTACTTGTGAGGTGCATTAGAATATAATCCTGACACCAACCCTACGAGTCCCGGTTCTTTACCAGGAAATATTGGGATAGGACCGTTCCGACAGTGGAACAAGGGAAATTGCACTCATTAGAAGTAGAAAAGGTGTGCCTATTGGAAGTTATTGAATGAATTCGTAGAAACATAAATTCTGTGTCTCATCTATGCAGCTCAAGCAGGCCATCATCAAAGCCCTTGGTCCCATGATGAGCCTCCTGCTACACAGAAAGGAGCCGCAAAATCCTATATTTAAAGAGATCTCATGGCTCCTTGAGCAATATAAGGAGGAAATGGATGTTTTGCACGTCACCAAGGTGAGGTGCCGCTCATGAAGGTAACTGTCTCTGTGTGTGTATGTGTGAACTGCAGGAGGAATTTGCTGCCAGTGGGGTTTCCTGGTCTAGATAGTGACTTGTTAGATAATAAATATGAACACAAGTTCTGGGTTTATACACATGGTGACCCAGGCAACAAGATTTGTAGGGAACTGCCTCTGATGAAAAGCATCCTCTGTTTCCTGGGGAGGAGGAGAAGGAGATGAAAAACAAAACACCTGCACAACAAGATACTCCCTCCTTGTGAGTTCCCAAAACATCCTGTCAACTCTGTGTCTCTCTTTTAGATCATAAGCTCCTTGGGGTACCATAGGCCCCAATCACAACGGGGTGGAGAAGCAGAAAAGTTTATTTGCAGCTGTAAAAAAGTCCAGGGAGAATAGAATCTCAAATCCTTCACCCAGAGCAGGAAGTTACACAGGCTTTTATACATCCTTTCTCCAGCATACTTATCCAATAGCAAGCTGCCCTAAGTATCCATCTAGCCAGCCAATCCAGTTACCAGCTAGTTCCCTTGTTCTCTGTATCATTTGTTAAACTATACATAAAGCTGCTTTATTCAGCATTGTTCTTCCATATCTGCCCTGTTCGGCCTTGTTTAATTTCAGGCAGTCTGACTCTGCAGCATATTGTTGCAGATCCTCAGCATAACTGCTGCGAGTGCCTCCAGGCGGGGGGGCCAAGGACACTTGGGCCTAGTACGCAGAGCTGCTGCGAGTGCCTCCAGGCGGGAGGGGGGGCAAGGACACCTGGGCCTCGTGCGAGGGGGCTTCATCGACACTCGTGGTCTTCCATCCCCTCGAGTTACCTAGTGGCCAAGCCCCAGGGTCCCCAACACTAGTGAAACAAAACTGCAGGAACTGAGGGGTGGGGTGTGTCTTTAGTGGCTTGGCAGCCCTGAGCCAATCCCCTGAGCCCCGAGGGCCGGCAGCTCTGGCAGGGCAAGGGCAGGGCTATCCTGCCCTCGAGCCTCTATCTTCATCCAGTGCCCTGCCGGGGCAGCCCCGGCGAGGGGAGCTCAGTCTCAGGGGCACATTCACCCCTTTGCTGTGGGACCCTCTCGGTGCCGCTCGTCGTGCTGGCTTCTGGGACACAAGTGCCCATCCTGCAGGGCTGAGCCCCCCCGACAGCTGATTTCACACAAAGACCCTAGCACCCCTCATGGCAAGCAGCTGTTCAGAGATCCCGCTCCCAGTCCAAACCCTGCCAGGGCTGAACCAGCAGAGCGGGTACCTCCGGGGGCAGGTCTCATCCCCAACCCAGGGTGAAGTGCCGGGGGCAATGGCAGATTAGCCACTGAGCCTGTGCCCAGGGGTTGCCAGGCAGGCAGGGCGAGGAAAGCCCCCACATTCTGATCCCACTCCCTGGCGGAAGCCGTGGGGGGAGGGCCGGAGAAGCCCCTAGTGCCCCCTGAGCCCGCCCCGTGCTGCAGCCCCGGGGCTGGAAAACCTCTTGCTGCCTGCCCCGGCCTCAGCTTCTCCAATATGGGGCAAGCGAGGGTGGGGGGAGGCCGTCTGGAACAGGGACAGGGCCCTGGGGAAGGGGCAGAAAGGGGTGGGGCCATGGGCAGGGCCACAGGCAGAATGGGGGCAGGACCACAGTTGGAAGGGGTGGGGAAGGGCCCTGCACTTGTTCTGGCCCAGGGCCCCAGGAAACCTTAATCGGCCTCTGGCTGTGGGGTGGCCCATACAGGGCACTCAGTGCCCCCCTTCCCCGTTAAGGCAGGGCCCAGAGCAGACCCCAACCCTTTCAGCTCCCCTTAAAATCATAATGAGCTGCCTCTTTTGAGGCCCCAGGTTTGATCGTGGAGGCCATTGGGCCTGTTGTGGGGACCAGGCCCTGGAGGCTAACACTGACATTTAAAGCACTCACATCCTCATCCCCTACAGGATTTGGCCGACCCCCACCGTGCCTCAGTGTTCTGTTAAATGGGCGCAGAGAAGGCAGAGGCCACCTCCCCGCTCCATCAGAGAGCTGGCTGCTCTGCACAGGCCTTGGCACCAGCCACTGGTCTCTGCTACTCCTGCAGCACATGGCTGGGGGAGGCACCCAAAGCCCTAGAGGGGGCCCCACAAAATCACCTCCTTCTCCCAAAATTCTCTCACCAGGGCAGCAGGGTGCATTTACCAAAGTAACTGTGATGCCCTTGGGGCCAGCACCTCAGACCAGGGGAGCCCAGGACATGGCCAGCCCCACTCTGCAGACTGGGGGCAGCTGGCCCCAAGCTCTCCTGGCTGGCTCCTGGTCCCAGCTAGACTCAGGAGCTGTCACTGGAGTTTCCAGAGCTTGGGTATCTCCAAGGCCAGGCTGACGGTGCCCCTGGGGGGCCAAGGAACCACCAGCAGCTAGCCCAGCCAGGAGCAGTTGTGGGGAGGGCAGGGTGGCAGGGGGCAGAGATGCTGGCTTGGCCCAGCAATGGGATAAGGACATAGACCATCTGGCCGCGGAGGCCCCATAACCGACTCCTCTGGGACCAGGTCCAGCCCGTGCAGAGCCTGGGGCTGGGACATGTGTGGGGAGGGGGGAAAGGGGGAGAGACAGGGCCTCTCGGCAAGGCAAGATTTGCCCTGCAGTTCTGGGGTTTGTCACCATACAGGGACATCCCTCGGTGGGTCCCTTGGCGACAGCCCCTGGTGGCTGCTCTTTGCCAGGCTCTCCTAGTGCTGCAGTCATTGCTCTATTGCCCTCGCCTCCCATTGGGTCTGGCTGGGTTTCCTGCCGGTCCTGAGGGAGCAGCGAGGAGAGGAGGGACGGGCCAGGCCTCTCCTCCCCAAGGGTAGTGTGGGCAGAACAGCTGGTAGTGGCCCCTACACCATGGCACGGCTAGCTGTGCCTCAAGCAACCAAGCCCCTTAGGCCTGTCAACACCACAGTTCGGCTGGCATACATTGCCTTGCATTCACCTCGCTGTGCCCAGCTCTGCACTCAAATTTCTCTTTGGCCAATGTAATTGCTCCCTTACGGTGATGCAGTAAAACCACCTCTGCAGATGGCATTGGCCTACATCTACCCTAACCATCCTCCAGCAGCTGTCCCGCAATACCCCATTCCCTGCAACAGTGACCCCAGTGGCCATGTTGTAAACTCCACGCAGCACCCCTCACCCCATGAAGTGATTCCTGCACTGCAGGGAGCCTGGTCTGCTCCCCGGGGTTCCCTAAACCCACAGCTCATGGTAACTTTACTCTCTGTGAGGCCGTTGTGACGTTGCACTCATATGCTTTATGAAAATATGCTTATGAACAGGAATATAACATGCCTGGAATATGCTTTATGCTAAATGCCCCATGTAACATATCATTAGAAAGCTTGTAATCTACTAAGTGTGTACTACTAGGGACAGATTGGGGGCATCCCAGGTGCTGGGGGAGGAGGCCCGGGACCCCACTGGTGCTGGGGGAGGGGGCTGCAGTGCGCAGCCTGGGAGTGGGACCCCTGCTGGTGCTGGGGGGTGGGCACAGTTCCCATTGGCAAGGAACCTCAGCCAATGGGAGCTGCGGGGGGAGGGCCTGCAGGCACAGGCAGAGTGGTGTGGAGACACCCCCCCCCTCCAACCCCTCTGCCACCTAGGAGCTGCAGAGCTATGCTGGTGGGAGCTGGGGAGCCCCCCATCCCGAGGTAAGCCGCCCCGCATCCCTCAACCCCCTCCTGCATGAAAACCTCCTAAGCTTACTTTTACCAGCTTCGGTTAAAACTTCCCCAAGGTACAAACTATTTTACCCTTTTGCCCCCGAACTTCCACTGCCACCACCAACTTTATCTGGGTTCCTGAGAAAACGTAGTTTGGACACGTCTTTCCCCCCCAAATCCTCCCAACGCTTGCACCCCACTTCCTGGGGAAGGTTTGGTAAAAATCCTCACCAATTTGCATAGGTGACCACAGACCCAAACCCTTGGATCTGAGAACAATGAAAAAGCATTCTGTTTTCTTACAAGAAGACTTTTAATAGAAGTAAAAAGGAATCACCTCTGTAAAATCAGGATGGTAGATATCTTACAGGGTAATTAGATTCAAACATAGAGAATCCCTCTAGGCAAAACCTTAAGTTACAAAAAAGACACACAGACAGGAATAGTCATTCTATTCAGCACAGCTATTTTCTCAGCCATTTAAAGAAATCATAATCTAACACCTACCTAGCTAGATTACTTACTAAGTTCTAAGACTCCATTCCTGTTCTGTCTCCGGCAAAAGCATCATGCAGACAGACACAGACCCTTTGTTTTTCTCCCTCCTCCCAGCTTTTGAAAGTATCTTGTCTCCTCATTGGTCATTTTGGTCAGGTGCCAGTGAGGTTACCTTTAGCTTCTTAACCCTTTACAGGTGAGAGGATTTTTCCTCTGGCCAGGAGGGATTTTAAAGGGGTTTACCCTTCCCTTTATATTTATGACAACTCGCGACTGCGCCATACAGGAGGCCTGTGATGTGTAGGGGGCCAGATGAGATGATCTAAGAGTCTCTTCTGGCCTTCAAGTCTCCAAATCTCTGCAAAACCGAGTGCGGCACATTGAGCATCCTCTGATGGTTCCACGTGTGGCCTGCGTGAACCCTTGCACGACCACTGAGTGTGTGGGGGTGACCCAGGGGGAGCAGCTCAAACACGCAGAGGAGCCGGCTCGGGGCAGGACATGAGCCCTGCAGGGCAGGGGTGGGGGTGGCAGTGACATCACAAGGGGTTTTTGCAGCACTCAGCTGATTGGTGAAAGGAGGTTGGGAGGCGGTGACCTCACAGAGAGTCCACGACAACGGCCAGGGAGGACAGGCTGCAGGGCAGGGGGATCTCAGAGACCCCCGGGGCTTTGCTGCAGGGAGTCTCCTTCTTGAGGTGTCTCCTTGAGGACTGAGAGAATTCAGGGTCTCGTATGTGAGCGCGAGGTGGAGCCTCTCTGGAGTTTTCTCCTTTCCCACTGCTCATTGAGCGAGAAGACAGACGCCCCTGTGGAGAAGTAAGAGCCGCAGAGAAGTTTAGTACCGAGGCAGCGTGATCCGCCCGGTGCTGGCCAAATTCTCGGCACGGAAAACAGGAGGTTAAGGTGGGACAATTTTCCCCCAGCTTGGCCTTTGTCCCTTCGAGTCCTTGGGGTTTGACTTTTTTAGTTTCCCTTTTCCTGCTTCCCTCCCTCCACTGGCAAGGAGGGGGTACTCTGTAGCCCTCATGGTGGGAGGCCTCCCAAAGAGATGGGACAGGAAGCGTGCTCTGAGAGTGATCCTCACCGGTGACCTGAGCCATCCCTGGGCCATCTGGGGAACCCTCAGCCCACCGCCAGAGTCTCCACGCTGATTGGCTGAGCAGGGGGTCTCGTGGCAGGGAGGAGATTCAGGACTTTGTTGTTCTCCTTTAAGGCCCAGCAAATAAGCCAGAACCAATCATCTGCTTGGTGAATTGTTCTCCTTCTCGCTGCTGATTGTCTCTGAGCCGTTCCTGGTTCTCGCTGGTGTTCTCCTGCTTCTAAAACACTTGCTGAAGAATCAATGTGAATGGTTGTTGCTCTTTAGCTCATTGCAGATCCCTTTATTCTGATCATTCAGTATGTGAAACTCCAGACTGATGGTTCGTTTGAAAGTCAGGACACCCGGGTCCTGTTCCCAACTCTATCCCGACAGGTTGTGTGATGGAAGACAAGGCCCTTCGCCTTTCTCAGCCTTTGTTTCTCCTTCTGTCAGTTGGGGAGAACAATCCTCTCACACCTGCCTCCCGGTGGGGGGAGACTGGGGAGCTGTGGTGACCTGTTTGAGAGCGTCACTCGGAGCAGTGTATCGTAGGAGGTGTCCTGTCGGGTTGAGTCATTCCAGAGGATGATGTCGTGCAGCAGAACCCCGTTTTCCCAACCTGGCGTGACACAGCTTTGCATGTGAACCGAACCAAGGGCGCACACAGGTCCAGAAGCCGGCAATTTCTCCTTTGGCCGCTAGATGGCACTGCAGGCTCCCACTTCCCCCTTCTCCTGGTCAGCGCAATGGGGGTTAGTCTCCCCAAAAAGAACGCCCGTCTCGCTTTGAACGTTCCTTGATGTGCACGCTGTGGACTGTCGGGATACGTGTCCAAAAGTTGCAGGGCTTGTTTCATGGTCTCCACAACGACAATCTTTCTTTCTTTTTAGACGTGACAACCTTTTTGGTCAAGATCCTTGATTATTCGGGGACTTATCCCGGAAGACCCAAAGTATATGGGACATAAGACTTGTCTGGAAGGGCGCACAGGGCTAAATTGTTTTTGGCCATAGCAGGTGCCTTGTCGCAAGAATGACGTCCATCCCCCTTCCAAAGAAGCCCCAAATGAGCTGTTACCAGAATTGCCCTTCACCTTGGGGTACGCCCATTTGTTAGGGTTACTCTTCTGGTGGGGGGAGATTCTGCAATTCTGTCAATGTGCTGCTTGTGTCACTTGTGTTTTCCTATGGATCGCTACTCCTTCCTTCTGCAAGTTCCCTCCCAATGGAGCTACCCTGCAGGACCTCGGTTCCCCAGGGCTGGGGTCTTCCAGCCCCCAAATGTGATGAACATGAACAGACACACAGGCACACACACATGAAGTTAGCATGTCAGAGAGGACTGGGTCATCAGCACTCACAAGCTGACCCCTGATGTGTCCCGGGACTCAGTGGGCTGGACTGAACAGCAATTTAATGCTGGTCCCCTCCTATGTCCTCGGACTCAGCTGGCTGGGCTGAGCAACACCTTAATCTGCCACCACCCTATGCCCCAGGTTCAGCACATCCCTATCTCGACCTTCACCCCACAACCATTCTGCTAGTAACCCACTTGATGAGCAAACCCCGAGGACTTTTGGGGCTGCAGGGATCTTTAGCTTGGGTACAAGGAGTGTTGCTGCAGAGTGAATGGAGAAGCCAAAACCACCCATGGAGGTGGGGTGGGGGGCTAGCAAACTATAACTGATCACAGGAGGCAGGGTCAGGAGGCTATTCCTAGAGAGAGACAGAGGCACAGAAAGAGACAGATGGATCTCAGCACTCCTTGAAGCTGGATTCGATCAGGGTTCCCAGGTGGCCTTGGTAGCGGAGGGACCGGAGCGCTGGAGCCAGGCAGAGCCCCCAGCACAATCAGTCAGGAAAAGCGAATGAGGAGGACTTGTGGCACCTTAGAGACGAACATATTTATCTCAGCATAAGCTTTCATGGGCTAAAGCCCACTTCATCAGATGCATGCAGGGGAGAATACAGCAGGAAGATATAGATATAGCGATACAGAGAAGACGAGAAAATGGGGGTTGCCATAACAACTCTTAACGAGACCAATCGATGAAGGTGTGTGACGTGGTGTGTGTGTCTGTCTGTGTGACGTGTTGTGTGTCGTGTTGTGTGTCACATTTTGTTTCATGTTGTGTGTGTGTGTGAGACCTGTTTGTGTGTGTGTGTTTGTGCGACATGCGATGTGTTGTCTGTGCGATGTGCACTGTGCAACATAGTGTGTGTGTGACGTGCAATGTTTATGTGTGTGACGTGCAACACGCGACGTGTTGTGTGTTCGATGTGCGGTGAGCAACGCGTGACGTGCCATGTGCTGAGTGTGCGTGCTACGTGCGATGTGTTGTGTCTGACATTTGAAGTGTTGTGTGTGTTACGTGCGACGCGCGACGTGTTGTGTATGCAGGTGTGACATGCGACATGCGACGTGTGATGTGCGAAGTGTTTTGCGATGTGCGGCGTGCAATGTGTTGTGTGTGACTGTGCGACGTGCAACATGCAATGTGTTGTATGTGTGACGTGTTGTGTGTCATGTTGTGTGTGTTACGTGTTGTGTTTCGTGGTGTGTGTGTCTGTGTCTGTGTGAGACAGGTTCTGTGTCATGTTGTGTGTGTGTGAGAGATGTGTTTGTGTGTGTGACGTCTTGTGTGTCGTGTTTTGTGTCGCTTTGTGTGTGTTTGTGTGTGTGATGTGTTTCTGTGTGTGTTTTTCATGCGACTTTTGTGCATGTATGGGTGCAATGTGTTGTGTGTATCCGTGCAACATGCAACCTGCAACGTGTTGTGCGGGACATGCGATTTGTTTCTGTGTGTGTCGTGTTGTGTGTGTGTTGTATTGTGTTATGTGTGTGTGTGAGATGGGTTGTGTGTGTGTGAGACGTTTTTGTGTGTGTGTATGTCGTGCTGTGTGTGTGTGTGAGACGTGTTGTGTGTCTTGTTTTGTGTCATCTAGAGTTGTGTGATTTCTGTGTGTGGTGTTGTGTTTGTAGTGCTCTATGATGTGGCGTGTGTGTGTGACATGTTTTGTGTAGTGTTCTGAGTGTGTGTCATGTTCTGTGTCATGTTGTGTGTGTTTGTGTCTGTCTGTGTGACGTGTTGTGTGTGTTTGTGTGTGTGTGACATATTGTGTGTCGTGCTGTGTGTGTCGTGTTATGTGTGTGTGTGTGCGATGGGTTGTGTGTCTTGTGTGTGTGCATGAGATGTTTTTGTGCGTGTGACATGTTGTGTTTGTGTGATGTGTTGTGTGTCACGTTGTGTGTGTGTTTGTGTGGCGTGTTTTTGTGTGTGTTTCGTGCAACGTGCGCCGTGCGTGCGACGTGTTGTGTGTATCCGTGCAACCTGCCACCTGCGACGTGTTGTGTGGGACGTGCGACGTGTTTCTGTGTGCGTCGTTGGGATAAGAAAGGGCTTACATGCTATTTTGTATAAACGATGGTTTAAGAAGTTTGCTCTTGTGACTTCGCGGGAGTTACTAACGCCGCGAACGTGAGTAAAGTGGTTGACGCCTTCGGCCGAGGTCGAGCTAACCTGCGAGGAAGGCTGGAGAAGCAGCTGCCAAACCAGGCGGGGCCGCCCGTTATCCCTGGAGCTAAGGGAGAAAGGCGAAAAGAAGAACTCATCGTCCTCAGGGGGCGTCTGGCACCCGCAACGGCCTGTCCACTCAGCCGCAGAACTGCCCGGTCGGGAAGAGCAGAGACCCCGACTCAGATGAGGGGGTCGGACTTTGGAGGCGGGCGAGGGCGGTGTTCCCAACCGTCGAGGGTACACACGCGTGCCGTGTCTGGGGGGCGGGGTCCCTCTCCGGAGGCACCCAGCTCGGGTTGTATTTCGGTGGCCTAATACAGGACGCTGGTGGAAACTGGACTCAGAGTTGAGAAGTTCGTGGGATCCTAGAGTTGAATCTGACACCGAAATTGGTGAGAGACCGGCTAACTCATTTTTCCTTTGACAGTCGTGTTGTGTGTCTTTGTGTGTGTGAGCCGTTTTGTGTCTCGTGTTGTGTGCATCGTGATATGTGTGTGTGTGATGGGTTGTGTGTGTGTGATGTCTTGTGTGTCCTGTTGTGTGTGTGTTGTGTGTCGTCTAGAGGGTTGTGTGGATTGGGTGTGTGGTGGTGTTTGTGGTGACATGAAGTGGTGTATGGGGTGTGTGTGAGACGTATTTTCTGTAGTGTTGTGTGTGTGACATGTTGTGTGTCGTGTTTCTTTGTGTCTATCTGTGTATCATGTTGTGTGATGTGTTGAGTGTGTGTGTGGTGTTGTGTTTTTGGTGTCATGTGATGTGTTGTGTGTGATGTAGTGTGTGTGTGTGAGATGTGGTGTGTGTCATGTTGTGTGTGTTTGTGTCTGTCTGTGTGACATGTGTGTTTTATTGTGTGTGTGACATGTTGTGTGTAGTGTTTTGTGTCTGTGCGATGTACGGTGCGCTGTGTGTGTGACGTGTTGTGTGTGTGTCTATGTGGTGTGTTGTGTGTGTGTGATGTGTTGTGTGTGTGTGTATTGTAGGCCATTTTGTGTGTCATATTCAGTGTGTGTGTGGTGTTGTGTGTGTGCTGTCATGTTACGTGTTTTCTGTGACATGGTGTGTGCAGTGTGTGAGTGTTATGTTGTGTGTCATATTGTGTGTGTGATGTGTGTGTGACGTGTGTGTGTGTGTGACATGTTGTGTGACGTGTTGTATGTGTTGGGTGTCGTCTAGAGTGTTGTGTTGAGTGTGTGTGATGTTTTGTGTGTCATGTTGTGTGTGTGACTGTGATGTGTTGTTTATAAGGTTGTGTGCCTGTGTTGTGTTTTGTGTGTTGTGCTGTCTGTGTGACGTGGTGTGTGTCGTATTGTGCGTGTGTGAGACGAGTTTGTGAGTGTGACGTGCGACGTGCTGTGCGTGCTTGCGACGCACAATATGTTGTATGTCTGAAGTGCTATGTGCTGTGTGTATAACGTTCGATGCGACGTGTTGTGAGTGTGACGTGCGAAGTGTTGTGTGTGTCAATGCAATTATGTGATGTGCATCGTGCGACAGCTAACGTGTTGTGTGTGTGCGTGTGAGGTGCGATGTTTTGTGTGTGTGATGTGCATGAGCGTCGTGTTGCGTATGTGATGTGTTGTGTGTGTGTGCTACATGCGACGTCTTGTGCATCTGACATGCGATGTGTTGTGTCTGTGCGTGCGACACACACCACGTCACACACAACACGTCTCATGACACCACAACCACACAACACACACTCAACATGAGACACAAAACGGCACACAAGTCAACACACACACAATACGACACACAACACATCACAGACACACATCACAACACTCACCACACAGACACACACACAACATGACACACAACACGTCACACAACACTCTAGATGACACACAACACTCAACTCAAAACACAACACATTACACACACACTGAACACATGACTCTGGACGACACACAGCACACACACAAGACATCACACACACACAGACGTGTCTCACACACACACGTGGGCAAACGTGGCTGGTTGCCGTCAGGGTCTGCGTCTCCCTGCGGGTCCAGGGGCCTGGCTGCAGCTCCCGCCCCAGCCCTCCCCCCTGGGGCGTTGGCTGCTGCCCCTTCCCGTGTCCCGGCCCCTCCGGCCTGGGTGTGTGGCTGGTGGCTGGGCTGTGGAAACGCCTGTGGGATGCGGCTTCCTTCGAGTTCCCAAAGGGTTGGTTGGACTCGGGCCCGAGTCTCCTTTCCCATGCGAGAGATCCCGGCGTCACCTTTCCACCACGTCCTTGCCAAGGCTCCCTGCGCAGCTGAGCCGGGAGGGTTTTTCACCTGTGTTTTTCTCCACCATCCTGCCTGCAGAGGGAGAGCTGCATTCGGGTCTCACTGTGGTGTGTTGGTCAAGGGGTCGGATTCTCACTCGGGGCGGGAGAGAGTGCGGAGAAGACCTTGGAAAGGTGAAGTCGGGGGCAGGACATTTTCAGGTGCCTGTTTTTGTGGGGGTTTCTTGAATGTTGTTTTTTGCTGAAATGGAGAGAAAGGTTGTTGGCTTTTCGGCCTGAAGGCTTGTTCTGTCCAGCAGCCCAAACTGCCAGCCTTGTTTCACCTCTTTAATGTTGGACAGGGACAGGGACACGTGAGCACCTTTGACTCTTTTGGAGCCCCTTGAGTCGATTGAAATGACCACAAAAGTTCCCACCCCCTGTGTGAGTAGCATGTGGGACTGAGCCTCTTTTTTCCTTTCTCCCCTCTCGGATGTCAGAAGCACCCTAGACAGGTGCATGGCTCCTTCCCCTTCACATGGCATGATAGTGGGCACAGGCTGAGAGAAAACAACTATCCCAGGGCCAAGTGCAAAGTGGGGAAGGTGACTGATGGGGTCGGACTCTCCTTTGGGTTATTACAAACCCGGGGTTCCTGCATTTCCTCCAAAACAAAACCTGTTTTCTAAGTCGCTTCTCTGCTAAGGCTGCGTCTACACTCCCCCTTGTGTCGGTAGAACGTATGTCGCTCAGGGGTGTGAAGAAGCCACCCCCCCGAGTGAGACAAGTTACACCGACCTAAGTGCTGGTGTGGACAGTGCTCTGTCATTGATTTCCCTGCAGTAAGAGGCTTCATCTCTCGCTCTGCAGAGCCAAGCCTCTCAAAGCCTTTCAAGTAATCCTCGGGTGCTTCACGGGTGTCTGTGCTGAGGACAGCTGAATTAATGTGAACTGGCCGAGGCTTGGTTTTTCTCAGCTCAGGGCCCTGATTTATCTGGTGCTCTGGGTAGTTCCCCTGATCACACTTCCTCAGGCTCTTCCTTGAGAGGAGATTTATCATGGGAATTACGCGGAGAGGAATGATCCTGGGGAAGTCAGTGCCGAGCCTCCCAAATCTGCACCTTTGTCTTTCTTTAATGAACAGATGGAAGATCAAAGCATTGTATTCAATCCTTGAAGTGTCCATCCCACTTCTGTGCAGATTGGGCTTGAAAAGTTGTCCTTCTTCATCTGTACACCACACGTGTCCATTTTAAATCAAAAGATGCATAATGAGCCATGGGCTACTTCCCTATGACACAGAGGGTCACAAACATGGTAGTGAAGAGGACAGATTACTAAGTAATCCCAGTGGGTTTCAGCCCCGTAGGATCACCTGGAAGGATTTTTCCTTCCTTTCAAAAGGGCAGAACCCAAACCCTATTCAGAAGATGCAGGGAATCTTACAGTAAATTCTTCCCACATGGTCCCCTCTGTAAAGCCAGTCTGTCAGAGGTTGCCTTAGCACAAGAAAATAATGCCAGGCAGTGGTAAGCACACAAACAAGATTTATTTACGAGAGGGAAAAGGACTAGGCTAGGCTAGAGAAGGGGTGGATTAACAAAACTTGAACTCTGGAAGTGCTCCAGTCTCCCAAACAATTACACCCAGGAGGTCATGTTGATGTTCTCTCTCCCCTCTCTTGCAGGGACAGCGATGGACGGCTGCTGCTCTCTTGACATTGGATGTCAGGGAGGGACTCCATGATGGACACAGGAATGGGTGAGTAGACCTAACTAAAACCCCTCCCTATCCCTCTTTGCGTCGTCTCTGCCTAGATGTTAGACCCTATCTACGCGGATTCAATCCGTGCGTGGGAGTGTGCTTCCCAACCCAAACTAATATAGCCAATGGCTAAAGGTCACCAGATTCTTTTCCCAAGTCCAAGATGGCCACCTGACAGATAACCCAAAAGGTACATGCCTTTCTTCCCTTCTTTTAGGAAAATTTGGCAGGGGCAACCAGCATTTTACACACCCAGAGACTGGATTTGACCAATCAGGGGACGTTGCGGGGCATGGTGACCCACGCAGAAGGGGGTTGTATATCCCCTCTGAGAACTCCTCCCTGTGTCCTCTACCAATTGAAGTGGGCGTCAGCCCCGTAGGACCGCCCTGAGAGGGGATTTGACCAAAGAAGGGAAGTGCTGCAGTGGAGTGACCTGCCCGCAACAGGATCCCGTGGTCCCTCTAAAACGTCCCCACACCACCCTCTAGCAGTTGGCGAGGGTTTCACTCCCACCTTAGGCCATCTCAGAAGGGAAATGTGTACCAATCCAGAACAGGTATAGCCCGAAGGTCTAGGCCACGGTTTCTTCAAAAGACATCCTTGGAATGAGACGGGCTCTTCCCCGCAGTGTTGTCTTGCGACTTCCAGGACGATGCTGCCAGCCACGCAAACATGGAGCTCCAGAGATCGGCGGCTTCTGGCCTAGACCTTCGGGCACTGCCTAGTCTGATTGTTACGTTTCCCTTCTGGGATGGCCTAAAGCGTGTGTGCAAAACCCTGACTGATTAGCAGAGAACGGTGCGGGGATTTCATGGAGGGGTGATGGACCCCTCTTGCGGGCAGGTCACCCCACCATGGCACTTACCCTGTTTGGTGAAATCCCCTCTCTGGTGGGTCCTAAGGGGCTGAGGCCCACCCCAAGTGGGAAGAGCTCTTGGAGGGTCACGTGACCCACTTCCGGATGGGTCACTCTGCCCCAGAACATTCCCCAATTGCTCAAATCCATTCCTGAGGCAGGTGGATGGAGATAAAACACCCCCAGATTGGTAAAGGAGTGGGAGGATCTCTTAGAGGGGTCACATGCCACTCCTTGTTTCGATTCCTGTTTGCATCTTGACCCCAAAAGTCTTCTGTCATGGGGTCGGTCTCATGGTGACAGATGAGCGATGTCTGAGGAGTGAAGGGGCGAGGTCCCATGGCTGACATCAAATAACTTCCCTAAGCCTCAGGGTAGTTTGGCCAAATGCCCAGTGTCAAAATGGCTGCCCTCCCACGCAGTGTGTGTGTCCCAACACCCAGAGTCCGTGCGGCCGCCCTCTCCGTCGGGGCTGTGTGGCCCAGCGACCAGAGTCCGTGCAGCCGCCCTCTCCGTCGGGGCTGTGTGGCCCAGCGACCAGAGTCCGTGCGGCCGCCCGCTCCGTCGGGGCTGTGTGGCCCAGCGACCAGAGTCCGTGCGGCCGCCCGCTCCGTCGGGGCTGTGTGGCCCAGCGACCAGAGTCCGTGCGGCCGCCCTCTCCGTCGGGGCTGTGTGGCCCAGCGACCAGAGTCCGTGCGGCCGCCCTCTCCGTCGGGGCTGTGTGGCCCAGCGACCAGAGTCCGTGCGGCCGTCCTCTCCGTCGGGGCTGTGTGGCCCAGCGACCAGAGTCCGTGCGGCCGTCCTCTCCGTCGGGGCTGTGTGGCCCAGCGACCAGAGTCCGTGCGGCCGCCCGCTCCGTCGGGGCTGTGTGGCCCAGCGACCAGAGTCCGTGCGGCCGCCCGCTCCGTCGGGGCTGTGTGGCCCAGCGACCAGAGTCCGTGCGGCCCTCCTCTCCGTCGGGGCTGTGTGGCCCAGCGACCAGAGTCCGTGCGGCCCTCCTCTCCGTCGGGGCTGTGTGGCCCAGCGACCAGAGTCCGTGCGGTCCTCCTCTCCGTCGGGGCTGTGTGGCCCAGCGACCAGAGTCCGTGCGGCCGCCCGCTCCGTCGGGGCTGTGTGGCCCAGCGACCAGAGTCCGTGCGGCCCTCCTCTCCGTCGGGGCTGTGTGGCCCAGCAACCAGAGTCCGTGCGGCCCTCCTCTCCGTCGGGGCTGTGTGGCACAGCGACCACAGTCCATGCGGCCGCCCGCTCCGTCGGGGCTGTGTGGCCCAGCGACCAGAGTCCGTACGGCCCTCCTCTCCGTCGGGGCTGTGTGGCCCAGCGACCAGAGTCCGTGCGGCCCTCCTCTCCGTCGGGGCTGTGTGGCTCAACGCTTAGAGTCCATATGTCTATCCTGTCTCTTACGCCCGTGTGGCCCGATAGCAACGGACAATATGGCTACTCTCTCCCTCAATGCTGTGTGGCCCAACGGCCGGAGTCAATGTAGCTGCCCTTCACTGCAGGGCTGTTTGGCTGAGAGTTCAGAGGCAAGATGGTTGCCCCTCCTCTTGGGGCTGTGCAGTCTAGTGGGTCAATGGGGACGTGGGCAGCCACCAAAGGATGGATGGCAGCCAGGGCAGGTGGACCCAGGCCCTCGTTACTCCACCGGCTCCTCGCCCAGGGCCTCGTCCGTGGCCAATGTGTTTGCCATTGAGTCAGTGGGGATCCAGCACTGTGGATGACAATGGCTAGTTCACCCAGGTTACTTCCTTGGAGATGTCTCTAGGCCATGGGCTGGGGGTCTCTGGGTTCCCGGCGTGGGAAACTCTCAGAGTCTCCGATCTCCCTTGCATGTCTGCAGGCCCCCAGGGACGTGGCTGGGTCTCGGCACCTCAGAGCTCTGCAGTCAGGGGCTTGAGCTGCTTCTGGACTGGAGCCTACAGTGTGCATCCTCCATTTTCAGCGGTCTGCCTCGCGTGAGCTGAGCTGCTCCCTTACACACTGGTGCTCCAGTTGGAGCATGTCCGGCAGGGCTGGGGAGGGGCTTGGCTTTCTCCACCTAGACTATGGGGTTCTGTGTGGCTGGTTCAGCCCGGCACATGCTGCTCGGCCTCTTCTGTCTCCTCCTTCCCATGCAAAGCTGCTTTGCCATCTCACAAGAGATGGGATCAGTGGTGGGCTCAATTGGCTCCTGTTGGCCTCTCGATGTCTGGAAGAGAGAGAAAGGGCAGGAACCCAAATGAGAAGAACAAAACCTTCAAGCAGGGTAGTTTTCCACAGCACAACCCCACCCCACTTTGCTGATGCTCATTGGCAACTTCCCTGAGAGCTGGCATTTCTTAAAGAGAGCACCCAACCACCTGCAACCTCTGATACTCTGTGGGCTGGCAATGGTAAAAGGGAGTCTGGGAGAATTTCTCCTCTCTCCACCTGGCTCTGATGAGTGAGGGAACCACATGCGAGAAGCTGTGTGAATGTAGGGCTCTGTGCAGTGGGATGAGATGTCCTCCATGGTGCCCAAAGGTGGGGTTGTCCTGCCTTTGCAGTGACTTCCTTCTAGTGAGAGAGATTTCAGAGATCAGCTCCGGGGTTCTGCCCTGTACCAGTGTGTGGGAATGGGGCAGAAGTGGGGCAATGGTGCACTCAGGAAAGGAGTAGGGCTAAGGGGGGCCCAGGCTGCAGTCACTAAACCCCTGCGTGCTGCGTTGCGGCCGGGCCGGCTCTGCCTCGCTGGGGTGGGGGTGAGGATGCTCCTCACGCTGCCGTTCCTCATCCCCGCCAGCCACGTCACCACGACGAGCACCACACCGGGAACCTCTGTCCCGGGGGCTGATCCTGCCTGTAGGCTCTGCCTCCCCGCAGCTCCCATTGGCCGGGGATCGTTAATCCGGCCCTTGCCCTATTCCCCAGCCTGTTCCAATCCTGCTATTGACTCCTGACTCCGGCTCCAACCCTTGGCTCCCCTCGGCTCGGCCTCCACCACTCTGAGCACGAGGCCCCAGCGCCCCTGCTCCAACCACTGGGCCCAACCAGCCGTGCTTTGGCTTCTGACACCAGCGATATGGAGGAGTCGTTCACCTCACTGCTTTCCATGTGTATGGCCCTGCCTTGGTCAGCGCTGGTTTTCATCTGCCATGGTGCTGCCCAGTGACATGGCTTTCTTAGATCCCTTTGAGCTTCTTCCAAGTCTTCTCTAGACCCGACTAATCGACATAATTTTGGGTCATCTGCTGATATCCACCTCGTTGTTCAGCCCCGGTTCCAAACATAAGGGCATAAGAAAGGCCACAACAAAGGTCCATCTAGCCCAGTACCCTGTCTTCCGACAGTGCCCAATGCCAGGTGCCCCAGAGGGAATGAAGGGACAGGCAATCATCTAGTCATCAGTCCCCTGTCCCCCATTCCCAGCTTCTGGCAAACAGAGGCCAGGGACACCAAAAAGTTGAGAAGCGTCTGTTGTATTTACCATAGCAGGACAAAGAGCTCGTCTGTGTCGGTCCCGGTTCCCTAGTCAAATGCAGAACCCGACACGAGATTTCCAAGCTTCTGCAACCATTTATAATATCTGTTGAGGATGTACCACGTGGTCCTGTCTGATTTCAAAGGCACTTCGTGAAAAGCTGAAACCAAGAGGAAATGGGTTGAAAACCCCATGATGCTGATGTGACTGGTACCTAGGAAACCTCCACTTCCGATGGCCATTGCCCCCTGCTATTAGCTCCCCAAGAGTCTAAGGGCACAAGAACAACAACTCCGCTCCTCCCAAAATAGCCCTGGACAGAGAGGAGACCCCATTCTTGCAAAGCTTCCCCCTCTGCTGGCAGACACTCCTCCACACACCCGCACACACAGACGGTTGGGGGCACTTGTTCTTTGGATGGAACAGGAAAGTGACAGCGGCAGCCACATTAAACCATACAACATTTAGGCCGAGATCCACAAAGGGATTTCGGCTCCTAACGTCTCCTGAAATCCTTTGTGGCCCTGTGCCTTCATTCCTGAAGAGCTCACAGGGAAAAGTGTTACCCATGTGCCCTCATGGGATTTCCTAGGAGCTGATAACCAATCTCGGAGTGAAAGTCCCTGGCCTGCAATCACTCCATTCCAGGGAGGGCAGGTGATGAATCTTTCCCTACAGAGGGGAATTGTCATCATCATCATCATCATCCTTAATACCAACAGCCCTTTTCAATTCGGTCAGGCCTTCCTTTAGAGACTTTCTGACCTTCATGAAGACAGTCTCCCCACACAGCTCTAAGGCTATGTCTACACTAGGAGCTCGGGATGGAATTCCCCTGCTCCCATGCACAGATTGTGGGACCACGATGAAAGCTCACGTGACCATCCTTCTTCCTTCAACGCTGTCCTTAGACTGAGAGGGACACATTCAAAGCTGTGTTCAGGCCCTGTGCTGCACCCCTGTGCTTCCCACAGAGGCCCAAACACACAGAGGTATTTCCTTACCTTCATACAGGCGGGAGATGCCATCTTCATTCACTGTTTCAGACAACAATTCACAGTAATGGTGGATAGTATTTCCTAGACAAACAATGAATACAATGGCTCTCATGGCTTTTCAGATCCTTTCCTGAAAACTGCTAATGATGCAGCCATTCTCCCAAGACACCTTTGGGAAATTCCAGACATTCCTTACATCTGTTCACAAAGCATATTCGAGAAAGCATCAGATGCCCAGAAGTTACTGAGAGGCTGATTTCCAAAGGAGACTGAATTCACATCCTGCTGGTTTCCCCTAGGCGCAGCCAAAGAATTGTTGTGGGCGGGGGAAGTTGGTGCAGTCGATTCAGCTAAGTTGCTCCCTTCATCTTGGAATACATGTTTATTCACACACACATACACACACACACACCCCGTTTTAGGATTCTGGTGCTGTTGGAGGGAACAGAGCAGCCGTCCAGAAAAGGGCTCTGAAGGAAGCATTGAGAAAAGATCAAGTGAATTTGCTCTGCTTACCAATGAATCGGGCTGCTGAATGTCTTATTGTTGTCTGTGAGCTTTCCAGGTACTGTAAGGCCTGGAACAGGAATTTGGGGATGTGGCTCTCGTTGTTCTGCATCTAGGAAGAAAGAAGGAAGAAATGCACAATATACAAATGACATGTTCTTCCCACAGCGAATAGTCCAGGAAAGACAAAGCATATAGCCAGGCCATGGCAACCGCCAATATGAACCCATACACCAGAGCAGCACCCCTCTGAAGTCCCTATTGTGTTCTCCAGAACCTCAGCTTTCATTTGAAAAGACAAAAGTTTGAAGGTCGGAGAATTGTGGAGAAAAATGTCAACAATGTGAACGGATTGTAACTCCTGCTGAAATGAGCCAGCAGAGAGCCTGGAACGGAGTCCTGCAGCCCGACCGAAGCGGATGGGTACTCAGGGTGTGGAGTTAGAAAGGTCTTCCTCAAGTCCCCATTCACCCCTCTCAAGGCACAAGGAATTCACCTACCAAGCAGATCCAGACACACTTCAAGAGCTGTGAGGAGCCATCCCAGGCCAAGCTGTGGGAGAGGGTCTTCAAATGAGCCCACCTGAGGAACACTGCGCAGCGGAAGAGCGTCAGTTTACATGACTGCAAGAGAAGAGGAGACCAAGAGGGTTGTCCCTGAGAAAGGGATAGTCTGGGGGACATGGAACCTTCCCCGTCCCTTGTTCTCCTGCTTTTCCTGCCAGTGGAGATTCCTGTCATTTGTTCTCCACAGGAGTGTGCTGAGGAGAGGAAAGGGAGAGTTGGCTGGAGAGAGCCAGAACCGTCCTGTCCTTTGGATGGTTTGGGGTGGTTGCCCAGGGCCCCATGCTTTGGGGGGCCCTGCACTTCAGGGGGACGCAGGCCCTGGGCCGTGCCGGGGCCAATAGCAGGACTCCCGGCTCCGCTACGCTATGCCCCACCTCTTTCCCAGAAGAAGGCTTTTCTTCCCAATTGTGCTGTGTGCTGTGAGGATGGATGAGGCACTTGGCTCCAGCATGGAGTGAAGCAGGGAGGAGAAGACTCTGCTTGGGCAAGGGGCTCTGGCGATGACTGGAGTGGGGGCCCCAGGAGATACTGGCTCTTTGCTCTTCAGGCAACAATGACCGTGGCACTTACCAGTTTCACACTCTCCTCCTGGTCTTCAAGGTGCAGCAGCAGGGGGAGCAAGCAGTGGATGATTTCCTGCTGCACGAAGGGTTTGTCGGGGTCCTGCACCCTGCTCACCACGTTGCCAAGCAGTACAATGGCAGCTGAGCGCACACTGCCCTTCTCCTGGCAATGACACACAGGGGTGGGGACCCCCGGTTAAAGCCAGGCAGCATCAGAGCAGAACGCCACTGAGTTGTGATGCCCACGCTGCTCCGGTCCCCCTGTGTGAACTACCTGGGCTGGCGGGAGCAGGGAGGCCACCAGGCCAGCGCCATGGACATCTTGTGCAGGGCCTGAGACCCTGTGCAGGACAGTGCAGCCCAGGGCGTCCCAGAGGCACTTTCTGTCTGGAGAGCACAGAATCCTAGAACCCGAGAAGATGAGGGGAGAGGGCGGGAAGGCTGCTGGAGACTGGTGTGGGGAAGGGGAGAAGCAGCTGCTGGAGCCTGGCAGGGACTGGCTGCTCCAAAAGACAGCATTTCTTTGGCTCTTGGGTGCCCCTGAGAGCCGGGCCATTCCCGACCCACCTCTTTCCTGCTGAGAATCTCCACCTCTTTGGGGGCCTGTGTTCTCCAGGCAGCTGGTCATCTGCCCAGTGCCAGGCCCCCTCTCCCCCAGGCCAGGCTGCAGCAGGGGCTGGGAGTATGGCACTGAGGCTGAGCTTTGGAGAGAAGAGCTCTGACAGGGAGGTGGCTCAGCAGGAGATTCCCCACCCATGGCGGGGGCACTCCTTGGCGGCTCCATGGCAGGCCTGAGGGGCGGGAGGAAGGGGATGGGGAGAGAGAGACAAGGGCATCACAGACAGCTGGAGCGGGGGAATGGGCTTCTTCTGCGGGTTCCAAGCCTTACGTCATCAATGAAGGGGCGAAGGCTGACAGCAATGTCCTGGGAGATGGAGCCAAGCCCCTCCCTGTTGAGGAGGTGGATGATATCTGCAGCTTTATGCATGGCCTCCATGACACGCCTTCCATCCCTGTCACAAAACATGGCCAGGATTGCTGGCAGCTGGGCCCGTAAGAATTGCACCTGCCGGAATGAAGAAGGCAGCTCATTACTATCCCAGGTGACAGCCTGGAGCACATGCTGGACCACTGCCACCGATGATAAACCACGGAGGGCACAGCCCCCCAACGGGGCAGAAAGTCATTCTCCTGTCACTCTGTGCCAGTTGCTCACTGTCACCTTTGTCTTTGCTCACCCCGCCTCCCCCATTGCATCCTATCTGCAATCAGGGCTCAGCTCACGGGAGCAGGGAGCATGGCATGCCTTGATTTGTTCTGAAAGCACCTCCACCATTTGAGGGCTGTGTTTTAAACAAGAAGGCTTGTGTGTGGCTCTCCCTCTCATTTCTGAGCTATTTGATGGACATTGGCTTCCTGGGTCCCCTGGGCAATCCCCGGCTCTCACCTTTTCTGGCTGGAACACAATACTGCCAAGGCCTCGCAGACTGAGCCTCCGTATGATGGAATTTGCATCTTTGGTCCAGTCCATGAGCTGTGCCTGGAGGGCTGATCTTGTCAGGATGGTGTCAATGGAAGGACTCTGGAGAAACTGGCAAGAGCCAAATGAAGATCAGGTTGAGGAGCAGAGGTCTTATTGTGGGGTCTGTTCCCTGGACAGTCGTCTTTCCCAAAGGGCCACTTCCTCCTATGCAAAGTCTCTGGTGAGTAGGGAGCCAATTGCTGCTGTTTCAGTTGGTTCCTTCCCCAAATTTAGACTAATGCAGAAGTCACAACTAAGCCCCCAGGGAAAGGGGAATCTCCAGACCTCATTGAGTGCCATGGAGAGAGCCGTGGGGCAGAAGAAAAGCAGAACCCCAGGAAAAGGTGAGGAGAGAAGCATGGCCTTGGGGCACTGGAGAAACATGGCTTCTTGTCCCATAACCCCATCTGGGCACATTCAGCCAGGAGCAATCTCACCCTGTCTCTCCCTCCCTCTCTTTGCCATGCCCTGCATCCATCCATGTGCGGAGAGGAGCTAGCTGGCGGTAGGGCTGCTAAGCTGCTGACAATGTAGCCTAGAGCTTCCTGTCCTGAGCTGCTCTCCAGAAAGCCCACTTCTGCCTGTCAACTCATGAATCTCACCTCAGTGCAGAAAGCCAGGGCGATAGTTCTCTGCTCCTCCTCCTTCCCACTCTGGACGATGGTGATTGCCTCTCTGAAAACTGCAGGGAGCTGAGGGTTCTCAAACTCGATCATGGCTCTGGAACATGGAACAGAAAGTCCCTTTTGATTCTCAAGGGGGAGAGAGCGTTCAGCTCCAGTTGCTGGGCTGAGCTGGCAGCCTGGAACTGAGGACTATTTCACACGGAAATCCCATTCCCAAGAGAGACCCAAAGAAGAGGAAACGTTGAGCTCCTACCTTGCAATCAGGCCAACCCCCTGTGAGTAGTGATATCGGGAGGCTATCATGTCCCAACCCCGATGAAAGTGGATGCTGGCAAATTCCTTCCAGTAGCCGGGCATGGAGAAAAGCGTCTTCACAGCCTCCACTGAGGTGCTAAAGACAAAAACAAACAAACAAACAGAGTGTCAAGCAATGAGATCAGCCCCAAGCATGGCAAATCTGCACAAGTCCTGAGACACCCAGCATGCTCAGCAGTAGCTAGCCTCCCCAAGGATCGATCCAGTGTGATACCCTGTCTACACTGCAGTTTCACTGACTTTGGAACCAGTTAGGGACACTGTAGCTTCTTCAAATGGTTGGTGTCATCACTCCCAATGGTTGAATACTTGATTCTTTACTGTGACAGGTAACAGGACTCAAGCGGGCATGTGGGTCCAGATCCTTTGTTGGTGGAATCGAGCAAAGCTCCATCAGTTTACGCCACCTGAGGTGTCTTCTGGCGCTCTCTCTTTCCCGTGCAGATGGAAGCCCCTAACTGTGCCCACAGAACCAGATGAACTGGTCCCTCTTCCTCCTGTCTGCCTGTGAGGCTGACGTCCTGCGGGGCCTGTCCCCATGTGGTGCCGGTGTGGCTCTGTCCGCGTTCGGGGAGAGAGGCCCACGGATTTGCTCAGCAGGCACTGATGAACGCACTGACCCTTTGGCGGGTGGCAGACGTGGATGGATGCACAAACATGGCTGCTGCCTGAGTGTGTAGGGAAAGCAGCTGGGCTGTGGGCGGCGTCAGATGAGCGAGTGTGACTCACAAGAACGCACGGCTCTCAACCCTTTTCCCTCAAGAGAGACCTGCTCCCATCTGAGCCTGGGCTAACGACAGCACCCGAACAACTGATGGCCGTGAACAGCCCCCATGTGTTTAGCCCAACAAATCTGTTCTTCCTTTTCCTTTCAGGCATTACCTTAGGAGACTGAGGCAGCTGCATCCCTCCTCGGGGCTGGATGTCTGCCTGGCCATGTAGGTCCCTGGCAAGTGCTGATCCATCACGTACTGCACTTGCCTGACGCAGAGAATGAGCAGCTGGGGATACATTTGCAGGATGGCTTCTCGGTATCCCCGTAGGAAAAGGAGCTCATAAATGGTCTTCATTGCCTGGAGGGGGGAAAGAATTTCACTCAGCTCTCCCAATCTGCCACCTGTCCCCATTGCCATTCGCTATTGTCCCTTTGTCATGTCTCCTTTCCTCTCCAGCGTATTACAAAAGAGTATTGGCTTCTGAGAGGGGTGGGGACATTTGGAGGCTCCTGAACCTTCCCCCATTCCTGGAACGGAAGCAGGATGGAAAGATGAGAAGAGTCTGGATGACGTTATTCCCCATTAAGAAAAGGAGTACTTGTGGCACCTTAGAGACTAACCAATTTATTTGAGCATGAGCTTTCGTGAGCTACAGCTCACTTCATCAGATGTATACCGTGGAAACTGCAGCAGACTTTATATACACACAGAGAATATGAAACAATACCTCCTCCCACCCCACTGTCCTGCTGGTAATAGCTTATCTAAAGTGATCAACAGGTGGGCCATTTCCAGCACAAATCCAGGTTTTCTCACCCTCCACCCCCCCACACAAATTCACTCTCCTGCTGGTGCTAGCCCATCCAAAGTGACAACTCTTTACATAATCAAGTCGGGCTATTTCCTGCATAGATCCAGGTTTTCTCACATCCCCCCCACCCCCATACACACACAAACTCACTCTCCTGCTGGTAATAGCTCATCTAAACTGACCACTCTCCAAGTTTAAATCCAAGTTAAACCAGAACATCTGGGGGGGGTAGGAAAAAACAAGAGGAAACAGGCTACCTTGCATAATGACTTAGCCACTCCCAGTCTCACTTTAGATAAGCTATTACCAGCAGGACAGTGGGGTGGGAGGAGGTATTGTTTCATATTCTCTGTGTGTATTTAAAGTCTGCTGCAGTTTCCACGGTATACATCTGATGAAGTGAGCTGTAGCTCACGAAAGCTCATGCTCAAATAAATTGGTTAGTCTCTCAGGTGCCACAAGTACTCCTTTTCTTTTTGCGAATACAGACTAACACGGCTGTTCCTCTGAAACCTGTTATTCCCCATTATTTCTCTTTCTGGTGCAGAGCCTGTGCTTTGGCTTTCCAGCCATGACTGGAAGGGCTGAAACCATCCTGAGGAGATCCGTTCTCCTAGGCCCAGTGTTTCTGGCCCAGTCAAAAGTACTGGACTTCTCAGGATGCCATGTTGGGAAGATTTCTAGCCACAGTTTACAGAGCCAGAAACCTGGAGACTTCCAAGAGACACCTGAACTGCACCTGTTCACTAAAGGGCCATCTGGAGCAGAAGACAACTGAGCCAGGGTACCAGCAGATAAACCACTTCAGATGTGTAACTTTGACCTGGGGGAAACTTTACTACCCCTCTTTGGTTTGATTGGAAGTGGCGAGGACACACTAAGGCCTGGTCTACACACCAGAGTGAGGTCAACGCAAGGCCGCTCACTCTGCATCCCCCTAAGGATGGAATTTCCTTCCCATCGTCAGAACTGCCCCTCGGTGCCAAATTCGTCACTCCACCTCCACACGTGGCAGAGAGTCCAGGTGGATGCAGCGTCAGACCAGACACCGCGTCGCTTTCCTCAACTGGCTTTCAGGAGCCTTCCCACAATGCCCCACTCTGACCCTACAATCAAGACAAGCCCTTCTGGGGAGGACGGGCACTGCCGACACGAGCAGCAAAGTGTGGACACACACCAGGGATGGAATCGCTGTGGCGGCTGTCTGCCCATTTAAGTTAGGTCGGCTTCAATGTGTGGTGGAGCCATGGCCTGAAGGTAAGAAGAGGTGAAACTCGCACACACACACAGATGCACCATCTTCCCTGTGGTGGCGGGTTCGCAAGGTGACATCTCAAATCTCACTTACAGCCAGAGACACATGGCTGCTCTTCTCCTCCCGGCGTCTCTGCTGGAGCTTGTCCAGCAGCTGCTGCAGCACCTCCCTGGTGAGCTGTGGTTCTTCACCCAAGGCCTTCCACAACTCAATGGCACATCTGCAAATTCAGAAACACACGTCAGAGCTTTCCTGCTTGGCCATCTCTTGCCCTCCCCAGGGAGAGGCTTGGAATACTAGAGGAGACAGCCACTGGTGCAGGGAGGCTAAGGCAGGGCAAGTCCCTTCAGAGAAAGTTGTATTTATTCCTTTCCCCGAATGGGTTCTTGTTTCTAAAGCTAACCCACTCTTTCCAAGACAGTGACCATGTACTGACCACAGAATGACCACCAAACTGTGACCCGCAGACTGCAAAATTCTGCTCTGTTACACTTGGGTCAGTCCCGAGAAACTTGCCTGACATCATTGGAGTTCCTCTGGCTGTTTGGGGCTATAACGGAGACCCAGCGTTTGGCCAAGTGTCTCTTTGCAGCTCAATTCTACTGCAGTGTGGTGGACAGGGTCAGAGAGTGAGTCAGCACATGCCCTGATCTGAGAAGATTCAAGAGCTTGGAAGAGGAGATTGTAAAGCCCCATGTGACAGAGATGGAAGGAAAGTAGGACTGAAATCCACCTCCTCCATTCTTGCGTATCTAAGTCCTTCTTGTCCCCACAGGCATCTGCAGAGGAAGACTGCAGATGGATCCAAAAGACTTCCAGTCATTTGACTTCCAAGTTTGGTGAGGAAGGTCGGACGTGGTGGTGAAGCCCTAGGACATTGAGACCTAGGTTGGACAACTCAAGGGCAAATGGCCTGGAAGCAAGGTCTTCCGGAAGCTTGACTGAACTTCTGTGCCAATGCTGCTGAGTTTCTGTAACTTCTGAGCACAGCCCCTGGAAAGCACTGTGGCTGTTCCAAGAAATTCAGACCTGATTCTGAAATTCAGAAAGGTTTACAAATCAAACACTCAAAGAAATCTGAAAACCAACACTGTATTCCTCTGATAACTGAATTGGGTAAGAAGTTCCATTTCTTTCCTGCCGCTCTTCAATTTGCTCTGCAGTGTGACACAAATTTCTCTCAGGTCTGTGCAGAACTGCATTGCAGAAGATGCCAAGGAAAGCTGGACTTTTGACCTCTGGCTAGGGTTCAGTTGGGTTTCATGGCCCCGAGGCACATGGGGGTTGTGTTACAAACCCCTCAGCTGGCTGACCCTTCCAAGTGATCAGCAATAACCAGCAGGACTGAAAGTTAACAATCTATTGAGGTGGAAAGAGGCACTCCCCCTTCTCAGAGCTATTAATGCTGGCTGTCTGCTTGCTGCACTGCATTTAGGATCTGGTCATGTGGGGATGATTTTTTTGTTGATTTGATTTGATTTTCTTTTGGATCAATAAGGGCTGGAAATGTCTGTCTTAAGAGATTGACCTCTGCCCCACCGCTCCATAAGGATGAGTGCATTTTGTCACCAATTCCTCAGCCATGGAATAACTGGGGGGTCTGACGACAGGTAAGAATCCTGCACTGGTCTCCAGGGGATAGACAGATGGGCCTCATGGGCCTTTTCCATCTCTGCCTTCTCTCCTGCAGTAAGGAGCAGCCAGACCTCATGAGCCAGGGATGTTGAGTGAGCCCCCAAATCATTGATTGGCCCTGTACTGGATCTGAGAGGAAGTGGGGTGACCCATAGAAATCAGGACAATGTTGGAATTCTCCAGAAAAGTGGCATGTCTCCATCCCGGGGAGTGTAGGAGGAGGGGTTGGCTCCTCAGTGGCTGGGCCTGGCCATCTCCTCTTAGGAAGCGTGGACAGCTCTCTGCACAGCAGGAAACTCCCTCCAACTGTGTGAGCCCCACGGACCCCTCCCGGCCTGTGGCCTGTCAGTAGGAGCAGGAAGAGAACTACTGGACTGAGGAGATAACAAAGCAGCTCCCTACCTGTGCGATGAGAGCGTGTGAGCCACACAGGTTAGAACCACGTCCTGGGGGTGGGAGCGAGCCAGCAAGGCCATGGCCCTGAGCACTGCTCTTCTGGCTCTGGGATCACAGCTGTTGTCAAGCCAGATTAAGATCCCTCCCACGACGTCTCCAACCTGGAAGAATGCCAGAAAGTTGAGGGATGGATTTATCAATGAGTGGCCTCCACCCAAGGAAGCCCTCCTGGCAGCCCTGCAAGCCTCCTCTGACCTCGGTTGCCCATCTTGGCTGCTCCCTAAGAGGCTTTGACAAGTCCAGGAACCCCAGTCTTCCTGAGGTCTGGGTTAGCACCTTCAAGCTCAAAAACACGCACAAAACCTTAGAGTGGGCACAGTCCTAACTCCCCTGATGTCCCAGGGCCTTCCCTGCCGTAGCAAACGGCTCTCAGCCCCGCTCTCAAGGGCTTCCCTCCAGGAGCCTTTCCTCCATCTCTGCAACTTCCTTTTAGCTCTTTCTTGCACAATCCGTTCCTCCAGACCAGTGGTTCTCAACCTAGGTTCCATTGTGGGACACATCCAATCCGACCTGTTTGTCCCTGAGGATGTCCCAAAGGGGCGCAGCTCTGTGCTGACCGGGCCACAGGTTGAGAAGCACTGCTCCAGACCCAGCTGGTTCTACCGATGTATCCCAGAGCCCATGGCAGAGATGGGAGGCAGGGCTAGTTGGGTGGGGCTAGCCAGCTCCCGGCCCCAGTCTCCTAAGTCCCCAGTCTCTAACCTCGGGTTCATGCTATGGCACTTAGAAGAGCAGTGCAGACAAGGTGACTTGGGCTGGAGCCCAGGCTCTGAAGCCACCCTCCTCCCCAGGCTTCAGAGATCAAGTTGCAGCCCCAGCCCAAAAGCGTCTGCATTGCTGTTGTGGCCCCTCAGTGCCAGCCCTGGGAGCCCAAGTCCATAGGGCCAGGCTTTCAGGCTCCTGCTGCAGAGTTTGCAACACAGGGAGACAGACCCTAAAGGGACAAGCCACCCCCTAGGACTCTTCCGTGAGGAATTGGTCATTGCTCTTTCCTCTCTCAAACAAGGAGCAGGAGCTCCAAGGCGGGTGGCTGGATTCTGTTGACCTGTTCTGCTAGCAGGAGTTAGAGCCCTGCACAAATCAATCTGCTGATTGAGGGGCCATTTGTTAACTTCCCGCTGGGACCTGTTGGAAAGAAGGAACTCGGGCAGAGACAGGGATGACCTGCAGGAAACCCTAGGAACAGGCAGGTTGGGGAGGAAGTTCAGGCTGAGGATTCTGTTCATTGATTAGTCTCAGAGTTTCCAGGAAAGCCAAAGCCCAGGAAGGGAATAAGTCTGCACTTCCGCGCCACGTGCAGGCGGTCTTTGGAGAAGGGCTTGAATGTCGCCTATCCCCGTGGCCAAGCGATGAATGACAAGGGGCTGAGCCAACTTTCCAATCCCATACCAGTGTCCCAGGAATGGTTTCCGAGGAGAGGAACTTCTCCCATCCCCCTCTCTGCGCAGCATCCCCCTGCCCCATTGCGGGAGTCTCTTACTCTCTCCATCTTGTCTCCGTGGAGAGATACGATGGCCCTCAGCTCTTCCTCTGCGGCTCTAAATCTCTGCAGGGTGGGTGTTGTCAGACCCTTCACGGCTGCCATCAGCAGGGCATGGAGCGGGGCTGAGGAAGGGTGCTCCCTGGGGGTCTGCAAAGAACAGGGACAAAGCCTGTTGGGATTGAGTATTTCCCTCGGGCAGCTGCCCTGGAACAGTCTGTCCCCGGGGGAGGCTGGCAGTGCCGAGGGAGCGTGGAGACTCCGGCTGAGCCCTTTTCTTCAAAAGCCTCCCCAGGTGCTAAGGTTTCCTCAGCCTTTTGTCCCCTCTCTGGCCCCCTCCCCTGAGAAGAGACGGGAGCCTCTCGGGCAGTGCTGGGACCCCAAGGGCCACCCCGTTTCCTCCCTCGCTAGCCCCTCCTCGCAGGAAACCCCGCTTTTGCTGAGAAAGCGTCAATGTCCTGCAAAGTCCATTCGAGTTGCTCCTTGAGTGTCGCCGAGGGGTCACTGGAGAACCTGCCCCATGTCCCATCCCACCCCGAGCGCCTGAGGAGATTGGCTCAGCAACTCTGGCAGCCCACAGTGTCTGCGAGGAAGGGACTGAGAATAGGGCCCAAACGGAAACACCCTCTTCCTTCCCCACCTCGCAGCCTGTGGGGCTGCCAGAAAACAGGCAGGAATCGCCGTCAGGACAGAAAGTAACTGAGACTGAAGAAGCAAGTTTGCCTGGCTGAGGAGAAGCCCAAAGCATGGGCCTCTGGGGCCAGAGCCCTGGGGGTGAGAACTCACTGGGCACAATGTTACTCCAGGGGGCCTGGTTCCAGGGTCACCTCAACCCAGGGCCTGGGGTGCTGGAGGCCTTTGCCCTGGGGTCTCAGGGCACCCCCTGGGGATTACTGCAGCTGGCCTGCATGGCGCTGGATTAGCACCGTCTGTCCTGGTTGCCAACAGCTGAGGGGTAGCTCAGTGGTTTGAGCATTCGCTAAACCCGGGGTTGTGAGTTCAATCCTTGAGGGGACCATTTTGAGATCTAGGGTAAAAATTGGGGTTTGGTCCTGCTTTGAGCAAGGGAGTGGACTGGATGACCTCTTGAGGTCCCTTCCAACCCTGATATCCTAGGATGCAGTGGAGCACGGCGGAGTGGCACACTCGCCTCCATACTCCAGACCCCCGGCGGGTCAGAAGCTCCCAGAATTGCAGCCTTTTGTATGCGCTGCAGGGTGCTCTGTCCCGAAGAGGACCTCTGGAGCTTAGTGCAGGAGCCTCGACCACAGGAGCGAAAAGCCAAGAGGCTGTTAGCTAAGGCTCTAGAGCAGACTCCTTTTCTCTGTGTCTCAAAGTGGTCCTGGTGCCACAAGATGGGCCAGAACCCCACAGCCAGGAGATATGTGGGTTCCCCCGACCAGGGCAGGGATGGGCCTGGTCTGGTTTTCAGCCGTGCCTGTATGCCATGGAAAGTGCATCTGAATCGGGCATCTGAGTCAGCCACTTCTGCCAGTCCCACAAAGCACCTCTGGACTTCTTTAGGTGCCTAAACCCTTTTTCAAAGCGGGCCTCATTAAAGCGACCCAGATAAAGACTGGCTGGAGTTGATCACCCTTGACGAGTGTTTCTTTTCAGCCCCTGGGAGATATTCCTACACACAGCAAGAAATGCTTTCCATGAGCACGACCACACAGCACCATTACCATCGTCATATGGGACCTGCTTGTTAATGAGGGGCTGGGAGTGCGCTCTTCTTCCTGTTCTTCTGGGCTTCCTTTTTCGCACTTCCCCTTCGTGTCAGACGGCTCCTTCTTCGTCCCTGCAGCAGAAAGAAACATTCTTAACATTTTGCTTTTCCATGTCTTCCCCCTGGTTTACAGAGGATGGAAGGTGGGCCCAGAGCCCTGAAGTGAATTGCCCAGGGTCAGACTGAAGGTTGTTGGCAGAGCTCAGCAGAGAACTCTGCTCTCCTGACTCCTAGCTGGAGGCTTTGACCACACGAGGCTTCCTCTGCCCTCGGGGCCAGTTTCTTTTCAATGGTGTCCTCTACTCTTCCCCTCCCCTTGTACCCCTTTCCTGTCAGTGATGGGGACCTGGCCTCCTTTTGCATTGAAACCCCCAAGAAGGAATGACTCAGCTCTGGTACGGTTCCCAGCTGTGACCTGCTGAGACCTCTGGAGCATTTTCCTGAGGAAAGGGACCCAATCCAGGAGAAAAGAAAGGATTTCCTCCAACGTCCAGCCTCTCTCTTCTCCTTCCAGCCTGGAACAATGTTAGTAGTCCCCACCCCACCGTGCCAGATCCCCAGAGGGGGGTGACCTGACATTGTCAGCTCTCCCCACCTCAGCCATGGACCTCTGCCACCCTCTAAATGGATTCCAGAGCCGGAGGTACCCATCACTGTCCCATGAGATGGCCCTGATGTCGAAGGCTTGTCGAGTGACTGGTGTGAGTGTTCCTCACATGCTCCTCGTGAACCATGTGGATTGAACCATCTCACCTGTAAGATCCACTTCGACTTTGTCTGTCGTCTCCTGCAGCTTCACCTCCTCTGCCTCCACCTGGGTCTCCGCTGCTTTCTTCTGCAGGGACAAGTGTGTCCACCTTCTTGGAGAGGAAGCTATTCTCTCCTCACTGCTCTCTGCCATCGAGTTGTGGGATTGGCAACAGACACAGAGTCTTTTCATGATGGTCCATGAGCATTTTCTTCCCTGGGGCTTCTCTGGCAAGGCCTGTTCTTGGGGGCTGAGGCCAAAGCATGCCTCAATGGCTGCAGGTTGGACGAGCACTTTGTGCACATGGATCTCTCTGTGCTCCCGAGAGGCGAGTCTTTGGAAAAAGGAACGAAGCCTGGAATAGAAAGAAGGAGGAAATGGGTTTTTCTGTCCTTCTCGAAAGGAAGGGAATTAGTTTGCCCAGGATTCCCAGATCCACGAGAGTGGTCTTTTGAAGCCATCTGCTCCTCTAATAGCCAGGACTGGTTGCTGCAACCAAGAAGATATGCAACACAAGACCGCCCAGACTGGGTCAAACCAAAGGTCCATTTAGCCCAGTACGCTGTCTTCTGACAGTAGCCAGTGCTGAGTGCCCCAGAAGGAATGAACAGGGAATCATCAAGCGATCCATTCCTGTTGCTCATTCCTGGCACCTGGCAAACAGAGGCTAGGGATAGAAAGAGCAAAAGGTGAGTTTCTATGTTCTTTGGTCATTGCCTGGGCCTAGTTGCAAAAATGCTTCCTTCTTAACCCCACTCCTTTGTGCACAGAATGTTGGGACTCTGGGAACAGATGGGGCCAAGCTGCAAACCAAGAAAGCTCTGTTCCCAGAGAAGCCAGGAAAAGGAAGAAAAGATTGTCATCTCGAGGGTTTGAGGGTCTGGAAGGATGAATTAGCAGCTGCAAATATGTTGACTTCTTCTCAACTATTTGAAAATCTGGAATGTATTAGCATGGGGGAAAGAATCAGTCAACTTGAAATGAAGAATGACCCATATTATTTCCAAGATCCAGTCAGAAGTTAAGCCTCCAAAACAAGGACAAAGAAATCACAGCGAGACCCATGACAAATGTAGGCGACAGTTGATTGAAACCCCTTTCCTGGAAAGGAATTGCGGGGCGGGGGGGATCGACACATCTCTTTTCTCTAGCCCAAGGGGGTGGAGTAGAATTTGTAGAGAGTTTTGAGATCTATCGCCATGAGATTCTTTCTGAGAGAACTACCAAGATGACAGCCAGGGGATGGGAGTGGAGCTGTATCACTTTCAATATCTTAAGATTCATTTCTTCTGCATTATTTGAGCTCATTTATGGGCATTTCAATCATGTAAATTCTGAGGTCGATATTCTCTCAATACACATTTCTTTGGCAGTCATGACAGGAGACAAAGGGTTTCTATTCCCAACTTGAAGGCAAGGAGTGCTTTAGGGGCAACTCCAAGGGAAAGACGATTGATGGAGATCTCAATCTAAACTCTACACGAGTTTTGTTATCTTCCCTTTTGGTTCGATCCCTGGAAATTGCCCCCGACTAGTCTGCTGAAAGATACAATCATCTAAATCTGCCTCCAAAGAACCTGACCGGCTGAAGCAGGAGGAGACCTGAGAGATGGCCACTTTCAAATCAAAAGGGAACGCTGAGACCTGCCTGTTGCCACACCCGCCCCCACCCGTCCCGAGGAGAAGGAGGCACCGACCTGTCGTGTGCGATCTAATGAGCAGGGAAAGAATCTGGGAACTACCTTCTGTAAAAACTCATCCTTTTGTTCCTCAAACACCTGTGGAAATAGCTGATTCAAGAAGTTGCTGACAGAGGGATGGTCCGCGTCTCTCAACAGCTCCTTAGGTCACCAGCCGTTGTCAACCAAGCCAGTTGGCAGACTGACGGCAGGGCAAGAATGCTGACGCCCAACACTCTTTGCTGTTGGCCTCCGTGACATCACAATCAGCTTGTGCATAAACACACACAGACCCCACCCAGAGAGACACACCCCCACTGAGCAACTCCCCACCCTCCTTCCCAGCACTTCCAGCCCACCCCAGAACAGCTGTTTCATGGAATTGAGGATGCTCCGGGAGGGTCGGTTCGGGGCGGGGACATGGCATACTTGGGGCAGTGCATGGGATTCTTCTCTCCTCAGTGCAGGGCTCAGCACTTGTCCTTGCTGAACCTCATCAGATTTCTTTTGGCTCAATCCTCTAATTTGTCTGGGTCACTCTGAACCCTATCCCGACCCTCCAGCGTATCTCCCTCTCCGCCCAGCTTCGTGTCATCTGCGAACTTGCTGAGGGTGCAATCCATCTCATCCTCCAGATCATGCACGAAGATGGTGAAGAAAACCGGCCCCAGAGTGACCCGTGGGGAAGCGGGGGAGGAGGTGGAGGAGAGGAGGCAGACGGTGAGTGGCAGGGACCCCACAGAGGGGGGTGCAGTGGAGGAGAGGGGGAAATCATCCAGGCAGCGGTGGGCAGTGTGGGCTGGGAGAAGGGGCGAGGCAGATACAGGAAGAGATGGAGCACAGGCGGGGAACTGGGGCCCAGGCACCCGGGGCCTGGTCATCGTTGGCACCAGGAGAGGAGAGGAGAGAGAGAGAGAGACAGAGACAGAGTGTGTGTGATGGCCAACATACTAGAGGAGAGACAGAGAAAAACATGGTAGGATAGCAAGGAACTCACCTCCTGGAGTCATCTGTGATGAAGCGGGACTTCATGTTTCCTCTGAATTGTGTGGGGGTGCCTCAGTTTCCCCTATGCAGTTCTTAAGGATCTAGGTGGTTGGGTAAGGGTGTATGATTGTTGCAGAGCTCTGGAGGGCAGGTGTGTGCAGGGGTCTGGACACAGAGAATGGCCGACACCCTCTTTCCTGGCACCTGATGCCCTGGGCCCTTCCCCCCTGCGAGGTGAGAGCTAAAGGGTTGGAGAACAAAGGAATGGGGTGCCCTCCTGGCCGGGGACAGGGACAAAGCCCAGAGGAGGAGGAGCTGGGGGGAGTTTCAGTTGGGGGCTTGCTGGAGACGTGGAGTGAAGGGCAGACGGGGTTGTCTGGCTCACTGCCCCCCAAAATGGACCCAGCTGAGGGGTCCTGTTCTCTGCACCTGCAAGCTCTGTGTTAGACCATGTCCCTGTCGTCTAATAAACCTCTGTTTTCCTGGCTGGCTGAGAGTCCCGTCTGACTGCGGAGTTGGAGGGCAGGACCCTCTGCCCCCCCAGGACCCCGCCTGGGCGGACTGGCTGTGGGAAGCGCAGGGAGGGGCAGAGGAGGCTGAAGGCTCCGAGGTCAGAGCCAGGAAGGTGGAGCCGGGGGAGCTGTGTGTCCTGCAGACAGGCTGCTCCCCGAGAGGAGACTTCCCCAGAGTCCTGCCTGGCTTCCTGGGGAGCAGTCCCAGAGCATCGCCCGGGGACCCCGGGACATCCTCCTCCTCGATGAAACCTTCTGCTGTGTGACGTGTTGTGTGTGTCGTGTGACGTGTTGTGTGTGTGACTTGTGTGTCATTTTGTGTGTGTGAGACGTGTTTATGTGTGCGTGTTGTGGTCCATGTTGAGTGTGTGTGTGCCATGTTGTATGCCATGTTGTGTGCGTGTGACGGTGTGTGCCGTGTTGTGTGCCGTTTTGTGTGCATGTTGTGTGTGTCGGAGTCATGTGTTGTGTGAGATTTTTTTGTCACGTGTCATGTGCCGTTTTGTGTGTCTTGTGTCGTGTTGTCTGTGTGTGTGTCATGTGTGTGAGTGTGTGATATTTTGTGTGCGATGTTTTGTGCATCATGTTGTGTGTGTGTGTCACGTGTGCCGTTTTGTGTGTCATGTGAGGTGTTGTGCCTCGTCTCGTGTGTGTGTGTGTTTATGTGTCGGTGTCGTGTATTGTGTGTGATTTTTGTGTGTCGTGTTGTGTGCTGTTTTGTGTGTCATGTTGTTTGTGTGTGTCGGTGTCCTGTGTTGTGGGTGTGTGAGAGACGTGTTTCTGTATGTGTGACGTGTTCTCTCTGTGTGTGTCGGTGTCGTGTTGTGTGTGTGTGTGTGAGTGTCGTCTGTCGTGTTTTGTGTGTGTGATGTTTTGTGTGTGATGTGTGTGTTGTCTTGGGTGTCCACACAGGGTAATGCACAAAGCATTCCCCTTATGGAGGAAGAGTGACACAACGTGGCCACTCAGAAGTAACACACAAACAATCCCCCCCCCCGGAGCAACAGTGATGTGTGTGGCCAATTCAGGTCATGCACAAACCATTTCCCTCATGGAGCAACAGTGACCCCAGGTGGCCCCTCAGGGTACTGCACAAACCATTTCCATCGTGGAGGAAGAGTGACACCAGGTGGCCAATCCAGAAAATGCACAAACCATTTCCCGCACAGAGCAACAGTGACAGTGGGTGGCCACTGCTACGAATTATACCCGACAGGTCACGCACAGGAACTGCTGCGAATTATACCCGATTGGTCCCGCACAGTTCGAGTCTAGGCTGAGGCACACGAACGAAGTCCACAACGGCAGGTTCCCAAAAATACTATGTTTATTACGCTCGAGCGTGGTGCCCCGCTGCTCATCAGGAGGGGACCCCGCAGGCAGGTTATACAGAGATTATAGACCTTTTAGCAAGGCACGTTGCCCTCGTGCATCGGAAACCTTAGCCAAGAGACAAACCCTTCCCTTATCTACCACCTATCCCGGCTAGGTACATTCCCCGTGCTAGACCGTGACTTCAGCTACATTACATGGTCCTAAAGCAATGCACCAGGAACAAGGGCGGGGGGCAGAGGATTTTCACAGGAATGCAGTATCTAAGAAACACTCCTCCTGGTGCATGATGTGCTTGCTTTTAGACAATGGTGGGCCCCAAACCAAAATGGAGTCACCCAGGCTAACTTTTCCTTCACACCACTCAGGGTCATGCACCAACAATTTCCCTCGTGGAGCAACAGTGACACCGGGTGGCTAATCCAGGTATTGCACAAAGCATTTCCCTCATGGAGCAACAGTGACACTCGGTGGCCACTCAGGGTAATGCACAAATAATTTCCTTAACGGAGCAACAGTGACACCGGGTGGCCAGTCAGTGTAGTGCACAAATCATTTCCCTCCTGGCCCAACAGTGACAGTGGGTGGCCAATTCAGGTCATGCTCAAATCATTTCCCTCATGGAGCAAGAGTGACACCGGGCGGCCCCTTGGAGTAACACACAAATCATTTCCTCACGGAGCACCCGTTGCACAAACTGAGTTTAATAATAATAATAAACAAAAAATAGTTTCACTAGAAAAGGTAGATTTTCAGTGATTATAAGGGATAGCAAACAGAAGAAGGCAGATTGCTAAGCAAATACAGATATACACACATACTAAGCCTAAGATCTTAAAGAGACTGGATTCAAGAAGTAATTTCCCATCCTAAATGTCTTTGGGCAAATTGAAGAGTTTCTGTAGCTTAGACTTCCCGTTGTTTCTCTTTAAAGACTAGACTCCTGTCTTAGTCTGGACTTCCCCCTTCTCATTTCCTTTGTCTCTTCAGGTACTTTCAGCAGCCTTTCTACTGCCCTGCATGATTTTCATCCGCTCCGACTTTTCCATGGCTCCCGAGACCTCACCTGTGGGAATGCACACCTACCCGGGTCCTACAAAGGGAGACGGGACCAGGAGAGCAGAGGAGAGAGAGACTGAGAAAGTTGGCCAACACACAAGAGAAGAGAGAAGAATATGGGAGGAAGGCAAGCAACTCACCAGCTGGAGTCATCCTCCTAGATGCCACCTTCTCCTGCGAAGGAGACACCGTTCCTGGCCAGAGAAATGACCAGCCCCTGAAAATGGGGACCTTGTCTCTCTCCTAACCACAGCTGGTCAGGAACCTTTTCTTACAAACCCAGCCCCAGCTAATGGGGAGTCCCTATCTGGAGCCAGGCGGGACGTGAGCAAAGCCTTAACCAAACCAGACACTTATCTCACTGACATTCGCGACTGCTCCGCTGCCAACCGGACGACTCCTGGCTGCATCAACAGCGTTCGTGGGCTCACCACTCTCGCTCGCTTTCCATCCGATGAGGGGAGTCAACTGTTTGTACTAAACCCAGACCAAGGAGGAAAAACAAAGAAGTTACCATCTCAGTGGGCCACATCGCGTAGGCTATCATTATACAATGCTCCATTGGTGCTGGAAATCTTGCCTTCATCCGCGCATCGGCCCAACGTGATGAACCGAGACAGAGTTAACCCCGACAGTCACCGCTCCACGCTCGCACCCACTGCCCGGCATGATTTTCCTCCTCTCAAACTTCTCCAGGGCTCCCGAGACCTCACCTGTGGGAATGCACACCTACCTGTGTCCTGTGAAGGGACACGGCACGAGGAGAGAAGAGGAGAGAAGAGAGAGAGAGAGTTGGCGAACACACGAGAGAAGACAGAGAAACATGAGAGCAAGGCAAGCCACACACCACCTGGAGTCATCCTCTTGGATCCAACCTTCAGCTGCAGAGGAGACACCATTCCTGACCAGAGAAACGAGCAGCCTCTGAAAATGGGACCTTTTCTCCCTCATAACCACAGCTGATCAGGAACCTTTTCTTACTGTCAAAGTTTGACTCAGACTCACAATTTATCAGACCACTCTGTTTTATTAGCAAAGCTGCTCTGCTAATACATTTAGAAGTGAGCCCCCCGAGTGGGGCTTGTGTCTCTTAATTTATACAGCTTGCTGGAGAACAAGTTACAGAGAAGTTACAGACAAAAGAAGAACAAGATTTTAGTCACCACCCTTTGAGATCCCTGAGACCAGTCACGTATCTTCAATTACCTGCCACCCTTAACAATCTCCTTTAAAAGCTTCCAGTTAACTTAACTAATTGCCCTTCACACCTTCCATTCTGATGCCTGCTTCTTAGATGTGCTGGCTCTATTTTAATTGCTTCTCCATTCAATAGTAACTGTCCCTAAGTGAAAAGGAGTACTTGTGGCACCTTAGAGACTAACCAATTTATTTGAGCATGAGCTTTCGTGAGCTACAGCTCACTTCATCAGATGTTTACCGTGGAAACTGCAGCAGACTTTATATACACACTCCTTTTCTTTTTGCGAATACAGACTAACACGGCTGTTCCTCTGAAACCTGTCCCTAAGTGTGCTCCCTCAGATACTTTGTAACATGTTTTGGCATGCCCTCTCATATACAATGTATCCAGCATGTCCCCTTATACAACGTTATACTTATACAATGTTATACTTCCACAATCCCTCCTTTTGGTCAAGGCTACGCCCTTGACCAATGACTTACTGGATTCCATACATCAATCGTTCTTTTTCATTACTTTCACTGGTGACATTTAACAACATTAGATTAGCACTCTGGTTAGGGGTAACCTGGTGGATGGTGTGTCTTGTGCAGTTTTGGATACAACAAGAAATCAATTGAAAACACACAAAGATTATTAGAATTCCAAATAGGATAGTCAGGATTTCTTGAAACAACCACTTTCCCAGACTAGAGAAATTGAATAAGTTACTTATCCATTTCCACAAGGAACTTGGTTCTTCGTGGGGAAGGTATGCAATTTGCTCCAGATGGCTAGCATGATTTATTACCTCATTAGTATTATCAGGTATGTATACACAGCTTTCTGTTCCAATTAGAGCACAGGTCCCTCCTTTGGCTGCCAGTATTATATCTAATGCCCGACGGTTTTGGAGGGCCACTTGTCGGACTGCTCCTGCTTCTTTGGCTAGAGCTTTTAAGCTCTCTCCTGTTTCATTGGCCATGATCTCAACCACGGCTTGTAACCTTAAAAGCCTTTTTGCATGGTGGATTACCCCCCCCCCCCCACTGGGACTAAAGAAATGCCAACAGCTTCTTCCCAAATTAGGGGGCTTATGTTATCCACATACCATTTAGCATCTGGCAAGTCCCTCCTTTTTTGCCTGAAATTACGGAGGCGATTTTGTGGGAGGGATTGAAGCACCCAGAATTGTGGGAAAAGCTGAGTAGGATAACAGATACCTGACCAATTTGCTGGTAACACAGTGTAAGCATTTTCCCCACAAACCCAATGATGTCCCATTAAAGCTGGGAAGGTTTGACTGCAACCCTTTGACATGTAAGAATTTACGAAGGAGGAATAGTATCCCCCAAAGGGCACAGGATGATTTTCACTGGGAGAAGAGGTAGCATTCCCATGACATTTGTAGATGGTGCTGTTTTTCTCAGGGAGGCTGTAGGGGGAGCAAGAGATTGAATCTTTGGTTTGGTCCCAGGTTGAGAGGAAGTTTATCTTTCCATACCCGGTTCGCCATTCTCCAACCTTGTTTGAATAGTCCCACACACCATGGGACACGATGTATTGGAGACAGCTGCTCCTCCCTACATTCAGCCCTGTCCCATTACACACCCAGCACCAGTGGCCCTTTCCTTTCACCACACTTATAAGTTTAGGAACATATGTTTTTCCCAGTCCCCAAGTGTCATTTTCCTTCCATGTCCTTTTAAGTGGATAGGGTTCTCCAGCAAGCTCTGAGGAATTCAAAGGGATTGCCATGGTGGGGAAACTAGCTTGTGAGTGAGCTGGGATGTGGCTGCAGACCCAGCAATTAGAAATATTCAGGATCTGGGCTATCTGCACCTGTTGTTGGATGAAAGAATTGTCACTGTCTCTCTGGATTCCCCAGACCCTCAGGACACAGGAGCTGAGGATTAAGCTTCTCAAAGGACACATGTTGGAAGCAGGACCCTTTCTGGTTCCGACAACCCCTTTCGAGGGAACCACAGTCACGGTTTTACGTCCACCAGGCAGCAGGCGCTCGGCTCACTGCTGCTTCTTGTTTGTTGGGTCCTGCTGTCTGCTTACCCTCTGCTTCTGGCAACCCTTGCGAGAGCGCAGATTGTAAGGTGTTGCAGGCTGTTCCTCTTTGTCTTCTGGGGTTGAAGCTGGTTCTGCGTGGTCTTGCAGAGGTGCTTGGTCCCCGTGAGGTGGCGCTGGCTTACACTGTGGGGCGTGGATCCGTGCAGCGATGCCGGATAATTTCACTGCTGTCTGGGTGGTGAGCAGTACCTGGCATGGACCCTCCCACCGGGGTTCCCAGGCGGGCTTCCGAAGGTGGTGCCGCAGGCAGACCCACTCACCAGGCTCAGGGGTGTGACAGGCAGCAGAGGTGGGTTCCCTCGGCCAAGCTGCTCCCACCTGCCAATGGAAGGAGCTCACCGCTTGCATTAACCCTTTGCAGTACTGGAGGAGCGTGCTGTGAGTTAGGTTTAGGTCTGGGGCTGGGGTAATAGTAGCCATTGTTCGCATAGGGCGTCCCATGATGATTTCAAATGGACTCAATTTGTGTCTCTGGGACGGGGATGACCGAATTTCCATAAGGGCCAGTGGTAAAGCAGCTGGCCAGTTTAACCCTGCGGAACTACAGATTTTTGCCAGCTTATTTTTAAGCACACCATTTCGCCTTTCCACTGCCCCTGCACTCTGTGGATGGTAAGGGCAGTGCAACAGGTGGGTGACATGTAATACCTGGTTTAGATGTTGTACAATTTTTCCAGTAAAATGTGTTCCCTGGTCACTAGACAAAGTGGCAGGAATTCCCTTGGTAGGGATAATGTGGTTTAACAGACATTTTGCAACGGACAATGAATCAGCTTTGCGACAGGGAAAGGCTTCAATCCAACCTGAAAACAGACATATTATAACTAAAATGAATTCATATTTCTGACACTTTGGCATTTGTACAAAATCAAGTTGCCAGTGTAGGAAAGGTGCTTGAGGCAAACCCCAGAACCCTTGTGTTACTTTTACAGATTTGCCGACATTGTGGCTTTGGCAAGTAACACAAGTGGCACAGTGGCGGGTTGCAAAGGAGCTGAAATGGGGAGCCCACCGCCCCGCCTTACTCATAGCAGAGACCATCCCCTCCTTGCCGATATGCGAAACACCATGTAGCAGGGCGGCTAGAGACGGGTAGAGTGAGAGGGGGGCTACAAAGGTACCGGTGGGCGATCGCCAAAGGGAATCAGAATGCAAAGAGCAACCCAAAGCACTCCAGGAGTCTCTCTCTGTTTCTGGGGCAGAATCCTGGAGCTGAGCGAGATGAGACAGGGATGGTGGCATTACAGAGACAGAGAGGGGACCAAGAAACGCTTCTGGTGAAGGTTTTATAGTGGCGGCATGTTTTGCAGCAGCATCAGCAAGTGCATTACCTTTTGCCACCTCGGTGTCTGCCGCTGAGTGGCCAGTACACTTAACAATTGCCAAGGCAGACGGTAGTAAAACTGCCTACAGGAGGGCGGCAATGTAGGGGCCATTCTTGATAGGGGTACCAGTAGAGGTAAGAAAACCTCGAGCCTGCCAGAGGGTGCCAAAGTCCTGCACAACCCCAAAGGCATCCTGAGAATCAGTAAAAATAGTGGCAGAGAGCCCCTCGGCTAGAAAGTAGGCACGGGTTAGAGCAATCAGTTCAGCCACCTGGGCAGAGGTCACAGAGGGTAAGGGCGCAGCTTCTATGGTCTCAGAGAGAGAGACCACAGCGTACCCTGCAAGAAGGTGGCCTTGGTCATTTCTATAACAGGACCCATCAGTGAATAATACCAGGTCAGAGTTAGGGAGAGGTACATCTGAAAGGTCGGGGCGCGGGACAGTGACAGCGGAGACAGTTGCAAGGCAGTCATGGGGTTCACCATCACTAGGTAAAGGAAGGAGGGTAGCAGGGTTTAACCGGGAGCAGCGCTTAATAGTGATATGTGAGGCTGAAAGCAGCAGAAGTTCATACCTAGTGAGGCGAGCAGAGGAGAGGTGAGCCGTGTTGCGTTGCAGAAGGAGAGTTTCCACAGAATGGGGAACCAGGAGAGTGAGAGGAGAGCGGAGGACAAGGGCCTCAGACATCTCGACCAGGTGTGCTGCAGCAGCTACAGTGTGTAGGCAAGGGGGTAAACCCTGGGCTACAGGGTCCAAGGTTGCAGAAAAATAAGCCACCGGGCGATTTCTGTCACCGTGCTCCTGAGGAAGAACCCCGAGGGCACAAGCAGATTGTTCGTGACAGAAAGGGGTAAAAGGCTTGTCAAAGTTAGGTAACCCTAAGGCAGGGGCAGAGGCTAAATTCTGCTTAAGGGAGATGAAAGCAGCATTTGCTTCAAGTGGCCATGGCATGGGGTTAGGTACAGAGGATCGAGTGAGTTCTTGGAGTGGTTTTGCCAGAGAAGCATATTGGGGAATCCATTGCCTACAGAACCCTGTCATGCCTAAGAATTTTCTGACCTGGCGTGGAGAGCAAGGCTGGGGAAAGCTAAGGATGGCTTGTACCCGGGCTGGAGAGAGTGTACGGGAGCCCTGGGAGAGAAGGAAGCCTAGGTATGTGACAGAGGTTTGGCAGAGCTGCAATTTTGTGCGAGAAGCCTTATGACCGTTGTTCGCTAAAGCTGTGAGAAGTGTCAGTGAATCAGTTTCTGAGGCAGACAGAGAGGGGGAGCACAGGAGTAAGTCGTCCACATATTGGATCAGTGTGGACCCTGATGGGAAAACCAGATCAGCGAGATCCCTGGCTAGGGCTTGAGAAAAATAGGATGGACTCTCTGTATACCCCTGGGGAAGGGTAGTCCATGTATATTGCTGACCCTTGTAGGAGAAGGCAAAGAGATACTGGGATTCAGAGGGAACTGGGACAGAGAAGAAAGCGGAGCATAAATCTACAACAGTAAAGTGGGTTGCATTTGGAGGAATAGACGCTAGTATTGTAGCAGGGTTAGGAACCACTGGAAAAGAAGGTATGACAATACGGTTAATAGCTCGAAGGTCTTGAACAAATCGCCACGATTTGCCATCAGCCTTTTGAACTGGGAGGATAGGGGTGTTACAGGGGCTGGAACAAGGGACAATAATTCCTTGTTCTTTCAATGCAGATATAACTGGAGCAATCCCAGCCTCTGCCTCAGGATTCAAAGGATACTGAGACAGGCGAGGCAGAGGTTTGGAATTGTCTACAGTAATCCGAACTGGGTCAGTATTTAATCGGCCCACTTCAGATGGGTGAGATGGCCATAGGGAGGAAGGAACCTGAGAGATTAGGTGCTCTAGGGACGGAGTTAAGGGACAGCAAGGGACCGGAGTGGAGAGGGAAGTTTCAGACAGCAGGGAGGCTACAGAATCACATAAGGAAGACTGAGGGATTTGCAGATAGACACCATCTGGGGAGCAGTAAATAGAACAGCCAAGTTTGCGTAGCAAGTCCCGTCCCAGAAGGTTTGCAGGGGTGGAATCAGAGAGGAGGAATGCATGCTCCTCAGAGAGGGGACCAACCTGAACAGACAAAGGTTTTGAGAGGGGAAAAGAGGTAGGGATCCCTGTAATGCCAACAGCAGACACAGATTTTCCAGATCGGAGAACCTCAGGCAAGTCAGTGGTGCGGATTGTAGAAAGAGAAGCTCCAGTATGAACAAGGAAAGGGAGAGAGAGATCATTTACAGTCAGGACACATTCTCCAGTAGGGGACAGAGGTAATAAGGGAGCTAAAACTTTGTGAGGTTCCCCAGCATCCCGTCATTGTTGGGGTGAAAAATAGGGTTGGGGATCAGCTGGAGGAACCAGCGGGGGGTTCACTTGATTTCCCATACAATTATTAGGTCGTCTTGGACACTCTTTTTTCCAGTGTCCAGGCTGTTTACAGTAGTTACAAACCCCAGTTAATCCAGCCCCTCGCCCCCTTCCACAACCCCGTCCCTGTCCCCGGTGTGGTCTGCTTAGTCCTGAATAATGCTGTATCTGCAGAGACATTAACTTTTGGGAGGACTGTTCCTCCTTTCCTTTTAAAATGTGGTGGCAATGCTCTGCTCCTGCCAGCAATTTGTCCATGGTTTCAGTCTCCCATCCCACACTTATTCGTTTTAACATGCTGCCTATGGCAGGGAGAAGACCATCAACAAACGCATGTGCCAAGGCCCCCTACCTATTTACATTGGGCTCTTGTATTCCTGAATGTTGTAGGAAAATATCAGTTACCCTGGACCTATAGTCGCCTGGGCTTTCCCCTTGCCCTTGCTTACAGCAACGTATTGCTGTCCAGTTTGTTTTAGGAGACCACACTTTGGGAATGGCTTGATGCAGGCGCTTCCAAAGAGCCATACACCGGTCTCTGGATGCCGAATCTGGGCCAGTACTTTTTATGGTTGAGTGGCGTGCCTCAGCTGGCCAGTCTGCGGCAGCCAACCATTTTTCATAATAACAGGCAGGAGCTAACAATTTACACAGTTGGAGGAGATCTGTCTCAGAGGGTTCGTAGGTTTCACAGATTAACAGAAACTCCTCAGCAAATTTGACAGAGTTTTCCTGTGGTTTGGGAAAACTTTTAACTGTAGATAAAAGTTCCGTACGAGTCCAGGGCTTATAATCCCATATGGACTCACTTTCTCCCATCTTAAGGACTCGTAAGGGTGCCACAACAGTTTGATCAGAGTCTCTCATTAACCTCCCATCAGGTTCTCTTTTCCAAGAAGAGATGTCAAGAGAATCTTTGCAGTCTGCTTTGGATTTCTTCTTCATAATATTTTGCAGAGCTGCGAGGCCAATGAGGGTATTCTTCACTTTCATTATCTGTACTCACTGAAGATTTTTCCTTCTCTGATTTCTGATTTGCGCAGGAGTATGGTGGGGGTCGGGTTTGATCCGGATCATTGCACAGGACTGGGCAAAGGGGAGCGCTCGGACTAGTGGTGGGAGAGACTGCATCCAATTGAACTGTTAGTTTTTGGATAGAATTTTTAAGAGAGGTGAATTTTGACTCAGTCCATCTACGATTTGCCTCTTCCCACCACTGCATGAAGCAGTCTACTTCTCCTCTCTCCAATTTGGTTTTTGGGAGGACGAGTTTGCTTTTTAAAGCGTCCACTCGATCCTTGTCCCAAGAACCTAACAGTGGCCACTGTAATTTGGGGTTCTCTAGAGCTAATTTGGACCATTTTTCAAGAAACCTACAAGAGTCCGGACCCCTCCTAAAATACATAAAATAAGCTGGAGTTCCCTTAGGGAACTGTTCTACCTTAGACTTCTGATTACCCTTCCAGGAGGAAGTCACACAGCACTCACACAAGAAGGAAATTCGGGCTCAGCAGAGCGGTACCTGGTCCAACACACAGAAAGGAGCCCACAGGCTACTGCCTCCACTGCCCTTGCTTTCACACCAGGGGCTATACCCAAGGCGTGGTGCGGCTGCAGCTGTGCAGATTCCACTTATTCAGACCGTGGGGACGGGGACCCCTTGGTCAGCCAGTCTCCGGACAGAGATGGCTCCCAGATTCACACACACACCGCGGGGAAGACGGATAGACACAAAGACAAGACAGTCCTCAAACCGGTTAAAGCACAAAAATAATAATTACCTGAGACGTCTGATTCCAGAAGCTGGATCCAAGGACCCCTACCCGAACAGAGTGGGAACCAACAAGTTCAATGGCCTAGACTGCGCTGCTGCTGTGTACCTTTCTGTCTTGTGGAGGATCGCTTGGACTAAGCGTCCAGGCGCCGGCTGCCACGATCGTCCTGCAAGACAGTCAGGGATCACACAGCCTTAGTGAAGCCGCTTGCCATCTCGGTGGGACCTCCAAATTGTCAAAGTTTGACAGTGGACATGGCTGGGGGCTGGGAGCTCTGGGTATAGGGAGGAGTCCCCCTGGCTCTGGGGGCACAGAGAGGGGCCTCCTGGGAGTTGGGTGGGCTGGGACCTAGAGGCACGGGGGGGGGCCCTGGAAGCTGGGTGGGTGTGAGCTGGGGCACAGGGAGAGGTCCGCAGGGGTGGGCTAGAAGCTGGGGGACTGGATCGGGACCCCCTAAGACTTACTGTCTCTCTGCCCTGCAGTTTTAGTTCCCAGTCCCTTCCCTTCCCCTCCCCTCACTTCCCAACCTAGAAGAGTCTGGCAACTTCCAGCTCCCATTGGCTGGCCCCATTCATCTTCCATTGAGCCCATGGAAAGAGGAACGGCAGGACTGGGACAATCTGGGGTGGTGGTGGGAGGGGAAGGGGGGTGTGGCGGGTTCACTTGTAGAGCCCCCCTTGGGACTGTCACTTGATTCCTGAGCTACCACAGAGCCTAACCCTTCTGCCAGCCTGGGCACCCCTTGACTCTGCCTTGCTGAGCCAGACCCTGCAGGCCCCCTCCAGCACAGACCCAGAGATAGGGCCACACCCTCTGCCGAATACACACACGGAGAATCCCTCAGCCCTGGGGCGGCTCAGTGAACAGGGTCTTGCCCCAGCACCCAGTGCAGCGCCTTCCCGGGAGCCTGAACCCCAGATAAACTCGTCTCACCCTGTATAAGTTGTACGCAGTGTGAGTTCATATTATTCGCCCTCTTTCTCCTTGTAAAGAGAGATCTGCACACACTGCTCTCCCCCCAGGGACCAATCACTTACACAGATTATTAATGAACAAAAGTGATTTTATTAAGTATAAAAGGTAGGATTTCAGTGTTTCTAAGAGATAACAGACAGAACAAAGTAAGTTACTAAGTAAAATAAAACAAACAGAAGGCTAAACCTAATACACTAAGAAACTGGCTCCATGTAATATCTCACCCTCAAAGATGTTCCAATGAGCTTTTTTTCACAGACTGGACGCATTTCTAGTCCGGTCCCAATCCTTCCCCGTTTAGTTTATGTTAGTTCCAGCAGACATCCTGGATGGTGAGCAGGGGCTTTCTGCTGACTGGCCGCAGCTTCCCTCCTGTTTCACCCCCTTATATAGATTTGGCAAAAGGCGGCAGTCCTTATTTCAGCTTGACCCTCCCAGTTCCTTATGGAAAAGTACCTGGTTTAAGATGGATTCCAGTGTCAGGTGACATGGTCACATGTCCCTGTGAGACCCCAGTCTCCATACTTTATGGGCTAGCCCACACATCCGCAGGAAGACTTACAGGAAAACAAAACCATTCACAACTAGTTCTAGTTAACTGGAGCCATCCAGTTCCTGAAATACCATTAATGGCCCTCCCTTCGTCTGACGACATTAGTAATCCACGTTTATACCTCATATTTCTAACTTCAGACATGGAAATGACACATGCAGACAAATAGGATGAACTCATTCAGTTGATGAGAACTTTTTCAATGATCTGTCACAAGAGGCAGTTTGCATAAAGCATATTCCAGTTACGTCATATTCATACTCATGAGCACATTTCCGTACAGAATACGGAGTGCAGCGTCACAGGGAGACCCGGCTCGCAGGGGCAGAGGGCAGGGGCAGAACTTGGAGCCAGGCTGGGAGGGACACTCTGGGGGTGGGGAGCAGGGGGGCTCTGCTCAGGGGCAGGGAAGCAGATGCTCTTGCCACGCCAGGCTGCACCCCGCAGGCAGCCTCTGCACCACGGTGCCCCCTGGCTACAGCACTCTCGGCAGGGGCCCACACTGCCCTGCCCTAAGACTGGCCCTGGCCACATGCTTCTTGGGGCCGAGGGGAGCTCTCGTGTCAGGACTCCACCCCTGCAGCTCCGGGCTGAGCGCTGCACAGGTCTCCAGGAACCTACACTTCAACCTCCCCACGTCCGGTTCCCACAGCTGTTCCTCCCAGCTCTGCAGCACTCTCCTGACCCTCCAGCCCATGCTAGTCGGCCAAGCCCAGACGGGCACTCCACCCAGGGAAGCCACTCCAGGAAAATGTCATGCAGAGGTAACTGCCCAATTTCCTCCTCCTCCTCCTCCAGCCATACATCCAGGGCATCACTGGGGGTGTCTCCCAACCCGTCCAAAGCTGTCTGCCTGTGTGACTGCCATGACACGTGGAGCAGCCTGTTTGTATCAATGACTGTGGGGATCGCACCACTCAGTGGTGTTTCCTGCATCCTGCCTGGGAGCTACCTAAGTTCCCTCTAAGCCATGTGGCCATGCAGCAGGCTATCAAAGCCGTGCAGGCGGGAAGAGGTGCCTCTCCCTTGGCCCCGGGCTGCTGCACAGAGAGAGGGCTGGGGGGACTCCTCACTCCCCGCTGCAGCCTGTACGTCTCATCCCTGGATCCACCCCAGACCCTGCACCCCAAGCAGGAGCCCTCACTCCCCGCACCCCAACCCTCTGCCCCAGTCCTGAGCCCCTTCCTGCACCCCAAACCCCTCAGTCCCAACCCCACCCCAGAGCCTGCACCCCCAGCTGGAGCCCTCTCCCCCAGCACTCCAACCCTCTACCCCAGTCCTGAGCCCCCTCCTGCACCCCAAACCCCTCAGTCCCAACCCCACCCCAGAGCCTGCACCCCCAGCTGGAGCCCTCTCCCCCAGCACTCCAACCCTCTGCCCCAGTCCTGAGCCCCCTCCTTATGTGGGCTGCATCCACACAACACAGATACTACCTGAATGCCCCTGATGATGTCACATGAGCCACAGCTGTGTGCTGATTGGGCTGCAAGTGGCCCACGGGCCGTGGGTTCAGAACCACTGAGCTAAACCTTCCAGATCTAGGAATGCATGATACCTGCAGGGAATAAACAGCAGAGCCCTGCTGGACTCTGTAATTTAAAAGAAACACGTCAAGAGACTTCCCTGAAGGTCCCTTCTCACCCCATGAAGGCCCATTCTCACATTCTTCCCCTCTGCAGATGAATGAATCTGAGAAATCCAGACCCATGTTATTCCTCCTCCTTCACAGCAGGAAAGTCACAAATAAACCGTCACCCCAAGGCCAAGCTCAGGACATTGCATTTCAAACCTCATGGAGACCATTATTGCTCCTGAATGTATCCATTTTATTAAATAACGTGCTATCAAGTAGAAATGAAACGTTGGACCCTACCCCTATGCTGGATAGAGAAACTGGAGGACTGGGCCAAAGGAAATCTGATGAGGTTCAACAAGGAGAAGTGCAGAGTCCTGCACTTAGGACGGAAGAATCCCATGCACCGCTACAGGCTGGGGACCGACTGGCTAAGCAGCAGTTCTGCAGAAAAGGACCTGGGGTTACAGTGGACGAGAAGCTGGACATGAAGGCTCACAGCAAGAAGGCTAACGGCCCATTGGGCTGCATTAGTAGGAGCATTGCCAGCAGATCGAGGGAAATGATTCTTCCCCTCTCTTCGGCACTGGTGAGGACACACCTGGAGTATTGTGTCCAGTTTTGGGCCCCCCACTACAGAAAGGATGTGGACGAATTGGAGAGAGTCCAACAGAGGGCAATGAAAATGATTAGGGGGCTGGAGCACATGACTTATGAGGAGAGGCTGAGGGAACTGGGGTTATTTAGTCTGCAGAGTAGAGTGAGGGAGGATTTGAGAGCAGCCTTCAACGACCTGAAGAGGACGGAGCTCGCCTGTTCTCAGTGGTGGCAGAGGACAGAACAAGGAGCAATGGCGTCTGAGAGGGAGTTAGGTTGTGGGAGGGGGCTCAGGGCAGGAGGTTGGGGTGGGGGTCTGGGAGAGAGTTAGGGTGCGGGAGGGGGCTCAGGGCAGGAGATTGGGGTGGGGGTATGGGGTTTGAAAGGGAGTTAGGGTGCAGGAGGGGGCTCAGGGCTGGGGCGTGAGGTGCGGGGTGCTTGCCTGGGGCAGCTCCCATTTGGGGGCGCACTGGGGTTGAGGCAGGCTCCTTGCCTGCCCTGGCCCTGCGCTGCTCCTCCCGGAGTGACCCTGCAGCTGCCGGCACGGCACGGATGTCCCTGGCTGCGGCCCCGGGGGGGAAGGTTGCTCCTTGCGCTGTCCTGCGTCTGCCTGCAGGCACCGCCCCCACAGATCCCATTGGCTGCAGTACCGGGCCAATGGGAGCTGCAGGGGTGGAGCCTGCAGGCGAGGGTAGCGGGTGGGCGGAGCTTCCAGGCACTCACAGCTCCAGCTCCAGCCCAGCACGGTGGGGGAGGGACAGCAGTGCACGAAGCCGCCTCCCTGCTCCCCGCTAGGAAGGGCCGGATGCAGGGACGTCAGTGGCCGCAGTCCAGGGTCCCGGGCTAAGGGGGCCCCACCAAAAGATCTGCACTTCTGGCAGCCTGGAGATCTTTTTGCGGAGTCCCCCTTAGCCAGGGCTGCAGCCCCTAGAGCCCCTGCATTAATCCTGCCTTGTCTGCACCCCAAACTCCTCATCCCCAGCCCCACCCCAGAGCCCGCAGCCCCCACACCTCCCAGCCACTGGGTCTCATGATTTATAGAATTGCTATATGCAAAAATCCAAAGAGTGAAAATTAATACCCGGATCCTGCAGACACTTAAACAGACACAGAACTTTACTCATAGAAACAGTCCCGTGGTTTAAAGTTCAGTGAGCGTTTGCAGCGTCAGGGACTCCGTGTATTTTTATTAAGAACTTGTCATGTAGTGGCATAAAATCTGTCACTTCAACAGTGAAACAATTTTGTTTTAACAATAAAAAGTTATTTAAACTCTCAGTAATTTACAATAGCAATTTTTTTATACCGGCCAAAGTTTGCAAAAAGTGGAGCCCAAAATTAGGCTCTTCCGCCTGCCTTTAGCCACCTAAGGGAGGGGTTTTCAAGCATGCTCAGGGCACAAGTCCTATTGAGTTCAACCTGCAAATCCTGATGGTTGAAGCATTTCAGCTCTTTACCTGTGGAAGTACAGTGTCCTGGCCAGAAATCCTCCCGCTCTTCCATGTCGCTTTTCACTAGCAGATCTCAAAGCTCTTGACCAAGGAGGCGCAGAGCACAGGCTTCTTGATTTTCAGTTCTGCGTCTGTATAGTCTCATACTAGGGGATATTAATGAGGCCTTGGGCTTGTCTTTTTCAGCACAGATGAGCATTTTAAGTGTGAAACTTCTTAGTTGAAAAATATCGACATAAAATCCAAAATATTAACACTTAGGAAACGAAAAAAACAAACAAGTAGAAAACATCCACTTTGACAATTTAAGACCATAAAATGGAAGAGAAGAACTAGCAATATGTAGATAAGAAATTTGATGTAAATTTTCAAAAAAACCCTATATTTAAATGTCATAATTTAAATAAAAATTTTAGTTGTGATTTTTAGCCACCCTAAGAAGGGGAGCTCCCAAAGGGTGCTGATGAAAATGTGGTCAGGTAGGAGAAACACCAAAACAAAACCAAGACCTGTTCTTTGAAAACACAAGAACATTAGAACATAAGAATGGCCATACTGGGTCAGTCCAACGGTCCATCCAGCCCAGTATCCTGTCTACCGACAGTGACCAATGCCAGGTGCCCCAGAGGGAGTGAACCTAACAAGTAATGATCAAGTGATCTCTCTCCTGCCATCCAGCTCCACTCTCTGACAAACAGAGGATAGGGACACCAGTCCTTACCCATGCTGGCTAATAGCCATTAATGGACTTAACCTCCATGAAATTATCCAGTTCTCTTTTAAACACTGTTATAGTCCTAGCCTTCACAACCTCCTCAGGCAAGGAGTTCCACAGGTTGACTGTGCGCTGAGTGAAGAAGAACTTCCTTTTATTTGTTTTAAACCTGCTGCCCATTAATTTCATTTGGTGGCCCCTAGTTCTTAAATTATGGGAACAAGTAAATAACTTTTCCTTATTCACCTTCTCCACACCACTCACGATTTTATAGACCTCTATCATATCCCCCCTTAGTCTCCTCTTTTCCAAGACAGAAAGTCCTAGCCTCTTTAATCTCTCCTCATACGGGACCAGTTCCAAACTCCTAATCATTTTAGTTGTCCTTTTCTGAACCTTTTCTACTGCCAGTATATCTATTTTGAGATGAGGGGTCCACATCTGTACGTAGTATTCAAGATGTGGACGTACCATGGATTTATATAAGGGCAATAAGATATTCTCCGTCTCATTCTCTATCCCTTTTTTAATGATTCCTAACATCCCGTTTGCTTTTTGACTGCCGCTGCGCACTGCGTGGACGTCTTCAGAGAATTATCCACGATGACTCCAAGATCTTTCTCCTGATTAGTTGTAGCTAAATTAGACCCATCATATTGTATGTATAGTTGGGGTTATTTTTTCCAATGTGCATTACTTTACATTTAGCCACATTACATTTTATTTGCCATTTTGTTGCCCAATCACTTAGTTTTGTGAGATCTTTTCGAAGTTCTTCACAGTCTGCTTTGGTCTTAACTATCTTGAGCAGTTTAGTATCACCTGCAAACTTTGTCACCTCACTGTTTACCCCTTTCTCCAGATTGTTTATGTATACGTTGAATAGGATTGGTCCTAGGACTGACCCTTGGGGAACACCACTGGTTACCCCTCTCCATTCTGGAAATTTACCATTTATTCCTACCCTTTGTTCCCTGTCTTTTAACCAGTTCTCAATCCATGAAAGGGTCTTCCCTCTTATCCCATGACAACTTAATTTACGTAAGAGCCTTTGGTGCGGCTTCAGAGTGATAGCTGTGTTAGTCTGTTTCAGCAGAAAGAACGAGGAGGACTTGTGGCACCTTAGAGACTAACCAATTTATTTGAGCATAAGCTTTCATGGGCTAAAGCCCACTTCATCAGACGCATGCAGTGGAAAATACAGCAGGAAGATATATAGATACATATACACACAGAGCATGAGAAAATGGGGGTTGCCATTCTAACTCTTAAGGAGACCAATCGATTAAGGTATCACAACAAAAGTGTTTTTTTCTCCTGCTGCTAACAGCCCACCTTCATAGATTGGTCTCGTTAAGAGATGCTATGGCGACCCCTATTTTCTCGTCTTCTCTGTATCAATATATCTATATCTTCCTGCTGTATTTTCCCCTGCATGCATCTGATGAAGTGGGCTTTAGCCCATGAAAGTTTATGCTCAGATAAACTGGTTCGTCTCTAAGGTGCCACAAGTCCTCCTCATTCGCTTTTCCTGACTGATTGTGCTGGGGGCTCTGCCTGGCTCCAGCGCTCCGGTCCCTCAGCTACCAAGGCTACCTGGGAACCCTGATCGAATCCAGCTTCAAGGAGTGCTGAGATCCACCTGTCTCTTTCTGTGCCTCTGTCTCTCTCTAGGAATAGCCTCCTGACCCTGCCTCCTGTGATCAGTTATAGTTTGCTAGCCCACCTAACCCCACCTCCATGGGTGGTTTTGGCTTCTCCATTCACTCTGCAGCAACGCTCCTTGTACCCAAGCTAAAGATCCTTGCAGCCCCAAAAGTCCTCGGGGGTTTGCTCAGCAAGTGGGTTACTAGCAGAATGGTTGTGGTGTGAAGGTGGAGATAGGGATGTGCTGAACCTGGGGCATAGGGGGGTGGCAGATTAAGGTGTTGCTCAGCCCAGCCAGCTGAGTCCAAGGACATAGGAGGGGACCAGCTTTAAATTGTTGTTCAATCCAGCCCACTGAGTCCCGGGACACATCAGGGGTCAGCTTGTGACTGCTGATGACCCAGTCCTCTCTGACATGCTATGTTCATGTGTGTGTGCCTGTGTGTCTGTTCATGTTCATCACATTTGGGGGCTGGAAGACCCCAGCCCTGGGGAACCGAGGTCCTGCAGGGTAGCTCCATTGGGAGGGAACTTGCAGAAGGAAGGAGTAGCGATCCATAGGAAAACACAAGTGACAAAAGCAGCACATTGACAGAATTGCAGAATCCCCCCCCCCACCAGAAGAGTAACCCTAACAAATGGGCGTACCCCAAGGTAAAGGGCAATTCTGGTAACAGCTCATTTGGGGCTTGTTTGGAAGGGGGATGGACGTCATTCTTGGGACAAGTCACCTGCTATGGCAAAAAACACTTTAGCCCTGTGCGCCCTTCCAGACAAGTCTTATGTCCCAAATACTTTGGGGCCAGTTTTGTTTCATATCTTCACTAATGATCTGGAGGATGGTGTGGATTGCACCCTCAGCAAGTTTGCAGATGACACTAAACTGGGAGGAGAGGTAGATACACTGGAGGGTAGGGATACGATACAGAGGGCCCTAGACAAATTAGACGATTGGGCCAAAAGAAATCTGATGAGGTTCAACAAGGAGAAGTGCAGAGTCCTGCACTTAGGATGGTAGAATCCCATGCACCGCTACAGACTAGGGACCGAATGGCTAGGCAGCAGTTCTTCAGAAAAGGACCTAGGGGTTACAGTGGACGAGAAGCTGGATATGAGTCAACAGTGTGCCCTTGTTGCCAAGAAGGCCAATGGCATTTTGGGATGTATAAGTAGGGGCATTGCCAGCAGATCGAGGGACGTGATCGTTCCCCTCTATTCGACACTGGTGAGGCCTCATCTGGAGTACTGTGTCCAGTTTTGGGCCCCACACTACAAGAAGGGTGTGTAAAAATTGGAAAGAGTCCAGCGGAGGGCAACAAAAGTGATTAGGGGACTGGAACACATGACTTATGAGGACAGGATGAGGGAACTGGGATTGTTTAGTCTGCGGAAGAGAAGAAGGAGGGGGGATTTGATAGCTACTTTCAACTACCTGCCAGGGGGGTCCAAAGAGGATGGATATAGACTGTTCTCAGTGGTAGCAGATGACAGAACGAGGAGTAATGGTCTCAAGTTGCAGTGGGGGAGGTTTAGGTTGGATATTAGGAAAAACTTTTTCACTAGGAGGGTGGTGAAACACTGGAATGCGTTACCTAGGGAGGTGGTGGAATCTCCTGCCTCAGAAGTCTTTAAGGTCAGGCTTGACAAAGCCCTGTCTGGGATGATTTAGTTGGGGATAGGTCCTGCTTTGAGCAGGGGGTTGGACTAGATGACCTCCTGAGGTCCCTTCAAACCCTGATATTCTGTGATTCTATGATCAGTCTGGAGTTTCACACACTGAATGATCGGAATAAAGTGACCTGCAATGAGCTACAGACCAACAACCATTCACACTGATTCTTCAGCAAGTGTTTTAGAAGCACGAGAACACCAGCGAGAACCAGGAACGGATCAGAGACAATCAGCAGCGAGAAGGAGAACAATTCACCAAGCAGATGATTGGTTCTGGCTTATTTGCTGGGCCTTAAACGAGAACAACAAAGTCCTGAATCTCCTCCCTGCCACGAGACCCCCTGCTCAGCCAATCAGCGTGGAGACTCTGGCGGTGGGCTGAGGGTTCCCCAGGTGGCCCAGGGATGGCTCAGGTCACCGGTGAGGATCACTCTCAGAGCACGCTTCCTGTCCCATCTCTTTGGGAGGCCTCCCACCATGAGGGCTACAGAGCAGCCCCCTCCTCGCCAATGGACGGAGGGAAGCAGAAAAAGGAAAACCAAAAAAGACAAACCCCAAGGACTCGAAGGGACAAAGGCCTAACTGGGGTAAAATTGTCCCACCTTAACCTCCTGTTTTCCATGCCGAGAATTTGGCCAGCACCAGGTGGATCAGGCTGCCTAGGTACCAAACTTCTCTGGGGCTCTTCCCTTCTCCACAGGGACGTCTGTCTTCTCGCTCAATGAGCAGTGGGAAAAGAGAAAACTCCAGAGAGGCTCCACCTCACGCTCACATACGAGACCCTGAATTCTCTCTCAGTCCTCAAGGAGACACCTCAAGAAGGAGACTCCCTGCAGCAAAGCCCCGGGGGTCTCTGAGATCCCCCTGCCCTGCAGCCTGTCCTCCCTGGCCGTTGTCGTGGACTCTCTGTGAGGTCACCGCCTCCCAACCTCCTTTCACCAATCAGCTGAGTGCTGCAAAAGGCCCTTGTGATGTCACTGCCACCCCCACCCCTGCCCTGCAGGGCTCATGTCCTGCCCCGAGCCGGCTCCTGTGCGTGTTTGAGCTGCTCCCCCTGGGTCACCCCCACACTCAGTGGTCGTGCAAGGGTTCACGCAGGCCACACGTGGAACCATCAGAGGATGCTCAATGTGCCGCACTAGGTTTTGCACATATTTGGAGACTTGAAGGCCAGAAGAGACTCTTAAATCATCTCATCTGGCCCCCTACACATCACAGGCCTCCTGCATGGCGCAGTCGCGAGTTGTCATAAATATAAAGGGAAGGGTAAACCCCTTTAAAATCCCTCCTGGCCAGAGGAAAAATCCTCTCACCTGTAAAGGGTTAAGAAGCTAAAGGTAACCTCACTGGCACCTTACCAAAATGACCAATGAGGAGACAAGATACTTTCAAAAGCTGGGAGGAGGGAGAAAAACAAAGGGTCTGTGTCTGTCTGTGTGATGCTTTTGCCGGAGACAGAACAGGAATGGAGTCTTAGAACTTAGTAAGTAGTCTAGCTAGGTATGTGTTAGATTATGATTTCTTTAAATGGCTGAGAAAATAGCTGTGCTGAATAGAATGACTATTCCTGTCCGTGTGTCTTTTTTCTGACTTAAGGTTTTGCGTAGAGGGATTCTCTATGTTTGAATCTAATTACCCTGTAAGATATCTACCATCCTGATTTTACAGAGGTGATTCCTTTTTACTTCTATTAAAAGTCTTCTTGTAAGAAAACGGAATGCTTTTTCATTGTTCTCAGATCCAAGGGTTTGGGGCTGTGGTCACCTATGCAAATTGGTGAGGATTTTTACCAAACCTTCCCCAGGAAGTGGGGTGCAAGCGTTGGGAGGATTTGGTGGGGAAAGACGTGTCCAAACTACATTTTCTCAGGAACCCAGATAAAGTTTGTTGGTGGCAGTGGAAGTTCAGGGGCAAAAGGGTAAAATAGTTTGTACCTTGGGGAAGTTTTAACCTAAGCTGGTAAAAGTAAGCTTAGGAGGTTTTCATGCAGGTCCCCACATCTGTACCCTAGAATTCAGAGTGGGGAAGAAACCTTGACAGGAGTGTGGGAGGGGGCTGGGGCAGGGGGTTGAGGGATGCGGGGCGGCTTACCTCGGGATGGGGGGCTCCCTAGCTCCCACCGGCATAGCCCTGCAGCTCCTAGGTGGCAGAGGGGTTGGAGGGGGGGGTGTCTCCACACCACTCTGCCCGTACCTGCAGGCCCTGCCCCCCGCAGCTCCCATTGGCTGAGGTTCCTGGCCAATGGGAACTGTGCCCACCCCCCAGGACCAGCAGGGGTCCCACTCCCAGGCTGCGCACTGCAGCCCCCTCCCCAGCACCAGTGGGGTCCCGGGCCTCCTCCCCCAGCACCTGGGATGCCCCCGACCCGCCCCTCGTAGTACACACTTAGTAGATTTTAAGCTTTCTAATGATATGTTACATGGGGCATTTAGCATAAAGCATATTCCAGGCATGTTATGTTCCTGTTCATAAGCATATTTTCATAAAGCATATGAGTGCAACGTCACAGCGGCCTCACAGAGAGTAAAGTTACCATGAGCTGTGGGTTTAAGGAACCCCGGGGAGCAGACCAGGCTCCCTGCAGTGCAGGAATCACTTCATGGGGCGAGGGGTGCTGCGTGGAGTTTACAACATGGCCACTGCGGTCACTGTTGCAGGGAATGGGGTATTGCAGGACAGCTGCTGGAGGATGGTTAGGGTAGATGTAGGCCAATGCCATCTGGAGAGGTGGTTTTACTGCATCACCGTAAGGGAGCAATTACATTGGCCAAAGAGAAATTTGAGTGCAGAGCTGGGCACAGCGAGGTGAATGCAAGGCAATGTATGCCAGCCGAACTGTGGTGTTGACAGGCCTGAGGGGCTTGGTTGCTTGAGGCACAGCTAGCCATGCCATGGTGTAGGGGCCACTACCAGCTGTTCTGCCCACACTACCCTTGGGGAGGAGAGGCCTGGCCCGTCCCAGGGCTGCAGCACGGGGCGGGCTCAGGGGGCACTAGGGGCTTCTCCGGCCCTCCCCCCACGGCTTCCGCCAGGGAGTGGGATCAGAATGTGGGGGCTTTCCTCGCCCTGCCTGCCTGGCAACCCCTGGGCACAGGCTCAGTGGCTCATCTGCCATTGCCCCCGGCACTTCACCCTGCGTTGGGGATGAGACCTGCCCCCGGAGGTACCCGCTCTGCTGGTTCAGCCCTGGCAGGGTTTGGACTGGGAGCGGGATCTCTGAACAGCTGCTTGCGATGAGGGGTGCTAGGGTCTTTGTGTGAAATCAGCTGTCGGGGGGGCTCAGCCCTGCAGGATGGGCACTTGTGTCCCAGAAGCCAGCACGACGAGCGGCACCGACAGGGTCCCACAGCAAAGGGGTGAAAGTGCCCCTGAGACTGAGCTCCCCTCTCCGGAGCTGCCCCGGCAGGGCACTGGATGAAGATAGAGGCTTGAGGGCAGGATAGCCCTGCCCTTGCCCTGCCAGCGCTGCCGGCCCTCGGGGCTCAGGGGATTGGCTCAGGGCTGCCAAGCCACTAAAGACACACCCCACCCCTCAGTTCCTGCAGTTTTGTTTCACTAGTGTTGGGGACCCTGGGGCATGGCCACTAGGTAACTCGAGGGGATGGAAGACCACGAGTGTCGATGAACCCCCTCGCACGAGGCCCAGGTGTCCTTGGCCCCCCCTCCCGCCTGGAGGCACTCGCAGCAGCTCTGCGTACTAGGCCCAAGTGTCCTTGGCCCCCCCGCCTGGAGGCACTCACAGCAGTCATGCTGAGGATCTGCAACAATATGTTGCAGAGTCAGACTGCCTGAAACTAAACAAGGCCAAACAGGGCAGATATGGAAGAACAATGCTGAATAAAGCAGCTTTATGTATAGTTTAACAAATGATACAGAGAACAAGGGAACTAGCTGGTAACTGGATTGGCTGGCTAGATGGATACTTAGGGCAGCTTGCTATTGGATAAGTATGCTGGAGAAAGGATGTATAAAAGCCTGTGTAACTTCCTGCTCTGGGTGCAGGATTTGAGATTCTATTCTCCCTGGACATTTTTACAGCTGCAAATAAACTTTTCTGCTTCTCCACCCCGTTGTGATTGGGGCCTATGGTACCCCAAGGAGCTTATGATCTAAAAGAGAGACACAGAGTTGACAGGATGTTTTGGGAAATCACAAGGAGGGAGTATCTTGTTGTGCAGGTGTTTTATTTTTTATCTCCTTCTCCTCCTCCCCAGGAAACAGAGGATGCTTTTCATCAGAGGCAGTTCCCTACAAATCTTGTTGCCTGGGTCACCATGTGTATAAACCCAGAACTTGTGTGCATATTTATTATCTAACAAGTCACTATCTAGACCAGGAAAACCCACTGGCAGCAAATTCCTCCTGCAGTTGACACATGCACACACAGAGACAGTTACCTTCATGAGCGGCACCTCACCTTGGTGACGTGCAAAACATCCATTTCCTCCTTATATTGCTCAAGGAGCCATGAGATCTCTTTAAATATCGGATTTTGCGGCTCCTTTCTGTGTAGCAGGAGGCTCATCATGGGACCAAGGGCTTTGATGATGGCCTGCTTGAGCTGCATAGATGAGACACAGAATTTATGTTTCTACGAATTCATTCAATAACTTCCAATAGGCACACCTTTTCTACTTCTAGTGAGTGCAATTTCCCTTGTTCCACTGTCGGAACGGTCCTATCCCAATATTTCCTGGTAAAGAACCAGGACTCGTAGGGTTGGTGTCAGGATTATATTCTAATGCACCTCACAAGTAGACCAGGTAAAATATTTCCCCAGATTAGTATGCATTCAAGGCCAACTCATCCCTGCCGTAACTCCACTGGGGCTGAATGGACTTAGACCAGGAATTAATTTAGCCCGCTATCCCGGGTTCATCTGCACATTAGGTGCACAAAACTAGAATCCATGTACACTGGGTACAGACCGAATTTCCATGATGTGGTGACATTATAAACGTATGGGTTTTCGATGTTTTACATGACAATCTGTTCCATCCAAAAGGACCTACCATTAAATGCCATCATCACAAAGAGTGCCAGACGCACAGAATGTAACATCACAATTTCCGCTAAATGTTTAGAAAGCCAGCAATTCTCACCTCCAGCTCATCACAGATCAGCCAGTTGCTGGTCACATGACAATATAAGGGAAGAATTGCATTGCAGAATTGTGATTCACCCATTCTGGGAAATGGACACTTTCCCCAGTTAGTAAAATATCCATTTACTGCCCTTGAGCATTTTTCCAGAACTGCAAGGAAGGAGAGAAGACAGGCAATGTGGAAAGGACATAGTAGTAATGAGAAGTTGCTTTCTCAGAGAAGACACCCAGGCCTATCGTTTACTCCCATTCCATGGCAGCTACTGCTCAGTGCAGGACTAGATGCTGAAATCCCATATCAATTTGGAGCTATTTCTCTTTCCCCCATTCCATTTCTTGTTTCTTAACAGGCTTTTTTCTTTGTACATCTCTCCATCTTTTTTCAGTTACCATCATTTGAAGACGCGCGTCCTCTGCAGTTATTATTTATTCAACCCGAACGCTGTATGATTTCATCTTGAGTTACAGTTTGTCTGAAAGATGTTTAGTGCCCCTAACTGCCATTGGCTTTCCTGGGATTTGAAGGTAGTGGGGAGCACTTTGCCCTAAAAGTAGGTGTATCTAGTGTCCTTGCTAAGACGAATTAGGGCCCAATCCTGTTCTCCATGAAGTGGATGGCAAAAGTCCCATTTCCCTCAAGGGCACAGGATTAACCCCTTACTGAGCATCACCTGAAAAGCAAAGGAAGAGAGAAGTGGAGAAGAAGAGAAGACAGAGAAAGAGGGTGAAAGGAGATGATGATGAAGAAGAAACTAAGGAGAGAGAATGGGTGGAGGAGTGGGAAACAGGGGATTTTTAAATGTACAGTAATGAAATCTGCTCCCTTCACCTCCTCCCCCAGGAGCCTCCTGGCAGAGGGGCAGCTTCAGCCTTTGTGTCTGTTTATTTTAAACGATATGCGTGAGTCATAAAGGGCCTGAACTTACAAATGCTCAGCACCTCCTGCAAAGTAAGGAGCACTCTCAACTTCACTGAGTGCCACGGGGGCCAAGGAACGCAGCACCTGGTGCAATCCAGGGAAGGGAGCACAGTTCAGGGCCTGTTTGCAAACTTGGTCAGTCACTTAAATCTGTACCAAGACCCCCTAAATATCCATTTGGGGCACCTACAGGAAGTGCTGGCACTTACCACCACAAAATGCTTGTCTCATCCTGCTGTCCTTGACTAACTCCAGCATGGAGATCATGACGTTCAGGATCATTCCCACAAAAGTGATACACTCAAGAGCTGCAGAGAAAGGCCAGAAGAGAAGGAAGACAGACAATCAGCTGCTCTCTGCCTTCTGACAACACACTTAGAAACACCGTGGGGCAGGATGCTATGGGTTCCGAGGCCATTGGCGCTGCGTAAGCAGAGCAGAATGGCTTTAAAGCAGCCATTGAAAGCCAGTGGGGGGTTCACCCTGAAGAGGGGAATCCTCCACAAGTGTACAGCTGGGCCACATGCCCAACTCACTCCCAGAGTAAGGGGAGAGAGCACTGGGGTGGGATGGGAAGTGGGGTGGAGAAGAACTCCACTAGACCTGATCTTCCACTCATTCCCATCCTTAAGGTACTTCACTCAGGGGCATAAGATAGAGCTTGCACCTCCGGCTGGATGGCTCATGGTCTGGAGGCCAGAACTAGCAACGGCAGTTAATCTTGTGTTTCTACACACACACACACACACACTCAAACAGAGCTCTGTTTCGCGGTAACATTTTTAGGTAGAGAGACAATCCCCTGTCCTTAAATGAAAAACAATAACTTTGAAAGAAAAGAGGGAAGTGACCGTACCATAGGCGGATGACAGGTTGCCCAACGTAACAAAAATAAACTCTTCAGGCAGCTCCAGACGATACAGCAGCTCGCACATGACATCATTGAAATAGCAGCGTGCCAGAGTCACTAAGGTGTTGCTAGCTGCCACTTTTAGTTCATTTGTTGCTTCCTAAAAACAAAAACCAAAAGAGAGAGACTGAGGTGACTGAAGCCGGTTGCACTAGCCAGAGTTCTTTACATGAGTCAAGTCCTTATTTCTGTGCACAAGTTGTGAATGAACCAACCCAACTTTCTGAGGGTAGAGTCATTTGTCATAAATATTCCTCGAGTCACTTGGCTAAACAGTTTTTGGCCTTTGAGTTGCTTGCAAGCTGCTTCGTTAGCCTATTCACTGTTAGCTACTTGTGGTGGGTGACTGGTCACCACAGTCACATGATATTTTCCCTGCCCTTCCCTTGCTCTAGCCGCTCCAGACAGAATTTGTAAATGTGGAATAGAAAATACCCAACTCATGCAGTAAGTCCTCAGCAGCTCCCCGGGGCAATGAGCTCAGCCGTGAGGTCCACACGGACAGTAGCACGCGCGAAGATGTCTTTTATGCGGCCCATCAGTGTAGAACTTTACAGATGAGACTAACTATGGAGGAGTTGTAGGATCAGTTGGGACCCAGAAAAAATAAAGCAGGACACAGAGAAATGAAAAGCCTGAGGAGAGAACAAGATTCATTTCAGAAAACTGCAAACTAGCACCTCTGGAGAGGACGTAGAAGTAACTGACATAGTGGGAGGGAGAAAAGTGAGAAGCAACAAGTGCCCTGGGGGTGACAGTGGAAAACAAAGTCAACAGGTATATGCAAGGTGTGATGGCTACCACAAAGAGCCAGGTGGGTTGGGTCTTTTACACACAGGGCTCATGGCACAAAGCAGGAAGACAACAGTTCCTGTCTGTTCAGCTGAGCTGTGACTGCATCTGGAGGAGTGCCTTTTCTAGCACCACATTCCCAGAGAGATCAACAAATGGGAAGTCATTCCTGGGAGAGCAAAAAAGAATGCAGGGGGCTGGCAGAAGTGACTTCTGGATAGAGCCCTGCAACCTGACCCAAATCCTAGGGGACCGGACCACAGGCATCCGGGTCAGGTTGGGTGAGAAAACAACTGGACCCTCTTGGGGTGGGGTCAGGTCAGCTCTCCTCCTTTAGCCCCTGGGATCGGCACAACCGTGACTGCGTGTTCCTGCCAGCCCCACCTCCTTCCTGCGCTGCCCGTGCTGTGGAGCGAGGATGCCGAGGAGTCACAGCATCTCCCTCTCTCTCTGCAGCACAGACCCAGCGCAGCAGGGCCCGTGTCAGAGGATGGAGCCATTGCTGCTCACAGTGGCCGCTGCACCAGCCCCAGGAGCAGGATGCAGCGGCAGGATCCGGTCTGGGGGGAAGGGTTGGGACCAGGATGGAAAATGATTCTGCCTCTCAGGGTGAGGTGAGTGGGCCGGGGGCCAGTTCAGGTTGGGCCCGAGCAGACCCCTACATCTGCAGACAGACGGAAAGAGCTGTCTGTGTCCGATGCGGCCAAGGGATGACTCGGAGGGAGAGAGGATAATACCATACAACTACCTGGAGGGTGTGAACACCAAGGAGGGAGAGGAATTTTTTAGGATAATACATTTCGGTAAAAGTAGGAGTAACGGGAGTAAGCTAAAAAAGGACATTCAATTAGACTTTGCTAACAGGAAAAATGCCCCAACTGTGAGACAGGGCTATTAGGTTATGACATAGTCGGAAAAGAGGCGGAAGTTCAGTCCTTAGGGGCTTTTCAAATTAGTTTGGCCAAAACAGTGGAAAATGGCTGCTGGGAATGCTCCTGCATTAGCAGGGAAATGGACTGGATGATCCAATAGGTCTTTTCCATCTCGGTCTCCTGTGAGTCTCGACATCTGTGTGACCTGCATGCCAAGGTCATAACCCACTTTGGAATGTTCAAAGCCGATCAGATCTCTGAATGGGAGAGGTTAGGGGTCAGACGGGGTCTGCATCAGATCTCTTGATTGGCTAAACGTTCCAGTGGTTCTGCTTTAAAAGGCATGCTTCTGCAAACTGCAATCATAACAGACAGCTCCGCTGGGGAGAAGCCCCTTCCATTCATTTTTAAATGTAAGGAGGATTTTTTTAATTGAAAATTGTCACTGAGAACTTATCAATACATAAGCACTACATAATTCAAGTAATTAATCAAATGAATTAACATAATTAATCACTCTCCTTACAGTGAGTATGATAACTCCCATTTTTTCATGTTCTGTGTGTATATAAATCTCCTCACTGTATTTTCCACTGAATGCATCCAATGAAGTGAGCTGTAGCTCACGAAAGCTTATGCTCAAATAAATTGGTTAGTCTCTAAAGTGCCACAAGTCCTCCTTTTCTTTTTATAATTAATCAAGTAATTCAAATAATTAAAGGAGTCGGAGGCCAAGACAAGCAGTTCAGTTGGCCTCCTAGTACTTTAATGGAAACTAAAATGCCTTCTGTCTTGGCCCTTAATAGAGAAATGGACTTTGTCGAATGCAAGTATTAATCAATGGAAAAAAGGGGTCTGAATATTCCTCCTGGGGGAATTCTGCACTACTGCACATGTGCATAATTAATGAGCCCTGCATATTTTTATTTTTTTGCACAGTAAAAAGCTTCTGCTGAAATGCACCTGCCGTTCCATCTCTTGCCCACCAAAGGGTGCTGTGGGAATAGAACAAAGCAGCAACTCCCTGTCAGCGAAGGAAGAGGGAGAGCCTGTCTTCTTCACAGCAGGCCAGGTCAGGAGACAGGGGCTATGGGGAGACAGACAGTGTTGGATGCTGGGGTGGGGTCAGTCAGGGGCTCATAAGGGCTAGTGGGGGAGGACAGACTGGGGCAGGGGCTGAATGGGAGTGGAGGCACAGAGTTAGAGGAGGAGGGAGGTTCAGGGCCTCATAGTGATGGGGGAGGAGGTGCAGAGCTACATAAGGACAGGGGGTGGTTGGCTGGGGGCACAGAGACACATAGGGACAGGGGGAGGGGGTACAGGGACACATTGTTAGGATATAGATGTTCAGGCCTGTCTGTAAAGGCCTATAATCTAAGCATTTAGGTGTATTCTTATCACTTGGCTAGTGATAGAGGTATAAAAGAAAGAATCAAAATCACTGTCTGCCAGTGTAAGGTCTTTCTCTTACTGTGACAGTCTGAGGCCCTGTGCTTAGGCTAAGGCCTTTGGCTAAGCAGCAGAGGCAGCCATAAGCTGGGAAGTGACAGGTCACCTCCTCACATTCCCAACTAGTCACATTGAAAGAAGGTGCTATTGGGCTGTTAGGAACACAATCCTGTCCTGATAATGCCTATCGCCTCCAGACAAAGGGAAGGGCCTAGAAGCTGTCAAAGGAAACTTAGTTTGATAGCATCCTGTCTGGCAAGAACTCACTTATCACTAGCTGGGATGTGAAATCCTCATTTCTGTGTTTGTTCTATCACTGTAGTCCCCATTTCCCCATTGTTTGTCTGTATAATGTCTGCCTGGTTCTGTGATTGTTTCTCTCTGCTGTATAATTAATTTTGCTGGGTGTAAACTAATTAAGGTGGTGGGATATAATTGGTTAAATAATCCTGTTACAATATGTTAGGATTGGTTAGTTAAATTTCAGGAAAATGATTGGTTAAGGTATAGCTAAGCAAAACTCGAGTTTTACTATATAGTCTGCAGTCAATCAGGAAGTGAGGGGGTGGGTGTGTGGGTGGGGGAAATGGGAACAGGGAATGGGGGTGGGGAAATTGGAATCATGTTTTGCTGAAGGGGGAAATGGGAACAGGGAATGGGGGTGGGGAAATTGGAATCATGTTTGGCTAAGGGCAGGAATGGGAACAGGGACACAGGTGTAAGGCTCTGTGGTGTCAGAGCTGGGAAGGAGGATACTAAGGAAGGAAACTGGAATCATGCTTGCTGGAAGTTCACCCAATAAACATCGAATTGTTTGCACCTTTGGACTTCGGGTATTGTTGCTCTCTGTTCATGTGAGAAGGACCAGGGAAGTAAGTGGGTGAAGGAATAAGCCCCCTAACACACATGGGGATAGGGGGAGTGGGTTTTGAGTGGGGGTGGAGAGACACAAGTGGACAGGGTGTGCAAGGACCCATGGGTGTGCAGGAACACATGGAGACAGGGGCAGATGTGCCTTACTGAATGGGAGAGGTTAGGGGTCAGACAGGGTCTGCATGGGGGGAGCTGCCTAACAATTCCTCCCTGCCCCTCCCAAAAAAACTGTTCCATACTTTTCCCACCCATACCCAGCAACGCTCCAAGTTCACACTCAGGCTCCTTCCCAGCAATTTACTTCCCTCTCCCTCAGCTCCTCCATTACCCTTGACTCTACCAAGCCTTTGCACTGCGCCTAAGGGGTGCAAGAAATATGGTTCTGTATTGAGTTTAAATGAATTATTACTCAGAGTTCTCTATTAACATGCATAGTAAGGAATTGGTTTGTCAAAAAACATTTCCTGAATCCTTTTTGTTGTCTGTATTCATACAGACATACTTGCTGACAGGTATTTTGAAATAAATAACCAAGAATAATTTTAACGGGTGTAATTATATTGTATTATTTTGATAAGCAAAATATGCAGAATTTTGCAGCACTTCTAAAATATTGTACGCATCATTTTTATTTTTTTGTTGCAGAATTCCCCCAGTAGAAACTATATAGATAAGGGTCCCTTCAATGCTATAATCTCAATAATATGTCATCATGATAAAGGAGTGTTGGCTAGGATTTAGAGCAGGGAGTCAGTTCACTTGGGTTTTATTCACATTCTTTGACTAACTTGCTAAGTGGTGTTGAGCAAGTTACTTAATTCCCTGTGACACAAGTCATCCGTAAATGGGGATAATGCTTCCCATTCTCACAAGGGTGCTGTGAGTCTTAATTCATTAGTATTAGGGAAGTGCTTTGAGATTTTTGGACAAAGATGCTAAAGAAGGGCAAAGTATTATTAGAAGAGATTACTGCTTGTCGGATCGTGTACTTTTACTGTCTACAGCCCATGTACTCCACTGTGTGTAAAAGGACAGTGCTCTCTTTATAGAGCATTATATCGTCCTGATCTGTAAGAACAGCATTTTGCATGATGAGTTTATGCCTGAGGACAGAAGGGCGAATACTGATTCTACTGATGGTGCGCCAGGCCAAGTTCTACACTGAATTACCCCCGTGCAGTCCCCTGTACCCCCATGAAGTAAGGCAGAATTTGGTGTGGACACCTGGAAAGCGGATGTAATTTCATGAAACTGCCCTACCTCATCCTTTTGCAGTTTCTCGAGCAGAACTGTCAGAACGATAGCCAGCTTGGTCTCGGCTATAAAGGCAATCCTGAGGGCAATTTTGCCCTTATCTTGGTCATCCCTATGTGCCAGGAGGGAAACAACCTCATTATAAACACCTGAAATTAAATAAAAGGATTCGGCTGGTTACCATTGATAGTAGAAATTGGTGCTGGCCTCTTTGATTCACTATCCAGTAAAGATTCTGCAGGAGCCCAAACACTGTGAGAAGTAGACTTGGGAATCCTGGAAATCCTCTTCCTTCCTCCTCATGACCAGGTTTGTTTGCTGAACTACTCAGTGTGCCTGGGGGGAAATCATAATGAAGCAAATTTGCTCCTTTCAAGTAGATCCCCACGGAAAATAATCTTCCTTTCCCTCTTTACTGTCAATTGATGAGTTTTGATAGCATACAGAGTAATAATTTAACTCTAAGCCAAGAAATAGACCTAAGTTAAGCACCTGCTTAAGAGTTTTGCTTAATCAGGGCCTCATTTTCAAAAATCCTGAGCACCCAGATGTACCTATTGGCTATGCTGGGAACTTTTGGGGCTCGGTATCTCTTGAAAATCAGGCCAATGTTGTAGACCTCAGTATGAATTTAGAAGCCTAACTTTAGGCACCTTGTTTTGAAGGAAGCCTTTAATCTTATTTTATGGTAGTTTAAATACTTGCAGAGAAGACTCATGGAACGGAGTTCATCCAGTTCATAGAATATCAGGGTTGGAAGTGACCTCAGGAGGTCATCTAGTCCGACCCCCTGCTCAAAGCAGGACCAATCCCCAACTTTTGCCCCAGATCCTTAAATGGCCCCCTCAAGGATTGAACTCATAACCCTGGGTTTAGCAGGCCAATGCTCAAACCACTGAGCTATCCCTCCCCCCTGTACAGTTGCCTGTAGAGATCATAAAGGAATTCCCCCGCCCCCCCACCCCCATGCACAATTGGCGAGGTGTATGCTGTGAGTGGGGTGGGGTGGGTCCCTCCAACCTTCATCTGAAGCATCAGGGATTGACCATAGCAGGAGATGGGACACCTGGTAGGGTGGACCAGGGGTCTAAGATGGTTCAGAGAATCTGTTTCCTTAGCTGTCCTGCTCACATGCTCAGGGTCCAACTGATCTCCAGAGTTGTGGGTGGGAAGGAATTTCCCCCTGGTCGGATTGGCAGGGCCCTTTGAGTGGGAGGATGGGGCACTGATCACCTGCTAGGATAATCTGAGTATATCTGACCTAATCAATTCTCGACCATTGCAAGGGCCTCAGGCATTGGTGGAACCTCAGTCTCTCCTGTCCTCTGCTGATGGCACACAACAGTTTTGTCTCCTAAAGACTGAAATGTTTTCATCCAAGACAAGTTTTGGGGTTCAGTGTAGGGTTGCTAGGTGAAATTTAGTGGCCTGTGAAATACAGGAAGTCAGACTAGATGATCTAATGGTCCCTTCTGGCCTTAAACTCTAGGAAACAATGAAATGGCTGGTGTATTAAAAAAATCAGGATTTGATCTCCCATGTATCTCTTCGCTCTGGGCAGAAATTCTCCAGGAGACTTAATATTTCACAAGAAATCTGAAATACCGTGTTTATCTGTCTCCATTGTAACAGCATTCCAAGCACGAAGGAGGAACTAACAAGATTTCCCCTTCCCAGGAAAGACAGCTTGAGGTTAGGTGATTGCCCATCCGTTATGCAAATTGCATCCTTCAGTTGTAACACCCAGATGCAAACGGAATCATAACTGTAACCTACAGTGCCCATCTGTGTGGGATGAGGAGCACTAGTGTTGCTAAGAAATGTGACCCCATGCTTTGTTCTCTTGCATTTAAGATATTAGCAGAGCTTCATTTAGACAGCTAGAGGAGAAGTCCTTCTGCATTTTTTGTTCTAATTTCCCCTGTCTCTGATGGAGTTGGCTCCATGGATGCAGAAGACACAAAATGAGGACCCATAACAAACATAAAACAACTGGGAGAAAAGAAGGAAGACCTCCCCCATAACATTCCCTACAAACTCAGATTCTCAGGAAAGTTTCCAAGTCCAGAGGCTGTAGGCCAACTCCTTAACTGGTGTAAATCAACACAGCTACAAGGAAGTCAACAGAGGGACACTGGTTTACAGCAGCTGAGGTTCTGCTCATACACATGGAGAACATTACAGCTAATCTGTATGCATATGCTTTCTAAATGTGTGTGTGTGTGAATATAGAATGGATATAGAGAATACAATGCTGACCCTTACCTCTGTCGGTTACCTCCCGCTCACTCACAAATTTGTTCATGTTTTAATCTTTCCTCAACACTTCCTCCAGTCCTTTCTCCAAAGAGCTCCAGTACTGATAGGCAGCTGGCCTCTCAGGCTGTCCTGTCCTGTCCAGGATAGCCAGTTCAGATTATGCAAGCACTATTATGACATCCCTGTGACTGTGGCATAGCACATAAACTGCTGCTGGCCAGGTCGGTGCTGTGATGACATGGACAAGATCCTCAAAGGTATTTAGGCTCCTAACTCGCACTGAAATCAATAGATGTGAGGAACCTAAATACGTTTCAATATCTGGGCCCATCCATGTATGCAGTCCAATAGGTGGCTAAATTTGCTCCAGTGTAGAATTTCTCATTCGCTCTAAATCATTTTGAATTTTGGTTCCATCCCTCTCTCAGTTTGTCACACTTTCCAAGATTGGTTTTATTGAAAAATCTGCTCCTGGTTGAATTGATAGAAAATAAAAGCACCGAACAAAGAAAGAGAAGAAACTGCCTTGGAGAATGCACAGTGACGCTTGAGTGTGGTTGGTTGGTTGGAATGCACAGTGACACTTGAGTGTGGGTGGTTAGTTTCCTTTGCTTTTTAATTCGGTTGATTAAAAAGCTTGATGAAATCTTATTGGACTGCATTACAAATATTGATTTTGATATTGTTTTACAATGAATTGAAATTTATTCTTAATTTCCATGTCCCACCAAACAAATCAACTAAATTATTTTTTGTTGTGTTTAATACAGTGTGGTGTCATATGTATGGCCATAGGTAGAGCCCACACTTGATTTGGGAGATTATGTTATGTTTAAAGCATTCAGAGTGATGACACTCTTTGCAGTATACCATGTGGAAAAAGAATTCCAATTACATGTGTCCTTTGCTGTGTATAACAGATTTTGTGCCTTACCCTTTCTGAATTTGCCCTTACACGGACATGCTATTCTTTTGTACTCCTCCTTAGTAATTCGTCCATGTTTTCCCATTTTGTAGGATTTCTTTTTGATTTTCAGGTCATTACAAAACTTCTGATGGAGCCATTGGCCTCTTACTATTCTTCCTCTCTTTCCTTTGCATTGGCAGTTGTGCCTTTAATATTGTCTCCTGGAGGTTAAACTTCCAGCTTTCCTGAACTCCTTCAGGCCTTCGACTTTTTCCCCAGGGGTCGCTACCTACCAATTCTCTGAGGACGTTCAAGTCTGCTTTTGGAAGCCCTTCTCCTGTCATTCTCACTCCTTAGAATCATGAAATCTGTCCTTCATGATCCCTTTCACCCAAATCACCTTCCACCTTCACATTCACCACCAGCTCCTCCCTGCTGGTCAGAATCACGTCTAAAATGGCTGTCCCCCCGCTTACTTCCTCCATTTTCTGAAACAAAGCATTGTCCCCAGTACATTCCAGGAACTTATTGGGTAATTTTGGGTTTTACCATATTCCTTTTTCAGCAGCTGTCTGGGTAGGTGAAGTCCCCCATTACGATCAGGATTTGTGTTTTGCATATTTCTGTTGTTTGTTCTAGAAATGCCTCATCTCCCTCCTCTTCCTGATTTGGAGGTCTGTAATAGACCCCTACCAGGACCTCACCCCTGTTTATTCCCTCTTTTATCTTTACTCGGAGACTTTCAGCTGGTCTGCTTCTCACCTCCTTCTGACCTCAGAACAGGTTTACAATGCAATATGTCCTCTCTTTTTTCCTGCCTGTCCTTCCTCAACAAGCTATAGCCCTCTATACCAATAGTCCAGTCATGAGAGTTATCCCATCAAGTATCTGTGATGCAGTTAAGCTCAGTTAAGATTTATGTACTTAAACTCCCAGTTCTTACTGTTTATTCCCCATTATTATTCCTCCTTGCTTGTGTGTACAGACATCTAAGATGTTAAGCAGATGCCCCCATGGATTTCCCTCTTATTTCTCCTATAATTCTACTGCAATTTTCCACATCTACTTCTCCCCACACAGCTAATCCTCTATTAAGGCCACTTTTTTTACCTGGTGGCTTTTTTCACCTGCCCCCTCTGAACTTAGTTTTAAGCTCTTCTCCTAAGGTTGCAAAAAGAAAAGGAGTACTTGTGGCACCTTAGAGACTAACCAATTTATTTGAGCATGAGCTTTCGTGAGCTACAGCTCACTTCATTGAGTCAGTGCATGAAGAGGTTCTTCTCCTTCTTGGTCAGACGGACCCCATCTCTTCCCAGCAAACCTTCTTCCTGCAATAGCATCCCACGGTAGAGGAAGTCAAACCCTCCCAGAGACCCATCTTCATAACCCTATTCTGTGGGTATGCCTACCATTGAGTGTGTATTGAGCAGAAAGAACACTCAGTGCAGGAGACAAGGGGACTGAGTTAAACTGCAGATGTCAGGTTCACATACTTCCATTTTCCGTGACTAATCGCTTAAGCTAGTGGGGATGGCCACGGTATAAAAATATTTCTGGAGATCAGCATGTGATTATTTGTATTGCAGTACAGCCTCACAGTCCCAGTCACAAACCAGGATCCCATTGCGCTAGGAACTGTACAAACAGAGAACAAGATGGGCCTTAACTGTCATTAATTAACACATATTAACAGCACAACAAACAGACAAGAGGATAATAAAGCAAGCAAAAAATCCCCCTTTGACCAGATACCAGCAGATAACTAACATAGTGCTACCTATTTCGGGAACTTTCTTCCTGAGTCAGGGTCTGATGTGACTCAGCCCCTGTTCCATGCCATTGTGTAAAGTGGGGACTCGTACATTTGCACAAGATGGAAAGTATACAGTGGCACACAGTTGAGGCCTACTCCATTTTTAGTACATAAACAGCAGGCCACTCTGCAAGAAGCTAAGGGCATGGTCAGCACAGAGAGTTTGCCTGTCTCTGTGCTGGTGTTCTGCACCCCTCACTGTCTACACCTGGCTCCATAAAGTCAGGCCTTTCCAAAATGCAGCATCAGCTAGGAGCACAGGTAATTGTAATAATGCTTGCTCATTGCAGCTGTTAACATCCGGGCAATGCATCCACATATAAGTCCACTACGGACGGACCAGTGATGGGAAGAGTGTCCATGCATGTGACAAGTAACACCATGACCTATGTAATGCCACAGAACAAATTAAGATCAAGAACAGAACAACAGTCTGTGTGGCAAAGCCATGACAAACACTGTGCAGGCATCAAGGAGCTCATAAATTAGCACCTCATCCCCCAAACACTGCCTCAGCTTGTCTTAGAGCTTAGGCAACAGTAGACCCTCAAAAGGAGGAGGCCACAGCTTTCCACCCGTGGTCACTGTGATGTTAACTGGCTGCATTTGACAAGAGCTGGATCATAGGTTGACTTTGAGTGTATTTACAGGGGGCAAGGTTTTCACAACACAAGCCTTGTGCACACACACAAATAGTGTTCTGCAGCAGTGCAAGCTGAGCTGCAGCAATGAGCAGCGGGATCCTGCTTGGGCTCGTAATTCATACACTTCTCTCACTAATGAGGATCAGCAGATCAACCCACACTGAATGCAGCTTGACAATATACCATCACTTAAAACACATTACAGCCAGAGAGGATGATAAATATTCCATTTAGACACATTTTGTACAAGGCCCAAAATGACTGAGGGGATGCAAGAAAACAAAGCTGGTAAACACAGAAAATGCATTTGTCATAAATATAAAGGGAAGGGTAAACCCCTTTAAAATCCCTCCTGGCCAGAGGAAAAATCCTCTCACCTGTAAAGGGTTAAGAAGCTAAAGGTAACCTCGTTGGCACCTGACCAAAATGACCAATGAGGAGACAAGATACTTTCAAAAGCTGGGAGGAGGGAGAAAAAACAAAGGGTCTGTGTCTGTCTGTATGCTGCTTGTGCCGGGGATAGAACAGGAATGGAGTCTTAGAACTTTTAGTAAGTAATCTAGCTAGGTATGTGTTAGATTATGATTTCTTTAAATGGCTGAGAAGAGTTGTGCTGAATAGAATGACTATTCTTGTCTGTGTGTCTTTTTTGTAACTTAAGGTTTTGCCTAGAGGGATTCTCTATGTTTTGAATCTAATTACCCTGGAAGGTATCTACCATCCTGATTTTACAGAGGGGATTTCTTTACTTCTATTAAAAGTTTTCTTGTAAGAAAACTGAATGCTTTTTCATTGTTCTAAGATCGAAGGGTGTGGGTCTGTGGTCACCTATGCAAATTGGTGAGGAATTTTTACCAAACCTTCCCCAGAAAGTGGGGTGCAAGGGTTGGGAGGATTTTGGGGGGAAAGACGTGTCCAAACTACATTTCCCAGTAAACCCACTTAAAGTTTGGTGGTGGCAGTGGAAATTCCAAGGGCAAAGGGTAAAATCAATTTGTACCTTGGGGAAGTTTTAACCTAAGCTGGTAAAAGTAAGCTTAGGAGGTTTTCATGCAGGTCCCCACATCTGTACCCTAGAGTTCAGAGTGGGGAAGGAACCTTGACAGCATTACTGGAAAAACAGCTGCAGATTGACTCCTGCTAGCAAGAAGCTTCTGTACAATGTACAGTAAGATATTGGGCTTAACCCAACGCAGGGCTAGGCTGAATTAAAGTCAGTCAAAGTTTTGCCTGAGTAGGGTATGAGGCCCAGCTCCTCAAAGGTCTTTAGACTCCTAACTTCCACTGAAATCAGTGGAAGCTAGGAGCCTAAATACCTGCTCTAGAATTTGACCCAATAACAACAATAATAATAATTTGCATTTATGGAGAGATTTTCTTCTTCAAAGCATTTTACACACATGTTTTCTAACTCTCTGCTTCAAATAAAAGCCATTCTTGACAGACAATTATATTTTTCCGTCACAGCACAGATCAATAGGCAAGTGAAGAGAACACAGTTTCTTAATGGGATTTTAAGCAGGTTCTCGTATGGAAAAAAAATTAAAGATCCAGCACTCAAAAGATGACTCTGCTTAGCTGTGTGCCTTGTGGCTTAAAGCAGAATTCCAAGAACATTACTTCGCTTTTTGAAAGCATTTCTCAATTAATGACAACTCAAAATATCCGCTTCTACCTAGTGGTGTGGGTTTGCATAACATGTGTTGTTTGTATTCCCTGTTTTCGATATCTTTGCCTAAAAGATAAAATACATCAGAATCTACTGAGACAATTTGCACTTCTGCACAAAGCCACAACAGCACTAAGAATGTATATATTTGTTAGCAAATAGGATCATTAGGGAGAAGGAAAAGGATAATCTCAGAAAGAGGCTCTCTCTTTCTCCTTCACTTTATTCTATATAGGTTTTTATACTGTTCTCACCAATGAAGTATCTGAGCAGCTTCCTCTAGTACATTAATAATATGACTCACATCTGTCATGGTAATATCTTTTATTGGACTAACTTCTGTTGGTGAAAGGACTGCACAGAGTTCTCCTTCAGGTCCTTGAATGGTTATTTCTTTCACCAACAGAAGTTGGTCCAACAGAAGATATTACCTCAGCTAGGGTGACCAGATGTCCTAATTTTATAGGGACAGTCCAGATATTTGGGGTTTAGGCGCCTATCAATCCCACCCCACCCCCATCACGATTTTTCATACTTACTATCTGGTCACCCTATCCCTCACCCACCTTTTCTCTCTAATATCCTCGGAATGACATGGGAGACAAGCCATGGGAATGACATGCACAGACAAGCCTCATCCTTAGAGTAGAAAACTTCATGGTGCCTGAGAAATAGGCCCTGTCAGCCACAACCCTAATCCCAGGGATTTACCTGATATTTTAGATATACTGGGCCCTGGCTACTGAGCCCCTGGAAGAGAAGGACTGGGACCTGGAACCTGACTTGATGTGTTCACGTTGCAGAAGTATGTACACAGTGTCTGAAAGCAAACAACACTTCAATGGTCATTGAATGAGGGGCCTGTGGAAAAAAAATAGTACAATTGTGCAATTAAAGACTGTGTCAAAATGCACGTGCATAGTACTCAGACTCCCTGAATCCTGGCGTTTCCGAACTTTCCATTGCTCAGTTTTGCAAACTTACTAATTGTTATTTTAATGCAGATTTTTATATATTTGTTGGGCGTCTAAAGATATAAAAATACAGACATCGATTCATATCATTGTCGTGCAAACATCCCCATTTCATTGTTTGTTTTTAAAGAAAAAAGTACAGGACTAGTGGGTGATGCAGTGCACACTTTCCCAAGCCAGCAGAGTTGCTGGACCCCAAGAGATTCCCCCTCTATTCCTGAGTCAACCTTTGCCAGAAGCAAGCAGACAGAAGGACAAAAGTAGCTCTCCATTTTAATAAAGGCTCTTGTAACTTCCTGGGTAAACTGGTCCCTTCCATTCTTTAGCTGACTATTACTCAGGCTCTTTTCTTACTTGCAAACTTGAATTTTGATTTTTCTACGTCATGGCCAGTCTTTATCGTCTCTCTTGTAAACTTGAATGTGCCAATCCCTGAGAGGACATACTTTCTTGTTTTTTCCTGATTCGGCAATCATAGCTCTGGGGATTGAGCTCCCATTTAAGGTACTTTTAATGATGACCCCCAGTCCTTTATTTCATCTATCAGGATGTTCAAAGAGAGCAGCTACCCTTCACTGAACGCCACTGCTCTGACTTTGGATTCCCATGTAGAATGTGTGGGGCTGGGGTAGTTGTCTCAGCTGGATTCTTAATCCAGAGGAAAGACGCTCTCTCCTGTTCAATCAAGATCAGGAATGGCACATAGATTTGGGAGAAAAAGTACATTTTACTTTTACTCTATTTCTTATTTCTCAAAAGGAACAGTACAACAAAGATAAAAACCCCATTGTGAATAATCAATATAGGTATTGATGTATCTTGTCTGAAATGGGACAGCTGCTTTTCTACTCTCGGGATGGATGCCATATCAATAGATAAGATAAAAAGACAGGCCTAACTGAGACACTGAACCCATATTAGGGCCAAATTCTGCTCCTCAGTTACATGAGTACGTCGCTCCCCGACTAGGGCCCAAATCTGTGTAAAGAAGATTAAATCTGGTCCCGAGGGAGTATCGAACAACTTCCAAACTGTTTAAGAAGCGTGGTTGAGTCTAAACTATAAAGACAGTTCCAAATATGGACTGCAGTTCAGGAAAGCAACCTTATTCATCCGAGCATATGAATGATGTAAGAAAATTCTGAAAATGTGGATCTTAGATCATGGTCATAATTTAAAAAAATTAATTGACACAGCTGGACACCATTCACATTTGAAACATAAAGTAGCTTAAAACTGTCCTAGCTTGAAGTGGTTTGAAACTGCTTCAGGAAATGTGGTCCTCTTAGAAGTGTAGATGTGAGCTTGCATATATGGTAAAGCCATGTATACAGAATACATGCTGATTTTAATCCTACAAATTTCCTAAACACTATACAGAATATCTAATTACTTATTTTTAAATCCTAATCAGAGAAAAATTAAAATGATTTGTGCAAATAATTGAATTCTAAGGATTGTGTAACAACAAACACTCTTATTTTCTAGATCTACTGAGAGCTAGCTCTGAGAGAACAAAACAGTATTTTCGGTGTTTATGGTTCTTTACTGAAGCAGGTCTATTCTTTATGTAAGAACAGAAAACAAAAGAATTCACAATATTGTTATCCCTTTTGACCTGAGCAATTAGTGACTATTTTGGGTCTTGTGAGTTGTTTCCATTAGGGGGAGAAATGGATGATGGAGTCAGGTATTTTTTTGACACAATCCTGCTTATTTACAAAGAATGTACCCAAAGTTCTATTTCCCTAACGACAGCAGGAATAGTTTCTTGGCTCACAATTCCAAGCCTCTTTCTATCCAGCAGTCTACCCTAAAGCGCTCTCTCTCTCTCTCAACTTTTACTGAGATCACACTATAAATACTTCTCTGGGGTTCCTTTGTGCTTCTGCGGTGTCACACTCCCTCTCTTCCTCCCCCCTGCCCCGAACCCCATCCCCCTGCATTTGCATTCAGACCCTAGTGAAAGCCCCTTCCACTGTATGGCTCAACTCCTATTCCAGCTTCACTTGATGGTGACTTCTATTAAGTCAGCCATCTATTCCACAAAAGAGCTTGATTGTTTTACATTGATCCTGAATAAAGGACAACTGGTATGCCCACCAGCTTCAATAAGGCTTCCCCTTTCCCCGGCATAACTATCTGTTTTCATGTTGTTTTTATAAATCTGTATATTGTACATGTCCGCAAAACCCACAGCATTCTTTTATTTTTACTAACCTGAAACAGGATATTGAATGCATAATTTCAGTTACACCAATGTAAATCTGTGGTAATTCATTAGAATTATTCCATCTTTATCCTGGTGGCAAAATATGTTAGCACGTCACTAGAGAAAACATGACACTTTTTGATAATTGTTATTGTTGCCGGCACCCAGTGCCGAGAGGCTAAACAACAGCTGAGGTTGGTTCGCTACCCGGTGTGCTACACCCAATAATCACAACGGGGTGGAGAAGCAGAAAAGTTTATTTGCAGCTGCAAAAAGGTACAGGGAGAATAAGATCTCAAATCTTGCACCCAGAGCAGGAAGTTACACAGGCTTTTATACATCCTTTTTCCCAGCATACCTTTCCAATAGCAAGCTGCCCTAAGTATCCATATAGCCAGCCAATCCAGTTCCCAGCTAGTTCCCTTGTTCTCTGTATCATTTGTTAAACTATACATAAAGCTGCTTTATTCAGCATTGTTCTTCCATATCTGCCCTGATCGGCCTTGTTTAGTTTCAGGCAGTCTGACTCTGCAACATATTGTTGCAGATCCTCAGCATAACTGCTGCGAGTGCCTCCAGGCGGGGGGGCCAAGGACACTTGGGCCTAGTACGCAGAGCTGCTGCGAGTGCCTCCAGGCGGGGGGGGGGGAGGGCAAGGACACCTGGGCCTAGTGCGAGGGGGCTTCATCGACGCTTGTGGTCTTCTATCCCCTCGAGTTACCTAGTGGCCATGCCCCAGTGTCCCCAACAACTCCCCTGCTCAAAGCAGGACCAATCCCCAACTAAATCATCCCAGCCAGGGCTTTGTCAAGCCTGACCTTAAAAACTTCTAAGGAAGGAGATTCCACCACCTCCCTAGGTAACGCATTCCAGTGTTTCACCATCCTCCTAGTGAAAAAGTGTTTCCTAATATCCAACCTAAACCTCCCCCACTGCAATATGAGACCATTACTCCTTGTCCTGTCATCAGCTACCACTGAGAACAGTCTAGATCCATCCTCTTTGGAACCCCCTGGCAGGCAGTTGAAAACAGCTATCAAATCCCCCCTCCTTCTTCTCTTCTGCAGGCTAAACAATCCCAGTTCCCTCAGACTCTTTCCAATTTTTCCACATCCTTCTTGTAGTGTGGGGCCCCATACTGGACACAGTACTCCAGATCTCCAGAGTAGATATGTGGACAGAGTTGGCAATGGGTTTGTTGGAAGGATCGGTTCGTGGGTTAGTGTTTTTGTTGTGTGGTTGCTGGTGAGTATTTGCTTCAGGTTGGGGGGCTGTCTGTAAGTGAGGACTGGCCTGTCTCCCAAGATCTGTGAGAGTGAGGGATCATCCTTCAGAATAGATTGTAGATCCTTGATCCTGCCCTGGAGATCTTTTAGTTGGGGGCTGAAGGTGACAGCTGGTGGCGTTCTGTTCCTTTCTTTGCTGGGCCTGTCCTGGAGTAGGTGACTTCTGGGTATTCTTCTCTTCAGCAGGTAGTTTTAAGATCGCTTGATAGAGATCCTGTAGGTGTTTGTCTCTGTCCGAGGGGTTGGAGCAAATGCGGTTGTACCGTAGAGCTTGGCTGTAGACAAGGGATCCTGTGGTGTGGTCTGGGTGAAAGCTGGAGGCTCACCACACGATCCCTTGTCTACAGCCGAGCTCTGCGATACAACCTCATTTGCTCCAACCCCTCAGACACAGACAAACACCTACAAGATCTCTATCAAGCATTCTGACAACTACAATCCCCACCTGCAGAAGTGAAGAAACAGATTGACAGAGCCAGAAGAGTACCCAGAAGTCACCTACTACAGGACAGGCCCAACAAAGAAAATAACAGAACGCCACTAGCCGTCACCTTCAGCCCCCAACTAAAACCCCTCCCACGCATCATCAAGGATCTACAACCTATCCTGAAGGACGGCCCATCACTCTCACAGATCTTGCGAGACAGGCCAGCCCTTGCTTACAGACAGCCCCACCAATCTGAACCAAATACTCACCAGCAACCACACAACAGAACCACTAACCCAGGAACCTGTCCTTCCAACAAAGCCCGTTGCCAACTCTGTCCACATATCTATTCAGGGGACATCATCATAGGGCCTAATCACATCAGCCACACTATCAAAGGCTCATTCACCTGCACATCCACCAGTGTGATATAAGCCATTGTGTGCCAGCAATGCCCCTCTGCCATTTACATTGGTCAAACTGGACAGTCTCTACGTAAAAGAATCAATGGACACAAATCAGACGTCAAGAATTATAACATTCAAAAACCAGTCGGAGAACACTTCCATCTCTTTGGTCACTCGATTACAGACCTAAAAGTTGCAATTCTTCAACTAAAAAACTTCAAAAACAAACTCCAACCAGAAACTGCTGAATTGGAATTAATTTGCAAACTGGATACAATTTACTGAGGCTTAAATAGAGACTGGGAGTGGATGGGTCATTTCACAAAGTAAAACTATTTCCCCATTTTTATTCCTCCCCACCCCCACCCCCCACTGTTCCTCAGACTTTCTTGTCAACTGCTGGAAATGGCCCACCTTGATTATCACTACAAAATGTCCCCCCCCCCCGTTTTCCGGCTGGTAATAGCTCACCTTAAGTGATCACTCTCGTTACCGTGTGTATGGTAACACCCATTGTTTCGTGTTCTCTTTGTATATAAATCTCCCCAGTGTATTTTCCACTGAATGCATCCAGTGAAGTGAGCTGTAGCTCACGAAAGCTTATGCTCAAAGAAATTTGCTAGTCTCTAAGGTGCCACACGTACTCCTTTTCTTCAAGTGAGATGGTAATTCATTAATTCCCTGGGTTACTTCCTGGCCATTTGTGTTGCTTTAGTGCCATTGAGAAAACTGTTCTCAAAATCTCTGGGTCCCCTTGCCCTACGGTGTGGTTATGAAAGCTCCTTCGCAGTTCCTTTTACTTTTCTGCTTTCCAGTTACTGTAAATAAACCATTAACACAATTCTTCTTGTTTCTTCCACATTCATGTCCTAGTTCCAGTTGTCTGGGGCAGAGTCATGAGATGTGTTTGTGACACTCTACACGTTGAGGGAGTGTGCTATGCTGATAAGTAGCACACGGGATCTTTTCAGGGGAAAAGGCAATACGCCGCATTTCTTGAAAATACAACTGTAAGCATACGCATTTAATCACACAGACACACACACGTCCTGCAGATGGTCTTACAGTGACCAGTTTGCTGTAGCTCTTGTCAATCTAATGGCCAGTTAGATTGAACACAAGCGAGGAGTTGGGCTCTGTCGGTCGCGATCCCATGCTCCGAGGCTTTGCAGCACTGAACCCAGAGTCTGATGGCAAAACACCCCAGCTCTAGACTTGTAAATTCCCACTTCCGTCGATGGATTTTGCAATGTCATTCTATAATCGTTAGTCCTTAAGTGGGGTTAATCTCTGGGTTTTCCGCTATTATCATTTGATGGTTTTGTTGGCTTCCCATCCTTAGCTCTTCTTTGTTGTCTTGCCTTCAGGGTGCCTGCCTCGCCTTTGAGGTCATCAATGCTGCGAACATGTTTAGCGTCGGATACAATGGATGTTTTCTGTTTGTCTCCTGATGTTTCCAAGTCTCTCATTTCTTCTTGACCATCTGGACATTTGTGATGGCTTTTCACCTTTATTTTGAACTATGCACACATTTCTCACTCACACCAAACAATTTGATGGAGACTTTCAGACAGGATAACATTTTAGAAAGGATGATATGATTTCTAAAGGGATTACAAAAGAACCTTAGGCAACTTAGTTTGCAATGCAGAGAAGAAACACAACTTAATTTCAGGTTTCAGAGTAACAGCCATGTTAGTCTGTATTCGCAAAAAGAAAAGGAGTACTTGTGGCACCTTAGAGACTAACCAATTTATCTGAGCATAAGCTTTCGTGAGCTACAGTGAGCTGTAGCTCACGAAAGCTTATGCTCAAATAAATTGGTTAGTCTCTAAGGTGCCACAAGTACTCCTTTTCTTTTTACAACTTAATTTGTAATGCAGATAAGAAACAAGACCTTGGAGCAAATACCATAATGAAACCTTATCCTAAAACAAAAGGTGACCAGGGCTGTTTTGGTCTATTCCTGCCTGAAATCAGCTTCAGACATCAGAATCTGGCTGATGCCTCTTTACCAATGGCCCACGAGGCCGTTCCTTCCTGCTCTCAGAAAGGGTGGCGGGCAGAATATGGTCAAATCCTATCATACATCAATCCATTTAATACATGATTATCCCTTCTCTTTCATTATGCAAAGTGCAAACATCGAATCCTACTCCTCTAGGTGCCCTGTAACCCCCATATTCCTCATCTTGGATTGAATTGTGATGTTACACGTAAACCAGGCCATGCAGGGGATCAGGGGAAAGATGAGGAGCTGCCAAAAGTCACTCTTCTCTCTGTCTAGATCTGTGTCTCCTCAATGCCTATGAAATGAGAAGAATTGGACGGTTTTCATTGAAACATGCTGTAAGTTGTGGAATCAGCCCAAAATGAGCTTCCCCAGAGGTACCAGCAAGGAAGGTCAGCAACCCTCGGGTGGGGTGTGAAACAGCCCATCAATAGCCATTGCCCAGCAAGGAAGCTCCCATTCAATGATTCACCTGCATGAGGCCAGAGCAAGGGAATTGCTCCACCTTGCTGGGAGATTGAGCAATGCCCCGCCCCCACCCCAGACATGCCTGGACTGGGGCTTCCCAAGCACATGGACTGAGGGTACAAAAACCAAACCCAAACCCAGGGGCCCACGCTTGGCCTTTCTCCTTCCCCCACCGACACTGCAAGCAAGAAAGACACTGAAGACTTGAGACTCCAACTGAGGGGACTGGCCCAGATTCCAAGGGAGAAATCTGGGTGCTAGGGACTGCAAAATCCAGGAGGGGGAGAAAAACGGCTTCATCTCGTTGTTGCCCAGTCTAGGAGGGTTGAGAGTTCAGACTGTGCACTTAGGTGTTTATTTCCTTTGGTAACTAACTTGGATTTTTTGCTGTTCACTTCATACCACTTAAAATCTCTATTTTGTAGCCAATAAACGTGTTGAGCTGTTCAACTTGACCAGTGAGTTTCCCTGAAGTGGATGGTAAATTCCTCAGTTATCAAAGGCTGGTGTCGAGCCACTTTCCACTGACGAAGTGGGGAAGCAATTCATACGATAGAGAGCCTACTCCTGAGATACAGGGCTGGGAGCTGGGGGGATCCGGCTGGTGCCTCCCTGTGTGACTCAGGAGTGGCTCGGGGAGCATTCATGCGATCAAGCTGGGTGATAACAGCACCTGGTGGGGGTGCTGCTGGTCACTAGCAGGGCATTGGGAGAGACAGCCCAGGCTGGAGAGGGTTCAGGGGGCACAGCGGTCCCTTGGTCCCAGGCTGCACCTCAGGGGGATCCCATCACATTGTCCCCCTCCAGCACTCACAGGGAATAGCGAGCCTCGAGGAGGAGCATTTGGGCTTTGCTGTGAGGTGTCACTTTCCAGTCTGTGCTCTGTCTCTTCTCCTGGACACACCCCTGTCAATCAGGAATCACTCAGCTGTGCTCTGCAGAGAGCTGACTGGTGACACAGGGCGCAGCCCAGGACGGGACGGAGGTGTGGCAATGCTGAGCGTCACAGGCCATGGGTTTAGAGAGCTAGAAAATCACAGGCACAACACGGATCCACACAGCGGAGTTAGGTGCCGAAACTCCCCGTACAGTGCATGGGCCACACAGGCACCTTACAATACAACTCCCGAAAGCCAGCTCACTGGGCAGGGAGCCAGCCAAGCCCTTGAATGGGAGAGACTGAGGAGGGGGAGGTGTCCTAGCCCCACCCTTCTCTCACAGCACTCACCTGGGCTGTGTCCAGCTGCCTCGCGTAGCTCGGGGTGTGAGTACCAACCTCAGGGCAGTGTTACACACCAGGGCACACACCCCATGGGGACTGGGAGCTCGATAGTTTGCTTTCACCCACCAAGAGCCAACTCCCCAGGCACGGCAACAGCCTGAAGAGGGAGTCCCAGACACTCCCCTTGGCCCTCTGCTCTGTCCTGCCACCGAGGCAAGCCTGCCTTTGGGCTCGATCTGTGGCTCAGGGAGGCCTGAGCAGGAGCTGGTGCTGCCAGCATCACCCCCCACTGTCCGCAAGGGAGGAAGGATTGAACCAGGGTCCCCATGTTTCAGGTCAGTGTGTGAAGCACGGTGGTGTGGTGGGGCTGTCTCCCGCGCTCCTGTGGAAGTTGGTTCCCCGCGGCTAAATAATGAAAGAGCTCAGGCCGGGGGATTGGATCACCGGGGTTTCCTAATTCCGACCTCTCCGATGGGTTCCTGCTCCACTGGACAGTGTCATCCAAATAACATTGTTAGAAATCAATCATGAAAAGATGCGGAACAACAGAAATCCAGGGGGTTTCAGGACAGGGAGACCAATTCAGGCAATCAGAACAGCAGATATATCACATTTGGAGCTCCTATGAGGCTCCAAGCAGACACGTTATAGAGACGGAAACTGGCCAGGAATTCTTGGAAACTGGGTTAACACTTATCAAAGTATCCGTTTGCGTTATGCTGAGGGGGTTTGGGGGGAGGGTGTAAACTATTTCCCTGAATCAAGTTTCCACTGGCAGCTCAGTCCACCATGTCAGCGAGAGAAGAGCTGCGGTCCCTGGGCATTGAGCTCCCCGGGGCCTTTCACACCACAGCCCTGGGGAGGGGGTGCTGAGAGGGACCATCCAGTGAGGAACACAAGTCCTTCCAACATCCACCACACCCTCTTTTGGAACGGCTGCTGATGGCTCACCCCATCTGTGGGAACTGTTATCTCCTCTGCCACCCTCTATCTGGGGGTTTTCTCTTCTGCACCTATCTGGCAGGGCAGCCCCCCTGTCTGAACCCCTGATCCGCTCCCAGTTTTGTCCCTCTGCCCATCGCTCCCCTCCAATTTCCCCCCTTCAGGGAGATTTTCCCTGCCTTTGGTTGCAGGGAGCAGATGCTGGTGGTGAGTGAGGGCAGCAACTTGCAGATGTCACTGAGCAGGTGATAAGAACAGAAGAGCAAAGAACGGCCAGACGGGGTCAGACCAAAGGTCCATCTAGCCCAGTGTCCATCTGCTGACAGTGGCCAGTGCCAGGTGCCCCAGAGGGAATGAACAGACAGGAATCATGCTGGGATCCATCCCTTGTCGCCCCTTCCCCAGCTTCTGACAAACAGAGGTTAGTGACACCATCCTGCCCATCCTGGCTAATCGCCATCGATGGACCGAGCCACCAGGAATCTCTCTAGTTCCCTGTCGAACCTTTTGATCGCAGGACCCTGCTCAGGAACGTAGAAAGTTCTAATAAAGAAGCAGCTTCTGACACCGGGGAGCTCCTCTTCCTCCTCCCCTCCCGGGGGGATGAGCAGGCCCCCCAGCTGTCTCTCTGCCCCGGCCCCTATACCTCATCACCCCTTCAGCCTCCCTCCAAATGTTCCCTTCCCCCTATCACCTCTTCAGCTCCCCTTCAGCCTCCCCCAACTGCCCTGGTCCCCTTCCCCTCATCGCCCCCCTCAGCCTTCCCCCCCTCCCAGGCTCCTCCCCAGCTGCCCTTTCAGTCTTCCCCCCCTACAACCAACTGCCCTCCTTCAGCCTTACCCCCAAACCCCTCATCTAGCTGCCCCACATTCCCCCTTTAGCTTCCCTCCCCCGCAACTGTCCCTTCACCCCCTCACCCACTCCCCTCCCTCTGCCTCTCCCCAAATTCCCAGCCCCACCACGCTGAATTTCCCTTCCCCACGACCATCCACTTCCTTCCCATGGGGAACAGGAAATGCTTTTGAAAAAACCTTTTGTAAAAGTAAAAAGTAAAACAATCGAAGCAAGCCCCTCCCTTGCTTTGTGCTGGGTTTGTGTGTGTTTGGCTGAGGAGGGGTTGTTCTGAGCACACGCCCTGTGTGATGGTAAATCCCTTGCCCTCTCAGTTGCTGGAGTTCTCACACCCTCTGCTCTTGGGTGTGAGCTCACCACAGGACACGGCGTCTTATTTCCAGAGCATCTTGGAGTTTAGACAGAGGAACCTGCACCCCAAACCCCTCATTCTGAACCCCACCCCAGAGCCCACACCCCCAGCCGGACCCCTCACACTCTTGCACCCCACCCCTCTGCCCTAGCCCTGAGCCCCTCATCCCTGGCCCCACCCAACAGCCCACACCCCAACCCTCTGCCCCACCTGAGCCCCCTCCCACACTCAAAACCCTCAGCCTACCACACACCGTCCATGTGCAGAATGAATTTTGGATTGAGCAGCAATGTACAGGGGAGGGGTCACCCCTCATCTCCATATTGGTGCACAGAACAACATTCATTCCGCACTGTTACCCCCAAATCTCTGTCAGGAATAATGAGGTGACATTTTCAACAGGTGCAACTCCTACCAGCATCTATCAACTGGGAGCATTAGAAATCTCTGTGCCTCCCACCCATGTTGCACTGAAATAAAGGATAGAAAGAATATAACCTTAAACAGGAAGATGATTTATTAAGGGATAGATACAACTGGAGGAAGATTCACTGTGGGGAACACTACAAATACCTCCCCATAGATTCCAGCAAGGGGCATAAAGCCCAGACCCTTAAACTGTCCTTTGGTTAAACTAATAAATGCCCCAAAAATAATGACTCTCTCTCTCCAAGCTGCAGAAGAAGGACACCGACAACGGATGATCCATCTCAGGATCTCTGGAGCATCGGAGGATCTGGCTCTCTACTGCCGAAGCAGGAGATCAACAGATCTGGGCTGACAGCAAAGCCTGCACTGGGGCCTTTGGTGGATGACAGGAGTCAGGTAAGTTTCCGAGTCCTTGACAGATGTTAGTAGCCGGAGTCTTGATCCAATGCCGCGCAAAGAACCTGGCCCTGGCTGCCTCCGTGCTGGACAGCGCCTGGGTCACCCCCGACCCTCCCTCGTACGCTCGCCGTGGCGCACATTCCTGAGGCGCACGCCGACGGGCCCTGCCCCACCGGGCCCAGCCAGTTCTCTGCCCCTCCGGTTCCGTCAGGGACACAGAGTTTTGGCGGGAAAATGCCAGGAAGAAAGGATACCAAGATGGAGTTCAAACCCTTCCAATCATGTGCGCCATCTTGAATTTCTAAACTCCATTTTTAATTGCAGCAACATTCATCACAGAATATGACCATGTACCAAAATCACCTTCCATATCCCCTCCTTGACAGGTGTGAACATTTTAACAAACATCTGGCATTATTGTTACATTAATACCATTGAACATTGAACCCATAATGAAGTTATGCAGGTTGACACATTACAAGAGGCATCACCACCAAATTTTAGCTTTAAATTTCTTTTTGCACACACATACACAGATATAATTACTAGAGATACGACCATAACCCCCTGTCTGATCAGTATTACTCCAATTGGATGGAGCGGAATTTCCCAAGCCTTTTTATCTTTACCTGATCAAGCTGTAAAACGATCTTCCCACCAGCTGGATGATTTGGTTTTATCACCGATTCTTTTTAATACCTTTCTGATTTGACCCACAGAATGATGTACCGTGAGGAAAGTGTGAGCTCCATGCTGTTGAAGCTGTTTTAGGTGGTCAACCATCTCCTTATGGTGCATTAAATGTTTCAGTGCTTGGAGGTCTGCTCCGATATGAATAGGTGGAAGATGGTCATATGTAGTGTAAGATGCTATTAGGCTCCTCACTTCCACATCTGACAGATTCATGTCTGTAGTGCAGCCCCTCACAGAAAAAACTGCATGTAAACATCTATTATCTCCTGCATTGTGTTCAATAAGATAAAAACCATTAATGAACACATCTTTACATCAAGTTCTTATACACAAACAATGACTATCAATAACCACTATCGCTGAAGTTTGAAAATGCATAGGATGGTGAAGCCGGTAGTTACATTTCCCTTTGATAAAGAAAAGAACCAGAAAACAACCCTATAATCATGTAAAGCTAGGCTTCTGTCTTTTTTCTATGCTTATCTCTCCTTTCCCTATGTTTATGGGTAGAAAGAATTTGAACTATGTGTAACCTGTACTCTCCGTTTGGGGAAAGAATTCCTTATACAGATGGGGCTCCATGTTCATACCTCAGGACTCAGACCAACAGGGGTTGACCGGTTTGAACTGGAAGAGATATCGCAAAGTATGGTGAACCAAGCTATAAAAGCTCTACCTTGTTCTTTGTTCTGGGCTTCGCCATATTCCTCTGTGTAGGAATTGGTGAGCCCTTCACCTGTTGTACTTGCTAGCATTAAAGTGCCTCATTTTATCTAAGAGTCCTGACTCTGTGTTTGTCTGGCTAATACAGAAGTCCAGGAAAGGCTACCCTCCCAACCCTAGAAGGAGGGAAACCCTTTTTCCCTAACACCTTCATGGGGATCTAAACAAAGATGGGTCTCCTCCCATACCCCAGTGGTACAGGTAAAACCCACTTTCGCTTCCTCCACACAAGCTTGTAAATGTAAAGAATAATATTGCTCTCCTCTTACATGCACCCATTTGGTATTTTCCGTCGGCAGCATTAGGGAATTGTTTACAAACATTCCCAAAGGAATCAGGGGGGTGAATTATTTCCTCTGTCGCATCCCTTAAAGGAAGTATGGATGCCACAATAGTCTCATTAGCATGCTCATAGGTGAAATTCACCATTTTCCACCATTGCTGTTTTTCTTTCGCGAATTTGGTGGCATGAGACCAGAAAACGTGCTGAATTTCCTGCGGAGCGTTCCCATTCTCACCAGCCCTGGTTACGGCCTTTGCAATATCGAGAAGCAGCTGCTGCGCTTGGACACATGCAAGGGCTTCTGTCAGACCAGGCTGCAGTGTCTCCCATGCTCCTGTCACCTGCAGGTGATCCATTTCCTGCACTTCTAACCACGCTGGTCACGTGTTAGCAATACGACAACCTAATTCACCCAAATCATTCAATGCTGCAGAGAGGGGATTGGCTAGTGCGGAGATATCATGTCCCACTTCACCTATACATCATGCCAGGAACTGCTGATCCACCGTATTTAGCACTCCTAGTCCAGTCCCCACCCCTCCTAGGACCTTAGCAGCTAGATCTCTCTTAGTTCTGTGGGGAGATGGTGGTTGCAAGTCCTTACCTTGCACCCATGCCATCCACCCCATTAGCAAAGGGGTTACATACCGGGCACATTCTGCATGCATAGGGATTACAGAAACTTGAACGTTTAAAACCAATATTTTTCATACAAAGTGAGGGTTTATCATCAAAGTGCAAGATACATCCCTTTTTACTACAAGTAGTCCCACGAAACTAATGTATGGCACAGGGGCTACAAAAATTCTAAATCATAGAATCATAGAATTTCAGGGTTGGAAGAGACCTCAGGAGGTCATCTAGTCCAACCCTCTGCTCAAAGCAGGACCAATTGCTAACTAAATCATCCAAGCCAGGGCTTTGTCAAGCCTGACCTTAAAAACCACTAAGGAAGAAGATTCCACCACCTCCCTAGGTAACGCATTCCAGTGTTTCACCACCCTCCTAGTAAAAAAGTTTTTTTCCGAATATCCAACCTAAACCTCCCCCACTGCAATTTGAGACCATTACTCCTTGTTCTGTCATGAGCTACCACTGAGAACAGTCTAGATCCATCCTCTTTGGAACCCCCTTTCAGGGAGTTGAAAGCAGCTATCATATCCCCCCTCAGTCTTCTCTTCTGCAGACTAAACAATCCCAGTTCCCTCAGCCTTTCCTCATAAGTCATGTGTTCCAGTCCCCTAATCATTTCTGTTCCCCTCCGCTGGACTCTTTCCAATTTTTCCACATCCTTCTTGTAGTGTGGGGCCCAAAACTGGACACAGTACTCTAGATGAGGCCTCACCAATGTCGAATAGAGGGGAACGATCACATCCCTCGATCTGCTGGCAATGCTCCTACATGTGCATCCCAAAATGCCATTGGCCTTCTTAGCAACAAGGGCACACTGTTGACTCATATCCAGCTTCTTGTCCACTGTAACCCCTAGGTCCTTTTCTGCAGAACTGCTGCCGAGCCATTCGGTCCCTAGTCTGTAGCGGTGCATGTGATTCTACCGTCCTAAGTGCAGAACTCTGCACTTCTCCTTGTTGAACCTCATCAGATTTCCTTTGGACCAATCCTCTACTTTGTCTAGGGCCCTCTGTATCCTATCCCTCCCCTCCAGCGTATCTATTTCTCCTCCCAGTTTAGTGTCACCTGCAAACTTGCTGAGGGTGCAATCCACACCATCCTCCGGATCATTAATGAAGATATTGAAAAAAAACGGCCTCAGGACCGACCCTTGGGGCACTCCGCTAGATACCGGCTGCCAACTAGACATGGAGCCATTGATCACTACCCGTTGAGCCCGACAATCTAGCCAACTTTCTATCCACCTTATCGTCCATTCATCCAGCCCATACTTCTTTAACTTGCTGGCAAGAATACTGTGGGAGACCATGTCAAAAGCTTTGCTAAAGTCAAGGAACAACACGTCCACCGCTTTCCCCTCATCCACAGAACCAGTTATCTCAACATAGAAGGCAATTAGATTAGTCAGGCATGACTTGCCCTTGGTGAATCCATGCTGAATGTTCCTGATCACTTTCCTCTCCTTTAAGTGCTTCAGAATTGATTCCTTGAGGACCTGCTCCATGATTTTTCCAGGGACTGAGGTGAGGCTGACTGGCCTGTAGTTCCCAGGATCCTCCTTCTTCCCTTTTTTAAAGATGGGCACTACATTAGCCTTTTTCCAGTCGTCCGGGACTTTCCCCGATCGCCATGAGTTTTCAAAGATACTGGCTAATGGCTCTGCAATCACATCTGCCAACTCCTTTAGCACTCTCGGATGCAACGCATCCGGCCCCATGGACTTGTGCTCGTCCAGCTTTTCTAAATAGTTCCGAACCACTTCTTTCTCCACAGAGGGCTGGTCACCTCCTCCCCATGCTGTGCTGCCCAGTGCAGCAGTCTGGGAGCTGACCTTGTTCGTGAAGACAGAGGCAAAAAAAGCATTGAGTACATTAGCTTTTTCCACATCCTCCATCACTAGGTTGCCTCCCTCATTCAGTAAGGGGCCCACACTTTCCTTGACTTTCTTCTTGTTGCCAACTTACCTGAAGAAACCTTCTTGTTACTCTTAACATCTCTTACTAGCTGCAACTCCAGGTGTGATTTGGCCTTCCTGATTTCACTCCTGCATCCCCGAGCAATATTTTATACTCTTCCTTGGTCCTTTGTCCAATCTTCCACTTCTTGTAAGCTTCTTTTTTGTGTTCAAGATCAGCAAGGATTTCACTGTTAAGCCAAGCTGGTCGCCTGCCATATTTACTACTCTTTCTACCCATCGGGATGGTTTGTCCCTGTAACCTCAATAAGGATTCTTTAAAATACAGCCAGCTCTCCTGGACTCCTTTCCCCCTCATGTTATTCTCCCAAGGGATCTTGCCCATCAGTTCCCAGAGGGAGTCAAAATCTGCTTTTCTGAAGTCCAGGGTCCGTATTCTGCTGCTCTCCTTTCTTCCCTGTGTCAGGAATGGGAGCTGCTGCTTAGTTCTGGTGGAAACATTTTATTTTTTCCAGGTCAAAATATCTCCGATCTGCCTGTGCTGCCATCACTCACTTGCTAGATTTTCAAACAAACAACTTTGTGCTTTCCGCCAGGCTGCCCCACCGACTTGGAGGACCCCTCCCTGAAATGCTCACACACCTACCTCATTATCCTCCTCCAAATCCCGCCGTAACACTCCCATTTGCCAACATGTCCAGAAAAACTTGACTACGGTGAGGCTGCTGATGAGCTGAGACTAGGGTGACCAGACAGCAAGTGTGAAAAAGCGGGACGCCGGGGGGGGGGGTGTGTGTCATAGGTCCCTGTATAAGAAAAAGCCCTGAATATGGGGACTGTCCCTATAAAATCGGGACATCTGGTCACCCTAGCTGAGACCCCGGCCTGTCATACTGACCAATGTTGTCTCATTGTTTCCTTGTACTCCTCTCTCTGTGTGTATCCATCTGTTGTCTCTTGTCTTATATTTAGATTGGAAGCTGCTTGGGGCAGGGACCATCTTTTTATTGTGTGTCTGTACAGTGCCTAGCACAACAGGGAACTCAGATATGCCTAGGGCTCCTGGATGTTGCAGTAATTACACTACTAATTAACAAGGAAGCTCCTCTTGGTTACGGGGGTGCTGCTGAGAGAGCTCGGCTGCTCCAACAGGACTGGACTACAGGTGGGTAACTGGAGCACATTTTTGGTGGGCCCACTCGCAGTGGCTATTCCTGGAGTTGGGCATTAAGGAGCACATGGAGGAAAGGCCCTTCCCATCCTATTCCTTTTATCTCCTTTAGCTCCCCAGAGCTGTCGTCATCCCTCTGCCCCTTCCTCCATCTCCCTGCTCGCCTTCCCTGCCCTCCGGGGGAAATAAACTATGCAGACCCTAAGACAGCACCTGCCTATATGCCGCTAGGTTCGAATGAACTCGGCCGGTTACAGTTCAAACTGCTCATGTGTAAAACTTTCCAGTCCAGCCTCTGAAAATCAGGGGAGTGTCCATTTAAGGGACAAAGGGAAAATGAGGACTTGTGGCAACTTAGAGACTAACGAATTTATTTGAGCATAAGCTTTCGTGAGCTACAGCTCATCCGATGAAGTGAGCTGTAGCTCACGAAAGCTTATGCTCAAATAAATTGGTTAGTCTCTAAGGTGCCACAAGTCCTCCTTTTCTTTTTGCAAATACAGACTAACACGGCTGCTACTCTGAAACCAGTTAAGGGACGTGTTTTCAGCATGACAAACACCCACACACCATGTTAACCTAGTTCATTGACAGACTCTGCACCATCGCATGGAGCTCTCTTTGCCTCCCGATGTACCAGTGATCGCAGTGACCGCGCCGAATCCCCCTCACTCACACTCTCAGAGAAAACCCTAATTCGGACCTGAGCACTATACCCAGGTATATAATGCAGACACTTGTGAGCTGGAGGGAAATATATTATTACCCCCATTGACAAAAGCAACTAGCCAAAATTGGGTGTGGGGGATTGAAGGTTGTTTTATTTTAGTGATTGTCAGGTGTTTCTTTGATGCAATTTTATTTATTAACAAGGAACGTAAAAAGTCCTGCCCCTGAACACAGGAGGAACCAACCAAAAGCCTCTGTCAGTCAGCACCTCAGCACAAAACCTTTCTCTTGCCTTCTCCCAGCACCACACACTATGTTTCCAGGTTGTGTCTGCTTGGCTTTCTTTCTGCTTCTTTCTCTCTCAGTCACACACGCACACACAGCTCCACCACTCCAAGCCCTGACCCCTGCACGTGAAACCTCTTGGGCCACGGGATTCAGCTTGTACTCACGTTTTCCCATGTGCCTGTGGCTGGGTGCTACCACTGTAGTTTAGGCTAATTCTACACATTTACCCTGGATGTCAGGTGGCTACCCCACAATAACAAGATTTAACCCAGCCCACAAGAGTGTGTTACATCTCCATGGACAGAGTCTGAGGTGGGCTCTCTCTCTCTCTCTCTGCCCAGGGGACAGAACACAACACCCAGAAGGGTTGCATTTGCATATTTACTATCCTACACAATATAAGCACCTTTATACCAGTATAAGGGCATCCACACTGAGGGGTTTACAATATTGGTTTCTAAAGTTGAATCAATTTAAAAAATTGATTCAGGCCTTAGAGCATTTGGTGCATAAATTGTGTTTCTTTGGCTGTTTGCAGAGTGAAGTTGCAGAGTCTGGTAGTGTGGTAGGTTAATGTGACATGTGCAAGTTCAGGCCTGTTAAAGACACCTCCTTTAAATGGAGGCCCCAGGCATCTCTGCAGTTGCACCAGAGACTCTTGTGTTTGTTCTAATATATTTATAATCCCGGGTTCTTCTGATAAAGGGAAATGCTGACCCTAGGAGCAACGGTCACAAGTTGCAGTGGGGGAGGTCTAGATTGGATATTCGGAAACACTATTTCACTAAGAAGGTGGTGAAGCACTGGAATGGGTTACCTAGGGACGTGGTGGAATCTCCATCCTTACAGGTTTTTAAGGCCTGGTTTGACAAAGCCCTGCCTGGGATGATTTAGTTGGGATTAGTCCTGCTTTGAGCAGGGGGTTGGACTGGGTGACCTCCTGAGGTCCCTTCCAACCCTAATCTTCTATGATTCTATGGAGCCTGATTTCTCATCCACGAGTGCAATAAATACTTCCCAGCTAGACAGCCACTCCCCTTTGACTGAACAAAGTCTCTGTGGAATCACTGTGGGTTTCAGAGTGTTCCAGCACAGAAACATGCATTTACTCCCCCTCTGCATGTGCAGATTTGGAAGTGACTCTTGTATCTGCTGGTGGGCGGAGGGGATAAACACTTGCTTCTATGGGTGCCACCTTTGCACCATCACCTGCTCCTGAAGATTGGGCTGCAGAGATGGGAAGATTGGGCTGCAGTGATGTTCCCGACACTCTATTCTCTCATATTTTTATCCAGTCCTAGTTTTCAATATCCTGAGTCCATGGGGAGAGGGTTCCCCAGACCCAGAGCTCTTTTTCTTTTATAGATTCTGCTATTCATATTAAGGCCCAGAGAATTTCACCTAATGCCTGCTGAATCCAGGCCCAGCCCAATGACTTGTGGTTGAGCAGATCTTTTAGATCTCCAAGGGATGGAAAATCCACCACATCCCTTGGGAAGCTGGTCCGATAGTTAAATACCCTAAGTAATTATTTCCTGAGATTCAATCCACATTTTCTCTTATTGTCATTACATTCACCCTCATTATCCACCACACCCTAACTAAATTCTTCTCCCTCTATGGTGTCCTCAGCTTTCAGGTATTTGCAGTATGTTCTCAAATCATGGGATTTCTCTAGACTAGTGAGTGTGCTTCCCTAATTTAACTTGAGTTAATTTATTGCCAGTTAACTTGAGTGAACACACACAATTTTAAATGTTCATCTAGACACTTCACAAACATTTGTTCCAGGATACAAACGTTTGTGGTTTACCCCAGAGCTCAGCCACAAATGTCTGTCTAGACTGTGATTTAAGATATGGGGTGACACATTTTACAAGTCTAGGGTAAACATGGAACACGATTTCAATGGGAGTTCAGTGCCTAACCTGCTTAGCTGCTTTTGCAAATTCCACTAGGGCTGCAAGTCACAAGGGGAACCTGTGTGCTGCAACACCCTGCATTGTGGTGCCTGATTTTTAAACACACGTCCGCCTAGTGCAATACACAGCCATGAGTTAGGTGCCTAAAAGTCTGATTGCAAAAGCCAGTGAGCAGAGAGGATCTATCTAATCTGACCAATGGGAAATGTTGAGGAGAGGGATGTGGCCAAGCCCTGCTCCTAAAAAGGGAGCTTGGGACCTAAGTCTGGGATGGAGAGAGGCCCCTTTCTCTGTATCCCTTGGAGACACAAGTTCAAATCCCTGCTCCACATCAGGCAGATGGGGGAACTGAATGTGGGTCTTCCATATTCTGGTGAATGCGCTAACCACTGGGCTGAGCGCTGTAGAGGAAGTACCTCTTCCTCTAGCTGTACGCAATGTTGTTCCAGCCACGTCGGTCACAGGATAGTGGTGAGGCAAGTTGGATGCGGTCATACCTTTTATGGGACCATCTTCTTGTCTCTCTCTCAGCAACAGAAGTTGGTCCAATAAAAGATAATGCCACATCATCCTCTAGCTGGTCTGTGTGGGTTTCAACGCACTCTGAGCACATCCATTGCATTGGCAGGCTTCACAGAAAACACAGGCAGGGGGAGACCTCATCTGTGAATCCTTCTGGGCCACAGGCATTAGTTACACACCAAGCTGCTGGGTGCTGTCAGGCTGGAAGTGGGTGAGTCCCTGCTCAGCTGCTGAAATTTGGGTGCCTTAGTGTGTAACCTACATTGTGTGCTCCTTGGTGTACGACCTTACATTTGGCTGTGTTAAAATGCATGTTGTCCAAATGAGGCCATGTTACCAAGAGACCCAGATCCCCCGTGCAGCTGACCTGCCCCCATTGTTATTTACCACTCAGCCAATGTTGATGCCATCTGCAATCTGTACCAGCCATGATTTTAGATTGCAGCTCTGCCAAACCTCTGTCACATACCTAGGCTTCCTTCTCTCCCAGGGCTCCCGTACACTCTCTCCAGCCCGGGTACAAGCCATCCTTAGCTTTCCCCAGCCTTGCTCTCCACGCCAGGTCAGAAAATTCTTAGGCATGACAGGGTTCTGTAGGCAATGGATTCCCCAATATGCTTCTCTGGCTAAACCACTCCAAGAACTCACTCGATCCTCTGTACCTAACCCCATGCCATGGCCACTTGAAGCAAATGCTGCTTTCATCTCCCTTAAGCAGAATTTAGCCTCCGCCCTGCCTTAGGGTTACCTAACTATGACAAGCCTTTTACCCCTTTCTGTCACGAACAATCTGCTTGTGCCCTCGGGGTTCTTCCTCAGGAGCACGGTGACAGAAATTGCCCGGTGGCTTATTTTTCTGCAACCTTGGACCCTGTAGCCCAGGGTTTACCCCCTTGCCTACACACTGTAGCTGCTGCAGCACACCTGGTCGAGATGTGTGAGGCCCTTGTCCTCCGCTCTCCTCTCGCTCTCATGGTTCCCCGTTCTGTGGAAACTCTCCTTCTGCAACGCAACACGGCTCACCTCTCCTCTGCTCGCCTCACTAGGTATGAACTTCTGCTGCTTTCAGCCTCACATATCACTATTAAGCGCTGCTCCCAGTTAAACCCTGCTACCCTCCTTCCTTTACCTAGTGATGGTGAACCCCATGACTGCCTTGCAACTGTCTCCGCTATCACTGTCCCACGCCCCGACCTTTCAGATGTAGCTCTCCCTAACTCTGACCTGGTATTATTCACTGATGGGCCCTGTTATAGAAATGACCAAGGCCACCTTCTTGCAGGGTACGCTGTGGTCTCTCTCTCTGAGACCATAGAAGCTGCGCCCTTACCCTCTGTGACCTCTGCCCAGGTGGCTGAACTGATTGCTCTAACCCGTGCCTGCTTTCTAGCCGAGGGGCTCTCTGCCACTATTTTTACTGATTCTCGGGATGCCTTTGGGGTTGTGCATGACTTTGGCACCCTCTGGCAGGCTCGAGGTTTTCTTACCTCTACTGGTACCCCTATCAAGAATGGCCCCTACATGGCCGCCCTCCTGTATGCAGTTTTACTACCGTCTGCCTTGGCAATTGTTAAGTGTACTGGCCACTGAGCGGCAGACACCGAGGTGGCAAAAGGTAATGCACTTGCTGATGCTGCTGCAAAACATGCCGCCACTATAAAACCTTCACCAGAAGCGTTTCTTGGTCCCCTCTCTGTCTCTGTAACGCCACCATCCCTGTCTCATCTCGCTCAGCTCCAGGATTCTGCCCCAGAAACAGAGAGAGACTCCTGGAGTGCTTTGGGTTGCTCTTTGCATTCTGATTCCCTTTGGCGATCGCCCACCGGTACCTTTGTAGCCCCCCCTCTCACTCTACCCGTCTCTAGCCACCCTGCTACATGGTGTTTCGCATGTCGGCAAGGAGGGGATGGTCTCTGCTATGAGTAAGGTGGGGTGGTGGGCTCCCCATTTCAGCTCCTTTGCAACCCGCCACTGTGCCACTTGTGTTACTTGTCAAAGCCACAATGTTGGCAAATCTGTAAAAGTAACACAAGGGTTCTGGGGTTTGCCTCAAGCACCTTTCCTACACTGGCAACTTGGTTTTGTACAAATGCCAAAGTGTCAGAAATATGAATTCATTTTAGTTATAATATGTCTGTTTTCGGGTTGGATTGAAGCCTTTCCCTGTCGCAAAGCTGATTCATTGTCCGTTGCAAAGTGTCTGTTAAACCACATTATCCCTACCAAGGGAATTCCTGCCACTTTGTCTAGTGACCGGGGAACACATTTTACTGGAAAAATTGTTCAATGTCTAAACCAGGTATTACATGTCACCCACCCGTTGCACTGCCCTTACCATCCACAGAGTGCAGGGGCAGTGGAAAGGCGAAATGGTGTGCTTAAAAATAAGCTGGCAAAAATCTGTAGTTCCACAGGGTTAAACTGGCCAGCTGCTTTACCACTGGCCCTTATGGAAATTCGGTCATCCCCATCCCAGAGACACAAATTGAGTCCATTTGAAATCATCATGGGACGCCCTATGCGAACAATGGCTACTATTACCCCAGCCCCAGTCCTAAACCTAACTCACAGCACGCTCCTCCAGTACTGCAAAGGGTTAATGCAAGCGGTGAGCTCCTTCCATTGGCAGGTGCGAGCAGCTTGGCCGAGGGAACCCACCTCTGCTGCCTGTCACACCCCTGAGCCTGGTGAGTGGGTCTGCCTGCGGCACCACCTTCGGAAGCCCACCTTGGAACCCCGGTGGGAGGGTCCCTGCCAGGTACTGCTCACCACCCAGACAGCAGTGAAATTATCCGGCATCGCTGCATGGATCCACGCCCCACAGTGTAAGCCAGCGCCACCTCACGGGGACCAAGCACCTCTGCAAGACCACGCCGAACCAGCTTCAACCCCAGAAGACAAAGAGGAACAGCCTGCAACACCTTACAATCTGCGCTCTCGCAAGGGTTGCCAGAAGCAGAGGGTAAGCAGGCAGCAGGACCCAACAAACAAGAAGCAGCAGTGAGCCGAGCGCCTGCTGCCTGGTGGACGTAAAACCATGAGAGCGGTTCCCTCAAAAGGGGTTGTCGGAACCAGAAAGGGTCCTGCTTCCAACATGTGTCCTTTGAGAAGCTTAATCCTCAGCTCCTGTGTCCTGAGGGTCTGGGGAATCCAGAGAGACAGGGACAATTCTTTCATCCAACAACAGGTGCAGATAGCCCAGATCCTGAATATTTCTAATTGCTGGGTCTGCAGCCACATCCCAGCTCACTCACAAGCTAGTATCCCCACCATGGCAATCCCTTTGAATTCCTCAGAGCTTGCTGGAGAACCCTATCCACTTAAAAGGACATGGAAGGAAAATGACACTTGGGGGCTGGGAAAAACATATGTTCCTAAACTTATACGTGTGGTGAAAGGAAAGGGCCACTGGTGCTGGGTGTGTAATGGGACAGGGCTGAATCTAGGGAGGAGCAGCTGTCTCCAATACATCGTGTCCCATGGTGTATGGGACGATTCAAACAAGGCTGGAGAATGGCGAACCGGGTATGGAAAGATAAACTTCCTCTCAACCTGGGACCAAACCAAAGATTCAATCTCTTGCTCCCCCTACAGCCTCCCTGAGAAAAACAGCACCATCTACAAATGTCCTGGGAATGCTACCTCTTCTCCCAGTGAAAATCATCCTGTGCCCTTTGGGGGATACTATTCCTCCTTCGTAAATTCTTACATGTCAAAGGGTTGCAGTCAAACCTTCCCAGCTTTAATGGGACATCATTGGGTTTGTGGGGAAAATGCTTACGCTGTGTGACCAGCAAATTGGTCAGGTATCTGTTATCCTGCTCAGCTTTTCCCACAATTCCGGGTGCTTCAATCCCTCCCACGAAATTGCCTCCGTAATTTCAGGCGAAAAAGGAGGGACTTGCCAGATGCTAAATGGTATGTGGATAACATAAGCCCCCTAACTTGGGAAGAAGCTGTTGGCATTTCTTTAGTCCCAGTAGGGGGGGTAATCCACCATGCAAAAAGGCTTTTAAGGTTACAAGCGGTGGTTGAGATCATGGCCAATGAAACAGGAGAGAGCTTAAAAGCTCTAGCCAAAGAAGCAGGAGCGGTCCGACAAGTGGCCCTCCAAAACCGTTGGGCATTAGATATAATACTGGCAGCCAAAGGAGGGACCTGTGCTCTAATTGGAACAGAAAGCTGTGTATACATACCTGATAATACTAATGAGGTAATAAATCGTGCTAGCCATCTGGAGCAAATTGCATACCTTCCCCACGAAGAACCAAGTTCCTTGTGGAAATGGATAAGTAACTTATTCAATTTCTCTAGTCTGGGAAAGTGGTTGTTTCAAGGAATCCTGACTATCCTATTTGGAATTCTCATAATCTTTGTGTGTTTTCAATTGATTTCTTATTGTATCCAAAACTGCACAAGACGCACCATCCATCAGGTTACCCCTAACCAGAGTGCTAATCTAATGTTGTTAAATGTCACCAGTGAAAGTAATGAAAAAGAAAGATTGACGTATGGAATCCAGTAAGTCATTGGTCATGGGCGTAGCCTTGACCAAAAGGAGGGATTGTGGAAGTATAACATTGTATAAGTATAACGTTGTATAAGGGGACATGCTGGATACATTGTATATGAGAGGGCATGCTTTTTCTCCGCTCCGACTTCTCCATGGCTCCCGAGACCTCACCTGTGGGAATGCACACCTACCTGTGTCCTGTGAAGGGACACGGCACGAGGAGAGAAGAGGAGAGAAGAGAGAGAGAGAGTTGGCGAACACACGAGAGAAGACAGAGAAACATGAGAGCAAGGCAAGCCACTCACCACCTGGAGTCATCCTCTTGGATCCAACCTTCAGCTGCAGAGGAGACACCGTTCCTGACCAGAGAAACGAGCAGCCTCTGAAAATGGGACCTAAGCTACAGAAACTCTTCAAGTTGCCCAAAGACATTTAGGATGGGAAATTACTTCTTGAATCCAGTCTCTTTAAGATCTTAGGCTTAGTATGTGTGTGTATTTGTATTTGCTTAGTAATCTGCCTTCTTCTGTTTGCTATCCCTTATAATCACTGAAAATCTACCTTTTCTAGTGAAACTATTTTTTGTTTATTATTATTATTATTAAACTCAGTTTGTGCAACGGGTGCTCCGTGAGGAAATGATTTGTGTGTTACTCCAAGGGGCCGCCCGGTGTCACTCTTGCTCCATGAGGGAAATGATTTGTGCATTACACTGACTGGCCACCCGGTGTCACTGTTTCTCCGTTGAGGAAATTATTTGTGCATTACCCTGAGTGGCCACCGAGTGTCACTGTTGCTCCATGAGGGAAATGGTTGGTGCATGACCCTGAGTGGTGTGAAGGAAAAGTTAGCCTGGGTGACTCCATTTTGGTTTGGGGCCCACCATTGTCTAAAAGCAACCACATCATGCACCAGGAGGAGTGTTTCTTAGCTACTGCATTCCTGTGAAAATCCTCCGCCCCCCGCCCTTGTCTCCAGCCTGTTTTATCTCCCGGTTTCTGTTCTTTGTCTGTTCCCAACTCCCTGCCTCCTGGCCTTGCTGTGGGCCTCCCATCCTGATAAGAAAAGTTCCTGGTGCATTGCTTTAGGACCATGTAATGGAGCTGAAGTCACGGTTTAGCACAGGGAATGTACCGAGCCGGGATAGGTGGTAGATAAGGGAAGGGTTTGTCTCTTGGCTAAGGTTTCCGATGCACGAGGGCAACGTGTCTTGCTAAAAGGTCTATAATCTCTGTATAACCTGCCTGCGGGGTCCCCTCCTGATGAGCAGGGGGGCACCACGCTCGAGCGTAATAAACGTAGTATTTTTGGGAACCTGCCGCTGTGGACTTCGTTCGTGTGCCTGAGCCTAGACTCGAACTGTGCGGCACCAATCGGGTATAATTCGCAGCAGTTCCTGTGCGTGACCTGTCGGGTATAATTCGTAACAGTGGCCACCCCTGTCACTGTTGCTCTGTGCGGGAAATGGTTTGTGCATTATCTGGATTGGCCACCTGGTGTCACTGTTTCTCCACGATGGAAATGGTTTGTGCAGTACCCTGAGGGGCCACCCGGGGTCACTGTTCCTCCGTGAGAAAATGGTTTGTTCATGACCTGAATTGGCCACACACATCACTGTTGCTCCGGGGGGGGGGGGGGGGGGGATTGTTTGTGTGTTACTCCTGCGTGGCCACGTTGTGTCACTCTTCCTCCATGAGGGGAATGCTTTGTGCATTACCCTGTGTGGCCACCCAAGACAACACACACATCACAACAAAACATCACACACACACAACACGACAGACGACACTCACACACACACAACACGACACCGACACACACAAACAACATGACACACAAATAAAATGACACACAAAACAGCACACAACATGACACACAAAAATCACACACAACACACGACACCGACACATACACACACACACGAGACAAGGCACAAAACGGCAGACAACGACACAGAAATCACACATGACACCGACACCCACACACAAAACGACACACAACACCTCACGTGACACACAAAACGGCACACGTGACACACACACACAACACGATGCACAAAACATCGCACACAAAATATCACACACCCACACACAACACGACACACACACAGACAACACGACACAAGACACACAAAACGGCACACGACACGAGACACAAAAATCTCACACAACACATGACACAGACACACACAACATGCACACAAAACGGCACACAACACGGCACACACCGTCACACGCACACAACACGGCATACAACATGGCACACACACACTCAACATGGACCACAACACGCACACATAAACACGTCTCACACACACAAAACGACACACAAGTCACACACGCAACACGTCACACGACACACGCAACACGACACACACAACACGTCACACGACACATGCAACACGACACACACAACACGTCACACAGCAGAAGGTTTCATCGAGGAGGAGGATGTCCCGGGGTCCCCGGGCGATGCTCTGGGACTGCTCCCCAGGAAGCCAGGCAGGACTCTGGGGAAGTCTCCTCTCGGGGAGCAGCCTGTCTGCAGGACACACAGCTCCCCCGGCTCCACCTTCCTGGCTCTGACCTCGGAGCCTTCAGCCTCCTCTGCCCCTCCCTGCGCTTCCCACAGCCAGTCCGCCCAGGCGGGGTCCTGGGGGGGGCAGAGGGTCCTGCCCCCCAACTCCGCAGTCAGACGGGACTCTCAGCCAGCCAGGAAAACAGAGGTTTATTAGACGACAGGGACATGGTCTAACACAGAGCTTGTAGGTGCAGAGAACAGGACCCCTCAGCCGGGTCCATTTTGGGGGGCAGTGAGCCAGACAACCCCGTCTGCCCTTCACTCCACGTCTCCAGCAAGCCCCCAACTGAAACTCCCCCCAGCCCCTCCTCCTCTGGGCTTTGTCCCTGTCCCCGGCCAGGAGGGCACCCCATTCCTTTGTTCCCTTCAGCTCTCACCTCACAGGGTGGAAGGGCCCAGGGCATCAGGTGCCAGGAAAGAGGGTGTCAGCCATTCTCTGTGTCCAGACCCCTGCACACACCTGCCCTCCAGAGCTCTGCAACGATCATACACCCTTACCCCACCCCCTAGATCCTTAAGAACTGCATAGGGGAAACTGAGGCACCCCCACGCGATTCAGAGGAAACATGAAGTCCCGCTTCATCACAGATGACTCCAGGAGGTGAGTTGCTTGCTATCCTACCATGTTTTTCTCTGTCTCTCCTCTAGTATGTTGGCCATCACACACACTCTGTCTCTGTCTCCGTCTCCTCTCCGCTCCTCTCCTCTCCTGGTGCCAACGATGACCAGGCCCCGGGTGCCTGGGCCCCAGTTCCCCGCCTGTGCTCCATCTCTTCCTGTATCTGCCTCGCCCCTTCTCCCAGCCCACACTGCCCACCGCTGCCTGGATGATTTCCCCCTCTCCTCCACTGCACCCCCCTCTGTGGGGTCCCTGCCACTCACCATCTGCCTCCTCTCCTCCACCCCCTCCCCCGCTTCCCCACGGGTCACTCTGGGGGCCGGTTTTCTTCACCATCTTCGTGCATGATCTGGAGGATGAGATGGATTGCACCCTCAGCAAGTTCGCAGATGACACTAAGCTGGGCGGAGAGGGAGATACGCTGGAGGGTCGGGATAGGGTTCAGAGTGACCCAGACCAATTAGAGGATTGGGCCAAAAGAAATCTGATGAGGTTCAGCAAGGACAAGTGCTGAGCCCTGCACTTAGGAGAGAAGAATCCCATGCACTGCCCCAAGTATGTGAATCCCATGCACCGCCCCGAACCGACCCTCCCGGAGCATCCTCAATTCCATGAAACAGCTGTTCTGGGGTGGGCAGGAAGTGCTGGGAAGGAGGGTGGGGAGTTGCTCAGTGGGGGTGTGTCTCTCTGGGTGGGGTCTGTGTGTGTTTATGCACAAGCTGATTGTGATGTCACGGAGGCCAACAGCAAAGAGTGTTCGGCGTCAGCATTCTTGCCCTGCCCTCAGTCTGCCAACTGGCTTGGTTGACAACGGCTGGTGACCCAAGGAGCTGCTGAGAGACGCGGACCATCCCTCTGTCAGCAACTTCTTGAATCAGCTATTTCCACAGGTGTTTGAGGAACAAAAGGATGAGTTTTTACAGAAGGTAATTCCCAGATTCTTTCCCTGCTCATTAGATCGCACACGACAGGTCGGCGCCTCCTTCTCCTCGGGACGGGTGGGGGCGGGTGTGGCAACAGGCAGGTCTCAGCGTTCCCTTTTGATTTGAATGTGGCCATCTCTCAGGTCTCCTCCTGCTTCAGCCTGTCAGGTTCTTTGGAGGCAGATTTAGATGATTTTATCTTTCAGCAGACTAGTCGGGGGGAATTTCCAGGGATAGAACCAAAAGGGAAGAAAACAAAACTCGTGTAGAATTTAGATTGAGATCTCCATCAATAGTCTTTCCCTTGGAGTTGCCCCTAATGCACTCCTTGCCTTCAAGTTGGGAATAGAAACCCTTTGTCTCCTGTCATGACTGCCAAAGAAATGTGTGTTGAGAGAATATCGATCTCAGAATTTACAGGATTGAAATGCCCATAAATGAGCTCAAATAATGCAGAAGAAATTAATCTTAGATATTGAAAGTGATACAGCTCCACTCCCATCCCCTGGCTGTCATCTTGGTAGTTCTCTCAGAAAGAATCTCATGGCGATAGATCTCAAAACTCTCTACAAATTCTACTCTACCCCCTTGGGCTAGAGAAAAGAGATGTGTCGATCCCCCCCGCCCTGCAATTCCTTTCCAGGAAAGGGGTTTCAATCAACTGTCGCCTACATTTGTCATGGGTCTCGCTGTGATTTCTTTGTCCTTGTTTTGGAGGCCTAACTTCTGACTGGATGTTGGAAATAATATGGGTCATTCGTCATTTCAAGTTGACTGATTCTTTCCCCCATGCTAATACATTCCAGATTTTCAAATAGTTGAGAAGAAGTCAACATATTTGCAGCTGCTAATTCATCCTTCCAGACCCTCAAACCCTCGAGATGACAATCTTTTCTTCCTTTTCCTGGCTTCTCTGGGAACAGAGCTTTCTTGGTTTGCAGCTTGGCCCGATCTGTTCCCAGAGTCCCAACATTTTGTGCACAAAGGAGTGGGGTTAAGAAGGAAGCATTTTTGCAACTAGGCCCAGGCAATGACCAAAGAACATAGAAACTGACCTTTTGCTCTTTCTATCCCGAGCCTCTGTTTGCCAGGTGCCAGGAATGAGCAACAGGAATGGATCGCTTGATGATTCCCTATTCATTCCTTCTGGGGCACTCAGCACTGGCTACTGTCAGAAGACAGCATACTGGGCTAAATGGACCTTTGGTTTGACCCAGTCTGGGCGGTCTTGTGTTGCATATCTTCTTGGTTGCAGCAACCAGTCCTGGCTATTAGAGGAGCAGATGGCTTCAAAAGCCCACTCTCGTGGATCTGGGAATCCTGGGCAAACTAATTCCCTTCCTTTCGAGAAGGACAGAAAAACCCATTTCCTCCTTCTTTCTATTCCAGGCTTCGTTCCTTTTTCCAAAGACTTGCCTCTCGGGAGCACAGAGAGATCCACGTGCACAAAGTGCTCGTCCAACCTGCAGCCATTGAGGCATGCTCTGGCCTCAGCCCCCAAGAACAGGCCTTGCCAGAGAAGCCCCAAGGAAGAAAATGCTCATGGACCATCATGAAAAGACTCTGTGTCTGTTGCCAATCCCACAACTCGATGGCAGAGAGCAGTGAGGAGAGAACAGCTTCCTCTCCAAGAAGGTGGACGCACTTGTCCCTGAAGAAGAAAGCAGCGGAGACCCAGGTGGAGGCAGAGGAGGTGAAGCTGCAGGAGACAACACACAAAGTCAAAGCGGATCTTACAGGTGAGATGGTTCAATCCACATGGTTCGCGAGGAGCATGTGAGGAACACTCACACCAGTCACTTGACAAGCCTCGACATCAGGGCCATCTCATGGGACAGTGATGGGTACCTCCGGCTCTGGAATCCATTTAGAGGGTGGCAGAGGTCCATGGCTGAGGTGGGGAGGGCTGACAATGTCAGGTCACCCCCCTCTGGGGGTCTGGCACGGTGGGGTGGGGACTACTAACATTGTTCCAGGCTGGAAGGAAAAGAGAGAGGCTGGACGTTGGAGGAAATCCTTTCTTTTCTCCTGGATTGGGTCCCTTTCCTCAGGAAAATGCTCCAGAGGTCTCAGCAGGTCACAGCTGGGAACCGTACCAGAGCTGAGTCATTCCTTCTTGGGGGGTTCAATGCAAAAGGAGGACAGGTGCCCATCACTGACAGGAAAGAGGTACAAGGGGAGGGGAAGAGTAGACGATCCCATTGAAAAGAAACTGGCCCCGAGGGAAGAGGAAGCCTCGTGTGGTCAAAGCCCCCAGCTAGGAGTCAGGAGAGCGGAGTTCTCTGCTGAGCTCTCCCAACAACCTTCAGTCTGACCCTGGGCAATTCGCTTCAGGGCTCTGGGCCCAACTTCCATCCTCTGTAAACAAAATGTTAAGAATGTTTCTTTCTGCTGCAGGGACGAAGAAGGAGCCGTCTGACACAAAGGGGAAGTGGGAAAAAGGAAGCCCAGAAGAGCAGGAAGAAGAGCGCACTCCCAGCCCCTCATTAACAAGCAGCTCCCATATGACGATGGTAATGATGCTGTGTGGCCGTGCTCATGGAAAGCATCCCTTGCTGTGTGTAGGAATATGTACCAGGGGCTGAAAAGAAACACTCGTCAAGGATGATCAACTCCAGCCAGTCTTTATCTGGGTCGCTTGAATGAGGCCCGCTTTGACAAAGGGGTTTAGGCACCTAAAGAAGTCCAGAGGTGTTTTGTGGGACGGGCAGAAGTGCCTGACTCAGGTGCCCGATTCTGACGCTCTTTCCATGGCACACAGGCACGACTGAAAATCAGACCAGGCCCATCCCTGCCCTGGTCGGGGGAACCCACATATCTCCTGGCTGTGGGGTTCTGGCCCATCTCGTGGCACCAGGACCACTTGGAGACACAGAGAAAAGGAGTCTGCTCTAGAGCCTTAGCTAACAGCCTCTTGGCTTTTCGCTCCTGTGGTCGAGGCTCCTGCACTAAGCTCCAGAGGTCCCAGGTTTCCTACCGCCTGCCAACATCTGGGCTCTGTCCGAGTTACAAAAGCCTCTAGACACCTTTGTAACTCTTCCTCTTTGGGACAGAGCACCCTGCAGCACATACAAAAGGCTGCAATTCTGGGAGCTTCTGACCCGCCGGGGGTCTGGAGTATGGAGGCGAGTGTGCCACTCCGCCGTGCTCTACTGCATCCTAGGATATCAGGGTTGGAAGGGACCTCAAGAGGTCATCCAGTCCACTCCCTTGCTCAAAGCAGGACCAAACCCCAATTTTTACCCTAGATCTCGAAATGGCCCCCTCAAGGATTGAACTCACAACCCCGGGTTTAGCAAATGCTCAAACCACTGAGCTACCCCTCAGCTGTTGGCAACCAGGACAGACGGTGCTAATCCAGCGCCATGCAGGCCAGCTGCAGTAATCCCCAGGGGGTGCCCTGAGACCCCAGGGCAAAGGCCTCCAGCACCCCAGGCCCTGGGTTGAGGTGACCCTGGAACCAGGCCCCCTGGAGTAACATTGTGCCCAGTGAGTTCTCACCCCCAGGGCTCTGGCCCCGGAGGCCCAGGCTTTGGGCTTCTCTTCAGCCAGGCAAACTTGCTTCTTCAGTCTCAGTTACTTTCTGTCCTGACGGCGATTCCTGCCTGTTTTCTGGCAGCCCCACAGGCTGCTAGGTGGGGAAGGAAGAGGGCGTTTCCGTTTGGGCCCTATTCTCAGTCCCTTCCTCGCAGACACTGTGGGCTGCAAGAGTTGCTGAGCCAATCTCCTCAGGCGCTCGGGGTGGGATGGGACATGGGGCAGATTCTCCAGTGACCCCTCGGCGACACTCAAGGAGCAACTCGAATGGGCTTTGCAGGACATTGAGGCTTTCTCAGCAAAAGCGGGGTTTCCTGCGAGGAGGGGCTAGCGAGGGAGGAAACGGGGTGGCCCTTGGGGTCCCAGCACTGCCCGAGATGCTCCCGTCTCTTCTCAGGGGAGGGGGCCAGAGAGGGGACAAAAGGCTAAGGAAACCTTAGCACCTGGGGAGGCTTTTGAAGAAAAGGGCTCAGCCGGAGTCTCCACGCTCTCTCAGCACTGCCAGCCTCCCCCGGGGACAGACTGTTCCGGGCAGCTGCCCGAGGGAAATACTCAATCCCAACAGGCTTTGTCCCTGTTCTTTGCAGACCCCCAGGGAGCACCCTTCCTCAGCCCCGCTCCATGCCCTGCTGATGGCAGCCGTGAAGGGTCTGACAACACCCACCCTGCAGAGATTTAGAGCCGCAGAGGAAGAGCTGCGGGCCATCGTATCTCTCCACGGAGACAAGATGGAGAGAGTAAGAGACTCCCGCAATGGGGCAGGGGGATGCTGCGCAGAGAGGGGGATGGGAGAAGTTCCTCTCCTCGGAAACCATTCCTGGGACACTGGCATGGGATTGGAAGGTTGGCTCAGCCCCTTGTCATTCATCGCTTGGCCACGGGGATAGGCGACATTCAAGCCCTTCTCCAAAGACCGCCTGCACGTGGCGCGGAAGTGCAGACTTAGTCCCTTCCTGGGCTTTGGCTTTCCTGGAAACGCTGAGACTAATCCATGAACAGAATCCTCAGCCTGAACTTAACAAATGGCCCCTCAATCAGCAGATTGATTTGTGCAGGGCTCTGACTCCTGCTAGCAGAACAGGTCAACAGAATCCAGCCACCCACCTTGGAGCTTCTGCTCCTTGTTCGAGAGAGGAAAGAGCAATGACCAATTCCTCACGGAAGAGTCCTAGGGGGTGGCTTGTCCCTTCAGGGTCTGTCTCCCTGTGTTGCAAACTCTGCAGCAGGAGCCTGAAAGCCTGGCCCTATGGACTTGGGCTCCCAGGGCTGGCACTGAGGGGCCAAAACAGCAATGCAGACTCTTCTGGGCTGGGGCTGGAACTTGATCTCTGAAGCCTGGGGAGGAGGGTGGCTTCAGAGCCTGGGCTCCAGCCCAAGTCACCTTGTCTGCACTGCTCTTCTAAGTGCCATAGCATGAAGCCGAGGTTAGAGACTGGGGACTTAGGAGACTGGGGCCGGGAGCTGGCTAGCCCCACCCAACTATCCCTGCCTCCCATCTCTGCCATGGGCTCTGGGATACATCGGTAGAACCAGCTGGGTCTGGAGCAGTGCTTCTCAACCTGTGGCCCGGTCAGCACAGAGCTGCGCCCCTTTGGGACATCCTCAGGGACAAACAGGTCGGATTGGATGTGTCCCACAATGGAACCTAGGTTGAGAACCACTGGTCTGGAGGAACGGATTGTGCAAGAAAGAGCTAAAAGGAAGTTGCAGAGATGGAGGAAAGGCTCCTGGAGGGAAGCCCTTGAGAGCGGGGCTGAGAGCCGTTTGCTACGGCAGGGAAGGCCCTGGGACATCAGGAGAGTTAGGACTGTGCGCACTCTAAGGTTTTGTGCGTGTTTTTGAGCTTGAAGGTGCTAACCCAGACCTCAGGAAGACTGGGGTTCCTGGACTTGTCAAAGCCTCTTAGGGAGCAGCCAAGATGGGCAACCGAGGTCAGAGGAGGCTTGCAGGGCTGCCAGGAGGGTTTCCCTGGGAGGAGGCCACTCATTGATAAATCCATCCCTCAACTTTCTGGCATTCTTCCAGGTTGGAGACGTCGTGGGAGGGATCTTAATCTGGCTCGACAACAGCTGTGATCCCAGAGCCAGAAGAGCAGTGCTCAGGGCCATGGCCTTGCTGGCTCGCTCCCACCCCCAGGACGTGGTTCTAACCTGTGTGGCTCACACGCTCTCATTGCACAGGTAGGGAGCTGCTTTGTTATCTCCTCAGTCCAGTAGTTCTCTTCCTGCTCCTACTGAGAGGCCACAGGCCGGGAGGGGTCCGTGGGGCTCACACAGTTGGAGGGAGTTTCCTGCTGTGCAGAGAGCTGTCCACGCTTCCTAAGAGGAGATGGCCAGGCCCAGCCACTGAGGAGCCAACCCCTCCTCCTACACTCCCCGGGATGGAGACATGCCACTTTTCTGGAGAATTCCAACATTGTCCTGATTTCTATGGGTCACCCCACTTCCTCTCAGATCCAGTACAGGGCCAATCAATGATTTGGGGGCTCACTCAACATCCCTGGCTCATGAGGTCTGGCTGCTCCTTACTGCAGGAGAGAAGGCAGAGATGGAAAAGGCCCATGAGGCCCAACTGTCTATCCCCTGGAGACCAGTGCAGGATTCTTACCTGTCGTCAGACCCCCCAGTTATTCCATGGCTGAGGAATTGGTGACAAAATGCACTCATCCTTATGGAGCGGTGGGGCAGAGGTCAATCTTTTAAGACAGACATTTCCAGCCCTTATTGATCCAAAAGAAAAGAAAAGAAAATCAACAAAAAAACCATCCCCTAATGACCAGATCCTAAATGCAGTGCAGCAAGCAGACAGCCAGCATTAATAGCTCTGAGAAGGGGGAGTGCCTCTTTCCACCTCAATAGATTGTTAACTTTCAGTCCTGCTGGTTATTGCTGATCACTTGGAAGGGTCAGCCAGCTGAGGGGTTTGTAACACAACCCCCATGTGCCTCGGGGCCATGAAACCCAACTGAACCCTAGCCAGAGGTCAAAAGTCCAGCTTTCCTTGGCATCTTCTGCAATGCAGTTCTGCACAGACCTGAGAGAAATTTGTGTCACACTGCAGAGCAAATTGAAGAGCGGCAGGAAAGAAATGGAACTTCTTACCCAATTCAGTTATCAGAGGAATACAGTGTTGGTTTTCAGATTTCTTTGAGTGTTTGATTTGTAAACCTTTCTGAATTTCAGAATCAGGTCTGAATTTCTTGGAACAGCCACAGTGCTTTCCAGGGGCTGTGCTCAGAAGTTACAGAAACTCGGCAGCATTGGCACAGAAGTTCAGTCAAGCTTCCGGAAGACCTTGCTTCCAGGCCATTTGCCCTTGAGTTGTCCAACCTAGGTCTCAATGTCCTAGGGCTTCACCACCACGTCCGACCTTCCTCACCAAACTTGGAAGTCAAATGACTGGAAGTCTTTTGGATCCATCTGCAGTCTTCCTCTGCAGATGCCTGCGGGGACAAGCAGGACTTAGATCCGCAAGAATGGAGGAGGGGGATTTCAGTCCTACTTTCCTTCCATCTCTGTCACATTGGGCTTTACAATCTCCTCTTCCAAGCTCTTGAATCTTCTCAGATCAAGGCATGTGCTGACTCACTCTCTGACCCTGTCCACCACACTGCAGTAGAATTGAGCTGCTAAGAGACACTTGGCCAAACGCTGGGTCTCCGTTAGACCCCCAAACAGCCAGAGGAACTCCAATGATGTCAGGCAAGTTTCTCGGGACTGACCCAAGTGTAACAGAGCAGAATTTTGCAGTCTGCGGGTCACAGTTTGGTGGTCATTCTGTGGTCAGTACATGCTCACTGTCTTGGAAAGAGTGGGTTAGCTTTAGAAACAAGAACCCATTAGGGGAAAGGAATAAATACAACTTTCTCTGAAGGGACTTGCCCTGCCTTAGCCTCCCTGCACCAGTGGCTGTCTTCTCTGGTATTCCAAGCCTCTCCCTGGGGAAGGCAAGAGATGGCCAAGCAGGAAAGCTCTGACGTGTGTTTCTGAATTTGCAGATGTGCCATTGAGTTGTGGAAGGCCTTGGGTGAAGAACCACAGCTCACCAGGGAGGTGCTGCAGCAGCTGCTGGACAAGCTCCAGCAGAGACGCCAGGAGGAGACGAGCAGCCATGTGTCTCTGGCTGTAAGTGAGATTTGAGATGTCACCTTGCGAACCCGCCACCACAGGGAAGATGGTGCATCTGTGTGTGTGTGCGAGTTTCACCTCTTCTTACCTTCAGGCCATGGCTCCACCACACATTGAAGCCGACCTAACTTAAATGGGCAGACAGCCGCCACAGCGATTGCATCCCTGGTGTGTGTCCGCACTTTGCTGCTCGTGTCGGCAGTGCCCGTCCTCCCCAGAAGGGCTTGTCTTGATTGTCGGGTCAGGGTGGGGCATTGTGGGAAGGCTCCTGAAAGCCAGTTGAGGAAAGCGACGCGGTGTCTGGTCTGACGCTGCATCCACCTGGACTCTCTGCCACGTGTGGAGGTGGAGTGACGAATTTGGCACCGAGGGGCAGTTCTGACGATGGGAAGGAAATTCCATCCTTAGGGGGATGCAGAGTGAGCGGCCTTGCGTTGACCTCACTCTGGAGTGTAGACCAGGCCTTAGTGTGTCCTCGCCACTTCCAATCAAACCAAAGAGGGGTAGTAAAGTTTCCCCCAGGTCAAAGTTACACATCTGAAGTGGTTTATCTGCTGGTACCCTGGCTCAGTTGTCTTCTGCTCCAGATGGCCCTTTAGTGAACAGGTGCAGTTCAGGTGTCTCTTGGAAGTCTCCAGGTTTCTGGCTCTGTAAACTGTGGCTAGAAATCTTCCCAACATGGCATCCTGAGAAGTCCAGTACTTTTGACTGGGCCAGAAACACTGGGCCTAGGAGAACGGATCTCCTCAGGATGGTTTCAGCCCTTCCAGTCATGGCTGGAAAGCCAAAGCACAGGCTCTGCACCAGAAAGAGAAATAATGGGGAATAACAGGTTTCAGAGGAACAGCCGTGTTAGTCTGTATTCGCAAAAAGAAAAGGAGTACTTGTGGCACCTTAGAGACTAACCAATTTATTTGAGCATGAGCTTTCGTGAGCTACAGCTCACTTCATCAGATGTATACCGTGGAAACTGCAGCAGACTTTATATACACACAGAGAATATGAAACAATACCTCCTCCCACCCCACTGTCCTGCTGGTAATAGCTTATCTAAAGTGAGACTGGGAGTGGCTAAGTCATTATGCAAGGTAGCCTGTTTCCTCTTGTTTTTTCCTACCCCCATCCCCCCCCCAGATGTTCTGGTTTAACTTGGATTTAAACTTGGAGAGTGGTCAGTTTAGATGAGCTATTACCAGCAGGAGAGTGAGTTTGTGTGTGTATGGGGGTGGGGGGGATGTGAGAAAACCTGGATCTATGCAGGAAATAGCCCGACTTGATTATGTAAAGAGTTGTCACTTTGGATGGGCTAGCACCAGCAGGAGAGTGAATTTGTGTGGGGGGGTGGAGGGTGAGAAAACCTGGATTTGTGCTGGAAATGGCCCACCTGTTGATCACTTTAGATAAGCTATTACCAGCAGGACAGTGGGGTGGGAGGAGGTATTGTTTCATATTCTCTGTGTGTATATAAAGTCTGCTGCAGTTTCCACGGTATACATCTGATGAAGTGAGCTGTAGCTCACGAAAGCTCATGCTCAAATAAATTGGTTAGTCTCTAAGGTGCCACAAGTACTCCTTTTCTTAATGGGGAATAACGTCATCCAGACTCTTCTCATCTTTCCATCCTGCTTCCGTTCCAGGAATGGGGGAAGGTTCAGGAGCCTCCAAATGTCCCCACCCCTCTCAGAAGCCAATACTCTTTTGTAATACGCTGGAGAGGAAAGGAGACATGACAAAGGGACAATAGCGAATGGCAATGGGGACAGGTGGCAGATTGGGAGAGCTGAGTGAAATTCTTTCCCCGCTCCAGGCAATGAAGACCATTTATGAGCTCCTTTTCCTACGGGGATACCGAGAAGCCATCCTGCAAATGTATCCCCAGCTGCTCATTCTCTGCGTCAGGCAAGTGCAGTATGTGATGGATCAGCACTTGCCAGGGACCTACATGGCCAGGCAGACATCCAGCCCCGAGGAGGGATGCAGCTGCCTCAGTCTCCTAAGGTAATGCCTGAAAGGAAAAGGAAGAACAGATTTGTTGGGCTAAACACATGGGGGCTGTTCACGGCCATCAGTTGTTCGGGTGCTGTCGTTAGCCCAGGCTCAGTTGGGAGCAGGTCTCTCTTGAGGGAAAAGGGTTGAGAGCCGTGCATTCTTGTGAGTCACACTCGCTCATCTGACGCCGTCCACAGCCCAGCTGCTTTCCCTACACACTCAGGCAGCAGCCATGTTTGTGCATCCATCCACGTCTGCCACCCGCCAAAGGGTCAGTGCTTTCATCAGTGCCTGCTGAGCAAATCCGTGGGCCTCTCTCCCCGAACGCGGACAGAGCCACGCCGGCAGCACCTGGGGACAGGCCCCGCAGGACGTCAGCCTCACAGGCAGACAGGAGGAAGAGGGACCAGTTCATCTGGTTCTGTGGGCACAGTTAGGGGCTTCCATCTGCACGGGAAAGAGAGAGCGCCAGAAGACACCTCAGGTGGCGTAAACTGATGGAGCTTTGCTCGATTCCACCAACAAAGGATCTGGACCCACATGCCCGCTTGAGTCCTGTTACCTGTCACAGTAAAGAATCAAGTATTCAACCATTGGGAGTGATGACACCAACCATTTGAAGAAGCTACAGTGTCCCTAACTGGTTCCAAAGTCGGTGAAACTGCAGTGTAGACAGGGTATCACACTGGATCGATCCTTGGGGAGGCTAGCTACTGCTGAGCATGCTGGGTGTCTCAGGACTTGTGCAGATTTGCCATGCTTGGGGCTGATCTCATTGCTTGACACTCTTTTTTGTTTGTTTGTTTTTGTCTTTAGCACCTCAGTGGAGGCTGTGAAGACGCTTTTCTCCATGCCCGGCTACTGGAAGGAATTTGCCAGCATCCAGTTTCATCGGGGTTGGGACATGATAGCCTCCCGATATCACTACTCGCAGGGGGTTGGCCTGATTGCAAGGTAGGAGCTCAACGTTTCCTCTTCTTTGGGTCTCTCTTGGGAATGGGATTTGCGTGTGAAATAGTCCTCAGTTCCAGGCTGCCAGCTCAGCCCAGCAACTGGAGCTGAACGCTCTCTCCCCCTTGAGAATCAAAAGGGACTTTCTGTTCCATGTTCCAGAGCCATGATCGAGTTTGAGAACCCTCAGCTCCCTGCAGTTTTCAGAGAGGCAATCACCATCGTCCAGAGTGGGAAGGAGGAGGAGCAGAGAACTATCGCCCTGGCTTTCTGCACTGAGGTGAGATTCATGAGTTGACAGGCAGAAGTGGGCTTTCTGGAGAGCAGCTCAGGACAGGAAGCTCTAGGCTACATTGTCAGCAGCTTAGCAGCCCTACCGCCAGCTAGCTCCTCTCCGCACATGGATGGATGCGGGGCATGGCAAAGAGAGGGAGGGAGAGACAGGGTGAGATTGCTCCTGGCTGGATGTGCCCAGATGGGGTTATGGGACAAGAAGCCATGTTTCTCCAGTGCCCCAAGGCCATGCTTCTCTCCTCACCTTTTCCTGGGGTTCTGCTTTTCTTCTGCCCCACGGCTCTCTCCATGGCACTCAATGAGGTCTGGAGATTCCCCTTTCCCTGGGGGCTTATTTGTGACTTGTGCATTAGTCTAAATTTGGGGAAGGAACCAACTGAAACAGCAGCAATTGGCTCCCTACTCACCAGAGACTTTGCATAGGAGGAAGTGGCCCTTTGGGAAAGATGACTGTCCAGGGAACAGACCCCACAATAAGACCTCTGCTCCTCAACCTGATCTTCATTTGGCTCTTGCCAGTTTCTCCAGAGTCCTTCCATTGACACCATCCTGACAAGATCAGCCCTCCAGGCACAGCTCATGGACTGGACCAAAGATGCAAATTCCATCATACGGAGGCTCAGTCTGCGAGGCCTTGGCAGTATTGTGTTCCAGCCAGAAAAGGTGAGAGCCGGGGATTGCCCAGGGGACCCAGGAAGCCAATGTCCATCAAATAGCTCAGAAATGAGAGGGAGAGCCACACACAAGCCTTCTTGTTTAAAACACAGCCCTCAAATGGTGGAGGTGCTTTCGGAACAAATCAAGGCATGCCGTGCTCCCTGCTCCCGTGAGCTGAGCCCTGATTGCAGATGAGATGCAATGGGGGAGGCGGGGTGAGCAAAGACAAAGGTGACAGTGAGCAACTGGCACAGAGTGACAGGAGAAAGACTTTCTGCCCCGTTGGGGGGCTGTGCCCTCCGTGGTTTATCATCGGTGGCAGTGGTCCATCATGTGCTCCAGGTTGTCACCTGGGATAGTAATGAGCTGCCTTCTTCATTCCGGCAGGTGCAATTCTTACGGGCCCAGCTGCCAGCAATCCTGGCCATGTTTTGTAACAGGGATGGAAGGCGTGTCATGGAGGCCATGCATAAAGCTGCAGACATCATCCACCTCCTCAACAGGGAGGGGCTTGGCTCCATCTCCCAGGACATTGCTGTCAGCCTTCGCCCCTTCATTGATGACGTAAGGCTTGGAACCCGCAGAAGAAGCCCATTCCCCCGCTCCAGCTGTCTGTGATGCCCTTGTTTCTCTCTCCCCATCCCCTTCCTCCCGCCCCTCAGGCCTGCCATGGAGCCGCCAAGGAGTGCCCCCGCCATGGGTGGGGAATCTCCTGCTGAGCCACCTCCCTGTCAGAGCTCTTCTCTCCAAAGCTCAGCCTCAGTGCCATGCTCCCAGCCCCTGCTGCAGCCTGGCCTGGGGGAGAGGGGGCCTGGCACTGGGCAGATGACCAGCTGCCTGGAGAACACAGGCCCCCAAAGAGGTGGAGATTCTCAGCAGGAAAGAGGTGGGTCGGGAATGGCCCGGCTCTCAGGGGCACCCAAGAGCCAAAGAAATGCTGTCTTTTGGAGCAGCCAGTCCCTGCCAGGCTCCAGCAGCTGCTTCTCCCCTTCCCCACACCAGTCTCCAGCAGCCTGCCTGCCCTCTGCCCTCATCTTCTCGGGTTCTAGGATTCTGTGCCTCTGGGACGCCCTGGGCTGCACTGTCCCGCACAGGGTCTCAGGCCCTGCACAAGATGTCCATGGCGCTGGCCTGGTGGCCTCCCTGCTCCCGCCAGCCCAGGTAGTTCACACAGGGGGACCGGAGCAGCGTGCGCATCACCACTCAGTGGCGTTCTGCTCTGATGCTGCCTGGCTTTAACCGGGGGTCCCCACCCCCTGTGTGTCATTGCCAGGAGAAGGGCAGTGTGCGCTCAGCTGCCATTGTACTGCTTGGCAACGTGGTGAGCAGGGTGCAGGACCCCGACAAACCCTTCGTGCAGCAGGAAATCATCCACTGCTTGCTCCCCCTGCTGCTGCATCTTGAAGACCAGGAGGAGAGTGTGAAACTGGTAAGTGCCACGGTCATTATTGCCTGAAGAGCAAAGAGCCAGTATCTCCTGGGGCCCCCACTCCCGTCATCGCCAGAGCCCCTTGCCCAAGCAGAGTATTCTCCTCCCTGCTTCACTCCATGCTGGAGCCAAGTGCCTCATCCATCCTCACAGCACACAGCACAATTGGGAAGAAAAGCCTTCTTCTGGGAAAGAGGTGGGGCATAGCGTAGCGGATCCGGGAGTCCTGCTGCTGGCCCCGGCACGGCCCAGGGCCTGTGTCCCCCTGAAGTGCAGGGCCCCCCAAAGCACGGGGCCCTGGGCAACCACCCCAAACCATCCAAAGGACAGGAGGGCTCTGGCTCTCTCCAGCCAACTCTCCCTTTCCTCTCCTCAGCACACTCCTGTGGAGAACAAATGACAGGAATCTCCACTGGCAGGAAAAGCAGGAGAACAAGGGACAGGGAAGGTTCCATGTCCCCCAGACTATCCCTCTCTCAGGGAGAACCCTCTTGGTCTCCTCTTCTCTTGCAGTCATGTAAACTGACGCTCTTCCGCTGCGCAGTGTTCCTCAGGTGGGCTCATTTGAAGACCCTCTCCCACAGCTTGGCCTGGGATGGCTCTTCACAGCTCTTGAAGTGTGTCTGGATCTGCTTGGTAGGTGAATTCCTTGTGCCTTGAGAGTGCTGAATGGGGACTTGAGGAAGACCTTTCTAACTCCACACCCTGAGTACCCATCCGCTTCGGTCGGGCTGCAGGACTCTGTTCCAGGCTCTCTGCTGGCTCATTTCAGCAGGAGTTACAATCCGTTCACATTGTTGACATTTTTCTCCACAATTCTCCGACCTTCAAACTTTGTCTTTTCAAAGGAAAGCTGAGGTTCTGGAGAACACAATAGGAACTTCAGAGGGGTGCTGCTCTGGTGTATGGGTTCATATTGGCGGTTGCCAGGGCCTGGCTATATGCATTGGCTTTCCTGGACTATTTGCTGTGGGAAGAACATGTCATTTGTATATTGTGCATTTCTTCCTTCTTTCTTCCTAGATGCAGAACAACGAGAGCCACATCCCCAAATTCCTGTTCCAGGCCTTACAGTACCTGGAAAGCTCACAGACAACAATAAGACATTCAGCAGCCCGATTCATTGGTAAGCAGAGCAAATTCACTTGATCTTTTCTCAATGCTTCCTTCAGAGCCCTTTTCTGGACGGCTGCTCTGTTCCCTCCAACAGCACCAGAATCCTAAAACGGGGTGTGTGTGTGTGTGTGTGCATGTGTGTGTGAATAAACATGTATTCCAAGATGAAGGGAGCAACTTAGCTGAATCGACTGCACCAACTTCCCCCGCCCACAACAATTCTTTGGCTGCGCCTAGGGGAAACCAGCAGGATGTGAATTCAATCTCCTTTGGAAGTCAGCCTCTCAGTAACTTCTGGGCCTCTGATGCTTTCTGGAATATGCTTTGTGAACAGATGTAAGGAATGTCTGGAATTTCCCAAAGGTGTCTTGGGAGAATGGCTGCATCATCAGCAGTTTTCAGGAAAGGATCTGAAAAGCCATGAGAGCCATTGTATTCATTGCAAAAAGAAAAGGAGTACTTGTGGCACCTTAGAGACTAACCAATTTATTTGAGCATGAGCTTCATTTCCACGGTATGCATCCGATGAAGTGAGCTGTAGCTCACGAAAGCTTATGCTCAAATGAATTGGTTAGTCTCTAAGGTGCCACAAGTCCTCCTTTTCTTTTTGCAAAGACAGACTGACACGGCTGTAACTCTGAAACCTGTCATTGTATTCATTGTTTGTCTAGGAAATACTATCCACCATTATTGTGATTTGTTGTCTGAAACAGTGAATGAAGATGGAATCTCCCGCCTGTATGAAGGTAAGGAAATACCTCTGTGTGTTTGGGCCTCTGTGGGAAGCACAGGGGTGCAGCACAGGGCCTGAACACAGCTTTGAATGTGTCCCTCTCAGTCTAAGGACAGCGTTGAAGGAAGAAGGATGGTCACGCCAGCTTTCATCGTGGTCCCACAATCTGTGTATGGGAGCAGGGGAATTCCATCCTGAGCTCCTAGTGTAGACATAGCCTTAGAGCTGTGTGGGGAGACTGTCTTCATCAAGGTCAGAAAGTCTCTAAAGGAAGGCCTGACCCAACTGAAAACGGCTGTTGGTATTAAGGATGATGATGATGATGATGACGATTCCCCTCTGTAGGGAAAGATTCATCACCTGCCCTCCCTGGAATGGAGTGATTGCAGGCCAGGGACCTTCACTCCGAGATTGGTTATCAGCTCCTAGGAAATCCCATGAGGGCACATGGGTAACACTTTTCCCTGTGAGCTCCTCAGGAATGAAGGCACAGGGCCACAAAGGATTTCAGGAGACGTTAGGAGCCGAAATCCCTTTGTGGATCTCGGCCTAAATGTTGTATGGTTTAATGTGGCTGCCGCTGTCACTTTCCTGTTCCATCCAAAGAACAAGTGCCCCCAATCGTCTGTGTGTACGGGTGTGTGGAGGAGTGTCTGCCAGCAGAGGGGGAAGCTTTGCAAGAATGGGGTCTCCTCTCTGTCCAGGGCTACTTTGGGAGGAGCGGAGTTGTTGTTCTTGTGCCCTTAGACTCTTGGGGAGCTAATAGCAGGGGGCAATGGCCATCGGAAGTGGAGGTTTCCTAGGTACCAGTCACATCAGCATCACGGGGTTTTCAACCCATTTCCTCTTGGTTTCAGCTTTTCACGACGTGCCTTTGAAATCAGACAGGACCACGTGGTACATCCTCAACAGATATTATAAATGGTTGCAGAAGCTTGGAAATCTCGTGTCGGGTTCTGCATTTGACTAGGGAACCGGGACCGACACAGACGAGCTCTTTGTCCTGCTATGGTAAATACAACAGACGCTTCTCAACTTTTTGGTGTCCCTGGCCTCTGTTTGCCATAAGCTGGGAATGCGGGACAGGGGACTGATCTCTAGATGATTGCCTGTCCCTTCATTCCCTCTGGGGCACCTGGCATTGGCCACTGTCGGAAGACAGGATACTGGGCTAGATGGACCTTTGCTGTGGCCTTTCTTATGTCCTTATGTTTGGAACCGGGGCTGAACAAGGAGGTGGATATCAGCAGATGACCCAAAATTATGTCGATTAGTCAGGCCTAGAGAAGACTTGGAAGAAGTTGAAAGGGATCTAAGAAAGCCATGTCACTGGGCAGCCCCATGGCAGATGAAAACCAGCGCTGACCAAGGCAGGGCCATACACATGGAAAGCAGTGAGGTGAACGACTCCTCCATAGCGCTGGTGTCAGAAGCCAAAGCACGGCTGGTTGGGCCCAGTGGTTGGAGCAGGGGCGCTGGGGCCTCGTGCTCAGAGTGGTGGAGGCCGAGCCGAGGGGAGCCAAGGGTTGGAGCCGGAGTCAGGAGTCAAGAGCAGGATTGGAACAGGCTGGGGAATAGGGCAAGGGCCAGATTAACGATCCCCGGCCAATGGGAGCTGCGGGGAGGCAGAGCCTACAGGCAGGATCAGGCCCCGGGACAGAGGTTCCCGGTGTGGTGCTCGTCGTGGTGACGTGGCTGGCGGGGATGAGGAATGGCAACGTGCGGAGCCTCCTCACCCCCGCCCCAGCCAGGCAGAGCCGGCCCGGCCGCAACGCAGCACGCAGGGGTTTAGTGGCTGCAGCCTGGGCCCCCCCTTAGCCCTACTCCTTTCCTGAGTGCACCATTGCCCCACTTCTGCCCCATTCCCACACACTGGTACAGGGCAGAACCCTGGAGCTGATCTCTGAAATCTCTCTCACTAGAAGGAAGTCACTGCAAAGGCAGGACAACCCCACCTTTGGGCACCATGGAGGACATCTCATCCCACTGCACAGAGCCATACATTCACACAGCTTCTCGCATGTGGTTCCCTCACTCATCAGAGCCAGGTGGAGAGAGGAGAAATTCTCCCAGACTCCCTTTTACCATTGCCAGCCCAAAGGGTAGCAGAGGTTGCGGGGGGTTGGGTGCTCTCTTTAAGAAATGCCAGCTCTCAGGGAAGTTGCCAATGAGCATCAGCAAAGTAGGGTGGGGTTGTGCTGTGGAAAACTACCCTGCTTGAAGACAGGTTTCAGAGGAACAGCCGTGTTAGTCTGTATTCGCAAAAAGAAAAGGAGTTCTTGTGGCACCTTAGAGACTAACCAATTTATTTGAGCATGAGCTTTCGTGAGCTACAGCTCACCTCATCAGATGTATACTGTATAGTCTGCTGCAGTTTCCATGGTATACATCTGATGAGGTGAGCTGTAGCTCACGAAAGCTCATGCTCAAATAAATTGGTTAGTCTCTAAGGTGCCACAAGAACTCCTTTTCTTTTTACCCTGCTTGAAGGTTTTGTTCTTCTCATTTGGGTTCCCGCCCTTTCTCTCTCTTCCAGACATCGAGAGGCCAACAGGAGCCAATTGAGCCCACCACTGATCCCATCTCTTGTGAGATGGCAAAGCAGCTTTGCATGGGAAGGAGGAGACAGAAGAGGCCGAGCAGCATGTGCCGGGCTGAACCAGCCACACAGAACCCCATAGTCTAGGTGGAGAAAGCCAAGCCCCTCCCCAGGCCTGCCGGACATGCTCCAACTAGAGCACCAGAGTGTAAGGGAGCAGCTCAGCTCACGCTAGGCAGACCGCTGAAAATGGAGGATGCACACTGTCGGCTCCAGACCAGAAACAGCTCAAGCCCCTGACTGCAGAGCTCTGAGGCGCCGAGACCCAGCCACGTCCCTGGGGGCCTGCAGACATGCAAGGGAGTTCGGAGACTCAGGGAGTTTCCCACGCCGGGAACCCAGAGACCCCCAGCCCATGGCCTAGAGACATCTCCAAGGAAGTAACCTGGGTGAACTAGCCATTGTCATCCGCAGTGCTGGATCCCCACTGACTCAATGGCAAACACATTGGCCACGGACGAGGCCCTGGGCGAGGAGCCGGTGGAGTAACGAGGGCCTGGGTCCACCGGCCCTGGCTGCCATCCATCCTTTGGTGGCTGCCCACGTCCCCATTGACCCACTAGACTGCACAGCCCCAAGAGGAGGGGCAACCATCTTGCCTCTGAACTCTCAGCCAAACAGCCCTGCAGTGAAGGGCAGCTACACTGACTCCGGCCGTTGGGCCACACAGCATTGAGGGAGAGAGTAACCATATTGTCCGTTGCTATCGGGCCACACGGGAGTAAGAGACAGGATAGACATATAGACTCTAAGCGTTCAGCCACACAGCCCCGACGGAGAGGGCGGCCGCATGGACTTTGGTCGCTGGGCCACACAGCCCCGACGGAGCGGGCGGCCGCATGGACTCTGGTCGCTGGGCCACACAGCCCCGACGAAGCGGGCGGCCGCACGGACTCTGGTCGCTGGGCCACACAGCCCCGACGGAGCGGGCGGCCGCATGGACCCTGGTCGCTGGGCCACACAGCCCCGACGGAGAGGGCGGCCGCATGGACTTTGGTCGCTGGGCCACACAGCCCCGACGGAGCGGGCGGCCGCATGGACTCTGGTCGCTGGGCCACACAGCCCCGACGAAGCGGGCGGCCGCACGGACTCTGGTCGCTGGGCCACACAGCCCCGACGGAGAGGGCGGCCGCACGGACTTTGGTCGCTGGGCCACACAGCCCCGACGGAGAGGGCGGCCGCACGGACTCTGGTCGCTGGGCCACACAGCCCCGGACAGAGAGGGCGGCCGCACGGACTCTGGTCGCTGGGCCACACAGCCCCGACGGAGAGGGCGGCCGCACGGACTCTGGTCGCTGGGCCACACAGCCCCGATGGAGCGGGCGGCCGCACGGACTCTGGTCGCTGGGCCACACAGCCCCGACGGAGAGGGCGGCCGCACGGACTCTGGTCGCTGGGCCACACAGCCCCGACGGAGAGGATGGCCGCACGGACTCTGGTCGCTGGGCCACACAGCCCCGACGGAGAGGGCGGCCGCACGGACTCTGGTCGCTGGGCCACACAGCCCCGACGGAGGGGGTGGCCGCACGGACTCTGGTCGCTGGGCCACACAGCCCCGACGGAGCGGGCGGCCGCACGGACTCTGGTCGCTGGGCCACACAGCCCGGACGGAGAGGGCGGCCGCACGGACTCTGGGTGTTGGGACACATACACTGCGTGGGAGGGCAGCCATTTTGACAATGGGCATTTGGCCAAACTACCCTGAGGCTTAGGGAAGTTATTTGATGTCAGCCATGGGACCTCGCCCCTTCACTCCTCAGACATCGCTCATCTGTCACCATGAGACCGACCCCATGACAGAAGACTTTTGGGGTCAAGATGCAAATGGGAGTCGAAACAAGGAGTGGCATGTGACCCCTCTAAGAGATCCTCCCACTCCTTTACCAATCTGGGGGTGTTTTATCTCCATGCACCTGCCTCAGGAATGGATTTGAGCAATTGGGGAATGTTCTGGGGCAGAGTGACCCATCCGGAAGTGGGTCACGTGACCCTCCAAGAGCTCCTCCCACTTGGGGTGGGCCTCAGCCCCTTAGGACCCACCAGAGAGGGGATTTCACCAAACAGGGTAAGTGCCCTGGTGGGGTGACCTGCCCGCAAGAGGGGTCCATCACCCCTCCATGAAATCCCCGCACCGTCCTCTGCTAATCAGTCAGGGTTTCGCACACACGCTTTAGGCCATCCCAGAAGGGAAACGTAACGATCAGAATAGGCAGTGCCCGAAGGTCTAGGCCAGAAGCCGCCGATCTCTGGAGCTCCATGTTTGCGTGGCTGGCAGCATCGTCCGGGAAGTCGCAACACAACACTGCGGGGAACAGCCCATCTCGTTCCAAGGATGTCTTTTGAAGAAACCGTGGCCTAGACCTTCGGGCTATACCTGTTCTGGATTGGTACACATTTCCCTTCTGAGATGGCCTAAGGTGGGAGTGAAACCCTCGCCAACTGCTAGAGCGTGGTGTGGGGACGTTTTAGAGGGACCACAGGATCCTGTTGCGGGCAGGTCACTCCACTGCAGCACTTCCCTTCTTTGGTCAAATCCCCTCTCGGGGTGGTCCTACGGGGCTGACGCCCACTTCAATTGGTAGAGGACACAGGGAGGAGTTCTCAGAGGGGATATACAACCCCCTTCTGCGTGGGTCACCATGCCCCGCAACGTCCCCTGATTGGTCAAATCCAGTCTCTGGGTGTGTAAAATGCTGCTTGCCCCTGCCAAATTTTCCTAAAAGAAGGGAAGAAAGGCATGTACCTTTTGGGTTATCTGTCAGGTGGCCATCTTGAACTTGGGAAAAGAATCTGGTGACCTTTAGCCATTGGCTATATTAGTTTGGGTTGGGAAGCACACTCCCACGCACGGATTGAATCCGCGTAGATAGGGTCTAACATCCAGGCAGAGACGACGCAAAGAGGGATAGGGAGGGTTTTTAGTTAGGTCTACTCGCCCGTTCCTGTGTCCATCATGGAGTCCCTCCCTGACATCCAATGTCAAGAGAGCAGCAGCCGTCCATCACTGTCCCTGCAAGAGAGGGGAGAGAGAACATGAACATGACCTCCTGGGTGTAATTGTTTGCGAGACTGGAGCACTTCCAGAGTTCAAGTTTTGTTAATCCCCCCCTTCTCTAGCCTAGCCTAGTCCTTTTCCCTCTCGTAAATAAAGTCTTGTTTGTGTGCTTACCACTGCCTGGCGTTATTTTCTTGTGCTAAGGCAAGCTCTGACAGACTGGCTTTACAGAGGGGACCATGTGGGAAGAATTTACTGTAAGATTCCCTGCATCTTCTGAATGGGGTTTGGGTTCTGCCCTTTTGAAAGGAAGGAAAAATCCTTCCAGGTGATCCTACGGGGCTGAAACCCACTGGGATTACTTAGTAATCTGTGCTCTTCACTACCATGTTTGTGACCCTCTGTGTCATAGGGAAGTAGCCCATGGCTCATTTTGCTTCTTTTGATTTAAAATGGACACGTGTGGTGTACAGACGAAGAAGGACAACTTTTCAAGTCCAGTGTGCACAGAAATGGGATGGACACTTCAAGGATTGAATACAATGCTTTGATCTTCCATCTGTTCATTAAAAAAAGACAAAGGTGCAGATTTGGGAGGCTCGGCACTGACTTCCCCAGGATCATTCCTCTCCGCGTAATTCCCATGATAAATCTCCTCTCAAGGAAGAGCCTGAGGAAGTGTGATCAGGGGAACTACTCAGAGCACCAGATGAATCAGGGCCCTGAGCTGAGAAACATTAATTCAGCTGTCCTCAGCACAGACACCCCTGAAGCACCCGAGGATTCTTTGAAAGGCTTTGAGAGGCTTGGCTCTGCAGAGCGAGAGATGAAGCCTATTACTGCAGGGAAATCAATGACAGAGCACTGTCCACACCAGCACTTAGGTCAGTGTAACTTGTCTCACTCGGGGGGTGGCTTCTTCACACCCCTGAGCGACATACGTTGTACCGACACAAGGGGGAATGTAGACGCAGCCTTAGCAGAGAAGCGATTTAGAAAACAGATTTTGTTTTGTAGGAAAGGAAAGAATCCCGGGTTTGTAATAACTCAAAGGAGAGTCCGACCCCATCAGTCACCTTCCCCACTTTGCACTTGGCCCTGGGATAGTTGTTTTCTCTCAGCCTCTGCCCACTATCATGCCATGTGAAGGGGAAGGAGCCATGCACCTGTCTAGGGTGCTTCTGACATCCGAGAGGGGAGAAAGGAAAAAAGAGGCTCAGTCCCACATGCTACTCACACAGGGGGTGGGAACTTTTGTGGTCATTTCAATAGACTCAAGGGGCTCCAAAAGAGTCAAAGGTGCTCACGTGTCCCTGTCCCTGTCCAACATTAAAGAGGTGAAACAAGGCTGGCAGTTTGGGCTGCCAGACAGAACAAGCCTTCAGGCCGAAAAGCCAACAACCTTTCTCTCCATTTCAGCAAAAAACAACATTCAACAAACCCCCACAAAAACAGGCACCTGAAAAGTCCTGCCCCCGACTTCACCTTTCCAAGGTCTTCTCCGCACTCTCTCCCGCCCCGAGTGAGAATCCGACCCCTTGACCAACACACCACAGTGAGACCCGAATGCAGCTCTCCCTCTGCAGGCAGGATGGTGGAGAAAAACACAGGTGAAAAACCCTCCAGGCTCAGCTGCGCAGGGAGCCTTGGCAAGGACGTGGTGGAAAGGTGACGCCGGGATCTCTCGCACGGGAAAGGAGACTCGTGCCCGAGTCCAACCAACCCTTTGGGAACTCGAAGGAAGCCGCATCCCACAGGCGTTTCCACAGACCAGCCACCAGCCACACACCCAGGCCGGAGGGGCCGGGACACGGGAAGGGGCAGCAGCCAACGCCCCCGGGGGGAGGGCTGGGGCGGGAGCTGCAGCCAGGCCCCTGGACCCGCAGGGAGACGCAGACCCTGACGGCAACCAGCCACGTTTGCCCACGTGTGTGTGTGAGACACGTTTGTGTGTGTGTGATGTCTTGTGTGTGTGCTATGTGTCGTCCAGAGTCATGTGTTCAGTGTGTGTGTAATGTGTTGTGTTTTGAGTTGAGTGTTGTGTGTCATCTAGAGTGTTGTGTGACGTGTTGTGTGTCATGTTGTGTGTGTGTCTGTGTGGTGAGTGTTGTGATGTGTGTCTGTGATGTGTTGTGTGTTGTATTGTGTGTGTGTTGACTTGTGTGCCGTTTTGTGTCTCATGTTGAGTGTGTGTTGTGTGGTTGTGGTGTCATGAGACGTGTTTTGTGTGTGACGTGGTGTGTGTCGCACGCACAGACACAACACATCGCATGTCAGATGCACAAGACGTTGCATGTAGCACACACACACAACACATCACATACGCAACACGACGCTCATGCACATCACACACACAAAACATCGCACCTCACACGCACACACACAACACGTTAGCTGTCGCACGATGCACATCACATAATTGCATTGACACACACAACACTTCGCACGTCACACTCACAACACGTCGCATCGATTGTTATATACACAGCACATAGCACTTCAGACATACAACATATTGTGCATCGCAAGCCCGCACAGCACGTCGCACGTCACACTCACGAACTCATCTCACACACGCACAATACGACACACACCACGTCACACAGACAGCACAACACACAAAACACAACACAGGCACACAACCTTATAAACAACACATCATAGTCACACACACAACATGACACACAAAACATCACACACACTCAACACAACACTCTAGACGACACCCAACACATACAACACGTCACACAACGTGTCACACACACATACGTCACACACACATCACACACACAATATGACACACAACATAACACACACACACTGCACACACCATGTCACAGAAAACACGTAACATGACAGCACACACACAACACCACACACACACTGAATATGACACACAAAATGGCCTACAATACACACACACACAACACATCACACACACATAGACACACACACAACACATCACACACACAGTACACCATACATCGCACAGACACAAAACACTACACACAACATGTCACACACACAATAAAACACACATGTCACACAGACAGACACAAACACACACAACATGACACACACCACATCTCACACACACACACTACGTCACACACAACACATCACATGACACCAAAAACACAACACCACACACACACTCAACACATCACACAACATGATACACAGATAGACACAAAGAAACACGACACACAACACGTCACACACACACACAACACTACAGAAAATACGTCTCACACACGCCCCATACACCACTTCATGTCACCACAAACACCACCACACACCCAATCCACACAACACTCTAGACGACACACAACACACACACAACAGGACACACAAAACATCACACACACACAACCCATCACACACACACATATCACGATGCACACAACACGAGACAGAAAACGGCTCACACACACAAAGACACACAACACGACTGTCAAAGGAAAAATGAGTTAGCCGGTCTCTCACCAATTTCGGTGTCAGATTCGACTCTAGGATCCCACGAACTTCTCAACTCTGAGTCCAGTTTCCACCAGCGTCCTGTATTAGGCCACCGAAATACAGCCCGAGCTGGGTGCCTCCGGAGAGGGACCCCGCCCCCCAGACACGGCAAGCGTGTGTACCCTCAACGGTTGGGAACACCGCCCTCGCCCGCCTCCAAAGTCCGACCCCCTCATCTGAGTCGGGGTCTCTGCTCTTCCCGACCGGGCAGTTCTGCGGCTGAGTGGACAGGCCGTTGCGGGTGCCAGACGCCCCCTGAGGACGATGAGTTCTTCTTTTCGCCTTTCTCCCTTAGCTCCAGGGATAACGGGCGGCCCCGCCTGGTTTGGCAGCTGCTTCTCCAGCCTTCCTCGCAGGTCAGCTCGACCTCGGCCGAAGGCGTCAACCGCTTTACTCACGTTTGCGGCGTTAGTAACTCCCGCGAAGTCACAAGAGCAAACTTCTTAAACCAACGTTTATACAAAATAGCATGTAAGCCCTTTCTTATCCCAACGACGCACACAGAAACACGTCGCACGTCCCACACAACACGTCGCAGGTGGCAGGTTGCACGGATACACACAACACGTCGCACGCACGCACGCACGCATGGCGCACGTTGCACGAAACACACACAAAAACACGCCACACAAACACACACACAACGCGACACACAACACATCACACAAACACAACATGTCACACACGCACAAAAACATCTCATGCACACACACAAGACACACAACCCATCGCACACACACACACATAACACGACACACACAACACGACACACAATATGTCACACACACACAAACACACACAACACGTCACACAGACAGACACAAACACACACAACATGACACACACTCAGAACACTACACAAAACATGTCACACACACGCCACATCATAGAGCACTACAAACACAACACCACACACAGAAATCACACAACTCTAGATGACACAAAACAAGACACACAACACGTCTCACACACACACACAGCACGACATACACACACAAACAAACGCCTCACACACACGACACACAACCCATCTCACACACACACATAACACAATACAACACACACACAACACGACACACACAGAAACAAATCGCATGTCCCGCACAACACGTTGCAGGTTGCATGTTGCACGGATACACACAACACATTGCACCCATACAGGCACAAAAGTCGCATGAAAAACACACACAGAAACACGTCACACACACAAACACACACAAAACACGACACACAAGACGTCACACACACAAACACATCTCTCACACACACACAACATGACACAGAACCTGTCTCACACAGACACAGACACACACACCACGAAACACAACACGTAACACACACATGACACACAACACGTCACACATACAACACATTGCATGTTGCACGTCGCATGGACACACACAACACATTGGACGCCGCACATCGCACAAACACTTCGCACATCACACGTCGCATGTCGCATGTCACACCTGCGTACACAACACGTCGCGCGTCGCACGTAACACACACAACACTTCAAATGTCAGACACAACACATCGCACGTAGCACGCACACTCAGCACATGGCACGTCACGCGTTGCTCACCGCACATCGAACACACAACACGTCGCGTGTTGCACGTCACACACATAAACACTGCATGTCACACACACACTATGTTGCACGGTGCACATCGCACAGACAACACATCGCATGTCACACAAACACACACACACAAACAGGTCTCACACACACACAACATGAAACAAAACGTGACACACAACACGACACACAACACGTCACACAGACAGACACAAACACACACAACGACACACGTCACACAGACACAGACACACACCACGTCACACACCTTCATCGATTGGTCTCGTTAAGAGTTGTTATGGCAACCCCCACTTTCTCGTCTTCTCTGTATCGCTATATCTATATCTTCCTGCTGTATTTTCCCCTGCATGCATCTGATGAAGTGGGCTTTAGCCCATGAAAGCTTATGCTCAGATAAATTGGTTCGTCTCTAAGGTGCCACAAGTCCTCCTCATTCGCTTTTCCTGACTGATTGTGCTGGGGGCTCTGCCTGGCTCCAGCGCTCCGGTCCCTCAGCTACCAAGGCCACCCGGTAACCCTGATCGATTCCAGCTTCAAGGAGTGCTAAGATCCATCTGTCTCTTTCTGTGCCTCTGTCTCTCTCTAGGAATAGCCTCCTGACCCTGCCTCCTGTGATCAGTTATAGTTTGCTAGCCCCCCACCCCACCTCCATGGGTGGTTTTGGCTTCTCCATTCACTCTGCAGCAACGCTCCTTGTACCCAAGCTAAAGATCCCTGCAGCCCCAAAAGTCCTCGGGGGTTTGCTCATCAAGTGGGTTACTAGCAGAATGGTTGTGGGGTGAAGGTGGAGATAGGGATGTGCTGAACCTGGGGCATAGGGTGGTGGCAGATTAAGGTGTTGCTCAGCCCAGCCAGCTGAGTCCAAGGACATAGGAGGGGACCGGCTTTAAATTGCTGTTCAGTCCAGCCCACTGAGTCCCGGGACACATCAGGGGTCAGCTTGTGAGTGCTGATGACCCAGTCCTCTCTGACATGCTAACTTCATGTGTGTGTGCCTGTGTGTCTGTTCATGTTCATCACATTTGGGGGCTGGAAGACCCCAGCCCTGGGGAACCGAGGTCCTGCAGGGTAGCTCCATTGGGAGGGAACTTGCAGAAGGAAGGAGTAGCGATCCATAGGAAAACACAAGTGACACAAGCAGCACATTGACAGAATTGCAGAATCTCCCCCCACCAGAAGAGTAACCCTAACAAATGGGCGTACCCCAAGGTGAAGGGCAATTCTGGTAACAGCTCATTTGCGGCTTCTTTGGAAGGGGGATTGACGTCATTCTTGCGACAAGGCACCTGCTACGGCCAAAAACAATATAGCCCTGTGCGCCCTTCCAGACAAGTCTTATGTCCCATATACTTTGGGTCTTCCGGGATAAGTCCCCGAATAATCAAGGATCTTGACCAAAAAGGTCGTCACGTCTAAAAAGGAAGAAAGATTGTCGTTGTGGAGACCATGAAACAAGCCCTGCAACTTTTGGACACGTATCCCGACAGCCCACAGGGGGCACGTCAAGGAACGTTCAAAGCGAGACGGGCGTTCTTTTTGGGGAGACTAACCCCCATTGCGCTGACCAGGAGAAGGGGGAAGTGGGAGCCTGCAGCGCCATCTAGCGGCCAAAGGAGAAATCGCCGGCTTCTGGACCTGTGTGCGCCCTTGGTTCGGTTCACATGCAAAGCTGTGTCACGCCAGGTTGGGAAAACGGGGTTCTGCTGCACGACATCATCCTCTGGAATGACTCAACCCGACAGGACACCTCCTACGATACATTGCTCCGAGTGACGCTCTCAAAAAGGTCACCACAGCTCCCCAGTCTCCCCCCACCGGGAGGCAGGTGTGAGAGGATTGTTCTCCCCAACTGACAGAAGGAGAAACAAAGGCTGAGAAAGGTGAAGGGCCTTGTCTTCTATCACACAACCTGTTGGGATAGAGTTGGGAACAGGACCCGGGTGTCCTGACTTTCAAACGAACCATCAGTCTGGAGTTTCACATACTGAATGATCAGAATAAAGGGACCTGCAATGAGCTACAGACCAACAACCATTCACATTGATTCTTCAGCAAGTGTTTTAGAAGCAGGAGAACACCAGCGAGAACCAGGAACGGCTCAGAGACAATCAGCAGCGAGAAGGAGAACAATTCACCAAGCAGATGATTGGTTCTGGCTTATTTGCTGGGCCTTAAAGGAGAACAACAAAGTCCTGAATCTCCACCCTGCCACGAGACCCCCTGCTCAGCCAATCAGCGTGGAGACTCTGGCGGTGGGCTGAGGGTTCCCCAGATGGCCCAGGGATGGCTCAGGTCACCGGTGAGGATCACTCTCAGAGCACGCTTCCTGTCCCATCTCTTTGGGAGGCCTCCCACCATGAGGGCTACAGAGTACCCCCTCCTTGCCAGTGGAGGGAGGGAAGCAGGAAAAGGGAAACCAAAAAAGTCAAACCCCAAGGACTCGAAGGGACAAAGGCCTAGCTGGGGGGAAATTGTCCCACCTTAACCTCCTGTTTTCCGTGCCGAGAATTTGGCCAGCACCGGGCGGATCAGGCTGCCTCGGTACTAAACTTCTCTGGGGCTCTTACTTCTCCACAGGGACGTCTGTCTTCTCGCTCAATGAGCAGTGGGAAAGGAGAAAACTCCAGAGAGGCTCCACCTCGCGCTCACATACGAGACCCTGAATTCTCTCTCAGTCCTCAAGGAGACACCTCAAGAAGGAGACTCCCTGCAGCAAAGCCCCGGGGGTCTCTGAGATCCCCCTGCCCTGCAGCCTGTCCTCCCTGGCCGTTGTCGTGGACTCTCTGTGAGGTCACCGCCTCCCAACCGCCTTTCACCAATCAGCTGAGTGCTGCAAAAGGCCCTTGTGATGTCACTGCCACCCCCACCCCTGCCCTGCAGGGCTCATGTCCTGCCCCGAGCCGGCTCCTGTGCGTGTTTGAGCTGCTCCCCCTGGGTCACCCCCACACACTCAGTGGTCGTGCAAGGGTTCACGCAGGCCACACGTGGAACCATCAGAGGATGCTCAATGTGCCGCACTCGGTTTTGCAGAGATTTGGAGACTTGAAGGCCAGAAGAGACTCTTAGATCATCTCATCTGGCCCCCTACATATCACAGGCCTCCTGTCTGGCGCAGTCGCGAGTTGTCATAAATATAAAGGGAAGGGTAAACCCCTTTAAAATCCCTCCTGGCCAGAAGAAAAATCCTCTCACCTGTAAAGGGTTAAGAAGCTAAAGATAACCTCGCTTGCATCTTACCAAAATGACCAATGAGGAGACAAGATACTTTCAAAAGCTGGGAGGAGGGAGAAAAACAAAGGGTCTGTGTCTGTCTGTGTGATGTTTTTGCCGGAGACAGAACAGGAATGGAGTCTTAGAACTTAGTAAGTAATCTAGCTAGGTAGGTGTTAGATTATGATTTCTTTAAATGGCTGAGAAATGAGCTCTGCTGAATAGAATGACTATTCCTGTCTGTGTGTCTTTTTTGTAACTTAAGGTTTTGCCTAGAGGGATTCTCTATGTTTGAATCTAATTACCCTGTAAGATATCTACCATCCTGATTTTACAGAGGTGATTCCTTTTTACTTCTATTAAAAGTCTTCTTGTAAGAAAACGGAATGCTTTTTCATTGTTCTAAGATCCAAGGGTTTGGGTCTGTGGTCACCTATGCAAATTGGTGAGGATTTTTACCAAACCTTCCCCAGGAAGTGGGGTGCAAGGGTTGGGAGGATTTGGGGGGGAAAGACGTGTCCAAACTACGTTTTCTCAGGAACCCAGATGAAGTTTGGTGGTGGCAGTGGAAGTTCAGGGGCAAAAGGGTAAAATAGTTTGTACCTTGGGGAATTTTTAACCTAAGCTGGTAAAAGTAAGCTTAGGAGGTTTTCATGCAGGTCCCCACATCTGTACCCTAGAATTCAGAGTGGGGAAGAAACCTTGACAGGAGTGTGGGAGGGGGCTGGGGCAGGGGGTTGAGGGATGCGGGGCGGCTTACCTCGGGTTGGGGGGCTCCCCAGCTCCCACCGGCATAGCCCTGCAGCTCCTAGGTGGCAGAGGGGTTGGAGGGGGGGGTGTCTCCACACCACTCTGCCTGTGCCTGCAGGCCCTGCCCCCCGCAGCTCCCATTGGCTGAGGTTCTTGGCCAATGGGAACTGTGCCCACCCCCCAGGACCAGCAGGGGTCCCACTCCTAGGCTGCGCACTGCAGCCCCCTCCCCCAGCACCAGTGGGGTCCCGGGTCTCCTCCCCCAGCACCTGGGATGCCCCCGATCTGCCCCTCGTAGTACACACTTAGTAGATTACAAGCTTTCTAATGATATGTTACATGGGGCATTTAGCATAAAGCATATTCCAGGCATGTTATGTTCCTGTTCATAAGCATATTTTCATAAAGCATATGAGTGCAACGTCACAACGGCCTCACAGAGAGTAAAGTTACCATGAGCTGTGGGTTTAGGGAACCCCGGGGAGCAGACCAGGCTCCCTGCAGTGCAGGAATCACTTCATGGGGCGAGGGGTGCTGCGTGGAGTTTACAACATGGCCACTGCGGTCACTGTTGCAGGGAATGGGGTATTGCGGGACAGCTGCTGGAGGATGGTTAGGGTAGATGTAGGCCAATGCCATCTGGAGAGGTGGTTTTACTGCATCACCGTAAGGGAGCAATTACATTGGCCAAAGACAAATTTGAGTGTAGACATGGGCACAGCGAGGTGAATGCAAGGCAATGTATGCCAGCCGAACTGTGGTGTTGACAGGCCTAAGGGGCTTGGTTGCTTGAGGCACAGCTAGCCATGCCATGGTGTAGGGGCCACTACCAGCTGTTCTGCCCACACTACCCTTGGGGAGGAGAGGCCTGGCCCGTCCCTCCTCTCCTCTCTGCTCCCTCAGGACCGGCAGGAAACCCCAGCCAGACCCAATGGGAGGCGAGGGCAATAGAGCAATGACTGCAGCACTAGGAGAGCCTGGCAAAGAGCAGCCACCAGGGGCTGTCGCCAAGGGAACCACCGAGGGATGTCCCTGTATGGTGATGTTGGGGACACTGGGGCATGGCCACTAGGTAACTCGAGGGGATGGAAGACCACGAGTGTTGATGAAGCCCCCTCGCACTAGGTCCCCCCGCCTGGAAGCACTCGCAGCAGTTATGCTGAGGTTCTGCAACAATATGTTGCAGTCAGACTGTCTGAAACTAAACAAGGCCAGACGGGGAAGATATGGCAGAACAATGCTGAATAAAGCAGCTTTATATATATGGTTTAACAGATGGTACAAAGAAAAAGGGAACTAGCTGGGAACTGGATTGGCTGGCTATATGGACACTTAGGGCAGCTTGCTATTGGACAAGTATGCGGAAGAAATGATGTATAAAAGTCTGTGTAACTTCCTGCTCTGTTTACAGGATTTGAGGTGAATATCTCCCTGTACCATATTGAAGCTTCAAATAAACTTTTCTGCTTCTCCACCCCATTGTGATTATTGGCTGACGCACACCAGGCAACGAACAATGCTGTTGCTTGCCTCGGGTGCTCTGTGCCGGCAACAGCTTTTGGCGTCCCTGGGTGAGCGACGAGGCTGCTATTTAGCCTTGCCCGGACCCCTCCCGGCGGTCGAGGATTGCAGCGACAACCGACGCCCAGCGCACACCAGTGAGTTCATCGGGGGCCTCGGAGGAGACGTGATTTGATCGACCCTGGAGGGCACAACAGTGCAACGCACTCATATAGTGGAGAAGCAGCTGTGGGCGACGGTGAGGAACCGGTCCCTTGGACATAGGGGAGGAGCAGCTACGGGCGACAGTGGGGAACCAGTCCCTTGGATAAGGTAGGAACCTTTTGAAATCTGGATTGTATGCTCTGTTGGAACCTGGGGCATCCCAGAGATACCCTGTAGGTATGGGACAGAGACAGAGCTCGGGGGTTAGGGCACAGTGTACGCCCCTAGAATGCATTCTAGCGAAATGGAAAGTGTTTGGATCAGATCCAATGACAAAAAAGCAAATTGAAAAAGTTTTGTACAATAGACTGGCCTGAATATTGGCTAGAGAACCAGGAACGGTGGCTACCGGGAGGGTCAATCAATTATAATACAATCCTCCATTAGTTTTGTTTTGTCAGTGAATGGGTAAATGGAATGAACATCTGTATGCACAAGCGTTTATGGCTTTAAGAAACAGAACAGAGCTGTAATTCTGCAGAGCTGTAATTTGACTCCGATAGGATCGGTAGTAGCTCATGTTAGCCCCCAGAAACGCCCCCCCGCCCACTGTTGTAATGGCAGATTCGGTGTCCCCTTCGGCCCCTACATCCCCACTTTATAAGGGTAGGATGCCTCGGGTTACAGAGATTGACCCCTCGGTGGGACTCTATCCTTTGATTACCGAGACTGTTGTGGCTCGTCCAGGGGCAAACGGACGCCAGGCTACCACTATGCAAGTTTACACCTAGACCTAGCAGCTTTTAAAACACAGGCTGGGGAATTCTCCACAAACCCAAGCCGGTTTATTTCAGTCTTTGAGGGGTGCCTCAGTTGTCACAAGCCGAATTGGGATGACTGTAATATCCTCTTTAGAACCCTGTTGTCTGAGGTGGAGCGGAATCAGGTTATAGCTAAGGCAAGGGGAGCGTCAGCCTTTAAGCAAAAGAAAGGAAGCTATGTCAAGTCCCTACCCCAAGCACTCGTAAACGGCTCAGAGCTTTTCTGGGTATGACAGGCTTTTGCATGATCTGGATCCCAGAGTTTGCTGGGCTAAACCGTTATATGACTGTGTCAAGGGAACGGATCACGACCCCTTTCACTGGTTCCCAGAAGCCGACAGGGCATTTAAAATCCTAAAAAGGAAGCTGATGGAAGCTCCAGCCCTGGGTCTGCCGGATCTCTAACGAAAAGGTGTGGCCCTGGGAGTGCTAACCCAATTGTTGGGGACCTGGAAACGTCCCGTGGCTTATTTTTCTAAGCAACTGGATCAGGTTGCAAAGGATTGGCTGGCATGTTTACGGACAGTCGCAGCTACTGCCCTAGTGCTTGAGGAAGCTGAGAAGCTAACATTGGGAGGGGTTATGCAAATCTATACTCCCCATATGGTCCAAGCCCTGCTAGACACCAAGGGTGGGCTCTGGCTCACCCAGGCTCGGATTGCTCGGTACCAGGCTAAGCTGTTAGAGAACTCTGAAGTCACCTTACAGCCTTGCCCCTCCCTTAAACCAGCCACCCTCTTGCCAGAAACAGAGGAACAGAAACATGACTGTTTAGAGATCATAGATGCCCAATATTCCAGCCGCCAGGACTTTAAGGATCAGCCGCTCCCAAAGGCAAATTATGAGTGGTAGAATGATGGTAGCAGCATTGTCATGGAGGGGCAAAGGAGGGGAGGTTATGCTGTCGTGACCCTCCATGATAGCTTGGAGGCCGAGAGGTTGCCTGCTGGGACCTCTGCCCAGCTTGCCGAACTAGTGGCCCTGACCCGTGCACTTGAACTGTCAAAAGGGAAGTGAGTCAATATTTTTACTGATTCCAAATATGCTTTTGGTGTGCTGCATGCTCATGCTGGCCTGTGGAAGCAGAGGGGAACGCTGACAGCTCAAGGCTCTCCAGTAAAGTACGGGCCCCAAGTTCTCCGGCTTCTAGAGGCCGTACAACTCCCCTCAGAAGTGGTGGTGGTACACTGTAAAGCCCATCAGAGGGAGGATCAAGATGTGGCCAGGGGTAACGCTAGGGCAGATAGAGAGGCTAAGCATGCTGCCACCCTGACGTCCCCCCAGACTGAGAGTGCCCGTATGCTGCCCTTATCCCATCAGTGGGGGAGCATCCGACTCCTCAGTACTCTAGTGAAGAAAAAAAACTAGCTGACAAACTCGGTCTTCAGGAAAAGAAGGGATGGCTCCATTCCCCGGAAGGGAAGGTCCTTCTACCAAAGGGCCTGATCTGGCCAGTATTTCAGAAACTGCACCAGACCACTCATGCTGGCAGGGAAGCACTTATCCAACTGATGGAAAAATACTTTATCACTTCTGGACTGCAACCCCTGGCTACCCAGGTACAAGCTGACTGTTTAGTCTGCCAAAAGAATAACCCCCGACCAGGACATCCAGTGCCACCAGCTGCCCTGGAACCCACTCCAGGCCCCAGACGGGTGTGGCAAATCGACTTTACCAAGTTTCCCCGGACCCAAGGTCTCAAATATCTCCTTGTCATAGTGGATCGGTTCGGCGGATGGCCAGAAGCCTTCCCCTGCCATAATTGCACTGCTAGAACAGTGGCCCTCAAGTTTGTTAAGGAGATCATTCCTCGCTTTGGACTCCCCCAGTGGATGGAATCTGACAGTGGGACCCGCTTCACATCAAAAATCATTCAAAGCATCTCACATGCCTTACAGATCCCCTGGAAACTCCATACGCCCTGGAGACCGCAAGTCAGTGGGGTAGTGGAGCGGACCAATCAGACCCTTAAACGGCATCTCTCAAAAAGTCTCACTGCGATGGCCTGATGCTTTGCCCCTCGTCCTGCTCTGTGTCCATGCTCTCCCGAAGGGTAAATTAGGGCTCAATCCCTTTGAAATTATGTTTGGAAGGGCATGGCCTATGAATGGGACACCGGTTCTGGCAGGGGAGTGGGAAATGGGGTGTGTTTTTTTGTCTCAGTACATGTGCTCTCTGTCTGCTGTTCTCTCTTTTCTCCACAGGTATACCAAAGACTTCCAGCCTCTTCCATTGGATACCCCTGTCCACTCCTTGCAGCCAGGTGCCTCTGTGCTTGTTCGTACCTGGAAGGACGAGCCTCTCCAAGAGAAGGGGAAGGAACCCCACACCGTCCTGCTGGTTTTCCACACGGCGGCAAAGGTCAAGGGACACAAAAACTGGATCCATTACTCTCGCCTGAAGGTGGTGTCTACTCCTCCACTAGCGGAACTGTGGACCGTCCAGCCCATCACCACGTCACCCTCCGACAATCTTGGACTCAAATTATTGTTTAAAAAGACATAAAGAAAACATTTGTTTATACTGATTTGTAGGCCCTCGGACGTGCCCAGTATAGACTAGATGCCTCTATGTATTCCTTTTGGTTGGCCAATATTACCCTTGCCCCCTCTTGTCTGAGGTTTGTAAATGCTCCCCACGTTGGGGAAAACCTCACCAATGGAGAACTTAAATGTAATGACAGTGTGGAAATCTCTTTTGCTTATGGGCACATGAAACTACCGATGGGGTGGTTCCTCATATGTGGGAGATGTGCATATGCCTATGTCCCGGCCAATAGTTCTGGAGGCCCCTGCTCTCTCGGCCGCGTGGCCCCCCCTGATTTTTCCATATCCCCCACAGCTGCCTGCCCGACATAAAAGGGATGCCATTCCCCTCGATTCCACCTGTAAGTCAGAGGTAACCTTCTTCTCAGAGGCTGAAGCAGCGGCTCTGGCCTTTTCCTTCGTTGGCATCCCTGGGCTAGTGGTGCATAATTATCATGCAGTAGAGCACCTTGCCTGCACGGTGGCAAAAGCTATCAATTTAACCTCCACTGTCCTAGCCCACCTCTCACATGAGTTAGGGGAGGTACGTCAGGGGATGCTACAGAACAGACTGGCAGTGGATGATTTGCTTCTACGCCATGGTCACGTATGCCGGGAGTTTGCAGGCATGTGTTGCTTTAACATAACAGATGCAGGACCCTCCATAGAGGCTGATTTACAATGGCTGCAGCAACTGGCAAGAGACATTCATCAGCAAACTGGGGAGGACTGGCTAGGCTCTTTATTTTCTGGCTGGGGCCTTTCCCCATGGCTAAGTGGGTTGTTTAGTCTGTTGTTTAAACTTCTTTTTCCTGTATTAATAGTGTTATTCCTGCTGTGCTGTATGTGGGCCTGTGTAAAGACACTTGTTTTGCGCAGCGTGGGGATCTTAATTTTATGCGTAGCCTGTTAGTGAGCAGATAAAGGTGAGAAAACTCAGGTATGGGAATGAGTATTCTCAAAGGAGGGAATTGTTGGGGTCCCAGGGCATGGCCACTAGGTAAGTCGAGGGGCTGGAAGGCCATGAGTGTCGAGGAAGTCTCTTTGCTCAACCCCCCTTCACAGAATTCAGTCCTGGCTGGCCTGAGAAAGCCCTTGCACTCCCAATATAATGCTGCAGCTGCAGATAGAGCTGTTTTGTGTAGGTTTTGCTGGTGCCACGTTAGGATAACGGCAGGAATCAGCTACAAGGCCATAACCGCTTATTTGCCTCATTAATCGCAAGGCTAAGCAGGCTGTGCTGTTGTTTTGAATTGCTAAAATGCTCGTTAAAAGTTGCCGGAAAAAGTATTGTTGTAACCCATACAAGGCAAAGCAGTTTTACTTGGCTGATGTGTAATGTAATAGAGATAAGGAGTATAAAGGTATGTGACTCTGCCTGCTCAGTGTGCAGGATTTGAGATTCTGTACTCCCTGTACCTTCCTTGGAGCTCCAAATAAACTTTTATGCTTCTCCACCCCGTTGTGTTTATTGGGTGACGCACACCAGCAGCGAACCCCTGTTGTTGCTCGCCTCTGGCACTGGGTGCCGGCAACACCTGCTTTCCAGTTACTGTAAATAAACCATTAAAACAATTCTTGTTTCTTCCACATTCATGTCCTAGTTCCAGTTGTTGTGGGCAGAGTCATGAGATGTGTTTGTGACACTCTACACCTTGGGAGAGCATCTTATGCTGATAAGAAGCACACGGGATCTTTTCAGGGGAAAAGGCAATACGCCGCATTTATTGAAAATACAACTGTAAGCATATATTTTTAACCACATACACACACATCCTGCAGATGGTCTTACAGTTACCAGTTTCCTGTAGCTCTTGTCAATCTAATGGCCAGTTAGATTGAACACAAGCGAGGAGCTGGGCTCCGTCGGTCGCGATCCCATGCTCCGAGGCTTTGCAGGACGGAACCCAGAGTCTGATGGCAAAACACCCCAGCTTTAGACTCGTAAATTCCCACTTTCGTCTATGGATTTTGCAATGTCATTCTGTAATCGTTAGTCCTTAAGTGGGGTTAATCTCCGGGTTTTCCGCCGTTATCATTTGGTGGTTTTGTTGGCTTCCCAGCGTTAGCTCTTCTTTGTCTTGCATTCAGGGTGCCTGCCTCGCTGTTGAGGTCATCAGTGCTGCTAACATGTTTAGCGTCGGATACGGTGGATGTTTTCTGATTGTCTCCTGCTGTTTCCAGATCTCTCACTTCTTCTTGACCATCTGGACATTTGTGATGGTTTTTCACCTTTATTTTGAACGATGCACATTTCTCACTCACACCAAACAATTTCAGGGAGACTTTCAGACAGGATAACATTTTAGAAAGGATGATATGGTTTCTAAAGGGATTACAAAAGAACCTTAGGCAACTTAGTTTCCAATGCAGAGAAGAAACACAACTTGATTTGTAATGCAGATAAGAAACAAGACCTTGGAGCAAATACCGTAATGAAACCTTATCCTAAAACAAATGGTGATCAGGACTGTTCTGGTCTATTCCTGCCTGAAATCAGCTTCAGACATCAGAATCTGGCTGATGCCTCTTTACCAATGGCCCACGAGGCCGTTCCTTCCTGCTCTCAGAAAGGGTGGCGGGCAGAACATGGTCAAATCCTATCCTACATCATTCCATTTAATACATGGTTATCCCTTCTCTTTCATTATGCAAAATGCAAACATCAAATCCTCCTCCTCTAGGTGCCCTGTAACCCCCATATTCCTCACCTTGGATTGAATTGTGTTGTTACCTTGCACGGCATGGTTTCCATGTATCCGGGGAAAGATTAGGAGATACCAGCAAGGAAGGTCAGCAACCCCCGGGTGGGGTGTGAAACAGCCCATCCACAGCCGTTGCCCAGCAAGGAAGCTCCCACTCAATAATTCCCTGCCTGAGGCCACAGCAAGGGAATTGCTGCACCGTGCTGGGAGATTGAGCAATGCCCCCACCACACTTCCCCCCCCCAGACACGCCTGGACTGGGGCTTCCCAAGCACACGGGCTGAGGGGGCAAAACCCAAACCCAAACCCGGGGCCCACGCTTGGCCTTTCTCCTCCCCCCACCGACACTGCCAGCAAGAAGGACACTGAAGACTTGAGACTCCAACTGAGGGGACTGGCCCGGACACACAACACGTCGCACTTCACACACACAAAACGTCAAATGTCGCACCCACAACTCCTTGCACGTCACACGCACACAGCACGTCGCACGTCACACACACAAACACGTCTCACACGCACACAAAACACGACACACAACAGATCACACAACACACTACAGAGACACACACTCACAGAACATGTCGCACTTCGCACCTCACACACAAAGGTCGCACATCACACACAACACGACGCACGATGCATGTCGTACACCGCACATTGCAATTCGCATGCACACACAGCATGTCACATGTCACACGTTGCACTCACGCACACAACACGTCTTACATCACACGTTGCACGTCTCATGCACACAACACATCGCACGTCACACATCACACACACAAAGCCCCGTGCATCACACACAACATGTCATTCGTCACATGTCACACGCCCACACAGCACATCGCACATCACAATTCAAACACACAGCACGTCGCGTTTTGCATATCTCACACACACAACACGTCACACACACACAGCAGGACACACAACACTGGTGTGTGTGAGATGTGTTTGTGTGTGTGTGTGATGTGTTGTGCATGTGTTGTCTGTCTAGAGTGTTGTATTCAGTGTGTGTGGGACGTATTGTGTGTTCTGTTGTGTGTGTGTGTCTGAGTGGTGTGTTGTATGTGTGATGTGTTGTGTGCCGTTTGTGTGGTGTCTGTCGCACGCACAGAGACATGTCTCACGTCACATGCCACACCCCACGTGCCGCACAGAGAACACGTGACACGTCACACACACAAAAGTCACCCGTCAGACACAACATGTCGCACGTCACACATACAACACATCGCACGCTGCACTTCATACACACAAAACGTCGAACCTAGCACACACAACACAGCACACGTCACACACACACGTGCACACGTCGCACGCACACCACGTCGCATGCTCACACAGCAAGTCACACCCACAGTACATTGTGCATCGCACAACTCACACACACAGCACGACGCACAACACATGTGTGTGAGATGTTTGTGTGTGTGTGATGTGTTGTGTGTGTGCTGTGTGTCGTCCAGAGTGTTGTGTGCAGTGTGTGTGTGATGTGTTGTTTTTCGTGTTGTGTGTGTGTGGTGTGTTGTGTGTGTAGTGTTGTGTGTCATGTTGTGTGTGTCATCTAGAGTGTTGTGTGACGTGTTGCCTGTCTTGTTGTGTGTGTGTCTGTGTGGTGACTGGTGTGTTGTGTGTGTGATGTGTTGTATGTCGTGTTGTGTGTCATCAGACGTGTTTTGTGTGACTTGGTGTGTGTCGCACGCACAAAAACAACACATTGCACGCCGCACGCCACACACATGTCCCACGCGTGTCACACGAACACACACACAGCATGTTGTATGTCACATGCACAACACGTCGCATGTAACACACACAATGTCACATATTGCACATCACACACACGAAACATCGGACGTCGCACGCACATACACAAAACGTCGCTTGTCGCATGATGCACATTGCACATCGCACGGACACACACAACACGCTGCGCGTCGCATGCACACACAGCACGTCGCACGTCACACTCACAAACACGTCTCACACACACACAACACGACATGCACCAAGTCACACAGACACAAAACACTACACACAACATGTCATACACACAACATGTCACACAGACAGACACAAACACACATGACACACACCACATCACGCACAACACATCACATGACACCAAAAACACAACACCGCACACACACTCAACACGTCACACAACACGTCACACAGACAGACACAAACATGACACACAACATCACACATACACACAACACTACACAAAACACGTCTCACACACACACATCACATGTCACCACAAACACAACACCACACACACAATACACACAACACTCTAGGCGACACACAAAATGACACACAACACATCACACACACATATCACGGCACACACAACACGACACACAAAACAACTCACACACAAACACACACAACACAACACACACAGAAACACATTGCACGTCCCACACCTATTGCACGTTGCATATTGCACGGATACACACAACACGTCGCACACACTCATGTACGCATGTCACATGTTGCACGTCAAACGACACACACACAAAAACATGTCACACACAAACACAAACACAATGCGACACACAACCCGTCACACATGTCACACACACAAAAATGTCTCATGCACACAAACACAAGATACACAACCTGTCTCACACACAAACACACACATAACATGACACACACAACACACAACACGTCACACACAAACACGACACACAACACATCACACACACAAACACACATGACACCCAACACGTCACACACACACGTCATATGACACTACAAACACAACACCACACACACAATCTACACAACTCTACAAACACCACGTCAGACACACACAACACAACACACACACACACAAACGTCTCACACACACACAAAACACAATACACAACTCGTCTCACACACAAACATAACATGACAAACAGCACAAGACACACACCACGACACACACACAACATGACACACACAGAAACACATTGAATGTCCCACAAAACGTGTCGCACGTAGCATAGATACACACAACACATCGCATGCACACAGGCACGCAAGTCGCATGACACACACAGAAACACGTCACACACACAAACACACACAACAGGACACACAACACGACACACACACAACATGTCACACATACACAGAAACGTGTCTCTCTCACACACACACAACACAAAACAGAACACATAAAATATGACACACACAACATGAAACACAACACATAATACACACAACATGACATACAACACGTTACACATACAACACATCACATGTTGCATGTCGCATGGACACACACAACACATCGCACGATGCAAGCCGCACAAACACTTCACACGTGGCACATCGCACGTCACACCTACACAGACAACATGTCGAGCGTCGCACGTCACACACACAACACATCGAATGTCGGACACACAACACGTCGCACAGACATATTGCACGTTGCGCATTGCACCTCGCGCATCACACACAACACGTCACACACACAACACTACTCAAACACGTTTGGAAGGGGGGTGGACGTCATTCTTGCGACAAGGCACCTGCTAAGGCCAAAAACAATTTAGCCCTGTGCGCCCTTCCAGACAAGTCTTATGTCCCAAATACTTTGGGTCTTCCGGGATAAGTCCCTGAATAATCAAGGATCTTGACCAAAAAGGTCGTCACGTCTAAAAAGGAAGAAAGATTGTCGTTGTGGAGACCATGAAACAAGCCCTGCAACTTTTGGACACGTATCCCGACAGTCCACAGGGTGCACGTCAAGGGACGTTCAAAGCGAGACGGGCGTTCTTTTTGGGGAGACTAACCCCCATTGCGCTGACCAGGAGAAGGGGGAAGTGGGAGCCTGCAGCGCCATCTAGCGGCCAAAGGAGAAATCGCCGGCTTCTGGACCTGTGTGCGCCCTTGGTTCGGTTCACATGCAAAGCTGTGTCACGCCAGGTTGGGAAAACGGGCTTCTGCTGCACGACATCATCCTCTGGAATGACTCAACCCGACAGGACACCTCCTACGATACACTGCTCCGAGTGACGCTCTCAAACAGGTCCCCACAGCTCCCCAGCCTCCCCCCTCCGGGAGGCAGGTGTGAGAGGATTGTTCTCCCCAGCTGACAGAGGGAGAAACGAAGGCTGAGAAAGGTGAAGGGCCTTGTCTTCCATCACACAACCTGTCGGGATAGAGTTGGGAACAGGACCCGGGTGTCCTGGCTTTCAAACAAACCATCATTCTATGATGAGATAACTGGCTCTGTGGATGAGGGGAAAGCAGTGGACGTGTTGTTCCTTGACTTTAGCAAAGCTTTTGACACGGTCTCCCACAGTATTCTTGTCAGCAAGTTAAAGAAGTATGGGCTGGATGAATGGACTATAAGGTGGATAGAAAGCTGGCTAGATTGTCGGGCTCAACGGGTAGTGATCAATGGCTCCATGTCTAGTTGTCAGCTGGTATCTAGTGGAGTGCTCCAAGGGTCAGTCCTGGGGCCACTTTTGTTCAATATCTTCATTAATGATCTGGAGGATGGTGTGGATTGCACCCTCAGCAAGTTTGCAGATGACACTAAACTGGGAAGAGAAGTAGATACACTAGAGGGTAGGGACAGGATACAGAGGGCCCTAGACAAATTAGAGGATTGGGCCAAAAGAAATCTGATGAGGTTCAACAAGGGCAAGTGCAGAGTCCTGCACTTAGGACGGAACAATCCCATACACCGCTACAGACTAGGGACCGAATGGCTAGGCAGCAGTTCTGCGGAAAAGGACCTGGGGTTCTAGAGGACGAGAAGCTGGATATGAGTCAGCAGTGTGCCCTTGTTGCCAAGAAGGCCAATGGCATTTTGGGATGTATAAGTAGGGGCATAGCGAGCAGATCGAGGGACGTGATCGTTCCCTCTATTCGACATTGGTGAGGCCTCATCTGGAGTACTGTGTCCAGTTTTGGGCCCCACACTACAAGGAGGATGTGGAAAAATTGGAAAGAGTCCAGTGGAGGGCAATAAAAATGATTGGGGGCTGGAGCACATGACTTATGAGGAGAGGCTGAGGGAACTGGGATTGTTTAGTCTGCGGAAGAGAAGAAGGAGGGGGGATTTGATAGCTGCTTTCAACTACCTGAAAGGGGGTTCCAAAGAGGATGGACCTAGACTGTTCTCAGTGGTAGCTGATGACATTACAAGGAGGAATGGTCTCAAGTTGCAGTGGGGGAGGTTTAGGTTGGATATTAGGAAAAGCTTTTTCACTGGGAGGGAGGTGAAACACTAGAATGCGTTACCTAGGGAGGTGGTGCAATTTCCTTCCTCAGAAGTTTTTAAGGTCAGGCTTGACAAAGCCCTGGCTGGGATGATTTAGTTGGGGATTGGTCCTGCTTTGAGCAGGGGGTTGGGCTAAATGACCTCCTGAGGTCCCTTCCAACCCTGATATTCTATGATTCTATGATCAGTCTGGAGTTTCACACACTGAATGATCAGAATAAAGGGACCTGCAATGAGCTACAGACCAACAACCATTCACACTGATTTTTCAGCAAGTGTTTCAGAAGCACGAGAACACCAGCGAGAACCAGGAACGGCTCAGAGACAATAAGCAGCGAGAAGGAGAACAATTCACCAAGCAGATGGTTGGTTCTGGCTTATTTGCTGGGCCTTAAAGGAGAACAAAAAAGTCCTGAGTCTCCTTCCTGCCACGAGACCCCCTGCTCAGCCAATCAGCGTGGAGACTCTGGCGGTGGGCTGAGGGTTCCCCAGATGGCCCAGGGATGGCTCAGGTCACCGGTGAGGATCACTCTCAGAGCACGTTCCCTGTCCCATCTCTTTGGGAGGCCTCCCACCATGAGGGCTACAGAGCAGCCCCCTCCTCGCCAGTGGAGGGAGGGCAGCAGGAAAAGGGAAACCAAAAAGGACAAACCACAAGGACTCGAAGGGACAAAGGCCTAGCTGGGGGAAAATTGTCCCACCTTAATCTCCTGTTTTCCGTGCCGAGAATTTGGCCAGCACCGGGTGGATCAGGCTGCCTCGGTACCAAACCTCTCTGGGGCTCTTCCCTTCTCCACAGGGACGTCTGTCTTCTCGCTCAATGAGCAGTGGGAAAGGAGAAAACTCCAGAGAGGCTCCACCTCGCGCTCACATACGAGACCCTGAATTCTCTCTCAGTCCTCAAGGAGACACCTCAAGAAGGAGACTCCCTGCAGCAAAGCCCCGGGGGTCTCTGAGATCCCCCTGCCCTGCAGCCTGTCCTCCCTGGCCGTTGTCGTGGACTCTCTGTGAGGTCACCGCCTCCCAACCGCCTTTCACCAATCAGCTGAGTGCTGCAAAAGGCCCTTGTGATGTCACTGCCACCCCCACCCCTGCCCTGCAGGGCTCAGGTCCTGCCCTGAGCCGGCTCCTGTGCGTGTTTGAGCTGCTCCCCCTGGGTCACCCCCACACACTCAGTGGTCGTGCAAGGGTTCACGCAGGCCACACGTGGAACCATCAGAGGATGCTCAATGTGCCGCACTCGGTTTTGCAGAGATTTGGAGACTTGAAGGCCAGAAGAGACTCTTAGATCATCTCATCTGGCCCCCTACACATCACAGGCCTCCTGTATGGCGCAGTAGCGAGTTTTGGACCAAAGCAGACTCCAGAAAGGCATCTCATCAAGGGATGGAGGAAGCACCACTTCCCTTGGTAGTCTGTGGGGGGCAGGGATGCTGTGGGGGGCAGGGAATTGACCCCAAGGCCACCCTTGTGAGTCTGTATCATAACATACATGCACAACAGCACTGCACAAAGTATGTACACGTCACCTTAACTCTGATGTTTCCTAACGTTTAAAGGCCTGGTCTCCAGGGTGTTCTTTGTGCTTCTAGATCGATTTTGGGGAGAGATGCAATCATTTAGTTCGGAGTGGGAGCCGTGTTAGTCTGTATCAGCAAAAAACAAAAACAAAACGAGGAGTAGTTCTGGCACCTTAGAGACTAACAAACGTATTTGGGCACATTTGATGGTGTGGCTGATGTGATTAGGTCCTAGGATGGTGTCCCTACAGTAGATATGTGGACAGAGTTGGCAATGGGTTTGTTGCAAGGACAGGTTCCTGGGATAGTGTTTTTGTTGTGTGGTTGCTGGTGAGTATTTGCTTCAGGTTGGGGGGCTGTCTGTAAGCGAGGACTGGCCTGTCTCCCAAGATCTGTGAGATTGAGGGATCGTCCTTCAGAATAGATTGTAGATCCTTGATCCTGCCCTGGAGATCTTTTAGTTGGGGGCTGAAGCTGATGGCTGGTGGCGTTCTGTTCCTTTCTTTGTTGGGCCTGTTCTGGAGTAGGTGACTTCTGGGTATTCTTCCCTTCAGCAGGTAGTTTTAAGATCGCTTGATAGAGATCCTGTAGGTGTTTGTCTCTGTCCGAGGGGTTGGAGCAAATGTGGTTGTACCATAGAGCTCGGCTGTAGACAACGGATCGTGTGGTGTGGTCTGGATGAAAGCTGGAGGCTCACCACATGATCCATCATCTACAGCCGAGCTCTGCGATACAACCGCATTTGCTCCAACCCCTCAGACACAGACAAACACCAACAGGATCTCTATCAAGCATTCTTACAACTACAATACCCACCTGCTGAAGTGAAGAAACAGATTGACAGAGCCAGAAGAGTACCCAGAAGTCACCTACTCCAGGACAGGCCCAACAAAGAAAGGAACAGAATGCCACTAGCCATCACCTTCAGCCCCCAACTAAAACCTCTCCAACACATCATCAAGGATCTACAACCTATCCTGAACGACGACCCATCACTCTCACAGATCTTGGGAGGCAGGCCAGCCCTTGCTTACAGACAGCCCTCCAAACTGAAGCAAATACTCACCAGCAACCACACACCACACAACAAAAACACTAACCCAGGAACCTATCTTTGCAACAAAGCCCGTTGCCAACTGTGTCCACAGATCTATTCAGGGGACACCATCATAGGGCCTAATCACATCAGCCACACTATCAGAGGCTCATTCACCTGCACATCTGCCAATGTGATATATGCCATCATGTGCCAGCAATGCCTCTCTGCCATGTACATTGGCCAAACCAGACAGTCTCTACATAAAAGAATCAATGGACACAAATCAGATGTCAAGAATTATAACAGTCAAAAACCAGTTGGAGAACACTTCCATCTCTTTGGTAACTCGATTAAAGACCTAAAAGTTGCAATTCTTTAACTAAAAAACTTCAAAAACAGACTCCAACCAGAGACTGCTGAATTGGAATTAATTTGCAAACTGGATACAATTAAATAAGGCTTGAATAGAGACTGGGAGTGGATGGGTCATTTCACAAAGTAAAACTATTTCCCCATGTTTATTCCTCCCCACCCCCACCCCCCACTGTTCCTCAGACTTTCTTGTCAACTGCTGGAAATGGCCCACCTTGATTATCACTACAAAAGGCTCCCCCCACCCCCTCCCATTCTCCTGCTGGTAATAGCTCACCTTAAGTGATCACTCTCGTTACCGTGTGTATGGTAACACCCATTGTTTCATGTTCTCTCTGTATATAAATCTCCCCACTGTATTTTCCACTGAATGCATCCAATGAAGTGAGCTGTAGCTCATGAAAGCTTATGCTCAAAGAAATTTGCTAGTCTCTAAGGTGCCACAAGTACTCCTTTTCTTCAAGTGAGATGGTAATTCATTAATTCTCTGGGTTACTTCCTGGCCACTTCTGTGACTTTAGTGCCATTATGAAAACTGTTCTCAAAATCTCTGGGTCCCCTTGCCCTACGCTGTGGTTATGAAAGCTCCTTCTCAGCTCCTTTTACTTTCCTGCTTTCCAGTTACTGTAAATAAACCATTAATACAATTCTTGTTTCTTCCACATTCATGTCCTAGTTCCAGTTATTGGGGGCACAGTCATGGGATGTGTTTGTGACACTCTACACCTTGGGGGAGCGTCTTATGCTTAGAAGAAGCACACGGGATCTTTTCAGGGGAAAAGGCAATACACCGCATTTCTTGAAAATACAACTCTTAGCATACGCATTTAATCACACACACACACACATGTCCTGTAGATGGTCTTACAGTTACCAGTTTGCTGTAGCTCTTGTCAATCTAACGGCCAGTTAGACTGAACACAAGCGAGGAGCTGGGCTCCGTCGGTCGCGATCCCATGCTCCGAGACTTTGCAGGACTGAACCCAGAGTCTTATGGCAAAACACCCCGGCTTTAGACTTGTAAATTCCAACTTTAGTCTATGGATTTTGCAATGTCATTCTGTAATCGTTAGTCCTGAAGTGGGATTAATCTCCGGGTTTTCCGCTGTTATTGTTTGATGGTTTTGTTGGCTTCCCATCCTTAGATCTTCTTTGTCTTGCATTCAGGGTGCCTGCCTCGCTGTTGAGGTCATAAATGCTGCTAACATGTTTAGCGTCGGATACGGTGGATGTTTTCTGATTGTCTCCTGCTGTTTCCAAGTCTCTCACGTCTTCTTGACCATCTGGACATTTGTGAGGCCTTTTCACAGACATCAGAATCTGGCTGATGCACCTTTACCAATGGCCGATGAGGCCGTTCCTTCCTGCTCTCAGAAAGGGTGGCGGGCAGAACATGGTCAAATCCTATCCTACATCAATCCATTTAATACATGGTTATCCCTTGTCTTTCATTATGCAAAATGCAAACATCAAATCCTCCTCCTCTAGGTGCCCTGTAACCCCCATATTCCTCACCTTGTATTGAATTGTGTTGTTACCCTGCACGGCATGGTTTCCATGTATCCGGGGAAAGATTAGGAGATACCAGCAAGGAAGGTCAGCAACCCCCGGGTGGGGTGTGAAACAGCCCATCCACAGCCGTTGCCCAGCAAGGAAGCTCCCACTCAGTGATTCCCCTGCCTGAGGCCACAGCAAGGGAATTGCTGCACCGTGCTGGGAGATTGAGCAATGCCCCCCCACGCTTCCCCCCCCAGACACGCCTGGACTGGGGCTTCCCAAGCACACGGGCTGAGGGGGCAAAACCCAAACCCAAACCCGGGGCCCACGCTTGGCCTTTCTCCTCCCCCCACCGACACTGCCAGCAGGAAGGACACTGAAGACTTGAGACTGCAACTGAGGGGACGGGCCCGGGCACACAACACGTCGCACTTCACACACAAAATGTCGAATCTCGCACCCACAACTCCTCGCACGTCACACCCACAGAACATATTGCACGTCGCGCACACAGCACGTCGCACGTCACACACACAAACCCGTCTCACACACACACAAAACACGACACACAACCCGTCTCACAGACAGAAAACACTACACACACCACATCACACAAAACACATCACATGACACCACAGACACAACACCACACACACACTTAACACGACACACAAAATGGCACACAACACACACAAGACGACAGACAACAGATCACACAACACACCACACAGACACACACACAGAACATGTCACACGTCGCACCTCACATACAAAGGTCACACGTCGCACACAACACGCCGCACGACGCGTGTCGTACACCGCACATCACAATTCGCATGCACACACAGCATGTCACATGTCGCACGTCACAGTCACGCACACCACACAGCTCACGTCACACGTCTCACACACACAACACGTCGCACGTCGCACACACAAAGTGCTGTGCATCACACACAACGTCGTTCGTCACATGTCACATGTCGCACGCCCACACAGCACATCGCATATCGCAAATCAAACACACAGCACGTCGCGTTTCGCATATCTCACACACACAACACGTCACACACACACAGCACAACACATAACACTTGTGTGTGTGAGACGTGTTTGTGTGTGTGTGATGTGTTGTGCATGTGTTGTCTGTCGTCTAGAGTGTTGTATTCAGTGTGTGTGGGACGTGTTGTGTGTTGTGTTGTGTGTGTGTGTCTGTGTGGTGTGTTGTGTATGTGATGTATTGAGTGCAATGTTGTGTGTTTGTTTTGTGTTGTGTGCCGTTTGTGTGGTGTGTGTCGCACGCACAGAGACAACACATCTCACCTCGCACGCACAGCACGTTGCACGCTCACATAGCACGTCACACACACAGTACATTGCGCATCGCACATCTCACACACACAACATCACACAAACACACAGCACGACACACAACACGTGTGTGTGAGACGTGTTTGTGTGTGTGCGATGTGTTGTGTGTGTGCTGTGTGTCGTCCAGAGTGTTGTGTTCCATGTGTGTGTGATGTGTTTTGTTTCGTGTTGTGTGTGGTGTGGTGTGTGTGTGGTGTTTTGTGACGTGATGTGTGTGTAATCTAGAGTGTTGTGTGTGTGTCTGTGTGGTGAGTGGTGTGTTGTGTGTGTGTGATGGGTTGTGTGTAGTGTTGTGTGTCATGAGACATTTTGTGTGTGACATGGTGTGTGTCGCACGTACAGAAACAACACATCGTACGCCGCACGCCACACGCCGCACACACAACACGTCGCACATCGCTTGTCACACATTGGACATAGACACACAACATGTCGCACATCAGACACACACAACACGTTGCACGTTGCACACATACACACAACACGTCGCACGTCACGTCACTCCCAGCAAGTCGCACTCCACACATGTCCCCCGCGTGTCACACACGCACACACAGCACGTGGTATGTCATGCACAACATGTCACGTGTAGCACGGACACACAACACGTTGCACGTAACACACACAAGATGTCACGTGTTGCACATCACACACAAAACATCGCATGTCACAGGCACATACACAACACGTCGCATGTCGCATGATGCACATTGCACATAGCACGGACACACACAACACGCTGCCCGTTGCACGCACGCACAGCACGTTGCACGTCACACTCAAAAACACATCTCACACCACACAACACGACACACGCCATGTCACACAGACACAAAACACTACACACATGTCACACACACAACACAGAATACGTCACACAGACAGACACAAACACACACATGACACACACCACGTCACGCACAACACATCACATGACACCAAAAACACAACACCACACACACACTCAACATGGCACACAACATGACAAAACACATCACACAGACAGACACAAACACGACACACAATGTCACACACACACTACACAAAACACGTCTCACACACACACCACGTCACATGTCACCACAAACACAATACCACACACACAATCCACACAACACTCTAGACGACACACAACACCACACACAAGACATCACACACACACACACAACCCGTCACACACACACATATCACGGCACACACAACATGACACAGAAAACGACTCACACAGAAACACACACAACACGACACACACAGAAACACATCACACGTCCCACAAAACATGTTGCACATTGTCAAACACACTCATGTACACGTCGCACATTGCACGCCGCACGACACACACAAAAACCTGTCACACACACAAACACACACACAACACATCACACACACAATGTCTCATGCACACACACACAAGACACACAACCCGTCTCACACATACACACACATAACACGACACACACAACACATCACACACACACAAATACACACAACACGACACACAACACGCCACACAGACAGACACAAACACACACGACACAGAACTTGTCATGCACACAGAACACTACACAAAACACATCTCACACACACACCATGTCATATGACACTACAAACACAATACCACACACACAATCTACACAACTCTAGATGACACACAAAATGACACACGTCACACACACACAAAACGACACACACACACAAAACGTCTCACACACACACAAAACACGACACACAACCCATCTCACACACAAACATAAGATGACAAACAGAACACGACACACACCATGAGACACACAGAAACACACTTAATGTCCCACACAATACGTCGCATGTTGCACGGATACATACAACACATCGCACGACACACACACAGAAACACATCACACACACAAAAACACACAACGCGACACACAACAAGACACAAAACACATCAAACACACACATGTCACACATATACAAAAACGTTTCTCTCACACACAACACGACACAGAACACATACAATACGACAAACATAACATGAAACACAACATACACAACATGACATACAACACGTTACACATACAACACATCGCATGTCACACGTTGCATGGACACAAACAACACATTGCATGCCTCAAGCTGCACAAACACTTCGCACATGGCACATCGCACGTTGCTCGTCACACCTGCACACACAACACATCGCGCGTTGCATGTCACACACACAACACGTCGAATGTCGGACACACAACATGTCGCATGTCGCACGCACACACAGCACATTGCAGATCGCGAATCAAACACACAATACGTTGCACGTCGGACAAGCACACACACAACGCGACACAACACATCACACACACAACATGACACACACAGACCCCCACACACCACGTCACACACACCACGTCACATGACACCACAAACACCTCACCACACACACACACTCAACACGTTGCACAACACGACACACAACACGTCTCACACACACACAACATGACACACAACACGTCACACAGACAGACAAACACACATAACATGACACACAACATGACACACAACACATCACACACAAAACACGTTTGGAATGGGGATGGACGTCATCCTTGCGACAAGGCACCTGCTATGGCCAAAAACACTTTCGCCCTGTGCGCCCTTCCAGACAAGTCTTATGTCCCAAATACTTTGGGTCTTCCGGGATAAGTCCCCGAATAATCAAGGATCTTGACCAAAAAGGTCGTCACGTCTAAAAAGGAAGAAAGATTGTCGTTGTGTACACCATGAAACAAGCCCTGCAACTTCTGGACACGTATCCCGACAGCCCACAGGGTGCACATCAAGGGACGTTCAAAGCGAGACGGGCGTTCTTTTTGGGGAGACTAACCCCCATTGCGCTGACCAGGAGAAGGGGGAAGTGGGAGCCTACAGCGCCATCTAGCGGCCAAAGGAGAAATCGCCGGCTTCTGGACCTGTGTGCGCCCTTGGTTCGGTTCCCATGCAAAGCTGTGTCACGCCAGGTTGGGAAAACGGGCTTCTGCTGCACGACATCATCCTCTGGAATTACTCAACCCGACAGGACACCTCCTACGATACACTGCTCCGAGTGACGCTCTCAAACAGGTCCCCACAGCTCCCCAGCCTCCCCCCACCGGGAGGCAGGTGTGAGAGGATTGTTCTCCCCAACTGACAGAAGGAGAAACAAAGGCTGAGAAAGGCGAAGGGCCTTGTCTTCCATCACACAACCTGTCGGGATAGAGTTGGGAACAGGACCCGGGTGTCCTGACTTTCAAACGAACCATCAGTCTGGAGTTTCACACACTGAATGATCAGAATAAAGGGACCTGCAATGAGCTACAGACCAACAACCATTCACACTGATTCTTCAGCAAGTGTTTTAGAAGCACGAGAACACCAGCGAGAACCAGGAACGGCTCAGAGACAATCAGCAGCGAGAAGGAGAACAATTCACCAAGCAGATAATTGGTTCTGGCTTATTTGCTGGGCCTTAAACGAGAACAACAAAGTCCTGAGTCTCCCCCCTGCCACGAGACCCCCTGCTCAGCCAATCAGCGTGGAGATTCTGGCGGTGGGCTGAGGGTTCCCCAGATGGCCCAGGGATGGCTCAGGTCACCGGTGAGGATCACTCTCAGAGCACGCTTCCTGTCCCATCTCTTTGGGAGGCCTCCCACCATGAGGGCTACAGAGTACCCCCTCCTTGCCAGTGGAGGGAGGGCAGCAGGAAAAGGGAAACCAAAAAGGACAAACCCCAAGGACTCGAAGGGACAAAGGCCAAGCTAGGGGAAAATTGTCCCACCTTAACCTCCTGTTTTCCGTGCCGAGAATTTGGCCAGCACCGGGTGGATCAGGCTGCCTCAGTACCAAACCTCTCTGGGGCTCTTACTTCTCCACAGGGACGTCTGTCTTCTCGCTCAATGAGCAGTGGGAAAGGAGAAAACTCCAGAGAGGCTCCACCTCGCGCTCACATACGAGACCCTGAATTCTCTCTCAGTCCTCAAGGAGACACCTCAAGAAGGAGACTCCCTGCAGCAAAGCCCCGGGGGTCTCTGAGATCCCCCTGCCCTGCAGCCTGTCCTCCCTGGCCGTTGTCGTGGACTCTCTGTGAGGTCACCGCCTCCCAACCTCCTTTCACCAATCAGCTGAGTGCTGCAAAAGGCCCTTGTGATGTCACTGCCACCCCCACCCCTGCCCTGCAGGGCTCATGTCCTGCCCCGAGCCGGCTCCTGTGCGTGTTTGAGCTGCTCCCCCTGGGTCACCCCCACACACTCAGTGGTCGTGCAAGGGTTCACGCAGGCCACACGTGGAACCATCAGAGGATGCTCAATGTGCCGCACTCGGTTTTGCAGAGATTTGGAGACTTGAAGGCCAGAAGAGACTCTTAGATCATCTCATCTGGCCCCCTACATATCACAGGCCTCCTGTATGGCGCAGTCGCGAGTTGTCATAAATATAAAGGGAAGGGTAAACCCCTTTAAAATCCCTCCTGGCCAGAGGAAAAATCCTCCCACCTGTAAAGGGTTAAGAAGCTAAAGGTAACCTCGCTGGCACCTGACCAAAATGACCAATGAGGAGACAAGATACTTTCAAAAGCTGGGAGGAGGGAGAAAAACAAAGGATCTGTGTCTGTCTGTGTGATGCTTTTGCCGGAGACAGAACAGGAATGGAGTCTTAGAATTTAGTAAGTAATCTAGCTAGGTAGGTGTTAGATTATGATTTCTTTAAATGGCTGAGAAAAGAGCTGTGCTGAATAGAATGACTATTCCTGTCTGTGTGTCTTTTTTGTAACTTAAGGTTTTTTCTAGAGGGATTCTCTATGTTTTGAATCTAATTACCCTGTAAGATATCTACCATCCTGATTTTACAGAGGTGATTCTTTTTACTTCTATTAAAAGTCTTCTTGTAAGAAAACTGAATGCTTTTTCATTGTTCTAAGATCCAAGGATTTGGGTCTGTGGTCACCTATGCAAATTGGTGAGGATTTTTACCAAACCTTCCCCAGGAAGTGTGGTGCAAGGGTTGGGAGGATTTGGGGGGGAAAGACGTGTCCAAACTACATTTTCTCAGGATCCCAGATAAAGTTTGGTGGTGGCAGTGGAAGTTCAGGGGCAAAAGGGTAAAATAGTTTGTACCTTGGGGAAGTTTTAACCTAAGCTGGTAAAAGTAAGCTTAGGATGTTTTCATGCAGGTCCCCACATCTGTACCCTAGAATTCAGAGTGGGGAAGGAACCTTGACAGGAGTGTGGGAGGGGGCTGGGGCAGGGTGTTGAGGGATGCGGGGCGGCTTACCTCGGGATGGGGGGCTCCCCAGCTCCCACCGGCATAGCCCTGCAGCTCCTAGGTGGCAGAGGGGTTGGGGGGGGGGTGTCTCCACACCACTCTGCCTGTGCCTGCAGGCCCTGCCCCCCGCAGCTCCCATTGGCTGAGGTTCCTGGCCAATGGGAACTGTGCCCACACCCCAGGACCAGCAGGGGTCCCACTCCCAGGCTGCGCACTGCAGCCCCCTCCCCCAGCACCAGTGGGGTCCCGGGCCTCCTCCCCCAGCACCTGGGATGCCCCCAATCTGCCCCTAGTAGTACACACTTAGTAGATTTTAAGCTTTCTAATGATATATTAAATGGGGCATTTAGCATAAAGCATATTCCAGGCATGTTATATTCCTGTTCATAAGCATATTTTCATAAAGCATATGAGTGCAACGTCACAACGGCCTCACAGAGAGTAAAGTTACCATGAGCTGTGGGTTTAGGGAACCCCGGGGAGCAGACCAGGCTCCCTGCAGTGCAGGAATCACTTCATGGGGCGAGGGGTGCTGCGTGGAGTTTACAACATGGCCACTGCGGTCACTGTTGCAGGGAATGGGGTATTGCGGGACAGCTGCTGGAGGATGGTTAGGGTAGATGTAGGCCAATGCCATCTGGAGAGGTGGTTTTACTGCATCACCGTAAGGGAGCAATTACATTGGCCAAAGACAAATTTGAGTGTAGACATGGGCACAGCGAGGTGAATGCAAGGCAATGTATGCCAGCCGAACTGTGGTGTTGACAGGCCTAAGGGGCTTGGTTGCTTGAGGCACAGCTAGCCATGCCATGGTGTAGGGGCCACTACCAGCTGTTCTGCCCACACTACCTGTCATAAATATAAAGGGAAGGGTAAACCCCTTTGAAATCCCTCCTGGCCAGGGGAAAGCTCCTCTCCTCTCTGCTCCCTCAGGACCAGCAGGAAACCCAGCCAGACCCAATGGGAGACGAGGGCAATAGAGCAATGACTGCAGCACTAGGAGAGCCTGGCAAAGAGCAGCCACCAGGGGCTGTCGCCAAGGGACCCACCGAGGGATGTCCCTGTACGGTGACAAACCCCAGAACTGCACGGCAAATCTTGCCTTGCCAAGAGGCCCTGTCTCTCCCCCTTTCCCCCCTCCCCACACATGTCCCAGCCCCAGGCTCTGCACGGGCTGGACCTGGTCCCAGAGGAGTCAGTTATGGGGCCTCCGCGGCCAGATGGTCTATGTCCTTATCCCATTGCTGGGCCAAGCCAGCATCTCTGCCCCCTGCCACCCTGCCCTCCCCACAACTGCTCCTGGCTGGGCTAGCTGCTGCTGGTTCCTTGGCCCCCCAGGGGCACCGTCAGCCTGGACTTGGAGATACCCAAGCTCTGGAAACTCCAGTGACAGCTCCTGAGTCGAGCTGGGACCAGGAGCCAGCCAGGAGAGCTTGGGGCCAGCTGCCCCCAGTCTGCAGAGTGGGGCTGGCCATGCCCTGGGCTCCCCTGGTCTGAGGTGCTGGCCCCAAGGGCATCACAGTGACTTTGGTAAATGCACCCTGCTGCCCTGGTGAGAGAATTTTGGGAGAAGGAGGTGATTTTGTGGGGCCCCCTCTAGGGCTTTGGGTGCCTCCCCCAGCCATGTGCTGCAGGAGTAGCAGAGACCAGTGGCTGGTGCCAAGGCCTGTGCAGAGCAGCCGCTCTCTGATGGAGCGGGGAGGTGGCCTCTGCCTTCTCTGCGCCCATTTAACAGAACACTGAGGCATGGTGGGGGTCGGCCAAATCCTGTAGGGGATGAGGATGTGAGTGCTTTAAATGTCAGTGTTAGCCTCCAGGGCCTGGGTCCCCACAACAGGCCCAATGGCCTCAACGATCAAACCTGGGGCCTCAAAAGAGGCAGCTTATTATGATTTTAAGGGGAGCTGAAAGGGTTGGGGTCTGCTCTGGACCCTGCCTTAACGGGGAAAGGGGGCACTGAGTGCCCTGTATGGGCCACCCCACAGCCAGAGGTCGATTAAGGTTTCCTGGGGCCCTGGGCCAGAACAAGTGCGGGGCCCTTCCCCACCCCTTCCAACTGTGGTCCTGCCCCCATTCTGCCTGTGGCCCTGCCCAGGGCCCCACCCCTTTCTGCCCCTTCCCCAGGGCCCTGCCCCTGTTCCAGACGGCCTCCCCCCACCCCCGCTTGCCCCATATTGGAGAAGCTGAGGCCGGGGCAGGCAGCAAGAGGTTTTCCAGTCCTGGGGCTGCAGCACGGGGAGGGCTCAGGGGCCACTAGGGGCTTCTCCAGCCCTCCCCACACGGCTTCCGCCAGGGAGTGGGATCAGAATGTGGGGGCTTTCCTTGCCCTGCCTGCCTGGCAACCCCCGGGCACAGGCTCAGTGGCTAATCTGCCATTGCCCCCGGCACTTCACCCTGGGTTGGGGATGAGACCTGCCCCCGGAGGTACCCGCTCTGCTGGTTCAGCCCTGGCAGGATTTGGACTGGGAGCGGGATCTCTGAACAGCTGCTTGCGATGAGCGGTGCTAGGGTCTTTGTGTGAAATCAGCTGTCGGGGGGGCTCAGCCCTGCAGGATGGGCACTTGTGTCCCAGAAGCCAGCACGACGAGCGACACCGACAGGGTCCCACAGCAAAGGGGTGAATGTGCCCCTGAGACTGAGCTCCCCTCTCCGGGGCTGCCCCGGCAGGGCACTGGATGAAGATAGAGGCTCGAGGGCAGGATAGCCCTGCCCTTGCCCTGCCAGCGCTGCCGGCCCTCGGGGCTCAGGGGATTGGCTCAGGGCTGCCAAGCCACTAAACACACACCCCACCCCTCAGTTCCTGCAGTTTTGTTTCACTAGTGTTGGGGACCCTGGGGCATGGCCACTAGGTAACTCGAGGGGATGGAAAACCACGAGTGTCGATGAAGCCCCCTCGCACTAGGTCCAAGTGTCCTTGGCCCCCCTCCCGCCTGGAGGCACTCGCAGCAGCTCTGCGTACTAGGCCCAAGTGTCCTTGGCCCCCCGGCCTGGAGGCACTCACAGCAGTTATGCTGAGGATCTGCAACAATATGTTGCAGAGTCAGACTGCCTGAAACTAAACAAGGCCGAACAGGGCAGATATGGAAGAACAATGCTGAAGAAAGCAGCTTTATGTATAGGTTAACAAATGATACAAAAAACAAGGGAACTAGCTGGGAACTGGATTGGCTGGCTAGATGGATACTTAGGGCAGCTTGCTATTGGATAAGTATGCTGAAGAAAGGATGTATAAAAGCCTGTGTAACTTCCTGCTCTGGGTGCAGGATTTGAGATTCTATTCTCCCTGGACCTTTTTGCAGCTGCAAATAAAATTTTCTGCTTCTCCACCCCGTTGTGATGATTGGGTGAAGCACACCGGGTAGCGAACCAAACCCTGCTGTTGTTTTGCCTCTCGGCACTGGGTGCTGGCAACAGCTTTTGGCTTCCCTGGGTGGGCGACGAGGCTGCTATTTAGCCTTGCCCGGACCCCTCCTGGAGGTCGAGGATTGCGGCGAGAACCGACGCCCAGCGCGCACCGGTGAGTTCATCGGGGGCCTCGGAGGAGACGCGATTTGATCGACCCCGGAGGGCATAACAGTGCAACGCACTCACATAGTGGAGAAGCAGCTGTGGGTGACGGTGAGGAACCGGTCCCTTGGACATAGGGGAGGAGCAGCTGCGGACGACGGTGAGGAACCAATCCCTTGGATAAGGTAGGAACCTCTTGAAATCCGAATTGTATGCTCTGTTGGAACCTGGGGACGCCCAGAGATACCCTGTAGGTATGGGACAGGGACAGAGCTCGGGGGTTAGGGCACGGTGTACGCCCCTAGAGTGCATTCTAGCAAACTGGAAGGTATTTGGTGCGGATCCGATGACTAAGAGCCAATTAAAACGATTCTGTACAGTTGACTGGCCTCAATATCAACTAGAGGACCAGGAGTGGTGGCCACCAGGAGGATCAATTAATTACAACATGATCCTCCAATTAGTTTTGTTTTGTCAGTGAATGGGTAAATGGAATGAACATTTGTATGCACAAACGTTTATGGCTTGAAGAAACAGAACAGAGCTGTAATTCTGCAGAGCTGTAATTTGACTCCGACTGGTTCGGTAGTAGCTAATGTTTGTCCCCAGACCCCCACCCCCACTGTAATGGCAGAGCCGGTGTCCCCTTCGGCCCCCACACCCCCACCTTATAAGGGTAGGATGCCTCGGGTTACAGAGATTGCCCCCTCGGTGGGACTCTATCCTTTGATTACCAAGACTGTTGTGGCTTGCCCAGGGGCAGACGGACGTCAGGCTACCACTATGCAAGTTTACACCCATGTGCCATTCAATCCAATAGACCTAGCAGCTTTTAAAAGACAGGCTGGGGAATTCTCCATGAACCCAAGCTGGTTTATTTCAGTCTTTGAGGGGTGCCTCAGTAGTCACAAGCCGGATTGAGATGACTGTAATATCCTCCTGAGAACCCTGTTGTCTGAGGTGAAGAGGAATCAGGTTACAGCTAAGGCAAGGGGAGCGACAGCTTTCAAGCGAAAAAAAAAAAAAAGAAAGGAAGTTATCTGTCAAGTTCCTACCCCAAGTAATCGTAAGCGGCTCAGGGCATTTCTGGGTATGGCAGGCTTTTTCAGGATATGGATCTCAGAGTTTGGACTGTGGGCTAAACCCCTGTACAACTGTGTAGAAGGAGCAGATCATGACCCCTTCTATTGGACCCCAGAGGCTGACAGGGCATTTAAAATCCTGAAAAGAAAATTGATGGAAGCTCTGGTACTGGGCCTGCCGGATCTCTCGAAGCCATTTCAGTTGTATGTACATGAACGAAAGGGGGTGGCCCTAGGAGTGCTCACACAGCTGTTAGGAGCATGGAGACGTCCCGTGGCTTATTTTTCTAAGCAACTGGATCAGGTTGCAAAGGGTTGGCCGGCATGTTTATGGGCGGTCGCAGCTACTGCCCTAGTGCTTGAGGAAGCCGAGAAGCTAACATTGGGAGGGGTTATGCAAATCTATACTCCCCATATGGTCTGAGCCTTATTGGCTGCAAAGGCAAGGCTTTGGCTCACCTAGGCTCGGATTGCTCGGTACCAGGCTAAGCTGTTAGAGAACTCTGAAGTCACCTTACAGCCTTGCCCCTCCCTTAACCCAGCCACCCTCTTGCCAGAAACAGAGGAACAGGAACATGACTGTTTAGAGATCATAGACGCCCAGTACTCCAGCCGTCCGGATTTAAAGGATGCACCCGTCCCAAATGCAGATTATGAGTGGTACACTGATGGTAGCAGTACTGTAATAGATGGGCAAAGGAGGCCGGGTTATGCTGTTGTGACCCTCCATGACACTGTGGAAGCTGAAGGTTTGCCTGCGGGGACCCCTGCCCAGCTGGCCGAACTAATAGCCCTGACCCGTGCACTTGAACTGTCAAAAGGAAAGCGGGTCAACATTTTTACTGATTCAAAGTATGCTTTCGGTGTGCTGCATGCTCATGCTGGCCTATGGAAGCAAAGGGGAATGCTGACAGCCCAAGGCTCCCCAGTCAAGTACGGGCCCCAAATCCTCCGGCTCCTAGAAGCCGTACAACTTCCCTCGGAAGTGGCAGTGGTACACTGTAAAGCCCATCAAAGGGAGGATCAAGATGAGGCCAGAGGTAACGCCCGGGCAGATAGAGAGGCTAAGCATGCTGCCACCCTGCCATCCCCTCAGGCTGAGATCGCCCATATGCATGCCCTTATCCCATCAGGAGGGGAGCTTCCAACCCCTCAGTACTCTGGGGAGGAGAGACAGCTAACCGACAAACTCGGTCTCCGGGAAAAGGAGGGATGGCTCCATTACCCAGAAGGGAAGGTCCTCTTACCAAAGGGCCTGATCCGGCCGGAGCTGCAGAAACAACATCAAACCACTCATGCTGGCAGGGAAGCACTTATCCAGCTAATGGGAAAATACTTTATCACTTCCGGACTCTGACCCCTGGCTGCCCAGGTACAAGCAGACTGCTTAGTCTGCCAAAAGAATAACCCCCAACCGGGACATCCTGTGCCACCAGCTGCCCTAGAACCCACTCCGGGCCCCGGACAAGTGTGGCAAATAGACTTTACTGAGTTTCCCCGGACCCAAGGGTTCAAATATCTCCTTGTCATAGTGGATCGGTTCAGCGGATGGCCAGAAGCCTTCCCATGCCGTAATTGCACTGCCAGGACAGTGGCCCTCAAGTTTGTTAAGGAGATCATTCCTCGCTTTGGACTCCCCCGTGGATGGAATCTGACAACGGGACACACTTCACGTCAAAAATCATCCAAAGCATCTCACATGCCTTACAGATCCCCTGGAAACTCCATATGCCCTGGAGACCGCAAGCCAGTGGGGTAGTGGAGCGTACCAATCAGACCCTTAAACGGCATCTCTCAAAAGTGTGCCAAGAAGCCTCACTGCGATGGCCTGATGCTTTGCCCCTTGTCCTGCTCCGTATCCGCGTTCTCCCCAAGGGTAGATTAGGGCTCAGTCCCTTTGAAATTATGTTTGGAAGGGCATGGCCTATGAATGGCACCCTGGTTCTGTCAGGGGAATGGGAGCTGGGTAATGGTTTTTTGTCTCAGTATATGTGTTCCCTGTCTGCTGTTCTCTTGTCTCTTCACAGGTATACCAAGGATTCCCAGCCTCTCCCCTTGGACTCTCCCGTCCACTCCTTACAGCCGGTGACTCCGTGCTTGTTCGTACCTGGAAAGACGAGCCTCTCCAGGAAAAGTGGAAAGGACCCTATACCGTCCTGCTGGTCTCCCATACAGCGGCAAAGACCGAGGGACACAAGAACTGGATCCATCACTCTCGTCTGAAGGCAGTACCCGCCCCCTCGTCAGCGGAACAGTGGACCGTCCAACCTGCTGACTCTTCATCTAGTGACGATCTCGGGCTAAAGCTACTGTTTAAGAGACACAAATAGCGGACACCTTAATGCTAAATGGGCCCACCCAGGAACTGGAGACCCTGGGTGGGGAAGACTCGGGTGATAATTAATTGGGTAACATTGTTATTCTCTGTATTGGTATTTCCAAACTGTGCAAATCGGGAGCATAACTCCTTTGTTTTGCTTGTGCACCATGTTGCTATTTTAACAAACCAGACTGATTACTGGGTATGTGCTCGAACTCCACTGTCCCCAGGCTGAGGCCCAGGCCCGAGCTGGAGCACAGGTTGCCTATACTGACCCAGAGAGCGATTGGTTGCAAACCTTGTTTCAGGCTGGGGTTTGTCATCTTGGCTTGGTGGTTTATTTAGCCTGTTATTGAAACTTCTCTTTCCTGTATTGCTTGTATTACTGGTATTATGCTGTGCAGTCACATGTGTTAGGGCCCTTTTGCAAAAGTTAATAAGTCCTTCTCTTCAGGGCTATCACAAAGTGCTTATGCAAAGTCCTATTGTAAAGAAATAAGTAGCCCAAGTGAGAAAACTCAGAGCCAAGGCTGTTGAGTGTTTTCAAAGGAGGGAGTTGTTGGGGACACTGAGGCATGGCCACTAGGTAACTTGAGGAGATGGAAGACCACGAGTGTCGATGAAGCCCCCTCGCACTAGGCCCAAGTGTCCTTGGCCCCCCGTCTGGAGGCACTCGCAGCAGTTATGTTGAGGATCTGTAACAATATGTTGCAGAGTCAGACTCCCTGAAACTAAACAAGGCCAAACAAGGCAGATATGGAAGAACAATGCTGAATAAAGCAGCTTTATGTATAGGTTAACAAATGATACAGAGAACAAGGGAACTAGCTGGGAACTGGATTGGCTGGCTAGATGGATACTTAGGGCAGCTTGCTATTGGATAGGTATGCTGGGAAAAAGGATGTATGTATAAAAGCCAGTTTAACTTCCTGCTCTGGGTGCAGGATTGTGATTATTGGGTGTAGCACACCGGGTAGCGAACCAACCCCAGCTGTTGTTTAGCCTCTCGGCACTGGGTGCCGGCAACAATAACAATTATCAAAAAGTGTCATGTTTTCTCTAGTGACGTGCTAACATATTTTGCCACCAGGATAAAGATGGAATAATTCTAATGAATTACCACAGATTTACATTGGTGTATGCATTCAATATCCTGTTTCAGGTTAGTAAAAATAAAAGAATGCTGTGGGTTTTGCGGACGTGTACAAGATACAGATTTATAAAAACAACATGAAAACAGGTAGTTACGCTGGGGAAAGGGGAAGCCTTATTGAAGCTGGTGGGCATATCAGTTGTCCTTTATTCAGGATCAATGTAAAACAATCAAGCTCTTTTGTGGAATAGATGGCTGACTTAAGAGAAGTCACCATCAAGTGAAGCTGGAATAGGAGTTGAGCCATACAGTGGAAGGGGCTTTCACTAGGGTCTGAATGCAAATGCAGGGGGATGGGATTCGGGGCAGGGGGGAGGAAGAGAGGGAGTGTGACACCGCAGAAGCACAAAGGAGCCCCAGAGAAGTATTTGTAGTGTGATCTCAGAAAAAGTTGAGAGAGAGAGAGAGAGAGAGAGAGAGAGAGAGCTTTAGGGTAGACTGCTGGATAGAAAGAGGCTTGGAATTGTGAGCCAAGAAACTATTCCTGCTGTCGTTAGGGAAATAGAACTTTGGGTACATTCTTTGTAAATAAGCAGGATTGTGTCAAAAAAGTACCTGACTCCATCATCCATTTCCCCTCCTCATGGAAACAATTCACAAGACCCAAAATAGTCACTAATTGCTCAGGTCAAAAGGGATAACAATATTGTGAATTCTTTTGTTTTCCTGTTCTTAGATAAAGAATAGACCTGCTTCAGTAAAGAACCATAAACACTGAAAATACTGTTTTGTTCTCTCAGAGCTAGCTCTCAGTAGATCTAGAAAATAAGAGTGTTTGTTGTTACACAATCCTTAGAATTCAATTATTTGCACAAATCATTTTAATTTTTCTCTGATTAGGATTTAAAAATAAGCAATTAGATAGTCTGTATAGTGTTTAGGAAATTTGTAGGATTAAAATCAGCATGTATTCTGTATACATGGCTTTACCATATATGCAACCTCACATCTACACTTGTAAGAGGACCACATTTTCTGAAGCAGTTTCAAACCACTTCAAGCTAGGACAGTTTTAAGCTACTTTATGTTTCAAATGTGAATGGTGTCCAGCTGTGTCAATTAATTTTTTAAATTATGACCATGATCTAAGATCCACATTTTCAGAATTTTCTTACATCATTCATATGCTCAGATGAATAAGGCTGCTTTCCTGAACTGCGGTCCATATTTGGAACTGTCTTTATAGTTTAGACTCAAACACCCTTCTTAAACAGTTTGGAAGTTGTTCGATACTCCCTCGGGACCAGATTTACTCTTCTTTCTACAGATTTGTGCCCTAGTCGGGGAGCGACGTACTCATGTAACCGAGGAGCAGAATTTGGCTCTAATATGGGTTCAGTCTCTCAGTTAGGCCTGTCTTTTTATCTTATCTATTGATATGGCATCCATCCCGAGAGTAGAAGAGCAGCTGTCCCATTTCAGACAAGATACATCAATACCTATATTGATTATTCACAATGGGGTTTTTATCTTTGTTGTACTGTTCCTTTTGAGAAATAAGAAAATAGAGTAAAAGTAAAATGTACTTTTTCTCCCAAATCTATGTGCCATTCCTGATCTTGATTGAACAGGAGAGAGCGTCTTTCCTCTGAATTAAGAATCCAGCTGAGACAACTACCCCAGCCCCACACATTCTACAAGGGAATCCAAAGTCAGAGCAGTGGCGTTCAGTGAAGGGGAGCTGCTCTCTTTGAACATCCTGATAGATGAAATAAAGGACTGGGGGTCATCATTAAAAGTACCTTAAATGGGAGCTCAATCCCCAGACCTATGATTGCCGAACCAGGAAAAAACAAGAAAGCATGTCCTCTCAAGAATTGGCACATTCAAGTTTACAAGAGAGACGATAAAGACTGGCCATGACGTAGAAAAATCAAAATTCAAGTTTGCCAGTAAGAAAAGAGCCTGAGTAATAGTCAGCTAAAGAATGGAAGGCACCAGTTTACCCAGGAAGTTACAAGAGCCTTTATTAAAATGGAGAGCTACTTTTGTCCTTCTGTCTGCTTGCTTCTGGCAAAGGTTGACTCAGGAATAGAGGGGGAATCTCTTGGGGTCCAGCAATTCTGCTGGCTTGGGAAAGTGTGCACTGCATCACCCACTCCTCCCTGTGTGAGACAATCTCTGGGCCTCTGTTTCGACAGTTCAAAACCCTTAAAAATATCTTTCTTTACAGCTCAATACAGAAATTGCCAGAACCTAGTCCTGTACTTTTTTCTTTAAAAACAAACAATGAAATGGGGATGTTTGCACGACAATGATATGAATCGATGTCTGTATTTTTATATCTTTAGACGCCCAACAAATATATAAAAATCTGCATTAAAATAACAATTAGTAAGTTTGCAAAACTGAGCAATGGAAAGTTCGGAAATGCCAGGATTCAGGGAGTCTGAGTACTGTGCACGTGCATTTTGACACAGTCTTTAATTGCACAATTGTACTATTTTTTTCCACAGGCCCGTCATTCAGTGACCATTGAAGTGTTGTTTGCTTTCAGACACTGTGTACATACTTCTGCAACGTGAACACATCAAGTCAGGTTCCAGGTCGCAGTCCTTCTCTTCCAGGGGCTCAGTGGCCAGGGCCCAGTATATCTAAAATATCAGGTAAATCCCTGGGATTAGGGTTGTGGCTGACAGGGCCTATTTCTCAGGCACCATGAAGTTTTCTACTCTAAGGATGAGGCTTGTCTGTGCAGTAGATAGAGCTTTCTCAGGGGACAGTCTGTGACAGGAGAACACACTCCCATGTCATTCCGAGGATATTAGAGAGACAAGGTGGGTGAGGGATAGGGTGACCAGATAGTAAGTATGAAAAATCGTGATGGGGGTGGGGTGGGATTGATAGGCGCCTAAACCCCGAATATCTGGACTGTCCCTATAAAATTAGGACATCTGGTCACCCTAGCTGAGGTAATATCTTCTGTTGGACCAACTTCTGTTGGTGAAAGAAATAACCATTCAAGGACCTGAAGGAGAACTCTGTGCAGTCCTTTCACCAACAGAAGTTAGTCCAATAAAAGATATTACCATGACAGATGTGAGTCATATTATTAATGTACTAGAGGAAGCTGCTCAGATACTTCATTGGTGAGAACAGTATAAAAACCTATATAGAATAAAGTGAAGGAGAAAGAGAGAGCCTCTTTCTGAGATTATCCTTTTCCTTCTCCCTAATGATCCTATTTGCTAACAAATATATACATTCTTAGTGCTGTTGTGGCTTTGTGCAGAAGTGCAAATTGTCTCAGTAGATTCTGATGTATTTTATCTTTTAGGCAAAGATATCGAAAACAGGGAATACAAACAACACATGTTATGCAAACCCACACCACTAGGTAGAAGCGGATATTTTGAGTTGTCATTAATTGAGAAATGCTTTCAAAAAGCGAAGTAATGTTCTTGGAATTCTGCTTTAAGCCACAAGGCACACAGCTAAGCAGAGTCATCTTTTGAGTGCTGGATCTTTAATTTTTTTTCCATACGAGAACCTGCTTAAAATCCCATTAAGAAACTGTGTTCTCTTCACTCGCCTATTGATCTGTGCTGTGACGGAAAAATATAATTGTCTGTCAAGAATGGCTTTTATTTGAAGGAGTACTTGTGGCACCTTAGAGACTAACCAATTTATTTGAGCATGAGCTTTCGTGAGCCACAGCTCACTTCATCAGATGTGTACCGTGGAAACTGCTCATGCTCAAATAAATTGGTTAGTCTCTAAGGTGCCACAAGTACTCCTTTTCTTTTTGCGAATACAGACTAACACGGCTGTTCCTCTGAAACCTTTTATTTGAAGCAGAGAGTTAGAAAACATGTGTGTAAAATGCTTTGAAGAAGAAAATCTCTCCATAAATGCAAATTATTATTATTGTTGTTATTGGGTCAAATTCTAGAGCAGGTATTTAGGCTCCTAGCTTCCACTGATTTCAGTGGAAGTTAGGAGTCTAAAGACCTTTGAGGAGCTGGGCCTCATACCCTACTCAGGCAAAACTTTGACTGACTTTAATTCAGCCTAGCCCTGCGTTGGGTTAAGCCCAATATCTTACTGTACATTGTACAGAAGCTTCTTGCTAGCAGGAGTCAATCTGCAGCTGTTTTTCCAGTAATGCTGTCAAGGTTCCTTCCCCACTCTGAACTCTAGGGTACAGATGTGGGGACCTGCATGAAAACCTCCTAAGCTTACTTTTACCAGCTTAGGTTAAAACTTCCCCAAGGTACAAATTGATTTTACCCTTTGCCCTTGGAATTTCCACTGCCACCACGAAACTTTAAGTGGGTTTACTGGGAAATGTAGTTTGGACACGTCTTTCCCCCCAAAATCCTCCCAACCCTTGCACCCCACTTTCTGGGGAAGGTTTGGTAAAAATTCCTCACCAATTTGCATAGGTGACCACAGACCCACACCCTTCGATCTTAGAACAATGAAAAAGCATTCAGTTTTCTTACAAGAAAACTTTTAATAGAAGTAAAGAAATCCCCTCTGTAAAATCAGGATGGTAGATACCTTCCAGGGTAATTAGATTCAAAACATAGAGAATCCCTCTAGGCAAAACCTTAAGTTACAAAAAAGACACACAGACAAGAATAGTCATTCTATTCAGCACAACTCTTCTCAGCCATTTAAAGAAATCATAATCTAACACATACCTAGCTAGATTACTTACTAAAAGTTCTAAGACTCCATTCCTGTTCTATCCCCCGCACAAGCAGCAGACAGACAGACACAGACCCTTTGTTTTTTCTCCCTCCTCCCAGCTTTTGAAAGTATCTTGTCTCCTCATTGGTCATTTTGGTCAGGTGCCAACGAGGTTACCTTTAGCTTCTTAACCCTTTACAGGTGAGAGGATTTTTCCTCTGGCCAGGAGGGATTTTAAAGGGGTTTACCCTTCCCTTTATATTTATGACAAATGCATTTTCTGTGTTTACCAGCTTTGTTTTCTTGCATCCCCTCAGTCATTTTGGGCCTTGTACAAAATGTGTCTAAATGGAATATTTATCATCCTCTCTGACTGTAATGTGTTTTAAGTGATGGTATATTGTCAAGCTGCATTCAGTGTGGGTTGATCTGCTGATCCTCATTAGTGAGAGAAGTGTATGAATTACGAGCCCAAGCAGGATCCCACTGCTCATTGCTGCAGCTCAGCTTGCACTGCTGCAGAACACTATTTGTGTGTGTGCACAAGGCTTGTGTTGTGAAAACCTTGCCCCCTGTAAATACACTCAAAGTCAACCTCTGATCCAGCTCTTGTCAAATGCAGCCAGTTAACATCACAGTGACCACGGGTGTAAAGCTGTGGCCTCCTCCTTTTGAGGGTCTGCTGTTGCCCAAGCTCTAAGTCAAGCTGAGGCAGTGTTTGGGGGATGATGTGCTAATTTATGAGCTCCTTGATGCCTGCACAGTGTTTGTCATGGCTTTGCCACACATACTGTTGTTCTGTTCTTGATCTTAATTTGTTCTGTGGCATGACATAGGTCATGGTGTTACTTGTCTTCCCATCACTGGTCCGTCCGTAGTGGACTTATATGTGGATGCCTTGCCCGGATGTTAACAGCTGCAATGAGCAAGCATTATTACAATTACCTGTGCTCCTAGCTGATGCTGCATTTTGGAAAGGCCTGACTTTATGGAGCCAGGTGTAGACAGTGAGGGGTGCAGAACACCAGCACAGAGACAGGCAAACTCTCTGTGCTGACCATGCCCTTAGCTTCTTGCAGAGTGGCCTGCTGTTTATGTACTAAAAATGGAGTAGGCCTCAACTGTGTGCCACTGTATACTTTCCATCTTGTGCAAATGTACGAGTCCCCACTTTACACAATGGCATGGAACAGGGGCTGAGTCACATCAGACCCTGACTCAGGAAGAAAGTTCCCGAAATAGGTAGCACTATGTTAGTTATCTGCTGGTATCTGGTCAAAGGGGGCTTTTTTGCTTGCTTTATTATCCTCTTGTCTGTTTGTTGTGCTGTTAATATGTGTTAATTAATGACAGTTAAGGCCCATCTTGTTCTCTGTTTGTACAGTTCCTAGCGCAATGGGATCCTGGTTTGTGACTGGGACTGTGAGGCTGTACTGCAATACAAATAATCACATGCTGATCTCCAGAAATATTTTTATACCGTGGCCATCCCCACTAGCTTAAGAGATTAGTCACGGAAAATGGAAGTATGTGAACCTGACATCTGCAGTTTAACTCAGTCCCCTTGTCTCCTGCACTGAGTGTTCTTTCTGCTCAATACACACTCAATGGTAGGCATGCCCACAGAATAGGGTTATGAAGATGGGTCTCTGGGAGGGTTTGACTTCCTCTACCGTGGGATGCTATTGCAGGAAGAAGGTTTGCTGGGAAGAGATGGGGTCCGTCTGACCAAGAAGGAGAAGAACCTCTTCATGCACTGACTCAATGAAGTGAGCTGTAGCTCACGAAAGCTCATGCTCAAATAAATTGGTTAGTCTCTAAGGTGCCACAAGTACTCCTTTTCTTTTAATAATTAATCAAGTAATTCAAATAATTAAAGGAGTCGGAGGCCAAGACAAGCAGTTCAGTTGGCCTCCTAGTACTTTAATGGAAACTAAAATGCCTTCTGTGTTGGCCCTTAATAGAGAAATGGACTTTGTCGGATGCAAGTATTAATCAATGGAACCTTAGGAGAAGAGCTTAAAACTAAGTTCAGAGGGGGCAGGTGAAAAAAGCCACCAGGTAAAAAAAGTGGCCTTAATAGAGGATTAGCTGTGTGGGGAGAAGTAGATGTGGAAAATTGCAGTAGAATTATAGGAGAAATAAGAGGGAAATCCATGGGGGCATCTGCTTAACATCTTAGATGTCTGTACACACAAGCAAGGAGGAATAATAATGGGGAATAAACAGTAAGAACTGGGAGTTTAAGTACATAAATCTTAACTGAGCTTAACTGCATCACAGATACTTGATGGGATAACTCTCATGACTGGACTATTGGTATAGAGGGCTATAGCTTGTTGAGGAAGGACAGGCAGGAAAAAAGAGAGGACATATTGCATTGTAAACCTGTTCTGAGGTCAGAAGGAGGTGAGAAGCAGACCAGCTGAAAGTCTCTGAGTAAAGTTAAAAGAGGGAATAAACAGGGGTGAGGTCCTGGTAGGGATCTATTACAGACCTCCAAATCAGGAAGAGGAGGGAGAGGAGGCATTTCTAGAACAAACAACAGAAATATGCAAAACACAAATCCTGATCGTAATGGGGGACTTTACCTACCCAGACAGCTGCTGAAAAAGGAATATGGTAAAACCCAAAATTACCCAATAAGTTCCTGGAATGTACTGGGGACAATGCTTTGTTTCAGAAAATGGAGGAAGTAAGCGGGGGGACAGCCATTTTAGACGTGATTCTGACCAGCAGGGAGGAGCTGGTGGTGAATGTGAAGGTGGAAGGTGATTTGGGTGAAAGGGATCATGAAGGACAGATTTCATGATTCTAAGGAGTGAGAATGACAGGAGAAGGGCTGCCAAAAGCAGACTTGAACGTCCTCAGAGAATTGGTAGGTAGCGACCCCTGGGGAAAAAGTCGAAGGCCTAAAGGAGTTCAGGAAAGCTGGCAGTTTCTCCAGGAGACAATATTAAAGGCACAACTGCCAATGCAAAGGAAAGAGAGGAAGAATAGTAAGAGGCCAATGGCTCCATCAGAAGTTTTGTAATGACCTGAAAATCAAAAAGAAATCCTACAAAATGGGGAAACATGGACGAATTACTAAGGAAGAGTACAAAAGAATAGCATGTCCATGTAAGGGCAAAATCAGAAAGGGTAAGGCACAAAATCTGTTATACATAGCAAAGGACACATGTAATTGGAATTCTTTTTCCATATGGTATACTGCAAAGAGTGTCATCACTCTGAATGCTTTAAAGGCAACATAATCTCCCAAATCAAGTGTGGGCTCTACCTATGGCCATACATATGACACCACACTGTATTAAACACAACAAAAAATAATTTAGTTGATTTGTTTGGCGGGACATGGAAATTAAGAATAAATTTCAATTCATTGTAAAACAATATCAAAATCAATATTTGTAATGCAGTCCAATAAGATTTCATCAAGCTTTTTAATCAACCGAATTAAAAAGCAAAGGAAACCAACCACCCACACTCAAGTGTCACTGTGCATTCTCCAAGGCAGTTTCTTCTCTTTCTTTGTTCGGTGCTTTTATTTTCTATCAATTCAACCAGGAGCAGATTTTTCAATAAAACCAATCTTGGAAAGTGTGACAAACTGAGAGAGGGATGGAACCAAAATTCAAAATGATTTAGAGCGAATGAGAAATTCTACACTGGAGCAAATTTAGCCACCTATTGGACTGCGTACATGGATGGGCCCAGATATTGAAATGTATTCAGGTTCCTCACATCTATTGATTTCAGTGCGAGTTAGGAGCCTAAATACCTTTGAGGATCTTGTCCATGTCATCACAGCACCGACCTGGCCAGCAGCAGTTTATGTGCTATGCTACAATCACAGGGATGTCATAATAGTGCTTGCATAATCTGAACTGGCTATCCTGGACAGGACAGGACAGCCTGAGAGGCCAGATGCCTATCAGTACTGGAGCTCTTTGGAGAAAGGACTGGAGGAAGTGTTGAGGAAAGATTAAAACATGAATAAATTTGTGAGTGAGCGGGAGGTAACTGACGGAGGTAAGGGTCAGTATTGTATTCTCTATATCCATTCTATATTCACACACACATTTAGAAAGCATAGGCATACGGATTAGCTGTAATGTTCTCCATTTGTATGAGCAGAACCTCAGCTGCTGTAAACCAGTGTCCCTCTGTTGACTTCCTTGTAGCTGTGTTGATTTACACCAGTTGAGGAGTTGGCCTACAGCCTCTGGACCTGGAAACTTTCCTGAGAATCTGAGTTTCTAGGGAATGTTATGGGGGAGGTCTTCCTTCTTTTCTCCCAGTTGTTTTATGTTTGTTAATGGGTCCTCATTTTGTGTCTTCTGCATCCATGGAGCCAACTCCATCAGAGATAGGGGAAATTAGAACAAAAAATGCAGAAGGACTTCTCTTCTAGCTGTCTAAATGAAGCTCTGCTAATATCTTAAATGCAAGAGAACAAAGCATGGGGTCACATTTCTTAGCAACACTAGTGCTCCTCATCCCACACGGATGGGCAGTGTAGGTTACAGTTATGATTCCGTTTGCATCTGGGTGTTACAACTGAAGGATGCAATTTGCATAACGGATGGGCAATCACCTAACCTCAAGCTGTCTTTCCTGGGAAGGGGAAATCTTGTTAGTTCCTCCTTCATACTTGGAATGCTGTTTCAATGGAGACAGATAAACACGGCATTTCAGATTTCTTGTGAAATATTAAGTCTCCTGGAGAATTTCTGCCCAGAGCGAAGAGATACATGGGAGATCAAATCCTGATTTTTTTAATACACCAGCTATTTCATTGTTTCCTAGAGTTTAAGGCCAGAAGGGACCATTAGATCATCTAGTCTGACTTCCTGTATTTCACAGGCCACTAAATTTCACCTAGCAACCCTACACTGAACCCCAAAACTTGTCTTGGACGAAAACATTTCACTCTTTAGGAGACAAAACTGTTGTGTGCCATCAGCAGAGGACAGGAGAGACTGAGGTTCCACCAATGCCTGAGGCCCTTGCAATGGTCGAGAATTGATTAGGTCAGATATACTCAGATTATCCTAGCAGGTGATCAGTGCCCCATCCTCCCACTCAAAAGGCCCTGCCAATCCGACCAGGGGGAAATTCCTTCCCACCCACAACTCTGGAGATCAGTTGGACCCTGAGCATGTGAGCAGGACAGCTAAGGAAACAGATTCTCTGAATCATCTTAGACCCCTGGTCCACCCTACCAGGTGTCCCATCTCCTGCTATGGTCAATCCCTGATGCTTCAGATGAAGGTTGGAGGGACCCACCCCACCCCACTCACAGCATACACCTCGCCAATTGTGCATGGGGGTTGGAGGGGCGGGGGAATTCCTTTGTGACCTCTACAGGCAACTGTACAGGGGGGAGGGATAGCTCAGTGGTTTGAGCATTGGCCTGCTAAACCCAGGGTTGTGAGTTCAATCCTTGAGGGGGCCATTTAGGGATCTGGTCCAAAAGTTGGAGATTGGTCCTGCTTTGAGCAGGGGGTCGGACTAGATGATCTCCTGAGGTCCCTTCCAACCCTGATATTCTATGAACTAGATGAATTCCATTCCATGAGTCTTCTCTGCAAGTATTTAAACTACCATAAAATAAGATTAAAGGCTTTCTTCAAAACAAGGGGCCTAAAGTTAGGCTTCTAAATTCATACTGAGGTCTACAACATTGGCCTGATTTTCAAGAGATACCAAGCCCCAAAAGTTCCCAGCATAGGCAATAGGTACATCTGGGTGCTCAGGATTTTTGAAAATGAGGCTCTGACTAAGCAAAACTCTTAAGCATGTGCTTAGCTTTAGCTCTATTTCTTGGCTTAGAGTTAAATTATTACTCTGTATGCTATCAATTGACAGTAAAGAGGGAAAGGAAGATTATTTTACGTGGGGATCTACTTGAAAGGAGCAAATTTGCTTCATTATGATTTCCCCCCAAGCACACTGGGTAGTTCAGCAAACAAACCTGGTCATGAGGAGGAAGGAAGAGGATTTGCAGGATTCCCAGGTCTACTTCTCACAGTGTTTGGGCTCCTGCAGAATCTTTACTGGATAGTGAATTAAAGAGGCCAGCACCAATTTCTACTATCAGTGGTAACCAGCCGAATCCTTATATTTAATTTCAGGTGTTTATAATGAAGTTGTTTCCCTCCTGGCACATATGGATGACCAAGATAAGGGCAAAATTGCCCTCAGGATTGCCTTTATAGCCGAGACCAAGCTGGCTATCGTTCTGACAGTTCTGCTTGAGAAACTGCAAAAGGATGAGGTAGGGCAGTTTCATGAAATTACATCCGCTTTCCAGGTGTCCACACCAAATTCTGCCTGACTTCATGGGGGTACAGGGGACTGCACGGGGGTAATTCAGTGTAGAACTTGGCCTGGCGCACCATCAGTAGAATCAGTATTCGCCCTTCTGTCCTCAGGCGTAAATTCATTATGCAAAATGCTGTTCTTACAGATCAGGATGATATAATGCTCTATAAAGAGAGCATTGTCCTTTTACACACAGTGGAGTACATGGGCTGTAGACAGTAAAAGTACACGATCGGACTAGCAGTAATCTCTTCTAATAATACTTTGCCCTTCTTTAGCATCTTCGTCCAAAAATCTCAAAGCACTTCCCTAATACTAATGAATTAAGACTCATAGCACCCTTGTGAGAATGGGAAGCATTATCCCCATTTACGGATGACTTGTGTCACAGGGAATTAAGTAATTTGCTCAACACCATTTAGCAAGTTAGTCAAAGAATGTGAATAAAACCAGGTGAACTGACTCCCTGCTCTAAATCCTAGCCAGCACTCCTTTATTATGATGACATATTATTGAGATTATAGCATTGAAGGGACCCTTATCTATATAGTTTCTACTGGGGGAATTCTGCAACAAAAAATAAAAATGATGCGTACAATATTTTAGAAGTGCTGCAAAATTCTGCATATTTTGTTTGTCAAAATAATACAATATAATTACACCCGTTAACATTATTTTTGGTTACTTATTTCAAAATACCTGTCAGCAAGTATGTCTGTATGAATACAGACAACCAAAAGGATTCAGGAATTTTTTTTTGACAAACCAATTCCTTACTATGCATGTTAATAGAGAACTCTGAGTAATAATTCATTTAAACTCAATACAGAACCATATTTCTTGCACCCCTTAGGCGCAGTGCAAAGGCTTGGTAGAGTCAAGGGTAATGGAGGAGCTGAGGGAGAGGGAAGTAAATTGCTGGGAAGGAGCCTGGGTGTGAACTTGGAGCGTTGCTGGGTATGGGTGGGAAAATTATGGAACAGTTTTTTTGGGAGGGGCGGGGAGGAATTGTTAGGCAGCTCCCCCCATGCAGACCTTGTCTGACCCCTAACCTCTCCCATTCAGTAAGACACATCTGCCCCTGTCTCCATGTGTTCCTGCACACCCATGGGTCCTTGCACCCCCTGTTCACATGTGTCCCTCCACCCCCACTCAGAAACCCATTCCCCCCATCCCCATGTGTGTTAGGGGGCTTATTCCTTCACCCACTTACTTCCCTGGTCCTTCTCGCATGAACAGAGAGCAACAATACCCGAAGTCCAAAGGTGCAAACAATTCAATGTTTATTGGGTGAACTTCCAGCAAGCATGATTCCAGTTTCCTTCCTTAGTGCCCCCCTTCCCAGATCTGACACCACAGAGCCTTATACCTGTGTCCCTGTTCCCATTCCTGCCCTTAGCCAAACATGATTCCAATTTCCCCACCCCCATTCCCTGTTCCCATTTCCCCCTTCAGCAAAACATGATTCCAATTTCCCCACCCCAATTCCCTGTTCCCATTTCCCCCACCCACACACCCACCCCCTCACTTCCTGATTGACTCCTGACTATATAGTAAAACTCGAGTTTTGCTTAGCTATACCTTAACAAATCATTTTCCTGAAATTTAACTAACCAGTCCTAACATATTGTAACAGGATTATTTAACCAATTATATCCCACCACCTTAATTAGTTTACACCCAGCAAAATTAATTATACAGCAGAGAGAAACAATCACAGAACCAGACAGAGATTATACAGACAAACAATGGGGAAATGGGGACTACAGTGATAGAACAAACACAGAAATGAGGATTTCACATCCCAGCTAGTGATAAGTGAGTACTTGCCAGACAGGATGCTATCAAACTAAGTTTCCTTTTACATCTTCTAGGCCCTTCCCTTTCTCTGGAGGCGATAGGCATTATCAGGACAGGATTGTGTTCCTAAGAGCCCAATAGCACCTTCTTTCAATGTGACTAGTTGGGAATGTGAGGAGGTGACCTGTCACTTCCCAGCTTATGGCTGCCTCTGCTGCTTAGCCAAAGGCCTTAGCCTAAGCACAGGGCCTCAGACTGTCCCAGTAAGAGAAAGACCTTACACTGGCAGACAGTGATTTTGATTCTTTCTTTTATACCTCTATAACTAGCCAAGTGATAAGAATACACCTAAATGCTTAGATTATAGGCCTTTACAGACAGGCCTGAACATCTATATCCTAACAATGTGTCCCTGTACCCTCTCTCCCTGTCCCTATGTATCTCTGTGCCCCCAGCCAACCACCCCCTGTCCTTATGTAGCTCTGCACCTCCTCCCCCATCACTATGGGGCCCTGAACCTCCCTCCTCCTCTAACTCTGTGCCTCCACTCCCATTCAGCCCCTGCCCCAGTCTGTTCTCCCCCACTAGCCCTTATGAGCCCCTGACTGACCCCATCCCAGCATCCCACACTGTCTGTCTCCCCATAGCCCCTGTCTGCTGACCTGGTCTTCTGTGAAGAAGACAGGCTCTCTCTCTTTCTTCGCTGATAGGGAGTTGCTGCTTTGTTCTATTGCCACAGCACCCTTTGGTGGGCAAGAGATGGAACGGCAGCAGCATTTCAGCAGAAGCTTTTTACTGTGCAAAAAAATAAAAATATGCGGGGCTCATTAATTATGCACATGTGCAGTCGTGCAGAATTCCCCCAGGGGGAATATTCAGACCCCTTTTTTCCATTGATTTACACTTGCATCCGACAAAGTCCATTTCTCTATTAAGGGCCAACACAGAAGGCATTTTAGTTTCCATTAAAGTACTAGGAGGCCAACTGAACTGCTTGTCTTGGCCTCTGACTCCTTTAATTATTTGAATTACTTGATTAATTATAAAAAGAAAAGGAGGACTTGTGGCACCTTAGAGACTAACCAATTTCTTTGAGCATAAGCTTTCGTGAGCTACAGCTCACTTCATTGGATGCATTCAGTGGAAAATACAGTGAGGAGATTTATATACACACAGAACATGAAAAAATGGGAGTTATCATACTCATTGTAAGGAGAGTGATTAATTATGTTAATTCATTTGATTAATTACTTGAATTACTTGAATTATGTAGTGCTTATGTATTGATAAGTTCTCAGTGACAATTTTCAATTAAAAAAATCCTCCTTACATTTAAAAATGAATGGAAGGGGCTTCTCCCCAGCGGAGCTGTCTGTTAGGATTGCAGTTTGCAGAAGCATGCCTTTTAAAGCAGAACCACTGGAACGTTTAGCCAATCAAGAGATCTGATGCAGACCCCGTCCTACCCCTAACCTCTCCCATTCAGAGATCTGATTGGCTTTGAACATTCCAAAGTGGGTTATGACCTTGGCATGCAGGTCACACAGATGTCGAGACTCACAGGAGGCAGAGATGGAAAAGACCTATTGGATCATCCAGTCCATTTCCCTGCTAATGCAGGAGCATTCCCAGCAGCCATTTTCCACTGTTTTGGCCAAACTAATTTGAAAAGCCCCTAAGGACTGAACTTCCGCCTCTTTCCTAGGAAGACTATGTCATAACCTAATAGCCCTGTCTCACAGTTGGGGCATTTTTCCTGTTATCAAAGTCTAAATTGAATGTCCTTTTTTAGCTTACTCCCATTACTCCTACTTTTACCGAAATGTATTATCCTAAAAAATTCCTCTCCCTCCTTGGTGTTCACACCCTCCAGGTAGTTGTATGGTATTATCCTCTCTCCCTCCGAGTCATCCCTTGGCCGCATCGGACACAGACAGCTCTTTCCGTCTGTCTGCAGAAGTAGGGGTCTGCTCGGGCCCAACCTGAACTGGCCCCCGGCCCACTCACCTCACCCTGAGAGGCTGAATCATTTTCCATCCTGGTCCAAATCCTTCCCCCCAGACCGGATCCTGCCGCTGCATCCTGCTCCTGGGGCTGGTGCAGCGGCCACTGTGAGCAGCAATGGCTCCATCGTCTGACACGGCCCCTGCTGCGCTGGGTCTGTGCTGTAGAGAGAGAGGGCGATGCTGTGACTCCTCGGCATCCTCGCTCCACAGCGCGGGCAGCGCAGGAAGGAGCTGGTGGCTGGCAGGAACACGCAGTCACGGTTGTGCCGATCCCAGGGGCTAAAGGAGGAGAGCCGACCTGACCCCACCCCAAGAGGGTCCAGTTGTTTTCTCACCCAACCTGACCCGGACGCCTGTGGTCCGGTCCCCTAGGATTTGGGTCAGGTTGCAGGGCGCTATCCAGAAGTCACTTCTGCCAGCCCCCTGCATTCTTTTTTGCTCTCCCAGGAATGACTTCCCATTTGTTGATCTCTCTGGGAATGTGGTGCTAGAAGAGGCACTCCTCCAGATGCAGTCACAGCGCAGCTGAACAGAGAGGAACTGTTGTCTTCCTGCTTCGTGCCATGAGCCCTGTGTGTACAAGACCCAACCCACCTGGCTCTTTGTGGTAGCCATCACACCTTGCCTATACCTGTTGACTTTGTTTTCCACTGTCACCCCCAGGGCACTTGTTGCTTCCAACTTTTCTCCCTCCCACTATGTCAGTTACTTCTATGTCCTTTCCAGAGGTGCTAGTTTGCAGTTTTCTGAAATGAATCTTGTTCTCTCCTCAGGCTTTTCATTTCTCTGTGTCCCGCTTTATTTTTTCTCGGTCCCAACTGATCCTACAGCTCCTCCATAGTTAATCTCATCCGTGAAGTTCTACACTGATGGGCCGCATAAAAGACACCTTCGAGCGTGCTACTGTCCGTGTGGACCTCACGGCTGAGCTCATTGCCCCTGGGAGCTGCTGAGGACTTACTGCAGGAGTTGGGTATTTTCTATTCCACATTTGCAAATTCTGCCTTGAGCGGCTAGAGCAAGGGCAAGGTGCTCATTTTTATTGTTTGTGCTGAATAAATGAAATTAGAGAAGGGGGCAGTGAAGGGCGCTTCTTCTGGCTCTTGTCTCTCCAGGAAGATTAAACGATGTCACTTGCTCGGCTGCTTCTGAAGCGCTGCTGAATGCAGTGTGTGTGGAGGGCAGGGCACGTTTTACACCAATTAAGCCGCCAATTGGGGCAGGGGCTTATTAGCCAAATTACTGTCTGGTCAGCAAGAAAAACTTTTCCCAATTCTTCTCCTTTATGTTTTGTCCCCAGCAAAGCAGAGTTGACATTTACTGTGCCCTGGAGAAAGTCTTACAGCAGGACACCCAGGGCCTGGAGAGAAGGCTTCTGGAGAAAATAATAACACTTGCCTCCAACCACGTGAGAGAGACTCAGGTAAGTTAGTTCTACCGAGATACCAGTCAAAGGATCCAACGCTTTAACTCTTCAAACTCTCTTTTTGGGGGATAAACTATATACTAAAATGAAAATGTATTCTTCTGTTAGAGGTCCACACCTTCCTCCAGACCAAAGCCCAGGTCCTAGACAGCACTTGTGCACATGCATAAGATGGGACAACTCACATGCTGACAGTTACACATGTGCTTAAGTGCTTTGCAGGATCAGGACCTGAGACACATGATCTCAGACCCAGAGACAGGCCTATGGTGTCTTAAGGAGCAAGTCTTTCCCAAAGTCTACTCGGGATTTCATTATTGATACTGATTTTATGTGGAAGGCACTCTGATACTGTAGTGATAAGTGGCAGTATAAAGCCCCAAGACAGACAGAATCTGAGCTATCTCCAAAAGAAGTAGCATTGGATTTAGAATATAGTTTGCCAGCAGGAAAACCCCTGCTGGAAAAATCCCTCCTTGTTCCAAAGGAAGTCAGCCTCCTTTTTGGGGAGAGTTTATTCCAGGAAAGCTCTCAGAATATCTTGAAGCTGCCCAGTCTGTGTCTCAGTTACCGCCTCAGGGAAGGGCAGGGAAAATATCATGTGACTGTGGTGACCAGTCACCCACCACAAGTAGCTAACAGTGAATAGGCTAACGAAGCAGCTTGCAAGCAACTCAAAGGCCGAAAACTGTTTAGCCAAGTGACTCGAGGAATATTTATGACGAATGACTCTACCCTCAGAAAGTTGGGTTGGTTCATTCACAACTTGTGCACAGAAATAAGGACTTGACTCATGTAAAGAACTCTGGCTAGTGCAACCGGCTTCAGTCACCTCAGTCTCTCTCTTTTGGTTTTTGTTTTTAGGAAGCAACAAATGAACTAAAAGTGGCAGCTAGCAACACCTTAGTGACTCTGGCACGCTGCTATTTCAATGATGTCATGTGCGAGCTGCTGTATCGTCTGGAGCTGCCTGAAGAGTTTATTTTCATTACGTTGGGCAACCTGTCATCCGCCTATGGTACGGTCACTTACCTCTTTTCTTTCAAGGTTATTGTTTTTCATTTAAGGACAGGGGATTGTCTCTCTACCTAAAAATGTTACCGCTAAACAGAGCTCTGTTTGAGTGTGTGTGTGTGTGTGTGTGTGTGTGTGTGTGTGTGTAGAAACACAAGATTAACTGCTGTTTCTAGTTCTGGCCTCCAGACCATGAGCCATCCAGCCGGAGGTGCAAGCTCTAACTTATGCCCCTGAGTGAAGTACCTTAAGGATGGGAATGAGTGGAAGATCAGGTCTTCAGCATTTTGTGGTGGTAAGTGCCATCACTTCCTGTAGGTGCCCCAAATGGATATTTAGGGGGTCTTGGTACAGATTTAAGTGACTGACCAAGTTTGCAAACAGGCCCTGAACTGTGCTCCCTTCCCTGGATTGCACCAGGTGCTGCGTTCCTTGGCCCCCATGGCACTCAGTGAAGTTGAGAGTGCTCCTTACTTTGCAGGAGGTGCTGAGCATTTGTAAGTTCAGGCCCTTTATATCGTTTAAAATAAACAGACACAAAGGCTGAAGCTGCCCCTCTGCCAGGAGGCTCCTGGGGGAGGAGGTGAAGGGAGCAGATTTCATTACTGTACATTTAAAAATCCCCTGTTTCCCACTCCTCCACCCATTCTCTCTCCTTAGTTTCTTCATCATTATCATCTCCTTTCACCCTCTTTCTCTGTCTTCTCTTCTTCTTCACTTCTCTCTTCCTTTGCTTTTCAGGTGATGCTCAGTAAGGGGTTAATCCTGTGCCCTTGAGGGAAATGGGAATTTTGCCATCCACTTCATGGAGAACAGGATTGGGCCCTAATTCGTCTTAGCAAGGACACTAGATACACCTACTTTTAGGGCAAAGTGCTCCCCACTACCTTCAAATCCCAGGAAAGCCAATGGCAGTTAGGGGTACGAAACATCTTTCAGACAAACTGTAACTCAAGATGAAATCATACAGCGTTCGGGTTGAATAAATAATAACTGCAGAGGACGCGAGTCTTCAAATGATGGTAATTGAAAAAAGATGGAGAGATGTACAAAGAAAAAAGCCTGTTAAGAAACAAGAAATGGAATGGGGGAAAGAAAAATAGCTCCAAATTGATATGGGATTTCAGCATCTAGTCCTGCACTGAGCAGTAGCTGCCATGGAATTGGAGTAAACGATAGGCCTGGGTGTCTTCTCTGAGAAAGCAACTTCTCATTACTACTATGTCCTTTCCACATTGCCTGTCTTCTCTCCTTCCGTGCAGTTCTAGAAAAATGCTCAAGGGCTGTAAATGGATATTTTACGAACTGGGAAAGTGCCCATTCTCCAGAATGGGTGAATCACAATTCTGCAATACAATTCTTCCCTTATATTGTCATGTGACCAGCAACTGGCCGATCTGTGAGGAGCTGGAGGTGAGAATTGCTGGCTTTCTAAACCTTTAGCGGAAATTGTGATGTTACATTCTGTGCGTCTGGCACTCTTTGTGATGATGGCATTTAATGGTAGGTCCTTTTGGATGGAACAGATTGTCATGTAAAACATCAAAAACCCATACGTTTATAATGTCACCACATCATAGAAATTCGGTCTGTACCCAGTGTACATGGATTCTAGTTTTGTGCACCTAATGTGCAGATGAACACAGGAGAGTGGGCTAAATAAATTCCTGGTGGAAGAATCCCCGCTGAGTTGGTGGCAGATACCCCTGCGGCCTGGGCTGGGACCCTGTGGAATAGGTAGGACCCAGTGGAGAAGGGCTCACCACTAGGCAACACTTCCCTGCCGCAAAAGGTGGTTCTATCGACGCTGGCCACTAGGCCGCATTGCCCTGCAGCCAAGGGTGGGTCTATTGACTTTGGCCACTGGGCCGCACTGCCATCCCGAGAAGGGCAGCCCAAGTGACTCAGGCTGTTGGGCCGTGGACCCTCACCCAAGGGCTGCTGCACTGATCCCGACCATTAGGCGATGCTGCCCTAGGAGCCCGGACTGCTGTGGTGGCTAGGGAGACTAGGCCAGTTGGGCCACTCCAGATCTACTTCAATTCCTCCTCAACCTGATACCACCCTGACGGGGTGGACCTATCCTGTGACAGGGTGACTTAATTACAGTCTATAATATCTTACATGAGGGACTCCTATTATATAATGGGCTCTTCCATCTAGCAGAGAAAGGTGTCACTTGATCCAATGGCTAGAAACTGAAGCTAGACACTTTCAGACTGGAAATATGGAGTATATTTTTAATGGTGAGATAATTAACCATTAGAGTCATTTACCAAAGGCCGAGGCGGATTCTGACGATTTTTCAATCAGGATTGGTATGTTTTTCTAAAAGCTCTGCTCTGGGAATTATTCTGAGCAAGGTCTATGGCCTGTGTCATACCAACCGGAGGTCAAACTAGATGATGGCAAGAATCCAGTCCGGCCTTGGAATCTAGGAATCCCCTGACTCTGCTTCAGTCACTACATATGGCTCCTTTGTGTGACTTTCCACCATCTGACTTTTGCCCTCTGTTGCAGAGTCTGAGCCAGCTCTTGGAGGTCTCTGGTGAATATAAGATCCCTCTACCTAAAGGGAAGTTTCAAGCCATCTGCAGTGCTCTGCACAACCAGGTGAGGGGTGGTTTTGCTTGGATCCCTTGAGCTTAGGCACAGCAGATCTGAAGCATATTAACACTAAAAAATTGATGGAATGATCGTGCAGAGCCTCGGGACCTCCTCATGCCTTCCTGATTTCTGCAGGCTCAAGAGTAAGCAGGGAGCGGTCTCATTTTCTTAGCTACTATCCAGCTCAGTTTGTAAAGCAATTTCACCATAAGCCGATTACCGGGGGAGTCAGAGTTTTAAAGTCAAAACTGTGGCTGTGTCTTGATTAGGTCAGCTCTGCTGCTCAAAACACTTCAGCTTCTCTTATCTAATGTATTGGTCATTGTCTTTGAGTCTCGCTGTGCATGCAGGACCATCTCCCTGGGGTTCGGACCTCTAGTTGGACAAGCAGGAAGTGGAAGCTTAGAAATTAATTGAACATTTTTCTTTTCCATTGCTTCTGATTAGTTTTTCTTTGACCATTTCCCTTCTTCCCACAGATCTGTTCTCCAGCTAAGCAGCTCAGCATCGAAAACCACCAAGAGCTGTTCCATTGTGTACTTCTGCTAGGTAAGGGGAAGAGACTCTGAGTGACACAGTGGTTTCTTTGTAACTTCCTTACCTTTGTGAGGTACGGTAAGAAGAAGAGTTCTGCAGACAGTGAGGATGTGATTTCTTCCCTTGCAGCCCGTTCTTCTCCTGATGATCTGCTGGCATTTCTACACGAGCAGCTGGAGATTGAGCATGAGGCCGTTCCTGTGGCGTCTTTAGATCTCCTGAGAGCTATTGTTGGTGCTGACTGTAAGTAACACAGGAGCCGCTGTGCCAGCTGCCCTCTTGGCCAACATGCTGAGGGTTGAGTTGAGGACATCCAGAGCTAAAAGCTTGAGCTACTAGAGACTGAGCTAAAGAACCAAGGCTTTGTAGGCTCGGCAGGGCTGCGACAGACTCATCACCTCTGCAGCCGGGGCACAGAGGCTCTAGAACACACGGTCACCAGTGGTTTGGGGATCCACTAAGGGACCAAATGCTGCCCTAAGTTACTCCCAGGTGGCCACACAGAAATCAACAGGTTCAACTAGGTGCTGAATGTAGCCCAAGATATTTGTCAAGGTCTTTTTCAACTTCAAATACAGAAGTCAACTTGGTGCTAAGGCATGTTAACAATAATCAGATAAAAATAGAATAATACTCCTGACTCGAGAATCGTAAGTATTATACACTATAGACTAGATTCTGAGTCCTGTTATGCCGGTGTAAACACAGATTAACTTCAGTCACCTCAGTCTATCAAACTGCTTTGTAATATTTCCATAATGGTAGTAGGATGGCACTATTTAGATAAATGAAATTATTTTAGATTTACACTGGTGCAACTGAGACCAGAATCAGGTCCTATGTTTTCCGCACTGATTCTGAAGAGGAGAGATGCTTGGTACTATTCTTAACTAGGGCCCTTTGAAATCCAGGATTAATTCCAATGTGGAAAGTGAGTGTGTGTGGAACAAGGAACGACTGTACACCTCTCCTTATCTTTCAGTGTCTGAGACAAGAGTTAAAAAGCTTCTAATTGTGAAGGCAGCAAAATCCACTCTCAGTGATCAGAATGCTACGGTAAGATTGTGGGTGGAACAGTGAACTATTTCAATTTTTTCAGTGTTATGGGATGAATGGATATCTGGGTGGAGCTTTCATTCAGATCCAGATGAGAGACTGCAGAAAAGAGAAGGCATGTCATTCTCCTGCCGGTGTTAAATGTATCCATGTTTCTAATCCAAGGAGACAAAATCAAAAGCATAAGGACTCTCATATCATATCCTAGCTCCTATTTCAGGCAGAAAGGCTAACAAGAAGTCCTGTGTGTAATCTCTACCCTTGCAGGTGAGGAAGGCAGCTCTTCATTTCATCAGGACGCTGCTCAGTTCAGGAAGGGTGGAGAATTCTGCAGCATGGGATCTGGTAGCATATGTTTTCAGCGAGTTCAGTGTGTCCACCAGCAAACTGGTAAGGAGAGTTCTTAACACTTAGGACTCGGTCCTACCATTCTTGCCTGCTGATTGCTCCCCTTGACTTCAGTGGGAGTGTTGACTCCAGGACAGCTGGACTGACTGAACAGAGCCAGAGTCGGATCCGTTATATTGGCGTAAAGTCAGGGTAACTCCACTGACTTGAGTGGTGTTACTCTGGGTTTATACTAGTGTAACAGAGACCAGAATCTCACACTGGGTATTTCCATCCAACAGAGTTATCTGTGCGGCTCCAACCTCTGACGCGTCATTGAACAGTCAGAAAACACCATTTTTCAGGGACATGTTCTTGTACAAGGAAGCACGTCTTTTTGTTTTAAATAGACTCTCCAGAAAACAGAACGATGCCCCGTTCTGCGGCTGTCAAAGCAGACCTAAACGATCAGCAAAACACTCAGGTTATGCAGGCTGCATCACAGACTGTCTCAGGAGCCTGGAAAAGCTTGCTGCATCTTTCACTCACTACATGCTCTACTCTACATGGACTAGTTTAAATATATCTTCAATCCGTATTTCTATCCATGGACACAGCCCCGGGCTCCAGACACTTTGTGCTCCAAGACTGAATCCATGATATGTATGAACGTAAACAGTTCAACTTGACAGTAAGCTGTTGAAGATCTTAGCTCTGCCTGGCCCCTTTTCTACAAAGTTGGAGCTTGTGGCAAACACACACACACACACACACACACACACACACACACCTTAAAGAAGGCTGCTTTTTCTCAGCATAGGCCCATTGATAGAATCACACTCACTACACACAGAATGACCAAGCTGGTTGGGGCATCAGAACAAAGAGATTGGATCCCCCTGGTTCTGCATATTTATTTCCCCTGGGCAGAAGCGGAATGTTTTTCCTCAGAGATCAAAAGATGAAAGAGTTTTTCAAATGTTAAGAAATTGATCACTGTTGGGGGAACTCTTCTGTGTGCAGTGAATCATTCCCTTCATTTTAGGGTTTTCCTAAGCCTGGGATCTGACCCACCGGTTCGGAGTTTCTGTCATTCTCTTCCCTTCAGACGTTTGTGCACTTCCAGTGCAGTATAAGAGCAGGCAGAGGTCAATGCTCAAGATGGCTTTGTAAGAGAAGGCCACTGGTTCTATTGCCAGTGTCTTACTCCGAGCGAATAAGTTCTATGTGGCTCTCTCACAGCAGGGTACAACACTTCTCACCCAGGATGTTCAGGAAGAAAGCACGGTCCAAACCCTGTGCATTGACATCCTGCAATGTCTGGACACCTCAGTCAATGGAATGACCCAAGTAAGTGACCTCTTGCTACTGCTTCTTGAAATAGGGATGTTCTTCCTTACGTTCCTTGTACCCCTCCACAAGGAAGCTTTCTGCACAGTCAGCATAATGGAGGATCAGCATGTCAAGTTCATGTCAGGGATGATGTGACCCCTTCATGATGGAGTAAGCGGTTCACATTGGAGAAAAGATATAAAGCAACTTAACTGGAAGGAATCATGTTGCAGAGATCATCTCTTACTTCTTTCCATTGTCTGAGTGCAACTTCCCCTTAGATCCCCCATGAATACTTCTGAAATGTAGAGTTGGTGATCCTGGATTTGAACAGATATTGGGGCTGGGACTGTGCCTTATATAGGTCTGTCAAGTTCTGGGTAAGCTTATGGTACTATCTAAATATCTCCATAATGCTCTAATGCTGGGAAAGAGGATTCATCTCTGGGTGAGAGCCCAGTTGCTCACCAGACAAGATAGTGTCTTTAAAAGACAAGGTGAGGGGGCACCGGACAGGTAGAGTGAGCTAATGGGGAGAGAGAGATGAGGTGATAGGTTAGGGAAGGGTCCGTGATGAATCGAAGGAGAAGCTAGGTGACAGGGAGGGATTCAGACAGCAGGATACTGGAGGTGGGGGAACAGAAATAGCTCCGTACTGAACAGTCTCGCTCTTCTCTGCAGGTGTCATGGCCAAGGCTGCTGGGGTCTGTGGTACCAGCTCAGTACACGGGTACTTTGAAGCCTCTCTGCAGATGTCTGAGGGAACTAGCTGAGAAAAGGCAGCAGGAAGGAGAAGCAGCTGCTTGCCTCGACTACAGTGGACGGGGTTTATAACAGAAACTCTTTCATTTCTTCTCTCCAGGCACTATGAAATGAACAGGTTCAGTCTGCTCCAGTTCTCTCATCTGCAATCAGGAGGCCAGAATGAATGAGGGATGGTCTTGTGATTACAACCCGGCCATGGGAGGGAGCTAGGAAATGTGGGTTCTGTTCCCAGCTCGCCACCAAAATTCTGATGTGACCTTGGGGAAATCACTTGATCTTTCTCTCTCAGCTTCCCCACTTGTGAAATGAAGGAGTAATTCATGCCAACCTCACAGAGGTGCTGTGAGTTGGAATTCATACATGTTTGTAGAGCATTTTGAGATGCTCAGACTGAAAGCAGTATGGAAATGCAAATTATTATCAGCTGTATTCAACATTGGTGGGCATGTTGGAAATGGATAGGTGAAGAACATCAGCAGGACTCTCTGCAAAGCCTGGCATAATTAACGCTATTCTGTCTCTTTCCCTAGTGCAACTCCCTACACCCCAGGGGCTGCTGGCGCGACTCCTGGTGAGTAGACCATGAGAATAGGTTTTCTGTGGAATGGGACAGTTAACTATACAAATTGGTTTTGTAGCTAGATGCTTGACTTAGGCTGAGGAATGTGTATGATTGGGTCTCTCTCTTTCCACCCTCTCCTGAGACACACTGTTCTGCATCCTCCTACGAGCTAGACTGCTTTCTTCTTCAGGAAGGCCCTGCAGTAGAAGCAACAACTCTCTTGGATTGTCTCCACAATGAGAGTCTCTGAACTATTCCCTCCCTCAGGAACAACCTGGTATTGTGCTGACAAAACTTAGCCTGTTCTTTCTCTCTCATTGACAGGTAGTAGCCTCATCCCCTTATGAAAGAGAAGGACACGGATGTGCTGCCTTGCGGTTACTAAAGGCCCTGCACCAAACTATCCATGCAGCAGTGGGTGAGATGTGGGGAGTAGAGATCCCATCTCTGCTGCAGTACATTGAAGGTAAAGTGCTAGTTAGGAGGAGCGTGGTCCATGGAGAATAGAAGGGAAGCCAGAAAATGCAGCTTCGTATTGACATGTGTTGTGCCGTTCCTGTTGCCGTATGTGGGAACAGTGGGGAATTGAAATAGGGCTTCTAGGCCCACACTTTTCCTTCCTCTGGATAACTGTGAACCCCTGAGGCCAATTCAAACAGGGCAGAATCAGGCCAGGAAGGTTTCAGCTGAATGGAAATTTCACAGCAGTTTCCCCCACACCTTTGCTAGGTTATTTTTTGGGAAGGTCAATACGCATGAAGCTGGAGGTTAGTGAAAGGTTTTGGGGTTACATATAGAGTCTGATTTTGCAAATGCACTTTTTCTGAAAATTAAACCCTAGGTTTACTTTCAAGGGGGATTCAATTAAAAAACCCAGAGTTTGTCTTTCTGTAAGGAAACCTGAGCCATAAAAGCTAGGTTGGCCAAGTGGGTGCCCTAGGGAGAATCTAGGTATTGTGGGCCTAATAATGTCTTTCACCCATTTTACAGCGGTATGAATCTATTGACGTCCATGTTAAAACCCTTCAGTCAGCGCAGGCTGCGTCTACACGACGGCGTTATGCCAGCAGAGCTGCAGTGACGTAGCTGCGCCTGTCTAGTCTCTGTGGAGCAGGACAGACCCTAAGCCCGATAGGTTTCTCATGAACATCGAACCCCCCAATGGACAAGCGGGTTTGATATTCCAAAAAAGATTTAAAAAACTGAGCTGCATCTTCCCTCCTTGCTGCGGCTGTACAGAGTCCCCAGCACGACACTGTGCCGACATTAAAGAAGGCTAGGTTAGAGCTGGACACTCAGAAACAGGGCCCGATTCTCACTGATGTAAATCAGTATAATTCCATTGACTTCAGTGAAGCTACACCGATTTACATCCAGTTCGGATCAAGTCCAGAATCTCTGATTCTGCAGGAAAAGTTTGTATTCCTATTAAACCCAGCCTTCTGATGTGCTGAACAGTTTTGTGAGGTGCTCAGCACCCTCAGCTCCCATTCAAGTCAAGAGGAATTGGGAGTGCTCAGCGTCTCACTCCTGGGGGGTTGACGGACGCTGAATAAAAATGCCAGCAGGGTACGTAACATCTGACGAAGTGAGCTGTAGCTCATGAAAGCTTACGCTCAAATAAATTTCTTAGTCTCTAAGGTGCCACACGTCCTCCTTTTCTTTTTGCGGATACAGGCGGACACGGCTGCTCCTCTGAGACAGGACACTTGCTGTTGGTCCAACAAAGAACGTCGGCGCAGGTCCCTGTGACGGCACAATGGCTCACCCCTGCAGCGCCTCCTGCTGGCCCTCTGGGAATTAGCTCTTTCCAGCACAGAGCACCCTCTGCAGGCCCGTGTCCCTCTCAGACCCCGGTGCCCTTTTTACCCAGGGTGCTGCCCCCTGGCAGTACCCCCTCAGTCTCTATGGGTCTCCCTTCTCTGGGGAACGCCCAACCCTCTAATCCCCACCTTGCCTCAGTCTGGGCTACTGCCCATCATCATCATCAAGCCCCTGCACCCTGGGGCAGATTGCAGTGTAAGAGCCAGTCACCCCAGGCAAGGGGGTTTGGGTCTGCTGCCTTTCCCTGCAACCCAGTACCCCTATGGGCCTTGGACCAGGCCCGATAACCTGGGGAGTTGCCAGCCTAGAGCTTCCCTGCTCCTCTGGCCTTTCCCCAGCCTGCCCTCATTCCCAGTACCCTTTCTGCAGGCAGGGCCTGCTCCCTTCAAAACTAGAGAGAAAGACCTTCTCCTAGTGGCCCATGGCCCTCTTATAAGGGCCAGCTGGGCCCTGATTACCCTGGCTACAGCTGTGGCTGCTTTCCTCATCAGCCCAGCTGTTGTTAATCCCTTTCATAGATTCATAGATATCAAGGTCAGAAGGGACCATTATGATCATCTAGTCTGATCTCCTGCATAACGCAGGCTACAGAATCTCACCCACCCACTCCTGCGAAAAACCTCTCACCTCTTTCCCTCCTACAGCCCTCGCCCAAGGCTGTTTTAAGCCCCTCAGGACAGGAGTGGGGTGACTCTCCCAGAACCCAATAGGTACAGTCCCATTTCGCCTTGAAAGCCCAGGTATGTTACAGCTTGGCAGACCAGGAGTTTTAGAAGGACTGATTGCAAAGGAGATACCTGGGATGACTCTTCTTGCTAATCTAGGTGACATTATTCTTTTGCCTCCTGCTTTATAGGAAACACAGAGAATTCCCTGGACCATGCACGGTGGGAACACATGCTGCTTCAGGTAGAGGATGGCTTTCAGATGTATTGTCACAGTCCTCCCTTCCCCCTCCAAATGTATCATCTGGGGAAAAAATTAATGATAAATTATTCATTATAAGCAGAGCTGGTCACACCATTTCATTTGCAACTTTTGTTCAATTAAAAATGGCGTTTTTATTTTCATGGGACATTTTCAAATTTTTCAGGGTTCTTTTTTTTTTTTTAACACACACACAAAAAAAAAAACAAAAAACAAAACAAAATAACCCCAACCCAAATAGAAAATGTTTCGTTTTTTGAAACTGAAGCTGATTTTTTTGTTTTTTTTTCCAGTTACTTTGCTGTTTGTCTCCTTCCCTCCCCCCCCCCCTTTCAATCACAAAGTGGAAGAGGGCGAAAAAAGCACGGGGATGAGGGATAAAGGGAAGGAAATGGGGAAAACAAAGAATTGAATAATGGTCATTTTTTATTTTGAAAAGCAAAATATTTTTGTGTTTTCACTTTTCATTTGTATGTTGAAAAATCAAGAAAACAAAAAAATCCCACTTGTTTTGTGAAATGGCCTTACTATTGTTCAACCAGCTCTCGTTATAAATCCCTCTGTATTACCCCTGGGAACAACACAAAACTTAACCAGAAACCCAGCCTGCTAATGGTGCTAATGCATCACTGGGGGACGTCTAAAGGATTTTTTTTTTTCTATTTGCCACTCAGAAGAAAACTTGCTCTGAGAAACCCAAAAAGAAAAAGAGACAAGACAAGGTTTGGTGTGTGTATCTCATGGAGAAGCCTTTCTGGTCAGAAAGAGCTCTTTACAGCCTCATGTAAATCCAGACAAGGAAGATTTTTATGGCGAGGGCTGAAAATGAAAGGAAAGGACCTGGTGACAAAGAAGCCCCAGAAGGTTTGGAGTTCCATTTGGGGTTGGATTACACTCTAGAATTTCCCATTCCAGATCCAGCCTCATTTGAAATTCTTTGGGCTCAAAAATCAACTAAGATTAGGTTCTCTTGTGAGGTTTCTGATATTTCCTGGCTGCTGTTCAAAATTCGGGCCTGAAACAGCAAAGTGCTGAGAGTTACTAACCTCTGGGTGACTTCAATGGGAGTTGAGGGTGTGACCCCGGGTCCTTTGGGTACCCACTGGCAGAGGCCACAGGAGTGCATAGGGTTCCCAGGATTCCCTGGATCTGATCTCTATATCATCAAAGGGTGTCATGTAAAGCCTTTCCTGGATACCTGTGCCACACTGCATAATCCTCATAATCATTGCACAGTGACTGGATGGATAATATATAAGGCGTGTGGAAGTATAACATTATATAAGGGGACATGCTGGATACATTGTATATGAGAGGGCATGCCAAAACATGTTACAAAGTATCTGAGGGAGCACACGTAGGGACAGTTAGCTTTTGAATGGAGAAGCAATTAAGATAGAGCCAGCACGTCTAAGAAGCAGGCATCAGAATGGAAGGTGTGAAGGGCAATTAGTTAAGTTAACTGGAAGCTGTTAAAGGAGATTGTTAAGGGTGGCAGGCAATTGAAGATACGTTTCTGGTCTCAGGGATCTTGAAGGGTGGTGACTAAAATCTTTTTCTTCTTTTGTCTGTAACTTCTCTGTAACTTGTTCTCCAGCAAGCTGTATAAATTAAGAGACACAAGCCCCACTCGGGGGGCTCACTTCTAAATGTATTAGCAGAGCAGCTTTGCTAATAAAACAGAGTGGTCTGATAAATTGTGAGTCTGAGTCAAACTTTGACAATTTGGAGGTCCCACCGAGATGGCAAGCGGCTTCACTGAGGCTGTGTGATCCCTGACTGCCTTGCAGGACGATCGTGGCAGCCGGCGCCTGGACGCTTAGTCCAAGCGATCCTCCACAAGACAGAAAGGTACACAGCAGCAGCGCAGTCTAGGCCATTGAACTTGTTGGTTCCCACTCTGTTCGGGTAGGGGTCCTTGGATCCAGCTTCTGGAATCAGACGTCTCAGGTAATTATTATTTTTGTGCTTTAACCGGTTTGAGGACTGTCTTGTCTTTGTGTCTCTCCGTCTTCCCCGTGGTGTGTGTGTGAATCTAGGAGCCATCTCTGTCCGGAGACTGGCTGACCAAGGGGTCCCCGTCCCCACAGTCTGAATAAGTGGAATCTGCACAGCTGCAGCCGCACCACGCCTTGGGTATAACGCCTGGTGTGAAAGCAAGGGCAGTGGAGGCAGTAGCCTGTGGGCTCCTTTCTGTGTGTTGCACCGGGCACCGCTCTGCTGAGCCCGAATTTCCTTCTTGTGTGAGTGCTGTGTGAAGTCCTCCTGGATGGGCAATCAGAAGTCTAAGGTAGAACAGTTCCCTAAGGGAACTCCAGCTTATTTTATGTATTTTAGGAGGGGTCCGGACTCTTGTAGGTTTCTTGAAAAATGGTTCAAATTAGCTCTAGAGAACCCCAAATTACAGTGGCCACTGTTAGGTTCTTGGGACAAGGATTGAGTGGATGCTTTAAAAAGCAAACTCGTCCTCCCAAAAACCAAATTGGAGAGAGGAGAAGTAGACTGCTTCATGCAGTGGTGGGAAGAGGCAAATCGTAGATGGACTGAGTCAAAACTCACCTCTCTTAAAAATTCTATCCAAAAACTAACAGTTCAATTGGATGCAGTCTCTCCCACCACTAGTCCGAGCACTCCCCTTTGCCCAGTCCTGTGCAATGATCCGGATCAAACCCGACCCCCACCATACTCCTGCGCAAATAAGAAATCAGAAAAGGAAAAATCTTCAGTGACTACAGATAATGAAAGTGAAGAAGATACCCTCATTGGCCTCACAGCTCTGCAAAATATTATGAAGAAGAAATCCAAAGCAGACTGCAAAGATTCTCTTGACATCTCTTCTTGGAAAAGAGAACCTGATGGGAGGTTAATGAGAGACTCTGATCAAACTGTTGTGGCACCCTTTTGAGTCCTTAAGATGGGAGAAAGTGAGTCCATATGGGATTATAAGCCCTGGACTCGTACGGAAGTTTTATCTATAGTTAAAAGTTTTCCCAAACCACAGGAAAACTCTGTCAAATTTGCTGAGGAGTTTCTGTTAATCTGGGAAACCTATGAACCCTCTGAGACAGATCTCCTCCAACTGTGTAAATTGTTAGCTCCTGCCAGTTATTATGAAAAATGGTTGGCTGCCGCAGACTGGCCAGCTGAGGCACGCCACTCAACCATAAAAAGTACTGGCCCAGATTCGGCATCCAGAGACCGGTGTATGGCTCTTTGGAAGTGCCTGCATCAAGCCATTCCCAAAGTGTGGTCTCCTAAAACAAACTGGACAGCAATACGTTGCTGTAAGCAAGGGCAAGGAGAAAGCCCAGGCGACTATAGGTCCCGGCTAACTGATATTTTCCTACAACGTTCAGGAATACAAGAGCCCGATGTAAATGGGCAGGGGGCCTTGGCACATGCATTTGTTGATGGTCTTCTCCCTGCCACAGGCAGCATGTTCAAACGAATAAGTGTGGGATGGGAGACTGAAACCATGGACAAATTGCTGGCAGGAGCAGAGCATTGCCACTGCACTTTAAAAGGAAAGGAGGAACAGTCCTCCCAAAAGTTAATGGTTCTGCAGATACAGCATTATTCAGGACTAAGCAGACCACACCGGGGACAGGGACGGGGTTGCGGAAGGGGGTGGGGGGCTGGATTAACTGGAGTTTGTAACTACTGTAAACAGCCTGGACACTGGAAAAAAGAGTGTCCAAGACGACCTAATAATTGTATGGGAAATCAAGTGAACCCCCCGCTGTTTCCTCCAGCTGATCCCCAACCCTATTTTTCACCCCAACAATGACGGGATGCTGGGGAACCTCACAAAGTTTTAGCTCCCTTATTACCTCTGTACCCTACTGGAGAATGTGTCCTGACTGTAAATGATCTCTCTCTCCCTCTCCTTGTTCATACTGGAGCTTCCCTTTCTACAGTCCGCACCACTGACTTGCCTGAGGTTCCCCGATCTGGAAAATCTGTGTCTGCTGTTGGCATTACAGGGATCCCCACCTCTTTTCCCCTCTCAAAACCTTTGTCTGTTCAGGTCGGTCCCCTCTCTGAGGAGCATGCATTCCTCCTCTCTGATGCCACCCCTGCAAACCTTCTGGGACGGGACTTGCTATGCAAACTTGGCTGTTCTATTTACTGCTCCCCAGATGGTGTCTATCTGCAAATCCCTCAGTCTTCCTTATGTGATTCTGTAGCCTCCCTGCTGTCTGAAACTTCCCTCTCCACTCCGGTCCCTTGCTGTTCCTTAACTCCGTCCCTAGAGCACCTAATCTCTCAGGTTCCTTCCTCCCTATGGCCATCTCACCCATCTGAAGTGGGCCGATTAAATACTGACCCAGTTCGGATTACTGTAGACAATTCCAAACCTCTGCCTCGCCTGTCTCAGTATCCTTTGAATCCTGAGGCAGAGGCTGGGATTGCTCCAGTTATATCTGCATTAAAAGAACAAGGAATTATTGTCCCTTGTTCCAGCCCCTGTAACACCCCTATCCTCCCAGTTCAAAAGGCTGATGGCAAATCGTGGCGATTGGTTCAAGACCTTCGAGCTATTAACCGTATTGTCATACCTTCTTTTCCAGTGGTTCCTAACCCTGCTACAATACTCGCGTCTATTCCTCCAAATGCAACCCACTTTACTGTTGTAGATTTATGCTCCGCTTTCTTCTCTGTCCCAGTTCACTCTGAATCCCAGTATCTCTTTGCCTTCTCCTACAAGGGTCAGCAATATACATGGACTACCCTTCCCCAGGGGTATACAGAGAGTCCATCCTATTTTTCTCAAGCCTTAGCCAGGGATCTCGCTGATCTGGTTTTCCCATCAGGATCCACACTGATCCAATATGTGGATGACTTACTCCTGTGCTCCCCCTCTCTGTCTGCCTCAGAAACTGATTCACTAACACTTCTCACAGCTTTAGCAAACAAGGGTCATAAGGCTTCTCGCACAAAATTGCAGCTCTGCCAAACCTCTGTCACATACCTAGGCTTTCTTCTCTCCCAGGGCTCCCGTACACTCTCTCCAGCCCGGGTACAAGCCATCCTTAGCTTTCCCCAGCCTTGCTGTCCACGCCAGGTCAGAAAATTGTTAGGCATGACAGGGTTCTGTAGGCAATGGATTCCCCAATATGCTTCTCTGGCTAAACCACTCCAAGAACTCACTCGATCCTCTGTACCTAACCCCATGCCATGGCCACTTGAAGCAAATGCTGCTTTCATCTCCCTTAAGCAGAATTTAGCCTCTGCCCCTGCCTTAGGGTTACCTAACTATGACAAGCCTTTTACCCCTTTCTGTCACGAACAATCTGCTTGTGCCCTCGGGGTTCTTCCTCAGGAGCACGGTGACAGAAATCGCCCGGTGGCTTATTTTTCTGCAACCTTGGACCCCGTAGCCCAGGGTTTACCCCCTTACCTACACACTGTAGCTGCTGCAGCACGCCTGGTCGAGATGTCTGAGGCCCTTGTCCTCCGCTCTCCTCTCGCTCTCATGGTTCCCCATTCTGTGGAAACTCTCCTTCTGCAACGCAACACGGCTCACCTCTCCTCTGCTCGCCTCACTAGGTATGAACTTCTGCTGCTTTCAGCCTCACATATCACTATTAAGCGCTGTTCCCGGTTAAACCCTGCTACCCTCCTTCCTTTACCTAGTGATGGTGAACCCCATGACTGCCTTGCAACTGTCTCCGCTATCACTGTCCCGCGCCCTGACCTTTCAGATGTACCTCTCCCTAACTCTGACCTGGTATTATTCACTGATGGGTCCTGTTATAGAAATGACCAAGGCCACCTTCTTGCAGGGTACGCTGTGGTCTCTCTCTCTGAGACCATAGAAGCTGCGCCCTTACCCTCTGTGACCTCTGCCCAGGTGGCTGAACTGATTGCTCTAACCCGTGCCTGCTTTCTAGCCGAGGGGCTCTCTGCCACTATTTTTACTGATTCTCGGGATGCCTTTGGGGTTGTGCAGGACTTTGGCACCCTCTGGCAGGCTCGAGGTTTTCTTACCTCTCCTGGTACCCCTATCAAGAATGGCCCCTACATTGCCGCCCTCCTGTAGGCAGTTTTACTACCGTCTGCCTTGGCAATTGTTAAGTGTACTGGCCACTCAGCGGCAGACACCGAGGTGGCAAAAGGTAATCACTTGCTGCTGCTGCTGCAAAACATGCCGCCACTATAAAACCTTCACCAGAAGCGTTTGTTGGTCCCCTCTCTGTCTCTGTAACGCCACCATCCCTGTCTCATCTCGCTCAGCTCCAGGATTCTGCCCCAGAAACAGAGAGAGACTCCTGGAGTGCTTTGGGTTGCTCTTTGCATTCTGATTCCCTTTGGCGATCGCCCACCGGTACCTTTGTAGCCCCCCTCTCACTCTACCCGTCTCTAGCCGCCCTGCTACATGGTGTTTCGCATATCGGCAAGGAGGGGATGGTCTCTGCTATGAGTAAGGCGGGGTGGTGGGCTCCCCATTTCAGCCCCTTTGCAACCCGCCACTGTGCCGCTTGTGTTACTTGTCAAAGCCACAATGTCGGCAAATCTGTAAAAGTAACACAAGGGTTCCGGGGTTTGCCTCAAGCACCTTTCCTACACTGGCAACTTGATTTTGTACAAATGCCAAAGTGTCAGAAATATGAATTCATTTTACTTATAATACGTCTGTTTTCGGGTTGGATTGAAGCCTTTCCCGGTCGCAAAGCTGATTCATTGTCCGTTGCAAAATGTCTGTTAAACCACATTATCCCTACCAAGGGAATTCCTGCCACTTTGTCTAGTGACCGGGGAACACATTTTACTGGAAAAATTGTACAACATCTAAACCAGGTATTACATGTCACCCCCCTGTTGCACTGCCCTTACCATCCACAGAGAGCAGGGGCAGTGGAAAGGCGAAATGGTGTGCTTAAAAATAAGCTGGCAAAAATCTGTAGTTCCGCAGGGTTAAACTGGCCAGCTGCTTTACCACTGGCCTTATGGAAATTCGGTCATCCCCGTCCCAGAGACACAAATTGAGTCCATTTGAAATCATCATGGGACGCCCTGTGCGAACAATGGCTACTATTACCCCAGCCCCAGACCTAAACCTAACTCACAGCACGCTCCTCCAGTACTGCAAAGGGTTAATGCAAGCGGTGAGCTCCTTCCATTGGCAGGTGGGAGCAGCTTGGCCGAGGGAACCCACCTCTGCTGCCTGTCACACCCCTGAGCCTGGTGAGTGGGTCTGCCTGCGGCACCACCTTCGGAAGCCCGCCTTGGAACCCCGGTGGGAGGGTCCGTACCAGGTACTGCTCACCACCCAGACAGCAGTGAAACTATCCGGCATCGCTGCACGGATCCACGCCCCACAGTGTAAGCCAGCGCCACCTCACGGGGACCAAGCACCTCTGCAAGACCACGCCGAACCAGCTTCAACCCCAGAAGACAAAGAGGATCAGCCTGCAACCCCTTACAATCTGCGCTCTCGTAAGGGTTGCCAGAAGCAGAGGGTAAGCAGGCAGCAGGACCCAACAAACAAGAAGCAGCAGTGAGCCTAGCGTCTGCTGCCTGGTGGACATAAAAGCGTGACTGCGGTTCCCTCGAAAGGGGTTGTCGGAACCAGAAAGGGTCCTGCTTCCAACATGTGTCCTTTGAGAAGCTTAATCCTCAGCTCCTGTGTCCTGAGGGTCTGGGGAATCCAGAGTGACAGTGACAATTCTTTCATCCAACAACAGGTGCAGATAGCCCAGATCCTGAATATTTCCAATTGCTGGGTCTGCAGCCACATCCCAGCTCACTCACAAGCTAGTATCCCCACCATGGCAATCCCTTTGAATTCCTCAGAGCTTGCTGGAGAACCCAATCCACTTAAAAGGACATGGAAGGAAAATGACCCTTGGGGGCTGGGAAAAACATATGTTCCTAAACTTATACGTGTCGTGAAAGGAAAGGGCCACTGGTGCTGGGTGTGTAATGGGACAGGGCTGAATGTAGGGAGGAGCAGCTGTCTCCAATACATCGTGTCCCATGGTGTATGGGACTATTCAAACAAGGTTGGAGAATGGCGAACCGGGTATGGAAAGATAAACTTCCTCTCAACCTGGGACCAAACCAAAGATTCAATCTCTTGCTCCCCCTACAGCCTCCCTGAGAAAAACAGCACCATCTACAAATGTCCTGTGAATGCTACCTCTTCTCCCAGTGAAAATCATCCTGTGCCCTTTGGGGGATACTATTCCTCCTTCGTAAATTCTTACATGTCAAAGGGTTGCAGTCAAACCTTCCCAGCTTTAATGGGACACCATTGGGTTTGTGGGGAAAATGCTTTCGCTGTGTTACCAGCAAATTGGTCAGGTATCTGTTATCCTGCTCAGCTTTTTCCACAATTCTGGGTGCTTCAATCCCTCCCACGAAATCGCCTCCGTAATTTCAGGCGAAAAAGGAGGGACTTGCCAGATGCTAAATGGTATGTGGATAACATAAGCCCCCTAACTTGGGAAGAAGCTGTTGGCATTTCTTTAGTCCCAGTAGGGGGGGGGTAATCCACCATGCAAAAAGGCTTTTAAGGTTACAAGCGGTGGTTGAGATCATGGCCAATGAAACAGGAGAGAGCTTAAAAGCTCTATCCAAAGAAGCAGGAGCGGTCCGACAAGTGGCCCTCCAAAACCGTCGGGCATTAGATATAATACTGGCAGCCAAAGGAGGGACCTGTGCTCTAATTGGAACAGAAAGCTGTGTATACATACCTGATAATACTAATGAGGTAATAAATCGTGCTAGCCATCTGGAGCAAATTGCATGCCTTCCCCACGAAGAACCAAGTTCCTTGTGGAAATGGATAAGTAACTTATTCAATTTCTCTAGTCTGGGAAAGTGGTTGTTTCAAGGAATCCTGACTATCCTATTTGGAATTCTAATAATCTTTGTGTGTTTTCAATTGATTTCTTGTTGTATCCAAAACTGCACAAGACACACCATCCATCAGGTTACCCCTAACCAGAGTGCTAATCTAATGTTGTTAAATGTCACCAGTGAAAGTAATGAAAAAGAACGATTGATGTATGGAATCCAGTAAATCATTGGTCATGGGCGTAGCCTTGACCAAAAGGAGGGATTGTGGAAGTATAACATTGTATAAGTATAATGTTGTATAAGGGGACATGCTGGATACATTGTATATGAGAGGGCATGCCAAAACATGTTACAAAGTATCTGAGGGAGCACACGTAGGGACAGTTAGCTTTTGAATGGAGAAGCAATTAAAATAGAGCCAGCACATCTAAGAAGCAGGCATCAGAATGGAAGGTGTGAAGGGCAATTAGTTAAGTTAACTGGAAGCTGTTAAAGGAGATTGTTAAGGGTGGCAGGTAATTGAAGATACGTGACTGGTCTCAGGGATCTCGAAGGGTGGTGACTAAAATCTTGTTCTTCTTTTGTCTGTAACTTCTCAGTAACTTGTTCTCCAGCAAGCTGTATAAATTAAGAGACACAAGCCCCACTCGGGGGGCTCACTTCTAAATGTATTAGCAGAGCAGCTTTGCTAATAAAACAGAGTGGTCTGATAAACTGTGAGTCTGAGTCAAACTTTGACAGTAAGAAAAGGTTCCTGATCAGCTGTGGTTATGAGGGAGAAAAGGTCCCATTTTCAGAGGCTGCTCGTTTCTCTGGTCAGGAATGGTGTCTCCTCTGCAGCTGAAGGTTGGATCCAAGAGGATGACTCCACGTGGTGAGTGGCTTGCCTTGCTCTCATATTTCTCTGTCTTCTCTCGTGTGTTCGCCAAGTCTCTCTCTCTCTTCTCTCCTCTTCTCTCCCCGTGCCATGTCCCTTCATAGGACACGGGTAGGTGTGCATTCCCACAGGTGAGGTCTCGGGAGCCATGGAGAAGTCAGAGCGGAGGAAAATCATGCCGGGCAGTGGGTGTGAGCGTGGAACGGTGACTGTCGCGGTTAACTCTGTCTCGGTTCATTGCGTGGGGCCGATGCGCGGATGAAGGCAAGATTTCCAGCACCAATGGAGCATTGTATAATGATAGCCTACACGATGTGGCCCACTGAGATGGTAACTTCTTTGTTTTTCCTCCTTGGTCTGGGTTCAGTACAAACAGTTGACTCCCCTCATTGGATGGAAAGCGAGCGAGAGTGGTGAGCCCGCGAACGCTGTTGATGCAGCCAGGATTCATCCGGTTGGCAGCGGAGCAGTCGCGAATGTCAGTGAGATAAGTGTCTGGTTTGGTTAAGGCTTTGCTCACGGCCCGCCTGGCTCCAGGTAGGGACTTCCCATTAGCTGGGGCTGGGTTTGTAAGAAAAGGTTCCTGACCAGCTGTGGTTAGGAGAGAGACAAGGTCCCCATTTTCAGGGGCTGCTCATTTCTCTCGCCAGGAACGGTGTCTCCTTCGCAGGAGAAGGTGGCATCTAGGAGGATGACTCCAGCTGGTGAGTTGCTTGCCTTCCTCCCATATTCTTCTCTCTTCTCTTGTGTGTTGGCCAACTTTCTCAGTCTCTCTCTCCTCTGCTCTCCTGGTGCCGTCTCCCTTTGTAGGACACGGGTAGGTGTGCATTCCCACAGGTGAGGTCTCGGGAGCTATGGAAAAGTCGGAGCGGACGAAAATCATGCAGGGAAGTAGAAAGGCTGCTGAAAGTACCTGAAGAGACAAAGGAAATAAGAAGGGGGAAGTCCAGACTAAGACAGGAGTCTAGTCTGTAAAGAGAAACAACGGGAAGTCTAAACTACAGAAACTCTTGATGAAGTGATGAAGTGAGCTGTAGCTCACGAAAGCTCATGCTCAAATAAATTGGTTAGTCTCTAAGGTGCCACAAGTCCTCCTTTTCTTTTTAGAAACTCTTCAATTTGCCCAAAGATATTTAGGATGGGAAATTACTTCTTGAATCCAGTCTCTTTAAGATCTTAGGCTTAGTATGTGTGTGTATTTGTATTTGCTTAGCAATCTGCCTTCTTCTGTTTGCTATCCGTTATAATCACTGAAAATCTACCTTTTCTAATGAAACTATTTATTGTTTATTATTATTATTATTATTAAACTCAGTTTGTGCAACGGGTGCTCCGGGAGGAAATGATTTGTGTGTTACTCCAAGGGGCCGCCCGGTGTCACTCTTGCTCCATGAGGGAAATGATTTGAGCATGACCTGAATTGGCCACCCACTGTCACTGTTGGTCCAGGAGGGAAATGATTTGTGCATTTCACTGACTGGCCACCTGGTGTCACTGTTGCTCCGTTAGTGAAATTATTTGTGCATTACCCTGAGTGACCACCGAGTGTCACTGTTGCTCCGTGAGGAAAATGCTTTGTGCAGTACCTGGATTAGCCACCCGGTGTCACTGTTGCTGTGTGCGGGAAATGGTTTGTGCATTATCTGATTTGGCCACCTGGTGTCACTGTTGCTCTGTGAGGGAAATGGTTTGTGCATGACCTGAGTTGGCCACACACATCACTGTTGCTCCGGGGGGGCGGGGGGGATTGTTTGTGTGTTACTCCTGAGTGGCCACATTGTGTCACTCTTCCTCCATGAGGGGAATGCTTTGTGCATTACCCTGTGTGGCCACCCAAGACAACACACACATCACACACAAAACATCACACACACAAAAAACGACAGACGACACTCACACACACACACACACAACACGACACCGACACTCACAGAGAGAACACGTCACACATACAGAAACACGTCTCTCACACACACACAACACAGGACACCGACACACACAAACAACATGACACACAAATAAAATGACACACAAAACAGCACACAACACGACACACAAAAATCACACACAATACACGACACCGACACATACACACACACACACAAGACGAGGCACAAAACGGCAGACAACGTGACACAGAAATCACACACGACACCGACACACAATACGACACACAACACCTCACATGACACACAAAATGGCACACGTGACACACACACACAACACGATGCACAAAACATCGCTCACAAAATATCACACACCCACACACATGACACACACACAGACAACACGACACAAGACGCACAAAACGGCACACGACACGAGACACAAAAATCTCACACAACACATGACACCGACACACACAACATGCACACAAAACGGCACACAACATGGCACACACCGTCACATGCACACAACACAGCATACAACATGGCACACACACACTCAACATGGACCACAACACGCACACATAAACACGTCTCCCACACACAAAACGACACACAAGTCACACACACAACACGTCACACGACACATGCAACACGACACACACAACACGTCACACAGCAGAAGGTTTCATCGAGGAGGAGGATGTCCCGGGGTCCCCGGGCGATGCTCTGGGACTGCTCCCCAGGAAGCCAGGCAGGACTCTGGGGAAGTCTCCTCTCGGGGAGCAGCCTGTCTGCAGGACACACAGCTCCCCCGGCTCCACCTTCCTGGCTCTGACCTCGGAGCCTTCACCTCCTCTGCCCCTCCCTGCGCTTCCCACAGCCAGTCGGCCCAGGCGGGGTCCTGGGGGGGGCAGAGGGTCCTGCCCCCCAACTCCGCAGTCAGACGGGACTCTCAGCCAGCCAGGAAAACAGAGGTTTATTAGACGACAGGGACATGGTCTAACACAAGCTTGTAGGTGCAGAGAACAGGACCCCTCAGCTGGGTCCATTTTTGGGGGGCAGTGAGCCAGACAACCCCGTATGCCCTTCACTCCATGTCTCCAGCCAGCCCCCAACTGAAACTCCCCCCAGCCCCTCCTCCTCTGGGCTTTGTCCCTGTCCCCGGCCAGGAGGGCACCCGATTCCTTTGTTCTCCAACCCTTTAGCTCTCACCTCACAGGGGGGAAGGGCCCAGGGCATCAGGTGCCAGGAAAGAGGGTGTCGGCCATTCTCTGTGTCCAGACCCCTGCACACACCTGCCCTCCAGAGCTCTGCAACGATCATACACCCTTACCCCACCACCTAGATCCTTAAGAACTGCACAGGGGAAACTGAGGCACCCCCACACGATTCAGAGGAAACATGAAGTCCCGCTTCATCACAGATGACTCCAGGAGGTGAGTTGCTTGCTATCCTACCATGTTTTTCTCTGTCTCTCCTCTAGTATGTTGGCCATCACAGACACTCTCTCTCTGTCTCTGTCTCCTCTCCTCTCCTCTCCTCTCCAGGTGCCAACAATGACCAGGCCCTGGGTGCCTGGGCCCCAGTTCCCCGCCTGTGCTCCATCTCTTCCTGTATCTGCCTCGCCCCTTCTCCCAGCCCACACTGCCCACCGCTGCCTGGATGATTTCCCCCTCTCCTCCACTGCACCCCCCTCTGTGGGGTCCCTGCCACTCACCGTCTGCCTCCTCTCCTCCACCCCCTCCCCCGCTTCCCCACGGGTCACTCTGGGGCCGGTTTTCTTCACCATCTTTGTGCGTGATCTGGAGGATGGGATGGATTGCACCCTCAGCAAGTTCGCAGATGACACTAAGCTGGGCGGAGAGGGAGATACGCTGGAGGGTCGGGATAGGGTTCAGAGTGACCCAGACCAATTAGAGGATTGGGCCAAAAGAAATCTGATGAGGTTCAGCAAGGACAAGTGCTGAGCCCTGCACTGAGGAGAGAAGAATCCCATGCACTGCCCCAAGTATGTGAATCCCATGCACCGTCCCGAACTGACCCTCCCGGAGCATCCTCAATTCCATGAAACAGCTGTTCTGGGGTGGGCAGGAAGTGCTGGGAAGGAGGGTGGGGAGTTGCTCAGTGGGGGTGTGTCTCTCTGGGTGGGGTCTGTGTGTGTTTATGCACAAGCTGATTGTGATGTCACGGAGGCCAACAGCAAAGAGTGTTGGGCGTCAGCATTCTTGCCCTGCCGTCAGTCTGCCAACTGGCTTGGTTGACAACGGCTGGTGACCCAAGGAGCTGCTGAGAGACGCGGACCATCCCTCTGTCAGCAACTTCTTGAATCAGCTATTTCCACAGGTGTTTGAGGAACAAAAGGATGAGTTTTTACAGAAGGTAATTCCCAGATTCTTTCCCTGCTCATTAGATCGCACACGACAGGTCGGCGCCTCCTTCTCCTCGGGACGGGTGGGGGCGGGTGTGGCAACAGGCAGGTCTCAGCGTTCCCTTTTGATTTGAAAGTGGCCATCTCTCAGGTCTCCTCCTGCTTCAGCCGGTCAGGTTCTTTGGAGGCAGATTTAGGTGATTTTATCTTTCAGCAGACTAGTCGGGGGGAATTTCCAGGGATCGAACCAAAAGGGAAGAAAACAAAACTCGTGTAGAATTTAGATTGAGATCTCCATCAATAGCATTTCCCTTGGAGTTGCCCCTAATGCACTCCTTGCCTTCAAGTTGGGAATAGAAACCCTTTGTCTCCTGTCATGACTGCCAAAGAAATGTGTATTGAGAGAATATCGATCTCAGAATTTACAGGATTGAAATGCACATAAATGAGCTCAAATAATGCAGAAGAAATGAATCTTAGATATTGAAAGTGATACAGCTCCACTCCCATCCCCTGGCTGTCATCTTGGTAGTTCTCTCAGAAAGAATCTCATGGCGATAGATCTCAAAACTCTCGACAAATTCTACTCTACCCCCTTGGGCTAGAGAAAAGAGATGTGTCGATCCCCCCCCCCCGCCCCACAATTCCTTTCCAGGAAAGGGGTTTCAATCAACTGTCGCCTACATTTGTCATGGGTCTCGCTGTGATTTCTTTGTCCTTGTTTTGGAGGCCTAACTTCTGACTGGATGTTGGAAATAATATGGGTCATTCTTCATTTCAAGTTGACTGATTCTTTCCCCCATGCTAATACATTCCAGATTTTCAAATAGTTGAGAAGAAGTCAACATATTTGCAGCTGCTAATTCATCCTTCCAGACCCTCAAACCCTCGAGATGACAATCTTTTCTTCCTTTTCCTGGCTTCTCTGGGAACAGAGCTTTCTTGGTTTGCAGCTTGGCCCGATCTGTTCCCAGAGTCCCAACATTCTGTGCACAAAGGAGTGGGGTTAAGAAGGAAGCATTTTTGCAACTAGGCCCAGGCAAAGAACATAGAAACTGACCTTTTGCTCTTTCTATCCCTAGCCTCTGTTTGCCAGGTGCCAGGAATGAGCAACAGGAATGGATCGCTTGATGATTCCCTGTTCATTCCTTCTGGGGCACTCAGCACTGGCTACTGTCAGAAGACAGCGTACTGGGATAAATGGACCTTTGGTGTGACCCAGTCTGGGGGCGGTCTTGTGTTGCTTACCTTCTTGGTTGCAGCAACCAGTCCTGGCTATTAGAGGAGCAAATGGCTTCAAAAGACCACTCTCGTGGATCTGGGAATCCTGGGCAAACTAATTCCCTTCCTTTCGAGAAGGACAGAAAAACCCATTTCCTCCTTCTTTCTATTCCAGGCTTCGTTCCTTTTTCCAAAGACTCGCCTCTCGGGAGCACAGAGAGATCCACGTGCACAAAGTGCTCGTCCAACCTGCAGCCATTGAGGCATGCTCTGGCCTCAGCCCCCAAGAACAGGCCTTGCCAGAGAAGCCCCAAGGAAGAAAATGCTCATGGACCATCATGAAAAGACTCTGTGTCTGTTGCCAATCCCACAACTCGATGGCAGAGAGCAGTGAGGAGAGAACAGCTTCCTCTCCAAGAAGGTGGACGCACTTGTCCCTGAAGAAGAAAGCAGCGGAGACCCAGGTGGAGGCAGAGGAGGTGAAGCTGCAGGAGACAACACACAAAGTCAAAGCAGATCTTACAGGTGAGATGGTTCAATCCACATGGTTCGCGAGGAGCATGTGAGGAACACTCACACCAGTCACTCGACAAGCCTCAACATCAGGGCCATCTCATGGGACAGTGATGGGTACCTCCGGCTCTGGAATCCATATAGAGGGTGGCAGAGGTCCATGGCTGAGGTGGGGAGAGCTGACAATGTCAGGTCACCCCCCTCTGGGGATCTGGCACGGTGGGGTGGGGACTACTAACATCGTTCCAGGCTGGAAGGAGAAGAGAGAGGCTGGACGTTGGAGGAAATCCTTTCTTTTCTCCTGGATTGGGTCCCTTTCCTCAAGAAAATGCTCCAGAGGTCTCAGCAGGTCACAGCTGGGAACCGTACCAGAGCTGAGTCATTCCTTCTTGGGGGGTTCAATGCAAAAGGAGGCCAGGTGCCCATCACTGACAGGAAAGGGGTGCAAGGGGAGGGGAAGAGTAGAGAACACCACTGAAAAGAAACTGGCCCCGAGGGAAGAGGAAGCCTCGTGTGGTTAAAGCCTCCAGCTAGGAGTCAGGAGAGCAGAGTTCTCTGCTGAGCTCTGCCAACAACCTTCAGTCTGACCCTGGGCAATTCGCTTCAGGGCTCTGGGCCCAACTTCCATCCTCTGTAAACCGGGGGGAAGACATGGAAAAGCAAAATGTTAAGAATGTTTCTTTCTGCTGCAGGGACGAAGAAGGAGCCGTCTGACACGAAGGGGAAGTGGGAAAAAGGAAGCCCAGAAGAGCAGGAAGAAGAGCGCACTCCCAGCCCCTCATTAACAAGCAGCTCCCATATGACGATGGTAATGGTGCTGTGTGGCCGTGCTCATGGAAAGCATCCCTTGCTGTGTGTAGGAATATCTCCCAGGGGCTGAAAAGAAACACTCGTCAAGGGTGATCAACTCCAGCCAGTCTTTATCTGGGTCGCTTGAACGAGGCCCGCTTTGACAAAGGGGTTTAGACACCTAAAGAAGTCCAGAGGTGCTTTGTGGGACTGGCAGAAGTGCCTGACTCAGGTGCCCAATTCTCATGCACTTTCCATGGCATACAGGCACGGCTGAAAATCAGACCAGGCCCATCCCTGCCCTGGTCGGGGGAACCCACATATCTCCTGGCTGTGGGGTTCTGGCCCATCTCGTGGCACCAGGACCACTTTGAGACACAGAGAAAAGGAGTCTGCTCGAGAGCCTTAGCTAACAGCCTCTTGGCTTTTCGCTCCTGTGGTCGAGGCTCCTGCACTAAGCTCCAGAGGTTCCAGGTTCCCTCCCGCCTGCCAACATCTGGGCTCTGTCCGAGTTACAAAAGCCTCTAGACACCTTTGTAACTCTTCCTCTTCGGGACAGAGCACCCTGCAGCGCATACAAAAGGCTGCAATTCTGGGAGCTTCTGACCCGCCGGGGGTCTGGAGTATGGAGGCGAGTGTGCCACTCCGCCGTGCTCCACTGCATCCTAGGATATCAGGGTTGGAAGGGACCTCAAGAGGTCATCCAGTCCACTCCCTTGCTCAAAGCAGGACCAAACCCCAATTTTTACCCTAGATCTCGAAATGGTCCCCTCAAGGATTGAACTCACAACCCCGGGTTTAGCAAATGCTCAAACCACTGAGCTACCCCTCAGCTGTTGGCAAGCAGGACAGACGGTGCTAATCCAGCGCCATGCAGGCCAACTGCAGTAATCCCCAGGGGGTGTCCTGAGACCCCAGGGCAAAGGCCTCCAGCACCCCAGGCCCTGGGTTGAGGTGACCCTGGAACCAGGCCCCCTGGAGTAACATTGTGCCCAGTGAGTTCTCACCCCCAGGGCTCTGGCCCCAGAGGCCCACGCTTTGGGCTTCTCCTCAGCCAGGCAAACTTGCTTCTTCAGTCTCAGTTACTTTCTCTCCTGACGGCGATTCCTGCCTGTTTTCTGGCAGCCCCACAGGCTGCTAGGTGGGGAAGGAAGAGGGTGTTTCCGTTTGGGCCCTATTCTCAGTCCCTTCCTCGCAGACACTGTGGGCTGCCAGAGTTGCTGAGCCAATCTCCTCAGGCGCTCGGGGTGGGATGGGACATGGGGCAGGTTCTCCAGTGACCCCTCGGCGACACTCAAGGAGCAACTCGAATGGGCTTTGCAGGACATTGAGGCTTTCTCAGCAAAAACGGGGTTTCCTGCAAGGAGGGGCTAGCGAGGGAGGAAATGGGGTGGCCCTTGGGGTCCCAGCACTGCCCGAGAGGCTCCCATCTCTTCTCAGGGGAGGGGGCCAGAGAGGGGACAAAAGGCTGAGGAAACCTTAGCACCTGGGGAGGCTTTTGAAGAAAAGGGCTCAGCCGGAGTCTCCACGCTCTCTCAGCACTGCCAGCCTCCCCCGGGGACAGACTGTTCCAGGGCAGCTGCCCGAGGGAAATACTCAATCCCAACAGGCTTTGACCCTGTTCTTTGCAGACCCCCAGGGAGCACCCTTCCTCAGCCCTGCTCCATGCCCTGCTGATGGCAGCCGTGAAGGGTCTGACAACACCCACCCTGCAGAGATTTAGAGCCGCAGAGGAAGAGCTGAGGGCCATCGTATCTCTCCACGGAGACAAGATGGAGAGAGTAAGAGACTCCCGCAATGGGGCAGGGGGATGCTGCGCAGAGAGGGGGATGGGAGAAGTTCCTCTCCTCGGAAACCATTCCTGGGACACTGGCATGGGATTGGAAGGTTGGCTCAGCCCCTTGCCATTCATCGCTTGGCCACGGGGATATGCGACATTCAAGCCCTTCTCCAAAGACCGCCTGCACGTGGCGCGGAAGTGCAGACTTAGTCCCTTCCTGGGCTTTGGCTTTCCTGGAAACTCTGAGACTAATCAATGAACAGAATCCTCAGCCTGAACTTCCTCCCCAACCTGCCTGTTCCTAGGGTTTCCTGCAGGTCATCCCTGTCTCTGCCCGAGTTCCTTCTTTCCAACAGCTCCCAGCGGGAAGTTAACAAATGGCCCCTCAATCAGCAGATTGATTTGTGCAGGGCTCTAACTCCTGCTAGCAGAACAGGTCAACAGAATCCAGCCACCCGCCTTGTATCTCCGGCTCCTTGTTCGAGAGAGGAAAGAGCAATGACCAATTCCTCACGGAAGAGTCCTAGGGGGTGGCTTGTCCCTTTAGGGTCTGCTCCCTGTGTTGCAAACTCTGCAGCAGGAGCCTGAAAGCCTGGCCCTATGGACTTGGGCTCCCAGGGCTGGCACTGAGGGGCCAAAACAGCAATGCAGACTCTTCTGGGCTGGGGCTGGAACTTGATCTCTGAAACCTGGGGAGGAGGGTGGCTTCAGAGCCTGGGCTCCAGCCCAAGTCACCTTGTCTGCACTGCTCTTCTAAGTGCCATAGCATGAAGCCGAGGTTAGAGACTGGGGACTTAGGAGACTGGGGCCGGGAGCTGGCTAGCCCCACCCAACTATCCCTGCCTCCCATCTCTGCCATGGGCTCTGGGATACATCGGTAGAACCAGCTGGGTCTGGAGCAGTGCTTCTCAACCTGTGGCCCGGTCAGCACAGAGCTGCGCCCCTTTGGGACATCCTCAGGGACAAACAGGTCGGATTGGATGTGTCCCACAATGGAACCTAGGTTGAGAACCACTGGTCTGGAGGAACGGATTGTGCAAGAAAGAGCTAAAAGGAAGTTGCAGAGATGGAGGAAAGGCTCCTGGAGGGAAGCCCTTGAGAGCGGGGCTGAGAGCCGTTTGCTACGGCAGGGAAGGCCCTGGGACATCAGGAGAGTTAGGACTGTGCGCACTCTAAGGTTTTGTGCGTGTTTTTGAGCTTGAAGGTGCTAACCCAGACCTCAGGAAGACTGGGGTTCCTGGACTTGTCAAAGGCTCTTAGGGAGCAGCCAAGATAGGCAACCGAGGTCAGAGGAGGCTTGCAGGGCTGCCAGGAGGGTTTCCCTGGGAGGAGGCCACTCATTGATAAATCCATCCCTCAACTTTCTGGCATTCTTCCAGGTTGGAGACGTCGTGGGAGGGATCTTAATCTGGCTCGACAACAGCTGTGATCCCAGAGCCAGAAGAGCAGTGCTCAGGGCCATGGCCTTGCTGGCTCGCTCCCACCCCCAGGACGTGGTTCTAACCTGTGTGGCTCACACGCTCTCATCGCACAGGTAGGGAGCTGCTTTGTTATCTCCTCAGTCCAGTAGTTCTCCTCCTGCTCCTACTGAGAGGCCACAGGCCGGGAGGGGTCCGTGGGGCTCACACAGTTGGAGGGAGTTTCCTGCTGTGCAGAGAGCTGTCCACGCTTCCTAAGAGGAGATGGCCAGGCCCAGCCACTGAGGAGCCAACCCCTCCTCCTACACTCCCCGGGATGGAGACATGCCACTTTTCTGGAGAATTCCAACATTGTCCTGATTTCTATGGGTCACCCCACTTCCTCTCAGATCCAGTACAGGGCCAATCAATGATTTGGGGGCTCACTCAACATCCCTGGCTCATGAGGTCTGGCTGCTCCTTACTGCAGGAGAGAAGGCAGAGATGGAAAAGGCCCATGAGGCCCATCTGTCTATCCCCTGGAGACCAGTGCAGGATTCTTACCTGTCGTCAGACCCCCCAGTTATTCCATGGCTGAGGAATTGGTGACAAAATGCACTCATCCTTATGGAGCGGTGGGGCAGAGGTCAATCTCTTAAGACAGACATTTCCAGCCCTTATTGATCCAAAAGAAAAGAAAAGAAAATCAACAAAAAAACCATCCCCTAATGACCACATCCTAAATGCAGTGCAGCAAGCAGACAGCCAGCATTAATAGCTCTGAGAAGGGGGAGTGCCTCTTTCCACCTCAATAGATTGTTAACTTTCAGTCCTGCTGGTTATTGCTGATCACTTGGAAGGGTCAGCCAGCTGAGGGGTTTGTAACACAACCCCCATGTGCCTCGGGGCCATGAAAGCCAACTGAACCCTAGCCAGAGGTCAAAAGTCCAGCTTTCCTTGGCATCTTCTGCAATGCAGTTCTGCACAGACCTGAGAGAAATTTGTGTCACACTGCAGAGCAAATTGAAGAGCGGCAGGAAAGAAATGGAACTTCTTACCCAATTCAGTTATCAGAGGAATACAGTGTTGGTTTTCAGATTTCTTTGAGTGTTTGATTTGTAAACCTTTCTGAATTTCAGAATCAGGTCTGAATTTCTTGGAACAGCCACAGTGCTTTCCAGGGGCTGTGCTCAGAAGTTACAGAAACTCGGCAGCATTGGCACAGAAGTTCAGTCAAGCTTCCGGAAGACCTTGCTTCCAGGGCATTTGCCCTTGAGTTGTCCAACCTAGGTCTCAATGTCCTAGGGCTTCACCACCACGTCCGACCTTCCTCACCAAACTTGGAAGTCAAATGACTGGAAGTCTTTTGGATCCATCTGCAGTCTTCCTCTGCAGATGCCTGCGGGGACAAGCAGGACTTAGATCCGCAAGAATGGAGGAGGGGGATTTCAGTCCTACTTTCCTTCCATCTCTGTCACATTGGGCTTTACAATCTCCTCTTCCAAGCTCTTGAATCTTCTCAGATCAGGGCATGTGCTGACTCACTCTCTGACCCTGTCCACCACACTGCAGTAGAATTGAGCTGCTAAGAGACACTTGGCCAAACGCTGGGTCTCCGTTAGACCCCCAAAGAGCCAGAGTAACTCCAATGATGTCAGGCAAGTTTCTCGGGACTGACCCAAGTGTAACAGAGCAGAATTTTGCAGTCTGCGGGTCACAGTTTGGTGGTCATTCTGTGGTCAGTACATGGTCACTGTCTTGGAAAGAGTGGGTTAGCTTTAGAAACAAGAACCCATTAGGGGAAAGGAATAAATACAACTTTCTCTGAAGGGACTTGCCCTGCCTTAGCCTCCCTGCACCAGTGGCTGTCTCCTCTGGTATTCCAAGCCTCTCCCTGGGGAAGGCAAGAGATGGCCAAGCAGAAAAGCTCTGACGTGTGTTTCTGAATTTGCAGATGTGCCATTGAGTTGTGGAAGGCCTTGGGTGAAGAACCACAGCTCACCAGGGAGGTGCTGCAGCAGCTGCTGGACAAGCTCCAGCAGAGACGCCGGGAGGAGACGAGCAGCCATGTGTCTCTGGCTGTAAGTGAGATTTGAGATGTCACCTTGCGAACCCGCCACCACAGGGAAGATGGTGCATCTGTGTGTGTGTGCGAGTTTCACCTCTTCTTACCTTCAGGCCATGGCTCCACCACACATTGAAGCCGACCTAACTTAAATGGGCAGACAGCCGCCACAGCGATTGCATCCCTGGTGTGTGTCCGCACTTTGCTGCTCGTGTCGGCAGTGCCCGTCCTCCCCAGAAGGGCTTGTCTTGATTGTAGGGTCAGGGTGGGGCATTGTGGGAAGGCTCCTGAAAGCCAGTTGAGGAAAGCGACGTGGTGTCTGCACGGACGCTGCATCGACCTGACTGCATCGACCTGGACTCTCTGCCACGTGTGGAGGTGGAATGACGAATTTGGCACCGAGGGGCAGTTCTGACGATGAGAAGGAAATTCCATCCTTAGGGGGATGCAGAGTGAGCGGCCTTGTGTTGACCTAACTCTGGAGTGTAGACCAGGCCTTAGTGTGTCCTCGCCACTTCCAATCAAACCAAAGAGGGGTAGTAAAGTTTCCCCCAGGTCAAAGTTACACATCTGAAGTGGTTTATCTGCTGGTACCCTGGCTCAGTTGTCTTCTGCTCCAGATGGCCCTTTAGTGAACAGGTGCAGTTCAGGTGTCTCTTGGAAGTCTCCAAGTATCTGGCTCTGTAAACTGTGGCTAGAAATCTTCCCAACATGGCATCCTGAGAAGTCCAGTACTTTTGACTGGGCCAGAAACACTGGGCCTAGGAGAACGGATCTCCTCAGGATGGTTTCAGCCCTTCCAGTCATGGCTGGAAAGCCAAAGCTGCAGTGGGGGAGGTTTAGATTGGATATTAGGAAAAACTTTTTCACTAAGAGGGTGGTGAAACACTGGAATGCGTTACCTAGGGAGGTGGTAGAATCTCCTTCCTTAGAGGTTTTTAAGGTCAGGCTTGACAAAGCCCTGGCTGGGATGATTTAACTGGGAATTGGTCCTGCTTCGAGCAGGGGGTTGGACTAGATGACCTTCTGGGGTCCCTTCCAACCCTTATATTCTATGATTCTATGATTCTATGATTCTCTGCACCAGAAAGAGAAATAATGGGGAATAACGTCATCCAGACTCTTCTCATCTTTCCATCCTGCTTCCGTTCCAGGAATGGGGGAAGGTTCAGGAGCCTCCAAATGTCCCCACCCCTCTCAGAAGCCAATACTCTTTTGTAATACGCTGGAGAGGAAAGGAGACATGACAAAGGGACAATAGCGAATGGCAATGGGGACAGGTGGCAGATTGGGAGAGCTGAGTGAAATTCTTTCCCCCCTCCAGGCAATGAAGACCATTTATGAGCTCCTTTTCCTACGGGGATACCGAGAAGCCATCCTGCAAATGTATCCCCAGCTGCTCATTCTCTGCGTCAGGCAAGTGCAGTACGTGATGGATCAGCACTTGCCAGGGACCTACATGGCCAGGCAGACATCCAGCCCCGAGGAGGGATGCAGCTGCCTCAGTCTCCTAAGGTAATGCCTGAAACGAAAAGGAAGAACAGATTTGTTGGGCTAAACACATGGGGGCTGCTCACGGCCATCAGTTGTTCGGGTGCTGTCGTTAGCCCAGGCTCAGTTGGGAGCAGGTCTCTCTTGAGGGAAAAGGGTTGAGAGCCGTGCATTCTTGTGAGTCACACTCACTCATCTGACACCGCCCACAGGCCAGCTGCTTTCCCTACACACTCAGGCAGCAGCCATGTTTGTGCATCCATCCACGTCTGCCACCCGCCAAAGGGTCAGTGCGTTCATCAGTGCCTGCTGAGCAAATCCGTGGGCCTCTCTCCCCGAACGCGGACAGAGCCACACCGGCACCACATGGGGACAGGCCCCGCAGGACGTCAGCCTCACAGGCAGACAGGAGGAAGAGGGACCAGTTCATCTGGTTCTGTGGGCACAGTTAGGGGCTTCCATCTGCACGGGAAAGAGAGAGCGCCAGAAGACACCTCAGGTGGCGTAAACTGATGGAGCTTTGCTCGATTCCACCAACAAAGGATCTGGACCCACATGCCCGCTTGAGTCCTGTTACCTGTCACAGTAAAGAATCAAGTATTCAACCATTGGGAGTGATGACACCAACCATTTGAAGAAGCTACAGTGTCCCTAACTGGTTCCAAAGTCGGTGAAACTGCAGTGTAGACAGGGTATCACACTGGATCGATCCTTGGGGACGCTAGCTACTGCTGAGCATGCTGGGTGTCTCAGGACTTGTGCAGATTTGCCATGCTTGGGGCGGATCTCATTGCTTGACACTCTGTTTGTTTGTTTGTTTTTGTCTTTAGCACCTCAGTGGAGGCTGTGAAGACGCTTTTCTCCATGCCCGGCTACTGGAAGGAATTTGCCAGCATCCACTTTCATCGGGGTTGGGACATGATAGCCTCCCGATATCACTACTCGCAGGGGGTTGGCCTGATTGCAAGGTAGGAGCTCAACGTTTCCTCTTCTTTGGGTCTCTCTTGGGAATGGGATTTCCGTGTGAAATAGTCCTCAGTTCCAGGCTGCCAGCTCAGCCCAGCAACTGGAGCTGAACGCTCTCTCCCCCTTGAGAATCAAAAGGGACTTTCTGTTCCATGTTCCAGAGCCATGATCGAGTTTGAGAACCCTCAGCTCCCTGCAGTTTTCAGAGAGGCAATCACCATCGTCCAGAGTGGGAAGGAGGAGGAGCAGAGAACTATCGCCCTGGCTTTCTGCACTGAGGTGAGATTCATGAGTTGACAGGCAGAAGTGGGCTTTCTGGAGAGCAGCTCAGGACAGGAAGCTCGAGGCTACATTGTCAGCAGCTTAGCAGCCCTACCGCCAGCTAGCTCCTCTCCGCACATGGATGGATGCAGGGCATGGCAAAGAGAGGGAGGGAGAGACATGGTGAGATTGCTCCTGGCTGGATGTGCCTAGATGGGGTTATGGGACAAGAAGCCATGTTTCTCCAGTGCCCCAAGGCCATGCTTCTCGCCTCACCTTTTCCTGGGGTTCTGCTTTTCTTCTGCCCCACGGCTCTCTCCATGGCAGTCAATGAGGTCTGGAGATTTCCCTTTCCCTGGGGGCTTATTTGTGACTTGTGCATTAGTCTAAATTTGGGGAAGGAACCAACTGAAACAGCAGCAATTGGCTCCCTACTCACCAGAGACTTTGCATAGGAGGAAGTGGCCCTTTGGTAAAGACGACTGTCCAGGGAACAGACCCCACAATAAGACCTCTGCTCCTCAACCTGATCTTCATTTGGCTCTTGCCAGTTTCTCCAGAGTCCTTCCATTGACACCATCCTGACAAGATCAGCCCTCCAGGCACAGCTCATGGACTGGACCAAAGATGCAAATTCCATCATACGGAGGCTCAGTCTGCGAGGCCTTGGCAGTATTGTGTTCCAGCCAGAAAAGGTGAGAGCCGGGGATTGCCCAGGGGACCCAGGAAGCCAATCTCCATCAAATAGCTCAGAAATGAGAGGGAGAGCCACACACAAGCCTTGTTGTTTAAAACACAGCCCTCAAATGGTGGAGGTGCTTTCAGAACAAATCAAGGCATGCCATGCTCCCTGCTCCCATGAGCTGAGCCCTGATTGCAGATAGGATGCAATGGGGGAGGCGGGGTGAGCAAAGACAAAGGTGACAGTGAGCAACTGGCACAGAGTGACAGGAGAATGACTTTCTGCCCCGTTGGGGGGCTGTGCCCTCCGTGGTTTATCATCGGTGGCAGTGGTCCATCATGTGCTCCAGGTTGTCACCTGGGATAGTAATGAGCTGCCTTCTTCATTCCGGCAGGTGCAATTCTTACGGGCCCAGCTGCCAGCAATCCTGGCCATGTTTTGTGACAGGGATGGAAGGCGTGTCATGGAGGCCATGCATAAAGCTGCAGACATCATCCACCTCCTCAACAGGGAGGGGCTTGGCTCCATCTCCCAGGACATTGCTGTCAGCCTTCGCCCCTTCATTGATGACGTAAGGCTTGGAACCCGCAGAAGAAGCCCATTCCCCCGCTCCAGCTGTCTGTGATGCCCTTGTCTCTCTCTCCCCATCCCCTTCCTCCCGCCCCTCAGGCCTGCCATGGAGCCTCCAAGGAGTGCCCCCGCCATGGGTGGGGAATCTCCTGCCGAGCCACCTCCCTGTCAGAGCTCTTCTCTCCAAAGCTCAGCCTCAGTGCCATGCTCCCAGCCCCTGCTGCAGCCTGGCCTGGGGGAGAGGGGGCCTGGCACTGGGCAGATGACCAGCTGCCTGGAGAACACAGGCCCCCAAAGAGGTGGAGATTCTCAGCAGGAAAGAGGTGGGTCGGGAATGGCCCGGCTCTCAGGGGCACCCAAGAGCCAAAGAAATGCTGTCTTTTGGAGCAGCCAGCCCCTGCCAGGCTCCAGCAGCTGCTTCTCCCCTTCCCCACACCAGTCTCCAGCAGCCTGCCTGCCCTCTCCCCTCATCTTCTCGGGTTCTAGGATTCTGTGCTCTCCAGACAGAAACTGCCTCTGGGACACCCTGGGCTGCACTGTCCCGCACAGGGTCTCAGGCCCTGCACAAGATGTCCATGGCGCTGGCCTGGTGGCCTCCCTGCTCCCGCCAGCCCAGGTAGTTCACACAGGGGGACCGGAGCAGCGTGTGCATTACCACCCAGTGGCGTTCTGCTCTGATGCTGCCTGGCTTTAACCGGGGGTCCCCACCCCCTGTGTGTCATTGCCAGGAGAAGGGCAGTGTGCGCTCAGCTGCCATTGTACTGCTTGGCAACGTGGTGAGCAGGGTGCAGGACCCCGACAAACCCTTCGTGCAGCAGGAAATCATCCACTGCTTGCTCCCCCTGCTGCTGCATCTTGAAGACCAGGAGGAGAGTGTGAAACTGGTAAGTGCCACGGTCATTATTGCCTGAAGAGCAAAGAGCCAGTATCTCCTGGGGCCCCCACTCCAGTCATCGCCAGAGCCCCTTGCCCAAGCAGAGTCTTCTCCTCCCTGCTTCACTCCATGCTGGAGCCAAGCGCCTCATCCATCCTCACAGCACATAGCACAATTGGGAAGAAAAGCCTTCTTCTGGGAAAGAGGTGGGGCATAGCGTAGCGGATCCGGGAGTCCTGCTGCTGGCCCCGGCACGGCCCAGGGCCTGCGTCCCCCTGAAGTGCAGGGCCCCCCAAAGCACGGGGCCCTGGGCAACCACCCCAAACCATCCAAAGGACAGGACGGCTCTGGCTCTCTCCAGCCAACTCTCCCTTTCCTCTCCTCAGCACACTCCTGTGGAGAACAAATGACAGGAATCTCCACTGGCAGGAAAAGCAGGAGAACAAGGGACGGGGAAGGTTCCATGTCCCCCAAACTATCCCTCTCTCAGGGAGAACCCTCTTGGTCTCCTCTTCTCTTGCAGTCATGTAAACTGACGCTCTTCCGCTGCGCAGTGTTCCTCAGGTGGGCTCATTTGAAGACCCTCTCCCACAGCTTGGCCTGGGATGGCTCCTCACAGCTCTTGAAGTGTGTCTGGATCTGCTTGGTAGGTGAATTCCTTGTGCCTTGAGAGTGCTGAATGGGGACTTGAGGAAGACCTTTCTAACTCCACACCCTGAGTACCCATCCGCTTCGGTCGGGCTGCAGGACTCCGTTCCAGGCTCTCTGCTGGCTCATTTCAGCAGGAGTTACAATCCGTTCACATTGTTGACATTTTTCTCCACAATTCTCCGACCTTCAAACTTTTGTCTTTTCAAATGAAAGCTGAGGTTCTGGAGAACACAATAGGAACTTCAGAGGGGTGCTGCTCTGGTGTATGGGTTCATATTGGCGGTTGCCAGGGCCTGGCTATATGCATTGGCTTTCCTGGACTATTCGCTGTGGGAAGAACATGTCATTTGTATATTGTGCATTTCTTCCTTCTTTCTTCCTAGATGCAGAACAACGAGAGCCACATCCCCAAATTCCTGTTCCAGGCCTTACAGTACCTGGAAAGCTCACAGACAACAATAAGACATTCAGCAGCCCGATTCATTGGTAAGCAGAGCAAATTCACTTTATCTTTTCTCAATGCTTCCTTCAGAGCCCTTTTCTGGACGGCTGCTCTGTTCCCTCCAACAGCACCAGAATCCTAAAACGGGGTGTGTGTGTGTGTGCATGTGTGTGTGAATTAACATGTATTCCAAGATGAAGGGAGCAACTTAGCTGAATCGACTGCACCAACTTCCCCCGCCCACAACAATTCTTTGGCTGCGCCTAGGGGAAACCAGCAGGATGTGAATTCAATCTCCTTTGGAAATCAGCCTCTCAGTAACTTCTGGGCATCTGATGATTTCTCGAATATGCTTTGTGTACAGATGTAAGGAATGTCTGGAATTTCCCAAAGGTGTCTTGGGAGAATGGCTGCATCATTAGCAGTTTTCAGGAAAGGATCTGAAAAGCCATGAGAGCCATTGTATTCATTGTTTGTCTAGGAAATACTATCCACCATTACTGTGATTTGTTGTCTGAAACAGTGAATGAAGATGGCATCTCCCGCCTGTATGAAGGTAAGGAAATACCTCTGTGTGTTTGGGCCTCTGTGGGAAGCACAGGGGTGCAGCACAGGGCCTGAACACAGCTTTGAATGTGTCCCTCTCAGTCTAAGGACAGCATTGAAGGAAGAAGGATGGTCATGCCAATTTTCATCGTGGTCCCACAATCTGTGTATGGGAGCAGGGGAATTCCATCCCAAGCTCCTAGTGTAGACATAGCCTTAGAGCTGTGTGGGGAGACTGTCTTCATCAAGGTCAGAAAGTCTCTAAAGGAAGGCCTGACCCAACTGAAAATGGCTGTTGGTATTAAGGATGATGATGATGACGATTCCCCTCTGTAGGGAAAGATTCATCACCTGCCCTCCCTGGAATGGAGTGATTGCAGGCCAGGGACCTTCACTCCGAGATTGGTTATCAGCTCCTAGGAAATCCCATGAGGGCACATGGGTGACACTTTTCCCTGTGAGCTCTTCAGGAATGAAGGCACAGGGCCACAAAGGATTTCAGGAGACGTTAGGAGCCGAAATCCCTTTGTGGATCTCGGCCTAAATGTTGTATGGTTTAATGTGGCTGCCGCTGTCACTTTCCTGTTCCATCCAAAGAACAAGTGCCCCCAACCGTCTGTGTGTGCGGGTGTGTGGAGGAGTGTCTGCCAGCAGAGGGGGAAGCTTTGCAAGAATGGGGTCTCCTCTCTGTCCAGGGCTATTTTGGGAGGAGCAGAGTTGTTGTTCTTGTGCCCTTAGACTCTTGGGGAGCTAATAGCAGGGGGCAATGGCCATCGGAAGTGGAGGTTTCCTAGGTACCAGTCACATCAGCATCACGGGGTTTTCAACCCATTTCCTCTTGGTTTCAGCTTTTCACGAAGTGCCTTTGAAATCAGACAGGACCACGTGGTACATCCTCAACAGATATTATAAATGGTTGCAGAAGCTTGGAAATCTCGTGTCGGGTTCTGCATTTGACTAGGGAACCGGGACCGACACAGACGAGCTCTTTGTCCTGCTATGGTAAATACAACAGACGCTTCTCAACTTTTTGGTGTCCCTGGCCTCTGTTTGCCAGAAGCTGGGAATGCGGGACAGGGGACTGATGACTAGATGATTGCCTGTCCCTTCATTCCCTCTGGGGCACCTGGCATTGGCCACTGTCGGAAGACAGGATACTGGGCTAGATGGACCTTTGCTGTGGCCTTTCTTATGTCCTTATGTTTGGAACCGGGGCTGAACAACGAGGTGGATATCAGCAGATGACCCAAAATTATGTCGATTAGTCGGGCCTAGAGAAGACTTGGAAGAAGTTGAAAGGGATCAAAGAAAGCCATGTCACTGGGCAGCACCATGGCAGATGAAAACCAGCGCTGACCAAGGCAGGGCCATACACATGGAAAGCAGTGAGGTGAACGACTCCTCCATAGCGCTGGTGTCAGAGGCCAAAGCACGGCTGGTTGGACCCAGTGGTTGGAGCAGTGGCTCTGGGGCCTTGTGCTCAGAGTGGTGGAGGCCGAGCCGAGGGGAGCCAAGGGTTGGAGCCGGAGTCAGGAGTCAAGAGCAGGATTGGAACAGGCTGGGGAATAGGGCAAGGGCCGGATTAACGATCCCCGGCCAATGGGAGCTGCGGGGAGGCAGAGCCTACAGGGAAGATCAGCCCCCGGGACAGAGGTTCCCGGTGTGGTGCTCGTCGTGGTGACGTGGCTGGCGGGGATGAGGAATGGCAACATGCGGAGCCTCCTCGCCCCCACCCCAGCCAGGCAGAGCCGGCCCGGCCGCAACGCAGCACGCAGGGGTTTAGTGGCTGCAGCCTGGGCCCCCCTTAGCCCTACTCCTTTCCTGAGTGCACCATTGCCCCACTTCTGCCCCATTCCCACACACTGGTACAGGGCAGAATCCCGGAGCTGATCTCTGAAATCTCTCTCACTAGAAGGAAGTCACTGCAAAGGCAGGACAACCCCACCTTTGGGCACCATGGAGGACATCTCATCCCACTGCACAGAGCCCTACATTCACACAGCTTCTCGCATGTGGTTCCCTCACTCATCAGAGCCAGGTGGAGAGCGGAGAAATTCTCCCAGACTCCCTTTTACCATTGCCAGCCCACAGGGTAGCAGAGGTTGCGGGGGGTTGGGTGCTCTCTTTAAGAAATGCCAGCTCTCAGGGAAGTTGCCAATGAGCATCAGCAAAGTGGGGTGGGGTTGTGCTGTGGAAAACTACCCTGCTTGAAGGTTTTGTTCTTCTCATTTGGGTTCCTGCCCTTTCTCTCTCTTCCAGACATCGAGAGGCCAACAGGAGCCAATTGAGCCCACCACTGATCCCATCTCTTGTGAGATGGCAAAGCAGCTTTGCATGGGAAGGAGGAGACAGAAGAGGCCGAGCAGCATGTGCCGGGCTGAACCAGCCACACAGAACCCCATAGTCTAGGTGGAGAAAGCCAAGCCCCACCCCAGCCCTGCCGGACATGCTCCAACTGGACTACCAGTGTGTAGGCGAGCAGCTCAGACCGCTGAAAATGGAGAATGCACACTGTAGGCTCCAGTCCAGAAACAGCTCAAGCCCCTGACTGCAGAGCTCTGAGGCGCCGAGACCCAGCCACGTCCCTGGGGGCCTGCAGACATGCAAGGGAGTTCGGAGACTCTGGGAGTTTCCCACGCCGGGAACCCAGAGACCCCCAGCCCATGGCCTAGAGACATCTCCAAGGAAGTAACCTGGGTGAACTAGCCATTGTCATCCGCAGTGCTGGATCCCCACTGACTCAATGGCAAACACATTGGCCACGGACAAGGCCCTGGGCGAGGAGCCGGTGGAGTAACGAGGGCCTGGGTCCCCCTGCCCTGGCTGCCATCCATCCTTTGGTGGCTGCCCACGTCCCCATTGACCCACTAGACTGCACAGCCCCAAGAGGAGGGGCAACCATCTTGCCTCTGAACTCTCAGCCAAACAGCCCTGCAGTGAAGGGCAGCTACACTGACTCCGGGCGTTGGGCCACACAGCATTGAGGGAGAGAGTAACCATATTGTCCGTTGCTATCGGGCCACACGGGCATAAGAGACAGGATAGACATATGGACTCTAAGCGTTGAGCCACACAGCCCCGACGGAGAGGGCAGCTGCACGGACCCTGGTCGCTGGGCCACACAGCCCCAACGGAGCGGGCGGCCGCACGGACTCTGGTCGTTGGGCCACACAGCCCCGACAGAGAGGGCGGCCGCACGGACTGTGGTCGCTGGGCCACACGGCCCCGACGGAGAGGGCGGCCGCACGGACTCTGGTCGCTGGGCCACACAGCCCCGACGGAGCGGGCGGCCGCACGGACTCTGGTCGCTGGGCCACACAGCCCCGACGGAGCGGGCGGCCGCACAGACTTTGGTCGCTTGGCCACACAGCCCCGACGGAGAGGGCGGCCGCACGGACTCTGGTCGCTGGGCCACACAGCCCCGACGGAGCGGGCGGCCGCACGGACTTTCGTCGCTGGGCCACACAGCTCCGATGGAGCGGGCGGCCGCACGGACTCTGGTCGCTGGGCCACACAGCCCCGACGGAGCGGGCGGCCGCACGGACTCTGGTCGCTGGGCCACACAGCCCCGACGGAGAGGGCGGCCGCACGGACTCTGGTCGCTGGGACACACAGCTCCGACGGAGCGGGCGGCCGCACGGACTCTGGTCGCTGGGCCACACAGCCCCGACGGAGCGGGCGGCCGCACGGACTTTGGTTGCTGGGCCACACAGCCCCGACGGAGCGGGCGGCCGCACGGACTTTGGTTGCTGGGACACACAGCCCCGACGGAGCGGGCGGCCGCACGGACTTTGGTTGCTGGGCCACACAGCCCTGACGGAGCGGGCGGCCGCACGGACTCTGGTCGCTGGGCCACACAGCCCCGACGGAGAGGGCGCCCGCACGGACTTTGGTCGCTGGGCCACACAGCCCCAACGGAGCGGGCGGCCGCACGGACTCTGGTCGCTGGGCCACACAGCCCCGACGGAGAGGGCGCCCGCACGGACTTTGGTCGCTGGGCCACACAGCCCCGACGGAGAGGGCGCCCGCACGGACTCTGGTCGCTGGGACACACAGCCCCGACGGAGCGGGCGGCCACACGGACTTTGGTCGCTGGGCCACACAGCCCCGATGGAGCGGACGGCCGTACGGACTCTGGTCGCTGGGCCACACAGCCCCGACGGAGCGGGCGGCCGCACGGACTTTGGTCGCTGGGCCACACAGCCCCGATGGAGCGGTCGCTGGGCCACACAGCCCCGATGGAGCAGGCGGCCGCACGGACTTTGGTCGCTGGGCCACACAGCCCCGATGGAGCAGGCGGCCGCACGGACTCTGGTCGCTGGGCCACACAGCCCCGACGGAGAGGGCGGCCGCACGGACTCTGGTCGCTGGGCCACACAGCCCCGACGGAGAGGGCGGCCGCACGGACTTTGGTCGCTGGGCCACACAGCCCCGACGGAGCGGGCGGCCGCACGGACTCTGGTCGCTGTGCCACAGAGCCCCGACGGAGCGGGCGGCCGCACGGACTCTGGTCGCTGGGCCACACAGCCCCGACGGAGAGGGCGGCCGCACGGGCTCTGGGTGTTGGGACACACACACTGCGTGGGAGGGCAGCCATTTTGACAATGAGCATTTGGCCAAACTACCCTGAGGCTTAGGGAAGTTATTTGATGTCAGCCATGGGACCTTGCCCCTTCACTCCTCAGACATCGCTCATCTGTCACCATGAGACCGACCCCATGACAGAAGACTTTTGGGGTCAAGATGCAAACGGGAGTCGAAACAAGGAGTTGCATGTGACCCCTCTAAGAGATCCTCCCACTCCTTTACCAATCTGGGGGTGTTTTATCTCCATGCACCTGCCTCAGGAATGGATTTGAGCAATTGGGGAATGTTCTGGGGCAGAGTGACCCATTCGGAAGTGGGTCACGTGACCCTCCAAGAGCTCCTCCCACTTGGGGTGGGCCTCAGCCCCTTAGGACCCACCAGAGAGGGGATTTCACCAAACAGGGTAAGTGCCATGGTGGGGTGACCTGCCCGCAAGAGGGGTCCATCACCCCTCCATGAAATCCCCGCACCGTCCTCTGCTAATCAGTCAGGGTTTCGCACACATGCTTTAGGCCATCCCAGAAGGGAAACGTAACAATCAGACTAGGCAGTGCCCGAAGGTCTAGGCCACAAGGCGCCGATCTCTGGAGCTCCATGTTTGTGAGGCTGGCAGCATCGTCCGGGAAGTCGCAACACAACACTGCGGGGAAGAGCCCGTCTCGTTCCAAGGATGTCTTTTGAAGAAACCGTGGCCTAGACCTTCGGGCTATACCTGTTCTGGATTGGTACACATTTCCCTTCTGAGATGGCCTAAGGTGGGAGTGAAACCCTCGCCAACTGCTAGAGGGTGGTGTGGGGACATTTTAGAGGGACCACAGGATCCTGTTGCGGGCAGGTCACTCCACTGCAGCACTTCCCTTATTTGGTCAAATCCCCTCTCGGGGTGGTCCTACGGGGCTGACGCCCACTTCAATTGGTAGAGGACAAAGGGAGGAGTTCTCAGAGGGGATATACAACCCCCTTCTGCGTGGGTCACCCTGCCCCGCAACGTTCCCTGATTGGTCAAATCCAGTCTCCGGGTGTGTAAAATGCTGGTTGCCCCTGCCAAATTTTCCTAAAAGAAGGGAACAAAGGCATGTACCTTTTGGGTTATCTGTCAGGTGGCCATCTTGGACTTGGGAAAAGAAGCTGGTGACCTTTAGCCATTTCCTCTATTAGTTTGGGTTGGGGAGCACACTCCCACGCACGGATTGAATCCGCGTAGATAGGGTCTAACATCCAGGCAGAGACGACGCAAAGAGGGATAGGGAGGGTTTTTAGTTAGGTCTACTCACCCGTTCCTGTGTCCATCATGGAGTCCCTCCCTGACGTCCAATGTCAAGAGAGCAGCAGCCGTCCATCGCTGTCCCTGCAAGAGAAGGGAGAGAGAACATCAACCTGACCTCCTGGGTGTAATTGTTTGGGAGACTGGAGCACTTCCAGAGTTCAAGTTTTGTTAATCCACCCCTTCTCTAGCCTAGCTTAGTCCTTTTCCCTCTCCTAAATAAAGTCTTGTTTGTGTGCTTACCACTGCCTGGCGTTATTTTCTTGTGCTAAGGCAAGCTCTGACAGACTGGCTTTACAAAGGGGACCATGTGGGAAGAATTTACTGTAAGATTCCCTGCATCTTCTGAATGGGGTTTGGGTTCTGCCCTTTTGAAAGGAAGGAAAAATCTTTCCAGGTGATCCTAGGGGGCTGAAACCCACTGGGATTACTTAGTAATCTGTCCTCTTCACTACCATGTTTGTGACCCTCTGTGTCATAGGGAAGTAGCCCCTGGCTCATTATGCATCTTTGGATTTAAAATGGACACGTGTGGTGTACAGACGAAGAAGGACAACTTTTCAAGTCCACTGTGCACAGAAATGGGATGGACACTTCAAGGATTGAATACAATGCTTTGATCTTCCATCTGTTCATTAAAGAAAGACAAAGGTGCAGATTTGGGAGGCTCGGCACTGAGTTCCCCAGGATCATTCCTCTCCGCGTAATTCCCATGATAAATCTCCTCTCAAGGAAGAGCCTGAGGAAGTGTGATCAGGGGAACTACCCAGAGCACCAGATAAATCAGGGCCCTGAGCTGAGAAAAACCAAGCCTTGGAAAGAGGCCCAAGCAGCTCAGCCGTCTTGTCCTCTGCCGTCTTGTGTGTGTGTGCGACTTGCTGTGTGTTCCACGTGCAACGTGTCAGTGTCGTGTGTGTGTGTCTCAATGTCATGTGTGCCATTTTGTGTCATGTGCCATTTTGTATCATGTGTCATGTGGTGTGCGTCATGTGTGTGTGACATGTAGTGTCTGCGTGCGTGTGACGTGTTGTGCGAGTGCATGTGCGTTGTGTGACATCTGCGTGACATGATACGTGAGACATGCAACAAACTGTGTGCGACTTTGTGTGTGTGTGACGTACGTGCAACGTGCTGTGTGTCATTCAGTGTGTGTGAGACGTGTTGTGGGTCGTGTTGTGTGTCGTGTTGAGTGTGAGACGTGTTGTGTGTCATGTTGAGTGTGTGAGTGTGACATGTTGCAGGTCGTGTTGTGTTGAATGTGTATGACATGTTGTGCGTCGTGTGTGTGATGTTTTGTGTGTGACGCTTTCCATGTCTTCTGTGTGTGTCTGTGTGGTGTGTTATTTTTGTGTGTCGTGTTGTGTGCCGTTTTGTGTCATCGTGTGTGTGTGACGTGTGTGCGTCCACGCGTTCGACGTATTGTGCGTGTCCGTGTGGGAAGTGCGAAGTGGGATGGGTCAACTTGCCGCCCCCTTCCCCAACACTTTAGCCCCCTGTCGTAAACATGACCCTCCCCCCTCCCCAGGGTGCTACTGACACTAAAACGACCTAAAAGACCCCCGACTTATCACTATTGGCTGCACCCCATTGCCACCCGCACTTCTATGCTGCTGCTGGCCAAACCCTCCCCCCAAAATCTAAACCCCACCCCCTACCCGGAACCCAACTGGAACCCTGACCCCATAACCTGCCCCCCAACTCGAAACCCCTGAACCAAAACTGTAGCCCAACCCTCACCCCAACCCTCACCTCCAGCTCTGAACCCAGCCCCCCGAAGCCTGACACCGCTTTAAGCCAGAGCCCAGTTCCCCATTCCCACCCTGGGCAACAACAGTGCAAACCACACCCTCCTGCCCCCCGCCCAGGAATCCTGCTTCTTACCACCCCTTCTTTGGAAATGAACCTTTTCTTCACTTGCATCCCACACACCTTCATTCTCCTTTGAGGGCTTATTTAGTGACAGGGGTCTACACAAGGCAACTCTTTGCTATCACAGCGTAACAGGACACAGAGAAGTGAAAACAGTGCAAACAACATTCCACGAGTTTTCAGGAGGTTTAAACACCCAATACATTTGAACATTTAACAGTCGCTTTGATCTCTACTAACACACACATCCGTTGGCCTGAATACACTCTGACACAAGCTGCTATTTCAGCGTCACACCTTGTACAAACATTACTGCAACAGCGTGTAGGGCAGCGTGACCCCCGGGGGTCTGTGAGCTGGTTTCAGGGCGTCCGCAGGACCCCGCAGCTTCGCCTCCCCGCCTGTTCCACCCACCGCCTGTGCTTCCCCGGAGGGATCTCCAGACTGTCAATGCTGCCCGGAGCTTCCCTTCCCTGCCAGGCCTGAGCAACCAGCGCTTGTAACCAGGCCACTCACAGCCTCCCCGCGGGGAGCGTATGGACACAAACTGGCTGGAGAGCAGTTAGGGCAGGAATCCCTGGAGACTCGGGGAGCACCTTCAGCGGATGAGGGTGACACACCCCACAGGAGCTGAATTTCCCACTCGGGTCTAAGTTGTGCCATGTGGATGGGGCAGCACGGTTGGGAGGCTCTGTTTGCTGCGGTGGATCCACTGGGGGTTGATGTCGTGGGGGTCGAGTGAAGACCCACTAAATTGACAGCAGAGCGCTCTCCGGTCACCGTTGGGACTGCGCCGGGAACGGCAGGAGGAAGGTAAGTCGACCGAAGATCATCTCCCGTCGACCCAGCCCAGTGTAGACACAGCAGGAAGTCGACCGAAGCGACGTCAAATCCAGCTCTGTTATTCACGCAGCGGGAGCAGCGTAACTTAGGACGACTTCCTGCGGTAGGATAGAGTCATAAATAGAAAGGGAAGGCTAACCACCTTTAAATCCCTCCTGGCCAGAGGAAAAAATCCTCTCACCTGTAAAGGGTTAAGAAGCTCGGATAACCTCGCTGGCACCTGACCAAAATGACCAATGAGGAGATAAGATACTTTCAAAAGTTGGCGGGGGGAGGGAGAAACAAAGGGTCTGGGTCTGTCTGTGTGATGCTTTTGCCGGGGACAGAACAGGAATGGCGTCTTAGAACTTAGTAAGTAATCAAGCTAGATATGCATTAGATTCTGATTCCTTTAAATGGATGAGAAAATAAGCTGCGCTGAATGGAATGGATATTCCTGTCTGTGTGTCTTTTTGTAACTTAAGGTTTTGCCTAGAGGGATTCTCGGTGTTTTGAATCTAATTACCCTGTAAGGTACCCTGTAAGGTATCTACCATCCTGATTTTACAAAGGTGATTCTTTTTACTTTTTCTTCTATTAAAATTCTTCTTTTAAGAAACTGAATGTTTTTTATTGTTCTTAAGATCCAAGGGTGTGGGTCTGTGGTCACCTATGCAAATTGGTGAGTATTTTTACCAAACCTTCCCCAGGAAGGGGGGAGCAATGTTTTGGTGAGAATTTTTGGGGGAAAGACATTTCCAAACGGCTCTTTCCTAATAAAAAACCCGGTTAGACTTTTGGTGGCAGCAGCGAAAGTCCAAGGGCAAAAGGTAAAATAGTTTGTACCTTGGGGAAGTTTTAACCTAAGCTGGTAAAAGTAAGCTGAGAAGGTTTTCATGCAGGTCCCCACATCTGTACCCTAGCGTTCAGAGTGGGGAAGGAACCTTGACAGATAGACACAGTGTGAGGCCTGAGTTTCCCCTGCAGTCTGAATACTCAAACACCGGCTTGGCAACACAAGTCAGCAAGCCCAGGCCACATAGAGACAGGCTCAGTGTGCAGCGTGGACAGACCCTCCGACAGCCCCAGTATTGTCAAAAGAGGAAATCCTGCCTGTGTTTTGACTTGCTGGTAGAAGAGCCGAGTGACATTGGAGCTCACCGAGCTTCACTGACCAACGCAGCGCTCCAGCACCTGAGCTCTCGGGCTCCCTGCTGAAAGAAAAGCTGAAGGAGCGACCAAGGTCAAAGAGAGGTGCTCGTCTTTGGCCAAGGGCAGGGAGTCCCACCCTCAAAGCGAGAACATTTCTCTCTTTGTCTGTCTGTGTTGGGGCAGGAGCGATAACACCTCCTCCTGCATTGGCTATTTCAGAGAGTAGTTTCTGACTGTCTTCTCAAAGACAGGGTGCGAAACAGGCCTCAAACCTGACTGAGTGGAAACAAGAACGATGCAGCTCGACTGAGCCAGCTGAGAATTGAGATGTGCCCCTGTGCTCGAGTGAGGGAATGACCTGTGAGGGGACTGGAAACCTGACCGGCCAATTCTTAACTTGCATCTCTCAGCCTCTTTCCTCTGAGTGCCGTCACGGTAGCTTCAATACTCCAGCACCGGACGCCCTGCCAGCTCTGGGCCCGACAAGCTTTCCTTGGGATTGGATTGTGGAGAGCAGGGGGGCAGGGAAGCAACAGGTGCATGTGGCTCCGTGGTGAGGTTTTCCTTGCAAGATGTGTGTGTGAGTCTGTGTGTGTCGGAAGCACTGAGTGTGGCTCTCCCTGAACCCACAGAGGGCGAGGGTGGCGGGAGCGAGACAGTAGAAGTATAAAGGGGCAAGGACGGGCAGAACGATGATGACTGTGTTGTGTTTCATTCCTTAGATGTGGGGCCACCACCTTTCTCTTTAGCCTTGTCGTATCCCAGGGGTAAAACTCGCCATTTGTCCAGCTACAAGGGCGTGTTTGTGTTCATTCCTGCGAGCCACACAGGGGTCTGATGTTGCTGCTTCCAATCCTCTGGCTCTGCTGGGAGAAGGGGCAATTCAGGCCATAACTGAGCTGAGGGAGGGAGATGAAATAAGATGGGTCCCAAAGATTGATCCCTGAGGAACTCCACTGGTAACCTCCCTCCTGCCTGACAGTTCACCTTTCAGCAGGACCCGCTATAATCTCCCTGTTAACCATTTCCCTATCCATCTTTCAATTTTCATATTGATCCCCATCTTTGCCAGTTTAACTAATAATTCCCCATGTGGCACCATATCAAACATCTTCCTGAAATCTTGGTCAATTAGATCCACTGCGTTTCCTTTGTCTAAAAAATCTGTTACTTTCTCTAAGAAGGAGATCAGGTTGGTTTGGCATGATCTACCTTTTGTAAAACCATCTTGTATTTTGTCCCATTTACCATTGACCTCAATGTCCTTAACTACTTTCCCCTTCAAAATTTTTTCCAAGACCTTGCATACTACAGATGTCGAACTAACAGGCCTGTTGTTACCCGGATCACTTCCCCCCCCCCTTAAAAATAGCAACTATGTTTGCAATTCTCCAATCAAACGGTACAACCCCTGAGTCGACAGATTCATTACAAATTCTTGCTAATGGGCTTGCAATTTCATGTGCCAGTTCCTTTAATATTCTTGGATGAAGATTATCTGGGACCCCCGATTTAGTCCCATTAAGCTGTTTGAGTTTCGCCTCTACCTCAGATATGGTAATATCTACCTCCATCTCCTCCTTCCCATTTGTCATGCTACCATTATCCCTAAGATCCTCATTAGCCTTATTAAAGACTGAGGCAAAGTATTTGTTTCGATATTGGGCCATGCCCAGATTATCCTTGACCTCCACTCCATCCTCAGTGCTGAGCGGTCCCACTTCTTCTTTCTTGGTTTTCTTCTTATTGACATGGTGATAGAACCTTTTACGATTGGTTTTAATTCTCTTTGCAAGGTCCTTCTCACTTTATCCCTTCATGTTCTGACCTCAAGAAGGTAGCTTTCCTTGCTGATCCCTCCCATTTTCCACTCCCTGTATTCTTTCTCCTTTTTCTTAATCACCTCTCCGAGATGCTTGCTCATCCAGCTTGGTCTACAACTCCTGCCTATGAATTTTCCCCCCTTTCTTGGGATGCAGGCTTCTGATAGCTTCTGCAGCTTTGATTTAAAGTAATCCCAGGCCTCCTCTGCCTTTAAATCCCTAAAGTTCTTCAGTCCAATCCACTTGCCTAACTCATTTCCTTAATTTTTCAGTCAGCCCTTTTGAAATGAAAAACCCTAGTTGCAGATTTATTTTTTTGGTGATCCTTCCGTTCAGTTTGAACTGAATTAGCTCATGATTGCTCGAACCAAGATTGTCCCCTACAACCATTTCTTCTAGGAGGTCCTCACTTCTCACCCAAACCAAATCTAGAATGGCACCCCCTCTTGTCGGTTCAGCAACTACTTGTGGAAGGAATCCATCAGCTATCGCATCTAGGAACATCTGAGCCCGATTATTATTACTAGCACTCGTCCTCCAATCTAGATCTGGGAAGTTAACGTCTCCCATGATCACGCAGTTTCCATTCGTATTTACTTCATTAAAAACATTAAAGAGGGCTCGATCCATATCCACATTAGATCCCGGCGTTCTCTAGCAGACTCCAAGTACTATCCCAGGGGAGTCTCGAGTAGTTCTCTTCCCCAGCGTCATTTTTGCCCAGACGGACTCTGTCTTATCCATTCCATCGCTGATTTCTTTACATTCTACCTCCTCATTGATAGACAATGCTACTCCACCACCTTTACCTTTATTTCAGTCTTTCCTAAACAGCACATACCCTTCAATACCCGTAGTCCAGTCATGACGACTATTCCACCCTGTTTCTGTTATCCTGAGAATATCTGGTTTCACTTCCTGCACCAGTACCTCTAGTTCCTCCATTTTGTTACCAAGGCTCCTCGCATTAGTGTACAAACATCTTCATTTTTGCTGTTTGGCCTCCCTCACGTTCTTTACCCAATGAGGCATGGTCATTCTACAGCCAGTAGAACCTATTAGACTAGTATCCACACTGCCTTCCTCCTTATAGCCATTCTCCTACCCATGGCTGTATCCTTTCTTACTTTGTTTTCTTCCCTCTCAAGGCTAAAATCCGGCGTGGAGATTACCTGGACATCCCCTAACCAACCATCTCCCCCAGATTCCGAGTTTAAAGCTCTCTTAATCAGTTGTGCCAGCCTCCATCCTAGAAGTCTATTTCTTTCCCTACTCAGATGAAGTCCATCCTGAGAGAACTGTCCTCTGTCCATGAATGCCTCCCAGTGGCCATACATCCCAAAGCCCTCCTTCTAGCACCACTGCCTGAGCCATCTGTTGACAGTCACAATCTTGTCACGCCTTTGTTGCCCTTCTCCAGGAACAGGCAAAATCCCACTACAGATCACCTGAGCCTCGATTTCCTTAAGCGTCTTCCCCAGCCTAGCACAGTCTCCCTTAATCCTTTCCAGCGAGAGTCTAGATGTATCATTTGTTCCCACATGAAGGACAATTAGGGGATTCTTTCCCGTTCCCTTTAGGATCCTTTTCAACCTCACATCTACATCCCGTATCTTAGCACCTGGAAGACAGCACACCCTTCTATTCTCTGGATCAGCTCTGGTTACAGGCCTGTCTTGTCTTCTCAGTAAAGAGTCCCCGATCACATAGCCCTGCCTTTCCCTGGTGACGATGCTGTTCTCCAGTCTATCCCCTGTTCCCTCTGGCTGCAAGTTCTTTCCATTCCTATTCTCCCTTGTAATCCTCTTCTACCCATCCTGTATCCTCCTGGGGCTCATATTTGGTGTAGTATCCATTGACTCTTCCCCTTTTCCTATAGGACTAGCCACTCTTCTCTTCCTCCTTGCCCCTCCACCTTCAGTGACTACCTGTTGAGCCCCTTCTTCATTTTCCAACTCTCAAAACCTATTCCTGAGCTCTATTTTTCCTTCACGAGCCCGTCTTTTCCTCTGCCTGGTTCTTGTAGTCAAATGCTTTCACTGACCACTTCCCTCACCCAGCAGTCTCCCCTCAGAATTCCTCAGTCCTGCTTCCATCTGCAAGGCTGAGCTTTTCCCTTCAGATACCTCATGTCTTTGCTCCATCATCTGCTCAAACCCCTTTCTAAACTCAACCAGACTTTCCACCTGCATCTCCAAACCTCAGATCTTCTCCTCCATCAGCTCAAGCAGACGGCATTTCATGCAGACAAAACTCTTACCAGGTCCCCCCTCCAGGATCATGGACATACGGCAGCTTCCACAGCCAGTCATCTCCATTGTGTCTTCCACGACATGAGTCACTCCCACCGCTGCCTCTGTGTCTGTCATCGCCTTCCCACCTAAATCCTGTTCACCTGGGAAACACCCAAACCCCACCCCCCACAGCAACAACAAACCCCAAACAAGCACCACAAGACAAACTCCCCCTCAGACTCCCCTGTTTACAGCCCTGTTTGCTGGCTCCTGTGCCACGGCCTGACTGGCTGGCTCCCTTCATAGGACCCCGAGTCAGAGAAGCCCCGGCCCCAAATCAGGGATCAACTTCTCTCCCAGCACAAAGCCCCCACAAGCCTCGACACGTACACAAAATCCCAATACACAACCAAATACCAACACCTTCTCCCCCACACCATTCACAGCTGTTGGTGGGTCTTGGGGAAACCCTGGTGCACCAGCGGGGGCGGGTGTCTGATGGGGTGGGTGAGGCGGCGGGGGGCGGGGAGGGGGCCCAGCTGGGAGGTGGAGGGGTCTGTGTGGTGCAAGCTGTGGGAAGGTAGGGGATGGATTGGTGCTGTGGGAGTAGGAAAGGGGGGTTGTGGACAGGGGGCGATTGGGTTGTCGGGATGGGGACTGGGTCTGGCAGGGATGTGGGGGAGGGAGAGGCTATAGGGGACCTGGATCGGGGACTTGGGTCAATGGCATGGCTGCGGCTGTTGGGTTGGGTTGGGTTGGGAGGGGCAGCACCATGGCAGCCCCCAGGGGGACACAGCATGACTGTGGGGGGCTGTAGGGAGGGGAGGGGTCTGTGGGGTGGGGTGTCTCAGCTGGGTGGGTGGATGGGGTCGGGGTGGTGAGAGGGCGGGGAACAGGGGGTTGAATGGCAGCAGGAGGTCCTGGGGCGGTCAGGGAGAAGGGCTGGTTGGATGGGGCAGAAGGTCCGGGGGACAGACAGGAAGGAGGGGGGGGTTGGATGGGGCAGTGTGGGGCTGTTAGGGGCAGGGGGATCTGGAGCCCCTCAGGGAACAGAGGGGTTGGATGGGGCCGGAGGCCCGGGGCGGCCGTCCTGGGGCGAGAAGCGGGGGTCAGATGGGGGCGGGGGCCGGGCCATGTCTTGCTGTTTGAGGAGGCCCAGCCTCCCCTAACTGTCCCTCCGTACAATTTCTGAAACCTGATTCGGCATCAGGCCAAAGTTTGCCTGCCCCTGGCTTAGGGCCTGATTCATGCAAAGACCCATTGGGAGTGTGTGAACATTGCCCCATTTCTGAAACTGGAAACAACGCCCTGCACAGGGCTGGGAAAACAGAGCAGAGCACTGGAGCCTGAACCCCCTCGTCAGAGACTGCGATGAAATCCTCTCAGGCCTGGGCATCCAGACAGCAGGAGTATCTGGCTGTGTCGACTCTCTCCTCCGGCCCTGAGCGACCAGCACCCCAGCCAATGCCTGAGATGACGGGGCGTCCAGGATTTCCCGGTTTATGGATCTTGGGTAGCAGATAGAAGACCCCTGGTCGGGGTTCCAGTGGTGGGTCTGTGCAGATTTGTTCTTGTGCTTTTTCAGGGAGTTTCTTGAGCAGATGGTGCAGTTTCTCTTGGTCACCCTGAGTGGGATCAGAGGGGCATGGGCTGGAGAATGTGGAGTTGGAGAGCTGCCGAGCAGCCTCTTGTTCATATTCCGACCTATTCATGATGACGACAGCACCTCCTTTGTCAGCCTTTTTGATTCTGATGTCAGAGTTGTTCCTGAGGCCGTGGACGTTGTTGTGTTCTGCACGGCTGAGGTTATGGGCCAAGTGATGCTGCTTTTCCACCACTTCAGTCCGTGCTTGTCGGGTGAAGCACTTGAGTCCAGTCTGGTGTTTCGACCTTCAGGAGGATTCCACGCAGAATCCTTCTTTTTGTCGTGTTGGTAGGAAGGTCTCTGTGGATTAGTGTGTTGTTGAGAGGTGTGTTGGAAAAATTCCTTCAGTCGGAGACGTGGAAAGTAGGATTCCAGGTCACCGCAGAACTGTATCATGTTGGTGGGGGTGGAGGGGCAGAAGGAGAGGCCACACACGATACCCACTTCCTGGACACTACAGTGTTAATAAGCGATGGTCACATAAATACCACCCTATCCTGGACCGCTGTACTTACCTACATGCCTCCAGCTTTCATCCAGACCACATCACACGATCCGTTCTCTACAGCCAAGCTCTAAGATACAACCGCATTTGCTCCAATCCCTCAGACAAAGAAAAACACCTACAGGATCTCCATCAAGCATTCTTCAAACTACAATCCCCACCTGCTGAAAGGAAGAATACCCAGAAGTCACTGACTCCAGGACAGGCCCAACAAAGAAAGGAACAGAACGCCACCAGCCATCAGCTTCAGCCCCCAACTAAAAGATCTCCAGGGCAGGATCAAGGATCTACAATCTATTCTGAAGGATGATCCCTCACTCTCACAGATCTTGGGAGACAGGCTGGTCCTCGCTGACAGACAGCCCCCCAGCCTGAAGCAAATACTCACCAGCAACCACACAACAAAAACACTAACCCAGGAACCGATCCTTGCAACAAACCCATTGCCAACTCTGTCCACATATCTAGTCTAGGGATACCATCCTCGGACCTAATCACATCAGCCACACCATCAAATGTGCCCAAATACATGTGTTAGTCTCTAAGGTGCCAGAACTGCTCCTCGTTTTGTTTTTGTTTTTTTGCTGATACAGACTAACACGGCTCCCACTCTGAACTCAATGATTGCATCTCTCCCCAAAATCAATCTCTAAGCACAAAGAACACCCTGGAGACCAGGCCTTTAAACGTTAGGAAACATCAGAGTTAAGGTGATGTGTACATATTTCGTGCAGTGCTGTTGTGCATGTGTGTTATGATACAGACTCACAAATGTGGCCTTGAGGTCAATTCCCTGCCCCCCACAGCATCAATTTCCTCCAGACTCCCAAGGGAAGTGGTGCTTCCTCCATCCCTTGATGAGATGCCTTTCTGGAGTCTGCTTTGGTCCAAAACTCGCTACTGCGCCATGCAGGAGGCCTGTGATGTGTAGGGAGCCAGATGAGATGATCTAAGAGTCTCTTCTGGCCTTCAAGTCTCCAAATCTCTGCAAAACCAAGTGCGGCCCATTGAGCATCCTCTGATGGTTCCACGTGTGGCCTGCGTGAACCCTTGCACGACCACTGAGTGTGTGGGGGTGACCCAGGGGGAGCAGCTCAGACACGCACAGGAGCCGGCTCGGGGCAGGACATGAGCCCTGCAGGGCAGGGGTGGGGGTGGCAGTGACATCACAAGGGCCTTTTGCAGCACTCAGCTGATTGGTGAAAGGCGGTTGGGAGGCGGTGACCTCACAGAGAGTCCACGACAACGGCCAGGGAGGACAGGCTGCAGGGCAGGGGGATCTCAGAGACCCCCGGGGCTTTGCTGCAGGGAGTCTCCTTCTTGAGGTGTCTCCTTGAGGACTGAGAGAGAATTCAGGGTCTCGTATGTGAGCGCGAGGTGGAGCCTCTCTGGAGTTTTCTCCTTTCCCGCTGCTCATTGAGCGAGAAGACAGACGTCCCTGTGGAGAAGGGAAGAGCCCCAGAGAGGTTTGGTACCGAGGCAGCCTGATCTGCCCGGTGCTGGCCAAATTCTCGGCACGGAAAACAGGAGGATAAGGTAGGACAATTTTCCCCCACCTAGGCCTTTGTCCCTTTGAGTCTTTGGGGTTTGTCTTTTTTGGTTTCCCTTTTCCTGCTTCCCTCTGTCCACTGGCGAGGAGGGGGCTGCTCTGTAGCCCTCATGGTGGGAGGCCTCCCAAAGAGATGGGACAGGAAGCGTGCTCTGAGAGTGATCCTCACCGGTGACCTGAGCCATCCCTGGGCCATCTGGGGAACCCTCAGCCCACCGCCAGAGTCTCCACGCTGATTGGCTGAGCAGGGGGTCTCGTGGCAGGGAGGAGATTCAGGACTTTGTTGTTCTCCTTTAAGGCCCAGGAAATAAGACAGAACCAATCATCTGCTTGGTGAATTGTTCTCCTTCTCACTGCTGATTGTCTCTGAGCCGTTCCTGGTTCTCGCTGGTGTTCTCCTGCTTCTAAAACACTTGCTGAAGAATCAGTGTGAATGGTTGTTGGTCTGTAGCTCATTGCAGGTCCCTTTATTCTGATCATTCAGTATGTGAAACTCCAGACTGATGGTTCATTTGAAAGTCAGGACACCCGGGTCCTGTTCCCAACTCTATCCCGACAGGTTGTGTGATGGAAGACGAGGCCCTTCGCCTTTCTCAGCCTTCGCTTCTCCCTCTGTCAGTTGGGGAGAACAATCCTCTCACACCTGCCTCCCGGTGGGGGGCGGCTGGGGAGCTGTGGGGACCTGTTTGAGAGCGTCACTCGGAGCAGTGTATCGTAGGAGGTGTCCTATCGGGTTGAGTCATTCCAGAGGATGATGTCGTGCAGCAGAAGCCCGTTTTCCCAACCTGGCATGACACAGCTTTGCATGGGAACCGAACCAAGAGCGCACACAGGTCCAGAAGCCGGCAATTTCTCCTTTGGCCGCTAGATGGCGCTGCAGGCTCCCACTTCCCCCTTCTCCTGGTCAGCACGATGGGGGTTAGTCTCCCCAAAAAGAACGCCCGTCTCGCTTTGAACGTTCCTTGATGTGCACTCTGTGGACTGTCGGCTTATGTGTCCAAAAGTTGCAGGGCTTGCTTCATGGTCTCCACAACGACAATCTTTCTTCCTTTTTAGACGTAACGACCTTTTTGGTCAAGATCCTTGATTATTCGGGGACTTATCCCGGAAGACCCAAAGTATTTAGGACATAAGACTTGTCTGGAAGGGCGCACAGGGCTAAATTGTTTTTGGCCATAGCAGGTGCCTTGTCGCAAGAATGACGTCCATCCCCCTTCCAAAGAAGCCCCAAATGAGCTGTTACCAGAATTGCCCTTCACCTTGGGGTACGCCCATTTGTTAGGGTTACTCTTCTGGTGGGGGGAGATTCTGCAATTCTGTCAATGTGCTGCTTGTGTCACTTGTGTTTTCCTATGGATCGCTACTCCTTCCTTCTGCAAGTTCCCTCCCAATGGAGCTACCCTGCAGGACCTCGGTTCCGCAGGGCTGGGGTCTTCCAGCCCCCAAATGTGATGAACATGAACAGACACACAGGCACACACACATGAACATAGCATGTCAGAGAGGACTGGGTCATCAGCACTCACAAGCTGACCCCTGATGTGTCCCGGGACTCAGTGGGCTGGATCGAACAGCAATTTAAAGCTGATCCCCTCATACGTCCTTGGACTCAGCGGGCTGGGCTGAGCAACACCTTCATCTGCCACCCTCCTCTGCCCCCAGGTTCAACACCTCCCTATCCCCGCCTTCACCCCACAACCATTCTTCTAGTAACCCACTTGCTGAGCAAACCCCCGAGGACTTTTGGGGCTGCAGGGATCTTTAGCTTGGGTACAAGGAGCGTTGCTGCAGAGTGAATGGAGAAGCCAAAAACACCCGTGGAGGTGGGGTGGGGGGCTAGCAAACTATAACTGATCACAGGAGGCAGGGTCAGGAGGCTATTCCTAGAGAGAGACAGAGGCACAGAAAGAGACAGATGGATCTCAGCACTCCTTGAAGCTGGACTCGATCAGGGTTCCCAGGTGGCCTTGGTCGCTGAGGGACCGGAGCGCTGGAGCCAGGCAGAGCCCCCAGCACAATCAGTCAGGAAAAGCGAATGAGGAGGACTTGTGGCACCTTAGAGACGAACCAATTTATCTGAGCATAAGCTTTCATGGGCTAAAGCCCACTTCATCAGATGCATGCAGGGGAAAATACGGGAGGAAGATATAGATATAGCGATACAGAGAAGATGAGAAAATGGGGGTTGCCATAGCATCTCTTAACGAGACCAATCGATGAAGGTGGGCTGTTAGCAGCAGGAGAAACAGAATTTTGTTGTGATAATCAGGCTAATCTGGGGGGACTAAAACTGCAGGGCAGAGAGAGCAGTCAGTGTTGGGGGGTCCCGATCCAGTCCCCCAGCTTCTAGCTGCCCACCCCCTTAAGGCTGCCATTGCTGGGAGCCCCCTCCATCTGCAACTTCAACTTGTAAAGATTGCAGATAAAACCTGTACAGCTGTGTGCCTTTGGGCAAAAACTTACACACAGGTACATGAAATCCATGCAAAAGAAACCACAGTGGGTAAAACCAGGGAACAAAAGCCTGAGCAGCCAAAACCCCAGCCAGCTGTTGCTCCCACGAAGAGGGAACTGTTCCAATATCTCATCCTTCACATTTCTCCTAGGAACTACCAGGGGCCGATTGAAAAGTGTGAAAATATTTTTTCAAAGAAAAAACATCCACAACTTGATTCCATTTTATTGACAGCATCATTGTTCGTACTCGCCTGGCTTGCCTTCTCTGGCAGAAGAGAGGCAGACAGACGCGGATGAGGACCACCAGCTGTGCCCCCACAAGACTGGGCTCTGGGCCAATCCTCCAGATATCTGAGACCCACATCCTTCCCCAGATCAACCGCCTTCAAAGTGGACCAGACCCACATCCCTCCCCAGAGTGACCATCCGTGACCTGGACAGTGCCCCCAGCTCAGCCAGGAAGGAGAACTCTTGAAACTTTCTTTGGCTTTTCATCTCCCTGTTCTTCCCCTAATTGTTGGGGGCTGAAAATACCTGGCGTGGGAAGTGAAGAGGCAGGCCCTGGATTCTACCTCTCGGGAGCCCACAGCTCACCCCCAGAGCGTCGCCGACGGTCTGGTGAGACGCTAGAAGGGCCATTTGCAAGTGCTTCAATTTTCCAGCTCGATTTGGCTGTTGGTTTCTGGCCCAAAATGCGGAGGCCTGACAGCGTCAGCACTGGGCAAATGTGGCTCGTTGCTGGAAGAGTCGGATTCTCCCGTCGTCTTCTCCCTTCCGAGGGATCCTCCGCGTCTCTCAGCAGCTCCTGGGGTCCCCAGCCGCTGTCCCCCCAGCCCGGTGGCAGACTGACGGCAGGGCAAGAAAGCTGAGCCGAACCCTCTTTGCTGTTGGCCTCCGGGACATCGCAATCAGCTTGTGCAGAAACACACACAGACCCCACCCGGAGCACATCGCACGTCACACCCACAACACGTCCTGCGTCGCACATCACACACACAAAACATTGCACGTCACATACACACAACACGCCTCACATTGCACGTTGCATGTTGCATGTCGCACACGCAAACAGAAGACATCGCACCTCACACTTCACATGTGCGTCTTCTTGTTTGCCGTGTTGAGTGTGTGTGTGATGTTGTGTTTGTGGTGTCATGTGACATGGTGTGTGTGTGTGTGTGTGTGATGTGTTTTGCGTAGTCTTGGGTGTGTCGTGTTGTGTGTCATGTTGTATGTGTTTGTGCCTATCTGTGTGATGTGTTGTGTGTCGTGTTGTGTGTTTGTGTGTGTGTGACATGGTGTGTGTGTGTGGTGTGTTTGTGGTGTCATGTGGCGTGTGGGGGTGTGTGTCTGACATGAATGTCATGTTGTTTGTGTTTGTGTCTGTGTGACGTGTTGTGTGTTGTGTTGTGTGTGTGTTATGTGTTGTGTTTCATGTTGTGCGTGAGAGACCTGTTTGTGTGTGTGTGATGTGTTGTGTTTGTGACGCATTGTGTGTTTGTTTGTGCGACGTGTGACGTGTTGTGTGTGTGATGTGCGACGTGCAACATGTGAGGGCGACATGCAACGATTTTGTGTGTAATGTGCGACACGTGACGTGTTGTGTGTTCAAAGTGTGGCGTGCAATGCACGACGTGTGCCGTGCTGAGTGTGCGTGCGACGTGCGACGTGTTGTGTGTCCGACATTCGACGTGATGTGTGTGTGACGTGCGATGCGCGATGTGTTGTGTGTGCAGGTGTGACTTGCAACATGTGACGTGTGATGTGTTGTGTGTGTCCGTACGATGTGCGACGTGCGATGTGTTGTATGTGTGACGTGTTGTGTGTCGTGTGTTACATGTTGTGTTGTGTGTGTCTGTGTGAGACGGGTTCTGTGTCGTCTTGTGTGTGTGTGAGAGAGGTGTTTTTGTGTGTGATGTGTTGTGTGTCATGTTGTGTGTCACGTGTGTGTTTGTGTGTGACGTGTTTCTGTATGTGTGTTGTGCGACTTGCATACATGTGTGCATGTGATGTGTTCTGTGTATCCGTGCAACGTGTTGTGTGGGACATGTGATTTGTTTGTGTGTGTTGTATTGTTTGTGTGTCATGTTGTGTTATGTGTGTGTGTGAGACGGGTTGTGTGTCGTGTTGTGTGTGTGAAATGTTTTTGTGTGTATTTGTCTCATGTTGTGTGTGTGTGTCGTGTTATGCGTATGTATGTGACGGGTTGTGTGTTGTGTGTGTGTTGTGTGTGGTCTAGAGTGTGGTATGGATTGTGTGTGGTTGTGTGTTTGTGGTGACATGTAACGTGGTGTGTGGGTGTGGGTGTGAGACGTGTTGTGTGTGTGTGTGATGTACTGTGTGTGTGTCTTTGTGGTGTGTGTGTGTGATGTGTTGTGTGTGTTTGTGTTGTATTGTGGGCCATTTTGTGTCGTGTTCAGTGTGTGTATGGTGTTGTGTGTGTGGTGTCATGTTACGTGTTTTGTGTGAAGCGTGTGTCATGTTGTATGTCGTCTTGTGTGTGTTGGTGTGTGTGTGTGTGACGTGTTGTGTGATGTGTTGTGTGTGTGAGACGCGTTGTGTGATGTGTTGTGTGTGTGTGTGTGTGTCTGTGTGAGTGACTGTGATGTGTTGTCTGTCAGGTTGTGTGCCTGTGTTATGTTGTGTGCCGTTTTGTGTGTTGTGCTGTGTATGTGACGTGTTGTGTGTCGTGTTGTGTGTGTTTCTGTATGTGTGACGTGTGTGTAGTTTTTTCTGTCTATGTGATGTGGTGTGTGTCGTGTTGTGCGTGTGTGAGACGCGTTTGTGAGTGTGAGGTGCGAGGTGCTGTGCGAGCGACACGCAATGTGTTGTGTGTGTCCGTGCTATGTGCCATGTGCATCGTGCAACAGGCAACGTGTTGTGTGTGTGCGTGCGACGTGCAATGTTTTGTGTGTGTGCGTGCTACATGCAGCATGCTGTGCGTGCAATGTGCGACGTGTGTGTGAGACGTGCTACACGTGACGTGTTGTGCGTGCGGCATACAATGTGTTGTGTCTGTGTGTGCGACACACACCACATCACACACAACACGTCTCATGACACCACAACCACACAACACACACTCAACATGACACACAAGACAACACACAACACGTCACACAACAGTACACACACACAGCACATACCACACACACACACAACATGAAACACAACACACCACACACACACTGAACACAAGACTCTGCACGACACACAGCACACACACAAGACATCACACACACACAAACGTGTCTCACACACACACGTGGGCAAACGTGGCTGGTTGCCGTCAGGGTCTGCGTCTCCCTGCGGGTCCAGGGGCCTGGCTGCAGCTCCCGCCCCAGCCCTCCCCCCGGGGGCGTTGGCTGCTGCCCCTTCCCGTGTCCCGGCCCCTCCGGCCTGGGTGTGGGGCTGGTGGCTGGTCTGTGGAAACGCCTGTGGGATGCGGCTTCCTTCGAGTTCCCAAAGGGTTGGTTGGAGTCGGGCCCGAGTCTCCTTTCCCGTGCGAGAGATCCCGGCGTCACCTTTCCACCACGTCCTTGCCAAGGCTCCGTGCGCAGCTGAGCCGGGAGGGTTTTTTCACCTGTGTTTTTCTCCACCATCCTGCCTGCAGAGGGAGAGCTGCATTCGGGTCTCACTGTGGTGTGTTGGTCAAGGGGTCGGATTCTCACTCGGGGCGGGAGAGAGTGCGGAGAAGACCTTGGAAAGGTGAAGTCGGGGGCAGGACTTTTCAGGTGCCTGTTTTTGTGGGGGTTCGTTGAATGTTGTTTTTTGCTGAAATGGGGAGAAAGGTTGTTGGCTTTTCAGCCTGAAGGCTTGTTCTGTCCAGCAGCCCAAACTGCCAGCCTTGTTTCACCTCTTTAATGTTGGACAGAGTTGCCGGCACCCAGTGCCGAGAGGCTAAACAACAGCAGGGGGGAGGGGTTCATTACCCGGTGTGCGTCAACCAATAATCACAACGGGGTGGAGAAGCAGAAAAGTTTATTTGAAGCTTCAGAAAGGTCCATGGAGAATAGAATCTCCAATCCTGCACCCAGAGCAGGAAGTTACCAGGCTTTTATACATCCTTTCTTCAGAATACTTATCCAATAGCAAGCTGCCCTAAGTATCCATCTAGCCAGTCAATCCAGTTCCCAGCTAGTTCCCTTGTTTTTTGTATCATTTGTTAACCTAGACATAAAGCTGCTTGATTCAGCATTGTTCTGAAGGGGGGAGGGATAGCTCAGTGGGGGGGGGAGGGATAGCTCAGTGGTTTGAGCTTTGGCCTGCTAAACCCAGGGTTGTAAGTTCAACCCTTGAGGAGGCCATTTAGGGATATGGGGCAAATGGGGATTGGTCCTGCTTTGAGCAGGGGGTTGGACTAGATGACCTCCTAAGGTCCCTTCCAACCCTGATATTCTATGATTCTATGATTCTTCCATATCTGCCCTGTTTGGCCTTGTTTAGTTTCAGGCCGTCTGACTCTGCACCATATTGTTGCAGATCCTCAGCATAACTGCTGCGAGTGCCTCCAGGCGGGGGGGCCAAGGACACTTGGGCCTAGTGCGAGGGGGCTTCATCGACACTCGTGGTCTTCCATCCCCTCGAGTTACCTAGTGGCCATGCCCCAGTGTCCCCAACAACAGGGACAGGGTCACGTTAGCAGCTTTGACTCTTTTGGAGCCCCTTGACTCGACTGAAATGACCACAAAAGTTCCCACCCCCTGTGTGAGTAGCATGTGGGACTGAGCCTCTTTTTTCCTTTCTCCCCTCTCGGATGTCAGAAGCACCCTAGACAGGTGCATGGCTCCTTCCCCTTCACATGGCATGATAGTGGGCACAGGCTGAGAGAAAACAACTATCCCAGGGACAAGTGCAAAGTGGGGAAGGTGACTGATGGGGTCGGACTCTCCTTTGAGTTATTACAAACCCGGGGTTCCTGCATTTCCTCCAAAACAAAACCTGTTTTCTAAGTCGCTTCTCTGCTAAGGCTGCATCTACACTCCCCCTTGTGTCGGTAGAACGTATGTCGCTCAGGGGTGTGAAGAAGCCACCCCCCGAGTGAGACAAGTTACACCGACCTAAGTGCTGGTGTGGACAGTGCTCTGTCATTGATTTCCCTGCAGTAATAGGCTTCATCTCTCGCTCTGCAGAGCCAAGCCTCTCAAAGCCTTTCAAGGAATCCTCGGGTGCTTCAGGGGTGTCTGTGCTGAGGACAGCTGAATTAATGTGAACTGGCTGAGGCTTGGTTTTTCTCAGCTCAGGGCCCTGATTTATCTGGTGCTCTGGGTAGTTCCCCTGATCACACTTCCTCAGGCTCTTCCTTGAGAGGAGATTTATCATGGGAATTACGCGGAGAGGAATGATCCTGGGGAACTCAGTGCCGAGCCTCCCAAATCTGCACCTTTGTCTTTGTTTAATGAACAGATGGAAGATCAAAGCATTGTATTCAATCCTTGAAGTGTCCATCCCATTTCTGTGCACAGTGGACTTGAAAAGTTGTCCTTCTTCGTCTGTACACCACACGTGTCCATTTTAAATCAAAAGAAGCATAATGAGCCATGGGCTACTTCCCTATGACACAGAGGGTCACAAACATGGTAGTGAAGAGGACAGATTACTAAGTAATCCCAGTGGGTTTCAGCCCCGTAGGATCACCTGGAAGGATTTTTCCTTCCTTTCAAAAGGGCAGAACCCAAACCCTATTCAGAAGATGCAGGGAATCTTACAGTAAATTCTTCCCACATGGTCCCCTCTGTAAAGCCAGTCTGTCAGAGCTTGCCTTAGCACAAGAAAATAATGCCAGGCAGTGGTAAGCACACAAACAAGATTTATTTACGAGAGGGAAAAGGACTAGGCTAGGATAGAGAAGGGGTGGATTAACAAAACTTGAACTCTGGAAGTGCTCCAGTCTCCCAAACAATTACACCCAAGAGGTCATGTTGATGTTCTCTCTCCCCTCTCTTGCAGGGACAGCGATGGACGGCTGCTGCTCTCTTGACATTGGACGTCAGGGAGGGACTCCATGATGGACACAGGAACGGGTGAGTAGACCTAACTAAAAACCCTCCCTATCCCTCTTTGCGTCGTCTCTGCCTGGATGTTAGACCCTATCTACGCGGATTCAATCCGTGCGTGGGAGTGTGCTTCCCAACCCAAACTAATAGAGGAAATGGCTAAAGGTCACCAGATTCTTTTCCCAAGTTCAAGATGGCCACCTGACAGATAACCCAAAAGGTACATGCCTTTCTTCCCTTCTTTTAGGAAAATTTGGCAGGGGCAAGCAGCATTTTACACACCCAGAGACTGGATTTGACCAATCAGGGTTCGTTGCGGGGCATGGTGACCCACGCAGAAGGGGGTTGTATATCCCCTCTGAGAACTCCTCCCTGTGTCCTCTACCAATTGAAGTGGGCGTCAGCCCCGTAGGACCGCCCCGAGAGGGGATTTGACCAAAGAAGGGAAGTGCTGCAGTGGAGTGACCTGCCCGCAACAGGATCCCGTGGTCCCTCTAAAACGTCCCCACACCACCCTCAAGCAGTTGGCGAGGGTTTCACTCCCACCTTAGGCCATCTCGGAAGGGAAATGTGTACCAATCCAGAACAGGTATAGCCCGAAGGTCTAGGCCACAGTTTCTTCAAAAGACATCCTTGGAATGAGATGGGCTCTTCCCCGCAGTGTTGTGTTGCGACTTCCCGGACGATGCTGCCAGCCACGCAAACATGGAGCTCCAGAGATCGGCGGCTTCTGGCCTAGACCTTCGGGCACTGCCTAGTCTGATCGTTACGTTTCCCTTCTGGGATGGCCTAAAGCGTGTGTGCGAAACCCTGACTGATTAGCAGAGAACGGTGCGGGGATTTCATGGAGGGGTGATGGACCCCTCTTGCGGGCAGGTCACCCCACCATGGCACTTACCCTGTTTGGTGAAATCCCCTCTCTGGTGGGTCCTAAGGGGCTGAGGCCACCCCAAGTGGGAGGAGCTCTTGGAGGGTCACGTGACCCACTTCCGGATGGGTCACTCTACCCCAGAACATTCCCCAATTGCTCAAATCCATTCCTGAGGCAGGTGCATGGAGATAAAACACCCCCAGATTGGTAAAGGAGTGGGAGGATCTCTTAGAGGGGTCACATGCCACTCCTTGTTTCGACTCCCGTTTGCATCTTGACCCCAAAAGTCTTCTGTCATGGGGTCGGTCTCATGGTGACAGATGAGCGATGTCTGAGGAGTGAAGGGGCGAGGTCCCATGGCTGACATCAAATAACTTCCCTAAGCCTCAGGGTAGTTTGGCCAAATGCCCAGTGTCAAAATGACTGCCCTCCCACGCAGTGTGTGTGTCCCAACACCCAGAGTCCGTGCGGACACCCTCTCCGTCGGGGCTGTGTGGCCCAGCGACCAGAGTCCGTGCGGCCGCCCTCTCCGTCGGGGCTGTGTGGCCCAGCGACCAGAGTCCGTGCGGCCGCCCCCTCCGTCGGGCTGTGTAGCCCAGCGACCAGAGTCCGTGCGGCCGCCCGCTCCGTCGGGGCTGTGTGGCCCAGCGACCAGAGTCCGTGCGGCCGTCCTCTCCGTCGGGGCTGTGTGGCCCAGCGACCAGAGTCCGTGCGGCCGCCCTCTCCGTCGGGGCTGTGTGGCCCAGCGACCAGAGTCCGTGCGCCCGCCCGCTCCGTCGGGGCTGTGTGGCCCAGCGACCAGAGTCCGTGCGGCCGCCCCCTCCGTTGGGGCTGTGTGGCCCAGCGACCAGAGTCCGTGCGGCCGCCCCCTCCGTCGGGCTGTGTGGCCCAGCGACCAGAGTCCGTGCGGCCGTCCTCTCCGTCAGAGCTGTGTGGCCCAGCGACGAGAGTCCGTGCGGCCGCCCTCTCCGTCGGGGCTGTGTGGCCCAGCGACCAGAGTCCGTGCGGCCCTCCTCTCCGTCGGGGTTGTGTGGCCCAGCGACCAGAGTCCGTGCGGCCCTCCTCTCCGTCGGGGCTGTGTGGCCCAGCGACCAGAGTCCGTGCGGCCGCCCTCTCCGTAGGGGCTGTGTGGCCCAGCGACCAGAGTCCGTGCGGCCCTCCTCTCCGTCGGGGCTGTGTGTCCCAGCGACCAGGGTCCGTGCGGCCGCCCGCTCCGTCGGGGCTGTGTGGCTCAACGCTTAGAGTCCATATGTCTATCCTGTCTCTTACGCCCGTGTGGCCCGATAGCAACGGACAATATGGCTACTCTCTCCCTCAATGCTGTGTGGCCCAACGCCCGGAGTCAGTGTAGCTGCCCTTCACTGCAGGGCTGTTTGGCTGAGAGTTCAGAGGCAAGATGGTTGCCCCTCCTCTTGGGGCTGTGCAGTCTAGTGGGTCAATGGGGACGTGGGCAGCCACCAAAGGATGGATGGCAGCCAGGGCAGGTGGACCCAGGCCCTCGTTACTCCACCGGCTCCTCGCCCAGGGCCTCGTCCGTGGCCAATGTGTTTGCCATTGAGTCAGTGGGGATCCAGCACTGCGGATGACAGTGGCTAGTTCACCCAGGTTACTTCCTTGGAGATGTCTCTAGGCCATGGGCTGGGGGTCTCTGGGTTCCCGGCGTGGGAAACTCCCAGAGTCTCCGATCTCCCTTGCATGTCTGCAGGCCCCCAGGGACGTGGCTGGGTCTCGGCACCTCAGAGCTCTGCAGTCAGGGGCTTGAGCTACTTCTGGACTGGAGCCTACAGTGTGCATTCTCCATTTTCAGCGGTCTGCCTAGCGTGAGCTGAGCTGCTCCCTTACACTCTGGTGCTCCAGTTGGAGCATGTCCGGCAGGGCTGGGGAGGGACTTGGCTTTCTCCACCTAGACTTTGGGGTTCTGTGTGGCTGGTTCAGCCCGGCACATGCTGCTCAGCCTCTTCTGTCTCCTCCTTCCCATGCAAAGCTGCTTTGCCATCTCACAAGAGATGGGATCAGTGGTGGGCTCAATTGGCTCCTGTTGGCCTCTCGATGTCTGGAAGAGGGAGAAAGGGCAGGAACCCAAATGAGAAGAACAAAACCTTCAAGCAGGGTAGTTTTCCACAGCACAACCCCACCCTACTTTGCTGATGCTCATTGGCAACTTCCCTGAGAGCTGGCATTTCTTAAAGAGAGCACCCAACCCCCCGCAACCTCTGCTACCCTGTGGGCTGGCAATGGTAAAAGGGAGTCTGGGAGAATTTCTCCTCTCTCCACCTGGCTCTGATGAGTGAGGGAACCACATGCGAGAAGCTGTGTGAATGTAGGGCTCTGTGCAGTGGGATGAGATGTCCTCCATTGTGCCCAAAGGTGGGGTTGTCCTGCCTTTGCAGTGACTTCCTTCTAGTGAGAGAGATTTCAGAGATCAGCTCCGGGGTTCTGCCCTGTACCAGTGTGTGGGAATGGGGCAGAAGTGGGGCAATGGTGCACTCAGGAAAGGAGTAGGGCTAAGGGGGGCCCAGGCTGCAGCCACTAAACCCCTGCGTGCTGCGTTGCGGCCGGGCCGGCTCCGCCTGGCTGGGGTGGGGGTGAGGAGGCTCCGCACGTTGCCGTTCCTAATCCCCGCCAGCCACGTCACCACGACGAGCACCACACCGGGAACCTCTGTCCCGGGGGCTGATCCTGCCTGTAGGCTCTGCCCCCCCACAGCTCCCATTGGCCGGGGATTGTTAATCCGGCCCTTGCCCTATTCCCCAGCCTGTTCCAATCCTGCTCTTGACTCCTGACTCCGGCTCCAACCCTTGGCTCCCCTCGGCTCGGCCTCCACCACTCTGAGCACGAGGCCCCAGAGCCACTGCTCCAACCACTGGGCCCAACCAGCCGTGCTTTGGCCTCTGACACCAGCGCTATGGAGGAGTCGTTCACCTCACTGCTTTCCATGTGTATGGCCCTGCCTTGGTCAGTGCTGGTTTTCATCTGCCATGGTGCTGCCCAGTGACATGGCTTTCTTAGATCCCTTTGAGCTTCTTCCAAGTCTTCTCTAGGCCCGACTAATGAACATAATTTTGGGTCATCTGCTGTTATCCACCTCGTTGTTCAGTCCCGGTTCCAAACATAAGGACATAAGAAAGGCCACAACAAAGGTCCATCTAGCCCAGTATCCTGTCTTCTGACAGTGGCCAATGCCAGGTGCCCCAGAGGGAATGAAGGGACAGGCAATCATCTAGTCATCAGTCCCCTGTCCCGCATTCCCAGCTTCTGGCAAACAGAGGCCAGGGACACCAAAAAGTTGAGAAGCGTCTGTTGTATTTACCATAGCAGGACAAAGAGCTCGTCTGTGTCGGTCCCGGTTCCCTAGTCAAATGCAGAACCCGACACGAGATTTCCAAGCTTCTGCAACCATTTATAATATCTGTTGAGGATGTACCATGTGGTCCTGTCTGATTTCAAAGGCACTTCGTGAAAAGCTGAAACCAAGAGGAAATGGGTTGAAAACCCCGTGATGCTGATGTGACTGGTACCTAGGAAACCTCCACTTCCGATGGCCATTGCACCCTGCTATTAGCTCCCCAAGAGTCTAAGGGCACAAGAACAACAACTCTGCTCCTCCCAAAATAGCCCTGGACAGAGAGGAGACCCCATTCTTGCCTAACTTCCCCCTCTGCTGGCAGACACTCCTCCACACACCCGCACACACAGACGGTTGGGGGCACTTGTTCTTTGGATGGAACAGGAAAGTGACAGCGGCAGCCACATTAAACCATACAACATTTAGGCCGAGATCCACAAAGGGATTTCGGCTCCTAACGTCTCCTGAAATCCTTTGTGGCCCTGTGCCTTCATTTCTGAAGAGCTCACAGGGAAAAGTGTTACCCATGTGCCCTCATGGGATTTCCTAGGAGCTGATAACCAATCTCGGAGTGAAGGTCCCTGGCCTGCAATCACTCCATTCCAGGGAGGGCAGGTGATGAATCTTTCCCTACAGAGGGGAACCGTCATCATCATCATCCTTAATACCAACAGCCCTTTTCAGTTGGGTCAGGCCTTCCTTTAGAGACTTTCTGACCTTGATGAAGACAGTCTCCCCACACAGCTCTAAGGCTATGTCTACACTAGGAGCTTGGGATGGAATTCCCCTGCTCCCATACACAGATTGTGGGACCACGATGAAAGCTGGCGTGACCATCCTTCTTCCTTCAACGCTGTCCTTAGACTGAGAGGGACACATTCAAAGCTGTGTTCAGGCCCTGTGCTGCACCCCTTTGCTTCCCACAGAGGGCCAAACACACAGAGGTATTTCCTTACCTTCATACAGGCGGGAGATGCCATCTTCATTCACTGTTTCAGACAACAAATCACAGTAATGGTGGATAGTATTTCCTAGACAAACAATGAATACAATGACAGGTTTCAGAGTAACAGCCATGTTAGTCTTTCTTTGCAAAAAGAAAAGGAGGACTTGTGGCACATTAGCGACTAACCAATTTATTTGAGCATAAGCTTTTGTGAGCTACAGCTCACTTCATCGGATGCATACCGTGGAAATGAAGCTCATGCTCAAATAAACTGGTTAGTCTCTAAGGTGCCACAAGTACTCCTTTTCTTTTTGCAATGAATACAATGGCTCTCATGGCTTTTCAGAACCTTTCCTGAAAACTGCTCATGATGCAGCCATTCTCCCAAGACACCTTTGGGAAATTCCAGACATTCCTTACATCTGTTCACAAAGCATATTCCAGAAAGCATCAGAGGCCCAGAAGTTACTGAGAGGCTGATTTCCAAAGGAGATTGAATTCACATCCTGCTGGTTTCCCCTAGGCTCAGCCAAAGAAGTGTTGTGGGCGGGGGAAGTTGGTGCAGTCGATTCAGCTAAGTTGCTCCCTTCATCTTGGAATACATGTTTATTCACACACACATGCACACACACACACACCCCGTTTTAGGATTCTGGTGCTGTTGGAGGGAACAGAGCAGCCGTCCAGAAAAGGGCTCTGAAGGAAGCATTGAGAAAAGATCAAGTGAATTTGCTCTGCTTACCAATGAATCGGGCTGCTGAATGTCTTATTGTTGTCTGTGAGCTTTCCAGGTACTGTAAGGCCTGGAACAGGAATTTGGGGATGTGGCTCTCGTTGTTCTGCATCTAGGAAGAAAGAAGGAAGAAATGCACAATATACAAATGACATGTTCTTCCCACAGCAAATAGTCCAGGAAAGCCAATGCATATAGCCAGGCCCTGGCAACCGCCAATATGAACCCATACACCAGAGCAGCACCCCTCTGAAGTTCCTATTGTGTTCTCCAGAACCTCAGCTTTCATTTGAAAAGACAAAAGTTTGAAGGTCGGAGAATTGTGGAGAAAAATGTCAACAATGTGAACGGATTGTAACTCCTGCTGAAATGAGCCAGCAGAGAGCCTGGAATGGAGTCCTGCAGCCCGACCGAAGCAGATGGGTACTCAGGGTGTGGAGTTAGAAAGGTCTTCCTCAAGTCCCCATTCAGCACTCTCAAGGCACAAGGAATTCACCTACCAAGCAGATCCAGACACACTTCAAGAGCTGTGAGGAGCCATCCCAGGCCAAGCTGTGGGAGAGGGTCTTCAAATGAGCCCACCTGAGGAACACTGCGCAGCGGAAGAGCGTCAGTTTACATGACTGCAAGAGAAGAGGAGACCAAGAGGGTTCTCCCTGAGAGAGGGATAGTCTGGGGGACATGGAACCTTCCCCGTCCCTTGTTCTCCTGCTTTTCCTGCCAGTGGAGATTCCTGTCATTTGTTCTCCACAGGAGTGTGCTGAGGAGAGGAAAGGGAGAGTTGGCTGGAGAGAGCCAGAGCCCTCCTGTCCTTTGGATGGTTTGGGGTGGTTGCCCAGGGCCCCGTGCTTTGGGGGGCCCTGCACTTCAGGGGGACGCAGGCCCTGGGCCGTGCCGGGGCCAGCAGCAGTACTCCCGGATCCGCTACGCTATGCCCCACCTCTTTCCCAGAAGAAGGCTTTTCTTCCCAATAGTGCTGTGTGCTGTGAGGATGGATGAGGCGCTTGGCTCCAGCATGGAGTGAAGCAGGGAGGAGAAGACTCTGCTTGGGAAAGGGGCTCTGGCGATGACTGGAGTGGGGGCCCCAGGAGATACTGGCTCTTTGCTCTTCAGGCAATAATGACCGTGGCACTTACCAGTTTCACACTCTCGTCCTGGTCTTCAAGATGCAGCAGCAGGGGGAGCAAGCAGTGGATGATTTCCTGCTGCACGAAGGGTTTGTCGGGGTCCTGCACCCTGCTCACCACGTTGCCAAGCAGTACAATGGCAGCTGAGCGCACACTGCCCTTCTCCTGGCAATGACACACAGGGGGTGGGGACCCCCGGTTAAAGCCAGGCAGCATCAGAGCAGAACGCCACTGAGTGGTGATGCGCCCGCTGCTCCGGTCCCCCTGTGTGAACGACCTGGGCTGGCGGGAGCAGGGAGGCCACCAGGCCAGCGCCATAGACATCTTGTGCAGGCCTGAGACCCTGTGCGGGACAGTGCAGCCCAGGGTGTCCCAGAGGCAGTTTCTGTCTGGAGAGCACAGAATCCTAGAACCCGAGAAGATGAGGGGAGAGGGCAGGCAGGCTGCTGGAGACTGGTGTGGGGAAGGGGAGAAGCAGCTGCTGGAGCCTGGCAGGGACTGGCTGCTCCAAAAGACAGCATTTCTTTGGCTCTTGGGTGCCCCTGAGAGCCGGGCCATTCCCGACCCACCTCTTTCCTGCTGAGAATCTCCACCTCTTTGGGGGCCTGTGTTCTCCAGACAGCTGGTCATCTGCCCAGTGCCAGGCCCCCTCTCCCCCAGGCCAGGCTGCAGCAGGGGCTGGGAGCATGGCACTGAGGCTGAGCTTTGGAGAGAAGAGCTCTGACAGTGGTGGCTCAGCAGGAGATTCCCCACCCATGGCGGGAGCACTCCTTGGAGGCTCCATGGCAGGCCTGAGGGGCGGGAGGAAGGGGATGGGGAGAGAGAGACAAGGGCATCACAGACAGCTGGAGCGGGGGAATGGGCTTCTTCTGCGGGTTCCAAGCCTTACGTCATCAATGAAGGGGCGAAGGCTGACAGCAATGTCCTGGGAGATGGAGCCAAGCCCCTCCCTGTTGAGGAGGTGGATGATATCTGCAGCTTTATGCATGGCCTCCATGACACGCCTTCCATCCCTGTCACAAAACATGGCCAGGATTGCTGGCAGCTGGGCCCGTAAGAATTGCACCTGCCGGAATGAAGAAGGCAGCTCAATACTATGCCAGGTGACAGCCTGGAGCACATGCTGGACCACTGCCACCGACGAGAAACCACGGAGGGCACAGCCCCCTAACGGGGCAGAAAGTCATTCTCCTGTCACTCTGTGCCAGTTGCTCACTGTCACCTTTGTCTTTGCTCACCCCGCCTCCCCCGTTGCATCCCATCTGCAATCAGGGCTCAGCTCACGGGAGCAGGGAGCATGGCATGCCTTGATTTGTTCCGAAAGCACCTCCACCATTTGAGGGCTGTGTTTTAAACAACAAGGCTTGTGTGTGGCTCTCCCTCTCATTTCTGAGCTATTTGATGGAGATTGGCTTCCTGGGTCCCCTGGGCAATCCCCGGCTCTCACCTTTTCTGGCTGGAACACAATACTGCCAAGGCCTCGCAGACTGAGCCTCCGTATGATGGAATTTGCATCTTTGGTCCAGTCCATGAGCTGTGCCTGGAGGGCTGATCTTGTCAGGATGGTGTCAATGGAAGGACTCTGGAGAAACTGGCAAGAGCCAAATGAAGATCAGGTTGAGGAGCAGAGGTCTTATTGTGGGGTCTGTTCCCTGGACAGTCGTCTTTCCCAAAGGGCCACTTCCTCCTATGCAAAGTCTCTGGTGAGTAGGGAGCCAATTGCTGCTGTTTCAGTTGGTTCCTTCCCCAAATTTAGACTAATGCACAAGTCACAAATAAGTCCCCAGGGAAAGGGGAATCTCCAGACCTCATTGAGTGCCATGGAGAGAGCCGTGGGGCAGAAGAAAAGCAGAACCCCAGGAAAAGGTGAGGAGAGAAGCATGGCCTTGGGGCACTGGAGAAACATGGCTTCTTGTCCCATAACCCCATCTGGGCACATCCAGCCAGGAGCAATCTCACCATGTCTCTCCCTCCCTCTCTTTGCCATGCCCCGCATCCATCCATGTGCGGAGAAGAGCTAGCTGGCGGTAGGGCTGCTAAGCTGCTGACAATGTAGCCTAGAGCTTACTGTCCTGAGCTGCTCTCCAGAAAGCCCACTTCTGCCTGTCAACTCATGAATCTCACCTCAGTGCAGAAAGCCAGGGCGATAGTTCTCTGCTCCTCCTCCTTCCCACTCTGGACGATGGTGATTGCCTCTCTGAAAACTGCAGGGAGCTGAGGGTTCTCAAACTCGATCATGGCTCTGGAACATGGAACAGAAAGTCCCTTTTGATTCTCAAGGGGGAGAGAGCGTTCAGCTCCAGTTGCTGGGCTGAGCTGGCAGCCTGGAACTGAGGACTATTTCACACGGAAATCCCATTCCCAAGAGAGACCCAAAGAAGAGGAAACGTTGAGCTCCTACCTTGCAATCAGGCCAACCCCCTGCGAGTAGTGATATCGGGAGGCTATCATGTCCCAACCCCGATGAAACTGGATGCTGGCAAATTCCTTCCAGTAGCCGGGCATGGAGAAAAGCGTCTTCACAGCCTCCACTGAGGTGCTAAAGACAAAAACAAACAAACAAACAGAGTGTCAAGCAATGAGATCCGCCCCAAGCATGGCAAATCTGCACAAGTCCTGAGACACCCAGCATGCTCAGCAGTAGCTAGCCTCCCCAAGGATCGATCCAGTGTGATACCCTGTCTACACTGCAGTTTCACTGACTTTGGAACCAGTTAGGGACACTGTAGCTTCTTCAAATGGTTGGTGTCATCACTCCCAATGGTTGAATACTTGATTCTTTACTGTGACAGGTAACAGGACTCAAGCGGGCATGTGGGTCCAGATCCTTTGTTGGTGGAATCGAGCAAAGCTCCATCAGTTTACGCCACCTGAGGTGTCTTCTGGCGCTCTCTCTTTCCCGTGCAGATGGAAGCCCCTAACTGTGCCCACAGAACCAGATGAACTGGTCCCTCTTCCTCCTGTCTGCCTGTGAGGCTGACGTCCTGCGGGGCCTGTCCCCATGTGGTGCCGGTGTGGCTCTGTCCGCGTTCGGGGAGAGAGGCCCACGGATTTGCTCAGCAGGCACTGATGAACGCACTGACCCTTTGGCGGGTGGCAGACGTGGATGGATGCACAAACATGGCTGCTGCCTGAGTGTGTAGGGAAAGCAGCTGGGCTGTGGACGGCGTCAGATGAGCGAGTGTGACTCACAAGAACGCACGGCTCTCAACCCTTTTCCCTCAAGAGAGACCTGCTCCCATCTGAGCCTGGGCTAACGACAGCACCCGAACAACTGATGGCCGTGAACAGCCCCCATGTGTTTAGCCCAACAAATCTGTTCTTCCTTTTCCTTTCAGGCATTACCTTAGGAGACTGAGGCAGCTGCATCCCTCCTCGGGGCTGGATGTCTGCCTGGCCATGTAGGTCCCTGGCAAGTGCTGATCCATCACGTACTGCACTTGCCTGACGCAGAGAATGAGCAGCTGGGGATACATTTGCAGGATGGCTTCTCGGTATCCCCGTAGGAAAAGGAGCTCATAAATGGTCTTCATTGCCTGGAGGGGGGAAAGAATTTCACTCAGCTCTCCCAATCTGCCACCTGTCCCCATTGCCATTCGCTATTGTCCCTTTGTCATGTCTCCTTTCCTCTCCAGCGTATTACAAAAGAGTATTGGCTTCTGAGAGGGGTGGGGACATTTGGAGGCTCCTGAACCTTCCCCCATTCCTGGAACGGAAGCAGGATGGAAAGATGAGAAGAGTCTGGATGATGTTATTCCCCATTATTTCTCTTTCTGGTGCAGAGCCTGTGCTTTGGCTTTCCAGCCATGACTGGAAGGGCTGAAACCATCCTGAGGAGATCCGTTCTCCTAGGCCCAGTGTTTCTGGCCCAGTCAAAAGTACTGGACTTCTCAGGATGCCATGTTGGGAAGATTTCTAGCCACAGTTTACAGAGCCAGATACTTGGAGACTTCCAAGAGACACCTGAACTGCACCTGTTCACTAAAGGGCCATCTGGAGCAGAAGACAACTGAGCCAGGGTACCAGCAGATAAACCACTTCAGATGTGTAACTTTGACCTGGGGGAAACTTTACTGACCCCTCTTTGGTTTGATTGGAAGTGGCGAGGACACACTAAGGCCTGGTCTACACTCCAGAGTTAGGTCAACGCAAGGCCGCTCACTCTGCATCCCCCTAAGGATGGAATTTCCTTCCCATCGTCAGAACTGCCCCTCGGTGCCAAATTCGTCACTCCACCTCCACACGTGGCAGAGAGTCCAGGTCGATGAAGTCAGGTCGATGCAGCGTCAGACCAGACACCGCGTCGCTTTCCTCAACTGGCTTTCAGGAGCCTTCCCACAATGCCCCACCCTGACCCTACAATCAAGACAAGCCCTTCTGGGGAGGAAGGGCACTGCCGACACGAGCAGCAAAGTGCGGACACACACCAGGGAGGGAATCGCTGTGGCGGCTGTCTGCCCATTTAAGTTAGGTCGGCTTCAATGTGTGGTGGAGCCATGGCCTGAAGGTAAGAAGAGGTGAAACTCGCACACACACACAGATGCACCATCTTCCCTGTGGTGGCGGGTTCGCAAGGTGACATCTCAAATCTCACTTACAGCCAGAGACACATGGCTGCTCGTCTCCTCCCGGCGTCTCTGCTGGAGCTTGTCCAGCAGCTGCTGCAGCACCTCCCTGGTGAGCTGTGGTTCTTCACCCAAGGCCTTCCACAACTCAATGGCACATCTGCAAATTCAGAAACACACGTCAGAGCTTTCCTGCTTGGCCATCTCTTGCCCTCCCCAGGGAGAGGCTTGGAATACCAGAGGAGACAGCCACTGGTGCAGGGAGGCTAAGGCAGGGCAAGTCCCTTCAGAGAAAGTTGTATTTATTCCTTTCCCCTAATGGGTTCTTGTTTCTAAAGCTAACCCACTCTTTCCAAGACAGTGAGCATGTACTGACCACAGAATGACCACCAAACTGTGACCCGCAGACTGCAAAATTCTGCTCTGTTACACTTGGGTCAGTCCCGAGAAACTTGCCTGACATAATTGGAGTTCCTCTGGCTCTTTGGGGCTATAACGGAGACCCAGCGCTTAGCAGCTCAATTCTACTGCAGTGTGGTGGACAGGGTCAGAGAGTGAGTCAGCACATGCCCTGATCTGAGAAGATTCAAGAGCTTGGAAGAGGAGATTGTAAAGCCCAATGTGACAGAGATGGAAGGAAAGTAGGACTGAAATCCCCCTCCTCCATTCTTGCGGATCTAAGTCCTGCTTGTCCCCACAGGCATCTGCAGAGGAAGACTGCAGATGGATCCAAAAGACTTCCAGTCATTTGACTTCCAAGTTTAGTGAGGAAGGTCTGACGTGGTGGTCAAGCCCTAGGACATTGAGAACTAGGTTGGACAACTCAAGAGCAAATGGCCTGGAAGCAAGGTCTTCCGGAAGCTTGACTGAACTTCTGTGCCAATGCTGCCGAGTTTCTGTAACTTCTGAGCACAGCCCCTGGAAAGCACTGTGGCTGTTTCAAGATATTCAGACTTAATTCAGAAAGGTTTACAAATCAAACACGCAAAGAAATCTGAAAACCAACACTGTATTCCTCTGATAACTGAATTGGGTAAGAAGTTCCATTTCTTTCCTGCTGCTCTTCAATTTGCTCTGCAGTGTGACACAAATTTCACTCAGGTCAGTGCAGAACTGCATTGCAGAAGATGCCAAGGAAAGCTGGACTTTTGACCTCTGGCTAGGGTTCAGTTGGGTTTCATGGCCCCGAGGAACACATGGGAGTTGTGTTACAAACCCCTCAGCTGGCTGACCCTTCCAAGTGATCAGCAATAACCAGCAGGACTGAAAGTTAACAATCTATTGAGGTGGAAAGAGGCACTCCCCCCTCTCAGAGCTATTAATGCTGGCTGTCTGCTCGCTGCACTGCATTTAGGCTCTGGTCATGTGGGGAGGATTTTTTTGTTGATTTTCTTTTCTTTTCTTTTGCATCAATAAGGACTGGAAATGTCTGTTTTAAGAGATTGACCTCTGTCCCACAGCTCCATAAGGATGAGTGCATTTTGTCACCAATTCCTCAGCCATGGAATAACTGGGGGGTCTGATGACAGGTAAGAATCCTGCACTGGTCTCCAGGGGATAGACAGGTGGGCCTCATGGGCCTTTTCCGTCTCTGCCTTCTCTCTTGCAGTAAGGAGCAGCCAGACCTCATGAGTCAGGGATGTTGAGTGAGCCCCCAAATCATTGAATGGCCCTGTACTGGATCTGAGAGGAAGTGGGGTGACCCATAGAAATCAGGACAATGCTGGAATTCTCCAGAAAAGTGGCATGTCTCCATCCCGGGGAGTGTAGGAGGACGGGTTGGCTCCTTAGTGGCTGGGCCTGGCCATCTCTTCTTCGTAAGCATGGACAGCTCTCTGCACAGCAGGAAACTCCCTCCAACTGTGTGAGCCCCACGGACCCCTCCCGGCCTGTGGCCTGTCACTAGGAGCAGGAAGAGAACAACTGGACTGAGGAGATAACAAAGCAGCTCCCTACCTGTGCGATGAGAGCGTGTGAGCCACACAGGTTAGAACCACGTCCTGGGGGTGGGAGCGAGCCAGCAAGGCCATGGCCCTGAGCACTGCTCTTCTGGCTCTGGGATCACAGCTGTTGTCGAGCCAGATTAAGATCCCTCCCACGATGTCTCCAACCTGGAAGTATGCCAGAAAGTTGAGGGATGGATTTCTCAATGAGTGGCCTCCTCCCAAGGAAGCCCTCCTGGAAGCCCTGCAAGCCTCCTCTGACCTCGGTTGCCTATCTTGGCTGCTCCCTAAGAGGTTTTGACAAGTCCAGGAACCCCAGTCTTCCTGAGGTCTGGGTGAGCACCTTCAAGCTCAAAAACACGCACAAAACCTTAGAGTGGGCACAGTCCTAACTCCCCTGATGTCCCAGGGCCTTCCCTGCCGTAGCAAACGGCTCTCAGCCCCGCTCTCAAGGGCTTCCCTCCAGGAGCCTTTCCTCCCTCCCTGCAACTTCCTTTTAGCTCTTTCTTGCACAATCCGTTCCTCCAGACCAGTGGTTCTCAACCTAGGTTCCACAGTGGGGCACATCCAATCCGACCTGTTTGTCCCTGAGGATGTCCCAAAGGGGCGCAGCTCTGTGCTGACCGGGCCACAGGTTGAGAAGCACTGCTCCAGACCCAGCTGGTTCTACCGATGTATCCCAGAGCCCATGGCAGAGATGGGAGGCAGGGCTAGTTGGGTGGGGCTAGCCAGCTCCCGGCCCCAGTCTCCTAAGTCCCCAGTCTCTAACCTCGGATTCATGCTATGCTAGAAGAGCAGTGCAGACAAGGTGACTTGGGCTGGAGCCCAGGCTCTGAAGCCACCCTCCTCCCCAGGCTTCAGAGATCAAGTTCCAGCCCCAGCCCAGAAGAGTCTGCATTGCTGTTTTGGCCCCTCAGTGCCAGCCCTGGGAGCCCAAGTCCATAGGGCCAGGCTTTCAGGCTCCTGCTGCAGAGTTTGCAACACAGGGAGCAGACCCTAAAGGGACAAGCCACCCCCTAGGACTCTTCTGTGAGGAATTGGTCATTGCTCTTTCCTCTCTCAAACAAGGAGCAGGAGCTCCAAGGCGGGTGGCTGGATTCTGTTGACCTGTTCTGCTAGCAGGAGTTAGAGCCCTGCACAAATCAATCTGCTGATTGAGGGGCCAATTGTTAACTTCCCGCTGGGACCTGTTGGAAAGAAGGAACTCGGGCAGAGACAGGGATGACCTGCAGGAAACCCTAGGAACAGGCAGGTTGGGGAGGAAGTTCAGGCTGAGGATTCTGTTCATTGATTAGTCTCAGAGTTTCCAGGAAAGCCAAATCCCAGGAAGGGAATAAGTCTGCACTTCCGCGCCACGTGCAGGCGGTCTTTGGAGAAGGGCTTGAATGTCGCCTATCCCCGTGGCCAAGCGATGAATGGCAAGGGGCTGAGCCAACCTTCCAATCCCATGCCAGTGTCCCAGGAATGGTTTCCGAGGAGAGGAACTTCTCCCATCCCCCTCTCTGCGCAGCATCCCCCTGCCCCATTGCGGGAGTCTCTTACTCTCTCCATCTTGTCTCCGTGGAGAGATACAATGGCCCTCAGCTCTTCCTCTGCGGCTCTAAATCTCTGCAGGGTGGGTGTTGTCAGACCCTTCACGGCTGCCATCAGCAGGGCATGGAGCGGGGCTGAGGAAGGGTGCTCCCTGGGGGTCTGCAAAGAACAGGGTCAAAGCCTGTTGGGATTGAGTATTTCCCTCGGGCAGCTGCCCTGGAACAGTCTGTCCCCGGGGGAGGCTGGCAGTGCCGAGGGAGCATGGAGACTCCGGCTGAGCCCTTTTCTTCAAAAGCCTCCCCAGGTGCTAAGGTTTCCTCAGCCTTTTGTCCCCTCTCTGGCCCCCTCTCCTGAGAAGAGACGGGAGCCTCTCGGGCAGTGCTGGGACCCCAAGGGCCGCCCCGTTTCCTCCCTCGCTAGCCCCTCCTCGCAGGAAACCCCGCTTTTGCTGAGAAAGCCTCAATGTCCTGCAAAGCCCATTCGAGTTGCTCCTTGAGTGTCGCCGAGGGTTCACTGGAGAACCTGCCCCATGTCCCATCCCACCCCGAGCGCCTGAGGAGATTGGCTCAGCAACTCTGGCAGCCCACAGTGTCTGCGAGGAAGGGACTGAGAATAGGGCCCAAACTGAAACGCCCTCTTCCTTCCCCCCCTAGCAGCGTGTGGGGCTGCCAGAAAACAGGCAGGAATCGCCGTCAGGACAGAAAGTAACTGAGACTGAAGAAGCAAGTTTGCCTGGCTGAAGAGAAGCCCAAAGCCTGGGCCTCTGGGGCCAGAGCCCTGGGGGTGAGAACTCACTGGGCACAATGTTACTCCAGGGGGCCTGGTTCCAGGGTCACCTCAACCCAGGGCCTGGGGTGCTGGAGGCCTTTGCCCTGGTGTCTCAGGGCAACCCCTGGGGATTATTGCAGCTGGCCTGCATGGCGCTGGATTAGCACCGTCTGTCCTGGTTGCCAACAGCTGAGGGGTAGCTCAGTGGTGTGAGCATTCGCTAAACCCAGGGTTGTGAGTTCAATCCTTGAGGGGACCATTTCGAGATCTCGGGTAAAAATTGGGGTTTGGTCCTGCTTTGAGCAAGGGGGTGGACTGGATGACCTCTTGAGGTCCCTTCCAACCCTGATATTCTAGGATGCAGTAGAGCACAGCGGAGTAGCACACTCGCCTCCATACTCCAGACCCCCGGCGGGTCAGAAGCTCCCAGAATTGCAGCCTTTTGTATGTGCTGCAGGGTGCTCTGTCCCGAAGAGGAAGAGTTACAAAGGTGTCTAGAGGCTTTTGTAACTCGGACAGAGCCCAGATGTTGGCAGGCGGGAGGGAACCTGGGACCTCTGGAGCTTAGTGCAGGAGCCTCGACCACAGGAGCGAAAAGCCAAGAGGCTGTTAGCTAAGGCTCTAGAGCAGACTCCTTTTCTCTGTGTCTCAAAGTGGTCCTGGTGCCACGAGATGGGCCAGAACCCCACAGCCAGGACATATGTGGGTTCCCCCGACCAGGGCAGGGATGGGCCTGGTCTGGTTTTCAGCCGTGCCTGTGTGCCATGGAAAGTGCATCAGAATCAGGCACCTGAGTCAGGCACTTCTGCCAATCCCACAAAGCACCTCTGGACTTCTTTAGGTGTCTAAACCCCTTTGTCAAAGCGGGCCTCGTTCAAGCGACCCAGATAAAGACTGGCTGGAGTTGATCACCCTTGACGAGTGTTTCTTTTCAGCCCCTGGGAGATATTCCTACACACAGCAAGGGATGCTTTCCATGAGCACGGCCACACAGCACCATTACCATCGTCATATGGGAGCTGCTTGTTAATGAGGGGCTGGGAGTGCGCTCTTCTTCCTGCTCTTCTGGGCTTCCTTTTTCCCACTTCCCCTTCGTGTCAGACGGCTCCTTCTTCGTCCCTGCAGCAGAAAGAAACATTCTTAACATTTTGCTTTTCCATGTCTTCCCCCCGGTTTACAGAGGATGGAAGTTGGGCCCAGAGCCCTGAAGCGAATTGCCCAGGGTCAGACTGAAGGTTGTTGGCAGAGCTCAGCAGAGAACTCTGCTCTCCTGACTCCTAGCTGGGGGCTTTAACCACACGAGGCTTCCTCTTCCCTCGGGGCCAGTTTCTTTTCAATGGTGTCCTCTACTCTTCCCCTCCCCTTGCACCCCTTTCCTGTCAGTGATGGGCACCTGGCCTCCTTTTGCATTGAACCCCCCAAGAAGGAATGACTCAGCTCTGGTACGGTTCCCAGCTGTGACCTGCTGAGACCTCTGGAGCATTTTCTTGAGGAAAGGGACCCAATCCAGGAGAAAAGAAAGGATTTCCTCCAACGTCCAGCCTCTCTCTTCTCCTTCCAGCCTGGAACAATGTTAGTCGTCCCCACCCCACCGTGCCAGATCCCCAGAGGGGGGTGACCTGACATTGTCAGCTCTCCCCACCTCAGCCATGGACCTCTGCCACCCTCTAAATGGATTCCAGAGCTGGAGGTACCCATCACTGTCCCATGAGATGGCCCTGATGTCGAGGCTTGTCAAGTGACTGGTGTGAGTGTTCCTCACATGCTCCTTGCGAACCATGTGGATTGAACCATCTCACCTGTAAGATCCGCTTTGACTTTGTGTGTTGTCTCCTGCAGCTTCACCTCCTCTCCCTCCACCTGGGTCTCCGCTGCTTTCTTCTTCAGGGACAAGTGCGTCCACCTTCTTGGAGAGGAAGCTGTTCTCTCCTCACTGCTCTCTGCCATCGAGTTGTGGGATTGGCAACAGACACAGAGTCTTTTCATGATGGTCCATGAGCATTTTCTTCCCTGGGGTTTCTCTGGCAAGGCCTGTTCTTGGGGGCTGAGGCCAGAGCATGCCTCCATGGCTGCAGGTTGGACGAGCACTTTGTGCACGTGGATCTCTCTGTGCTCCCGAGAGGTGAGTCTTTGGAAAAAGGAACGAAGCCTGGAATAGAAAGAAGGAGGAAATGGGTTTTTCTGTCCTTCTCGAAAGGAAGGGAATTAGTTTGCCCAGGATTCCCAGATCCACGAGAGTCTTTTGAAGCCATCTGCTCCTCTAATAGCCAGGACTGGTTGCTGCAACCAAGAAGGTAAGCAACACAAGACCGCCCAGACTGGGTCACACCAAAGGTCCATTGAGCCCAGTACGCTGTCTTCTGACAGTAGCCAGTGGTGTGTGCCCCAGAAGGAATGAATAGGGAATCATCAAGCGATCCATTCCTGTTGCTCATTCCTGGCACCTGGCAAACAGAGGCTAGGGATAGAAAGAGCAAAAGGTCAGTTTCTATGTTCTTTGCCTGGGCCTAGTTGCAAAAATGCTTCCTTCTTAACCCCACTCCTTTGTGCACAGAATGTTGGGACTCTGGGAACAGATCGGGCCAAGCTGCAAACCAAGAAAGCTCTGTTCCCAGAGAAGCCAGGAAAAGGAAGAAAAGATTGTCATCTCGAGGGTTTGAGGGTCTGGAAGGATGAATTAGCAGCTGCAAATATGTTGACTTCTTCTCAACTATTTGAAAATTTGGAATGTATTAGCATGGGGGAAAGAATCAGTCAACTTGAAATGAAGAATGACCCATATTATTTCCAACATCCAGTCAGAAGTTAGGCCTCCAAAACAAGGACAAAGAAATCACAGCGAGACCCATGACAAATGTAGGCGACAGTTGATTGAAACCCCTTTCCTGGAAAGGAATTGCGGGGCGGGGGGGATCGACACATCTCTTTTCTCTAGCCCAAGGGGGTAGAGTAGAATTTGTAGAGAGTTTTGAGATCTATCGCCAGGAGATTCTTTCTGAGAGAACTACCAAGATGACAGCCAGGGGATGGGAGTGGAGCTGTATCACTTTCAATATCTAAGATTAATTTCTTCTGCATTATTTGAGCTCATTTATGTGCATTTCAATCCTGTAAATTCTGAGATCGATATTCTCTCAATACACATTTCTTTGGCAGTCATGACAGGAGACAAAGGGTTTCTATTCCCAACTTGAAGGCAAGGAGTGCATTAGGGGCAACTCCAAGGGAAAGACGATTGATGGAGATCTCAATCTAAATTCTACACGAGTTTTGTTATCTTCCCTTTTGGTTCGATCCCTGGAAATTCCCCCCGACTAGTCTGCCGAAAGATAAAATCATCTAAATCTGCCTCCAAAGAACCTGACCGGCTGAAGCAGGAGGAGACCTGAGAGATGGCCACATTCAAATCAAAAGGGAACGCTGAGACCTGCCTGTTGCCACACCCGCCCCCACCCGTCCCGAGGAGAAGGAGGCACCGACCTGTCGTGTGCGATCTAATGAGCAGGGAAAGAATCTGGGAATTACCTTCTGTAAAAACTCATCCTTTTGTTCCTCAAACACCTGTGGAAATAGCTGATTCAAGAAGTTGCTGACAGAGGGATGGTCCGCGTCTCTCAGCAGCTCCTTGGGTCACCAGCCGTTGTCAACCAAGCCAGTTGGCAGACTGACGGCAGGGCAAGAATGCTGACACCGAACACTCTTTGCTGTTGGCCTCCGTGACATCACAATCAGCTTGTGCATAAACACACACAGACCGCACCCAGAGAGACACACCCCCACTGAGCAACTCCCCACCCTCCTTCCCAGCACTTCCTGCCCACCCCAGAACAGCTGTTTCATGGAATTGAGGATGCTCCAGGAGGGTCGGTTCGGGGCGGGGACATGGCATACTTGGGGCAGTGCATGGGATTCTTCTCTCCTAAGTGCAGGGCTCAGCACTTGTCCTTGCTGAACCTCATCAGATTTCTTTTGGCCCAATCCTCTAATTGGTCTGGGTCACTCTGAACCCTATCCCGACCCTCCAGCGTATCTCCCTCTCCCCCCAGCTTGGTGTCATCTGCGAACTTGCTGAGGGTGCAATCCATCCCATCCTCCAGATCATGCACGAAGATGGTGAAGAAAACCGGCCCCAGAGTGACCCGTGGGGAAGCGGGGGAGGGGGTGGAGGAGAGGAGGCAGACGGTGAGTGGCAGGGACCCCACAGAGGGGGGTGCAGTGGAGGAGAGGGGGAAATCATCCAGGCAGCGGTGGGCAGTGTGGGCTGGGAGAAGGGGCGAGGCAGATACAGGAAGAGATGGAGCACAGGCGGGGCACTGGGGCCAAGGCACCCGGGGCCTGGTCATCGTTGGCACCTGGAGAGGAGAGGAGAGAGAGAGACAGAGACAGAGACAGAGTGTGTGTGATGGCCAACATACTAGAGGAGAGACAGAGAAAAACATGGTAGGATAGCAAGCAACTCACCTCCTGGAGTCATCTGTGATGAAGCGGGACTTCATGTTTCCTCTGAATTGTGTGGGGGTGCCTCAGTTTCCCCTATGCAGTTCTTAAGGATCTAGGGGGTGAGGTAAGGGTGTATGATCGTTGCAGAGCTCTGGAGGGCAGGTGTGTGCAGGGGTCTGGACACAGAGAATGGCCGACACCCTCTTTCCTGGCACCTGATGCCCTGGGCCCTTCCACCCTGTGAGGTGAGAGCTGAAGGTAACAAAGGAATGGGGTCCCCTCCTGGCCGGGGACAGGGACAAAGCCCAGAGGAGGAGGGGCTGGGGGGAGTTTCAGTTGGGGGCTGGCTGGAGACATGGAGTGAAGGGCAGACGGGGTTGTCTGGCTCACTGCTCCCCCCCAAAATGGACCCGGCTGAGGGGTCCTGTTCTCTGCGCCTACAAGCTCTGTGTTAGACCATGTCCCTGTCGTCTAATAAACCTCTGTTTTCCTGGCTGGCTGAGAGTCCCGTCTGACTGCGGAGTTGGGGGGCAGGACCCTCTGCCCCCCCCAGGACCCCGCCTGGGCGGACTGGCTGTGGGAAGCGCAGGGAGGGGCAGAGGAGGCTGAAGGCTCCGAGGTCAGAGCCAGGAAGGTGGAGCCGGGGGAGCTGTGTGTCCTGCAGACAGGCTGCTCCCCGAGAGGAGACTTCCCCAGAGCCCTGCCTGGCTTCCTGGGGAGCAGTCCCAGAGCATCGCCCGGGGACCCCGGGACATCCTCCTCCTCGATGAAACCTTCTGCTGTGTGACGTGTTGTGTGTGTCGTGTTGCATGTGTCGTGTGACGTGTTGTGAGTGTGACTTGTGTGTCGTTTTGTGTGTGTGAGACGTGTTTATGTGTGCGTGTTGTGGTCCATGTTGAGTGTGTGTGTGCCATGTTGTATGCCGTGTTGTGTGCATGTGACAATGTGTGTCGTTTGTGTGCCGTTTTGTGGGCATGTGGTGTGTCTCGGTGTCGTGTTGTGTGAGATTTTTGTGTCTCGTGTTGTGTGCCTTTTTGTGTGTCTTGTGTCGTGTTGTCTGTGTGTGTGTCGTGTTGTGTGTGGGTGTGTGATATTTTGTGTGCGATGTTTTGTGCATCGTGTTGTGTGTGTGTCACATGTGCCATTTTGTGTGTCATGTGAGGTGTAGTGTGTTGCATTGTGTGTGGGTGTCGGGGTCGTGTGTGATTTCTGTGTCACGTTGTCTGCCGTTTTGTGCCTCGCCTCGTTTGTGTGTGTGTATGTGTCGGTGTCGTGTATTGTGTGTGATTTTTGTGTGTCGTATTGTGTGCTGTTTTGTGTGTCATTTTATTTGTGTGTCATGTTGTTTGTGTGTGTCGGTGTCCTGTGTTGTGTGTGTGTGAGAGACGTGTTTCTGTATGTGTGACGTGTTCTCTCTGTGAGTGTCGTCTGTCGTTTTTTGTGTGTGTGATCTTTTGTGTGTGATGTGTGTGTTGTCTTGGGTGGCCACACAGGGTAATGCACAAAGCATTCCCCTCATGGAGGAAGAGTGACACAATGTGGCCACTCAGGAGTAACACACAAACAATCCCTCCCTCACCCCCCGCCCCGGAGCAACAGTGATGTGTGTGGCCAACTCAGGTCATGCACAAACCATTTCCCTCACAGAGCAACAGCGTCCCCGGGTGGCCCCTCAGGGTATTGCACAAACCATTTCGATCATGGAGCAACAGTGACACCAGGTGGCCAATCCAGATAATGCACAAACCATTTCCCTCACAGAGCAACAGTGACACCGGGTGGCTAATCCAGGTACTGCACAAAGCATTTCCCTCACGGAGCAACAGTGACACTCGGTGGTCACTCAGGGTAATGCACAAATAATTTCACTAACGGAGCAACAGTGACACCAGGTGGCCAGTCAGTGAAATGCACAAATCATTTCCCTCCTGGCCCAACAGTGACAGTGGGTGGCCAATTCAGGTCATGCTCAAATCATTTCCCTCATGGAGCAACAGTGACACCGGCGGCCCCTTGGAGTAACACACAAATCATTTCCTCCCAGAGCACCCGTTGCACAAACTGAGTTTAATAATAATAATAATAAACAAAAAATAGTTTCACTAGAAAAGGCAGATTTTCAGTGATTATAAGGGATAGCAAACAGAAGAAGGCAGATTACTAAGCAAATACAAATACACACACATACTAAGCCTAAGATCTTAAAGAGACTGGATTCAAGAAGTCATTTCCCATCCTAAATGTCTTTTGGCAACTTGAAGAGTTTCTGTAGCTTAGACTTCCCGTTGTTTCTCTTTACAGACTAGACTCCTGTCTTAGTCTGGACTCCCCCCTTCTCATTTCCTTTGTCTCTTCAGGTACTTTCAGCAGCCTTTCTACTGCCCTGCATGATTTTCGTCCGCTCCAACTTTTCCATGGCTCCCGAGACCTCACCTGTGGGAATGCACACCTACCCGTGTCCTACAAAGGGAAACGGCACCAGGAGAGCAGAGGAGAGAGAGACTGAGAAAGTTGGCCAACACACAAGAGAAGAGAGAAGAATATGGGAGGAAGGCAAGCAACTCACCAGCTGGAGTCATCCTCCTAGATGCCACCTTCTCCTGCGAAGGAGACACCAGATTTCCTGGCCAGAGAAATGAGCAGCCCCTGAAAATGGGGACCTTGTCTCTCTCCTAACCACAGCTGGTCAGGAACCTTTTCTTACAAACCCAGCCCCAGCTAATGGGGAGTCCCTAACTGGAGCCAGGCCGGCCGTAAGCAAAGCCTTAACCAAACCAGACACTTATCTCACTGACATTCGCGACTGCTCCGCTGCCAACCGGACGACTCCTGGCTGCATCAACAGCGTTCGTGGGCTCACCACTCTCGCTCGCTTTCCATCCGATGAGGGGAGTCAACTGTTTGTACTAAACCCAGACCAAGGAGGAAAAACAAAGAAGTTACCATCTCAGTGGGCCACATCGCGTAGGCTATCATTATACAATGCTCCATTGGTGCTGGAAATCTTGCCTTCATCCGCGCATCGGCCCCACATGATGAACCGAGACAGAGTTAACCCCGACAGTCACCGCTCCACGCTCGCACCCACTGCCCGGCATGATTTTCCTCCACTCCAACTTCTCCATGGCTCCCGAGACCTCACCTGTGGGAATGCACACCTACCTGTGTCCTGTGAAGGGACACGGCACGAGGAGAGAAGAGGAGAGAAGAGAGAGAGAGAGAGTTGGCGAACACACGAGAGAAGACAGAGAAACATGAGAGCAAGGCAAGCCACTCACCACCTGGAGTCATCCTCTTGGATCCAACCTTCAGCTGCAGAGGAGACACCGTTCCTGACCAGAGAAACGAGCAGCCTCTGAAAATGGGACCTTTTCTCCCTCATAACCACAGCTGATCAGGAACCTTTTCTTACTGTCAAAGTTTGACTCAGACTCACAATTTATCAGACCACTCTGTTTTATTAGCAAAGCTGCTCTGCTAATACATTTAGAAGTGAGCCCCCGAGTGGGGCTTGTGTCTCTTAATTTATACAGCTTGCTGGAGAACAAGTTACAGAGAAGTTACAGACAAAAGAAGAAAAAGATTTTAGTCACCACCCTTCGAGATCCCTGAGACCAGTCACGTATCTTCAATTACCTGCCACCCTTAACAATCTCCTTTAACAGCTTCCAGTTAACTTAACTAATTGCCCTTCACACCTTCCATTCTGATGCCTGCTTCTTAGATGTGCTGGCTCTATCTTAATTGCTTCTCCATTCAATAGTAACTGTCCCTACGTGTGCTCCCTCAGATACTTTGTAACATGTTTTGGCATGCCCTCTCATATACAATGTATCCAGCATGTCCCCTTATACAACGTTATACTTATACAATGTTATACTTCCACAATCCCTCCTTTTGGTCAAGGCTACGCCCTTGACCAATGACTTACTGGATTCCATACATCAATCGTTCTTTTTCATTACTTTCACTGGTGACATTTAACAACATTAGATTTGCACTCTGGTTAGGGGTAACCTGATGGATGGTGTATCTTGTGCAGTTTTGGATACAACAAGAAATCAATTGAAAACACACAAAGATTATTAGAATTCCAAATAGGATAGTCAGGATTCCTTGAAACAACCACTTTCCCAGACTAGAGAAATTGAATAAGTTACTTATCCATTTCCACAAGGAACTTGGTTCTTCGTGGGGAAGGTATGCAATTTGCTCCAGATGGCTAGCACGATTTATTACCTCATTAGTATTATCAGGTATGTATACACAGCTTTCTGTTCCAATTAGAGCACAGGTCCCTCCTTTGGCTGCCAGTATTATATCTAATGCCCGACGGTTTTGGAGGGCCACTTGTCGGACCGCTCCTGCTTCTTTGGCTGGAGCTTTTAAGCTCTCTCCTGTTTCATTGGCCATGATCTCAACCACCGCTTGTAACCTTAAAAGCCTTTTTGCATGGTGGATTACCCCCCCTACTGGGACTAAAGAAATGCCAACAGCTTCTTCCCAAGTTAGGGGGCTTATGTTATCCACATACCATTTAGCATCTGGCAAGTCCCTCCTTTTTCGCCTGAAATTACGGAGGCGATTTCGTGGGAGGGATTGAAGCACCCGGAATTGTGGGAAAAGCTGAGCAGGATAACAGATACCTGACCAATTTGCTGGTAACACAGCCTAAGCATTTTCCCCACAAACCCAATGATGTCCCATTAAAGCCTGGAAGGGTTGACTGCAACCCTTTGACATGTAAGAATTTACAAAGGAGGAATAGTATCCCCCAAAAGGCACAGGACGTTTTTCACTGGGAGAAGAGGTAGCATTCCCAGGACACTTGTAGATGGTGCTGTTTTTCTCAGGGAGGCTGTAGGGGGAGCAAGAGATTGAATCTTTGGTTTGGTCCCAGGTTGAGAGGAAGTTTATCTTTCCATACCCGGTTCGCCATTCTCCAACCTTGTTTGAATAGTCCCATACACCATGGGACACGATGTATTGGAGACAGCTGCTCCTCCCTACATTCAGCCCTGTCCCATTACACACCCAGCACCAGTGGCCCTTTCCTTTCACCACACTTATAAGTTTAGGAACATATGTTTTTCCCAGCCCCCAAGGGTCATTTTCCTTCCATGTCCTTTTAAGTGGATAGGGTTCTCCAGCGAGCTCTGAGGAAATCAAAGGGATTGCCATGGTGGGGATACTAGCTTGTGAGTGAGCTGGGATGTGGCTGCAGACCCAGCAATTAGAAATATTCAGGATCTGGGCTATCTGCACCTGTTGTTGGATGAAAGAATTGTCACTGTCACTCTGGATTCCCCAGACCCTCAGGACACAGGAGCTGAGGATTAAGCTTCTCAAAGGACACATGTTGGAAGCAGGACCCTTTCTGGTTCCGACAACCCCTTTCGAGGGAACCGCAGTCACGGTTTTACGTCCACCAGGCAGCAGACGCCAGGCTCACTGCTGCTTCTTGTTTGTTGGGTCCTGCTGCCTGCTTACCCTCTGCTTCTGGCAACCCTTACGAGAGCGCAGATTGTAAGGTGTTGCAGGCTGTTCCTCTTTGTCTTCTGGGGTTGAAGCTGGTTCGGCGTGGTCTTGCAGAGGTGCTTGGTCCCCGTGAGGTGGCGCTGGCTTACACTGTGGGGCGTGGATCCGTGCAGCGATGCCGGATAATTTCACTGCTGTCTGGGTGGTGAGCAGTACCTGGTATGGACCCTCCCACCGGGGTTCCAAGGCGGGCTTCCGAAGGTGGTGCCGCAGGCAGACCCACTCACCAGGCTCAGGGGTGTGACAGGCAGCAGAGGTGGGTTCCCTCGGCCAAGCTGCTCCCACCTGCCAATGGAAGGAGCTCACCGCTTGCATTAACCCTTTGCAGTACTGGAAGAGCATGCTGTGAGTTAGGTTTAGGTCTGGGGCTGGGGTAATAGTAGCCATTGTTCGCATAGGGCGACCCATGATGATTTCAAATGGACTCAATTTGTGTCTCTGGGACGGGGATGACCGAATTTCCATAAGGGCCAGTGGTAAAGCAGCTGGCCAGTTTAACCCTGCGGAACTACAGATTTTTGCCAGCTTATTTTTAAGCACACCATTTCGCCTTTCCACTGCCCCTGCACTCTGTGGATGGTAAGGGCAGTGCAACAGGGGGGTGACATGTAATACCTGGTTTAGATGTTGTACAATTTTTCCAGTAAAATGTGTTCCCCGGTCACTAGACAAAGTGGCAGGAATTCCCTTGGTAGGGATAATGTGGTTTAACAGACATTTTGCAACGGACAATAAATCAGCTTTGCAACAGGGAAAGGCTTCAATCCAACCCGAAAACAGACATATTATAACTAAAATGAATTCATATTTCTGACACTTTGGCATTTGTACAAAATCAAGTTGCCAGTGTAGGAAAGGTGCTTGAGGCAAACCCCGGAACCCTTGTGTTACTTTTACAGATTTGCCTACATTGTGGCTTTGACAAGTAACACAAGCGGCACAGTGGCGGGTTGCAAAGGAGCTGAAATGGGGAGCCCACCACCCCGCCTTACTCATAGCAGAGACCATCCCCTCCTTGCCGACATGCGAAACACCATGTAGCAGGGCGGCTAGAGACTGGTAGAGTGAGAGGGGGGCTACAAAGGTACCGGTGGGCGATCGCCAAAGGGAATCAGAATGCAAAGAGCAACCCAAAGCACTCCAGGAGTCTCTCTCTGTTTCTGGGGCAGAATCCTGGAGCTGAGCGAGATGAGGCAGGGATGGTGGCGTTACAGAGACAGAGAGGGGACCAAGAAACGCTTCTGGTGAAGGTTTTATAGTGGCGGCATGTTTTGCAGCAGCATCAGCAAGTGCATGACCTTTTGCCACCTCGGTGTCTGCCGCTGAGTGGCCAGAACACTTAACAATTGCCAAGGCAGACGGTAGTAAAACTGCCTACAGGAGGGCGGCAATGTAGGGGCCATTCTTGATAGGGGTACCAGTAGAGGTAAGAAAACCTCGAGCCTGCCAGAGGGTGCCAAAGTCCTGCACAACCCCAAAGGCATCCCGAGAATCAGTAAAAATAGTGGCAGAGAGCCCCTCGGCTAGAAAGCAGGCACGGGTTAGAGCAATCAGTTCAGCCACCTGGGCAGAGGTCACAGAGGGTAAGGGCGCAGCTTCTATGGTCTCAGAGAGAGAGACCACAGCGTACCCTGCAAGAAGGTGGCCTTGGTCATTTCTATAACAGGACCCATCAGTGAATAATACCAGGTCAGAGTTAGGGAGAGGTACATCTGAAAGGTCAGGGCGTGGGACAGTGATAGCGGAGACAGTTGCAAGGCAGTCATGGGGTTCACCATCACTAGGTAAAGGAAGGAGGGTAGCAGGGTTTAACCGGGAGCAGCGCTTAATAGTGATATGTGAGGCTGAAAGCAGCAGAAGTGCATACCTAGTGAGGCGAGCAGAGGAGAGGTGAGCCGTGTTGCGTTGCAGAAGGAGAGTTTCCACAGAATGGGGAACCATGAGAGCGAGAGGAGAGCGGAGGACAAGGGACTCAGACATCTCGACCAGGCGCACTGCAGCAGCTACAGCGTGTAGGCAAGGGGGTAAACCCTGGGCTACAGGGTCCAAGGTTGCAGAAAAATAAGCCACCGGGCGATTTCTGTCACCGTGCTCCTGAGGAAGAACCCCGAGGGCACAAGCAGATTGTTCATGACAGAAAGGGGTAAAAGGCTTGTCACAGTTAGGTAACCCTAAGGCAGGGGCAGAGGCTAAATTCTGCTTAAGGGAGATGAAAGCAGCATTTGCTTCAAGTGGCCATGGCATGGGGTTAGGTACAGAGGATCGAGTGAGTTCTTGGAGTGGTTTAGCCAGAGAAGCATATTGGGGAATCCATTGCCTACAGAACCCTGTCATGCCTAAGAATTTTCTGACCTGGCGTGGAGAGCAAGGCTGGGGAAAGCTAAGGATGGCTTGTACCCGGGCTGGAGAGAGTGTACGGGAGCCCTGGGGGAGAAGGAAGCCTAGGTATGTGACAGAGGTTTGGCTGAGCTGCAATTTTGTGCGAGAAGCCTTATGACCGTTGTTCGCTAAAGCTGTGAGAAGCGCTAGTGAATCAGTTTCTGAGGCAGACAGAGAGGGGGAGCACAGGAGTAAGTCGTCCACATATTGGATCAGTGTGGATCCTGATGGGAAAACCAGATCAGCGAGATTCCTGGCTAGGGCTTGAGAAAAATAGGATGGACTCTCTGTATACCCCTGGGGAAGGGTAGTCCATGTATATTGCTGACCCTTGAAGGAGAAGGCAAAGAGATACTGGGATTCAGAGTGAACTGGGACAGAGAAGAAAGCGGAGCACAAATCTACAACAGTAAAGTGGGTTGCATTTGGAGGAATAGACGCTAGGATTGTAGCAGGGTTAGGAACCACTGGAAAAGAAGGTATGACAATACGGTTAATAGCATGAAGGTCTTGAACAAATCGCCACGATTTGCCATCAGCCTTTTTGAACTGGGAGGATAGGGGTGTTACAGGGGCTGGAACAAGGGACAATAATTCCTTGTTCTTTTAATGCAGATATAACTGGAGCAATCCCAGCCTCTGCCTCAGGATTCAAAGGATACTGAGACAGGCGAGGCAGAGGTTTGGAATTGTCTACAGTAATCCGAACTGGGTCAGTATTTAATCGGCCCACTTCAGATGGGTGAGATGGCCATAGGGAGGAAGGAACCTGAGAGATTAGGTGCTCTAGGAACGGAGTTAAGGGACAGCAAGGGACCGGAGTGGAGAGGGAAGTTTCAGACAGCACGGAGGCTACAGAATCACATAAGGAAGACTGAGGGATTTGCAGATAGACACCATCTGGGGAGCAGTAAATAGAACAGCCAAGTTTGCATAGCAAGTCCCATCCCAGAAGGTTTGCAGGGGTGGCATCAGAGAGGAGGAATGCATGCTCCTCAGAGAGGGGACCGACCTGAACAGACAAAGGTTTTGAGAGGGGAAAAGAGGTAGGGATCCCTGTAATGCCAACAGCAGACACAGATTTTCCAGATCGGGGAACCTCAGGCAAGTCAGTGGTGCGGATTGTAGAAAGAAAAACTCCAGTATCAACAAGGAAAGGGAGAGAGAGATCATTTACAGTCAGGACACATTCTCCAGTAGGGGACAGAGGTAATAAGGGAGCTAAAACTTTGTGAGGTTCCCCAGCATCCCGTCATTGTTGGGGTGAAAAATAGGGTTGGGGATCAGCTGGAGGAAACAGCAGGGGGTTCACTTGATTTCCCATACAATTATTAGGTCGTCTTGGACACTCTTTTTTCCAGTGTCCAGGCTGTTTACAGTAGTTACAAACCCCAGTTAATCCAGCCCCCCGCCCCCTTCCGCAACCCCGTCCCTGTCCCCGGTGTGGTCTGCTTAGTCCTGAATAATGCTGTATCTGCAGAGCCATTAACTTTTGGGAGGACTGTTCCTCCTTTCCTTTTAAAGTGCGGTGGCAATGCTCTGCTCCTGCCAGCAATTTGTCCATGGTTTCAGTCTCCCATCCCACACTTATTCGTTTGAACATGCTGCCTGTGGCAGGGAGAAGACCATCAACAAATGCATGTGCCAAGGCCCCCTGCCCATTTACATCGGGCTCTTCTATTCCTGAATGTTGTAGGAAAATATCAGTTAGCCGGGACCTATAGTCGCCTGGGCTTTCTCCTTGCCCTTGCTTACAGCAACGTATTGCTGTCCAGTTTGTTTTAGGAGACCACACTTTGGGAATGGCTTGATGCAGGCACTTCCAAAGAGCCATACACCGGTCTCTGGATGCCGAATCTGGGCCAGTACTTTTTATGGTTGAGTGGCGTGCCTCAGCTGGCCAGTCTGCGGCAGTCAACCATTTTTCATAATAACTGGCAGGAGCTAACAATTTACACAGTTGGAGGAGATCTGTCTCAGAGGGTTCATAGGTTTCACAGATTAACAGAAACTCCTCAGCAAATTTGACAGAGTTTTCCTGTGGTTTGGGAAAACTTTTAACTATAGATAAAAGTTCCGTACGAGTCCAGGGCTTATAATCCCATATGGACTCACTTTCTCCCATCTTAAGGACTCGTAAGGGTGCCACAACAGTTTGATCAGAGTCTCTCATTAACCTCCCATCAGGTTCTCTTTTCCAAGAAGAGATGTCAAGAGAATCTTTGCAGTCTGCTTTGGATTTCTTCTTCATAATATTTTACAGAGCTGCGAGGCCAATGAGGGTATCTTCTTCACTTTCATTATCTGTAGTCACTGAAGATTTTTCCTTTTCTGATTTCTTATTTGCACAGGAGTATGGTGGGGGTCGGGTTTGATCCGGATCATTGCACAGGACTGGGCAAAGGGGAGCGCTCCGACTAGTGGTGGGAGAGACTGCATCCAATTGAACTGTTAGTTTTTGGATAGAATTTTTAAGAGAGGTGAGTTTTGACTCAGTCCACCTACGATTTGCCTCTTCCCACCACTGCATGAAGCAGTCTACTTCTCCTCTCTCCAATTTGGTTTTTGGGAGGACGAGTTTGCTTTTTAAAGCATCCACTCAATCCTTGTCCCAAGAACCTAACAGTGGCCACTGTAATTTGGGGTTCTCTAGAGCTAATTTGGACCATTTTTCAAGAAACCTACAAGAGTCCGGACCCCTCCTAAAATACATAAAATAAGCTGGAGTTCCCTTAGGGAACTGTTCTACCTTAGACTTCTGATTACCCATCCAGGAGGACTTCACACAGCACTCACACAAGAAGGAAATTCGGGCTCAGCAGAGCGGTGCCCGGTGCAACACACAGAAAGGAGCCCACAGGCTACTGCCTCAACTGCCCTTGCTTTCATACCAGCTGTGCAGATTCCACTTATTCAGACCGTGGGGACGGGGACCCCTTGGTCAGCCAGTCTCCGGACAGAGATGGCTCCCAGATTCACACACACACCACGGGGAAGACGGATAGACACAAAGACAAGACAGTCCTCAAACCAGTTAAAGCACAAAAATAATAATTACCTGAGACGTCTGATTCCAGAAGCTGGATCCAAGGACCTCTACCCAAACAGAGTGGGAACCAACAAGTTCAATGGCCTAGACTGCGCTGCAGCTGTGTACCTTTCTGTCTTGTGGAGGATCGCTTGGACTAAGCGTCCAGGCGCCGGCTGCCACGATCGTCCTGCAAGGCAGTCAGGGATCACACAGCCTCAGTGAAGCCGCTTGCCATCTCGGTGGGACCTCCAAATTGTCAAAGTTTGACAGTGGACATGGCTGGGGGCTGGGAGCTCTGGGTATAGGGAGGAGTCCCCCTGGCTCTGGGGGCACAGAGAGGGGCCTCCTGGGAGTTGGGTGGGCTGGGACCTAGAGGCACGGGGGGGGGGCCCTGGAAGCTGGGTGGGTGTGAGCTGGGGCACAGGGAGAGGTCCGCAGGGGTGGGCTAGAAGCTGGGGGACTGGATCGGGACCCCCTAAGACCTGTCTCTCTGCCCTGCAGCTTTAGTTCCCAGTCCCTTCCCTTCCCCTCCCCTCGCTTCCCAACCTGGAAGAGTCTGGCAACTTCCAGCTCCCATTGGCTGGCCCCATTCATCTTCCATTGAGCCCATGGAAAGAGGAACGGCAGTGCTGGGACCATCTGGGGTGGTGGGGGGAGGGGAAGGGGAGTATGGCGGGTTCACTTGTAGAGCCCCCCTTGGGACTGTCACTTGATGTCCTGAGCTACCACGGAGCCTAACCCTTCTGCCAGCCTGGGCACCCCTTGACTCTGCCTTGCTGAGCCAGACCCTGCAGGCCCCCTCCAGCACAGACCCAGAGATAGGGCCGAATACAGACACGGAGAATCCCTCAGCCCTGGGGCAGCTCAGTTAACAGGGTCTTGCTCCAGCACCCAGTGCAGCGCCTTCCCGGGATCCTGAACCCCAGATAAACTCGTCTCACCCTGTCTAAGTTGTATGCAGTGTGAGTTCATATTATTCGCCCTCTTTCTCCTTCTAAAGAGAGATCTGCACAGACTGCTCTCCCCCCAGGGACCAATGACTTACACTGGGATTATTAATGAACAAAAGTGATTTTATTAAGTATAAAAGGTAGGATTTCAGTGTTTATAAGAGATAACAGACAGAACAAAGCAAGTTACTAAGTAAAATAAAACAAACACAAGGCTAAACCTAATACACTAAGAAACTGGCTCCATGCAATATCTCACCCTCAAAGATGTTCCAATGACACATGCAGACAAATAGGATGAACACATTCAGGTGATGAGAACTTTTTCAATGATCTGTCACAAGAGGCAGTTTTCATAAAGCATATTCCAGTTACATCATATTCATACTCGTGAGCACATTTCCGTAAAGAATACGGAGTGCAGCGTCACAGGGAGACCCGTCTCGCAGGGGCAGAGGGCAGGGGCAGAACTTGGAGCCAGGCTGGGAGGGACACCCTGGGAGTGGGGAGCAGGGGGGCTCTGCTCAGGAGCAGGGAATCAGACGCTCTTGCCACGCCAGGCTGCACCCCGCAGGCAGCCTCTGCACCACGGTGCCCCCTGGCTACAGCACTCTCGGCAGGGGCCCACACTGCCCTGCCCTAAGACTGGCCCTGGCCACATGCTTCTTGGGGCCGAGGGGAGCTCTCATAGAATCATAGAATCATAGAATATAAGGGTTGGAAGGGACCCCAGAAGTTCATCTAGTCCAACCCCCTGCTCAAAGCAGGACCAATTCCCAGTTAAATCATCCCAGCCAGGGCTTTGTCAAGCCTGACCTTAAAAACCTCTAAGGAAGGAGATTCCACGACCTCCCTAGGTAACGCATTCCAGTGTTTCACCACCCTCTTAGTGAAAAAGTTTTTCCTAATATCCAATCTAAACCTCCCCCACTGCAACTTGAGACCATTACTCCTCGTTCTGTCATCTGCTACCACTGAGAACAGTCTAGAGCCATCCTCTTTGGAACCCCCTTTCAGGTAGTTGAAAGCAGCTATAAAATCCCCCCTCATTCTTCTCTTCTGCAGGCTAAACAATCCCAGTTCCCTCAGCCTCTCCTCATAACTCATGTGTTCCAGTCCCGTAATAATTTTTGTTGCCCTTCGCTGGACTCTCTCCAATTTATCCACATCCTTCTTGAAGTGTGGGGCCCAAAACTGGACACAGTACTCCAGATGAGGCCTCACCAATGTTGAATAGAGGGGAACGATCACGTCCCTCGATCTGCTCGCTATGCCCCTACTTATACATCCCAAAATGCCATTGGCCTTCTTGGCAACAAGGGCACACTGCTGACTCATATCCAGCTTCTCGTCCACTGTCACCCCTAGGTCCTTTTCCGCAGAACTGCTGCCTAGCCATTCGGTCCCTAGTCTGTAGCTGTGCATTGGGTTCTTCCGTCCTAAGTGCAGGACCCTGCACTTATCCTTATTGAACCTCATCAGATTTCTTTTGGCCCAATCCTCCAATTTGTCTAGGTCTTTCTGTATCCTATCCCTCCCCTCCAGCGTATCTACCACTCCTCCCAGTTTAGTATCATCCGCAAATTTGCTGAGAGTGCAATCCACACCATCCTCCAGATCATTTATGAAGATATTGAACAAAACCGGCCCCAGGACCGACCCTTGGGGCACTCCACTTGATACCGGCTGCCAACTAGACATGGAGCCATTGATAACTACCCGTTGAGCCCGACAATCTAGCCAGCTTTCTACCCACCTTGCAGTGCATTCATCCAGCCCATACTTCCTTAACTTGCTGACAAGAATACTGTGGGAGACCGTGTCAAAAGCTTTGCTAAAGTCAAGAAACAATACATCCACTGCTTTCCCTTCATCCACAGAACCAATAATCTCATCATAGAAGGCGATTAGATTAGTCAGGCATGACCTTCCCTTGGTGAATCCATGCTGGCTGTTCCTGATCACTTTCCTCTCATGCAAGTGCTTCAGGATTGATTCTTTGAGGACCTGCTCCATGATTTTTCCGGGGACTGAAGTGAGGCTGACTGGCCTGTAGTTCCCAGGATCCTCCTTCTTCCCTTTTTTAAAGATTGGCACTACATTAGCCTTTTTCCAGTCATCCGGGACTTCCCCGGTTCGCCACGAGTTTTCAAAGATAATGGCCAATGGCTCTGCAATCACAGCCGCCAGTTCCTTCAGCACTCTCGGATGCAACTCGTCCGGCCCCGTGGACTTGTGCACGTCCAGCTTTTCTAAATAGTCCCTAACCACCTCTATCTCCACAGAGGACTGTCCATCTCTTCCCCATTTTGTGATGCCCAGCGTAGCAGTCTGGGAGCTGACCTTGTTAGTGAAAACAGAGGCAAAAAAAGCATTGAGTACATTAGCTTTTTCCACATCCTCTGTCACTAGTTTGCCTCCCTCATTCAGTAAGGGGCCCACACATTCCTTGGCTTTCTTCTTGTTGCCAACATACCTGAAGAAACCCTTCTTGTTACTCTTGACATCTCTGGCTAGCTGCAGCTCCAGGTGCGATTTGGCCCTCCTGATAACATTCCTACATGCCCGAGCAATATTTTTATACTCTTCCCTGGTCATATGTCCAACCTTCCACTTCTTGTAAGCTTCTTTTTTATGTTTAAGATCCGCTAAGATTTCACCATTAAGCCAAGCTGGTCGCCTGCCATATTTACTATTCTTTCGACTCATTGGGATGGTTTGTCCCTGTAACCTCAACAGGGATTCCTTGAAATACAGCCAGCTCTCCTGGACTCCTTTCCCCTTCAAGTTAGTCCCCCAGGGGATCCTGGCCATCCGTTCCCTGAGGGAGTCAAAGTCTGCTTTCCTGAAGTCCAGGGTCCGTATCGTGCTGCTTACCTTTCTTCCCTGTGTCAGGATCCTGAACTCAACCAACTCATGGTCACTGCCTCCCAGATTCCCATCCACTTTTGCTTCATGCAAGTCCCCACATCTGTACCCTAGAGTTCAGAGTGGGGAAGGAACCTTAACACCAGTGGATGCATCCGATGAAGTGGGTTTTAGCCCATGAAAGTTTATGCCCAAATACGTTTGTTAGTCTCTAAGGTGCCAGAAGTACTCCTCGTTTTTTGGGGGGGTTTGCTGATACAGACTAACACAGCTACCACTCTGAAATAAATTAGTGCTTCTCTCCCCAAAATAGATCTGTAAGCACAAAGAACACCCTGGAGGCCAGGCCTTTAAACGATAGGAAACATCAGAGTTAAGGTGACGTGTACATACTTCGTGTAGTGCTGTTGTGCGTGTGTGTTATGATACAGACTCACAAGTGTGGCCTTGGGGTCAATTCCCTGCCCCCCACAGCATGAATTTCCTCCAGACTCCCAAGGGAAGTGGTGCTTCTTCCATCCCTTGATGAGATGCCTTTCTGGAGTCTGCTTTGGTCCAAAACTCGCGACTGTGCCATGCAGGAGGCCTGTGATGTGTAGGGGGCCAGATGAGATGATCTAACAGTCTCTTCTGGCCTTCAAGTCTCCAAATCTCTGCAAAATTGAGTGCGGCACATGGAGCATCCTCTGATGGTTCCACGTGTGGCCTGCGTGAACCCTTGCACGACCACTGAGTGTGTGGGGGTGACCCAGGGGGAGCAGCTCAAACACGCACAGGAGCCGGCTTGGGACAGGACATGAGCCCTGCAGGGCGGGGGTGGGGGTGGCAGTGACATCACAAGGGCCTTTTGCAGCACTCAGCTGATTGGTGAAAGGCGGTTGGGAGGCGGTGACCTCACAGAGAGTCCACGACAACGGCCAGGGAGGACAGGCTGCAGGGCAGGGGGATCTCAGAGACCCCCGGGGCTTTGCTGCAGGGAGTCTCCTTCTGGAGGTGTCTCCTTGAGGACTGAGAGAGAATTCAGGGTCTCGTATGTGAGCGCGAGGTGGAGCCTCTCTGGAGTTTTCTCCTTTCCCACTGCTCATTGAGCGAGACGACAGACGTCCCTGTGGAGAAGGGAAGAGCCCCAGAGAGGTTTGGTACCTAGGCAGCCTGATCCGCCCGGTGCTGGCCAAATTCTCGGCACGGAAAACAGGAGGTTAAGGTGGGACAATTTTCCCCCAGCTTGGCCTTTGTCCCTTCGAGTCCTTGGGGTTGTTGGTCTGTAGCTCATTGCAGGTGACTTTATTCTGATCATTCAGTGTGTGAAACTCCAGACTGATGGTTCGTTTGAAAGTCAGGACACCCGGGTCCTGTTCCCAACTCTATCCCGACAGGTTGTGTGATGGAAGACAAGGCCCTTCGCCTTTCTCAGCCTTTGTTTCTCCCTCTGTCAGCTGGGGAGAACAATCCTCTCACACCTGCCTCCCGGTGGGGGGCGGCTGGGGAGCTGTGGGGACCTGTTTGAGAGCATTACTCGGAGCAGTGTATCGTAGGAGGTGTCCTATCGGGTTGAGTCATTCCAGAGGATGATGTCGTGCAGCAGAACCCCGTTTTCCCAATGTGGCGTGACACAGCTTTGCATGTGAACCGAACCAAGGGCGCACACAGGACCAGAAGCCGGCGATTTCTCCTTTGGCCACTAGATGGTGCTGCAGCCTCCCACTTCCCCCTTCTCCTGGTCAGCACGATGGGGGTTAGTCTCCCCAAAAATAACGCCCGTCTCGCTTTGAACGTTCCTTGACGTGCACCCTGTGGACTGTCGGGATACGTGTCCAAAAGTTGCAGGGCTTGTTTCATGGTCTACACAACGACAATCTTTCTTCCTTTTTAGACGTGACGACCTTTTTGATCAAGATCCTTGATTATTCGGGGACTTATCCCGGAAGACCCAAAGTATTTGGGACATAAGACTTGTCTGGAAGGGCGCACAGGGCTAAAGTGTTTTTTGCCATAGCAGGTGACTTGTCCCAAGAATGATGTCCATCCCCCTTCCAAAGAAGCCCCAAATGAGCTGTTACCAGAATTGCCCTTTACCTTGGGGTACACCCATTTGTTAGGGTTACTCTTCTAGTGGGGGGAGATTTTGCAATTCTGTCAATGTGCTGCTTTTGTCACTTGTGTTTTCCTATGGATCGCTACTCCTTCCTTCTGCAAGTTCCCTCCCAATGGAGCTACCCTGCAGGACCTCGGTTCCCCAGGGCTGGGATCTTCCAGCCCCCAAATGTGATGAACATGAACAGACACACAGGCACACACACATGAACATAGCATGTCAGAGAGGACTGGGTCATCAGCACTCGCAAGCTGACCCCTGGTGTGTCCCGGGACTCAGTGGGCTGGATCGAACAGCAATTTAATGCTGGTCCCCTCTTATGTCCTTGGACTCAGCGGGCTGGGCTGAGCAACACCTTAATCTGCCACCCTCCTCTGCCCCCAGGTTCAGCACCTCCCTATCCCCACCTTCACCCCACAACCATTCTGCTAGTAACCCACTTGCTGAGCAAACCCCCGAGGATTTTTGGGGCTGCAGGGATTTTAGCTTCTGTAAAAACTCATCCTTTTGTTCCTCAAACACCTGTGGAAATAGCTGATTCAAGAAGTTGCTGACAGAGGGATGGTCCGCGTCTCTCAGCAGCTCCTTGGGTCACCAGCCGTTGGCAGACTGACGGCAGGGCAAGAAAGCGGACGCCGAACCCTCTTTGCTGTTGGCCTCCGGGACATCGCAATCAGCTTGTGCAGAAACACACACAGACCCCACCCGGAGCACATCGCACGTCACACACACAACACGTCCCGCGTCGTACATCACACACATAAAACATTGCACGTCACACACACACAACACGCCTCACGTTGCACGTTGCATGTTGCATGTCGCACACGCAAACAGAAGACATCGCACTTCACACTTCACATGTGCGTCTTCTTGTTTGCCGTGTTGAGTGTGTGTGTGATGTTGTGTTTGTGGTGTCATGTGACATGGTGTGTGTGTGTGTGTGTGATGTGTTTTGTGTAGTCTTGGGTGTGTCATGTTGTGTGTCATGTTGTATGTGTTTGTGCCTATCTGTGTGATGTGTTGTGTGTCGTGTTGTGTGTTTGTATGTGTGTGATGTAGTGTGTGTGTGTGGTGTGTTTGTGGTGTCATGTGGCACGTGGGGGTGTGTGTCTGACATGTTGTATGTCATGTTGTGTGTGTTTGTGTCTGTGTGACGTGTTGTGTGTTGTGTTGTGTGTGTGTGATGTGTTGTGTTTCATGTTGTGCATGTGAGAGACCTGTTTGTGTGTGTGTGATGTGTTGTGTTTGTGACGCATTGTGTGTTTGTGCGATGTGCGACGTGTTGTGTGTGCGATGTGCGATGTGCAACATGTGTGTGCGACATGCAACGTTTTTGTGTGTAACGTGCGACACGCGACATGTTGTGTGTTCGAAGTGTGGCGTGCAATGCACGACGTGTGCCGTGCTGAGTGTGCATGCTACGTGCAACATGTTGTGTGTCCGACATTCGACGTGTTGTGTGTGTGACGTGCGATGCGCGATGTGTTGTGTGTGCAGGTGTGACTTGCAACATGTGGCGTGCGATGTGTTGTGTGTGTCCGTACGATGTGCGACGTGCGATGTGTTGTATGTGTGACGTGTTGTGTGTCATGTTGTGTGTTACATGTTGGATTGTGTGTGTCTGTGTGAGACGGGTTCTGTGTCATCTTGTGTGTGTGTGAGAGAAGTGTTTGTGTTTGTGATGTGTTGTGTGTCATGTTGTGTGTCACATGTGTGTGTGTGTGATGTGTTTCTGTGTTTGTGTCGTGCGACTTGCATACATGTGTGCATGCGATGTGTTCTGTGTATCCGTGCAACGTGCGACGTGTTGTGTGGGACATACGATTTGTTTCTGTGTGTGTTGTATTGTGTGTGTGTCATGTTGTGTTATATGTGTGTGTGTGACGGGTTGTGTGTCGTGTGTGTGTCATGTGTGGTCTAGAGTGTTGTATGGATTGTGTGTGGTTGTGTGTTTGTGGTGACATGTGACGTGGTGTGTGGGTGTGGGTGTGTGAGACGTGTGTTGTGTAGTGTTGTGTGTGTGTGTGTGACGTACTGTGTGTGTGTCTTTGTGGTGTGTTGTGTGTGTGATGTGTTGTGTGTGATGTGTGTTTGTGTTGTATTGTGGGCCGTTTTGTGTCATGATCAGTGTGTGTATGGTGTTGTGTGTGTGGTGTCATGTTACGTGTTTTGTGTGAAGCGTGTGTCATGTTGTGTGTCGTCTTGTGTGTGTTGGTGTGTGTGTGATGTGTTGTGTGTGTGAGACGCGTTGTGTGACGTGTTGTGTGTGTGTGACGTGCTGTGTGTCGTGTTGCGTGTCTTTCTGTATGTGTGACATGTGTGTAGTTTTTTCTGTCTGGGTGATGTGGTGTGTGTCGTGTTGTGCGTGTGTGAGACGCGTTTGTGAGTGTGAGGTGCGAGGTGCTGTGCGTGCGACGCGCAAGGTGTTGTGTGTGACCGTGCTGTGTGCGATGTGCATCATGCAACAGGCGACGCGTTGTGTGTGTGTGCGTGCGACGTGCAATGTTTTGTGTGTGTGCGTGCTACATGCAGCATGCTGTGCGTGTGACGTGCGACGTGTGTGTGTGACGTGCTACACGTGACATGTTGTGCGTGCGGCGTACAATGTGTTGTGTCTGTGCGTGCGACACACACCACATCACACACAACACGTCTCATGACACCACAACCACACAACACACACTCAACATGACACACAAAACGGCACACAACTCAACACACACTCAACATGACACACAAAACGGCACCCGACTCAACACACACAACACAACACACAACATGTCACACAACACTACACACACACACCACACACACACACACAACACGAAACACAACACAGCACACACACACTGAACACAAGACTCTGGACGACACACAGCACACACACAAGACATCACACACACACAAACGTGTCTCACACACACACGTGGGCAAACGTGGCTGGTTGCCATCAGGGTCTGCGTCTCCCTGCGGGTCCAGGGGCCTGGCTGCAGCTCCCGCCCCAGCCCTCCCCCCGGGGGCGTTGGCTGCTGCCCCTTCCCGTGTCCCGGCCCCTCCGGCCTGGGTGTGTGGCTGGTGGCTGGGCTGTGGAAACGCCTGTGGGATGCGGCTTCCTTCGAGTTCCCAAAGGGTTGGTTGGACTCGGGCCCGAGTCTCCTTTCCCGTGCGAGAGATCCCGGCGTCACCTTTCCACCACGTCCTTGCCAAGGCTCCCTGCGCAGCTGAGCCGGGAGGGTTTTTTCACCTGTGTTTTTCTCCACCATCCTGCCTGCAGAGGGAGAGCTGCATTCGGGTCTCACTGTGGTGTGTCGGTCAAGGGGTCGGATTCTCACTCGAGGCGGGAGAGAGTGCGGAGAAGACCTTGGAAAGGTGAAGTCGGGGGCAGGACTTTTCAGGTGCCTGTTTTTGTGGGCGTTTGTTGAATGTTGTTTTTTGCTGAAATGGAGAGAAAGGTTGTTGGCTTTTCAGCCTGAAGACTTGTTCTGTCCAGCAGCCCAAACTGCCAGCCTTGTTTCACCTCTTTAATGTTGGACAGTGTTGCCGGCACCCAGTGCCAAGAGGCTAAACAACAGCTGGGGTTGGTTCGCTACCCGGTGTGTGTCACCCAATAATCACAACGGGGTGGAGAACAGAAGTTTATTTGCAGCTGCAAAAAGGTCCCAAGGACACCTGGGCCTAGTGCGAGGGGGCTTCATTGACTCTCGTGGTCTTCCATCCCCTCGAGTTACCTAGTGGCCATGCCCCAGTGTACCCAACAACTCCCTCCTTTGAGAACACTCAACAGCCTTGGCTCTGAGTTTTCTCACTTGGGTTACTTATTTCTTTACAATAGGACTTTGCATAAGCACTTTGTGATAGCCCTGAAGAGAATGACTTATTAACTTTTGCAAAAGGGCCCTAACACATGAGACTGCACAGCATAATACCAGTAATACAAGCAATACAGGAAAGAAAAGTTGCAATAACAGGCTAAATAAACCACCCAGCCAAGACGACAAACCCCAGCCTGAAAACAAGGTTTGCAACCAATCGCTCTCTGGGGCAGTGTAGGCAACCTGTGCTCCGGCTCGGGCATGGGCCTCAGCCTGTACCACCTTTTCATAGATCTCATAACTGCTATCATTGACATATACACAACAGCGGGGCCCGACGAGGGCACAAACCCCTCCTTGGGATGCCAAGAGATAGTCCAAAGCCAGCCTGTTTTGGAGGGAAAACGTCCTGAGCTGCTGAACCTCTTTATTTAATGTTTTTACTGCTGACCCTAAATCACTAACCGAGCCTTCTAACTCTAAGGCCACCTTCTCAAGTACCATTTGCAGCCTTACAGTATAGCGGCCTATGCCTGCCATGGCTGGCCCGGTAAACAGTGGTGCTGTTCCCAGTACAGAGCACCCTACAAGCTTCTCGGTTGTGAGGGGATTCTTCATCTTGCCCTCCAATGCCGTAGTCAGTCGCCGCAGGGTCTTTTCTCGTGACTCAACAGAGGTGTCTCGGGCATTTCTAATCTTTCCTTTGGGCAGCGTGGCAGTTATGGAAAGATGAGGAACTCCACGAGCTATATAACAGCTACCTGTCCAGTTGGCTGGCAGCACCTTGTAAGCCTTTCGGCCACATACAAAATAGTGACCCTGTAGGGCCCAATAAGGACTGTTTCTTAAGGGGATTCCTGGGCTATTTAAGGCTGCTTTTCCAGATCATATGCCCCTAGGAGGGCATCCCATCCTCCTGATTGGGTACAAGTGGGGGCATTTCTAACTGTGCCGTTCAAATTACACTCGCCATAGGGACCACTACAAACCCACCATTGGCTTGCTACGTTGGAGATATTAACTGGACGGCAAGTTATATTTCCAAACTCTTTTTTTGTGGTAAGATTATTTGTAAGAGTTTCCCCAAAAGGAGAGGAACCATTACACCCACACTGCTGGCCTCCCCTGTTGGTCTTTATCCAATACCCATCAGCCCACTGTGTAAATAACACAGGAGCTTTTTCCTACAGGACGCCCATAGTGATCAGATTGGCTTTGGGTAAAACATAACACTCCCTCAGTGAGTACTGCAACCGAATACTCCTGGTCCTGAGAGGTGGTTGTAAAGGGGTCTTGTTCCAGATCGGCAAGTCCATTCTTTCCTGCTCTTTGGGGGTGGCTTATTCTGCTAGGGTCAGGGGCAGCATGTCAAGGGGCATTCCCGTTTTGGGGGACAGTGGAGTCGGAGCACATACCCAGCAATCAGTCTGGTTTGTTAAAGTAGCAACATGGTGCGCAAGCAAAACAAAGGAGTTATGCTCCCGATATGCACAGTTTGGAAATACCAATAGAGAGAATAACAATGTTACCCAATTAATTATCACCCGAGTCTTCCCAACCCAGGGTCTCCAGTACCTGGGTGGGCCCATTTAGCATTAAGGTGCCCGCTATTTGTGTCTCTTAAACAGTAGCTTTAGCCCGAGATCGTCACTAGATGAGGAGTCAGCAGGTTGGATGGTCCACTGTTCCGCTGACGAGGGGGCGGGAACTGCCTTCAGACGAGAGTGATGGATCCAGTTCTTGTGTCCCTCAGTCTTTGCCGCTGTATGGGAGACCAGCAGGCTGGTATAGGGTCCTTTCCACTTTTCCTGGAGAGGCTCGTCTTTCCAGGTGCGAACAAGCACGGAGTCGCCGGGCTGTAAGGAGTGGACAGGAGAGTCCGAGGGGAGAGGCTGGGAATCCTTGGTATACCTGTGAAGAGACAAGAGAACAGCAGACAGGGAACACATATACTGTGACAAAAAAACCATTACCCAGCTCCCATTCCCCTGACAGAACCGGGGTGCCATTCATAGGCCATGCCCATTCAAACATAATTTCAAAAGGACTAAGCCCTAATCTACCCTTTGGGAGAACACGGATACGAAGTAGGACGAGGGGCAAAGCATCAGGCCATCGCAGTGAGGCTTCTTGGCACACTTTTGAGAGATGCCGTTTAAGGGTCTGATTGATAAGCTCCACTACCCCACTGGCTTGCGGTCTCCAGGGCGTATGGAGTTTCCAGGGGATCTGTAAAGCATGTGAGATGCCTTGAATGATTTTTGATGTGAAATGTGTCCCGTTGTCAGATTCCATCCATTGGGGAGTCCAAAGCGAGGAATGATCTCCTTAACAAACTTGAGGGCCACTGTTCTGGCAGTGCAATTACGGCATGGGAAGGCTTCTGACCATCCGCTGAACCGATCCACTATGACAAGGAGATATTTGAACCCTGGGGTCCGGGGAAACTCAGTAAAGTCTATTTGCCACACTTGTCCGGGGCCCGGAGTGGGTTCCAGGGCAGCTGGTGGCACAGGATGTCCCGGTCGGGGATTATTCTTTTGGCAGACTAAGCAGTCCGCTTGTACCTGGGCAGCCAGGGGTTGGAGTCCGGAAGTGATAAAGTATTTTCCCATTAGCTGGATAAGTGCTTCCCTGCCAGCATGAGTGGTTTGATGTAGTTTCTGCAGCACCGGCCGGATCAGGCCCTTTGGTAAGAGGACCTTCCCTTCTGGGTAATGGAGCCATCCCTCCTTTTCCCGGAGACCGAGTTTGTCAGTTAGCTGTCTCTCCTCCCCAGAGTACTGAGGGGTTGGAAGCTCCCCTCCTGATGGGATAAGGGCATGCATATGGGCGTTCTCAGCCTGAGGGGATGTCAGGGTGGCAGCATGCTTAGCCTCTCTATCTGCCCGGGCGTTACCTCTGGCCACATCTTGATCCTCCCTTTGATGGGCTTTACAGTGTACCACCGCCACTTCCGAGGGAAGTTGTACGGCTTCTAGGAGCCGGAGGATTTGGGGCCCATACTTGACTGGGGAGCCTTGGGCTGTCAGCATTCCCCTTTGCTTCCATAGGCCAGCATGAGCATGCAGCACACCAAAAGCATACTTTGAATCAGTAAAAATGTTGACCCGCTTTCCTTTTGACAGTTCAAGTGCACGGGTCAGGGCTATTAGTTCGGCCAGCTGGGCAGAGGTCCCAGCAGGCAAACCTTCAGCTTCCACAGTGTCATGGAGGGTCACAACAGCATAACCCGCCCTCCTTTGCCCATCTATTACAGTACTGCTACCATCAGTGTACCACTCATAATCTGCATTTGGGACGGGTGCATCCTTTAAATCCGGACGGCTGGAGTACTGGGCGTCTATGATCTCTAAACAGTCATGTTCCTGTTCCTCTGTTTCTGGCAAGAGGGTGGCTGGGTTAAGGGAGGGGCAAGGCTGTAAGGTGACTTCAGAGTTCTCTAACAGCTTAGCCTGGTACCGAGCAATGGAGCCTGGGTGAGCCAAAGCCCTGCCTTTGCAGCCAATAAGGCTCGGACCATATGGGGAGTATAGATTTGCATAACCCCTCCCAATGTTAGCTTCTCCGCTTCCTCAAGCACTAGGGCAAGTAGCTGCGACCGCCCATAAACATGCCGGCCAACCCTTTGCAACCTGATCCAGTTGCTTAGAAAAATAAGCCACGGGACGTCTCCATGCTCCTTACAACTGTGTGAGCACTCCTAGGGCCACCCCCTTTCGTTCATGTACATACAACTGAAACGGCTTTGATAGATCTGGCAGGCCCAGTACCAGAGCTTCCATCAATTTTCTTTTCAGGATTTTAAATGCCCTGTCAGCCTCTGGGGTCCAATAGAAGGGGTCATGATCTGCTTCTTTTACACTGTCGTACAGGGGTTTAGCCCACAGTCCAAACTCTGGGATCCATATCCTGCAAAAGCCTGCCATACCCAGAAATGCCCTGAGCCGCTTACGATTACTTGGGGTAGGAACTTGACAGATAGCTTCCTTTCTTTTTTTTTTTTTTTCGCTTGAAAGCTGTCGCTCCCCTTGCCTTAGCTGTAACCTGATTCCGCTCTACCTCAGACAACAGGGTTCTCAGGAGGATATTACAGTCATCTCAATCTGGCTTGTGACTACCGAGGCACCCCTCAAAGACTGAAATAAACCAGCTTGGGTTCATGGAGAATTCCCCAGCCTGTGTTTTAAAAGCTGCTAGGTCTATTGGATTGAATGGCACATGGGTGTAAACTTGCATAGTGGTAGCCTGACGTCCGTCTGCCCCTGGGCAAGCCACAACAGTCTTGGTAAGCAAAGGATAGAGTCCCACTGAGGGGGCAATCTCTGTAACCCGAGGCATCCTACCCTTATAAGGTGGGGGTTGGGGGCCGAAGGGGACATCGGCTCTGCCATTACAGTGGGGGTGGGGGTCTGGGGACTAACATTAGCTACTACCGAACGGGGCGGAGTCAAATTACAGCTCTGCAGAATTACAGCTCTGTTCTGTTTCTTCAAGCCATAAACGTTTGTGCATACAAATGTTCATTCCATTTTCCCATTCACTGACAAAACAAAACTAATTGGAGGATCATGTTGTAATTAATTGATCCTCCTGGAGTCCACCACTCCTGGTCCTCTAGTTGATATTGAGGCCAGTCAACTGTACAGAATCGTTTTAATTGGCTCTTAGTCATCGGATCCGCACCAAATACCTTCAGATTGCTAGAATGCATTCTAGGAGCGTACACCGTGCCCTAACCCCCGAGCTCTGTCCCTGTCCCATACCTACAGGATAACTCTGGGCATCCCCAGGTTCCAACAGAGCATAGAATCCGGATTTCAAAAGGTTCCTACCTTATCCAAGGGACCGGTTCCTCACCGTCGTCCGCAGCTGCTCCTCCCCCATGTCCAAGGGACCGGTTCCTCACCATCATCCACAACTACTTCTCCACTATATGAGTGCGTTGCACCGTCGTGCCCTCTGGGGTCGATCAAATCGCGTCTCCTCCGAGGCCCCCGATGAACTCACCAGTGCACGCTGGGCGTCGGTTCTCGCCGCAATCCTCGACCTCCAGGAGGGGTCCGGGCAAGGCTAAATAGCAGCCTCATCGCCCACCCAGGGATGCCAAAAGCTGTTGCCAGCACCCAGTGCCGAGAGGTTAAACAACAGCTGGGGTTGGTTCGTTACCCGGTGTGCTTCACCCAATAATCACAACGGGGTGGAGAAGGAGAAAAGTTTATTTGCAGCTGCAAAAAGGTACAGGAAGAATAAGATCTCAGATCCTGCACCCAGAGCAGGAAGTTACACAGGCTTTTATACATCCTTTTTCCCAGCATACCTATCCAATAGGAAGCTGCCCTAAGTATCCATATAGCCAGCCAATCCAGTTCCCAGCTAGTTCCCTTGTTCTCTGTATCATTTGTTAAACTATACATAAAGCTGCTTTATTCAGCATTGTTCTTCCATATCTGCCCTGTTTGGCTTTGTTTAGTTTCAGGCGGTCTGACTCTGCAACATATTGTTGCAGATCCTCAACATAATTGCTGCGAGTGCCTCCAGGCGGGGGGGCCAAGGACACTTGGACCTAGTACGCAGAGCTGCTGCGAGTGCCTCCAGGCAGGAGGGGGGGCCAAGGACATCTGGGCCTAGTGCGAGGGGGCTTCATCGACACTCGTGGTCTTCCATCCCCTCGAGTTACCTAGTGGCCATGCCCCAGTGTCCCCAACAACTCCCCTGCTCAAAGCAGGACCAATCCCCAACTAAATCATCCCAGCCAGGGCTTTGTCAAGCCTGACCTTAAAAACTTCTAAGGAAGGAGATTCCACCACCTCCCTAGGGAACGCATTCTAGTGTTTCACCATCCTCCTAGTGAAAAAGTTTTTCCTAATATCCAACCTAAACCTCCCCCACTGCAATATGAGATCATTACTCCTTGTCCTGAGAACAGTCTAGATCCATCCTCTTTGGAACCCCCTTTCAGGTAGTTGAAAGCAGCTATCAAATCCCCCCTCAGTCTTCTCTTCTGCAGACTAAACAATCCCAGTTCCCTCAGCCTCTCCTCATAAGTCATGTGTTCCTGTCCCCTACTCATTTTTGTTGCCCTCCACTGGACTCTTTCCAATTTTTCCACCTTCTTCTTGTAGTGTGGGGCTCCAAACTGGACACAGTACTCCAGATCTCCAGAGTAGATATGTGGACAGAGTTGGCAATGGGTTTGTTGGAAGGATCGGTTCGTGGGTTAGTGTTTTTGTTGTGTGGTTGCTGGTGAGTATTTGCTTCAGGTTGGGGGGGCTGTCTGTAAGCGAGGACTGGCCTGTCTCCCAAGATCTGTGAGAGTGATGGGTCGTCCTTCAGAATAGGTTGCAGATCCTTGATGCTGCGCTGGAGAGGTTTCAGTTGGGGGCTGAAGGTGACGGCTGGGGACGTTCTGTTCCCTTTCTTTGTTGGGCCTGTCCTGGAGTAGGTGACCTCTGGGTATTCTTCCCTTCAGCAGGTAGTTTTAAGATCACTTGATAGAGATCCTGTAGGTGTTTGTCTCTGTGCGAGGTGTTGGAGCAAATGAGGTTGTACCGTAGAGCTCGGCTGTAGACAAGGGATTGTGTGGTGTGGTCTGGATGAAAGCTGGAGGCTCACCACACGATCCATCGTCTACAGCCGAGCTCTGCAATACAACCGCATTTGCTCCAACCCCTCAGATACAGACAAACACCTACAGGATCTCTATCAAGCATTCTTACAACTACACTACCCACCTGCGGAAGTGAAGAAACAGATTGACAGAGCCAGAAGAGTACCCAGAAGTCACCTACTACAGGACAGGCCCAACAAAGAAAATAACAGAATGCCACTAGCCATCACCTTCAGCCCCCAACTAAAACCTCTCCAGCTCATCATCAAGGATCTACAACCTATCCTGAACGACGGCCCATCACTCTCACAGATCTTGCGAGACAGGCCAGCCCTTGCTTACAGACAGCCCCCCAACCTGAAGCAAATACTCACCAGCAACCACACACCACACAACAGAACCACTAACCCAGGAACCTATCCTTGCAACAAAGCCCGTTGCCAACTGTGCCCACATATCTGTTCAGGGGACACCATCATAGAGCCTAATCACATTAGTCACACTATCAGAGGCTCATTCACCTGCACATCTACCGATGTGATATATGCCATCATGTGCCAGCAATGCCCCTCTGCCATGTACATTGGTCAAACTGGACAGTCTGTACGTAAAAGAATCAATGGACACAAATCAGACGTCAAGAATTATAACATTCAAAAACCAGTCGGAGAACACTTCAATCTCTTTGGTCACTCGATTACAGACCTAAAAGTTGCAATTCTTCAACTAAAAAACTTCAAAAACAGACTCCAACCAGAGACTGCTGAATTGGAATTAATTTGCAAACTGGATACAATTAACTGAGGCTTGAATAGAGACTGGGAGTGGAAGGGTCATTTCACAAAGTAAAATTATTTCCCCATGTTTAGTTCTCCTCACCCCCACCCCCCACTGTTCCTCAGACTTTCTTGTCAGCTGCTGGAAATGGCCCACCTTGATTATCACTACAAAAGGTTTTTCCCCCCCGTTCTCCTGCTGGTAATAGCTCACCTTAAGTGATCACTCTCGTTACCGTGTGTATGGTAACACCCATTGTTTCATGTTCTCTCTGTATATAAATCTCCCTACTGTATTTTCCACTGAATGCATCCAATGAAGTGAGCTGCACGAAAGCTTATGCTCAAAGAAATTTCCTAGTCTCTAAGGTGCCACAAGTACTCCTTTTCTTCAAGTGAGATGGTAATTCCTTAATTCCCTGGGTTACTTCCTGGCCACTTCTGTGACTTTAGTGCCATTATGAAAACTGTTCTCAAAATCTCTGGGTCCCCTTGCCCTACGCTGTGGTTATGAAAGCTCCTTCTCAGCTCCTTTTACTTTCCTGCTTTCCAGTTACTGTAAATAAACCATTAACACAATTCTTCTTGTTTCTTCCACATTCTTGTCTTAGTTCCAGTTGTTGTGGGCAGAGTCATGAGATGTGTTTGTGACACTCTACACCTTGGGGGAGCGTCTTATGCTTAGAAGAAGCACACGGGATCTTTTCAGGGGAAAAGGCAATACATCGCATTTCTTGAAAATACACACACACACACACACACACACACACACACACACACACGTCCTGCAGATGGTCTTACAGTTACCAGTTTGCTGTAGCTCTTGTCAATCTAACGGCCAGTTAGACTGAACACAAGCGAGGAGCTGAGCTCTGTCGGTCGCGATCCCATGCTCTGAGGCTTTGCAGGACTGAACCCAGAGTCTGATGGCAAAACACCCCAGCTTTAGACTTGTCAATTCCAACTTTCGTCTATGGATTTTGCAATGTCATTCTGTAATCGTTAGTCCTCAAGTGGGATTAATCTCCGGGTTTTCCGCTGTTATTGTTTGGTGGTTTTGTTGGCTTCCCATCCTTAGATCTTCTTTGTCGTGCATTCAGGGTGCCTGCCTCGCCGTTGAGGTCATAAATGCTGCTAACATGTTTAGCGTCGGATACGGTGGATGTTTTCTGATTGTCTCCTGCTGTTTCCAAGTCTCTCACGTCTTCTTGACCATCTGGACATTTGTGAGGCCTTTTCACAGACATCAGAATCTGGCTGATGCACCTTTACCAATGGCCCACGAGGCCGTTCCTTCCTGCTCTCAGAAAGGGTGGCGGGCAGAATATGGTCAAATCCTATCCTACATCAATCCATTTAATACATGGTTATCCCTTCTCTTTCATTATGCAAAATGCAAACATCGAATCCTCCTCCTCTAGGTGCCCTGTAACCCCCATATTCCTCACCTTGTATTGAATTGTGTTGTTACCTTGCACGGCATGGTTTCCATGTATCCGGGGAAAGATTAGGAGGTACCAGCAAGGAAGGTCAGCAACCCCCGGGTGGGGTGTAAAACAGCCCATCCACAGCCGTTGCCCAGCAAGGAAGCTCCCACTCAGTGATTCCCCTGCCTGAGGCCACAGCAAGGGAATTGCTGCACCGGGCTGGGAGATTGAGCAATGCCCCCCCCACGCTTCCCCCCCCCAGACACGCCTGGACTGGGGCTTCCCAAGCACACGGGCTGAGGGGGCAAAACCCAAACCCAAACCCGGGGCCCACGCTTGGCCTTTCTCCTCCCCCCACCGACACTGCCAGCAGGAAGGACATTGAAGACTTGAGACTGCAACTGAGGGGACGGGCCCAGGCACACAACACGTCGCACTTCACACACAAAATGTCGAATCTCGCACCCACAACTCCTCGCACGTCACACCCACAGAACATATCGCACGTCGCGCACACAGCACGTCGCACGTCGCACACACAAACACGTCTCACACACACACAAAACACGACACACAACCCGTCTCACAGACAGAAAACACCACACACACATCACACAAAACACGTCACATGACACCACAGACACAACACCACACACACACTTAACACGACACACAAAATGGCACACAACACACACAAGACGACAGACAACAGATCACACAACACACCACACAGACACACACACAGAACATGTCACACGTCGCACCTCACACACAAAGGTCACATGTCGCACACAACACGCCGCACGCCGCATGTCGTACACCGCACATCACAATTCGCATGCACACACAGCATGTCGCATGTCGCACGTCACAGTCACGCACACCACACAGCTCACGTCACACGTCTCACACACACAACACGTCGCACATCACACACACAAAGTGCTGTGCATCACACACAATGTCGTTCGTTACATGTCACATGTCGCACGCCCACACGGCACATCGCATATCGCAAATCAAACACACAGCACGTCGCGTTTCGCATATCTCACACACACAACACGTCCCACACACACAGCACGACACACAATACTTGTGTGTGTGAGACGTGTTTGTGTGTGTGTGATGTGTTGTGCATGTGTTGTCTGTCGTCTAGAGTGTTGTATTCAGTGTGTGTGGGACGTGTTGTGTGTTGTGTTGTGTGTGTGTCTCTGTGTGGTGTGGTGTGTGTGTGATGTGTTGTGTGCAATGTTGTGTGTTTGTTTTGTGTTGTGTGCCGTTGGTGTGGTGTGTGTCGCACGCACAGAGACAACACATCTCACCTCAGACGCACAGCACGTTGCACGCTCACATAGCACATCACACACACAGTACATTGCGCATCGCACATGTCACACACACAACATCACACAAACACACAGCACGACACACAACACATGTGTGTGAGACGTGTTTGTGTGTGTGCGATGTGTTGTGTGTGTGCTGTGTGTCGTCCAGAGTGTTGTGTTCCGTGTGTGTGTGATGTGTTGTGTTTCGTGTTGTGTGTGGTGTGGTGTGTGTGTGGTCTTTTGTGACGTGTTGTGTGTGTCATCTAGAGTGTTGTGTGACATGTTGTGTGTGTGTCTGTGTGGTGAGTGGTGTGTTGTGTGTGTGTGATGGGTTGTGTGTCGTGTTGTGTGTCATGAGACGTTTTGTGTGTGACATGGTGTGTGTCGCACGTACAGAAACAACACATCGTACGCCGTACGCCACACGCCGCACACACAACACGTCGCACATCGCTTGTCACACATTGGACATAGACACACAACACGTCGCACATCAGACACACACAACACGTTGCACGTTGCACACATACACACAAAACGTCGAACGTGGCACACACAACACGTCGCACGTCACGTCACTCCCAGCAAGTCGCACTTCACACATGTCCCCCGCGTGTCACACACGCACACACAGCACGTCGTATGTCATGCACAACACGTCGCGTGTAGCACGGACACACAACATGTCGCACGTAACACACACAAGATGTCACATGTTGCACATCACACACAAAACATCGCATGTCACAGGCACATACACAACACGTCGCATGTCGCATGATGCACATTGCACATAGTACGGACACACACAACACGCTGCCCGTTGCACGCACGCACAGCACGTCGCACGTCACACTCAAAAACACATCTCACACCACACAACACGACACACGCCATGTCACACAGACACAAAACACTACACACGTCACACACACAACACAGAATACATCACACAGACAGACACAAACACACACGACACACACCACCTCACGCACAACACATCACATAACACCAAAAACACAACACCACACACACACTCAACATGGCATACAACATGACACAACACGTCACACAGACAGACACAAACACGACACACAATGTCACACACACACTACACAAAACACGTCTCACACACACACCACGTCACGTGTCACCACAAACACAATACCACACACACAATCCACACAACACTCTAGACGACACACAACACCACACACAAGACATCACACACACACACACAACCCGTCACACACACACATATCACGACACACACATGACACAGAAAACGACTCACACAGAAACACACACAACACAACACACACAGAAACACATCACACGTCCCACAAAACATGTTGCACATTGTCACACACACTCATGTAAGCATGTCGCACATTGCACGCCGCATGACACACACAAAAGCCTGTCACACACACAAACACACACAACACATCACACACACAATGTCTCATGCACACACACACAAGACACACAACCCGTCTCACACATACACACACATAACATGACACACACAACACGTCACGCACACAAAACGACACACAACATGCCACACAGACAGACACAAACACACATGACACAGAGCTTGTCACGCACACAGAACACTACACAAAACACATCTCACAAACACACACCATGTCATATGACACAACAAACACCACACACACAATCTACACAACTCTAGATGACACACAAAATTACACACATGTCACACACACACAAAAGTCTCACACACACACAAAACACGACACACAACCCGTCTCACACACAAACATAACATGACAAACAGAACACGACACACACCATGACACACACAGAAACACATTTACTGTCCCACACAATACGTCACATGTTGCATAGATACATACAACACATCGCATGACACACACACAGAAACACATCATACACACAAAAACACACAACGCGACACACAACAAGACACAAAACACATCAAACACACACAACATGTCACACATATACAAAAACGTTTCTCTCACACACAAGACGACACAGAACACATACAATACGACAAACATAACATGAAACACAACACACACAACATGACATACAACACGTTACACATACAACACAACGCATGTCGCACGTTGCATGGACACACACAACACATCACATGCCTCAAGCTGCACAAACACTTAGCACATGGCACATCGCACGTTGCACGTCACACACACAACACGTCGAATGTCGGACACACAACATGTCGCACGTCGCACGCGCACACAGCACATCACGAATCAAACACACAATACGTCGCACGTCGGACAAGCACACACACAACGCGACACACAACACATCACACACACAACACGACACACACAACATGACACACAATATGTCACACACACACACACACACACCACGTCACACACAACACATCACATGACACCACAAACACCTCACCACACACAAACACACACTCAACACGTTGCACAACATGACACACAACACATCTCACACACACACACACACACACAACATGACACACAACACGTCACACAGACAGACAAACACACATAACATGACACACAACACATCACACACACAACATTACACAAAACACGTTTTGAAGGGGGATGGACGTCATTCTTGCGACAAGGCACCTGCTATGGCCAAAAACACTTTCGCCCTGTGCGCCCTTCCAGACAAGTCTTATGTCCCAAATACTTTGGGTCTTCTGGGATAAGTCCCCGAATAATCAAGGATCTTGACCAAAAAGGTCGTCACGTCTAAAAAGGAAGAAAGATTGTCGTTGTGGAGACCATGAAACAAGCCCTGCAACTTTTGGACACGTATCCCGACAGCCCACAGGGGGCACGTCAAGGGACGTTCAAAGCGAGACGGGCGTTCTTTTTGGGGAGACTAACCCCCATTGCGCTGACCAGGAGAAGGGGGAAGTGGGAGCCTGCAGCGCCATCTAGCGGCCAAAGGAGAAATCGCCGGCTTCTGGACCTGTGTGCGCCCTTGGTTCGGTTCCCATGCAAAGCTGTGTCACACCAGGTTGGGAAAACGGGGTTCTGCTGCCCGACATCATCCTCTGGAATGACTCAACCCGACAGGACACCTCCTACGATACACTGCTCCGAGTGACGCTCTCAAACAGGTCACGACAGCTCCCCAGTCTCCCCCCACCGGGAGGCAGGTGTGAGAGGATTGTTCTCCCCGACTGACAGAGGGAGAAACGAAGGCTGAGAAAGGCGAAGGGCCTCGTCTTCCATCACACAACCTGTCGGGATAGAGTTGGGAACAGGACCCGGGTGTCCTGACTTTCAAACGAACCATCAGTCTGGAGTTTCACACACTGAATGATCAGAATAAAGGGACCTGCAATGAGCTACAGACCAACAACCCCAATGACTCGAAGGGACAAAGGCCTAACTGGGGGAAAATTGTCCCACCTTAACCTCCTGTTTTCCGTGCCGAGAATTTGGCCAGCACCGGGCGGATCAGGCTGCCTCGGTACCAAACCTCTCTGGGGCTCTTCCCTTCTCCACAGGGACATCTGTCTTCTCGCTCAATGAGCAGTGGGAAAGGAGAAAACTCCAGAGAGGCTCCACCTCGCGCTCACATACGAGACCCTGAATTCTCTCTCAGTCCTCAAGGAGACACCTCAGGAAGGAGACTCCCTGCAGCAAAGCCCCGGGGGTCTCTGAGATCCCCCTGCCCTGCAGCCTGTCCTCCCTGGCCGTTGTCGTGGACTCTCTGTGAGGTCACCGCCTCCCAACCTCCTTTCACCAATCAGCTGAGTGCTGCAAAAGGCCCTTGTGATGTCACTGCCACCCCCACCCCTGCCCTGCAGGGCTCATGTCCTGCCCCAAGCCGGCTCCTGTGCGTGTTTGAGCTGCTCCCCCTGGGTCACCCCCACACACTCAGTGGTCATGCAAGGGTTCACGCAGGCCACACGTGGAACCATCAGAGGATGCTCAATGTGCCGCACTCGGTTTTGCAGAGATTTGGAGACTTGAAGGCCAGAAGAGACTCTTAGATCATCTCATCTGGCCCCCTACACATCACAGGCCTCCTGCATGGCGCAGTAGCGAGTTTTGGACCAAAGCAGACTCGAGAAAGGCATCTCATCAAGGGATGGACTAAGCCCCACTTCCCTTGGGAGTCTGGAGAAAATTGATGCTGTGGGGGGCAGGGAATTGACCCCAAGGCCACAATTGACCCCAATTGACCCCAAGGTGTTTTTCTTTGTCTGAGGGATTGGAGCAAATGCGGTTGTATCTTAGAGCTTGGCTGTAGAGAACGGATCGTGTGATGTGGTCTGGATGAAAGCTGGAGGCATGTAGGTAAGTATAGCAGTCCAGGATAGGGTTGTATTTATGTGACCATCGCTTATTAACATTGTAGTGTCCAGGAAGTGGGTATCTTGTGTGCCCTCTCCTTCTGCCCCTCCACCCCCACCAACATGATACAGTTCTGCGGTGACCTGGAATCCTACTTTCCACGTCTCCGACTGAAGGAATTTTTCCAACACACCTCTGAACAACACACTAATCCACAGAGACCTTCCTACCAACACGACAAAAAGAAGGATTCTGCGTGGAATCCTCCTGAAGGTCGAAACACCAGACTGGACTCAAGTGCTTCACCCGACAAGCACGGACTGAAGTGGTGGAAAAGCAGCATCACTTGGCCCATAACCTCAGCCGTGCAGAACACAACACCATCCACGGCCTCAGGAACAACTCTGACATCCGAATCAAAAAGGCTGACAAAGGAGGTGCTGTCGTCATCATGAATAGGTTGGAATATGAACAAGAGGCTGCTCGGCAGCTCTCCAACTCCACATTCTCCAGCCCATTCCCCTCTGATCCCACTCAGGTGACCAAGAGAAACTGCACCATCTGCTCAAGAAACTCCCTGAAAAAGCACAAGAACAAATCTGCACAGACCCGCCCCTGGAACCCCGACCAGGGGTCTTCTATCTGCTACCCAAGATCCATATACCCGGAAATCCTGGACGCCCCGTCATCTCAGGCATTGGCTCGGGGTGCTGGTCCCTCAGGGCCAGAGGAGAGAGTCGACACAGCCAGATACTCCTGCTGTCCGGATGCCAATGCCTGAGAGGATTTCATCGCAGTCTCTGACGAGGGGGTTCAGGCTCCAGAGCTCTGCTCTGTTTTCCCACCCCTGTGCAGGGGGTTGTTTCCAGTTTCAGAAATGGGGCAATGTTCACACACTCCCAATGGGTCTTTGCATGAATCAGGCCCTAACCCAGGGGCAGGCAAACTTTGGCCTGATGCCAAATCGGGTTTCAGAAATTGTCAAATGTCAAACAGCAAGACATGGCCCGGCCCCCGCCCCCATCTGACCCCCGCTTCTCGCCCCCGGACGGCCGCCCTGGGCCTCCGGCCCCATCCAACCCCTCTGTTCCCTGAGGGGCTCCAGATCCCCCTGCCCCTAACAGCCCCACACTGCCCCATCCAACCCCCCCCTCTTTCCTGTCTGCCACCCGGACCTTCTGCCCCATCCAACCACCCCTTCTCCCTGACCGCCCCGAGACCTCCTGCTGCCTTTCAACCCCCTGTTCCCCGCCCTCTCACCACCCTGACCCGATCCGCCCCCCAGCCCCTGACGCCCCCGAACTCCCCTGCCCTCTACCCCACCCCTCCCCCACTCCCTGCCCCCTGGCCGGGCTGCCTGGAGCCCCAGGACCAGCCGCCGGGCCGCACCGCACAGAGCCCCGGGGTCGGCCAGGCTCGTTGCCCCGCTGCCCGGAGCATGGGCCGGCGGCGCCGGGAGCGGAGGCTGCGGGGGGCGGGGGACGGCCGGGGCACGGCCGGGGGCTCTCCAGAACGGCTCAGAGCCCCCGGCCCCCCTTCTGCCCCCCCCGCTCCCCACATGTCGCAGCCACCCCACCCAGCTGAGACACACCACCCCACAGACCCCTCCCCTCCCTACAGCCCCCCACAGCCATGCTGTGTCCCCCTGGGGGCTGCCATGGTGCTGCCCCTCCCAACCCAACCCAACCGCCGCAGCCATGCCATTGACCCAAGTCCCCGATCCAGGTCCCCTATAGCCTCTCCCTCCCCCACATCCCTGCCAGACCCAGTCCCCATCCCGACAACCCAATAGCCCCCTGTCCACAACCCCCCTCTCCTCCTCCCACAGCACCAATCCATCCCCTACCCTCCCACAGCTCGCACCACACAGACCCCTCCACCTCCCAGCTGGGCCCCTCCCCGCCCCCTGCCGCCCCACCCACCCCATCAGACACCCGCCCCCGCTGGTGCACCAGGGTTTCCCCAAGACCCACCAACAGCTGTGAATGGTGTGGAGGAGAAGGTGTTGGTATTTGGTTGTGTATTGGGATTATGTGTACGTGTCGAGGCTTGTGGGGGCTTTGTGCTGGGAGAGAAGTTGATCCCTGATTCGGGGCTGGGGCTTCTCTGACTCGGGGTCCTATGAAGGGAGCCAGCCAGTCAGGCCGTGGCACAGGAGCCAGCAAACAGGGCTGTAAACAGGGGAGTCTGAGGGGGAGTTTGTCTTGTGGTGCTTGTTTGGGGTTTGTTGTTGCTGTGGGGGGTGGGGTTTGGGTGTTTCCCAGGTGAACAGGATTTAGGTGGGAAGGTGATGACAGACACGGAGGCAGCGGTGGGAGTGACTCATGTCGTGGAAGACACAATGGAGATGACTGGCTGTGGAAGCTGCCGTATGTCCATGATTCTGGAGGGGGGACCTGGTAAGAGTTTTGTCTGCATGAAATGCCGTCTGCTTGAGCTGATGGAGGAGAAGATCTGAGGTTTGGAGATGCAGGTGGAAAGTCTGGTTGAGTTTAGAAAGGGGTTTGAGCAGATGATGGAGCAAAGACATGAGGTATCTGAAGGGAAAAGCTCAGACTTGCAGATGGAAGCAGGACTGAGAAATTCTGAGGGGAGACTGCTGGGTGAGGGAAGTGGTCAGTGAAAGCATGTGACTACAAGAACCAGGCAGAGGAAAAGACGGGCTCGTGAAGGAGAAATAGAGCTCAGGAATAGGATTTGAGAGTTGGAAAATGAAGAAGGGGCTCAACAGGTAGTCACTGAAGGTGGAGGGGCAAGGAGGAAGAGAAGAGTGGCTAGTCCTATAGGAAAAGGGGAAGAGTCAATGGAGACTACACCAAATATGAGCCCCAGGAGGATACAGGATGGGTAGAAGAGGATTACAAGGGAGAATAGGAATGGAAAGAACTTGCAGCCAGAGGGAACAGGGGATAGACTGGAGAACAGCATCGTCACCAGGGAAAGGCAGGGCTATGTGATCGGGGACTCTTTACTGAGAAGACAAGACAGGCCTGTAACCAGAGCTGATCCAGAGAATAGAAGGGTGTGCTGTCTTTCAGGTGCTAAGATACGGGATGTAGATCTGAGGTTGAAAAGGATCCTAAAGGGAACGGGAAAGAATCCCCTAATTATCCTTCATGTGGGAACAAATGATACAGCTAGATTCTCGCTGGAAAGGATTAAGGGAGACTGTGCTAGGCTGGGGAAGACGCTTAAGGAAATCGAGGCTCAGGTGATCTGTAGTGGGATTTTGCCTGTTCCTGGAGAAGGGCAACAAAGGCGTGACAAGATTATGACTGTCAACAGATGGCTCAGGCAGTGGTGCTAGAAGGAGGGCTTTGGGATGTATGGCCACTGGGAGGCATTCATGGACAGAGGACAGTTCTCTCAGGATGGACTTCATCTGAGTAGGGAAAGAAATAGACTTCTAGGATGGAGGCTGGCACAACTGATTAAGAGAGCTTTAAACTAGGAATCTGGGGGAGATGGTTGGTTAGGGGATGTCCAGGTAATCTCCACGCCGGATTTTAGCCTTGAGAGGGAAGAAAACAAAGTAAGAAAGGATACAGCCATGGGTAGGAGAATGGCTATAAGGAGGAAGGGCAGCGTGGATACCAGTCTAATAGGTTCTACTGGCTGTAGAATGACCGTGCCTCATTGGGTAAAGAAGGTGAGGGAGGCCAAACCAACAAAAATGAAGATGTTTGTACACTAATGCGAGGAGCCTTGGTAACAAAATGGAGGAACTAGAGGTACTGGTGCAGGAAGTGAAACCAGATATTCTCAGGATAACAGAAACAGGGTGGAATAGTCGTCATGACTGGACAACGGGTATTGAAGGGTAAGTGCTGTTTAGGAAAGACTGAAATAAAGGTCAAGGTGGTGGAGTAGCATTGTCTATCAATGAGGAGGTAGAATGTAAAGAAATCAGCGATGGAATGGATAAGACAGAGTCCGTCTGGGCAAAAATGACGCTGGGGAAGAGAACTACTCGAGACTCCCCTGGGATAGTACTTGGAGTCTGCTAGAGAACGCCGGGATCTAATGTGGATATGGATCGAGCCCTCTTTAATGTTTTTAATGAAGTAAATACGAATGGAAACTGCGAGATCATGGGAGACGTTAACTTCCCAGATCTAGATTGGAGGACGAGTGCTAGTAATAATAATCGGGCTCAGATGTTCCTAGATGCGATAGCTGATGGCTTCCTTCCACAAGTAGTTGCTGAACCGACAAGAGGGGGTGCCATTCTAGATTTGGTTTGGGTGAGAAGTGAGGACCTCCTAGAAGAAATGGTTGGAGGGGACAATCTTGGTTCGAGCAATCATGAGCTAATTCAGTTCAAACTGAACGGAAGGATCACCAAAAAAATAAATCTGCAACTAGGGTTTTTCATTTCAAAAGGGCTGACTGAAAAATTAAGGAAATGAGTTAGGCAAGTGGATTGGACTGAAGAACTTTAGGGATCTAAAGGCAGAGGAGGCCTGGGATTACTTTAAATCAAAGCTGCAGAAGCTATCAGAAGCCTGCATCCCAAGAAAGGGGGGAAAATTCATAGGCAGGAGTTGTAGACCAAGCTGGATGAGCAAGCATCTCGGAGAGCTGATTAAGAAAAAGGAGAAAGAATACAGGGAGTGGAAAATGGGAGGGATCAGCAAGGAAAGCTACCTTCTTGAGGGCAGAACATGAAGGGATAAAGTGAGAAGGACCTTGCAAAGAGAATTAAAACCAATCGTAAAAGGTTCTATCACCATGTCAATAAGAAGAAAACCAAGAAAGAAGAAGTGGGACCGCTCAGCACTGAGGATGGAGTGGAGGTCAAGGATAATCTGGGCATGGCCCAATATCGAAACAAATACTTTGCCTCAGTCTTTAATAAGGCTAATGAGGATCTTAGGGATAATGGTAGCATGACAAATGGGAAGGAGGAGATGGAGGTAGATATTACCATATCTGAGGTAGAGGCGAAACTCAAACAGCTTAATGGGACTAAATCGGGGGGCCCAGATAATCTTCATCCAAGAATATTAAAGGAACTGGCACATGAAATTGCAAGCCCATTAGCAAGAATTTGTAATGAATCTGTCGACTCAGGGGTTGTACCGTTTGATTGGAGAATTGCAAACATAGTTGCTATTTTTAAGGCGGGGGGAAGTGATCCGGGTAACAACAGGCCTGTTAGTTCGACATCTGTAGTATGCAAGGTCTTGGAAAAAATTTTGAAGGGGAAAGTAGTTAAGGACATTGAGGTCAATGGTAAATGGGACAAAATACAAGATGGTTTTACAAAAGGTAGATCATGCCAAACCAACCTGATCTCCTTCTTAGAGAAAGTAACAGATTTTTTAGACAAAGGAAACGCAGTGGATCTAATTGACCAAGATTTCAGGAAGATGTTTGATATGGTGCCACATGGGGAATTATTAGTTAAACTGGCAAAGATGGGGATCAATATGAAAATTGAAAGATGGATAGGGAAATGGTTAACAGGGAGATTATAGCGGGTCCTGCTGAAAGGTGAACTGTCAGGCAGGAGGGAGGTTACCAGTGGAGTTCCTCAGGGATCAATCTTTGGGACCCATCTTATTTCATCTCCCTCCCTCAGCTCAGTTATGGCCTGAATTGCCCCTAATCCCGGCAGAGCCAGAGGATTGGAAGCAGCAACATCAGACCCCTGTGTGGCTCGCAGGAATGAACACAAACACGCCCTTGTAGCTGGACAAATGGCGAGTTTTACCCCTGGGATACGACAAGGCTAAAGAGAAAGGTGGTGGCCCCACATCTAAGGAATGAAACACAACACAGTCATCATCGTTCTGCCCGTCCTTGCCCCTTTATACTTCTACTGTCTCGCTCCCGCCACCCTCGCCCTCTGTGGGTTCAGGGAGAGCCACACTCAGTGCTTCCGACACACACAGACTCACACACACATCTTGCAAGGAAAACCTCACCACGGAGCCACATGCACCTGTTGCTTCCCTGCCCCCCTGCTCTCCACAATCCAATCCCAAGGAAAGCTTGTCGGGCCCAGAGCTGGCAGGGCGTCCGGTGCTGGAGTATTGAAGCTACCGTGACGGCACTCAGAGGAAAGAGGCTGAGAGATGCAAGTTAAGAATTGGCCGGTCAGGTTTCCAGTCCCCTCACAGGTCATTCCCTCACTCGAGCACAGGGGCACATCTCAATTCTCAGCTGGCTCAGTCGAGCTGCATCGTTCTTGTTTCCACTCAGTCAGGTTTGAGGCCTGTTTCGCACCCTGTCTTTGAGAAGACAGTCAGAAACTACTCTCTGAAATAGCCAATGCAGGAGGAGGTGTTATCGCTCCTGCCCCAACACAGACAGACAAAGAGAGAAATGTTCTCGCTTTGAGGGTGGGACTCCCTGCCCTTGGCCAAAGACGAGCACCTCTCTTTGACCTTGGTCGCTCCTTCAGCTTTTCTTTCAGCAGGGAGCCCGAGAGCTCAGGTGCTGGAGCGCTGCGTTGGTCAGTGAAGCTCGGTGAGCTCCAATGTCACTCGGCTCTTCTACCAGCAAGTCAAAACACAGGCAGGATTTCCTCTTTTGACAATACTGGGGCTGTCGGAGGGTCTGTCCACGCTGCACACTGAGCCTGTCTCTATGTGGCCTGGGCTTGCTGACTTGTGTTGCCAAGCCGGTGTTTGAGTATTCAGACTGCAGGGGAAACTCAGGCCTCACACTGTGTCTATCTGTCAAGGTTCCTTCCCCACTCTGAACGCTAGGGTACAGATGTGGGGACCTGCATGAAAACCTTCTCAGCTTACTTTTACCAGCTTAGGTTAAAACTTCCCCAAGGTACAAACTATTTTACCTTTTGCCCTTGGACTTTCGCTGCTGCCACCAAAAGTCTAACCGGGTTTTTTATTAGGAAAGAGCCGTTTGGAAATGTCTTTCCCCCAAAAATTCTCACCAAAACATTGCTCCCCCCTTCCTGGGGAAGGTTTGGTAAAAATACTCACCAATTTGCATAGGTGACCACAGACCCACACCCTTGGATCTTAAGAACAATAAAAAACATTCAGTTTCTTAAAAGAAGAATTTTAATAGAAGAAAAAGTAAAAAGAATCACCTTTGTAAAATCAGGATGGTAGATACCTTACAGGGTACCTTACAGGGTAATTAGATTCAAAACACCGAGAATCCCTCTAGGCAAAACCTTAAGTTACAAAAAGACACACAGACAGGAATATCCATTCCATTCAGCGCAGCTTATTTTCTCATCCATTTAAAGGAATCAGAATCTAACGCATATCTAGCTTGATTACTTACTAAGTTCTAAGACGCCATTCCTGTTCTGTCCCCGGCAAAAGCATCACACAGACAGACCCAGACCCTTTGTTTCTCCCTCCCCCCGCCAACTTTTGAAAGTATCTTATCTCCTCATTGGTCATTTTGGTCAGGTGCCAGCGAGGTTATCCGAGCTTCTTAACCCTTTACAGGTGAGAGGATTTTTTCCTCTGGCCAGGAGGGATTTAAAGGTGGTTAGCCTTCCCTTTCTATTTATGACTCTATCCTACCGCAGGAAGTCGTCCTAAGTTACGCTGCTCCCGCTGCGTGAATAACAGAGCTGGATTTGACGTCGCTTCGGTCGACTTCCTGCTGTGTCTACACTGGGCTGGGTCGACGGGAGATGATCTTCGGTCGACTTACCTTCCTCCTGCCGTTCCCGGCGCAGTCCCAACGGTGACCGGAGAGCGCTCTGCTGTCAATTTAGTGGGTCTTCACTCGACCCCCACGACATCAACCCCCAGTGGATCCACCGCAGCAAACAGAGCCTCCCAACCGTGCTGCCCCATCCACATGGCACGACTTAGACCCGAGTGGGAAATTCAGCTCCTGTGGGGTGTGTCACCCTCATCCACTGAAGGTGCTCCCCGAGTCTCCAGGGATTCCTGCCCTAACTGCTCTCCAGCCAGTTTGTGTCCATACGCTCCCCGCGGGGAGGCTGTGAGTGGCCTGGTTACAAGCGCTGGTTGCTCAGGCCTGGCAGGGAAGGGAAGCTCCGGGCAGCATTGACAGTCTGGAGATCCCTCCGGGGAAGCACAGGCGGTGGGTGGAACAGGCGGGGAGGCGAAGCTGCGGGGTCCTGCGGACGCCCTGAAACCAGCTCACAGACCCCCGGGGGTCACGCTGCCCTACACGCTGTTGCAGTAATGTTTGTACAAGGTGTGACGCTGAAATAGCAGCTTGTGTCAGAGTGTATTCAGGCCAATGGATGTGTGTGTTAGTAGAGATCAAAGCGACTGTTAAATGTTCAAATGTATTGGGTGTTTAAACCTCCTGAAAACTCGTGGAATGTTGTTTGCACTGTTTTCACGTCTCTGTGTCCTGTTACGCTGTGATAGCAAAGAGTTGCCTTGTGTAGACCCCTGTCACTAAATAAGCCCTCAAAGGAGAATGAAGGTGTGTGGGATGCAAGTGAAGAAAAGGTTCATTTCCAAAGAAGGGGTGGTAAGAAGCAGGATTCCTGGGCGGGGGGCAGGAGGGTGTGGTTTGCACTGTTGTTGCCCAGGGTGGGAATGGGGAACTGGGCTCTGGCTTAAAGCGGTGTCAGGCTTCGGGGGGCTGGGTTCAGAGCTGGAGGTGAGGGTTGGGGTGAGGGTTGGGCTACAGTTTTGGTTCAGGGGTTTCGAGTTGGGGGGCAGGTTATGGGGTCAGGGTTCCAGTTGGGTTCCGGGTAGGGGGTGGGGTTTAGATTTTGGGGGGAGGGTTTGGCCAGCAGCAGCATAGAAGTGTGGGTGGCAATGGGGTGCAGCCAATAGTGATAAGTCGGGGGTCTTTTAGGTCGTTTTAGTGTCAGTAGCACCCTGGGGAGGGGGGAGGGTCATGTTTACGACAGGGGGCTAAAGTGTTGGGGAAGGGGGCGGCAAGTTGACCCATCCCACTTCGCACTTCCCACACGGACACGCACAATACGTCGAACGCGTGGACGCACACACGTCACACACACACAATGACACAAAACGGCACACAACACGACACACAAAAATAACACACCACACAGACACACACAGAAGACATGGAAAGCGTCACACACAAAACATCACACACACGACGCACAACATGTCATACACACTCAACACAACACGACCTGCAACATGTCACACTCACACACTCAACATGACACACAACACGTCTCACACTCAACACGACACACAACACGACCCACAACACGTCTCACACACACTGAATGACACACAGCACGTTGCACGTACGTCACACACACACAAAGTCGCACACAGTTTGTTGCATGTCTCACGTATCATGTCACGCAGATGTCACACAACGCACATGCACTCGCACAACACGTCACACGCACGCAGACACTACATGTCACACACACATGACGCACACCACATGACACATGATACAAAATGGCACATGACACAAAATGGCACACATGACATTGAGACACACACACACGACACTGACACGTTGCACGTGGAACACACAGCAAGTCGCACACACACACAAGACGGCAGAGGACAAGACGGCTGAGCTGCTTGGGCCTCTTTCCAAGGCTTGGTTTTTCTCAGCTCAGGGCCCTGATTTATCTGGTGCTCTGGGTAGTTCCCCTGATCACACTTCCTCAGGCTCTTCCTTGAGAGGAGATTTATCATGGGAATTACGCGGAGAGGAATGATCCTGGGGAACTCAGTGCCGAGCCTCCCAAATCTGCACCTTTGTCTTTCTTTAATGAACAGATGGAAGATCAAAGCATTGTATTCAATCCTTGAAGTGTCCATCCCATTTCTGTGCACAGTGGACTTGAAAAGTTGTCCTTCTTCGTCTGTACACCACACGTGTCCATTTTAAATCCAAAGATGCATAATGAGCCAGGGGCTACTTCCCTATGACACAGAGGGTCACAAACATGGTAGTGAAGAGGACAGATTACTAAGTAATCCCAGTGGGTTTCAGCCCCCTAGGATCACCTGGAAAGATTTTTCCTTCCTTTCAAAAGGGCAGAACCCAAACCCCATTCAGAAGATGCAGGGAATCTTACAGTAAATTCTTCCCACATGGTCCCCTTTGTAAAGCCAGTCTGTCAGAGCTTGCCTTAGCACAAGAAAATAACGCCAGGCAGTGGTAAGCACACAAACAAGACTTTATTTAGGAGAGGGAAAAGGACTAAGCTAGGCTAGAGAAGGGGTGGATTAACAAAACTTGAACTCTGGAAGTGCTCCAGTCTCCCAAACAATTACACCCAGGAGGTCAGGTTGATGTTCTCTCTCCCTTCTCTTGCAGGGAGAGCGATGGACGGCTGCTGCTCTCTTGACATTGGACGTCAGGGAGGGACTCCATGATGGACACAGGAACGGGTGAGTAGACCTAACTAAAAACCCTCCCTATCCCTCTTTGCGTCGTCTCTGCCTGGATGTTAGACCCTATCTACGCGGATTCAATCCGTGCGTGGGAGTGTGCTCCCCAACCCAAACTAATAGAGGAAATGGCTAAAGGTCACCAGCTTCTTTTCCCAAGTCCAAGATGGCCACCTGACAGATAACCCAAAAGGTACATGCCTTTGTTCCCTTCTTTTAGGAAAATTTGGCAGGGGCAACCAGCATTTTACACACCCGGAGACTGGATTTGACCAATCAGGGAACGTTGCGGGGCAGGGTGACCCACGCAGAAGGGGGTTGTATATCCCCTCTGAGAACTCCTCCCTTTGTCCTCTACCAATTGAAGTGGGCGTCAGCCCCGTAGGACCACCCCGAGAGGGGATTTGACCAAATAAGGGAAGTGCTGCAGTGGAGTGACCTGCCCGCAACAGGATCCTGTGGTCCCTCTAAAACGTCCCCACACCACCCTCTAGCAGTTGGCGAGGGTTTCACTCCCACCTTAGGCCATCTCAGAAGGGAAATGTGTACCAATCCAGAACAGGTATAGCCCGAAGGTCTAGGCCACGGTTTCTTCAAAAGACATCCTTGGAACGAGACGGGCTCTTCCCCGCAGTGTTGTGTTGCGACTTCCCGGACGATGCTGCCAGCCTCACAAACATGGAGCTCCAGAGATCGGCGCCTTGTGGCCTAGACCTTCGGGCACTGCCTAGTCTGATTGTTACGTTTCCCTTCTGGGATGGCCTAAAGCGTGTGTGCGAAACCCTGACTGATTAGCAGAGGACGGTGCGGGGATTTCATGGAGGGGTGATGGACCCCTCTTGCGGGCAGGTCACCCCACCATGGCACTTACCCTGTTTGGTGAAATCCCCTCTCTGGTGGGTCCTAAGGGGCTGAGGCCCACCCCAAGTGGGAGGAGCTCTTGGAGGGTCACGTGACCCACTTCCGAATGGGTCACTCTGCCCCAGAACATTCCCCAATTGCTCAAATCCATTCCTGAGGCAGGTGCATGGAGATAAAACACCCCCAGATTGGTAAAGGAGTGGGAGGATCTCTTAGAGGGGTCACATGCAACTCCTTGTTTCGACTCCCGTTTGCATCTTGACCCCAAAAGTCTTCTGTCATGGGGTCGGTCTCATGGTGACAGATGAGCGATGTCTGAGGAGTGAAGGGGCAAGGTCCCATGGCTGACATCAAATAACTTCCCTAAGCCTCAGGGTAGTTTGGCCAAATATCTCATTGTCAAAATGGCTGCCCTCCCACGCAGTGTGTGTGTCCCAACACCCAGAGCCCGTGCGGCCGCCCTCTCCGTCGGGGCTGTGTGGCCCAGCGACCAGAGTCCGTGCGGCCGCCCTCTCCGTCGGGGCTGTGTGGCCCAGCGACCAGAGTCCGTGCGGCCGCCCGCTCCGTCGGGGCTGTGTGGCCCAGCGACCAGAGTCCGTGCGGCCGCCCGCTCCGTCGGGGCTCTGTGGCACAGCGACCAGAGTCCGTGCGGCCGCCCTCTCCGTCGGGGCTGTGTGGCCCAGCGACCAAAGTCCGTGCGGCCGCCCGCTCCGTCAGGGCTGTGTGTCCCAGCGACCAGAGTCCGTGCGGCCGCCCTCTCCGTCGGGGCTGTGTGGCCCAGCGACCAGAGTCCGTGCGGCCGCCATCTCCGTCGGGGCTGTGTGGCCCAGCGACCAGAGTCCGTGCGGCCGCCCGCTCCATCGGGGTTGTGTGGCCCAGCGACCAAAGTCCGTGCGGCCGCCCGCTCCGTCGGGGCTGTGTGGCCCAGCGACCAAAGTCCGTGCGGCCGCCCGCTCCGTCGGGGCTGTGTGGCCCAGCGACCAGAGTCCGTGCGGCCGCCCGCTCCGTCGGGGCTGTGTGGCCCAGCGACCAAAGTCCGTGCAGCCGCCCGCTCCATCGGGGCTGTGTGGCCCAGCGACCAAAGTCCGTGCAGCCGCCCGCTCCATCGGGGCTGTGTGGCCCAGCGACCAAAGTCCGTGCAGCCGCCCGCTCCATCGGGGCTGTGTGGCCCAGCGACCAGAGTCCGTGCAGCCGCCCGCTCCATCGGGGCTGTGTGGCCCAGCGACCAAAGTCCGTGCGGCCGCCCGCTCCGTCGGGGCTGTGTGGCCCAGCGACCAGAGTCCGTACGGCCGTCCGCTCCATCGGGGCTGTGTGGCCCAGCGACCAAAGTCCGTGTGGCCGCCCGCTCCGTCGGGGCTGTGTGGCCCAGCGACCAAAGTCCGTGCGGGCGCCCTCTCCGTCGGGGCTGTGTGGCCCAGCGACCAGAGTCCGTGCGGCCGCCTGCTCCGTCAGGGCTGTGTGGCCCAGCAACCAAAGTCCGTGCGGCCGCCCGCTCCGTCGGGGCTGTGTGTCCCAGCAACCAAAGTCCGTGCGGCCGCCCGCTCCGTCGGGGCTGTGTGGCCCAGCGACCAGAGTCCGTGCGGCCGCCCGCTCCGTCGGGGCTGTGTGTCCCAGCGACCAGAGTCCGTGCAGCCGCCCTCTCCATCGGGGCTGTGTGGCCCAGCGACCAGAGTCCGTGTGGCCGCCCGCTCCATCGGGGCTGTGTGGCCCAGCGACCAGAGTCCATGCAGCCGCCCGCTCCATCGGGGCTGTGTGGCCCAGCGACCAAAGTCCGTGCGGCCGCCCTCTCCGTCGGGGCTGTGTGGCCCAGCGACCAGAGTCCGTGCGGCCGCCCGCTCCATCGGAGCTGTGTGGCCCAGCGACCAAAGTCCGTGCGGCCGCCCGCTCCGTCGGGGCTGTGTGGCCCAGCGACCAGAGTCCGTGCGGCCGCCCTCTCCGTCGGGGCTGTGTGGCCAAGCGACCAAAGTCTGTGCGGCCGCCCGCTCCGTCGGGGCTGTGTGGCCCAGCGACCAGAGTCCGTGCGGCCGCCCGCTCCGTCGGGGCTGTGTGGCCCAGCGACCAGAGTCCGTGCGGCCGCCCTCTCCGTCGGGGCTGTGTGGCCCAGCGACCACAGTCCGTGCGGCCGCCCTCTCTGTCGGGGCTGTATGGCCCAGCGACCAGAGTCCGTGCGGCTGCCCGCTCCGTTGGGGCTGTGTGGCCCAGCGACCAGGGGCCGTGCAGCTGCCCTCTCCGTCGGGGCTGTGTGGCTCAATGCTTAGAGTCCATATGTCTATCCTGTCTCTTATGCCCGTGTGGCCCGATAGCAACGGACAATATGGTTACTCTCTCCCTCAATGCTGTGTGGCCCAACGGCTGGAGTCAGTGTAGCTGCCCTTCACTGCAGGGCTGTTTGGCTGAGAGTTCAGAGGCAAGATGGTTGCCCCTCCTCTTGGGGCTGTGCAGTCTAGTGGGTCAATGGGGACGTGGGCAGCCACCAAAGGATGGATGGCAGCCAGGGCAGGGGGACCCAGGCCCTCGTTACTCCACCGGCTCCTCGCCCAGGGCCTTGTCCGTGGCCAATGTGTTTGCCATTGAGTCAGTGGGGATCCAGCACTGCGGATGACAATGGCTAGTTCACCCGGGTTACTTCCTTGGAGATGTCTCTAGGCCATGGGCTGGGGGTCTCTGGGTTCCCGGCGTGGGAAACTCCCAGAGTCTCCGAACTCCCTTGCATGTCTGCAGGCCCCCAGGGACGTGGCTGGGTCTCGGCGCCTCAGAGCTCTGCAGTCAGGGGCTTGAGCTGTTTCTGGACTGGAGCCTACAGTGTGCATTCTCCATTTTCAGCGGTCTGAGCTGCTCGCTTACACACTGGTAGTCCAGTTGGAGCATGTCCGGCAGGGATGGGGTGGGGCTTGGCTTTCTCCACCTAGACTATGGGGTTCTGTGTGGCTGGTTCAGCCCGGCACATGCTGCTCGGCCTCTTCTGTCTCCTCCTTCCCATGCAAAGCTGCTTTGCCATCTCACAAGAGATGGGATCAGTGGTGGGCTCAATTGGCTCCTGTTGGCCTCTCGATGTCTGGAAGAGAGAGAAAGGGCAGGAACCCAAATGAGAAGAACAAAACCTTCAAGCAGGGTAGTTTTCCACAGCACAACCCCACCCCACTTTGCTGATGCTCATTGGCAACTTCCCTGAGAGCTGGCATTTCTTAAAGAGAGCACCCAACCCCCCGCAACCTCTGCTACCCTGTGGGCTGGCAATGGTAAAAGGGAGTCTGGGAGAATTTCTCCGCTCTCCACCTGGCTCTGATGAGTGAGGGAACCACATGCGAGAAGCTGTGTGAATGTAGGGCTCTGTGCAGTGGGATGAGATGTCCTCCATGGTGCCCAAAGGTGGGGTTGTCCTGCCTTTGCAGTGACTTCCTTCTAGTGAGAGAGATTTCAGAGATCAGCTCCGGGGTTCTGCCCTGTACCAGTGTGTGGGAATGGGGCAGAAGTGGGGCAATGGTGCACTCAGGAAAGGAGTAGGGCTAAGAGGGGCCCAGGCTGCAGTCACTAAACCCCTGCGTGCTGCGTTGCGGCCGGGCCGGCTCTGCCTGGCTGGGGTGGGGGCGAGGAGGCTCCGCATGTTGCCATTCCTCATCCCCGCCAGCCACGTCACCACGACGAGCACCACACCGGGAACCTCTGTCCCGGGGGCTGATCTTCCCTGTAGGCTCTGCCTCCCCGCAGCTCCCATTGGCCGGGGATCGTTAATCCGGCCCTTGCCCTATTCCCGAGCCTGTTCCAATCCTGCTCTTGACTCCTGACTCCGGCTCCAACCCTTGGCTCCCCTCGGCTCGGCCTCCACCACTCTGAGCACAAGGCCCCAGAGCCACTGCTCCAACCACTGGGTCCAACCAGCCGTGCTTTGGCCTCTGACACCAGCGCTATGGAGGAGTCGTTCACCTCACTGCTTTCCATGTGTATGGCCCTGCCTTGGTCAGCGCTGGTTTTCATCTGCCATGGGGCTGCCCAGTGACATGGCTTTCTTTGATCCCTTTCAACTTCTTCCAAGTCTTCTCTAGGCCCGACTAATCGACATAATTTTGGGTCATCTGCTGATATCCACCTCGTTGTTCAGCCCCGGTTCCAAACATAAGGACATAAGAAAGGCCACAGCAAAGGTCCATCTAGCCCAGTATCCTGTCTTCCGACAGTGGCCAATGCCAGGTGCCCCAGAGGGAATGAAGGGACAGGCAATCATCTAGTCATCAGTCCCCTGTCCCGCATTCCCAGCTTCTGGCAAACAGAGGCCAGGGACACCAAAAAGTTGAGAAGCGTCTGTTGTATTTACCATAGCAGGACAAAGAGCTCGTCTGTGTCGGTCCCGGTTCCCTAGTCAAATGCAGAACCCGACACGAGATTTCCAAGCTTCTGCAACCATTTATAATATCTGTTGAGGATGTACCATGTGGTCCTGTCTGATTTCAAAGGCACTTCGTGAAAAGCTGAAACCAAGAGGAAATGGGTTGAAAACCCCGTGATGCTGATGTGACTGGTACCTAGGAAACCTCCACTTCCGATGGCCATTGCCCCCTGCTGTTAGCTCCCCAAGAGTCTAAGGGCACAAGAACAACAACTCCGCTCCTCCCAAAATAGCCCTGGACAGAGAGGAGACCCCATTCTTGCAAAGCTTCCCCCTCTGCTGGCAGACACTCCTCCACACACCCGCACACACAGACGGTTGGGGGCACTTGTTCTTTGGATGGAACAGGAAAGTGACAGCGGCAGCCACATTAAACCATACAACATTTAGGCCGAGATCCACAAAGGGATTTCGGCTCCTAACGTCTCCTGAAATCCTTTGTGGCCCTGTGCCTTCATTCCTGAAGAGCTCACAGGGAAAAGTGTTACCCATGTGCCCTCAAGGGATTTCCTAGGAGCTGATAACCAATCTCAGAGTGAAGGTCCCTGGCCTGCAATCACTCCATTCCAGGGAGGGCAGGTGATGAATCTTTCCCTACAGAGGGGAATCGTCATCATCATCATCCTTAATACCAACAGCCATTTTCAGTTGGGTCAGGCCTTCCTTTAGAGACTTTCTGACCTTGATGAAGACAGTCTCCCCACACAGCTCTAAGGCTATGTCTACACTAGGAGCTTGGGATGGAATTCCCCTGCTCCCATACACAGATTGTGGGACCACGATGAAAATTGGCGTGACCATCCTTCTTCCTTCAATGCTGTCCTTAGACTGAGAGGGACACATTCAAAGCTGTGTTCAGGCCCTGTGCTGCACCCCTGTGCTTCCCACAGAGGCCCAAACACACAGAGGTATTTCCTTACCTTCATACAGGCGGGAGATGCCATCTTCATTCACTGTTTCAGACAACAAATCACAGTAATGGTGGATAGTATTTCCTAGACAAACAATGAATACAATGGCTCTCATGGCTTTTCAGATCCTTTCCTGAAAACTGCTAATGATGCAGCCATTCTCCCAAGACACCTTTGGGAAATTCCAGACATTCCTTACATCTGTACACAAAGCATATTCGAGAAATCATCAGATGCCCAGAAGTTACTGAGAGGCTGATTTCCAAAGGAGATTGAATTCACATCCTGCTGGTTTCCCCTAGGCGCAGCCAAAGAATTGTTGTGGGCGGGGGAAGTTGGTGCAGTCGATTCAGCTAAGTTGCTCCCTTCATCTTGGAATACATGTTAATTCACACACACATGCACACACACACACACCCCGTTTTAGGATTCTGGTGCTGTTGGAGGGAACAGAGCAGCCGTCCAGAAAAGGGCTCTGAAGGAAGCATTGAGAAAAGATCAAGCGAATTTGCTCTGCTTACCAATGAATCGGGCTGCTGAATGTCTTATTGTTGTCTGTGAGCTTTCCAGGTACTGTAAGGCCTGGAACAGGAATTTGGGGATGTGGCTCTCGTTGTTCTGCATCTAGGAAGAAAGAAGGAAGAAATGCACAATATACAAATGACATGTTCTTCCCACAGCGAATAGTCCAGGAAAGCCAATGCATATAGCCAGGCCCTGGCAACCGCCAATATGAACCCATACACCAGAGCAGCACCCCTCTGAAGTTCCTATTGTGTTCTCCAGAACCTCAGCTTTCATTTGAAAAGACAAAAGTTTGAAGGTCGGAGAATTGTGGAGAAAAATGTCAACAATGTGAACGGATTGTAACTCCTGCTGAAATGAGCCAGCAGAGAGCCTGGAACGGAGTCCTGCAGCCCGAGCGAAGCGGATGGGTACTCAGGGTGTGGAGTTAGAAAGGTCTTCCTCAAGTCCCCATTCAGCACTCTCAAGGCACAAGGAATTCACCTACCAAGCAGATCCAGACACACTTCAAGAGCTGTGAGGAGCCATCCCAGGCCAAGCTGTGGGAGAGGGTCTTCAAATGAGCCCACCTGAGGAACACTGCGCAGCGGAAGAGCGTCAGTTTACATGACTGCAAGAGAAGAGGAGACCAAGAGGGTTCTCCCTGAGAGAGGGATAGTTTGGGGGACATGGAACCTTCCCCGTCCCTTGTTCTCCTGCTTTTCCTGCCAGTGGAGATTCCTGTCATTTGTTCTCCACAGGAGTGTGCTGAGGAGAGGAAAGGGAGAGTTGGCTGGAGAGAGCCAGAGTCGTCCTGTCCTTTGGATGGTTTGGGGTGGTTGCCCAGGGCCCCGTGCTTTGGGGGGCCCTGCACTTCAGGGGGACGCAGGCCCTGGGCCGTGCCGGGGCCAGCAGCAGTACTCCCGGATCCGCTACGCTATGCCCCACCTCTTTCCCAGAAGAAGGCTTTTCTTCCCAATTGTGCTATGTGCTGTGAGGATGGATGAGGCGCTTGGCTCCAGCATGGAGTGAAGCAGGGAGGAGAAGACTCTGCTTGGGCAAGGGGCTCTGGCGATGACTGGAGTGGGGGCCCCAGGAGATACTGGCTCTTTGCTCTTCAGGCAATAATGACCGTGGCACTTACCAGTTTCACACTCTCGTCCTGGTCTTCAAGATGCAGCAGCAGGGGGAGCAAGCAGTGGATGATTTCCTGCTGCACGAAGGGTTTGTCGGGGTCCTGCACCCTGCTCACCACGTTGCCAAGCAGTACAATGGCAGCTGAGCGCACACTGCCCTTCTCCTGGCAATGACACACAGGGGGTGGGGACCCCCGGTTAAAGCCAGGCAGCATCAGAGCAGAACGCCACTGGGTGGTAATGCACACGCTGCTCCGGTCCCCCTGTGTGAACTACCTGGGCTGGCGGGAGCAGGGAGGCCACCAGGCCAGCGCCATAGACATCTTGTGCAGGGCCTGAGACCCTGTGCGGGACAGTGCAGCCCAGGGTGTCCCAGAGGCAGTTTCTGTCTGGAGAGCACAGAATCCTAGAACCCGAGAAGATGAGGGGAGAGGGCAGGCAGGCTGCTGGAGACTGGTGTGGGGAAGGGGAGAAGCAGCTGCTGGAGCCTGGCAGGGACTGGCTGCTCCAAAAGACAGCATTTCTTTGGCTCTTGGGTGCCCCTGAGAGCCGGGCCATTCCCGACCCACCTCTTTCCTGCTGAGAATCTCCACCTCTTTGGGGGCCTGTGTTCTCCAGGCAGCTGGTCATCTGCCCAGTGCCAGGCCCCCTCTCCCCCAGGCCAGGCTGCAGCAGGGGCTGGGAGCATGGCACTGAGGCTGAGCTTTGGAGAGAAGAGCTCTGACAGGGAGGTGGCTCAGCAGGAGATTCCCCACCCATGGCGGGGGCACTCCTTGGAGGCTCCATGGCAGGCCTGAGGGGCGGGAGGAAGGGGATGGGGAGAGAGAGACAAGGGCATCACAGACAGCTGGAGCGGGGGAATGGGCTTCTTCTGCGGGTTCCAAGCCTTACGTCATCAATGAAGGGGCGAAGGCTGACAGCAATGTCCTGGGAGATGGAGCCAAGCCCCTCCCTGTTGAGGAGGTGGATGATGTCTGCAGCTTTATGCATGGCCTCCATGACACGCCTTCCATCCCTGTCACAAAACATGGCCAGGATTGCTGGCAGCTGGGCCCGTAAGAATTGCACCTGCCGGAATGAAGAAGGCAGCTCATTACTATCCCAGGTGACAACCTGGAGCACATGATGGACCACTGCCACCGATGATAAACCACGGAGGGCACAGCCCCCCAACGGGGCAGAAAGTCATTCTCCTGTCACTCTGTGCCAGTTGCTCACTGTCACCTTTGTCTTTGCTCACCCCGCCTCCCCCATTGCATCCTATCTGCAATCAGGGCTCAGCTCACGGGAGTAGGGAGCATGGCATGCCTTGATTTATTCTGAAAGCACCTCCACCATTTGAGGGCTGTGTTTTAAACAACAAGGCTTGTGTGTGGGTCTCCCTCTCATTTCTGAGCTATTTGATGGAGATTGGCTTCCTGGGTCCCCTGGGCAATCCCCGGCTCTCACCTTTTCTGGCTGGAACACAATACTGCCAAGGCCTCGCAGACTGAGCCTCCGTATGATGGAATTTGCATCTTTGGTCCAGTCCATGAGCTGTGCCTGGAGGGCTGATCTTGTCAGGATGGTGTCAATGGAAGGACTCTGGAGAAACTGGCAAGAGCCAAATGAAGATCAGGTTGAGGAGCAGAGGTCTTATTGTGGGGTCTGTTCCCTGGACAGTCGTCTTTACCAAAGGGCCACTTCCTCCTATGCAAAGTCTCTGGTGAGTAGGGAGCCAATTGCTGCTGTTTCAGTTGGTTCCTTCCCCAAATTTAGACTAATGCACAAGTCACAAATAAGCCCACAGGGAAAGGGGAATCTCCAGACCTCATTGACTGCCATGGAGAGAGCCGTGGGGCAGAAGAAAAGCAGAACCCCAGGAAAAGGTGAGGCGAGAAGCATGGCCTTGGGGCACTGGAGAAACATGGCTTCTTGTCCCATAACCCCATCTAGGCACATCCAGCCAGGAGCAATCTCACCATGTCTCTCCCTCCCTCTCTTTGCCATGCCCTGCATCCATCCATGTGCGGAGAGGAGCTAGCTGGCGGTAGGGCTGCTAAGCTGCTGACAATGTAGCCTAGAGCTTGCTGTCCTGAGCTGCTCTCCAGAAAGCCCACTTCTGCCTGTCAACTCATGAATCTCACCTCAGTGCAGAAAGCCAGGGCGATAGTTCTCTGCTCCTCCTCCTTCCCACTCTGGACGATGGTGATTGCCTCTCTGAAAACTGCAGGGAGCTGAGGGTTCTCAAACTCGATCATGGCTCTGGAACATGGAACAGAAAGTCCCTTTTGATTCTCAAGGGGGAGAGAGCGTTCAGCTCCAGTTGCTGGGCTGAGCTGGCAGCCTGGAACTGAGGACTATTTCACACGGAAATCCCATTCCCAAGAGAGACCCAAAGAAGAGGAAACGTTGAGCTCCTACCTTGCAATCAGGCCAACCCCCTGCGAGTAGTGATATCGGGAGGCTATCATGTCCCAACCCCGATGAAACTGGATGCTGGCAAATTCCTTCCAGTAGCCGGGCATGGAGAAAAGCGTCTTCACAGCCTCCACTGAGGTGCTAAAGACAAAAACAAACAAACAAAAAAGAGTGTCAAGCAATGAGATCAGCCCCAAGCATGGCAAATCTGCACAAGTCCTGAGACACCCAGCATGCTCAGCAGTAGCTAGCCTCCGCAAGGATCGATCCAGTGTGATACCCTGTCTACACTGCAGTTTCACTGACTTTGGAACCAGTTAGGGACACTGTAGCTTCTTCAAATGGTTGGTGTCATCACTCCCAATGGTTGAATACTTGATTCTTTACTGTGACAGGTAACAGGACTCAAGCGGGCATGTGGGTCCAGATCCTTTGTTGGTGGAATCGAGCAAAGCTCCATCAGTTTACGCCACCTGAGGTGTCTTCTGGCGCTCTCTCTTTCCCGTGCAGATGGAAGCCCCTAACTGTGCCCACAGAACCAGATGAACTGGTCCCTCTTCCTCCTGTCTGCCTGTGAGGCTGACGTCCTGCGGGGCCTGTCCCCATCTGCTGCCGGTGTGGCTCTGTCTGCGTTCGGGGAGAGAGGCCCACGGATTTGCTCAGCAGGCACTGATGAAAGCACTGACCCTTTGGCGGGTGGCAGACGTGGATGGATGCACAAACATGGCTGCTGCCTGAGTGTGTAGCGAAAGCAGCTGGGCTGTGGACGGCGTCAGATGAGCGAGTGTGACGCACAAGAATGCACGGCTCTCAACCCTTTTCCCTCAAGAGAGACCTGCTCCCAACTGAGCCTGGGCTAACGACAGCACCCGAACCACTGATGGCCGTGAACAGCCCCCATGTGTTTAGCCCAACAAATCTGTTCTTCCTTTTCCTTTCAGGCATTACCTTAGGAGACTGAGGCAGCTGCATCCCTCCTCGGGGCTGGATGTCTGCCTGGCCATGTAGGTCCCTGGCAAGTGCTGATCCATCACGTACTGCACTTGCCTGACGCAGAGAATGAGCAGCTGGGGATACATTTGCAGGATGGCTTCTCGGTATCCCCGTAGGAAAAGGAGCTCATAAATGGTCTTCATTGCCTGGAGGGGAGAAAGAATTTCACTCAGCTCTCCCAATCTGCCACCTGCCCCCATTGCCATTCGCTATTGTCCCTTTGTCATATCTCCTTTCCTCTCCAGCGTATTACAAAACAGTATTGGCTTCTGAGAGGGGTGGGGACATTTGGAGGCTCCTGAACCTTCCCCCATTCCTGGAACGGAAGCAGGATGGAAAGATGAGAAGAGTCTGGATGACGTTATTCCCCATTAAGAAAAGGAGGACTTGTGGCACCTTAGAGACTAACCAATTTATTTGAGCATGAGCTTTCGTGAGCTACAGCTCACTTCATCAGATGTATACCGTGGAAACTGCAGCAGACTTTATATACACACAGAGAATATGAAACAATACCTCCTCCCACCCCACTGTCCTGCTGGTAATAGCTTATCTAAAGTGATCAACAGGTGGGCCATTTCCAGCACAAATCCAGGTTTTCTCACCCTCCACCCCCCCACACAAATTCACTCTCCTGCTGGTGCTAGCCCATCCAAAGTGACAACTCTTTACATAATCAAGTCGGGCTATTTCCTGCATAGATCCAGGTTTTCTCACATCCCCCCCACCCGCATACACACACAAACTCACTCTCCTGCTGGTAATAGCTCATCTAAACTGACCACTCTCCAAGTTTAAATCCAAGTTAAACCAGAACATCTGGGGGGGGGGGGGTAGGAAAAAACAAGAGGAAACAGGCTACCTTGCATAATGACTTAGCCACTCCCAGTCTCACTTTAGATAAGCTATTACCAGCAGGACAGTGGGGTGGGAGGAGGTATTGTTTCATATTCTCTGTGTGTATTTAAAGTCTGCTGCAGTTTCCACGGTATACATCTGATGAAGTGAGCTGTAGCTCACGAAAGCTCATGCTCAAATAAATTGGTTCGTCTCTAAGGTGCCACAAGTACTCCTTTTCTTTTTGCGAATACAGACTAACACGGCTGTTCCTCTGAAACCTGTTAGTCCCCATTATTTCTCTTTCTGGTGCAGAGCCTGTGCTTTGGCTTTCCAGCCATGACTGGAAGGGCTGAAACCATCCTGAGGAGATCCGTTCTCCTAGGCCCAGTGTTTCTGGCCCAGTCAAAAGTACTGGACTTCTCAGGATGCCATGTTGGGAAGATTTCTAGCCACAGTTTACAGAGCCAGAAACCTGGAGACTTCCAAGAGACACCTGAACTGCACCTGTTCACTAAAGGGCCATCTGGAGCAGAAGACAACTGAGCCAGGGTACCAGCAGATAAACCACTTCAGATGTGTAACTTTGACCTGGGGGAAACTTTACTACCCCTCTTTGGTTTGATTGGAAGTGGCGAGGACACACTAAGGCCTGGTCTACACTCCAGAGTGAGGTCAACGCAAGGCCGCTCACTCTGCATCCCCCTAAGGATGGAATTTCCTTCCCATCGTCAGAACTGCCCCTCGGTGCCAAATTCGTCACTCCACCTCCACACGTGGCAGAGAGTCCAGGTCGATGCAGTCAGGTCGATGCAGCGTCAGACCAGACACCGCGTCGCTTTCCTCAACTGGCTTTCAGGAGCCTTCCCACAATGCCCCACCCTGACCCGACAATCAAGACAAGCCCTTCTGGGGAGGACGGGCACTGCCGACACGAGCAGCAAAGTGCGGACACACACCAGGGATGCAATCGCTGTGGCGGCTGTCTGCCCATTTAAGTTAGGTCGGCTTCAATGTGTGGTGGAGCCATGGCCTGAAGGTAAGAAGAGGTGAAACTCGCACACACACACAGATGCACCATCTTCCCTGTGGTGGCGGGTTCGCAAGGTGACATCTCAAATCTCACTTACAGCCAGAGACACATGGCTGCTCTTCTCCTCCTGGCGTCTCTGCTGGAGCTTGTCCAGCAGCTGCTGCAGCACCTCCCTGGTGAGCTGTGGTTCTTCACCCAAGGCCTTCCACAACTCAATGGCACATCTGCAAATTCAGAAACACACGTCAGAGCTTTCCTGCTTGGCCATCTCTTGCCTTCCCCAGGGAGAGGCTTGGAATACCAGAGAAGACAGCCACTGGTGCAGGGAGGCTAAGGCAGGGCAAGTCCCTTCAGAGAAAGTTGTATTTATTCCTTTCCCCTAATGGGTTCTTGTTTCTAAAGCTAACCCACTCTTTCCAAGACAGTGAGCATGTACTGACCACAGAATGACCACCAAACTGTGACCCGCAGACTGCAAAATTCTGCTCTGTTACACTTGGGTCAGTCCCGAGAAACTTGCCTGACATCATTGGAGTTCCTCTGGCTGTTTGGGGGTCTAACGGAGACCCAGCGTTTGGCCAAGTGTCTCTTAGCAGCTCAATTCTACTGCAGTGTGGTGGACAGAGTCAGAGAGTGAGTCAGCACATGCCTTGATCTGAGAAGATTCAAGAGCTTGGAAGAGGAGATTGTAAAGCCCAATGTGACAGAGATGGAAGGAAAGTAGGACTGAAATCCCCCTCCTCCATTCTTGCGGATCTAAGTCCTGCTTGTCCCCGCAGGCATCTGCAGAGGAAGACTGCAGATGGATCCAAAAGACTTCCAGTCATTTGACTTCCAAGTTTGGTGAGGAAGGTCGGACGTGGTGGTCAAGCCCTAGGACATTGAGACCTAGGTTGGACAACTCAAGGGCAAATGGCCTGGAAGCAAGGTCTTCCGGAAGCTTGACTGAACTTCTGTGCCAATGCTGCCGAGTTTCTGTAACTTCTGAGCACAGCCCCTGGAAAGCACTGTGGCTGTTCCAAGAAATTCAGACCTGATTCTGAAATTCAGAAAGGTTTACAAATCAAACACTCAAAGAAATCTGAAAACCAACACTGTATTCCTCTGATAACTGAATTGGGTAAGAAGTTCCATTTCTTTCCTGCCGCTCTTCAATTTGCTCTGCAGTGTGACACAAATTTCTCTCAGGTCTGTGCAGAACTGCATTGCAGAAGATGCCAAGGAAAGCTGGACTTTTGACCTCTGGCTAGGGTTCAGTTGGGTTTCATGGCCCCGAGGCACATGGGGGTTGTGTTACAAACCCCTCAGCTGGCTGACCCTTCCAAGTGATCAGCAATAACCAGCAGGACTGAAAATTAACAATCTATTGAGGTGGAAAGAGGCACTCCCCCTTCTCAGAGCTATTAATGCTGGCTGTCTGCTTGCTGCACTGCATTTAGGATCTGGTCATTAGGGGATGGTTTTTTTGTTGATTTTCTTTTCTTTTCTTTTGGATCAATAAGGGCTGGAAATGTCTGTCTTAAAAGATTGACCTCTGCCCCACCGCTCCATAAGGATGAGTGCATTTTGTCACCAATTCCTCAGCCATGGAATAACTGGGGGGTCTGACGACAGGTAAGAATCCTGCACTGGTCTCCAGGGGATAGACAGATGGGCCTCATGGGCCTTTTCCATCTCTGCCTTCTCTCCTGCAGTAAGGAGCAGCCAGACCTCATGAGCCAGGGATGTTGAGTGAGCCCCCAAATCATTGATTGGCCCTGTACTGGATCTGAGAGGAAGTGGGGTGACCCATAGAAATCAGGACAATGTTGGAATTCTCCAGAAAAGTGGCATGTCTCCATCCCGGGGAGTGTAGGAGGAGGGGTTGGCTCCTCAGTGGCTGGGCCTGGCCATCTCCTCTTAGGAAGCGTGGACAGCTCTCTGCACAGCAGGAAACTCCCTCCAACTGTGTGAGCCCCACGGACCCCTCCCGGCCTGTGGCCTCTCAGTAGGAGCAGGAAGAGAACTACTGGACTGAGGAGATAACAAAGCAGCTCCCTACCTGTGCGATGAGAGCGTGTGAGCCACACAGGTTAGAACCACGTCCTGGGGGTGGGAGCGAGCCAGCAAGGCCATGGCCCTGAGCACTGCTCTTCTGGCTCTGGGATCACAGCTGTTGTCGAGCCAGATTAAGATCCCTCCCACGACGTCTCCAACCTGGAAGAATGCCAGAAAGTTGAGGGATGGATTTATCAATGAGTGGCCTCCTCCCAGGGAAACCCTCCTGGCAGCCCTGCAAGCCTCCTCTGACCTCGGTTGCCCATCTTGGCTGCTCCCTAAGAGGCTTTGACAAGTCCAGGAACCCCAGTCTTCCTGAGGTCTGGGTTAGCACCTTCAAGCTCAAAAACACGCACAAAACCTTAGAGTGCGCACAGTCCTAACTCTCCTGATGTCCCAGGGCCTTCCCTGCCGTAGCAAACGGCTCTCAGCCCCGCTCTCAAGGGCTTCCCTCCAGGAGCCTTTCCTCCATCTCTGCAACTTCCTTTTAGCTCTTTCTTGCACAATCCGTTCCTCCAGACCAGTGGTTCTCAACCTAGGTTCCATTGTGGGACACATCCAATCCGACCTGTTTGTCCCTGAGGATGTCCCAAAGGGGCGCAGCTCTGTGCTGACCGGGCCACAGGTTGAGAAGCACTGCTTCAGACCCAGCTGGTTCTACCGATGTATCCCAGAGCCCATGGCAGAGATGGGAGGCAGGGCTAGTTGGGTGGGGCTAGCCAGCTCCCGGCCCCAGTCTCCTAAGTCCCCAGTCTCTAATCTCGGATTCATGCTATGGCACTTAGAAGAGCAGTGCAGACAACGTGACTTGGGCTGGAGCCCAGGCTCTGAAGCCACCCTCCTCCCCAGGCTTCAGAGATCAAGTTCCAGCCCCAGCCCAGAAGAGTCTGCATTGCTGTTTTGGCCCCTCAGTGCCAGCCCTGGGAGCCCAAGTCCATAGGGCCAGGCTTTCAGGCTCCTGCTGCAGAGTTTGCAACACAGGGAGCAGACCCTAAAGGGACAAGCCACCCCCTAGGACTCTTCCGTGAGGAATTGGTCATTGCTCTTTCCTCTCTCGAACAAGGAGCAGGAGCTCCAAGGCGGGTGGCTGGATTCTGTTGACCTGTTCTGCTAGCAGGAGTTAGAGCCCTGCACAAATCAATCTGCTGATTGAGGGGCCATTTGTTAACTTCCCGCTGGGACCTGTTGGAAAGAAGGAACTCGGGCAGAGACAGGGATGACCTGCAGGAAACCCTAGGAACAGGCAGGTTGGGGAGGAAGTTCAGGCTGAGGATTCTGTTCATTGATTAGTCTCAGCGTTTCCAGGAAAGCCAAAGCCCAGGAAGGGACTAAGTCTGCACTTCTGCGCCACGTGCAGGCGGTCTTTGGAGAAGGGCTTGAATGTCGCCTATCCCCGTGGCCAAGCGATGAATGGCAAGGGGCTGAGCCAACCTTCCAATCCCATGCCAGTGTCCCAGGAATGGTTTCCGAGGAGAGGAACTTCTCCCATCCCCCTCTCTGCGCAGCATCCCCCTGCCCCATTGCGGGAGTCTCTTACTCTCTCCATCTTGTCTCCGTGGAGAGATACGATGGCCCTCAGCTCTTCCTCTGCGGCTCTAAATCTCTGCAGGGTGGGTGTTGTCAGACCCTTCACGGCTGCCATCAGCAGGGCATGGAGCGGGGCTGAGGAAGGGTGCTCCCTGGGGGTCTGGAAAGAACAGGGACAAAGCCTGTTGGGATTGAGTATTTCCCTCGGGCAGCTGCCCTGGAACAGTCTGTCCCCGGGGAAGGCTGGCAGTGCCGAGGGAGCGTGGAGACTCCGGCTTAGCCCTTTTCTTCAAAAGCCTCCCCAGGTGCTAAGGTTTCCTCAGCCTTTGTCCCCTCTCTGGCCCCCTCTCCTGAGAAGAGACGGGAGCCTCTCGGGCAGTGCTGGGACCCCAAGGGCCACCCCATTTCCTCCCTTGCTAGCCCCTCCTCGCAGGAAACCCTGCTTTTGCTGAGAAAGCGTCAATGTCCTGCAAAGTCCATTCGAGTTGCTCCTTGAGTGTCGCCGAGGGGTCACTGGAGAACCTGCCCCATGTCCCATCCCACCCCGAGCGCCTGAGGAGATTGGCTCAGCAACTCTGGCAGCCCACAGTGTCTGCGAGGAAGGGACTGAGAATAGGGCCCAAACGGAAACACCCTCTTCCTTCCCCACCTAGCAGCCTGTGGGGCTGCCAGAAAACAGGCAGGAATCGCCGTCAGGACAGAAAGTAACTGAGACTGAAGAAGCAAGTTTGCCTGGCTGAGGAGAAGCCCAAAGCGTGGGCCTCTGGGGCCAGAGCCCTGGGGGTGAGAACTCACTGGGCACAATGTTACTCCAGGGGGCCTGGTTCCAGGGTCACCTCAACCCAGGGCCTGGGGTGCTGGAGGCCTTTGCCCTGGGGTCTCAGGGCACCCCCTGGGGATTACTGCAGCTGGCCTGCATGGCGCTGGATTAGCACCGTCTGTCCTGGTTGCCAACAGCTGAGGGGTAGCTCAGTGGTTTGAGCATTTGCTAAACCCGGGGTAGTGAGTTCAATCCTTGAGGGGACCATTTCGAGATCTAGGGTAAAAATTGGGGTTTGGTCCTGCTTTGAGCAAGGGAGTGGACTGGATGACCTCTTGAGGTCCCTTCCAACCCTGATATCCTAGGATGCAGTAGAGCACAGCGGAGTGGCACACTCGCCTCCATACTCCAGACCCCCGGCGGGTCAGAAGCTCCCAGAATTGCAGCCTTTTGTATGCGCTGCAGGGTGCTCTGTCCCGAAGAGGAAGAGTTACAAAGGTGTCTAGAGGCTTTTGTAACTCGGACAGAGCCCAGATGTTGGCAGGCGAGAGGGAACCTGGGACCTCTGGAGCTTAGTGCAGGAGCCTCGACCACAGGAGTGAAAAGCCAAGAGGCTGTTAGCTAAGGCTCTAGAGCAGACTCCTTTTCTCTGTGTCTCAAAGTGGTCCTGGTGCCACGAGATGGGCCAGAACCCCACAGCCAGGACATATGTGGGTTCCCCCGACCAGGGCAGGAATGGGCCTGGTCTGGTTTTCAGCCGTGCCTGTGTGCCATGGAAAGTGCATCAGAATCGGGCACCTGAGTCAGGCACTTCTGCCAATCCCACAAAGCACCTCTGCACTTCTTTAGGTGCCTAAACCCCTTTGTCAAAGCGGGCCTCGTTCAAGCGACCCAGATAAAGACTGGCTGGAGTTGATCACCCTTGACGAGTGTTTCTTTTCAGCCCCTGGGAGATATTCCTACACACAGCAAGAAATGCTTTCCATGAGCACGGCCACACAGCATCATTACCATCGTCATATGGGAGCTGCTTGGTAATGAGGGGCTGGGAGTGTGCTCTTCTTCCTGCTCTTCTGGGCTTCCTTTTTCCCACTTCCCCTTCGTGTCAGACGGCTCCTTCTTCGTCCCTGCAGCAGAAAGAAACATTCTTAACATTTTGCTTTTCCATGTCTTCCCCCTGGTTTACAGAGGATGGAAGTTGGGCCCAGAGCCCTGAAGCGAATTGCCCAGGGTCAGACTGAAGGTTGTTGGCAGAGCTCAGCAGAGAACTCTGCTCTCCTGAATCCTAGCTGGAGGCTTTAACCACACGAGGCTTCCTCTTCCCTCGGGGCCAGTTTCTTTTCAATGGTGTCCTCTACTCTTCCCCTCCCCTTGCACCCTTTTCCTGTCAGTGATGGGCACCTGGCCTCCTTTTGCATTGAACCCCCCAAGAAGGAATGACTCAGCTCTGGTACGGTTCCCAGCTGTGACCTGCTGAGACCTCTGGAGCATTTTCTTGAGGAAAGGGACCCAATCCAGGAGAAAAGAAAGGATTTCCTCCAACGTCCAGCCTCTCTCTTCTCCTTCCAGCCTGGAACAATGTTAGTAGTCCCCACCCCACCGTGCCAGATCCCCAGAGGGGGGTGACCTGACATTGTCAGCTCTCCCCACCTCAGCTATGGACCTCTGCCACCCTCTATATGGATTCCAGAGCCGGAGGTACCCATCACTGTCCCATGAGATGGCCCTGATGTCGAAGGCTTGTCGAGTGACTGGTGTGAGTGTTCCTCACATGCTCCTCGCGAACCATGTGGATTGAACCATCTCACCTGTAAGATCCACTTCGACTTTGTCTGTCGTCTCCTGCAGCTTCACCTCTTCTGCCTCCACCTGGGTCTCAGCTGCTTTCTTCTGCAGGGACAAGTGTGTCCACCTTCTTGGAGAGGAAGCTGTTCTCTCCTCACTGCTCTCTGCCATCGAGTTGTGGGATTGGCAACAGACACAGAGTCTTTTCATGATGGTCCATGAGCATTTTCTTCCCTGGGGCTTCTCTGGCAAGGCCTGTTCTTGGGGGCTGAGGCCAGAGCATGCCTCAATGGCTGCAGGTTGGACGAGCACTTTGTGCACATGGATCTCTCTGTGCTCCCGAGAGGTGAGTCTTTGGAAAAAGGAACGAAGCCTGGAATAGAAAGAAGGAGGAAATGGGTTTTTCTGTCCTTCTCGAAAGGAAGGGAATTAGTTTGCCCAGGATTCCCAGATCCACGAGAGTGGTCTTTTGAAGCCATCTGCTCCTCTAATAGCCAGGACTGGTTGCTGCAACCAAGAAGATATGCAACACAAGACCGCCCAGACTGGGTCAAACCAAAGGTCCACTGAGCCCAGTATGCTGTCTTCTGACAGTAGCCAGTGCTGAGTGTCCCAGAAGGAATGAACAGGGAATCATCAAGCGATCCATTCCTGTTGCTCATTCCTGGCACCTGGCAAACAGAGGCTAGGGATAGAAAGAGCAAAAGGTCAGTTTCTATGTTCTTTGCCTGGGCCTAGTTGCAAAAATGCTTCCTTCTTAACCCCACTCCTTTGTGCACAGAATGTTGGGACTCTGGGAACAGATCGGGCCAAGCTGCAAACCAAGAATCCTCTGTTCCCAGAGAAGCCAGGAAAAGGAAGAAAAGATTGTCATCTCGAGGGTTTGAGGGTCTGGAAGGATGAATTAGCAGCTGCAAATATGTTGACTTCTTCTCAACTATTTGAAAATCTGGAATGTATTAGCATGGGGGAAAGAATCAGTCAACTTGAAATGAAGAATGACCCATATTATTTCCAACATCCAGTCAGAAGTTAGGCCTCCAAAACAAGGACAAAGAAATCACAGCGAGACCCATGACAAATGTAGGCGACAGTTGATTGAAACCCCTTTCCTGGAAAGGAATTGCAGGGCGGGGGGGATCGACACATCTCTTTTCTCTAGCCCAAGGGGGTAGAGTAGAATTTGTAGAGAGTTTTGAGATCTATCGCCATGAGATTCTTTCTGAGAGAACTACCAAGATGACAGCCAGGGGATGGGAGTGGAGCTGTATCACTTTCAATATCTAAGATTAATTTCTTCTGCACTATTTGAGCTCATTTATGTGCATTTCAATCCTGTAAATTCTGAGATCGATATTCTCTCAACACACATTTCTTTGGCAGTCATGACAGGAGACAAAGGGTTTCTATTCCCAACTTGAAGGCAAGGAGTGCATTAGGGGCGACTCCAAGGGAAAGACTATTGATGGAGATCTCAATCTAAATTCTACACGAGTTTTGTTTTCTTCCCTTTTGGTTCTATCCCTGGAAATTCCCCCCGACTAGTCTGCTGAAAGATAAAATCATCTAAATCTGCCTCCAAAGAACCTGACAGGCTGAAGCAGGAGGAGACCTGAGAGATGGCCACTTTCAAATCAAAAGGGAACGCTGAGACCTGCCTGTTGCCACACCCGCCCCACCCGTCCCGAGGAGAAGGAGGCACCGACCTGTCGTGTGCGATCTAATGAGCAGGGAAAGAATCTGGGAATTACCTTCTGTAAAAACTCATCCTTTTGTTCCTCAAACACCTGTGGAAATAGCTGATTCAAGAAGTTGCTGACAGAGGGATGGTCCGCGTCTCTCAGCAGCTCCTTGGGTCACCAGCCGTTGTCAACCAAGCCAGTTGGCAGACTGACGGCAGGGCAAGAATGCTGACGCCGAACACTCTTTGCTGTTGGCCTCCGTGACATCACAATCAGCTTGTGCATAAACACACACAGACCCCACCCAGAGAGACACACCCCCACTGAGCAACTCCCCACCCTCCTTCCCAGCACTTCCTGCCCACCGCAGAACAGCTGTTTCATGGAATTGAGGATGCTCCGGGAGGGTCGGTTCGGGGCGGTGCATGGGATTCACATACTTGGGGCAGTGCATGGGATTCTTCTCTCCTAAGTGCAGGGCTCAGCACTTGTCCTTGCTGAACCTCATCAGATTTCTTTTGGCCCAATCCTCTAATTGGTCTGGGTCACTCTGAACCCTATCCCGACCCTCCAGCGTATCTCCCCTCCCCCCAGATTAGTGTCATCTGCGAACTTGCTGAGGGTGCAATCCATCCCATCCTCCAGATCATGCACGAAGATGGTGAAGAAAACCGGTCCCCAGAGTGACCCGTGGGGAAGCGGGGGAGGGGGTGGAGGAGAGGAGGCAGACGGTGAGTGGCAGGGACCCCACAGAGGGGGGTGCAGTGGAGGAGAGGGGGAAATCATCCAGGCAGCGGTGGGCAGTGTGGGCTGGGAGAAGGGGCGAGGCAGATACAGGAAGAGATGGAGCACAGGCGGGGCACTGGGGCCAAGGCACCCGGGGCCTGGTCATCGTTGGCACCAGGAGAGGAGAGGAGAGGAGAGGAGAGACAGAGACAGAAACAGAGACAGAGACAGAGTGTGTGTGATGGCCAACATACTAGAGGAGAGACAGAGAAAAACATGGTAGGATAGCAAGGAACTCACCTCCTGGAGTCATCTGTGATGAAGCGGGACTTCATGTTTCCTCTGAATTGTGTGCGGGTGCCTCAGTTTCCCCTATGCAGTTCTTAAGGATCTAGGGGGTGGGGTAAGGGTGTATGATCATTGCAGAGCTCTGGAGGGCAGGTGTGTGCAGGGGTCTGGACACAGAGAATGGCCGACACCCTCTTTCCTGGCACCTGATGCCCTGGGCCCTTCCCCCCTGCGAGGTGAGAGCTAAAGGGTTGGAGAACAAAGGAATCGGGTGCCCTCCTGGCCGGGGACAGGGACAAAGCCCAGAGGAGGAGGGGCTGGGGGGAGTTTCAGTTTGGGGCTGGCTGGGACATGGAGTGAAGGGCAGACGGGGTTGTCTGGCTCACTGCCCCCCAAAAATGGACCCAGCTGAGGGGTCCTGTTCTCTGCACCTACAAGCTTGTGTTAGACCATGTCCCTGTCGTCTAATAAACCTCTGTTTTCCTGGCTGGCTGAGAGTCCCGTCTGACTGCGGAGTTGGGGGGCAGGACCCTCTGCCCCCCCCAGGACCCCGCCTGGGCGGACTGGCTGTGGGAAGCGCAGGGAGGGGCAGAGGAGGCTGAAGGCTCCGAGGTCAGAGCCAGGAAGGTGGAGCCGGGGGAGCTGTGTGTCCTGCAGACAGGCTGCTCCCCGAGAGGAGACTTCCCCAGAGTCCTGCCTGGCTTCCTGGGGAGCAGTCCCAGAGCATCGCCCGGGGACCCCGGGACATCCTCCTCCTCGATGAAACCTTCTGCCATGTGACGTGTTGTGTGTGTCGTGTTGCCTGTGTCGTGTGATGTGTTGTGTGTGTGACTTGTGTGTCGTTTTGTGTGTGTGAGACGTGTTTATGTGTGCGTGTTGTGGTCCATGTTGAGTGTGTGTGTGCCATGTTGTATGCTGTGTTGTGTGCGTGTGACGGTGTGTGCCGTGTTGTGTGCCGTTTTGTGTGCATGTTGTGTGTGTCGGTGTCATGTGTTGTGTGAGATTTTTGTGTCTTGTGTCGTGTGCCGTTTTGTGTGTCGTGTGTCGGTGTCGTGGGTCGTGTTTGTGTGTGTGTCGTGTTGTGTGTGGGTGTGTGATATTTTGTGTGCGAAGTTTTGTGCATCGTGTTGTGTGTGTGTGTCACGTGTGCCGTTTTGTGTGTCATGTGAGGTGTTGTGTGTCGTATTGTGTGTGGGTGTCGGTGTCGTGTGTGATTTCTGTGTCACGTTGTCTGCCATTTTGTGCCTCGTCTCGTGTGTGTGTGTGTATGTGTCGGTGTCGTGTGTTCTGTGTGATTTTTGTGTGTCGTGTTGTGTGCTGTTTTGTGTGTCATGTTGTTTGTGTGTGTCGGTGTCCTGTGTTGTGTGTGTGTGAGAGACGTGTTTCTGTATGTGTGACGTGTTCTCTCTGTGAGTGTCGGTGTTGTGTTGTGTGTGTGTGTGTGAGTTTCGTCTGTCGTGTTTTGTGTGTGTGATGTTTTGTGTGTGATGTGTGTGTTGTCTTGGGTGGCCACACAGGGTAAGACACAAAGCATTCCCCTCACGGAGGAAGAGTGACACAACGTGGCCACTCAGGAGTAACACACAAACAATCCCCCCCCCCCGGAGCAACAGTGATGTGTGTGGCCAATTCAGGTCATGCACAAACCATTTCCCTCACAGAGCAACAGTGACCCCGGGTGGCCCCTCAGGGTACTGCACAAACCATTTCCATCGTGGAGAAACAGTGACACCAGGTGGCCAATCCAGATAATGCACAAACCATTTCCCGCACAGAGCAACGGTGACAGTGGGTGGCCACTGCTACGAATTATACCCGACAGGTCCCGCACAGGAACTGCTGCGAATTGTACCCGATTGGTCCTGCACAGTTCGAGTCTAGGCTGAGGCACACGAACGAAGTCCACAGCAGCAGGGTTCCCAAAAATACTCAGTTTATTGCGCTCGAGCGTGGTGCCCCCCTGCTCATCAGGAGGGGACCCCGCAGGCAGGTTATACAGAGATTATAGACCTTTTAGCAAGGCACGTTGCCCTCGTGCATCGGAAACCTTAGCCAAGAGACAAACCCTTCCCTTAGCTACCACCTATCCCGGCTAGGTACATTCCCCGTGCTAGACCGTGACTTCAGCTACATTACATGGTCCTAAAGCAATGCACCAGGAACTTTTCTTCTCAGGATGGGAGGCCCACAGCAAGGCCAGGAGGCAGGGAGTTAGGGACAGACAAAGAACAGAAACCGGGAGATAAAACAGGCTGGAGACAAGGGCGGGGGGCGGAGGATTTTCACAGGAATGCAGTATCTAAGAAACACTCCTCCTGGTGCATGATGTGCTTGCTTTTAGACAATGGTGGGCCCCAAACCAAAATGGAGTCACCCAGGCTAACTTTTCCTTCACACCACTCAGGGTCATGCACCAACAATTTCCCTCGTGGAGCAACAGTGACACCGGGTGGCTAATCCAGGTACTGCACAAAGCATTTCCCTCATGGAGCAACAGTGACACTCGGTGGCCACTCAGGGTAATGCACAAATAATTTCCCTAACGGAGCAACAGTGACACCGGGTGGCCAGTCAGTGTAGTGCACAAATCATTTACCTCCTGGCCCAACAGTGACAGTGGGTGGCCAATTCAGGTCATGCTCAAATCATTTCCCTCATGGAGCAACAGTGACACCGGGCGGCCCCTTGGAGTAACACACAAATCATTTCCTCACGGAGCACCCGTTGCACAAACTGAGTTTAATAATAATAATAATAAACAAAAAATAGTTTCACTAGAAAAGGTAGATTTTCAGTGATTATAAGGGATAGCAAACAGAAGAAGGCAGATTACTAAGCAAATACAAATACACACACATACTAAGCCTAAGATCTTAAAGAGACTGGATTCAAGAAGTAATTTCCCATCCTAAATGTCTTTTGGCAACTTGAAGAGTTTCTGTAGCTTAGACTTCCCGTTGTTTCTCTTTACAGACTAGACTCCTGTCTTAGTCTGGACTTCCCCCTTCTCATTTCCTTTGTCTCTTCAGGTACTTTCAGCAGCCTTTCTACTGCCCTGCATGACTTTCGTCCGCTCCGACTTTTCCATGGCTCCCGAGACCTCACCTGTGGGAATGCACACCTACCCGGGTCCTACAAAGGGAGACGGCACCAGGAGAGCAGAGGAGAGAGAGACTGAGAAAGTTGGCCAACACACAAGAGAAGAGAGAAGAATATGGGAGGAAGGCAAGCAACTCACCAGCTGGAGTCATCCTCCTAGATGCCACCTTCTCCTGCGAAGGAGACACCGTTCCTGGCCAGAGAAATGAGCAGCCCCTGAAAATGGGGACCTTGTCTCTCTCCTAACCACAGCTGGTCAGGAACCTTTTCTTACAAACCCAGCCCCAGCTAATGGGGAGTCCCTACCTGGAGCCAGGCGGGCCGTGAACAAAGCCTTAACCAAACCAGACACTTATTTCACTGACATTCGCGACTGCTCCGCTGCCAACCGGACGACTCCTGGCTGCATCAACAGCGTTCGCGGGCTCACCACTCTCGCTCGCTTTCCATCCGATGAGGGGAGTCAACTGTTTGTACTAAACCCAGACCAAGGAGGAAAAACAAAGAAGTTACCATCTCAGTGGGCCACATCGCGTAGGCTATCATTATACAATGCTCCATTGGTGCTGGAAATCTTGCCTTCATCCGCGCATCGGCCCCACGCGATGAACCGAGACAGAGTTAACCCCGACAGTCACCGCTCCACGCTCGCACCCACTGCCCGGCATGATTTTCCTCCTCTCAAACTTCTCCAGGGCTCCCGAGACCTCACCTGCGGGAATGCACACCTACCCGTGTCCTGTGAAGGGACACGGCATGAGGAGAGAAGAGGAGAGAAGAGAGAGAGAGAGTTGGCGAACACACGAGAGAAGACAGAGAAACATGAGAGCAAGGCAAGCCACTCACCACCTGGAGTCATCCTCTTGGATCCAACCTTCAGCTGCAGAGGAGACACCGTTCCTGACCAGAGAAACGAGCAGCCTCTGAAAATGGGACCTTTTCTCCCTCATAACCACAGCTGATCAGGAAACTTTTCTTACTGTCAAAGTTTGACTCAGACTCACAATTTATCAGACCACTCTGTTTTATTAGCAAAGCTGCTCTGCTAATACATTTAGAAGTGAGCCCCCGAGTGGGGCTTGTGTCTCTTAATTTATACAGCTTGCTGGAGAACAAGTTACAGAGAAGTTACAGACAAAAGAAGAAAAAGATTTTAGTCACCACCCTTCGAGATCCCTGAGACCAGTCACGTATCTTCAATTACCTGCCACCCTTAACAATCTCCTTTAATAGCTTCCAGTTAACTTAACTAATTGCCCTTCACACCTTCCATTCTGATGCCTGCTTCTTAGATGTGCTGGCTCTATTTTAATTGCTTCTCCATTCAATAGCTAACTGTCCCTACGTGTGCTCCCTCAGATACTTTGTAACATGTTTTGGCATGCCCTCTCATATACAATGTATCCAGCATGTCCCCTTATACAACGTGGGGATACTAGCTTGTGAGTGAGCTGGGATGTGGCTGCAGACCCAGCAATTAGAAATATTCAGGATCTGGGCTATCTGCACCTGTTGTTGGATGAAAGAATTGTCACTGTCACTCTGGATTCCCCAGACCCTCAGGACACAGGAGCTGAGGATTAAGCTTCTCAAAGGACACAGGTTGGAAGCAGGACCCTTTCTGGTTCCGACAACCCCTTTTGAGGGAACCGCTCTCACGGTTTTACGTTCACCAGGCAGAGGACGCTCGGCTCACTACTGCTTCTTGTTTGTTGGGTCCTGCTGCCTGCTTACCCTCTGCTTCTGGCAACCCTTACGAGAGCGCAGATTGTAAGGTGTTGCAGGCTGTTCCTCTTTGTCTTCTGGGGTTGAAGCTGGTTCTGCGTGGTCTTGCAGAGGTGCTTGGTCCCCGTGAGGTGGCGCTGGCTTACACTGTGAGGCGTGGATCCGTGCAGCGATGCTGGATAATTTCACTGCTGTCTGGGTGGTGAGCAGTACCTGGTACGGACCCTCCCACCGGGGTTCCAAGGCGGGCTTCCGAAGGTGGTGCCGCAGGCAGACCCACTCACCAGGCTCAGGGGTGTGACAGGCAGCAGAGGTGGGTTCCCTCGGCCAAGCTGCTCCCACCTGCCAATGGAAGGAGCTCACCGCTTGCATTAACCCTTTGCAGTACTGGAGGAGCGTGCTGTGAGTTAGGTTTAGGTCTGGGGCTGGGGTAATAGTCGCCATTGTTCGCATAGGGCGTCCCATGATGATTTCAAATGGACTCAATTTGTGTCTCTGGGATGGGGATGACCGAATTTCCATAAGGGCCAGTGGTAAAGCAGCTGGCCAGTTTAACCCTGTGGAACTACAGATTTTTGCCAGCTTATTTTTAAGCACACCATTTCGCCTTTCCACTGCCCCTGCACTCTGTGGATGGTAAGGGCAGTGCAACAGGGGGGTGACATGTAATACCTGGTTTAGATGTTGTACAATTTTTCCAGTAAAATGTGTTCCCCGATCATTAGACAAAGTGGCAGGAATTCCCTTGGTAGGGATAATGTGGTTTAACAGACATTTTGCAACGGACAGTGAATCAGCTTTGCGACAGGGAAAGGCTTCAATCCAACCTGAAAACAGACATATTATAACTAAAATGAATTAATATTTCTGACACTTTGGCATTTGTACAAAATCAAGTTGCCAGTGTAGGAAAGGTGCTTGAGGCAAACCCCGGAACCCTTGTGTTACTTTTACAGATTTGCCGACATTGTGGCTTTGACAAGTAACACAAGTGGCACAGTGGCGGGTTGCAAAGGAGCTGAAATGGGGAGCCCACCGCCCCGCCTTACTCATAGCAGAGACCATCCCCTCCTTGCCGACATGCGAAACACCATGTAGCAGGGCAGCTAGAGACGGGTAGAGTGAGAGGGGGGCTACAAAGGTACCGGTGGGCGATCGCCAAAGGGAATCAGAATGCAAAGAGCAACCCAAAGCACTCCAGGAGTCTCTCTCTGTTTCTGGGGCAGAATCCTGGAGCTGAGCGAGATGAGACAGGGATGGTGGCGTTACAGAGACAGAGAGGGGACCAAGAAATGCTTCTGGTGAAGGTTTTATAGTGGTGGCATGTTTTGCAGCAGCATCAGCAAGTGCATGACCTTTTGCCACCTCGGTGTCTGCCGCTGAGTGGCCAGAACACTTAACAATTGCCAAGGCAGACGGTAGTAAAACTGCCTACAGGAGGGCGGCCATGTAGGGGCCATTCTTGATAGGGGTACCAGTAGAGGTAAGAAAACCTCGAGCCTGCCAGAGGGTGCCAAAGTCATGCACAACCCCAAAGGCATCCCGAGAATCAGTAAAAATAGTGGCAGAGAGCCCCTCGGCTAGAAAGCAGGCACGGGTTAGAGCAATCAGTTCAGCCACCTGGGCAGAGGTCACAGAGGGTAAGGGCACAGCTTCTATGGTCTCAGAGAGAGAGACCACAGTGTACCCTGCAAGAAGGTGGCCTTGGTCATTTCTATAACAGGACCCATCAGTGAATAATACCAGGTCAGAGTTAGGGAGAGGTACATCTGAAAGGTCGGGGCGCGGGACAGTGATAGCGGAGACAGTTGCAAGGCAGTCATGGGGTTCACTATCACTAGGTAAAGGAAGGAGGGTAGCAGGGTTTAACCGGGAGCAGCGCTTAATAGTGATATGTGAGGCTGAAAGCAGCAGAAGTTCATACCTAGTGAGGCGAGCAGAGGAGAGGTGAGCCGTGTTGTGTTGCAGAAGGAGAGTTTCCACAGAACGGGGGACCATGAGAGTGAGAGGAGAGCGGAGGACAAGGGACTCAGACATCTCGACCAGGCGCACTGCAGCAGCTACAGTGCATAGGCAAGGGGGTAAACCCTGGGCTACAGGGTCCAAGGTTGCAGAAAAATAAGTCACCAGGCGATTTCTGTCACCGTGCTCCTGAGGAAGAACCCCGAGGGCACAAGCAGATTGTTCGTGACAGAAAGGGGTAAAAGGCTTGTCATAGTTAGGTAACCCTAAGGCAGGGCAGAGGCTAAATTCTGCTTAAGGGAGATGAAAGCAGCATTTGCTTCAAGTGGCCATGGCATGGGGTTAGGTACAGAGGATCGAGTGAGTTCTTGGAGTGGTTTAGCCAGAGAAGCATATTGGGGAATCCATTGCCTACAGAACCCTGTCATGCCTAAGAATTTTCTGATCTGGCGTGGAGAGCAAGGCTGGGGAAAGCTAAGGATGGCTTGTACCCGGGCTGGAGAGAGTGTACGGGAGCCCTGGGAGAGAAGGAAGCCTAGGTATGTGACAGAGGTTTGGCAGAGCTGCAATTTTGTGCGAGAAGCCTTATGACCCTTGTTCGCTAAAGCTGTGAGAAGTGTCAGTGAATCAGTTTCTGAGGCAGACAGAGAGGGGGAGCACAGGAGTAAGTCATCCACATATTGGATCAGTGTGGATCCTGATGGGAAAACCAGATCAGCGAGATCCCTGGCTAGGGCTTGAGAAAAATAGGATGGACTCTCTGTATACCCCTGGGGAAGGGTAGTCCATGTATATTGCTGACCCTTGTAGGAGAAGGCAAAGAGATCCTGGGATTCAGAGTGAACTGGGACAGAGAAGAAAGCGGAGCACAAATCTACAACAGTAAAGTGGGTTGCATTTGGAGGAATAGACGCTAGGATTGTAGCAGGGTTAGGAACCACTGGAAAAGAAGGTATGACAATACAGTTAATAGCTCGAAGGTCTTGAACAAATCGCCACGATTTGCCATCAGCCTTTTGAACTGGGAGGATAGGGGTGTTACAGGGGCTGGAACAAGGGACAATAATTCCTTGTTCTTTTAATGCAGGTATAACTGGAGCAATCCCAGCCTCTGCCTCAGGATTCAAAGGATACTGAGACAGGCGAGGCAGAGGTTTGGAATTGTCTACAGTAATCCGAACTGGGTCAGTATTTAATCGGCCCACTTCAGATGGGTGAGATGGCCATAGGGAGGAAGGAACCTGAGAGATTAGGTGCTCTAGGGACGGAGTTAAGGGACAGCAAGGGACCGGAGTGGAGAGGGAAGTTTCAGACAGCAGGGAGGCTACAGAATCACATAAGGAAGACTGAGGGATTTGCAGATAGACACCATCTGGGGAGCAGTAAATAGAACAGCCAAGTTTGCATAGCAAGTCCCGTCCCAGAAGGTTTGCAGGGGTGGCATCAGAGAGGAGGAATGCATGCTCCTCAGAGCAAAGGTTTTGAGAGGGGAAAAGAGGTAGGGATCCCTGTAATGCCAACAGCAGACACAGATTTTCCAGATCGGGGAACCTCAGGCAAGTCAGTGGTGCGGATTGTAGAAAGAGAAGCTCCAGTATCAACAAGGAAAGGGAGAGAGAGATCATTTACAGTCAGGACACATTCTCCAGTAGGGGACAGAGGTAATAAGGGAGCTAAAACTTTGTGAGGTTCCCCAGCATCCCGTCATTGTTGGGGTGAAAAATAGGGTTGGGGATCAGCTGGAGGAAACAGCAGGGGGTTCACTTGATTTCCCATACAATTATTAGGTCGTCTTGGACAGTCTTTTTTCCAGTGTCCAGGCTGTTTACAGTAGTTATAAACCCCAGTTAATCCAGCCCCCCACCCCCTTCCGCAACCCCGTCCCTGTCCCCGGTGTGGTCTGCTTAGTCCTGAATAATGCTGTATCTGCAGAGCCATTAACTTTTGGGAGGACTGTTCCTCCTTTCCTTTTAAAGTGCAGTGGCAATGCTCTGCTACTGCCAGCAATTTGTCCATGGTTTCAGTCTCCCATCCCACACTTATTCATTTGAACATGCTGCCTGTGGCAGGGAGAAGACCATCAACAAATGCATGTGCCAAGGCCCCCTGCCCATTTACATCGGGCTCTTGTATTCCTGAATGTTGTAGGAAAATATCAGTTAGCCGGGACCTATAGTCGCCTGGGCTTTCTCCTTGCCCTTGCTTACAGCAACGTATTGCTGTCCAGTTTGTTTTAGGAGACCACACTTTGGGAATGGCTTGATGCAGGCACTTCCAAAGAGCCATACACCGGTCTCTGGATGCCGAATCTGGGCCAGTACTTTTTATGGTTGAGTGGCGTGCCTCAGCTGGCCAGTCTGCGGCAGCTAACCATTTTTCATAATAACTGGCAGGAGCTAACAATTTACACAGTTGGAGGAGATCTGTCTCAGAGGGTTCATAGGTTTCACAGATTAACAGAAACTCCTCAGCAAATTTGACAGAGTTTTCCTGTGGTTTGGGAAAACTTTTAACTATAGATAAAACTTCCGTACGAGTCCAGGGCTTATAATCCCATATGGACTCACTTTCTCCCATCTTAAGGACTCGTAAGGGTGCCACAACAGTTTTATCAGAGTCTCTCATTAACCTCCCATCAGGTTCTCTTTTCCAAGAAGAGATGTCAAGAGAATCTTTGCAGTCTGCTTTGGATTTCTTCTTCATAATATTTTGCAGAGCTGCGAGGCCAATGAGGGTATCTTCTTCACTTTCATTATCTGTAGTCACTGAAGATTTTTCCTTTTCTGATTTCTTATTTGCGCAGGAGTATGGTGGGGGTCGGGTTTGATCCGGATCATTGCACAGGACTGGGCAAAGGGGAGTGCTCGGACTCGTGGTGGGAGAGACTGCATCCAATTGAACTGTTAGTTTTTTGATAGAATTTTTAAGAGAGGTGAGTTTTGACTCAGTCCATCTACGATTTGCCTCTTCCCACCACTGCATGAAGCAGTCTACTTCTCCTCTCTCCAATTTTGTTTTTGGGAGGACGAGTTTGCTTTTTAAAGCGTCCACTCGATCCTTGTCCCAAGAACCTAACAGTGGCCACTGTAATTTGGGGTTCTCTAGAGCTAATTTGAACCATTTTTCAAGAAACCTACAAGAGTCCGGACCCCTCCTAAAATACATAAAATAAGCTGGAGTTCCCTTAGGGAACTGTTCTACCTTAGACTTCTGATTACCCATCCAGGAGGAAGTCACACAGCACTCACACAAGAAGAAAATTCAGGCTCAGCAGAGTGGTGCCCGGTACAACACACAGAAAGGAGCCCACAGGCTACTGCCTCAACTGCCCTTGCTTTCACACCAGGGGTTATACCCAAGGCGTGGTGAGGCTGCAGCTGTGCAGATTTCACTTATTCAGACCGTGGGGACGGGGACCCCTTGGTTAGCCAGTCTCCGGACAGAGATGGCTCCCAGATTCACACACACACCACGGGGAAGACGGAGAGACACAAAGACAAGACAGTCCTCAAACCGGTTAAAGCACAAAAATAATAATTACCTGAGACGTCTGATTCCAGAAGCTGGATCCAAGGACCCCTACCCGAACAGAGTGGGAACCAACAAGTTCAATGGCCTAGACTGCGCTGCTGCTGTGTACCTTTCTGTCTTGTGGAGGATCGCTTGGACTAAGCGTCCAGGCGCCGGCTGCCACGATCGTCCTGCAAGGCAGTCAGGGATCACACAGCCTCAGTGAAGCCGCTTGCCATCTCGGTGGGACCTCCAAATTGTCAAAGTTTGACAGGGGACATGGCTGGGGGCTGGGAGCTCTGGGTATAGGGAGGAGTCCCCCTGGCTCTGGGGGCACAGAGAGGGGCCTCCTGGGAGCGGGGGTGGACTAGAAGCTGGGGGACTGGATCGGGACCCCCTAAGACTTACTGTCTCTCTGCCCTGCAGTTTTAGTTCCCAGTCCCTTCCCTTCCCCTCCCCTCGCTTCCCAACCTGGAAGAATCTGGCAACTTCCCGCTCCCATTGGCTGGCCCCATTCATCTTCCATTGTGCCCATGGAAAGAGGAATGGCAGGACTGGGACCATCTGGGGTGGTGGTGGGAGGGGAAGGGGAGTATGGCGGGTTCACTTGTAGAGCCCCCCTTGGGACTGTCACTTGATTCCTGAGCTACCACGGAGCCTAACCCTTCTGCCAGCCTGGGCACCCCTTGACTCTGCCTTGCTGACCCAGACCCTGCAGGCCCCCTCCAGCACAGACCCAGAGATAGGGCCACACCCTCTGCCGAATACAGACACGGAGAATCCCTCAGCCCTGGGGCGGCTCAGTTAACAGGGTCTTGCCCCAGCACAAAGTGCAGCGCCTTCCTGGGAGCCTGAACCCCAGATAAACTCCTCTCACCCTGTATAAGTTGTACGCAGTGTGAGTTCATATTATTCGCCCTCTTTTCTCCTTGTAAAGAGAGATCTGCACACACTGCTCTCCCCCCAGGGACCAATCACTTACACTGGGATTATTAATGAACAAAAGTGATTTTATTAAGTATAAAAGGTAGGATTTCAGTGTTTCTACGAGATAACAGACAGAACAAAGTAAGTTACTAAGTAAAATAATACAAACACAAGGCTAAACCGAATACACTAAGAAACTGGCTCCATGTAATATCTCACCCTCAAAGATGTTCCAATGAGATTTTTTCCACAGACTGGACGCATTTCTAGTCCGGTCCCAATCCTTCCCCGTTTAGTTAATATTAGTTCCAGCAGACATCCTGGATGGTGAGCAGGGGCTTTCTCCTGACTGGCCGCAGCTTCCCTCCTGTTTCACCCCCTTATATAGATTTGGCAAAAGGCGGCAGTCCTTATTTCAGCTTGACCCTCCCAGTTCCTTATGGAAACGTACCTGGTTTAAGATGGATTCCAGTATCAGGTGACATGGTCACATGTCCCTGTGAGACCCCATTCTCCATACTTCATGGGCTAGCCTACACATCCGCAGGAAGGCTTACAGGAAAACAAAACCATTCACAACTAGTTCTAGTTAACTGGAGCCATCCAGTTCCTGAAATACCATTAATGGCTCTCCCTTCGTCTGACGACATTAGTAATCCACGTTTATACCTCATATTTCTAACTTCAGACATGGAAATGACACATGCATACAAATAGGATGAACTCATTCAGTTGATGAGAACTTTTTCAATGATCTGTCACAAGAGGCAGTTTGCATAAAGCATATTCCAGTTACGTCATATTCATACTCGTGAGCACATTTCCGTGCAGAATACGGAGTGCAGCGTCACAGGGAGACCCGGCTCGCAGGGGCAGAGGGCAGGGGCAGAACTTGGAGCCAGGCTGGGAGGGACACCCTGGGAGTGGGGAGCAGGGGGGCTCTGCTCAGGAGCAGGGAAGCAGATGCTCTTGCCACGCCAGGCTGCACCCCGCAGGCAGCCTCTGCACCACGGTGCCCCCTGGCTACAGCACTCTCAGCAGGGCCCACACTGCCCTGCCCTAAGACTGGCCCTGGCCACATGCTTCTTGGGGCTGAGGGGAGCTCTCGTGTCAGGACTCCACCCCTGCAGCTCCAGGCTGAGCGCTGCACAGGTCTCCAGGAACCTACACTTCAACATCCCCACGTTCGGTTCCCACAGCCGTTCCTCCCAGCTCTGCAGCACTCTCCTGACCCTCCAGCCCATGCTAGTCGGCCAAGCCCAGACGTGGCACTCCACCCAGGGAAGCCACTCCAGGAAAATGTCATGCAGAGGTAACTGCCCAATTTCCTCCTCCTCCTCCGCCAGCCATACATCCAGGGCATCACTGGGGGTGTCTCCCAACCCGTCCAAAGCTGTCTGGCTGTGTGACTTCTGTGAGACGTGGAGCAGCCTGTTTGTATCAATGACTGTGGGGATCGCACCACTCAGTGGTGTTTCCTTCATGCTGCCTGGCAGCTACCTAAGTTCCCTCTAAGCCACGCGGCTGTGCAGCAGGCTATCAAGGCCGTGCAGGTGGGGAGAGGTGCCTCTCCCTTGGCCCCGGGCTGCTGCACAGAGAGAGGGCTGGGGGGACTCCTCACTCCCCGCTGCAGCCTGTACCCCTCACCCCTGGATCCACCCCAGAGCCTGCACCCCCACCAGGAGCCCTCACTCCCCGCATCCCAACCCTCTGTCCCAGTCCTGAGACCCCTCCTGCACCCCAAACCCCTCAGCCCCAACCCCACCCCAGAGCCCACCCCCCAGCTGGAACCCTCTCCCCCAGCACTCCAACCCTCTGCCCCAGTCCTGAGCCCCCTCCTTATGTGGGCTGCATCCACACAACACAGATACTACCTGAATGCCCCTGAGGATGTCACATGAGCCACAGCTGTGTGCTGATTGGGCTGCAAGTGGCCCACGGGCCGCGGGTTCAGAACCACTGAGCTAAACCTTCCAGATCTAGGAATGCATGATACCTGCAGGGAATAAACAGCAGAGCCCTGCTAGACTCTGAAATTTAAAAGAAACACGTCAAGAGATTCCCTAAAGGTCCCATCTCACCCCATGAAGGCCCATTCTCACATTCTTCCCCTCTGCAGATGAATGAATCTGAGAAATCCAGACCCATGTTATTCCTCCTCCTTCACAGCAGGAAAGTCACAAATAAACCGTCACCCCAAGGCCAAGCTCAGAACATTGCATTTCAAACCTCATCGAGACCATTACTGCTCCTGAATGTATCCATTTTATTAAATAACATGCTATCAAGTAGAAAGGAAAAGTTGGACCCTACCCCTATGCTGGATAGACAAACTGGAGGACTGGGCCAAAAGAAATCTGATGAGGTTCAGCAAGGAGAAGTGCAGAGTCCTGCACTTAGGACGGAAGAATCCCATGCACCTCTACAGGCTGGGGACCGACTGGCTAAGCAGCAGTTCTGCGGAAAGGGACCTGGGGTTACAGTGGACGAGAAGCTGGACATGAAGGCTAACAGCAAGAAGGCTAACGGCCTATTGGGCTGCATTAGTAGGAGCATTGCCAGCAGATCGAGGGAAATGATTCTTCCCCTCTCTTCGGCACTGGTGAGGACACACCTGGAGTACTGTGTCCAGTTTTGGGCCCCCCCACTACAGAAAGGATGTGGACAAATTGGAGAGAGTCCAACAGAGGGCAATGAAAATGATTAGGGGGCTGGAGCACATGATTTATGAGGAGAGGCTGAGGGAACTGGGCTTATTTAGTCTGCAGAAGAGAAGAGTGAGGGGGGATTTGAGAGCAGCCTTCAACGACCTGAAGAGGATGGAGCTCGGCTGTTCTCTGTGGTGGCAGAGGACAGAACAAGGAGCAGTGGTCTCCAGTTGCAGTGGGGGAGGTCGAGGTTGGATGTTAGGAAACACTAGTTCACTAGGAGGGTGGTGAAGCACTGGGATGGGTTCCCTCGGGAGGTGGTGGAATCTCCCTCCTTCGAGGTGTTTCAGGCCCGGCTTGACCAAGCCCTGGCTGGGATGATTTAGTTGGGCTTGGCCCTGCTTCGAGCAGGGGGTTGGAGTCTAAGTTCCCTCTCAGCCGCGCGCTCGCACACCAGCGATGAAGGGCCACGCAGCAGGGGCCTGGAGAGGAGAGGGGTAGACGGGAGGGGAGCCAGCTGGGGATGAAGGGCTGCCACAGGCCTCTCTCCTGGCCTCAGAGCTCGCTGCTGCCAGCAGGGAGAGAGGCCCCTTCCCCCCAGAGCTCCCTCTTGCCAGCGCCCGGCAAGGGGGAGAGGCCCCTTCCCCCCGGAGCACCGTGCTGCTGGTGGGGAGAGGGCTTGGGGGAGTCCTCTGGACTGAGCCCCCGCGCAGCCTCTTTGGGCCCAGGGCTATTCGAGTTTGTGGCCCCCCAGGCTCCAGGCTGTGGTGAAAAATGCAGGGTTCAGAGCGCAGGAGGGGCTGCAGGTTGAGGCAGGCGGGTGGGTGCGGAAGGTGGTGAGGGGGCCGACTGGGGGTGCGGGCTCTGGGGCAGGGCTGGGGATCAGGGGTTTGGAACATGGGAGGGGGCTCAGGGCAGGAGGTTGGGGTGGGGTGGGCTCTGGGAGGGAGTTAGGATGTGAGAGGGGGCTCAGGAAGGAGGTTGGGGAAGGGGTGGGGGTCTGGGAGGGAGTTAGGGTGTGGGAGGGGGGTCAAGGCAGGAGTGTTGGGGTAGAGGTGGGCTCTGGGAGGGAGTTAGGGTGCAGGACGGGGCTCAGGGTTAGGGTGTGGGAGGGGGGTCAAGGCAGGAGTGTTGGGGTAGAGGTGGGCTCTGGGAGGGAGTTAGGGTGCAGGAGGGGGCTCAGGGCAGGAGGTTGGGGTGGGATGGGCTCTGGGAGGGAGTTAGGGTGCAGGAGGGGGCTCAGGGCAGGAGATTGGGGTAGGAGTGGGGGTCTGGGAGGGAGTTAGGGTGCGGGAGGGGGCTCAGGGCAGGAGGTTGGGGTGGGGTGGGCTCTGGGAGGGAGTTAGGATGCCGGCGGGGGCTCAGGAAGGAGGTTGGGGTGGGGGTCTGGGAGAGAGTTAGGGTGCAGGAGGGGGCTCAGGGCAGGAGGTTGGGGTGAGGGTGAGCTGTGGGAGAGAGTTAGGGTGCAGGAGGGGGCTCAGGGCAGGAGGTTGGGGTGGGGGTCTGGGAGGGAGTTAGGGTGCTGGAGGGGGCTCAGGGCAGGAGGTTGGGGTGGGGGTCTGAGAGGGAGTTAGGGTGTGGGAGGGGGCTCAGGGCAGGAGGTTGGGGTGGGGGTGGGGGTCTGGGAGAGAGTTAGGGTGCGGGAGGGGGCTCAGGGCAGGAGGTTGGGTTGTGGGTATGGGGTCTGGGAGAGAGTGAGGGTGCAGGAGGGGGCTCAGGGCAGGAGGTTGGGGTGGGGGTATGGGGTTTGAAAGGGAGTTAGGGTGCAGGAGGGGGCTCAGGGCTGGGGCGTGAGGTGCGGGGTGCTTGCCTGGGGCAGCTCCCATTTGGGGGCGCACTGGGGTTGAGGCAGGCTCCTTGCCTGCCCTGGCCCTGCGCTGCTCCTCCCGGAGTGACCCTGCAGCTGCCGGCACGGCACGGATGTCCCTGGCTGCGGCTCCGGGGGGGAAGGTTGCTCCTTGCGCTGCCCTGCGCTTGCCTGCAGGCACCGCCCCCACAGATCCCATTGGCTGCAGTACCGGGCCAATGGGAGCTGCGGGGGTGGAGCCTGCAGGCGAGGGCAGCGGGCGGGCGGAGCTTCCAGACACTCACAGCTCCAGATCCAGCCTAGCACGGTGGGGGAGGGACAGCCGTGCACGAAGCCGCCTCCCTGCTCCCCGCTAGGAAGGGCCGGACGCAGGGACGTTAGTGGCCGCAGTCCAGGGTCCCGGGCTAAGGGGGCCCCACCAAAAGATCTGCACTTCTGGCAGCCTGGAGATCTTTTTGCGGAGTTCCCCTTAGCCAGGGCTGCAGCCCCTAGAGCCCCTGCATTAATCCTGCCCTGTCTGCACCCCAAACTCCTCATCCCCAGCCCCACCCCAGAGCCCGCAGCCCCCACACCTCCCAGCCACTGGGTCTCATGGTTTATAAAATTGCTGTATGCAAAAATCCAAATATTGAAAATTAATTCCCGGGTCCTGCAGACACTTAAAGAGACACAGAACTTTACTCATAGAAACAGTCCTGTGGTTTAAAGTTCAGTGAGAGTTTGCAGCGTCAGGGACTCCGTGTATTTTTATTAAGAACTTGTCATGTTGTGGCATAAAATGTGTCACTTCAACAGTAAAACAATTTTGTTTTAACAATAAAAAGTTATTTAAACTCTCAGTAATTTACAATGGCAATTTTTTTATACCGGCCAAAGTTTCCAAAAAGTGGAGCCCAAAATTAGGCTCTTCAGCCTGCCTTTAGCCACCTAAGGGAGGGGTTTTCGAGAATGCTCAGGGCACAAGTCCTATTGACTTCAAACTGCAAATCCTGATGGTTGAAGCATTTCAGCTCTTTACTTGTGGAAGTATAGTGTCCTGGCCAGAAATTCTCTCGTTCTTCCACGTCACTTTTCACTAGTAGATCTCAAAGCTCTTGAACAAGGAGGCGCAGAGCACAGGCTTCTTGATTTTCAATTCTGCGTCTGTATAGTCTCATACTAGGGGATATTAATGAGGCCTTGGGCTTGTCTTTTTCAGCACAGATGAGCATTTTAAGTGTGAAACTTCTTAGTAGAAAAATATCGACATAAAATCCAAAATCTTATTAACACTTAGGAAACGAAAAAAAACCAAACAAGTAGAAAACATCCACTTTGACAATTTCAGACCATAAAATGGAAGAGAAGAAATAGCAATATGTACATAAGAAATTTGATGTAAATTTTCAAAAAAAACCTATATTTAAATGTCATAATTTAAATAAAAATTTTAGTTGTGATTTTTAGCCACCCTAAGAAGGGGAGCTCCCAAAGGGTGCTGATGAAAATGTGGTCAGGTAGGAGAAACACCAAAACAAAACCAAGACCTGTTCTTTGAAAACACAAGAACATAAGAACATAAGAATGGCCATACTGGGTCAGACCAAAGGTCCATCCAGCCCAGTATCCTGTCTACCGACAGTGGCCAATGCCAGGTGCCCCAGAGGGAGTGAACCTAACAAGTAATGATCAAGTGATCTCTCTCCTGCCATCCAGCTCCACCCTCTGACAAACAGAGGATAGAGACACCAGTCCTTACCCATCCTGGCTAATAGCCATTAATGGACTTAACCTCCATGAAATTATCCAGTTCTCTTTTAAACCCTGTTATAGTCCTAGCCTTCACAACCTCCTCAGGCAAGGAGTTCCACAGGTTGACTGTGCGCTGAGTGAAGAAGGACTTCCTTTTATTTGTTTTAAACCTGCTGCCCATTAATTTCATTTGGTGGCCCCTAGTTCTTATATTATGGGAACAAGTAAATAACTTTTCCTTATTCACCTTCTCCACACCACTCATGATTTTATAGACCTCTATCATATCCCCCCTTAGTCTCCTCTTTTCCAAGACGGAAAGTCCTAGCCTCTTTAATCTCTCCTCATACGGGACCAGTTCCAAACTCCTAATCATTTTAGTTGTCCTTTTCTGAACCTTTTCTAATGCCAGTATATCTTTTTTGAGATGAGGGGTCCACATCTGTCCGCAGTATTCAAGATGTGGACGTACCATGGATTTATATAAGGGCAATAAGATATTCTCCGTCTTATTCTCTATCCCTTTTATAATGATTCCTAACATCCTGTTTGCTTTTTTGACTGCCGCTGCGCACTGCATGGACGTCTTCAGAGAATTATCCACGATGACCCCAAGATCTTTCTCCTGATTAGTTGTAGCTAAATTAGACCCATCATATTGTATGTATAGTTGGGGTTATTTTTTCCAATGTGTGTTACTTTACATTTAGCCACATTCCATTTCATTTGCCATTTTGTTGCCCAATCACTTAGTTTTGTGAGATCTTTTCGAAGTTCTTCACAGTCTGCTTTGGTCTTAACTATCTTGAGCAGTTTAGTATCACCTGCAAACTTTGCCACCTCACTGTTTACCCTTTTCTCCAGATTGTTGATGTATAAGTTGAATAGGATTGGTCCTAGGACTGACCCGTGGGGAACACCACTAGTTACCCCTCTCCATTCTGGAAATTTACCATTTATTCCTACCCTTTGTTCCCTGTCTTTTAACCAGTTCTCAATCCATGAAAGGGTCTTCCCTCTTATCCCATGACAACTTAATTTACGTAAGAGCCTTTGGTGCGGCTTCAGAGTGATAGCCATGTTAGTCTGTTTCAGCAGAAAGAAAGAGGAGGACTTGTGGCACCTTAGAGACTAACCAATTTATTTGAGCATAAGCTTTCATGGGCTAAAGCCCACTTCATCAGACGCATGCAGTGGACAATACAGCAGGAAGATATATAGATATATATACACAGAGAACATGAGAAAATGGGGGTCGCCATTCTAACTCTTAACGAGACCAATCGATTAAGGTATCACAACAAAAGTGTTTTTTTCTCCTGCTGCTAACAGCCCACCTTCATCGATTGGTCTCACTAAGAGTTGGTAGGGCAACCCCCATTTTCTTGTCTTCTCTGTATCGCTATATCTATATCTTCCTGCTGTATTTTCCCCTGCATGCATCTGATGAAGTGGGCTTTAGCCCATGAAAGCTTATGCTCAGAGAAATTGGTTCGCCTCTAAGGTGCCACAAGTCCTCCTCATTCGCTTTTCCTGACTGATTGTGCTGGGGGCTCTGCCTGGCTCCAGTGCTCCGGTCCCTCAGCGACCAAGGCCACCTGGGAACCCTGATCAATTCCAGCTTCAAGGAGTGCTGAGATCCATCTGTCTCTTTCTGTGCCTCTGTCTCTCTCTAGGAATAGCCTCCTGACCCTGCCTCATGTTGATCAGTTATAGTTTGCTAGCCCCCCACCCCACCTCCATGGGTGGTTTTGGCTTCTCCATTCACTCGGCAGCAACGCTCCTTGTACCCAAGCTAAAGATCCCTGCAGCCCCAAAAGTCCTCGGGGGTTTGCTCATCAAGTGGGTTACTAGCAGAATGGTTGTGGGGTGAAGGTGGGGATAGGGAGGTGCTGAACCTGGGGGCAGAGGAGGGTGGCAGATTAAGGTGTTGCTCAGCCCAGCCCTCTGAGTCCAAGGACATAGGAGGGGACCAGCATTAAATTGCTGTTCAATCCAGCTCACTAAGTCCCGGGACACATCAGGGGTCAGCTTGCGAGTGCTGATGACCCAGTCCTCTCTGACATGCTATGTTCATGTGTGTGTGCCTGTGTGTCTGTTCATGTTCATCACATCTGGGGGCTGGAAGACCCCAGCCCTGGGGAACCGAGGTCCTGCAGGGTAGCTCCATTGGGAGGGAACTTGCAGAAGGAAGGAGTAGCGATCCATAGGAAAACACAAGTGATAAAAGCAGCACATTCACAGAATTGCAGAATCTCCCCCCACCAGAAGAGTAACCCTAACAAATGGGCGTACCCCAAGGTAAAGGGAAATTCTGGTAACAGCTCATTTGGGGCTTGTTTGGAAGGGGGATGGACGTTATTCTTGGGACAAGTCACCTGCTATGGCCAAAAACACTTTAGCCCTGTGCGCCCTTCCAGACAAGTCTTATGTCCCAAATACTTTGGGGCCAGTTTTGTTTAATATCTTCACTAATGATCTGGAGGATGGCATGGATTGCACCCTCAGCAAGTTTGCAGATGACACTAAACTGGGAGGAGAGGTAGATACACTGGAGGGTAGGGATAGGATACAAAGGGCCCTAGACAAATTAGACGATTGGGCCAAAAGAAATCTGATGAGGTTCAACAAGGACAAGTGCAGAGTCCTGCACTTAGGACGGTAGAATCCCATGCACTGCTACAGACTAGGGACTGAATGGCTAGGCAGCAGTTCTTCAGAAAAGGACCTAGGGGTTACAGTGGACTAGAAGCTGGATATGAGTCAACAGTGTGTCCTTGTTGCCAAGAAGGCCAATGGCATTTTGGGATGTATAAGTAGGGGCATTGCCAGCAGATCGAGGGACGTGATCGTTCCCGTCTATTCGACACTGGTGAGGCCTCATCTGGAGTACTGTGTCCAGTTTTGGGCCCCACACTACAAGAAGGGTGTGTAAAAATTGGAAAGAGTCCAGCGGAGGGCAACAAACATGATTAGGGGACTGGAACACATGACTTATGAGGACAGGATGAGGGAACTGGGATTGTTTAGTCTGCGGAAGAGAAGAAGGAGGGGGGATTTGATAGCTGTTTTCAACTACCTGCCAGGGGGGTCCAAAGAAGATGGATCTAGTCTGTTCTCAGTGGTAGCAGATGACAGAACGAGGAGTAATGGTCTCAAGTTGCAGTGGGTGAGGTTTAGGTTGGATATGAGGAAAAACTTTTTCACTACGAGGGTGGTGAAACACTGGAATGCGTTACCTAGGGAGGTGGTGGAATCTCCTGCCTCAGAAGTCTTTAAGGTCAGGCTTGACAAAGCCCTGGCTGGGATGATTTAGTTGGGGATAGGTCCTGCTTTGAGCAGGGGGTTGGGCAAGATGACCTCCTGAGGTCCCTTCCAACCCTGATATTCTATGATTCTATGATCAGTCTGGAGTTTCACACACTGAATGATTGGAATAAAGTGACCTGCAATGAGCTACAAACCAACAACCATTCACACTGATTCTTCAGCAAGTGTTTTAGAAGCACGAGAACACCAGCGAGAACCAGGAATGGCTCAGAGACAATCAGCAGCGAGAAGGAGAACAATTTACCAAGCAGATGATTGGTTCTGGCTTATTTGCTGGGCCTTAAACGAGAACAACAAAGTCCTGAATCTCCTCCCTGCCACGAGACCCCCTGCTCAGCCAATCAGCGTGGAGACTCTGGCGGTGGGCTGAGGGTTCCCCAGATGGCCCAGGGATGGCTCAGGTCACCGGTGAGGATCACTCTCAGAGCACGCTTCCTGTCCCATCTCTTTGGGAGGCCTCCCACCATGAGGACTACAGAGCAGCCCCCTCCTTGCCAGTGGATGGAGGGAAGCAGGAAAAGGGAAACCAAAAAAGACAAACCCCAAGGACTCGAAGGGACAAAGGCCAAGCTGGGGGAAAATTGTCCCACCTTAACCTCCTGTTTTCCGTGCCCAGAATTTGGCCAGCACCGGGCGGATCAGGCTGCCTCGGTACTAAACTTCTCTGGGGCTCTTAATTCTCCACAGGGACGTCTGTCTTCTCGCTCAATGAGCAGTGGGAAAGGAGAAAACTCCAGAGAGGCTCCACCTCGCGCTCACATACGAGACCCTGAATTCTCTCTCAGTCCTCAAGGAGACACCTCAAGAAGGAGACTCCCTGCAGCAAAGCCCCGGGGGTCTCTGAGATCCCCCTGCCCTGCAGCCTGTCCTCCCTGGCCGTTGTCGTGGACTCTCTGTGAGGTCACCGCCTCCCAACCTCCTTTCACCAATCAGCTGAGTGCTGCAAAAGGCCCTTGTGATGTCACTGCCACCCCCACCCCTGCCCTGCAGGGCTCATGTCCTGCCCCGAGCCGGCTCCTGTGCGTGTTTGAGCTGCTCCCCCTGGGTCACCCCCACACACTCAGTGGTCGTGCAAGGGTTCACGCAGGCCACACGTGGAACCATCAGAGGATGCTCAATGTGCCGCACTCAGTTTTGCAGAGATTTGGAGACTTGAAGGCCAGAAGAGACTCTTAGATCATCTCATCTGGCCCCGCTACACATCACAGGCCTCATGCATGGCGCAGTCGCGAGTTGTCATAAATATAAAGGGAAGGGTAAACCCCTTTAAAATCCCTCCTGGCCAGAGGAAAAATCCTCCCACCTGTAAAGGGTTAAGAAGCTAAAGGTAACCTCACTGGCACCTGACCAAAATGACCAATGAGGAGACAAGATACTTTCAAAAGCTGGGAGGAGGGAGACAAACAAAGGGTCTGTGTCTGTCTGTGTGATGCTTTTGCCGGAGACAGAACAGGAATGGAGTCTTAGAATTTACTAAGTAATCTAGCTAGGTAGGTGTTAGATTATGATTTCTTTAAATGGCTGAGAAAATAGCTCTGCTGAATAGAATGACTATTCCTGTCTGTGTGTCTTTTTTGTAACTTAAGGTTTTGCCTAGAGGGATTCTCTATGTTTGAATCTAATTACCCTGTAAAATATCTACCATCCTGATTTTACAGAGGTGATTCTTTTTACTTCTATTAAAAGTCTTCTTGTAAGAAAACTGAATGCTTTTTCATTGTTCTAAGATCCAAGGATTTGGGTCTGTGGTCACCAATGCAAATTGGTGAAGATTTTTACCAAACCTTCCCCAGGAAGTTGGGTGCAAGGGTTGGGAGGATTTGGGGGGGAAAGACGTGTCCAAACTACGTTTTCTCAGGAACCCAGATAAAGTTTGGTGGTGGCAGTGGAAGTTCAGGGGCAAAAGGGTAAAATAGTTTGTACCTTGGGGAAGTTTTAACCAAAGCTGGTAAAAGTAAGCTTAGGAGGTTTTCATGCAGGTCCCCACATCTGTACCCTAGAATTCAGAGTGGGGAGGGAACCTTGACAGGAGTGTGGGAGGGGGCTGGGTCAGGGGGTTGAGGGATGCGGGGCGGCTTACCTCGGGATGGGGGGCTCCCCAGATCCCACCAGCATAGCCCTGCAGCTCCTAGGTGGCAGAGGGGTTGGGGGGGGGTGTCTCCACACCACTCTGCCTGTGCCTGCAGGCCCTGCCCCCCGCAGCTCCCATTGGCTGAGGTTCCTGGCCAATGGGAACTGTGCCCACCCCCCAGGACCAGCAGGGGTCCCACTCCCAGGCTGCGCACTGCAGCCCCCTCCCCAGCACCAGTGGGGTCCCGGGCCTCCTCCCCCAGCACCTGGGATGCCCCCGATCTGCCCCGAGTAGTACACACTTAGTAGATTACAAGCTTTCTAATGATATGTTACATGGGGCATTTAGCATAAAGCATATTCCAGGCATGTTATATTCCTGTTCATAAGCATATTTTCATAAAGCATATGAGTGCAGCGTCACAACGGCCTCACAGAGAGTAAAGTTACCATGAGCTTTGGGTTTAGGGAACCCTGGGGAGCAGACCAGGCTCCCTGCAGTGCAGGAATCACTTCATGGGGCGAGGGGTGCTGCGTGGAGTTTACAACATGGCCACTGTGGTCACTGTTGCAGGGAATGGGGTATTGCGGGACAGCTGCTGGAGGATGGTTAGGGTAGATGTAGGCCAATGCCATCTGGAGAGGTGGATTTACTGCATCACCGTAAGGGAGCAATTACATTGGCCAAAGACAAATTTGAGTGCAGAGCTGGGCACAGCGAGGTGAATGCAAGGCAATGTATGCCAGCCGAACTGTGGTGTTGACAGGCCTAAGGGGCTTGGTTGCTCGAGGCACAGCTAGCCATGCTATGGTGTAGGGGCCACTACCAGCTGTTCTGCCCACACTACCCTTGGGGAGGAGAGGCCTGGCCCGTCCCTCCTCTCCTCTCTGCTCCCTCAGGACAGGCAGGAAACCCCAGCCAGACCCAATGGGAGGCGAGGGCAATAGAGCAATGACTGCAGCACTAGGAGAGCCTGGCAAAGAGCAGCCACCAGGGGCTGTCGCCAAGGGACCCACCGAGGGATGTCCCTGTATGGTGACAAACCCCAGAACTGCAGGGCAAATCTTGCCTTGCCGAGAGGCCCTGTCTCTCCCCCTTTCCCCCCTCCCCACACATGTCCCAGCCCCAGGCTCTGCACGGGCTGGACCTGGTCCCAGAGGAGTTGGTTATGGGGCCTCCGCGGCCAGATGGTCTATGTCCTTATCCCATTGCTGGGCCAAGCCAGCATCTCTGCCCCCTGCCACCCTGCCCTCCCCACAACTGCTTCTGGCTGGGCTAGCTGCTGGTGGTTCCTCGGCCCCGCAGGGGCACCGTCAGCCTGGCCTTGGAGATACCCAAGCTCTGGAAACTCCAGTGACAGCTCCTGAGTCTAGCTGGGACCAGGAGCCAGCCAGGAGAGCTTGGGGCCAGCTGCCCCCAGTCTGCAGAGTGGGGCTGGCCATGCCCTGGGCTCCCCTGGTCTGAGGTGCTGGCCCCAAGGGCATCACAGTGACTTTGGTAAATGCACCCTGCTGCCCTGGTGAGAGAATTTTGGGAGAAGGAGGTGATTTTGTGCGGCCCCCTCTAGGGCTTTGGGGCCTCCCCCAGCCATGTGCTGCAGGAGTAGCAGAGACCAGTGGCTGGTGCCAAGGCCTGTGCAGAGCAGCCGCTCTCTGATGGAGCGGGGAGGTGGCCTCTGCCTTCTCTGCGCCCATTTAACAGAACACTGAGGCACGGTGGGGGTCGGCCAAATCCTGTAGGGGATGAGGATGTGAGTGCTTTAAATGTCAGTGTTAGCCTCCAGGGCCTGGTCCCCACAACAGGCCATACCAGAAAGTATGTCCTCTCAGGGATTGGCACATTCAAGTTTACAAGAGAGACTATAAAGACTGGCCATGACATAGAAAAATCAAAATTCAAGTTTGCCAGTAAGAAAAGAGCCTGAGTAATAGTCAGCTAAAGAATGGAAGGGACCAGTTTACCCAGGAAGTTACAAGAGCCTTTATTAAAATGGAGACCTACTTTTGTCCTTCTGTCTGCTTGCTTCTGCAAAGGTTGACTCAGGAATAGAGGGGGAATCTCTTGGGGTCCAGCAATTCTGCTGGTTTGGGAAAGTGTGCACTGCATCACCCACTCCTCCCTGTGTGAGACAATCTCTGGGCCTCTGTTTCGACAGTTCAAAACCCTTCAAAATATCTTTCTTTACAGCTCAATACAGAAATTGCCAGAACCTAGTCCTGTACTTTTTTCTTTAAAAACAAACAATGAAATGGGGATGTTTGCATGACAATGATATGAATCGACGTCTGTATTTTTATATCTTTAGACGCCCAACAAATATATAAAAATCTGCATTAAAATAACAATTAGTAAGTTTGCAAAACTGAGCAATGGAAAGTTCGGAAATGCCAGGATTCAGGGAGTCTGAGTACTGTGCACGTGCATTTTGACACAGTCTTTAATTGCACAATTGTACTATTTTTTTCCACAGGCCCCTCATTCAGTGACCATTGAAGTGTTGTTTGCTTTCAGACACTGTGTACATACTTCTGCAACGTGAACACATCAAGTCAGGTTCCAGGTCGCAGTCCTTCTCTTCCAGGGGCTCAGTGGCCAGGGCCCAGTATATCTAAAATATCAAGTAAATCCCTGGGATTAGGGTTGTGGCTGACAGGGCCTATTTCTCAGGCACCATGAAGTTTTCTACTCTAAGGATGAGGCTTGTCTGTGCAGTAGATAAGGCTTTCTCAGGGGACAGTCTGTGACAGCAGAACACACTCCCATGTCATTCCGAGGATATTAGAGAGACAAGGTGGGTGAGGGATAGGGTGACCAGATAGTAAGTATGAAAAATTGTGATGTGGGTGGGGTGGGATTGATAGGCGCCTAAACCCCGAATATCTGGACTGTCCCTATAAAATTAGGACATCTGGTCACCCTAGCTGAGGTAATATCTTCTGTTGGACCAACTTCTGTTGGTGAAAGAAATAACCATTCAAGGACCTGAAGGAGAACTCTGTGCAGTCCTTTAACCAACAGAAGTTAGTCCAATAAAAGATATTACCATGACAGATGTGAGTCATATTATTAATGTACTAGAGGAAGCTGCTCAGATACTTCATTGGTGAGAACAGTATAAAAACCTATATAGAATAAAGTGAAGGAGAAAGAGAGAGCCTCTTTCTGAGATTATACTTTTCCTTCTCCCTAATGATCCTATTTGCTAACAAATATATACATTCTTAGTGCTGTTGTGGCTTTGTGCAGAAGTGTGAATTGTCTCAGTAGATTCTGATGTATTTTATCTTTTAGGCAAAGATATCGAAAACACGGAATACAAACAACACATGTTATGCACACCCACACCACTAGGTGGAAGCGGATATTTTGAGTTGTCACATTAATTGAGAAATGCTTTCAAAAAGCGAAGTAATGTTCTTGGAATTCTGCTTTAAGCCACAAGCCACACAGCTAAGCAGAGTCATCTTTTGAGTGCTGGATCTTTAATTTTTTTTCCATAAGAGAACCTGCTTAAAATCCCATTAAGAAACTGTGTTCTCTTCACTCGCCTATTGATCTGTGCTGTGATGGAAAAATATAATTGTCTGTCAAGAATGGCTTTTATTTGAAGCAGAGAGTTAGAAAACATGTGTAAAATCCCTGTAAATACACTCAAAGTCAACCTATGATCCAGCTCTTGTCAAATGCAGCCAGTTAATATCACAGTGACCACGGGTGTAAAGCTGTGGCCTCCTCCTTTTGAGGGTCTACTGTTGCCCAAGCTTTAAGTCAAGCTGAGGCAGTGTTTGGGTGATGATGTGCTAATTTATGAGCTCCTTGATGCCTGCACAGTGTTTGTCATGGCTTTGCCACACATACTGTTGTTCTGTTCTTGATCTTAATTTGTTCTGTGGCATTACATAGTTCATGGTGTTACTTGTCACATGCATGAACACTCTTCCCATCACTGGTCCGTCCGTAGTGGACTTATATGTGGATGCCTTGCCCGGATGTTAACAGCTGCAATGAGCAAGCATTCTTACAATTACCTGTGCTCCTACCTGATGCTGCATTTTGGAAAGGCCCGACTTTATGGAGCCAGGTGTAGACAGTGAGGGGTGCAGAACACCAGCACAGAGACAGGCAAACTCTCTGTGCTGACCATGCCCTTAGCTTCTTGCAGAGTGGCCTGCTGTTTATGCACTAAAAATGGAGTAGGCCTCAACTGTGTGCCACTGTATACTTTCCATCTTGTGCAAATGTACTAGTCCCCACTTTACACAATGGCATGGAACAGGGGCTGAGTCACATCAGACCCTGACTCAGGAAGAAAGTTCCCGAAATAGGTAGCACTATATTAGTTATCTGCTGGTATCTGGTCAAAGGGGGCTTTTTTTGCTTGCTTTATTATCCTCTTGTCTGTTTGTTGTGCTGTTAATATGTGTTAATTAATGACAGTTAAGGCCCATCTTGTTCTCTGTTTGTACAGTTCCTAGCGCAATGGGATCCTGGTTTGTGACTGGGACTGTGAGGCTGTACTGCAATACAAATAATCACATGTTGATCTCCAGAAATATTTTTATACCGTGGCCATCCCCACTAGTTTAAGAGATTAGTCACGGAAAATGGAAGTATGTGAACCTGACACCTGCAGTTTAACTCAGTCCCCTTGTCTCCTGCACTGAGTGTTCTTTCTGCTCAATACACACTCAATGGTAGGCATGCCCACAGAATAGGGTTATGAAGATGGGTCTCTGGGAGGGTTTGACTTCCTCTATCATGGGATGCTATTGCAGGAAGGAGGTTTGCTGGGAAGAGATGGGGTCCGTCTGACCAAGAAGGAGAAGAACCTCTTCACGCACTGACTCACCAACCTTAGGAGAAGAGCTTAAAACTAAGTTCAGAGGGGGCAAGTGAAAAAAGCCACCAGGTAAAACAAGGTGGCCTTAATAGAGGACTAGCTGTGTGGGGAGAAGTAGATGTGGAAAATTGCAGTAGAATTATAGGAGAAACAAGAGGAAAATCCATGGGGGCATCTGCTTAACATCTTAGATGTCTGTACACACAAGCAAGGAGTAATAATAATGGGGAATAAACAGTAAGAACTGGGAGTTTTAGTACATAAATCTTAACTGAGCTTAACTGCATCACAGATACTTGATGGGATAACTCTCATGAGTGGACTATTGGTATAGAGGGCTATAGCTTGTTGAGGAAGGACAGGCAGGAAAAAAGAGAGGACATATTGCATTGTAAACCTGTTCTGAGGTCAGAAGGAGGTGAGAAGCAGACCAGCTGAAAGTCTCTGAGTAAAGATAAAAGAGGGGTGAGGTCCTGGTAGGGGTCTATTACAGACCTCCAAATCAGGAAGAGGAGGGAGATGAGGCATTTCTAGAACAAACAACAGAAATATGCAAAACACAAATCCTGATCGTAATGGGGGACTTTACCTACCCAGACAGCTGCTGAAAAAGGAATATGGTAAAACCCCAAATTACCCAATAAGTTCCTGGAATGTACTGGGGACAATGCTTTGTTTCAGAAAATGGAGGAAGTAAGCGGGGGGACAGCCATTTTAGACGTGATTCTGACCAGCAGGGAGGAGCTGGTGGTGAATGTGAAGGTGGAAGGTGATTTGGGTGAAAGGGATCATGAAGGACAGATTTCATGATTCTAAGGAGTGAGAATGACAGGAGAAGGGCTGCCAAAAGCAGACTTGAACATCCTCAGAGAATTGGTAGGTAGCGACCCCTGGGGAAAAAGTCGAAGGCCTGAAGGAGTTCAGGAAAGCTGGCAGTTTCTCCAGGAGACAATATTAAAGGCACAACTGCCAATGCAAAGGAAAGAGAGGAAGAACAGTAAGAGGCCAATGGCTCCATCAGAAGTTCTGTAATGACCTGAAAATCAAAAAGAAATCCTACAAAATGGGGAAACATGGACGAATTACTAAGGAGGAGTACAAAAGAATAGCATGTCCATGTAAGGGCAAAATCAGAAAGGGTAAGGCACAAAATCTGTTATACATAGCAAAGGACACATGTAATTGGAATTCTTTTTCCATATGGTATACTGCAAAGAGTGTCATCACTCTGAATGCTTTAAAGGCAACATAATCTCCCAAATCAAGTGTGGGCTCTACCTATGGCCATACATATGACACCACACTGTATTAAACACAACAAAAAATAATTTAGTTGATTTGTTTGGCGGGACATGGAAATTAAGAATAAATTTCAATTCATTGTAAAACAATATCAAAATCAATATTTGTAATGCAGTCCAATAAGATTTCATCAAGCTTTTTAATCAACCGAATTAAAAAGCAAAGGAAACCAACCACCCACACTCAAGTGTCACTGTGCATTCCAACCAACCACCCACACTCAAGCGTCACTGTGCATTCTCCAAGGCAGTTTCTTCTCTTTCTTTGTTCGGTGCTTTTATTTTCTATCAATTCAACCAGGAGCAGATTTTTCAATAAAACCAATCTTGGAAAGTGTGACAAACTGAGAGAGGGATGGAACCAAAATTCAAAATGATTTAGAGCGAATGAGAAATTCTACACTGGAGCAAATTTAGCCACCTATTGGACTGCGTACATGGATGGGCCCAGATATTGAAATGTATTCAGGTTCCTCACATCTATTGATTTCAGTGCGAGTTAGGAGCCTAAATACCTTTGAGGATCTTGTCCATGTCATCACAGCACCGACCTGGCCAGCAGCAGTTTATGTGCTATGCTACAATCACAGGGATGTCATAATAGTGCTTGCATAATCTGAACTGGCTATCCTGGACAGGACAGGACAGCCTGAGAGGCCAGATGCCTATCAGTACTGGAGCTCTTTGGAGAAAGGACTGGAGGAAGTGTTGAGGAAAGATTAAAACATGAATAAATTTGTGAGTGAGCGGGAGGTAACTGACGGAGGTAAGGGTCAGTATTGTATTCTCTATATCCATTCTATATTCACACACACATTTAGAAAGCATAGGCATACGGATTAGCTGTAATGTTCTCCATTTGTATGAGCAGAACCTCAGCTGCTGTAAACCAGTGTCCCTCTGTTGACTTCCTTGTAGCTGTGTTGATTTACACCAGTTGAGGAGTTGGCCTACAGCCTCTGGACCTGGAAACTTTCCTGAGAATCTGAGTTTCTAGGGAATGTTATGGGGGAGGTCTTCCTTCTTTTCTCCCAGTTGTTTTATGTTTGTTAATGGGTCCTCATTTTGTGTCTTCTGCATCCATGGAGCCAACTCCATCAGAGATAGGGGAAATTAGAACAAAAAATGCAGAAGGACTTCTCTTCTAGCTGTCTAAATGAAGCTCTGCTAATATCTTAAATGCAAGAGAACAAAGCATGGGGTCACATTTCTTAGCAACACTAGTGCTCCTCATCCCACACGGATGGGCAGTGTAGGTTACAGTTATGATTCCGTTTGCATCTGGGTGTTACAACTGAAGGATGCAATTTGCATAACGGATGGGCAATCACCTAACCTCAAGCTGTCTTTCCTGGGAAGGGGAAATCTTGTTAGTTCCTCCTTCATACTTGGAATGCTGTTTCAATGGAGACAGATAAACACGGCATTTCAGATTTCTTGTGAAATATTAAGTCTCCTGGAGAATTTCTGCCCAGAGCGAAGAGATACATGGGAGATCAAATCCTGATTTTTTTAATACACCAGCTATTTCATTGTTTCCTAGAGTTTAAGGCCAGAAGGGACCATTAGATCATCTAGTCTGACTTCCTGTATTTCACAGGCCACTAAATTTCACCTAGCAACCCTACACTGAACCCCAAAACTTGTCTTGGACGAGAACATTTCAGTCTTTAGGAGACAAAACTGTTGTGTGCCATCAGCAGAGGACAGGAGAGACTGAGGTTCCACCAATGCCTGAGGCCCTTGCAATGGTCGAGAATTGATTAGGTCAGATATACTCAGATTATCCTAGCAGGTGATCAGTGCCCCATCCTCCCACTCAAAAGGCCCTGCCAATCCGACCAGGGGGAAATTCCTTCCCACCCACAACTCTGGAGATCAGTTGGACCCTGAGCATGTGAGCAGGACAGCTAAGGAAACAGATTCTCTGAATCATCTTAGACCCCTGGTCCACCCTACCAGGTGTCCCATCTCCTGCTATGGTCAATCCCTGATGCTTCAGATGAAGGTTGGAGGGACCCACCCCACCCCACTCACAGCATACACCTCGCCAATTGTGCATGGGGGTTGGAGGGGCGGGGGAATTCCTTTGTGACCTCTACAGGCAACTGTACAGGGGGGAGGGATAGCTCAGTGGTTTGAGCATTGGCCTGCTAAACCCAGGGTTGTGAGTTCAATCCTTGAGGGGGCCATTTAGGGATCTGGTCCAAAAGTTGGAGATTGGTCCTGCTTTGAGCAGGGGGTCGGACTAGATGATCTCCTGAGGTCCCTTCCAACCCTGATATTCTATGAACTAGATGAATTCCATTCCATGAGTCTTCTCTGCAAGTATTTAAACTACCATAAAATAAGATTAAAGGCTTTCTTCAAAACAAGGGGCCTAAACTGATTTAACTGGGAATTGGTCCTGCTTTGAGCAGGGGGTTGGACTAGATGACCTTCTGGGGTCCCTTCCAACCCTTATATTCTATGATTCTATGATAAAGTTAGGCTTCTAAATTCATACTGAGGTCTACAACATTGGCCTGATTTTCAAGAGATACCAAGCCCCAAAAGTTCCCAGCATAGGCAATAGGTACATCTGGGTGCTCAGGATTTTTGAAAATGAGGCTCTGACTAAGCAAAACTCTTAAGCATGTGCTTAGCTTTAGCTCTATTTCTTGGCTTAGAGTTAAATTATTACTCTGTATGCTATCAATTGACAGTAAAGAGGGAAAGGAAGATTATTTTACGTGGGGATCTACTTGAAAGGAGCAAATTTGCTTCATTATGATTTCCCCCCAAGCACACTGGGTAGTTCAGCAAACAAACCTGGTCATGAGGAGGAAGGAAGAGGATTTGCAGGATTCCCAGGTCTACTTCTCACAGTGTTTGGGCTCCTGCAGAATCTTTACTGGATAGTGAATTAAAGAGGCCAGCACCAATTTCTACTATCAGTGGTAACCAGCCGAATCCTTATATTTAATTTCAGGTGTTTATAATGAAGTTGTTTCCCTCCTGGCACATATGGATGACCAAGATAAGGGCAAAATTGCCCTCAGGATTGCCTTTATAGCCGAGACCAAGCTGGCTATCGTTCTGACAGTTCTGCTTGAGAAACTGCAAAAGGATGAGGTAGGGCAGTTTCATGAAATTACATCCGCTTTCCAGGTGTCCACACCAAATTCTGCCTGACTTCATGGGGGTACAGGGGACTGCACGGGGGTAATTCAGTGTAGAACTTGGCCTGGCGCACCATCAGTAGAATCAGTATTCGCCCTTCTGTCCTCAGGCGTAAATTCATTATGCAAAATGCTGTTCTTACAGATCAGGATGATATAATGCTCTATAAAGAGAGCATTGTCCTTTTACACACAGTGGAGTACATGGGCTGTAGACAGTAAAAGTACACGATCGGACTAGCAGTAATCTCTTCTAATAATACTTTGCCCTTCTTTAGCATCTTCGTCCAAAAATCTCAAAGCACTTCCCTAATACTAATGAATTAAGACTCATAGCACCCTTGTGAGAATGGGAAGCATTATCCCCATTTACGGATGACTTGTGTCACAGGGAATTAAGTAATTTGCTCAACACCATTTAGCAAGTTAGTCAAAGAATGTGAATAAAACCAGGTGAACTGACTCCCTGCTCTAAATCCTAGCCAGCACTCCTTTATTATGATGACATATTATTGAGATTATAGCATTGAAGGGACCCTTATCTATATAGTTTCTACTGGGGGAATTCTGCAACAAAAAATAAAAATGATGCGTACAATATTTTAGAAGTGCTGCAAAATTCTGCATATTTTGTTTGTCAAAATAATACAATATAATTACACCCGTTAACATTATTTTTGGTTACTTATTTCAAAATACCTGTCAGCAAGTATGTCTGTATGAATACAGACAACCAAAAGGATTCAGGAATTTTTTTTTGACAAACCAATTCCTTACTATGCATGTTAATAGAGAACTCTGAGTAATAATTCATTTAAACTCAATACAGAACCATATTTCTTGCACCCCTTAGGCGCAGTGCAAAGGCTTGGTAGAGTCAAGGGTAATGGAGGAGCTGAGGGAGAGGGAAGTAAATTGCTGGGAAGGAGCCTGGGTGTGAACTTGGAGCGTTGCTGGGTATGGGTGGGAAAATTATGGAACAGTTTTTTTGGGAGGGGCGGGGAGGAATTGTTAGGCAGCTCCCCCCATGCAGACCTTGTCTGACCCCTAACCTCTCCCATTCAGTAAGACACATCTGCCCCTGTCTCCATGTGTTCCTGCACACCCATGGGTCCTTGCACCCCCTGTTCACATGTGTCCCTCCACCCCCACTCAGAAACCCATTCCCCCCATCCCCATGTGTGTTAGGGGGCTTATTCCTTCACCCACTTACTTCCCTGGTCCTTCTCGCATGAACAGAGAGCAACAATACCCGAAGTCCAAAGGTGCAAACAATTCAATGTTTATTGGGTGAACTTCCAGCAAGCATGATTCCAGTTTCCTTCCTTAGTGCCCCCCTTCCCAGATCTGACACCACAGAGCCTTATACCTGTGTCCCTGTTCCCATTCCTGCCCTTAGCCAAACATGATTCCAATTTCCCCACCCCCATTCCCTGTTCCCATTTCCCCCTTCAGCAAAACATGATTCCAATTTCCCCACCCCAATTCCCTGTTCCCATTTCCCCCACCCACACACCCACCCCCTCACTTCCTGATTGACTCCTGACTATATAGTAAAACTCGAGTTTTGCTTAGCTATACCTTAACAAATCATTTTCCTGAAATTTAACTAACCAATCCTAACATATTGTAACAGGATTATTTAACCAATTATATCCCACCACCTTAATTAGTTTACACCCAGCAAAATTAATTATACAGCAGAGAGAAACAATCACAGAACCAGACAGAGATTATACAGACAAACAATGGGGAAATGGGGACTACAGTGATAGAACAAACACAGAAATGAGGATTTCACATCCCAGCTAGTGATAAGTGAGTTCTTGCCAGACAGGATGCTATCAAACTAAGTTTCCTTTTACATCTTCTAGGCCCTTCCCTTTCTCTGGAGGCGATAGGCATTATCAGGACAGGATTGTGTTCCTAACAGCCCAATAGCACCTTCTTTCAATGTGACTAGTTGGGAATGTGAGGAGGTGACCTGTCACTTCCCAGCTTATGGCTGCGTCTGCTGCTTAGCCAAAGGCCTTAGCCTAAGCACAGGGCCTCAGACTGTCACAGTAAGAGAAAGACCTTACACTGGCAGACAGTGATTTTGATTCTTTCTTTTATACCTCTATAACTAGCCAAGTGATAAGAATACACCTAAATGCTTAGATTATAGGCCTTTACAGACAGGCCTGAACATCTATATCCTAACAATGTGTCCCTGTACCCTCTCTCCCTGTCCCCATGTATCTCTGTGCCCCCAGCCAACCACCCCCTGTCCTTATGTAGCTCTGCACCTCCTCCCCCATCACTATGGGGCCCTGAACCTCCCTCCTCCTCTAACTCTGTGCCTCCACTCCCATTCAGCCCCTGCCCCAGTCTGTTCTCCCCCACTAGCCCTTATGCGCCCCTGACTGACCCCACCCCAGCATCCCACACTGTCTGTCTCCCCATAGCCCCTGTCTGCTGACCTGGCCTGCTGTGAAGAAGACAGGCTCTCTCTCTTCCTTCGCTGATAGGGAGTTGCTGCTTTGTTCTATTGCCACAGCACCCTTTGGTGGGCAAAAGATGGAACGGCAGCAGCATTTCAGCAGAAGCTTTTTACTGTGCAAAAAAATAAAAATATGCGGGGCTCATTTATTATGCACATGTGCAGTAGTGCAGAATTCCCCCAGGAGGAATATTCAGACCCCTTTTTTCCATTGATTAACACTTGCATCCGACAAAATCCATTTCTCTATTAAGGGCCAAGACAGAAGGCATTTTAGTTTCCATTAAAGTACTAGGAGGCCAACTGAACTGCTTGTCTTGGCCTCCGACTCCTTTAATTATTTGAATTACTTGATTAATTATTAAAAGAAAAGGAGGACTTGTGGCACCTTAGAGACTAACCAATTTATTTGAGCATAAGCTTTCGTGAGCTACAGCTCACTTCATTGGATGCATTCAGTGGAAAATACAGTGAGGAGATTTATATACACACAGAACATGAAAAAATGGGAGTTATCATACTCACTGTAAGGAGAGTGATTAATTATGTTAATTCATTTGATTAATTACTTGAATTATGTAGTGCTTATGTATTGATAAGTTCTCAGTGACAATTTTCAATTAAAAAAATCCTCCTTACATTTAAAACTGAATGGAAGGGGCTTCTCCCCAGCGGAGCTGTCTGTTATGATTGCAGTTTGCAGAAGCATGCCTTTTAAAGCAGAACCACTGGAACGTTTAGCCAATCAAGAGATCTGATGCAGACCCCGTCTGACCCCCTAACCTCTCCCATTCAGAGATCTGATCGGCTTTGAACATTCCAAAGTGGGTTATGACCTTGGCATGCAGGTCACACAGATGTCGAGACTCACAGGAGACCGAGATGGAAAAGACCTATTGGATCATCCAGTCCATTTCCCTGCTAATGCAGGAGCATTCCCAGCAGCCATTTTCCACTGTTTTGGCCAAACTAATTTGAAAAGCCCCTAAGGACTGAACTTCCGCCTCTTTCCTAGGAAGACTATGTCATAACCTAATAGCCCTGTCTCACAGTTGGGGCATTTTTCCTGTTAGCAAAGTCTAATTGAATGTCCTTTTTTAGCTTACTCCCGTTACTCCTACTTTTACCGAAATGTATTATCCTAAAAAATTCCTCTCCCTCCTTGGTGTTCACACCCTCCAGGTAGTTGTATGGTATTATCCTCTCTCCCTCCGAGTCATCCCTTGGCCGCATCGGACACAGACAGCTCTTTCCGTCTGTCTGCAGATGTAGGGGTCTGCTCGGGCCCAACCTGAACTGGCCCCCGGCCCACTCACCTCACCCTGAGAGGCAGAATCATTTTCCATCCTGGTCCCAACCCTTCCCCCCAGACCGGATCCTGCCGCTGCATCCTGCTCCTGGGGCTGGTGCAGCGGCCACTGTGAGCAGCAATGGCTCCATCCTCTGACACGGCCCCTGCTGCGCTGGGTCTGTGCTGCAGAGAGAGAGGGAGATGCTGTGACTCCTCGGCATCCTCGCTCCACAGCACGGGCAGCGCAGGAAGGAGGTGGGGCTGGCAGGAACACGCAGTCACGGTTGTGCCGATCCCAGGGGCTAAAGGAGGAGAGCTGACCTGACCCCACCCCAAGAGGGTCCAGTTGTTTTCTCACCCAACCTGACCCGGATGCCTGTGGTCCGGTCCCCTAGGATTTGGGTCAGGTTGCAGGGCTCTATCCAGAAGTCACTTCTGCCAGCCCCCTGCATTCTTTTTTGCTCTCCCAGGAATGACTTCCCATTTGTTGATATCTCTGGGAATGTGGTGCTAGAAAAGGCACTCCTCCAGATGCAGTCACAGCTCAGCTGAACAGACAGGAACTGTTGTCTTCCTGCTTTGTGCCATGAGCCCTGTGTGTAAAAGACCCAACCCACCTGGCTCTTTGTGGTAGCCATCACACCTTGCATATACCTGTTGACTTTGTTTTCCACTGTCACCCCCAGGGCACTTGTTGCTTCTCACTTTTCTCCCTCCCACTATGTCAGTTACTTCTACCTCCTTTCTAGAGGTGCTAGTTTGCAGTTTTCTGAAATGAATCTTGTTCTCTCCTCAGGCTTTTCATTTCTCTGTGTCCTGCTTTATTTTTTCTGGGTCCCAACTGATCCTACAACTCCTCCATAGTTAGTCTCATCTGTGAAGTTCTACACTGATGGGCCGCATAAAAGACATCTTCGCGCGTGCTACTGTCCGTGTGGACCTCACGGCTGAGCTCATTGCCCCGGGGAGCTGCTGAGGACTTACTGCATGAGTTGGGTATTTTCTATTCCACATTTACAAATTCTGTCTGGAGCGGCTAGAGCAAGGGAAGGGCAGGGAAAATATCATGTGACTGTGGTGACCAGTCACCCACCACAAGTAGCTAACAGTGAATAGGCTAACGAAGCAGCTTGCAAGCAACTCAAAGGCCAAAAACTGTTTAGCCAAGTGACTCGAGGAATATTTATGACAAATGACTCTACCCTCAGAAAGTTGGGTTGGTTCATTCACAACTTGTGCACAGAAATAAGGACTTGACTCATGTAAAGAACTCTGGCTAGTGCAACCGGCTTCAGTCACCTCAGTCTCTCTCTTTTGGTTTTTGTTTTTAGGAAGCAACAAATGAACTAAAAGTGGCAGCTAGCAACACCTTAGTGACTCTGGCACGCTGCTATTTCAATGATGTCATGTGCGAGCTGCTGTATCGTCTGGAGCTGCCTGAAGAGTTTATTTTTGTTACGTTGGGCAACCTGTCATCCGCCTATGGTACGGTCACTTCCCTCTTTTCTTTCAAAGTTATTGTTTTTCATTTAAGGACAGGGGATTGTCTCTCTACCTAAAAATGTTACCGCGAAACAGAGCTCTGTTTGAGTGTGTGTGTGTGTGTGTAGAAACACAAGATTAACTGCCGTTGCTAGTTCTGGCCTCCAGACCATGAGCCATCCAGCCGGAGGTGCAAGCTCTATCTTATGCCCCTGAGTGAAGTACCTTAAGGATGGGAATGAGTGGAAGATCAGGTCTAGTGGAGTTCTTCTCCACCCCACTTCCCATCCCACCCCAGTGCTCTCTCCCCTTACTCTGGGAGTGAGTTGGGCATGTGGCCCAGCTGTACACTTGTGGAGGATTCCCCTCTTCAGGGTGAACCCCGCACTGGCTTTCAATGGCTGCTTTAAAGCCATTCTGCTCTGCTTACGCAGCGCCAATGGCCTCGGAACCCATAGCATCCTGCCCCACGGTGTTTCTAAGTGTGTTGTCAGAAGGCAGAGAGCAGCTGATTGTCTGTCTTCCTTCTCTTCTGGCCTTTCTCTGCAGCTCTTGAGTGTATCACTTTTGTGGGAATGATCCTGAACGTCATGATCTCCATGCTGGAGTTAGTCAAGGACAGCAGGATGAGACAAGCATTTTGTGGTGGTAAGTGCCAGCACTTCCTGTAGGTGCCCCAAATGGATATTTAGGGGGTCTTGGTACAGATTTAAGTGACTGACCAAGTTTGCAAACAGGCCCTGAACTGTGCTCCCTTCCCTGGATTGCACCAGGTGCTGCGTTCCTTGGCCCCCGTGGCACTCAGTGAAGTTGAGAGTGCTCCTTACTTTGCAGGAGGTGCTGAGCATTTGTAAGTTCAGGCCCTTTATGACTCACGCATATCGTTTAAAATAAACAGACACAAAGGCTGAAGCTGCCCCTCTGCCAGGAGGCTCCTGGGGGAGGAGGTGAAGGGAGCAGATTTCATTACTGTACATTTAAAAATCCCCTGTTTCCCACTCCTCCACCCATTCTCTCTCCTTAGTTTCTTCTTCATCATCATCTCCTTTCACCCTCTTTCTCTGTCTTCTCTTCTTCTCCACTTCTCTCTTCCTTTGCTTTTCAGGTGATGCTCAGTAAGGGGTTAATCCTGTGCCCTTGAGGGAAATGGGACTTTTGCCATCCACTTCATGGAGAACAGGATTGGGCCCTAATTCGTCTTAGCAAGGACACTAGATACACCTACTTTTAGGGCAAAGTGCTCCCCACTACCTTCAAATCCCAGGAAAGCCAATGGCAGTTAGGGGCACTAAACATCTTTCAGACAAACTGTAACTCAAGATGAAATCATACAGCGTTCGGGTTGAATAAATAATAACTGCAGAGGACGCGCGTCTTCAAATGATGGTAACTGAAAAAAGATGGAGAGATGTACAAAGAAAAAAGCCTGTTAAGAAACAAGAAATGGAATGGGGGAAAGAGAAATAGCTCCAAATTGATATGGGATTTCAGCATCTAGTCCTGCACTGAGCAGTAGCTGCCATGGAATTGGAGTAAACGATAGGCCTGGGTGTCTTCTCTGAGAAAGCAACTTCTCATTACTACTATGTCCTTTCCACATTGCCTGTCTTCTCTCCTTCCTTGCAGTTCTGGAAAAATGCTCAAGGGCAGTAAATGGATATTTTACTAACTGGGGAAAGTGTCCATTCCCCAGAATGGGTGAATCACAATTCTGCAATGCAATTCTTCCCTTATATTGTCATGTGACCAGCAACTGGCTGATCTGTGATGAGCTGGAGGTGAGAATTGCTGGCTTTCTAAACCTTTAGCGGAAATTGTGATGTTACATTCTGTGCGTCTGGCACTCTTTGTGATGATGGCATTTAATGGTAGGTCCTTTTGGATGGAACAGATTGTCATGTAAAACATCGAAAACCCATACGTTTATAATGTCACCACATCATGGAAATTCGGTCTGTACCCAGTGTACATGGATTCTAGTTTTGTGCACCTAATGTGCAGATGAACCCGGGATAGCGGGCTAAATTAATTCCTGGTCTAAGTCCATTCAGCCCCAGTGGAGTTACGGCAGGGATGAGTTGGCCTTGAATGCATACTAATCTGGGGAAATATTTTACCTGGTCTACTTGTGAGGTGCATTAGAATATAATCCTGACACCAACCCTACGAGTCCTGGTTCTTTACCAGGAAATATTGGGATAGGACCGTTCCGACAGTGGAACAAGGGAAATTGCACTCACTAGAAGTAGAAAAGGTGTGCCTATTGGAAGTTATTGAATGAATTCGTAGAAACATAAATTCTGTGTCTCATCTATGCAGCTCAAGCAGGCCATCATCAAAGCCCTTGGTCCCATGATGAGCCTCCTGCTACACAGAAAGGAGCCGCAAAATCCGATATTTAAAGAGATCTCATGGCTCCTTGAGCAATATAAGGAGGAAATGGATGTTTTGCACGTCACCAAGGTGAGGTGCCGCTCATGAAGGTAACTGTCTCTGTGTGTGCATGTGTCAACTGCAGGAGGAATTTGCTGCCAGTGGGTTTTCCTGGTCTAGATAGTGACTTGTTAGATAATAAATATGCACACAAGTTCTGGGTTTATACACATGGTGACCCAGGCAACAAGATTTGTAGGGAACTGCCTCTGATGAAAAGCATCCTCTGTTTCCTGGGGAGGAGGAGAAGGAGATAAAAAATAAAACACCTGCACAACAAGATACTCCCTCCTTGTGATTTCCCAAAACATCCTGTCAACTCTGTGTCTCTCTTTTAGATCATAAGCTCCTTGGGGTACCATAGGCCCCAATCACAACGGGGTGGAGAAGCAGAAAAGTTTATTTGCAGCTGTAAAAATGTCCAGGGAGAATAGAATCTCAAATCCTGCACCCAGAGCAGGAAGTTACACAGGCTTTTATACATCCTTTCTCCAGCATACTTATCCAATAGCAAGCTGCCCTAAGTATCCATCTAGCCAGCCAATCCAGTTACCAGCTAGTTCCCTTGTTCTCTGTATCATTTGTTAAACTATACATAAAGCTGCTTTATTCAGCATTGTTCTTCCATATCTGCCCTGTTTGGCCTTGTTTAGTTTCAGGCAGTCTGACTCTGCAACATATTGTTGCAGATCCTCAGCATGACTGCTGTGAGTGCCTCCAGGCGGGGGGGCCAAGGACACTTGGGCCTAGTACGCAGAGCTGCTGCGAGTGCCTCCAGGCGGGAGGGGGGGCCAAGGACACCTGGGCCTCGTGCGAGGGGGTTCATCGACACTCGTGATCTTCCATCCCCTCGAGTTACCTAGTGGCCATGCCCCAGGGTCCCCAACACTAGTGAAACAAAACTGCAGGAACTGAGGGGTGGGGTGTGTCTTTAGTGGCTTGGCAGCCCTGAGCCAATCCCCTGAGCCCCGAGGGCCGGCAGCGCTGGCAGGGCAAGGGCAGGGCTATCCTGCCCTCAAGCCTCTATCTTCATCCAGTGCCCTGCCGGGGCAGCTCCGGAGAGGGGAGCTCAGTCTCAGGGGCACTTTCACCCCTTTGCTGTGGGACCCTGTCGGTGCCGCTCGTCGTGCTGGCTTCTGGGACACAAGTGCCCATCCTGCAGGGCTGAGCCCCCCCGACAGCTGATTTCACACAAAGACCCTAGCACCCCTCATCGCAAGCAGCTGTTCAGAGATCCCGCTCCCAGTCCAAACCCTGCCAGGGCTGAACCAGCAGAGCGGGTACCTCCGGGGGCAGGTCTCATCCCCAACGCAGGGTGAAGTGCCGGGGGCAATGGCAGATGAGCCACTGAGCCTGTGCCCAGGGGTTGCCAGGCAGGCAGGGCGAGGAAAGCCCCCACATTCTGATCCCACTCCCTGGCGGAAGCCGTGGGGGGAGGGCCGGAGAAGCCCCTAGTGCCCCCTGAGCCCGCCCCGTGCTGCAGCCCTGGGACGGGCCAGGCCTCTCCTCCCCAAGGGTAGTGTGGGCAGAACAGCTGGTAGTGGCCCCTACACCATGGCATGGCTAGCTGTGCCTCAAGCAACCAAGCCCCTCAGGCCTGTCAACACCACAGTTCGGCTGGCATACATTGCCTTGCATTCACCTCGCTGTGCCCAGCTCTGCACTCAAATTTCTCTTTGGCCAATGTAATTGCTCCCTTACGGTGATGCAGTAAAACCACCTCTCCAGATGGCATTGGCCTACATCTACCCTAACCATCCTCCAGCAGCTGTCCTGCAATACCCCATTCCCTGCAACAGTGACCGCAGTGGCCATGTTGTAAACTCCACGCAGCACCCCTCGCCCCATGAAGTGATTCCTGCACTGCAGGGAGCCTGGTCTGCTCCCCGGGGTTCCTTAAACCCACAGCTCACGGTAACTTTACTCTCTGTGAGGCCGCTGTGACGTTGCACTCATATGCTTTATGAAAATATGCTTATGAACAGGAACATAACATGCCTGGAATATGCTTTATGCTAAATGCCCCATGTAACATATCATTAGAAAGCTTAAAATCTACTAAGTGTGTACTACGAGGGGCGGGTCGGGGGCATCCCAGGTGCTGGGGGAGGAGGCCCGGGACCCCACTGGTGCTGGGGAGGGGGCTGCAGTGCGCAGCCTGGGAGTGGGACCCCTGCTGGTCCTGGGGGGTGGGCACAGTTCCCATTGGCCAGGAACCTCAGCCAATGGGAGCTGCGGGGGGCAGGGCCTGCAGGTACGGGCAGAGTGGTGTGGAGACACCCCCCCCTCCAACCCCTCTGCCACCTAGGAGCTGCAGGGCTATGCCGGTGGGAGCTAGGGAGCCCCCCATCCCGAGGTAAGCCGCCCCGCATCCCTCAACCCCCTGCCCCAGCCCCCTCCCACACTCCTGTCAAGGTTTCTTCCCCACTCTGAATTCTAGGGTACAGATGTGGGGACCTGCATGAAAACCTCCTAAGCTTACTTTTACCAGCTTAGGTTAAAACTTCCCCAAGGTACAAACTATTTTACCCTTTTGCCCCTGAACTTCCACTGCCACCAACAAACTTTATCTGGGTTCCTGAGAAAATGTAGTTTGGACACGTCTTTCCCCACCAAATCCTCCCAACGCTTGCACCCCACTTCCTGGGGAAGGTTTGGTAAAAATCCTCACCAATTTGCATAGGTGACCACAGCCCCAAACCCTTGGATCTGAGAACAATGAAAAAGCATTCCGTTTTCTTACAAGAAGACTTTTAATAGAAGTAAAAAGGAATCACCTCTGTAAAATCAGGATGGTAGATATCTTACAGGGTAATTAGATTCAAACATAGAGAATCCCTCTACGCAAAACCTTAAGTCAGAAAAAAGACACACGGACAGGAATAGTCATTCTATTCAGCACAGCTATTTTCTCAGCCATTTAAAGAAATCATAATCTAACACATACCTAGCTAGATTACTTACTAAGTTCTAAGACTCCATTCCTGTTCTGTCTCCGGCAAAAGCATCACACAGACAGACACAGACCCTTTGTTTTTCTCCCTCCTCCCAGCTTTTGAAAGTATCTTGTCTCCTCATTGGTCATTTTGGTAAGGTGCCAGTGAGGTTACCTTTAGCTTCTTAACCCTTTACAGGTGAGAGGATTTTTCCTCTGGCCAGGAGGGATTTTAAAGGGGTTTACCCTTCCCTTTATATTTATGACAACTCGCGACTGCGCCATGCAGGAGGCCTGTGATGTGTAGGGGGCCAGATGAGATGATTTAAGAGTCTCTTCTGGCCTTCAAGTCTCCAAATATGTGCAAAACCTAGTGCGGCACATTGAGCATCCTCTGATGGTTCCACGTGTGGCCTGCGTGAACCCTTGCACGACCACTGAGTGTGGGGGTGACCCAGGGGGAGCAGCTCAAACACGCACAGGAGCCGGCTCGGGGCAGGACATGAGCCCTGCAGGGCAGGGGTGGGGGTGGCAGTGACATCACAAGGGCCTTTTGCAGCACTCAGCTGATTGGTGAAAGGAGGTTGGGAGGCGGTGACCTCACAGAGAGTCCACGACAACGGCCAGGGAGGACAGGCTGCAGGGCAGGGGGATCTCAGAGACCCCCGGGGCTTTGCTGCAGGGAGTCTCCTTCTTGAGGTGTCTCCTTGAGGACTGAGAGAGAATTCAGGGTCTCGTATGTGAGCGTGAGGTGGAGCCTCTCTGGAGTTTTCTCTTTTCCCACTGCTCATTGAGCGAGAAGACAGACGTCCCTGTGGAGAAGGGAAGAGCCCCAGAGAAGTTTGGTACCTAGGCAGCCTGATCCACCTGGTGCTGGCCAAATTCTCGGCATGGAAAACAGGAGGTTAAGGTGGGACAATTTTACCCCAGTTAGGCCTTTGTCCCTTCGAGTCCTTGGGGTTTGTCTTTTTTGGTTTTCCTTTTTCTGCTTCCCTCCGTCCATTGGCGAGGAGGGGGCTGCTCTGTAGCCCTCATGGTGGGAGGCCTCCCAAAGAGATGGGACAGGAAGCGTGCTCTGAGAGTGATCCTCACCGGTGACCTGAGCCATCCCTGGGCCACCTGGGGAACCCTCAGCCCACCGCCAGAGTCTCCACGCTGATTGGCTGAGCAGGGGGTCTCGTGGCAGGGAGGAGATTCAGGACTTTGTTGTTCTCGTTTAAGGCCCAGCAAATAAGCCAGAACCAATCATCTGCTTGGTGAATTGTTCTCCTTCTCGCTGCTGATTGTCTCTGATCCGTTCCTGGTTCTCGCTGGTGTTCTCGTGCTTCTAAAACACTTGCTGAAGAATCAGTGTGAATGGTTGTTGGTCTGTAGCTCATTGCAGGTCACTTTATTCCGATCATTCAGTGTGTGAAACTCCAGACTGATCATAGAATCACAGAATATCAGGGTTTGAAGGGACCTCAGGAGGTCATCTAGTCCAACCCCCTGCTCAAAGCAGGACCTATCCCCAACTAAATCATCCCAGACAGGGCTTTGTCAAGCCTGACCTTAAAGACTTCTGAGGCAGGAGATTCCACCACCTCCCTAGGTAACGCATTCCAGTGTTTCACCACCCTCCTAGTGAAAAAGTTTTTCCTAATATCCAACCTAAACCTCCCCCACTGCAACTTGAGACCATTACTCCTCGTTCTGTCATCTGCTACCACTGAGAACAGTCTATATCCATCCTCTTTGGACCCCCCTGGCAGGTAGTTGAAAGTAGCTATCAAATCCCCCCTCCTTCTTCTCTTCCGCAGACTAAACAATCCCAGTTCCCTCATCCTGTCCTCATAAGTCATGTGTTCCAGTCCCCTAATCACTTTTGTTGCCCTCCGCTGGACTCTTTCCAATTTTTACACACCCTTCTTGTAGTGTGGGGCCCAAAACTGGACACAGTACTCCAGATGAGGCCTCACCAGTGTCGAATAGAGGGGAACGATCACGTCCCTCGATCTGCTGGCAATGCCCCTACTTATACATCCCAAAATGCCATTGGCCTTCTTGGCAACAAGGGCACACTGTTGACTCATATCCAGCTTCTCGTCCACTGTAACCCCTAGGTCCTTTTCTGAAGAACTGCTGCCTAGCCATTCGGTCCCTAGTCTGTAGCGGTGCATGGGATTCTACCATCCTAAGTGCAGGACTCTGCACTTCTCCTTGTTGAACCTCATCAGATTTCTTTTGGCCCAATCGTCTAATTTGTCTAGGGCCCTCTGTATCGTATCCCTACCCTCCAGTGTATCTACCTCTCCTCCCAGTTTAGTGTCATCTGCAAACTTGCTGAGGGTGCAATCCACACCATCCTCCAGATCATTAGTGAAGATATGAAACAAAACTGGCCCCAAAGTATTTGGGACATAAGACTTGTCTGGAAGGGCGCACAGGGCTAAAGTGTTTTTTGCCATAGCAGGTGACTTGTCCCAAGAATGACGTCCATCCCCCTTCCAAACAAGCCCCAAATGAGCTGTTACCAGAATTGCCCTTTACCTTGGGGTACGCCCATTTGTTAGGGTTACTCTTCTGGTGGGGGGGGGGATTCTGCAATTCTGTCAATGTGCTGCTTTTGTCACTTGTGTTTTCCTATGGATCGCTACTCCTTCCTTCTGCAAGTTCCCTCCCAATGGAGCTACCCTGCAGGACCTCGGTTCCCCAGGGCTGGGGTCTTCCAGCCCCCAAATGTGATGAACATGAACAGACACACAGGCACACACACATGAACATAGCATGTCAGAGAGGACTGGGTCATCAGCAGTCACAAGCTGACCCCTGATGTGTCCCGGGACTCAGTGGGCTGGATTGAACAACAATTTAAAGCTGGTCCCCTCCTATGTCCTTGGACTCAGCTGGCTGGGCTGAGCAACACCTTAATCTGCCACCCCCCTATGCCCCAGGTTCAGCACATCCCTATCTCCACCTTCACACCACAACCATTCTGCTAGTAACCCACTTGCTGAGCAAACCCCCGAGGACTTTTGGGGCTGCAAGGATCTTTAGCTTGGGTACAAGGAGCGTTGCTGCAGAGTGAATGGAGAAGCCAAAACCACCCATGGAGGTGGGGTTAGGTGGGCTAGCAAACTATAACTGATCACAGGAGGCAGGGTCAGGAGGCTATTCCTAGAGAGAGACAGAGGCACAGAAAGAGACAGATGGATCTCAGCACTCCTTGAAGCTGGATTCGATCAGGGTTCCCAGGTAGCCTTGGTAGCTGAGGGACCGGAGCGCTGGAGCCAGGCAGAGCCCCCAGCACAATCAGTCAGGAAAAGCGAATGAGGAGGACTTGTGGCACCTTAGAGACGAACCAGTTTATCTGAGCATAAACTTTCATGGGCTAAAGCCCACTTCATCAGATGCATGCAGGGGAAAATACAGCAGGAAGATATAGATATATTGATACAGAGAAGACGAGAAAATAGGGGTCGCCATAGCATCTCTTAACGAGACCAATCTATGAAGGTGGGCTGTTAGCAGCAGGAGAAAAAAACACTTTTGTTGTGATACCTTAATCGATTGGTCTCCTTAAGAGTTAGAATGGCAACCCCCATTTTCTCATGCTCTGTGTGTATATGTATCTATATATCTTCCTGCTGTATTGTCCACTGCATGCGTCTGATGAAGTGGGCTTTAGCCCATGAAAGCTTATGCTCAAATAAATTGGTTAGTCTCTAAGGTGCCACAAGTCCTCCTCGTTCTTTCTGCTGAAACAGACTAACACGGCTATCACTCTGAAGCCGCACCAAAGGCTCTTACGTAAATTAAGTTGTCATGGGATAAGAGGGAAGACCCTTTCATGGATTGAGAACTGGTTAAAAGACAGGGAACAAAGGGTAGGAATAAATGGTAAATTTCCAGAATGGAGAGGGGTAACCAGTGGTGTTCCCCAAGGGTCAGTCCTAGGACCAATCCTATTCAACGTATACATAAACAATCTGGAGAAAGGGGTAAACAGTGAGGTGACAAAGTTTGCAGGTGATACTAAACTGCTCAAGATAGTTAAGACCAAAGCAGACTGTGAAGAACTTCGAAAAGATCTCACAAAACTAAGTGATTGGGCAACAAAATGGCAAATAAAATGTAATGTGGCTAAATGTAAAGTAATGCACATTGGAAAAAATAACCCCAACTATACATACAATATGATGGGTCTAATTTAGCTACAACTAATCAGGAGAAAGATCTTGGAGTCATCGTGGATAATTCTCTGAAGACGTCCACGCAGTGCGCAGCGGCAGTCAAAAAGCAAACGGGATGTTAGGAATCATTAAAAAAGGGATAGAGAATGAGACGGAGAATATCTTATTGCCCTTATATAAATCCATGGTACGTCCACATCTTGAATACTACGTACAGATGTGGACCCCTCATCTCAAAATAGATATACTGGCAGTAGAAAAGGTTCAGAAAAGGACAACTAAAATGATTAGGAGTTTGGAACTGGTCCCGTATGAGGAGAGATTAAAGAGGCTAGGACTTTCTGTCTTGGAAAAGAGGAGACTAAGGGGGGATATGATAGAGGTCTATAAAATCGTGAGTGGTGTGGAGAAGGTGAATAAGGAAAAGTTATTTACTTGTTCCCATAATTTAAGAACTAGGGGCCACCAAATGAAATTAATGGGCAGCAGGTTTAAAACAAATAAAAGGAAGTTCTTCTTCACTCAGCGCACAGTCAACCTGTGGAACTCCTTGCCTGAGGAGGTTGTGAAGGCTAGGACTATAACAGTGTTTAAAAGAGAACTGGATAATTTCATGGAGGTTAAGTCCATTAATGGCTATTAGCCAGCATGGGTAAGGACTGGTGTCCCTATCCTCTGTTTGTCAGAGAGTGGAGCTGGATGGCAGGAGAGAGATCACTTGATCATTACTTGTTAGGTTCACTCCCTCTGGGGCACCTGGCATTGGTCACTGTCGGTAGACAGGATACTGGGCTGGATGGACCGTTGGACTGACCCAGTATGGCCATTCTTATGTTCTAATGTTCTTGTGTTTTCAAAGAACAGGTCTTGGTTTTGTTTTGGTGTTTCTCCTACCTGACCACATTTTCATCAGCACCCTTTGGGAGCTCCCCTTCTTAGGGTGGCTAAAAATCACAACTAAAATTTTTATTTAAATTATGACATTTAAATATAGGGTTTTTTTGAAAATTTACATCAAATTTCTTATCTACATATTGCTAGTTCTTCTCTTCCATTTTATGGTCTTAAATTGTCAAAGTGGATGTTTTCTACTTGTTTGTTTTTTTCGTTTCCTAAGTGTTAATATTTTGGATTTTATGTCGATATTTTTCAACTAAGAAGTTTCACACTTAAAATGCTCATCTGTGCTGAAAAAGACAAGCCCAAGGCCTCATTAATATCCCCTAGTATGAGACTATACAGACGCAGAACTGAAAATCAAGAAGCCTGTGCTCTGCGCCTCCTTGGTCAAGAGCTTTGAGATCTGCTAGTGAAAAGCGACATGGAAGAGCGGGAGGATTTCTGGCCAGGACACTGTACTTCCACAGGTAAAGAGCTGAAATGCTTCAACCATCAGGATTTGCAGGTTGAACTCAATAGGACTTGTGCCCTGAGCATGCTTGAAAACCCCTCCCTTAGGTGGCTAAAGGCAGGCGGAAGAGCCTAATTTTGGGCTCCACTTTTTGCAAACTTTGGCCGGTATAAAAAAATTGCTATTGTAAATTACTGAGAGTTTAAATAACTTTTTATTGTTAAAACAAAATTGTTTCACTGTTGAAGTGACAGATTTTATGCCACTACATGACAAGTTCTTAATAAAAATACACGGAGTCCCTGACGCTGCAAACGCTCACTGAACTTTAAACCACGGGACTGTTTCTATGAGTAAAGTTCTGTGTCTGTTTAAGTGTCTGCAGGATCCGGGTATTAATTTTCACTCTTTGGATTTTTGCATATAGCAATTCTATAAATCATGAGACCCAGTGGCTGGGAGGTGTGGGGGCTGCGGGCTCTGGGGTGGGGCTGGGGATGAGGAGTTTGGGGTGCAGACAAGGCAGGATTAATGCAGGGGCTCTAGGGGCTGCAGCCCTGGCTAAGGGGGACTCCGCAAAAAGATCTCCAGGCTGCCAGAAGTGCAGATCTTTTGGTGGGGCCCCCTTAGCCCGGGACCCTGGACTGCGGCCACTGACGTCCCTGCATCCGGCCCTTCCTAGCGGGGAGCAGGGAGGCGGCTTCGTGCACTGCTGTCCCTCCCCCACCGTGCTGGGCTGGAGCTGGAGCTGTGAGTGCCTGGAAGCTCCGCCCACCCGCTACCCTCGCCTGCAGGCTCCACCCCTGCAGCTCCCATTGGCCCGGTACTGCAGCCAATGGGATCTGTGGGGGCGGTGCCTGCAGGCAGACGCAGGACAGCGCAAGGAGCAACCTTCCCCCCCGGGGCCGCAGCCAGGGACATCCGTGCCGTGCCGGCAGCTGCAGGGTCACTCCGGGAGGAGCAGCGCAGGGCCAGGGCAGGCAAGGAGCCTGCCTCAACCCCAGTGCGCCCCCAAATGGGAGCTGCCCCAGGCAAGCACCCCGCACCTCACGCCCCAGCCCTGAGCCCCCTCCTGCACCCTAACTCCCTTTCAAACCCCATACCCCCACCCCAATCTCCTGCCCTGAGCCCCCTCCCGCACCCTAACTCTCTCCCAGACCCCCACCCCAACCTCCTGCCCTGAGCCCCCTCCCACAACCTAACTCCCTCTCAGACGCCATTGCTCCTTGTTCTGTCCTCTGCCACCACTGAGAACAGGCGAGCTCCGTCCTCTTCAGGTCGTTGAAGGCTGCTCTCAAATCCTCCCTCACTCTACTCTGCAGACTAAATAACCCCAGTTCCCTCAGCCTCTCCTCATAAGTCATGTGCTCCAGCCCCCTAATCATTTTCATTGCCCTCTGTTGGACTCTCTCCAATTCGTCCACATCCTTTCTGTAGTGGGGGGCCCAAAACTGGACACAATACTCCAGGTGTGTCCTCACCAGTGCCGAAGAGAGGGGAAGAATCATTTCCCTCGATCTGCTGGCAATGCTCCTACTAATGCAGCCCAATGGGCCGTTAGCCTTCTTGCTGTGAGCCTTCATGTCCAGCTTCTCGTCCACTGTAACCCCAGGTCCCTTTCAGCAGAACTGCTGCTTAGCCAGTCGGTCCCCAGCCTGTAGCGGTGCATGGGATTCTTCCGTCCTAAGTGCAGGACTCTGCACTTCTCCTTGTTGAACCTCATCAGATTTCCTTTGGCCCAGTCCTCCAGTTTCTCTATCCAGCATAGGGGTAGGGTCCAACGTTTCATTTCTACTTGATAGCACGTTATTTAATAAAATGGATACATTCAGGAGCAATAATGGTCTCCATGAGGTTTGAAATGCAATGTCCTGAGCTTGGCCTTGGGGTGACGGTTTATTTGTGACTTTCCTGCTGTGAAGGAGGAGGAATAACATGGGTCTGGATTTCTCAGATTCATTCATCTGCAGAGGGGAAGAATGTGAGAATGGGCCTTCATGGGGTGAGAAGGGACCTTCAGGGAAGTCTCTTGACGTGTTTCTTTTAAATTACAGAGTCTAGCAGGGCTCTGCTGTTTATTCCCTGCAGGTATCATGCATTCCTAGATCTGGAAGGTTTAGCTCAGTGGTTCTGAACCCACGGCCCGTGGGCCACTTGCAGCCCAATCAGCACACAGCTGTGGCTCATGTGACATCATCAGGGGCATTCAGGTAGTATCTGTGTTGTGTGGATGCAGCCCACATAAGGAGGGGGCTCAGGACTGGGGCAGAGGGTTGGAGTGCTGGGGGAGAGGGCTCCAGCTGGGGGTGCAGGCTCTGGGGTGGGGTTGGGACTGAGGGGTTTGGGGTGCAGGAGGGGGCTCAGGACTGGGGTAGAGGGTTGGAGTGCTGGGGGAGAGGGCTCCAGCTGGGGGTGCAGGCTCTGGGGTGGGGTTGGGACTGAGGGGTTTGGGGTGCAGGAAGGGGCTCAGGACTGGGGCAGAGGGTTGGGGTGCGGGGAGTGAGGGCTCCTGCTTGGGGTGCAGGGTCTGGGGTGGATCCAGGGATGAGACGTACAGGCTGCAGCGGGGAGTGAGGAGTCCCCCCAGCCCTCTCTCTGTGCAGCAGCCCGGGGCCAAGGGAGAGGCACCTCTTCCCGCCTGCACGGCTTTGATAGCCTGCTGCATGGCCACATGGCTTAGAGGGAACTTAGGTAGCTCCCAGGCAGGATGCAGGAAACACCACTGAGTGGTGCGATCCCCACAGTCATTGATACAAACAGGCTGCTCCACGTGTCATGGCAGTCACACAGGCAGACAGCTTTGGACGGGTTGGGAGACACCCCCAGTGATGCCCTGGATGTATGGCTGGAGGAGGAGGAGGAGGAAATTGGGCAGTTACCTCTGCATGACATTTTCCTGGAGTGGCTTCCCTGGGTGGAGTGCCCGTCTGGGCTTGGCCGACTAGCATGGGCTGGTGGGGCAGGAGAGTGCTGCAGAGCTGGGAGGAACAGCTGTGGGAACCGGACGTGGGGAGGTTGAAGTGTAGGTTCCTGGAGACCTGTGCAGCGCTCAGCCCGGAGCTGCAGGGGTGGAGTCCTGACACGAGAGCTCCCCTCGGCCCCAAGAAGCATGTGGCCAGGGCCAGTCTTAGGGCAGGGCAGTGTGGGCCCCTGCCGAGAGTGCTGTAGCCAGGGGGCACCGTGGTGCAGAGGCTGCCTGCGGGGTGCAGCCTGGCGTGGCAAGAGCATCTGCTTCCCTGCCCCTGAGCAGAGCCCCCCTGCTCCCCACCCCCAGAGTGTCCCTCCCAGCCTGGCTCCAAGTTCTGCCCCTGCCCTCTGCCCCTGCGAGCCGGGTCTCCCTGTGACGCTGCACTCCGTATTCTGTACGGAAATGTGCTCATGAGTATGAATATGACGTAACTGGAATATGCTTTATGCAAACTGCCTCTTGTGACAGATCATTGAAAAAGTTCTCATCAACTGAATGAGTTCATCCTATTTGTCTGCATGTGTCATTTCCATGTCTGAAGTTAGAAATATGAGGTATAAACGTGGATTACTAATGTCGTCAGACGAAGGGAGGGCCATTAATGGTATTTCAGGAACTGGATGGCTCCAGTTAACTAGAACTAGTTGTGAATGGTTTTGTTTTCCTGTAAGTCTTCCTGCGGATGTGTGGGCTAGCCCATAAAGTATGGAGACTGGGGTCTCACAGGGACATGTGACCATGTCACCTGACACTGGAATCCATCTTAAACCAGGTACTTTTCCATAAGGAACTGGGAGGGTCAAGCTGAAATAAGGACTGCCGCCTTTTGCCAAATCTATATAAGGGGGTGAAACAGGAGGGAAGCTGCGGCCAGTCAGCAGAAAGCCCCTGCTCACCATCCAGGATGTCTGCTGGAACTAACATAAACTAAACGGGGAAGGATTGGGACCGGACTAGAAATGCGTCCAGTCTGTGAAAAAAAGCTCATTGGAACATCTTTGAGGGTGAGATATTGCATGGAGCCAGTTTCTTAGTGTATTAGGTTTAGCCTTCTGTTTGTTTTATTTTACTTAGTAACTTACTTTGTTCTGTCTGTTATCTCTTAGAAACACTGAAATCCTACCTTTTATACTTAATAAAATCACTTTTGTTCATTAATAATCTGTGTAAGTGATTGGTCCCTGGGGGGAGAGCAGTGTGTGCAGATCTCTCTTTACAAGGAGAAAGAGGGCGAATAATATGAACTCACACTGCGTACAACTTATACAGGGTGAGACGAGTTTATCTGGGGTTCAGGCTCCCGGGAAGGCGCTGCACTGGGTGCTGGGGCAAGACCCTGTTCACTGAGCCGCCCCAGGGCTGAGGGATTCTCCGTGTGTGTATTCGGCAGAGGGTGTGGCCCTATCTCTGGGTCTGTGCTGGAGGGGGCCTGCAGGGTCTGGCTCAGCAAGGCAGAGTCAAGGGGTGCCCAGGCTGGCAGAAGGGTTAGGCTCTGTGGTAGCTCAGGAATCAAGTGACAGTCCCAAGGGGGGCTCTACAAGTGAACCCGCCACACCCCCCTTCCCCTCCCACCACCACCCCAGATTGTCCCAGTCCTGCCGTTCCTCTTTCCATGGGCTCAATGGAAGATGAATGGGGCCAGCCAATGGGAGCTGGAAGTTGCCAGACTCTTCTAGGTTGGGAAGTGAGGGGAGGGGAAGGGAAGGGACTGGGAACTAAAACTGCAGGGCAGAGAGACAGTAAGTCTTAGGGGGTCCCGATCCAGTCCCCCAGCTTCTAGCCCACCCCTGCGGACCTCTCCCTGTGCCCCAGCTCACACCCACCCAGCTTCCAGGGCCCCCCCCCGTGCCTCTAGGTCCCAGCCCACCCAACTCCCAGGAGGCCCCTCTCTGTGCCCCCAGAGCCAGGGGGACTCCTCCCTATACCCAGAGCTCCCAGCCCCCAGCCATGTCCACTGTCAAACTTTGACAATTTGGAGGTCCCACCGAGATGGCAAGCGGCTTCACTAAGGCTGTGTGATCCCTGACTGTCTTGCAGGACGATCGTGGCAGCCGGCGCCTGGACGCTTAGTCCAAGCGATCCTCCACAAGACAGAAAGGTACACAGCAGCAGCGCAGTCTAGGCCATTGAACTTGTTGGTTCCCACTCTGTTCGGGTAGGGGTCCTTGGATCCAGCTTCTGGAATCAGACGTCTCAGGTAATTATTATTTTTGTGCTTTAACCGGTTTGAGGACTGTCTTGTCTTTGTGTCTATCCGTCTTCCCCGCGGTGTGTGTGTGAATCTGGGAGCCATCTCTGTCCGGAGACTGGCTGACCAAGGGGTCCCCGTCCCCACGGTCTGAATAAGTGGAATCTGCACAGCTGCAGCCGCACCACGCCTTGGGTATAGCCCCTGGTGTGAAAGCAAGGGCAGTGGAGGCAGTAGCCTGTGGGCTCCTTTCTGTGTGTTGGACCAGGTACCGCTCTGCTGAGCCCGAATTTCCTTCTTGTGTGAGTGCTGTGTGACTTCCTCCTGGAAGGGTAATCAGAAGTCTAAGGTAGAACAGTTCCCTAAGGGAACTCCAGCTTATTTTATGTATTTTAGGAGGGGTCCGGACTCTTGTAGGTTTCTTGAAAAATGGTCCAAATTAGCTCTAGAGAACCCCAAATTACAGTGGCCACTGTTAGGTTCTTGGGACAAGGATCGAGTGGACGCTTTAAAAAGCAAACTCGTCCTCCCAAAAACCAAATTGGAGAGAGGAGAAGTAGACTGCTTCATGCAGTGGTGGGAAGAGGCAAATCGTAGATGGACTGAGTCAAAATTCACCTCTCTTAAAAATTCTATCCAAAAACTAACAGTTCAATTGGATGCAGTCTCTCCCACCACTAGTCCGAGCGCTCCCCTTTGCCCAGTCCTGTGCAATGATCCGGATCAAACCAGACCCGCACCATACTCCTGCGCAAATCAGAAATCAGAGAAGGAAAAATCTTCAGTGAGTACAGATAATGAAAGTGAAGAATACCCTCATTGGCCTCGCAGCTCTGCAAAATATTATGAAGAAGAAATCCAAAGCAGACTGCAAAGATTCTCTTGACATCTCTTCTTGGAAAAGAGAACCTGATGGGAGGTTAATGAGAGACTCTGATCAAACTGTTGTGGCACCCTTACGAGTCCTTAAGATGGGAGAAAGTGAGTCCATATGGGATTATAAGCCCTGGACTCGTACGGAACTTTTATCTACAGTTAAAAGTTTTCCCAAACCACAGGAAAACTCTGTCAAATTTGCTGAGGAGTTTCTGTTAATCTGTGAACCCTCTGAGACAGATCTCCTCCAACTGTGTAAATTGTTAGCTCCTGCCTGTTATTATGAAAAATGGTTGGCTGCCGCAGACTGGCCAGCTGAGGCACGCCACTCAACCATAAAAAGTACTGGCCCAGATTCGGCATCCAGAGACCGGTGTATGGCTCTTTGGAAGCGCCTGCATCAAGCCATTCCCAAAGTGTGGTCTCCTAAAACAAACTGGACAGCAATACGTTGCTGTAAGCAAGGGCAAGGGGAAAGCCCAGGCGACTATAGGTCCAGGGTAACTGATATTTTCCTACAACATTCAGGAATACAAGAGCCCAATGTAAATAGGTAGGGGGCCTTGGCACATGCGTTTGTTGATGGTCTTCTCCCTGCCATAGGCAGCATGTTAAAACGAATAAGTGTGGGATGGGAGACTGAAACCATGGACAAATTGCTGGCAGGAGCAGAGCATTGCCACCACATTTTAAAAGGAAAGGAGGAACAGTCCTCCCAAAAGTTAATGGCTCTGCAGATACAGCATTATTCAGGACTAAGCAGACCACACCGGGGACAGGGACGGGGTTGTGGAAGGGGGCGAGGGGCTGGATTAACTGGGGTTTGTAACTACTGTAAACAGCCTGGACACTGGAAAAAAGAGTGTCCAAGACGACCTAATAATTGTATGGGAAATCAAGTGAACCCCCCGCTGGTTCCTCCAGCTGATCCCCAACCCTATTTTTCACCCCAACAATGACGGGATGCTGGGGAACCTCACAAAGTTTTAGCTCCCTTATTACCTCTGTCCCCTACTGGAGAATGTGTCCTGACTGTAAATGATCTCTCTCTCCCTTTCCTTGTTCATACTGGAGCTTCTCTTTCTACAATCCGCACCACTGACTTGCCTGAGGTTCTCCGATCTGGAAAATCTGTGTCTGCTGTTGGCATTACAGGGATCCCTACCTCTTTTCCCCTCTCAAAACCTTTGTCTGTTCAGGTTGGTCCCCTCTCTGAGGAGCATGCATTCCTCCTCTCTGATTCCACCCCTGCAAACCTTCTGGGACGGGACTTGCTACGCAAACTTGGCTGTTCTATTTACTGCTCCCCAGATGGTGTCTATCTGCAAATCCCTCAGTCTTCCTTATGTGATTCTGTAGCCTCCCTGCTGTCTGAAACTTCCCTCTCCACTCCGGTCCCTTGCTGTCCCTTAACTCCGTCCCTAGAGCACCTAATCTCTCAGGTTCCTTCCTCCCTATGGCCATCTCACCCATCTGAAGTGGGCCGATTAAATACTGACCCAGTTCGGATTACTGTAGACAATTCCAAACCTCTGCCTCGCCTGTCTCAGTATCCTTTGAATCCTGAGGCAGAGGCTGGGATTGCTCCAGTTATATCTGCATTGAAAGAACAAGGAATTATTGTCCCTTGTTCCAGCCCCTGTAACACCCCTATCCTCCCAGTTCAAAAGGCTGATGGCAAATCGTGGCGATTTGTTCAAGACCTTCGAGCTATTAACCGTATTGTCATACCTTCTTTTCCAGTGGTTCCTAACCCTGCTACAATACTAGCGTCTATTCCTCCAAATGCAACCCACTTTACTGTTGTAGATTTATGCTCCGCTTTCTTCTCTGTCCCAGTTCCCTCTGAATCCCAGTATCTCTTTGCCTTCTCCTACAAGGGTCAGCAATATACATGGACTACCCTTCCCCAGGGGTATACAGAGAGTCCATCCTATTTTTCTCAAGCCCTAGCCAGGGATCTCGCTGATCTGGTTTTCCCATCAGGGTCCACACTGATCCAATATGTGGACGACTTACTCCTGTGCTCCCCCTCTCTGTCTGCCTCAGAAACTGATTCACTGACACTTCTCACAGCTTTAGCAAACAAGGGTCATAAGGCTTCTCGCACAAAATTGCAGCTCTGCCAAACCTCTGTCACATACCTAGGCTTCCTTCTCTCCCAGGGCTCCCGTACACTCTCTCCAGCCCGGGTACAAGCCATCCTTAGTTTTCCCCAGCCTTGCTCTCCACGCCAGGTCAGAAAATTCTTAGGCATGACAGGGTTCTGTAGGCAATGGATTCCCCAATATGCTTCTCTGGCAAAACCACTCCAAGAACTCACTCGATCCTCTGTACCTAACCCCATGCCATGGCCACTTGAAGCAAATGCTGCTTTCATCTCCCTTAAGCAGAATTTAGCCTCTGCCCCTGCCTTAGGGTTACCTAACTTTGACAAGCCTTTTACCCCTTTCTGTCACGAACAATCTGCTTGTGCCCTCGGGGTTCTTCCTCAGGAGCACGGTGACAGAAATCGCCCGGTGGCTTATTTTTCTGCAACCTTGGACCCTGTAGCCCAGGGTTTACCCCCTTGCCTACACACTGTAGCTGCTGCAGCACACCTGGTCGAGATGTCTGAGGCCCTTGTCCTCCGCTCTCCTCTCACTCTCCTGGTTCCCCATTCTGTGGAAACTCTCCTTCTGCAACGCAACACGGCTCACCTCTCCTCTGCTCGCCTCACTAGGTATGAACTTCTGCTGCTTTCAGCCTCACATATCACTATTAAGCGCTGCTCCCGGTTAAACCCTGCTACCCTCCTTCCTTTACCTAGTGATGGTGAACCCCATGACTGCCTTGCAACTGTCTCCGCTGTCACTGTCCCGCGCCCCGACCTTTCAGATGTACCTCTCCCTAACTCTGACCTGGTATTATTCACTGATGGGTCCTGTTATAGAAATGACCAAGGCCACCTTCTTGCAGGGTACGCTGTGGTCTCTCTCTCTGAGACCATAGAAGCTGCGCCCTTACCCTCTGTGACCTCTGCCCAGGTGGCTGAACTGATTGCTCTAACCCGTGCCTACTTTCTAGCCGAGGGGCTCTCTGCCACTATTTTTACTGATTCTCAGGATGCCTTTGGGGTTGTGCAGGACTTTGGCACCCTCTGGCAGGCTCGAGGTTTTCTTACCTCTACTGGTACCCCTATCAAGAATGGCCCCTACATTGCCGCCCTCCTGTAGGCAGTTTTACTACCGTCTGCCTTGGCAATTGTTAAGTGTACTGGCCACTCAGCGGCAGACACCGAGGTGGCAAAAGGTAATGCACTTGCTGATGCTGCTGCAAAACATGCCGCCACTATAAAACCTTCACCAGAAGCGTTTCTTGGTCCCCTCTCTGTCTCTGTAATGCCACCATCCCTGTCTCATCTCGCTCAGCTCCAGGATTCTGCCCCAGAAACAGAGAGAGACTCCTGGAGTGCTTTGGGTTGCTCTTTGCATTCTGATTCCCTTTGGCGATCGCCCACCGGTACCTTTGTAGCCCCCCTCTCACTCTACCTGTCTCTAGCCGCCCTGCTACATGGTGTTTCGCATGTCGGCAAGGAGGGGATGGTCTCTGCTATGAGTAAGGCGGGGTGGTGGGCTCCCCATTTCAGCTCCTTTGCAACCCGCCACTGTGCCGCTTGTGTTACTTGTCAAAGCCACAATGTCGGCAAATCTGTAAAAGTAACACAAGGGTTCCGGGGTTTGCCTCAAGCACCTTTCCTACACTGGCAACTTGGTTTTGTACAAATGCCAAAGTGTCAGAAATATGAATTCATTTTAGTTTTACTATGTCTGTTTTCGGGTTGGATTGAAGCCTTTCCCTGTCGCAAAGCTGATTCATTGTCCATTGCAAAATGTCTGTTAAACCACATTATCCCTACCAAGGGAATTCCTGCCTCTTTGTCTAGTGACCGGGGAACACATTTTACTGGAAAAATTGTTCAACGTCTAAACCAGGTATTACATGTCACCCCCCTGTTGCACTGCCCTTACCATCCACAGAGTGCAGGGGCAGTGGAAAGGCGAAATGGTGTGCTTAAAAATAAGCTGGCAAAAATCTGTAGTTCCGCAGGGTTAAACTGGCCAGCTGCTTTACCACTGGCCTTATGGAAATTCGGTCATCCCCGTCCCAGAGACACAAATTGAGTCCATTTGAAATCATCATGGGACGCCCTATGCGAACAATGGCTACTATTACCCCAGCTCCAGACCTAAACCTAACTCACAGCACGCTCCTCCAGTACTGCAAAGGGTTAATGCAAGCGGTGAGCTCCTTCCATTGGCAGGTGGGAGCAGCTTGGCCGAGGGAACCCACCTCTGCTGCCTGTCACACCCCTGAGCCTGGTGAGTGGGTCTGCCTGCGGCACCACCTTCGGAAGCCCGCCTTGGAACCCCGGTGGGAGGGTCCGTACCAGGTACTGCTCACCACCCAGACAGCAGTGAAACTATCCGGCATCGCTGCATGGATCCACGCCCCACAGTGTAAGCCAGCGCCACCTCACGGGGACCAAGCACCTCTGCAAGACCACGCCGAACCAGCTTCAACCCCAGAAGACAAAGAGGAACAGCCTGCAACACCTTACAATCTGCGCTCTCGTAAGGGTTGCCAGAAGCAGAGGGTAAGCAGGCAGCAGGACCCAACAAACAAGAAGCATCAGTGAGCCGAGCGCCTGCTGCCTGGTGGACGTAAAACCGTGAGTGCGGTTCCCTCGAAAGGGGTTGTCGGAACCAGAAAGGGTCCTGCTTCCAACATGTGTCCTTTGAGAAGCTTAATCCTCAGCTCCTGTGTCCTGAGGGTCTGGGGAATCCAGAGAGACAGTGACAATTCTTTCATCCAACAACAGGTGCAGATAGCCCAGATCCTGAATATTTCTAATTGCTGGGTCTGCAGCCACATCCCAGCTCACTCACAAGCTAGTTTCCCCACCATGGCAATCCCTTTGATTTCCTCGGAGCTTGCTGGAGAACCCTATCCACTTAAAAGGACATGGAAGGAAAATGACACTTGGGGGCTGGGAAAAACATATGTTCCTAAACTTATAAGTGTGGTGAAAGGAAAGGGCCACTGGTGCTGGGTGTGTAATGGGACAGGGCTGAATGTAGGGAGGAGCAGCTGTCTCCAATACATCGTGTCCCATGGTGTATGGGACTATTCAAACAAGGTTGGAGAATGGCGAACCGGGTATGGAAAGATAAACTTCCTCTCAACCTGGGACCAAACCAAAGATTCAATCTCTTGCTCCCCCTACAGCCTCCCTGAGAAAACAGCACCATCTACAAATGTCCTGTGAATGCTACCTCTTCTCCCAGTGAAAATCATCCTGTGCCCTTTGGGGGATACTATTCCTCCTTCGTAAATTCTTACCTGTCAAAGGGTTGCAGTCAACCCTTCCCAGCTTTAATGGGACATCATTGGGTTTGTGGGGAAAATGCTTACGCTGCGTTACCAGCAAATTGGTCAGGTATCTGTTATCCTGCTCAGCTTTTCCCACAATTCTGGGTGCTTCAATCCCTCCCACAAAATCGCCTCCGTAATTTCAGGCGAAAAAGGAGGGACTTGCCAGATGCTAAATGGTATGTGGATAACATAAGCCCCCTAACTTGGGAAGAAGCTGTTGGCATTTCTTTAGTCCCAGTAGGGGGGGTAATCCACCATGCAAAAAGGCTTTTAAGGTTACAAGCGGTGGTTGAGATCATGGCCAATGAAACAGGAGAGAGCTTAAAAGCTCTATCCAAAGAAGCAGGAGCAGTCCGACAAGTGGCCCTCCAAAACCGTCGGGCATTAGATATAATACTGGCAGCCAAAGGAGGGACCTGTGCTCTAATTGGAAGAGAAAGCTGTGTATACATACCTGATAATACTAATGAGGTAATAAATCGTGCTAGCCAGCTGGAGCAAATTGCATACCTTCCCCACGAAGAACCAAGTTCCTTGTGGAAATGGATAAGTAACTTATTCAATTTCTCTAGTCTGGGGAACTGGTTGTTTCAAGGAATCCTGACTATCCTATTTGGAATTCTAATAATCTTTGTGTGTTTTCAATTGATTTCTTGTTGTATCCAAAACTGTACAAGACACACCATCCATCAGGTTACCCCTAACCAGAGTGCAAATCTAATGTTGTTAAATGTCACCAGTGAAAGTAATGAAAAAGAACGATTGATGTATGGAATCCAGTAAGTCATTGGTCAAGGGCATAGCCTTGACCAAAAGGAGGGATTGTGGAAGTATAACATTGTATAAGTATAACGTTGTATAAGGGGACATGCTGGATACATTGTATATGAGAGGGCATGCCAAAACATGTTACAAAGTATCTGAGGGAGCACACGTAGGGACAGTTACTATTGAATGGAGAAGCAATTAAGATAGAGCCAGCACGTCTAAGAAGCAGGCATCAGAATGGAAGGTGTGAAGGGCAATTAGTTAAGTTAACTGGAAGCTGTTAAAGGAGATTGTTAAGGGTGGCAGGTAATTGAAGATACGTGACTAGTCTCAGGGATCTCGAAGGGTGGTGACTAAAATCTTTTTCTTCTTTTGTCTGTAACTTCTCTGTAACTTGTTCTCCAGCAAGCTGTATAAATTAAGAGACACAAGCCCCACTCGGGGGGCTCACTTCTAAATGTATTAGCAGAGCAGCTTTGCTAATAAAACAGAGTGGTCTGATAAATTGTGAGTCTGAGTCAAACTTTGACAGTAAGAAAAGGTTCCTGATCAGCTGTGGTTATGAGGGAGAAAAGGTCCAATTTTCAGAGGCTGCTCGTTTCTCTGGTCAGGAACGGTGTCTCCTCTGCAGCTGAAGGTTGGATCCAAGAGGATGACTCCAGGTGGTGAGTGGCTTGCCTTGCTCTCATATTTCTCTGTCTTCTCTCGTGTGTTCGCCAACTCTCTCTCTCTCTTCTCTCCTCTTCTCTCCTCGTGCTGTGTCCCTTCACAGGACACGGGTAGGTGTGCATTCCCACAGGTGAGGTCTCGGGAGCCATGGAGAAGTTGGAGCGGAGGAAAATCATGCCGGGCAGTGGGTGCGAGCGTGGAGCAGTGACTGTCGGGGTTAACTCTGTCTCGGTTCATCACGTGGGGCCGATGTGTGGATGAAGGCAAGATTTCAAGCACCAATGGAGCATTGTATAATGATAGCCTACGCGATGTGGCCCACTGAGATGGTAACTTCTTTGTTTTTCCTCCGTGGTCTGGGTTTAGTACAAACAGTTGACTCCCCTCATCGGATGGAAAGCGAGCGAGAGTGGTGAGCCCGAGAACGCTGTTGATGCAGCCAGGAGTCGTCCATTTGGCAGCGGAGCAGCCGCAAATGTCAGTGAGATAAGTGTCTGGTTTGGTTAAGGCTTTGCTCACGGCCTGCCTGGCTCCAGGTAGGGACTCCCCATTAGCTGGGGCTGGGTTTGTAAGAAAAGGTTCCTGACCAGCTGTGGTTAGGAGAGAGACAAGGTCCCCATTTTCAGGGGCTGCTCATTTCTCTGGCCAGGAACGGTGTCTCCTTCGCAGGAGAAGGTGGCATCTAGGAGGATGACTCCACCTGGTGAGTTGCTTGCCTTCCTCCCATATTCTTCTCTCTTCTCTTGTGTGTTGGCCAACTTTCTCAGTCTCTCTCTCCTCTGCTCTCCTGGTGCCGTCTCCCTTTGTAGGACCCGGGTAGGTGTGCATTCCCACAGGTGAGGTCTCGGGAGCCATGGAAAAGTCGGAGCGGACGAAAATCATGCAGGGCAGTAGAAAGGCTGCTGAAAGTACCTAAAGAGACAAAGGAAATGAGAAGGGGGAAGTCCAGACTAAGACAGGAGTCTAGTCTGTAAAGAGAAACAACGGGAAGTCTAAACTACAGAAACTCTTGATGAAGTGATGAAGTGAGCTGTAGCTCACGAAAGCTCATGCTCAAATAAATTGGTTAGTCTCTAAGGTGCCACAAGTACTCCTTTTCTTTTTAGAAACTCTTCAATTTGCCCAAAGATATTTAGGATGGGAAATTACTTCTTGAATCCAGTCTCTTTAAGATCTTAGGCTTAGTATGTGTGTGTATTTGTATTTGCTTAGCAATCTGCCTTCTTCTGTTTGCTATCCCTTATAATCACTGAAAATCTGCCTTTTCTAATGAAACTATTTATTGTTTATTATTATTATTAAACTCAGTTTGTGCAACGGGTGCTCCGTGAGGAAATGATTTGTGTGTTACTCCAAGGGGCCGCCCGGTGTCACTCTTGCTCCATGAGGGAAATGAGCATGACCTGAATTGGCCACCCACTGTCACTGTTGGGCCAGGAGGGAAATGATTTGTGCATTACACTGACTGGCCACCTGGTGTCACTGTTGCTCCGTTAAGGAAATTATTTGTGCATTACCGTGAGTGGCCACCGAGTGTCACTGTTGCTCCATTAGGGAAATGCTTTGTGCAATACCTGAATTAGCCACCCAGTGTCACTGTTGCTCTGTGAGGGAAATGGTTTGTGCATTATCTGGATTGGCCACTTGGTGTCACTGTTTCTCCATGATGGAAATGGTTAGTGCAGTACCCTGAGGGGCCACCCGGGGTCACTGTTGCTCTGTGAGGGAAATGGTTTGTGCATGACCTGAGTTGGCCACACACATCACTGTTGCTCCGGGGCGGGGGGGGGGGGGATTGTTTGTGTGTTACTCCTGAGTGGCCACGTTGTGTCACTCTTCCTCCATGAGGGGAATGCTTTGTGTCTTACCCTGTGTGGCCACCCAAGACAACACACACATCACACACAAAACATCACACACACAAAACACGACAGACGACACTCACACACACACACACACAACACGACACCGACACACACAGAGAGAACACGTCACACATACAGAAACACGTCTCTCACACACACACAACACAGGACACCGACACACACAAACAACATGACACACAAATAAAATGACACAAAACAGCACACAACATGACACACAAAAATCACACACAACGCACGACACCGACACATACACACACACACACGAGACGAGGCACAAAACGGCAGACAACGTGACACAGAAATCACACATGACACCAACACCCACACACAATACGACACACAACACCTCACATGACACACAAAATGGCACACGTGACACACACACACAACACGATGCACAAAACATCACTCACAAAATATCACACACCCACACACATGACACACACACAGACAACACGACACAAGACACACAAAACGGCACACGACACGAGACACAAAAATCTCACACAACACATGACACCGACACACACAACATGCACACAAAACGGCACACAACACGGCACACACCGTCACATGCACACAACACAGCATACAACATGGCACACACACACTCAACATGGACCACAACACGCACACATAAACACGTCTCACACACACAAAATGACACACAAGTCACACACACAACACGTCACACGACACATGCAACACGACACATGCAACACGACACACACAACACGTCACCCAGCAGAAGGTTTCATCGAGGAGGAGGATGTCCCGGGGTCCCCGGGCGATGCTCTGGGACTGCTCCCCAGGAAGCCAGGCAGGACTCTGGGGAAGTCTCCTCTCGGGGAGCAGCCTGTCTGCAGGACACACAGCTCCCCCGGCTCCACCTTCCTGGCTCTGACCTCGGAGCCTTCAGCCTCCTCTGCCCCTCCCTGCGCTTCCCACAGCCAGTCCGCCCAGGCGGGGTCCTGGGGGGGGCAGAGGGTCCTGCCCCCCAACTCCGCAGTCAGACGGGACTCTCAGCCAGCCAGGAAAACAGCGGTTTATTAGACGACAGGGACATGGTCTAACACAGAGCTTGTAGGTGCAGAGAACAGGGTCCATTTTGGGAGTCAGTGAGCCAGACAACCCCGTCTGCCCTTCACTCCATGTCTCCAGCCAGCCCCCAACTGAAACTCCCCCCAGCCCCTCCTCCTCTGGGCTTTGTCCCTGTCCCCGGCCAGGAGGGCACCCGATTCCTTTGTTCTCCAACCCTTTAGCTCTCACCTCGCAGGGGGGAAGGGCCCAGGGCATCAGGTGCCAGGAAAGAGGGTGTCGGCCATTCTCTGTGTCCAGACCCCTGCACACACCTGCCCTCCAGAGCTCTGCAACGATCATACACCCTTACCCCACCCCCTAGATCCTTAAGAACTGCATAGGGGAAACTGAGGCACTCCCACGCGATTCAGAGGAAACATGAAGTCCCGCTTCATCACAGATGACTCCAGGAGGTGAGTTGCTTGCTATCCTACCACGTTTTTCTCTGTCTCTCCTCGAGTATGTTGGCCATCACACACTCTCTGTCTCTGTCTCTGTCTCCTCTCCTCTCCTCTCCTCTCCTCTCCTGGTGCCAACGATGACCAGGCCCCAGGTGCCTGGGCCCCAGTTCCCCGCCTGTGCTCCATCTCTTCCTGTATCTGCCTCGCCCCTTCTCCCAGCCCACACTGCCCACCGCTGCCTGGATGATTTCCCCCTCTCCTCCACTGCACCCCCCTCTGTGGAGTCCCTGCCACTCACCGTCTGCCTCCTCTCCTCCACCCCCTCCCCCGCTTCCCCACGGGTCACTCTGGGGCCGGTTTTCTTCACCATCTTCGTGCATGATCTGGAGGATGGGATGGATTGCACCCTCAGCAAGTTCGCAGATGACACTAAGCTGGGGGGAGAGGGAGATACGCTGGAGGGTCGGGATAGGGTTCAGAGTGACCCAGACCAATTAGAGGATTGGGCCAAAAGAAATCTGATGAGGTTCAGCAAGGACAAGTGCTGAGCCCTGCACTGAGGAGAGAAGAATCCCATGCACTGCCCCAAGTATGTGAATCCCATGCACCGCCCCGAACTGACCCTCCCGGAGCATCCTCAATTCCATGAAACAGCTGTTCTGGGGTGGGCAGGAAGTGCTGGGAAGGAGGGTGGGGAGTTGCTCAGTGGGGGTGTGTCTCTCTGGGTGGGGTCTGTGTGTGTTTATGCACAAGCTGATTGTGATGTCACGGAGGCCAACAGCAAAGAGTGTTCGGCGTCAGCATTCTTGCCCTGCCGTCAGTCTGCCAACTGGCTTGGTTGACAACGGCTGGTGACCCAAGGAGCTGCTGAGAGACGCGGACCATCCCTCTGTCAGCAACTTCTTGAATCAGCTATTTCCACAGGTGTTTGAAGAACAAAAGGATGAGTTTTTACAGAAGGTAATTCCCAGATTCTTTCCCTGCTCATTAGATCGCACACGACAGGTCGGTGCCTCCTTCTCCTCGGGACGGGTGGGGGCGGGTGTGGCAACAGGCAGGTCTCAGCGTTCCCTTTTGATTTGAAAGTGGCCATCTCTCAGGTCTCCTCCTGCTTCAGCCGGTCAGGTTCTTTGGAGGCAGATTTAGATGATTTTATCTTTCAGCAGACTAGTCGGGGGGAATTTCCAGGGATCGAACCAAAAGGGAAGATAACAAAACTCGTGTAGAATTTAGATTGAGATCTCCATCAATCGTCTTTCCCTTGGAGTTGCCCCTAATGCACTCCTTGCCTTCAAGTTGGGAATAGAAACCCTTTGTCTCCTGTCATGACTGCCAAAGAAATGTGTATTGAGAGAATATCGATCTCAGAATCTACAGGATTCAAATGCACATAAATGAGCTCAAATAATGCAGAAGAAATTAATCTTAGATATTGAAAGTGATACAGCTCCACTCCCATCCCCTGGCTGTCATCTTGGTAGTTCTCTCAGAAAGAATCTCATGGCGATAGATCTCAAAACTCTCTACAAATTCTACTCTACCCCCTTGGGCTAGAGAAAAGAGATGTGTCGATCCCCCCCGCCCCGCAATTCCTTTCCAGGAAAGGGGTTTCAATCAGCTGTCGCCTCCATTTGTCATGGGTCTCGCTGTGATTTCTTTGTCCTTGTTTTGGAGGCCTAACTTCTGACTGGATGTTGGAAATAATATGGGTCATTCTTCATTTCAAGTTGACTGATTCTTTCCCCCATGCTAATACATTCCAGATTTTCAAATAGTTGAGAAGAAGTCAACATATTTGCAGCTGCTAATTCATCCTTCCAGACCCTCAAACCCTCGAGATGACAATCTTTTCTTCCTTTTCCTGGCTTCTCTGGGAACAGAGCTTTCTTGGTTTGCAGCTTGGCCCGATCTGTTCCCAGAGTCCCAACATTCTGTGCACAAAGGAGTGGGGTTAAGAAGGAAGCATTTTTGCAACTAGGCCCAGGCAAAGAACATAGAAACTGACCTTTTGCTCTTTCTATCCCTAGCCTCTGTTTGCCAGGTGCCAGGAATGAGCAACAGGAATGGATCGCTTGATGATTCCCTGTTCATTCCTTCTGGGGCACTCAGCACTGGCTACTGTCAGAAGACAGCGTACTGGGCTCAATGGACCTTTGGTGTGACCCAGTCTGGGCGGTCTTGTGTTGCTTACCTTCTTGGTTGCAGCAACCAGTCCTGGCTATTAGAGGAGCAGATGGCTTCAAAAGACCACTCTCGTGGATCTGGGAATCCTGGGCAAACTAATTCCCTTCCTTTCGAGAAGGACAGAAAAACCCATTTCCTCCTTCTTTCTATTCCAGGCTTCGTTCCTTTTTCCAAAGACTCACCTCTCGGGAGCACAGAGAGATCCACGTGCACAAAGTGCTCGTCCAACCTGCAGCCATTGAGGCATGCTCTGGCCTCAGCCCCCAAGAACAGGCCTTGCCAGAGAAGCCCCAAGGAAGAAAATGCTCATGGACCATCTTGAAAAGACTCTGTGTCTGTTGCCAATCCCACAACTCGATGGCAGAGAGCAGTGAGGAGAGAACAGCTTCCTCTCCAAGAAGGTGGACACACTTGTCCCTGAAGAAGAAAGCAGCGGAGACCCAGGTGGAGGCAGAGGAAGTGAAGCTGCAGGAGACAACACCCAAAGTCGAAGCGGATCTTACAGGTGAGATGGTTCAATCCACATGGTTCGCGAGGAGCATGTGAGGGACACTCACACCAGTCACTTGACAAGCCTCGACATCAGGGCCATCTCATGGGACAGTGATGGGTACCTCCGGCTCTGGAATCCATATAGAGGGTGGCAGAGGTCCATGGCTGAGGTGGGGAGAGCTGACAATGTCAGGTCACCCCCCTCGGGGATCTGGCACGGTGGGGTGGGGACTACTAACATTGTTCCAGGCTGGAAGGAGAAGAGAGAGGCTGGATGTTGGAGGAAATCCTTTCTTTTCTCCTGGATTGGGTCCCTTTCCTCAAGAAAATGCTCCAGAGGTCTCAGCAGGTCACAGCTGGGAACCGTACCAGAGCTGAGTCATTCCTTCTTGGGGGGTTCGATGCAAAAGGAGGCCAGGTGCCCATCACTGACAGGAAAGGGGTGCAAGGGGAGGGGAAGAGTAGAGGACACCATTGAAAAGAAACTGGCCCCGAGGGAAGAGGAAGCCTCGTGTGGTTAAAGCCTCCAGCCTGGAGTCAGGAGAGCGGGGAGTTCTCTGCTGAGCTCTGCCAACAACCTTCAGTCTGACCCTGGGCAATTCACTTCAGGGCTCTGGGCCCAACTTCCATCCTCTGTAAACAAAATGTTAAGAATGTTTCTTTCCGCTGCAGGGACGAAGAAGGAGCCATCTGACACGAAGGGGAAGTGGGAAAAAGGAAGCCCAGAAGAGCAGGAAGAAGAGCGCACTCCCAGCCCCTCATTAACAAGCAGCTCCCATATGACGATGGTAATGGTGCTGTGTGGCCGTGCTCATGGAAAGCATCCCTTGCTGTGTGTAGGAATATCTCCCAGGGGCTGAAAAGAAACACTCGTCAAGGGTGATCAACTCCAGCCAGCCTTTATCTGGGTTGCTTGAATGAGGCCCGCTTTGACAAAGGGGTTTAGACACCTAAAGAAGTCCAGAGGTGCTTTGTGGGACTGGCAGAAGTGCCTGACTCAGGTGCCCGATTCTGATGCACTTTCCATGGCATACAGGCACGGCTGAAAATCAGACCAGGCCCATCCCTGCCCTGTTCGGGGGAACCCACATATCTCCTGGCTGTGGGGTTCTGGCCCATCTCGTGGCACCAGGACCACTTTGAGACACAGAGAAAAGGAGTCTGCTCTAGAGCCTTAGCTAACAGCCTCTTGGCTTTTCACTCCTGTGGTCGAGGCTCCTGCACTAAGCTCCAGAGGTCCCAGGTTCCCTCTCGCCTGCCAACATCTGGGCTCTGTCCGAGTTACAAAAGCCTCTAGACACCTTTGTAACTCTTCCTTTTCGGGACAGAGCACCCTGCAGCACATACAAAAGGCTGCAATTCTGGGAGCTTCTGAGCCGCCGGGGGTCTGGAGTATGGAGGCGAGTGTGCCACTCCGCTGTGCTCTACTGCATCCTAGGATATCAGGGTTGGAAGGGACCTCAAGAGGTCATCCAGTCCACTCCCTTGCTCAAAGCAGGACCAAACCCCAATTTTTACCCGAGATCTCGAAATGGTCCCCTCAAGGATTGAACTCACAACCCTGGGTTTAGCGAATGCTCAAACCACTGAGCTACCCCTCAGCTGTTGGCAACCAGGACAGACGGTGCTAATCCAGCGCCATGCAGGCCAGCTGCAGTAATCCCCAGGGGGTGCCCTGAGACCCCAGGGCAAAGGCCTCCAGCACCCCAGGCCCTGGGTTGAGGTGACCCTGGAACCAGGCCCCCTGGAGTAACATTGTGCCCAGTGAGTTCTCACCCCCAGGGCTCTGGCCCCAGAGGCCCACGCTTTGGGCTTCTCTTCAGCCAGGCAATCTTGCTTCTTCAGTCTCAGTTACTTTCTGTCCTGACGGCAATTCCTGCCTGTTTTCTGGCAGCCCCACAGGCTGCTAGGTGGGGAAGGAAGAGGGTGTTTCCGTTTGGGCCCTATTCTCAGTCCCTTCCTCGCAGACACTGTGGGCTGCCAGAGTTGCTGAGCCAATCTCCTCAGGCGCTCGGGGTGGGCTGGGACATGGGGCAGGTTCTCCAGTGACCCCTCGGCGACACTCAAGGAGCAACTCAAATGGGCTTTGCAGGACATTGACGCTTTCTCAGCAAAAGTGGGGTTTCCTGCGAGGAGGGGCTAGGGAGGGAGGAAACGGGGTGGCCCTTGGGGTCCCAGCACTGCCCGAGAGGCTCCCGTCTCTTCTCAGGAGAGGGGGCCAGAGAGGGGACAAAAGGCTGAGGAAACCTTAGCACCTGGGGAGGCTTTTGAAGAAAAGGGCTCAGCCGGAGTCTCCATGCTCCCTCGGCACTGCCAGCCTCCCCCGGGGACAGACTGTTCCAGGGCAGCTGCCCGAGGGAAATACTCAATCCCAACAGGCTTTGTCCCTGTTCTTTGCAGACCCCCAGGGAGCACCCTTCCTCAGCCCCGCTCCATGCCCTGCTGATGGCAGCCGTGAAGGGTCTGACAACACCCACCCTGCAGAGATTTAGAGCCGCAGAGGAAGAGCTGAGGGCCATCGTATCTCTCCACGGAGACAAGATGGAGAGAGTAAGAGACTCCCGCAATGGGGCAGCGGGATGCTGCGCAGAGAGGGGGATGGGAGAAGTTCCTCTCCTCGGAAACCATTCCTGGGACACTGGCATGGGATTGGAAGGTTGGCTCAGCCCCTTGCCATTCATCGCTTGGCCACGGGGATAGGCGACATTCAAGCCCTTCTCCAAAGACCGCCTGCACGTGGCGCGGAAGTGCAGACTTAGTCCCTTCCTGGGCGTTGGCTTTCCTGGAAACGCTGAGACTAATCAATGAACAGAATCCTCAGCCTGAACTTCCTCCCCAACCTGCCTGTTCCTAGGGTTTCCTGCAGGTCATCCCTGTCTCTGCCCGAGTTCCTTCTTTCCAACAGTTCCCAGCGGGAAGTTAACAAATGGCCCCTCAATCAGCAGATTGATTTGTGCAGGGCTCTAACTCCTGCTAGCAGAACAGGTCAACAGAATCCAGCCACCCACCTTGGAGCTTCTGCTCCTTGTTCGAGAGAGGAAAGAGCAATGACCAATTCCTCACGGAAGAGTCCTAGGGGGTGGCTTGTCCCTTTAGGGTCTGTCTCCCTGTGTTGCAAACTCTGCAGCAGGAGCCTGAAAGCCTGGCCCTATGGACTTGGGCTCCCAGGGCTGGCACTGAGGGGCCAAAACAGCAATGCAGACTCTTCTGGGCTGGGGCTGGAACTTGATCTCTGAAGCCTGGGGAGGAGGGTGGCTTCAGAGCCTGGGCTCCAGCCCAAGTCACCTTGTCTGCACTGCTCTTCTAAGTGCCATAGCATGAATCCGAGGTTAGAGACTGGGGACTTAGGAGACTGGGGCCGGGAGCTGGCTAGCCCCACCCAACTAGCCCTGCCTCCCATCTCTGCCATGGGCTCTGGGATACATCGGTAGAACCAGCTGGGTCTGGAGCAGTGCTTCTCAACCTGTGGCCCGGTCAGCACAGAGCTGCGCCCCTTTGGGACATGCTCAGGGACAAACAGGTCGGATTGGATGTGTCCCACAATGGAACCTAGGTTGAGAACCACTGGTCTGGAGGAGCGGATTGTGCAAGAAAGAGCTAAAAGGAAGTTGCAGAGATGGAGGAAAGGCTCCTGGAGGGAAGCCCTTGAGAGCGGGGCTGAGAGCCGTTTGCTATGGCAGGGAAGGCCCTGGGACATCAGGAGAGTTAGGACTGTGCGCACTCTAAGGTTTTGTGCGTGTTTTTGAGCTTGAAGGTGCTAACCCAGACCTCAGGAAGACTGGGGTTCCTGGACTTGTCAAAGGCTCTTAGGGAGCAGCCAAGATAGGCAACCGAGGTCAGAGGAGGCTTGCAGGGCTGCCAGGAGGGCTTCCCTGGGAGGAGTCCACTCATTGATAAATCCATCCCTAAACTTTCTGGCATTCTTCCAGGTTGGAGACGTCGTGGGAGGGATCTTAATCTGGCTCGACAACAGCTGTGATCCCAGAGCCAGAAGAGCAGTGCTCAGGGCCATGGCCTTGCTGGCTCGCTCCCACCCCCAGGACGTGGTTCTAACCTGTGTGGCTCACACGCTCTCATCGCACAGGTAGGGAGCTGCTTTGTTATCTCCTCAGTCCAGTAGTTCTCTTCCTGCTCCTACTGAGAGGCCACAGGCCGGGAGGGGTCCGTGGGGCTCACACAGTTGGAGGGAGTTTCCTGCTGTGCAGAGAGCTGTCCACGCTTCCTAAGAGGAGATGGCCAGGCCCAGCCACTGAGGAGCCAACCCCTCCTCCTACACTCCCCGGGATGGAGACATGCCACTTTTCTGGAGAATTCCAACATTGTCCTGATTTCTATGGGTCACCCCACTTCCTCTCAGATCCAGTACAGGGCCAATCAATGATTTGGGGGCTCACTCAACATCCCTGGCTCATGAGGTCTGGCTGCTCCTTACTGCAGGAGAGAAGGCAGAGATGGAAAAGGCCCATGAGGCCCATCTGTCTATCCCCTGGAGACCAGTGCAGGATTCTTACCTGTCGTCAGACCCCCCAGTTATTCCATGGCTGAGGAATTGGTGACAAAATGCACTCATCCTTATGGAGCGGTGGGGCAGAGGTCAATCTCTTAAGACAGACATTTCCAGCCCTTATTGATCCAAAAGAAAAGAAAAGAAAAGAAAATCAACAAAAAAACCATCCCCTAATGACCACATCCTAAATGCAGTGCAGCAAGCAGACAGCCAGCATTAATAGCTCTGAGAAGGGGGAGTGCCTCTTTCCACCTCAATAGATTGTTAACTTTCAGTCCTGCTGGTTATTGCTGATCACTTGGAAGGGTCAGCCAGCTGAGGGGTTTGTAACACAACTCCCATGTGTTCCTCGGGGCCATGAAACCCAACTGAACCCTAGCCAGAGGTCAAAAGTCCAGCTTTCCTTGGCATCTTCTGCAATGCAGTTCTGCACAGACCTGAGAGAAATTTGTGTCACACTGCAGAGCAAATTGAAGAGCGGCAGGAAAGAAATGGAACTTCTTACCCAATTCAGTTATCAGAGGAATACAGTGTTGGTTTTCAGATTTCTTTGAGTGTTTGATTTGTAAACCTTTCTGAATTTCAGAATCAGGTCTGAATTTCTTGGAACAGCCACAGTGCTTTCCAGGGGCTGTGCTCAGAAGTTACAGAAACTCGGCAGCATTGGCACAGAAGTTCAGTCAAGCTTCCGGAAGACCTTGCTTCCAGGCCATTTGCCCTTGAGTTGTCCAACCTAGGTCTCAATGTCCTAGGGCTTCACCACCACGTCCGACCTTCCTCACCAAACTTGGAAGTCAAATGACTGGAAGTCTTTTGGATCCATCTGCAGTCTTCCTCTGCAGATGCCTGCGGGGACAAGCAGGACTTAGATCCGCAAGAATGGAGGAGGGGGATTTCAGTCCTACTTTCCTTCCATCTCTGTCACATTGGGCTTTACAATCTCCTCTTCCAAGCTCTTGAATCTTCTCAGATCAAGGCATGTGCTGACGCACTCTCTGACCCTGTCCACCACACTGCAGTAGAATTGAGCTGCTAAGAGACACTTGGCCAAACGCTGGGTCTCCGTTAGACCCCCAAACAGCCAGAGGAACTCCAATGATGTCAGGCAAGTTTCTCGGGACTGACCCAAGTGTAACAGAGCAGAATTTTGCAGTCTGCGGGTCACAGTTTGGTGGTCATTCTGTGGTCAGTTCATGGTCACTGTCTTGGAAAGAGTGGGTTAGCTTTAGAAACAAGAACCCATTCGGGGAAAGGAATAAATTCAACTTTCTCTGAAGGGACTTGCCCTGCCTTAGCCTCCCTGCACCAGTGGCTGTCTCCTCTGGTATTCCAAGCCTCTCCCTGGGGAGGGCAAGAGATGGCCAAGCAGGAAAGCTCTGACGTGTGTTTCTGAATTTGCAGATGTGCCATTGAGTTGTGGAAGGCCTTGGGTGAAGAACCACAGCTCACCAGGGAGGTGCTGCAGCAGCTGCTGGACAAGCTCCAGCAGAGACGCCGGGAGGAGACGAGCAGCCATGTGTCTCTGACTGTAAGTGAGATTTGAGATGTCACCTTGCGAACCTGCCACCACAGGGAAGATGGTGCATCTGTGTGTGTGTGCGAGTTTCACCTCTTCTTACCTTCAGGCCATGGCTCCACCACACATTGAAGCCGACCTAACTTAAATGGGCAGACAGCCGCCACAGTGATTCCATCACTGGTGTGTGTCCGCACTTTGCTGCTCGTGTCGGCAGTGCCCGTCCTCCCCAGAAGGGCTTGTCTTGATTGTAGGGTCAGGGTGGGGCATTGTGGGAAGGCTCCTGAAAGCCAGTTGAGGAAAGCGACGTGGTGTCTGCACGGACGCTGCATCGACCTGACTGCATCGACCTGGACTCTCTGCCACGTGTGGAGGTGGAGTGACGAATTTGGCACCGAGGGGCAGTTCTGACGATGGGAAGGAAATTCCATCCTTAGGGGGATGCAGAGTGAGCGGCCTTGCGTTGACCTAACTCTGGAGTGTAGACCAGGCCTTAGTGTGTCCTCACCACTTCCAATCAAACCAAAGAGGGGTAGTAAAGTTTCCCCCAGGTCAAAGTTACACATCTGAAGTGGTTTATCTGCTGGTACCCTGGCTCAGTTGTCTTCTGCTCCAGATGGCCCTTTAGTGAACAGGTGCAGTTCAGGTGTCTCTTGGAAGTCTCCAAGTATCTGGCTCTGTAAACTGTGGCTAGAAATCTTCCCAACATGGCATCCTGAGAAGTCCAGTACTTTTGACTGGGCCAGAAACACTGGGCCTAGGAGAACGGATCTCCTCAGGATGGTTTCAGCCCTTCCAGTCATGGCTGGAAAGCCAAAGCACAGGCTCTGCACCAGAAAGAGAAATAATGGGGAATAACATCATCCAGACTCTTCTCATCTTTCCATCCTGCTTCCGTTCCAGGAATGGGGGAAGGTTCAGGAGCCTCCAAATGTCCCCACCCCTCTCAGAAGCCAATACTCTTTTGTAATACGCTGGAGAGGAAAGGAGACATGACAAAGGGACAATAGCGAATGGCAATGGGGACAGGTGGCAGATTGGGAGAGCTGAGTGAAATTCTTTCCCCCCTCCAGGCAATGAAGACCATTTATGAGCTCCTTTTCCTACGGGGATACCGAGAAGCCATCCTGCAAATGTATCCCCAGCTGCTCATTCTCTGCGTCAGGCAAGTGCAGTACGTGATGGATCTGCACTTGCCAGGGACCTACATGGCCAGGCAGACATCCAGCCCCGAGGAGGGATGCAGCTGCCTCAGTCTCCTAAGGTAATGACTGAAAGGAAAAGGAAGAACAGATTTGTTGGGCTAAACACATGGGGGCTGTTCACGGCCATCAGTTGTTCGGGTGCTGTCGTTAGCCCAGGCTCAGTTGGGAGCAGGTCTCTCTTGAGGGAAAAGGGTTGAGAGCCGTGCATTCTTGTGAGTCACACTCGCTCATCTGACGCCGTCCACAGGCCAGCTGCTTTCCCTACACACTCAGGCAGCAGCCATGTTTGTGCATCCATCGACGTCTGCCACCCGCCAAAGGGTCAGTGCGTTCATCAGTGCCTGCTGAGCAAATCCGTGGGCCTCTCTCCCCGAACGCGGACAGAGCCACACCGGCACCACATGGGGACAGGCCCCGCAGGACGTCAGCCTCACAGGCAGACAGGAGGAAGAGGGACCAGTTCATCTGGTTCTGTGGGCACAGTTAGGGGCTTCCATCTGCACGGGAAAGAGAGAGCGCCAGAAGACACCTCAGGTGGCGTAAACTGATGGAGCTTTGCTCGATTCCACCAACAAAGGATCTGGACCCACATGCCCGCTTGAGTCCTGTTACCTGTCACAGTAAAGAATCAAGTATTCAACCATTGGGAGTGATGACACCAACCATTTGAAGAAGCTACAGTGTCCCTAACTGGTTCCAAAGTCAGTGAAACTGCAGTGTAGACAGGGTATCACACTGGATCGATCCTTGGGGAGGCTAGCTACTGCTGAGCATGCTGGGTGTCTCAGGACTTGTGCAGATTTGCCATGCTTGGGGCTGATCTCATTGCTTGACACTCTGTTTGTTTGTTTGTTTTTGTCTTTAGCACCTCAGTGGAGGCTGTGAAGACGCTTTTCTCCATGCCCGGCTACTGGAAGGAATTTGCCAGCATCCAGTTTCATCGGGGTTGGGACATGATAGCCTCCCGATATCACTACTCGCAGGGGGTTGGCCTGATTGCAAGGTAGGAGCTCAACGTTTCCTCTTCTTTGGGTCTCTCTTGGGAATGGGATTTCCGTGTGAAATAGTCCTCAGTTCCAGGCTGCCAGCTCAGCCCAGCAACTGGAGCTGAACGCTCTCTCCCCCTTGAGAATCAAAAGGGACTTTCTGTTCCGTGTTCCAGAGCCATGATCGAGTTTGAGAACCCTCAGCTCCCTGCAGTTTTCAGAGAGGCAATCACCATCGTCCAGAGTGGGAAGGAGGAGGAGCAGAGAACTATCGCCCTGGCTTTCTGCACTGAGGTGAGATTCATGAGTTGACAGGCAGAAGTGGGCTTTCTGGAGAGCAGCTCAGGACAGTAAGCTCTCGGCTACATTGTCAGCAGCTTAGCAGCCCTACCGCCAGCTAGCTCCTCTCCGCACATGCATGGTAGCGGGGCATGGCAAAGAGAGGGAGGGAGAGACATGGTGAGATTGCTCCTGGCTGGATGTGCCCAGATGGGGTTATGGGACAAGAAGCCATGTTTCTCCAGTGCCCCAAGGCCATGCTTCTCTCCTCACCTTTTCCTGGGGTTCTGCTTTTCTTCTGCCCCACGGCTCTCTCCATGGCACTCAATGAGGTCTGGAGATTCCCCTTTCCCTGGGGGCTTATTTGTGACTTGTGCATGAGTCTAAATTTGGGGAAGGAACCAACTGAAACAGCAGCAATTGGCTCCCTACTCACCAGAGACTTTGCATAGGAGGAAGTGGCCCTTTGGGAAAGACGACTGTCCAGGGAACAGACCCCACAGTAAGACCTCTGCTCCTCAACCTGATCTTCATTTGGCTCTTGCCAGTTTCTCCAGAGTCCTTCCATTGACACCATCCTGACAAGATCAGCCCTCCAGGCACAGCTCATGGACTGGACCAAAGATGCAAATTCCATCATACGGAGGCTCAGTCTGCGAGGCCTTGGCAGTATTGTGTTCCAGCCAGAAAAGGTGAGAGCCGGGGATTGCCCAGGGGACCCAGGAAGCCAATCTCCATCAAATAGCTCAGAAATGAGAGGGAGAGCCACACACAAGCCTTGTTGTTTAAAACACAGCCCTCAAATGCTGGAGGTGCTTTCGGAACAAATCAAGGCATGCCATGCTCCCTGCTCCCGTGAGCTGAGCCCTGATTGCAGATGGGATGCAACGGGGGAGGCGGGGTGAGCAAAGACAAAGGTGACAGTGAGCAACTGGCACAGAGTGACAGGAGAATGACTTTCTGCCCCGTTAGGGGGCTGTGCCCTCCGTGGTTTCTCGTCGGTGGCAGTGGTCCAGCATGTGCTCCAGGCTGTCACCTGGCATAGTAATGAGCTGCCTTCTCCATTCCGGCAGGTGCAATTCTTACGGGCCCAGCTGCCAGCAATCCTGGCCATGTTTTGTGACAGGGATGGAAGGCGTGTCATGGAGGCCATGCATAAAGCTGCAGATATCATCCACCTCCTCAACAGGGAGGGGCTTGGCTCCATCTCCCAGGACATTGCTGTCAGCCTTCGCCCCTTCATTGATGACGTAAGGCTTGGAACCCGCAGAAGAAGCCCATTCCCCCGCTCCAGCTGTCTGTGATGCCCTTGTCTCTCTCTCCCCATCCCCTTCCTCCCACCCCTCAGGCCTGCCATGGAGCCTCCAAGGAGTGCTCCCGCCATGGGTGGGGAATCTCCTGCTGAGCCACCACTGTCAGAGCTCTTCTCTCCAAAGCTCAGCCTCAGTGCCATGCTCCCAGCCCCTGCTGCAGCCTGGCCTGGGGGAGAGGGGGCCTGGCACTGGGCAGATGACCAGCTGTCTGGAGAACACAGGCCCCCAAAGAGGTGGAGATTCTCAGCAGGAAAGAGGTGGGTCGGGAATGGCCCGGCTCTCAGGGGCACCCAAGAGCCAAAGAAATGCTGTCTTTTGGAGCAGCCAGTCCCTGCCAGGCTCCAGCAGCTGCTTCTCCCCTTCCCCACACCAGTCTCCAGCAGCCTGCCTGCCCTCTCCCCTCATCTTCTCGGGTTCTAGGATTCTGTGCTCTCCAGACAGAAACTGCCTCTGGGACACCCTGGGCTGCACTGTCCCGCACAGGGTCTCAGGCCTGCACAAGATGTCTATGGCGCTGGTCTGGTGGCCTCCCTGCTCCCGCCAGCCCAGGTAGTTCACACAGGGGGACCGGAGCAGCGGGCGCATCACCACTCAGTGGCGTTCTGCTCTGATGCTGCCTGGCTTTAACCGGGGGTCCCCACCCCCTGTGTGTCATTGCCAGGAGAAGGGCAGTGTGCGCTCAGCTGCCATTGTACTGCTTGGCAACGTGGTGAGCAGGGTGCAGGACCCCGACAAACCCTTCGTGCAGCAGGAAATCATCCACTGCTTGCTCCCCCTGCTGCTGCATCTTGAAGACCAGGACGAGAGTGTGAAACTGGTAAGTGCCACGGTCATTATTGCCTGAAGAGCAAAGAGCCAGTATCTCCTGGGGCCCCCACTCCAGTCATCGCCAGAGCCCCTTTCCCAAGCAGAGTCTTCTCCTCCCTGCTTCACTCCATGCTGGAGCCAAGCGCCTCATCCATCCTCACAGCACACAGCACTATTGGGAAGAAAAGCCTTCTTCTGGGAAAGAGGTGGGGCATAGCGTAGCGGATCCGGGAGTCCTGCTGCTGGCCCCGGCACGGCCCAGGGCCTGCGTCCCCCTGAAGTGCAGGGCCCCCCAAAGCACGGGGCCCTGGGCAACCACCCCAAACCATCCAAAGGACAGGAGGGCTCTGGCTCTCTCCAGCCAACTCTCCCTTTCCTCTCCTCAGCACACTCCTGTGGAGAACAAATGACAGGAATCTCCACTGGCAGGAAAAGCAGGAGAACAAGGGACGGGGAAGGTTCCATGTCCCCCAGACTATCCCTCTCTCAGGGAGAACCCTCTTGGTCTCCTCTTCTCTTGCAGTCATGTAAACTGACGCTCTTCCGCTGCGCAGTGTTCCTCAGGTGGGCTCATTTGAAGACCCTCTCCCACAGCTTGGCCTGGGATGGCTCCTCACAGCTCTTGAAGTGTGTCTGGATCTGCTTGGTAGGTGAATTCCTTGTGCCTTGAGAGTGCTGAATGGGGACTTGAGGAAGACCTTTCTAACTCCACACCCTGAGTACCCATCTGCTTCGGTCGGGCTGCAGGACTCCATTCCAGGCTCTCTGCTGGCTCATTTCAGCAGGAGTTACAATCCGTTCACATTGTTGACATTTTTCTCCACAATTCTCCGACCTTCAAACTTTTGTCTTTTCAAATGAAAGCTGAGGTTCTGGAGAACACAATAGGAACTTCAGAGGGGTGCTGCTCTGGTGTATGGGTTCATATTGGCGGTTGCCAGGGCCTGGCTATATGCATTGGCTTTCCTGGACTATTTGCTGTGGGAAGAACATGTCATTTGTATATTGTGCATTTCTTCCTTCTTTCTTCCTAGATGCAGAACAACGAGAGCCACATCCCCAAATTCCTGTTCCAGGCCTTACAGTACCTGGAAAGCTCACAGACAACAATAAGACATTCAGCAGCCCGATTCATTGGTAAGCAGAGCAAATTCACTTGATCTTTTCTCAATGCTTCCTTCAGAGCCCTTTTCTGGACGGCTGCTCTGTTCCCTCCAACAGCACCAGAATCCTAAAACGGGGTGTGTGTGTGTGTGCATGTGTGTGTGAATTAACATGTATTCCAAGATGAAGGGAGCAACTTAGCTGAATCGACTGCACCAACTTCCCCCGCCCACAACAATTCTTTGGCTGCGCCTAGGGGAAACCAGCAGGATGTGAATTCAGTCTCCTTTGGAAATCAGCCTCTCAGTAACTTCTGGGCCTCTGATGCTTTCTGGAATATGCTTTGTGAACAGATGTAAGGAATGTCTGGAATTTCCCAAAGGTGTCTTGGGAGAATGGCTGCATCATGAGCAGTTTTCAGGAAAGGTTCTGAAAAGCCATGAGAGCCATTGTATTCATTGCAAAAAGAAAAGGAGTACTTGTGGCACCTTAGAGACTAACCAGTTTATTTGAGCATGAGCTTCATTTCCACGGTATGCATCCGATGAAGTGAGCTGTAGCTCACAAAAGCTTATGCTCAAATAAATTGGTTAGTCGATAATGTGCCACAAGTCCTCCTTTTCTTTTTGCAAAGAAAGACTAACATGGCTGTTACTCTGAAACCTGTCATTGTATTCATTGTTTGTCTAGGAAATACTATCCACCATTACTGTGATTTGTTGTCTGAAACAGTGAATGAAGATGGCATCTCCCGCCTGTATGAAGGTAAGGAAATACCTCTGTGTGTTTGGCCCTCTGTGGGAAGCACAGGGGTGCAGCACAGGGCCTGAACACAGCTTTGAATGTGTCCCTCTCAGTCTAAGGACAGCGTTGAAGGAAGAAGGATGGTCACGCCAGCTTTCATCGTGGTCCCACAATCTGTGTATGGGAGCAGGGGAATTCCATCCCAAGCTCCTAGTGTAGACATAGCCTTAGAGCTGTGTGGGGAGACTGTCTTCATCAAGGTCAGAAAGTCTCTAAAGGAAGGCCTGACCCAACTGAAAAGGGCTGTTGGTATTAAGGATGATGATGATGACGGTTCCCCTCTGTAGGGAAAGATTCATCACCTGCCCTCCCTGGAATGGAGTGATTGCAGGCCAGGGACCTTCACTCCGAGATTGGTTATCAGCTCCTAGGAAATCCCATGAGGGCACATGGGTAACACTTTTCCCTGTGAGCTCTTCAGAAATGAAGGCACAGGGCCACAAAGGATTTCAGGAGACGTTAGGAGCCGAAATCCCTTTGTGGATCTCGGCCTAAATGTTGTATGGTTTAATGTGGCTGCCGCTGTCACTTTCCTGTTCCATCCAAAGAACAAGTGCCCCCAACCGTCTGTGTGTGCGGGTGTGTGGAGGAGTGTCTGCCAGCAGAGGGGGAAGTTAGGCAAGAATGGGGTCTCCTCTCTGTCCAGGGCTATTTTGGGAGGAGCAGAGTTGTTGTTCTTGTGCCCTTAGACTCTTGGGGAGCTAATAGCAGGGGGCAATGGCCATCGGAAGTGGAGGTTTCCTAGGTACCAGTCACATCAGCATCACGGTTTTTTCAACCCATTTCCTCTTGGTTTCAGCTTTTCACGAAGTGCCTTTGAAATCAGACAGGACCACATGGTACATCCTCAACAGATATTATAAATGGTTGCAGAAGCTTGGAAATCTCGTGTCGGGTTCTGCATTTGACTAGGGAACCGGGACCGACACAGACGAGCTCTTTGTCCTGCTATGGTAAATACAACAGACGCTTCTCAACTTTTTGGTGTCCCTGGCCTCTGTTTGCCAGAAGCTGGGAATGCGGGACAGGGGACTGATGACTAGATGATTGCCTGTCCCTTCATTCCCTCTGGGGCACCTGGCATTGGCCACTGTCGGAAGACAGGGTACTGGGCTAGATGGACCTTTGTTGTGGCCTTTCTTATGTCCTTATGTTTGGAACCGGGACTGAACAACGAGGTGGATAACAGCAGATGACCCAAAATTATGTTCATTAGGCCTAGAGAAGACTTGGAAGAAGCTCAAAGGGATCTAAGAAAGCCATGTCACTGGGCAGCACCATGGCAGATGAAAACCAGCACTGACCAAGGCAGGGCCATACACATGGAAAGCAGTGAGGTGAACGACTCCTCCATAGCGCTGGTGTCAGAAGCCAAAGCACGGCTGGTTGGGCCCAGTGGTTGGAGCAGTGGCTCTGGGGCCTCGTGCTCAGAGTGGTGGAGGCCGAGCCGAGGGGAGCCAAGGGTTGGAGCCGGAGTCAGGAGTCAAGAGCAGGATTGGAACAGGCTGGGGAATAGGGCAAGGGCCGGATTAACAATCCCCGGCCAATGGGAGCTGCGGGGGGGCAGAGCCTACAGGCAGGATCAGCCCCCGGGACAGAGGTTCCCGGTGTGGTGCTCGTCGTGGTGACGTGGCTGGCGGGGATTAGGAACGGCAACGTGCGGAGCCTCCTCACCCCCACCCCAGCCAGGCGGAGCCGGCCCGGCCGCAACGCAGCACGCAGGGGTTTAGTGGCTGCAGCCTGGGCCCCCCTTAGCCCTACTCCTTTCCTGAGTGCACCATTGCCCCACTTCTGCCCCATTCCCACACACTGGTACAGGGCAGAACCCCGGAGCTGATCTCTGAAATCTCTCTCACTAGAAGGAAGTCACTGCAAAGGCAGGACAACCCCACCTTTGGGCACCATGGAGGACATCTCATCCCACTGCACAGAGCCCTACATTCACACAGCTTCTCGCATGTGGTTCCCTCACTCATCAGAGCCAGGTGGAGAGAGGAGAAATTTTCCCAGACTCCCTTTTACCATTGCCAGCCCACAGGGTAGCAGAGGTTGCGGGGGGTTGGGTGCTCTCTTTAAGAAATGCCAGCTCTCAGGGAAGTTGCCAATGAGCATCAGCAAAGTAGGGTGGGGTTGTGCTGTGGAAAACTACCCTGCTTGAAGGTTTTGTTCTTCTCATTTGGGTTCCTGCCCTTTCTCCCTCTTCCAGACATCGAGAGGCCAACAGGAGCCAATTGAGCCCACCACTGATCCCATCTCTTGTGAGATGGCAAAGCAGCTTTGCATGGGAAGGAGGAGACAGAAGAGGCTGAGCAGCATGTGCCGGGCTGAACCAGCCACACAGAACCCCAAAGTCTAGGTGGAGAAAGCCAAGCCCCTCCCCAGCCCTGCCGGACATGCTCCAACTGGAGCACCAGTGTGTAAGGGAGCAGCTCAGCTCACGCTAGGCAGACCGCTGAAAATGGAGGATGCACACTGTAGGCTCCAGTCCAGAAGTAGCTCAAGCCCCTGACTGCAGAGATCTGAGGTGCCGAGACCCAGCCACGTCCCCGGGGGCCTGCAGACATGCAAGGGAGATCGGAGACTCTGGGAGTTTCCCACGCCGGGAACCCAGAGACCCCCAGCCCATGGCCTAGAGACATCTCCAAGGAAGTAACCTGGGTGAACTAGCCACTGTCATCCGCAGTGCTGGATCCCCACTGACTCAATGGCAAACACATTGGCCACGGACGAGGCCCTGGGCGAGGAGCCGGTGGAGTAACGAGGGCCTGGGTCCACCTGCCCTGGCTGCCATCCATCCTTTGGTGGCTGCCCACGTCCCCATTGACCCACTAGACTGCACAGCCCCAAGAGGAGGGGCAACCATCTTGCCTCTGAACTCTCAGCCAAACAGCCCTGCAGTGAAGGGCAGCTACACTGACTCCGGGCGTTGGGCCACACAGCATTGAGGGAGAGAGTAGCCATATTGTCCGTTGCTATCGGGCCACACGGGCGTAAGAGACAGGATAGACATATGGACTCTAAGCGTTGAGCCACACAGCCCCGACGGAGAGGAGGGCCGCACGGACTCTGGTCGCTGGGCCACACAGCCCCTACGGAGAGGGCGGCCGCACGGACTCTGGTCGCTGGGCCACACAGCCCCGACGGAGAGGGCGGCCGCACGGACTCTGGTCGCTGGTCCACGCAGCCCCGACGGAGAGGGCGGCCGCACGGACTCTGGTCGCTGGGCCACACAGCCCCGACGGAGCGGGCGGCCGCACGGACTCTGGTCGCTGGGCTACACAGCCCGACGGAGGGGGCGGCCGCACGGACTTTGGTCGCTGGGCCACACAGCCCCGACGGAGCGGGCGGCCGCACGGACTCTGGTCGCTGGGCCACACAGCCCCGACGGAGCGGGCGGCCGCACGGACTCTGGTCGCTGGGCCACACAGCCCCGACGGAGCGGGCGGCCGCACGGACTCTGGTCGCTGGGCCACACAGCCCCGACGGAGAGGACGGCCGCACGGACTCTGGTCGCTGGGCCACACAGCCCCGACAGAGCGGGCGGCCGCACGGACTCTGGTCGCTGGGCTACACAGCCCGACGGAGGGGGCGGCCGCACGGACTCTGGTCGCTGGGCCACACAGCCCCGACGGAGAGGGCGGCCGCACGGACTCTGGTCGCTGGGCCACACAGCCCCGACGGAGAGGGCGGCCGCACGGACTCTGGTCGCTGGGCCACACAGCCCCGACGGAGCGGGCGGCCGCACGGACTCTGGTCGCTGGGCCACACAGCCCCGACGGAGAGGGCGGCTGCACGGACTCTGGTCGCTGGGCCACACAGCCCCGACGGAGAGGGCGGCCGCACGGACTCTGGTCGCTGGGCCACACAGCCCCGACGGAGAGGGCGTCCGCACGGACTCTGGGTGTTGGGACATACACACTGCGTGGGAGGGCAGTCATTTTGACACTGGGCATTTGGCCAAACTACCCTGAGGCTTAGGGAAGTTATTTGATGTCAGCCATGGGACCTCGCCCCTTCACTCCTCAGACATCGCTCATCTGTCACCATGAGACCGACCCCATGACAGAAGACTTTTGGGGTCAAGATGCAAACGGGAGTCGAAACAAGGAGTGGCATGTGACCCCTCTAAGAGATCCTCCCACTCCTTTACCAATCTGGGGGTGTTTTATCTCCATGCACCTGCCTCAGGAATGGATTTGAGCAATTGGGGAATGTTCTGGGGTAGAGTGACCCATCCGGAAGTGGGTCACGTGACCCTCCAAGAGCTCCTCCCACTTGGGGTGGCCTCAGCCCCTTCGGACCCACCAGAGAGGGGATTTCACCAAACAGGGTAAGTGCCATGGTGGGGTGACCTGCCCGCAAGAGGGGTCCATCACCCCTCCATGAAATCCCCGCACCGTCCTCTGCTAATCAGTCAGGGTTTCGCACACACGCTTTAGGCCATCCCAGAAGGGAAACGTAACGATCAGACTAGGCAGTGCCCGAAGGTCTAGGCCAGAAGCCGCCGATCTCTGGAGCTCCATGTTTGCGTGGCTGGCAGCATCGTCTGGGAAGTCGCAACACAACACTGCGGGGAAGAGCCCATCTCATTCCAAGGATGTCTTTTGAAGAAACTGTGGCCTAGACCTTCGGGCTATACCTGTTCTGGATTGGTACACATTTCCCTTCTGAGATGGCCTAAAGTGGGAGTGAAACCCTCGCCAACTGCTAGAGGGTGGTGTGGGGACGTTTTAGAGGGACCACGGGATCCTGTTGCGGGCAGGTCACTCCACTGCAGCACTTCCCTTCTTTGGTCAAATCCCCTCTCGGGGCGGTCCTACGGGGCTCACGCCCACTTCAATTGGTAGAGGACACAGGGAGGAGTTCTCAGAGGGGATATACAACCCCCTTCTGCGTGGGTCACCATGCCCCGCAACGAACCCTGATTGGTCAAATCCAGTCTCTGGGTGTGTAAAATGCTGCTTGCCCCTGCCAAATTTTCCTAAAAGAAGGGAAGAAAGGCATGTACCTTTTGGGTTATCTGTCAGGTGGCCATCTTGAACTTGGGAAAAGAATCTGGTGACCTTTAGCCATTTCCTCTATTAGTTTGGGTTGGGAAGCACACTCCCACGCACGGATTGAATCCGCGTAGATAGGGTCTAACATCCAGGCAGAGACGACGCAAAGAGGGATAGGGAGGGTTTTTAGTTAGGTCTACTCACCCGTTCCTGTGTCCATCATGGAGTCCCTCCCTGACATCCAATGTCAAGAGAGCAGCAGCCGTCCATCGCTGTCCCTGCAAGAGAGGGGAGAGAGAACATCAACATGACCTCTTGGGTGTAATTGTTTGCGAGACTGGAGCACTTCCAGAGTTCAAGTTTTGTTAATCCACCCCTTCTCTAGCCTAGCCTAGTCCTTTTCCCTCTCGTAAATAAATCTTGTTTGTGTGCTTACCACTGCCTGGCATTATTTTCTTGTGCTAAGGCAAGCTCTGACAGACTGGCTTTACAAAGGGGACCATGTGGGAAGAATTTACTGTAAGATTCCCTGCATCTTCTGAATAGGGTTTGGGTTCTGCCCTTTTGAAAGGAAGGAAAAATCCTTCCAGGTGATCCTACAGGGCTGAAACCCACTGGGATTACTTAGTAATCTGTCCTCTTCACTACCATGTTTGTGACCCTCTGTGTCATAGGGAAGTAGCCCATGGCTCATTATGCTTCTTTTGATTTAAAATGGACACATGTGGTGTACAGACGAAGAAGGACAACTTTTCAAGTCCAGTGTGCACAGAAATGGGATGGACACTTCAAGGATTGAATACAATGCTTTGATCTTCCATCTGTTCATTAAACAAAGACAAAGGTGCAGATTTGGGAGGCTCGGCACTGAGTTCCCCAGGATCATTCCTCTCCGCGTAATTCCCATGATAAATCTCCTCTCAAGGAAGAGCCTGAGGAAGTGTGATCAGGGGAACTACCCAGAGCACCAGATAAATCAGGGCCCTGAGCTGAGAAAAACCAAGCCTCAGCCAGTTCACATTAATTCAGCTGTCCTCAGCACAGACACCCCTGAAGCACCCGAGGATTCCTTGAAAGGCTTTGAGAGGCTTGGCTCTGCAGAGCGAGAGATGAAGCCTATTACTGCAGGGAAATCAATGACAGAGCACTGTCCACACCAGCACTTAGGTCGGTGTAACTTGTCTCACTCGGGGGGTGGCTTCTTCACACCCCTGAGCGACATACGTTCTACCGACACAAGGGGGAGTGTAGACGCAGCCTTAGCAGAGAAGCGACTTAGAAAACAGGTTTTGTTTTGGAGGAAATGCAGGAACCCCGGGTTTGTAATAACTCAAAGGAGAGTCCGACCCCATCAGTCACCTTCCCCACTTTGCACTTGTCCCTGGGATAGTTGTTTTCTCTCAGCCTGTGCCCACTATCATGCCATGTGAAGGGGAAGGAGCCATGCACCTGTCTAGGGTGCTTCTGACATCCGAGAGGGGAGAAAGGAAAAAAGAGGCTCAGTCCCACATGCTACTCACACAGGGGGTGGGAACTTTTGTGGTCATTTCAGTCGAGTCAAGGGGCTCCAAAAGAGTCAAAGCTGCTAACGTGACCCTGTCCCTGTTGTTGGGGACACTGGGGCATGGCCACTAGGTAACTCGAGGGGATGGAAGACCACGAGTGTCGATGAAGCCCCCTCGCACTAGGCCCAAGTGTCCTTGGCCCCCCCCGCCTGGAGGCACTCGCAGCAGTTATGCTGAGGATCTGCAACAATATGGTGCAGAGTCAGACGGCCTGAAACTAAACAAGGCCAAACAGGGCAGATATGGAAGAATCATAGAATCATAGAATATCAGGGTTGGAAGGGACCTTAGGAGGTCATCTAGTCCAACCCCCTGCTCAAAGCAGGACCAATCCCCATTTGCCCCATATCCCTAAATGGCCTCCTCAAGGGTTGAACTTACAACCCTGGGTTTAGCAGGCCAAAGCTCAAACCACTGAGCTATCCCTCCCCCCCCACTGAGCTATCCCTCCCCCCTTCAGAACAATGCTGAATCAAGCAGCTTTATGTCTAGGTTAACAAATGATACAAAAAACAAGGGAACTAGCTGGGAACTGGATTGGCTGGCTAGATGGATACTTAGGGCAGCTTGCTATTGGATAAGTATTCTGAAGAAAGGATGTATAAAAGCCTGGGTAACTTCCTGCTCTGGGTGCAGGATTGGAGATTCTATTCTCCCTGGACCTTTCTGAAGCTTCAAATAAACTTTTCTGCTTCTCCACCCCGTTGTGATTATTGGGTGACGCACACCAGGTAATGAACCCCTCCCCCCTGCTGTTGTTTAGCCTCTCGGCACTGGGTGCCGGCAACTCTGTCCAACATTAAAGAGGTGAAACAAGGCTGGCAGTTTGGGCTGCTGGACAGAACAAGCCTTCAGGCTGAAAAGCCAACAACCTTTCTCCCCATTTCAGCAAAAAACAACATTCAACAAACCCCCACAAAAACAGGCACCTGAAAAGTCCTGCCCCCGACTTCACCTTTCCAAGGTCTTCTCCGCACTCTCTCCCGCCCCGAGTGAGAATCCGACCCCTTGACCAACACACCACAGTGAGACCCGAATGCAGCTCTCCCTCTGCAGGCAGGATGGTGGAGAAAAACACAGGTGAAAAAACCCTCCCGGCTCAGCTGCGCAGGGAGCCTTGGCAAGGACGTGGTGGAAAGGTGACGCCGGGATCTCTCGCACGGGAAAGGAGACTCGTGCCCGAGTCCAACCAACCCTTTGGGAACTCGAAGGAAGCCGCATCCCACAGGCGTTTCCACAGACCAGCCACCAGCCCCACACCCAGGCCGGAGGGGCCGGGACACGGGAAGGGGCAGCAGCCAACGCCCCCGGGGGGAGGGCTGGGGCGGGAGCTGCAGCCAGGCCCCTGGACCCGCAGGGAGACGCAGACCCTGACAGCAACCAGCCACGTTTGCCCACGTGTGTGTGTGAGACACGTCTGTGTGTGTGTGATGTCTTGTGTGTGTGCTGTGTGTCGTGCAGAGTCTTGTGTTCAGTGTGTGTGTGGTGTGTTGTGTTTCATGTTGTGTGTGTGTGTGGTATGTGCTGTGTGTGTGTACTGTTGTGTGACGTGTTGTGTGTTGTCTTGTGTGTCATGTTGAGTGTGTGTTGTGTGGTTGTGGTGTCATGAGACGTGTTGTGTGTGATGTGGTGTGTGTCGCACACACAGACACAACACATTGTATGCCGCACGCACAACACGTCACGTGTAGCACGTCTCACACACACGTCGCACATTGCACGCACAGCATGCTGCATGTAGCACGCACACACACAAAACATTGCACGTCGCACGCACACACACAACACGTTGCCTGTTGCACGATGCACATGGCACATAGCACGGACACACACAACACATTGCGTGTCGCTCGCACAGCACCTCGCACCTCACACTCACAAACGCGTCTCACACACGCACAACACGACACACACCACATCACATAGACAGAAAAAACTACACACACGTCACACATACAGAAACACACACAACACGACACACAACACGTCACATACACAGCACAACACACAAAACGGCACACAACATAACACAGGCACACAACCTGACAGACAACACATCACAGTCACTCACACAGACACACACACACACACACAACACATCACACAACGCGTCTCACACACACAACACATCACACAACACGTCACACACACACACACCAACACACACAAGACGACATACAACATGACACACGCTTCACACAAAACACGTAACATGACACCACACACACAACACCATACACACACTGAACACGACACAAAATGGCCCACAATACAACACAAACACACATCACACACAACACATCACACACACACACACACCACAAAGACACACACACAGTACATCACACACACACACAACACGTCTCACACCCACACCCACACACCACGTCACATGTCACCACAAACACACAACCACACACAATCCATACCACACTCTAGACCACACACAACACACAACCCGTCACATACATACGCATAACACGACACACACACACAACATGAGACAAATACACACAAAAACATTTCACACACACAACACGACACACAACCCGTCTCACACACACACATAACACAACATGACACACAAACAATACAACACACACAAACAAATCACATGTCCCACACAACACGTTGCACGGATACACAGAACACATCACATGCACACATGTATGCAAGTCGCACAACACACATACAGAAACACGTCACACACAAACACACACGTGACACACAACATGACACACAACACATCACACACACAAACACCTCTCTCACACACACACAAGACGACACAGAACCCGTCTCACACAGACACACACAACACAACATGTAACACACGACACACAACACGTCACACATACAACACATCGCACGTCGCACATCGTACGGACACACACAACACATCACACGTCACATGTTGCAAGTCACACCTGCACACACAACACATCGTGCATCGCACGTCACACACACATCACGTCGAATGTCGGACACACAACACGTCGCACGTCGCACGCACACTCAGCACGGCACACGTCGTGCATTGCACGCCACACTTTGAACACACAACACGTCACGTGTCGCACATTACACACAAAATCGTTGCATGTCGCCCTCACATGTTGCACGTCGCACATCACACACACAACACGTCACACGTCGCACAAACAAACACACAATGTGTCACAAACACAACACATCACACACACACAAACAGGTCTCTCACGCACAACATGAAACACAACACATAACACACACACAACACAACACACAACACGTCACACAGACACAAACACAAACAACATGACATTCATGTCAGACACACACCCCCACACGCCACATGACACCACAAACACACCACACACACACACCATGTCACACACACACAAACACACAACACGACACACAACACATCACACAGATAGGCACAAACACATACAACATGACACACAACACGACACACCCAAGACTACGCAAAACACATCACACACACACACACACACACACACCATGTCACATGACACCACAAACACAACATCACACACACACTCAACACGGCAAACAAGAAGACGCACATGTGAAGTGTGAGGTGCGATGTCTTCTGTTTGCGTGTGCGACATGCAACGTGCAACGTGCAATGTGAGGCGTGTTGTGTGTATGTGACGTGCAATGTTTTGTGTGTGTGATGTGCGACGCAGGACGTGTTGTGGGTGTGACGTGCGATGTGCTCCGGGTGGGGTCTGTGTGTGTTTCTGCACAAGCTGATTGCGATGTCCCGGAGGCCAACAGCAAAGAGGGTTCGGCGTCAGCTTTCTTGCCCTGCCGTCAGTCTGCCACCGGGCTGGGGGGACAGCGGCTGGGGACCCCAGGAGCTGCTGAGAGACGCGGAGGATCCCTCGGAAGGGAGAAGACGACGGGAGAATCAGACTCTTCCAGCAACGAGCCACATTTGCCCAGTGCTGACGCTGTCAGGCCTCCGCATTTTGGGCCAGAAACCAACAGCCAAATCGAGCTGGAAAATTGAAGCACTTGCAAATGGCCCTTCTAGCGTCTCACCAGAACGTCGGCGACCCTCTGGGGGTGAGCTGTGGGCTCCCGAGAGGTAGAATCCAGGGCCTGCCTCTTCGCTTCCCACGGCCAGGTATTTTCAGCCCCCAACAATGAGGGGAAGAACAGGGAGATGAAAAGCCAAAGAAAGTTTCAAGAGTTCTCCTTCCTGGCTGAGCTGGGGGCACTGTCCAGGTCACGGATGGTCACTCTGGGGAGGGATGTGGGTCTGGTCCACTTTGAAGGCGGTTGATCTGGGGAAGGATGTGGGTCTCAGATATCTGGAGGATTGGCCCAGAGCCCAGTCTTGTGGGGGCACAGCTGGTGGTCCTCATCCGCGTCTGTCTGCCTCTCTTCTGCCAGAGAAGGCAAGCCAGGCGAGTACGAACAATGATGCTGTCAATAAAATGGAATCAAGTTGTGGATGTTTTTTCTTTGAAAAAATATTTTCACACTTTTCAATCGGCCCCTGGTATTTCCTAGGAGAAATGTGAAGTATGAGATATTGGAACAGTTCCCTCTTCGTGGGAGCAACAGCTGGCTGGGGTTTTGGCTGCTCAGGCTTTTGTTCCCTGGTTTTACCCACTGTGGTTTCTTTTGCATGGATTTCATGTACCTGTGTGTAAGTTTTTGCCCAAAGGCACACAGCTGTACAGGTTTTATCTGCAATCTTTACAAGTTGAAGTTGCAGATGGAGGGGGCTCCCAGCAATGGCAGCCTTAAGGGGGTGGGCAGCTAGAAGCTGGGGGACTGGATCGGGACCCCCCAACACTGACTGCTCTCTCTGCCCTGCAGTTTTAGTCCCCCCAGATTAGCCTGATTATCACAACAAAATTCTGTTTCTCCTGCTGCTAACAGCCCACCTTCATCGATTGGTCTCGTTAAGAGATGCTATGGCAACCCCCATTTTCTCGTCTTCTCTGTATCGCTATATCTATATCTTCCTCCCGTATTTTCCCCTGCATGCATCTGATGAAGTGGGCTTTAGCCCATGAAAGCTTATGCTCAGATAAATTGGTTCGTCTCTAAGGTGCCACAAGTCCTCCTCATTCGCTTTTCCTGACTGATTGTGCTGGGGGCTCTGCCTGGCTCCAGCGCTCCGGTCCCTCAGCTACCAAGGCCACCTGGGAACCCTGATCGATTCCAGCTTCAAGGAGTGCTGAGATCCATCTGTCTCTTTCTGTGCCTCTGTCTCTCTCTAGGAATAGCCTCCTGACCCTGCCTCCTGTGATCAGTTATAGTTTGCTAGCCCCCCACCCCACCTCCACGGGTGTTTTTGGCTTCTCCATTCACTCTGCAGCAACGCTCCTTGTACCCAAGCTAAAGATCCCTGCAGCCCCAAAAGTCCTCGGGGGTTTGCTCAGCAAGTGGGTTACTAGAAGAATGGTTGTGGGGTGAAGGCGGGGATAGGGAGGTGTTGAACCTGGGGGCAGAGGAGGGTGGCAGATGAAGGTGTTGCTCAGCCCAGCCCGCTGAGTCCAAGGACGTATGAGGGGATTAGCTTTAAATTGCTGTTCGATCCAGCCCACTGAGTCCCGGGACACATCAGGGGTCAGCTTGTGAGTGCTGATGACCCAGTCCTCTCTGACATGCTATGTTCATGTGTGTGTGCCTGTGTGTCTGTTCATGTTCATCACATTTGGGGGCTGGAAGACCCCAGCCCTGCGGAACCGAGGTCCTGCAGGGTAGCTCCATTGGGAGGGAACTTGCAGAAGGAAGGAGTAGCGATCCATAGGAAAACACAAGTGACACAAGCAGCACATTGACAGAATTGCAGAATCTCCCCCCACCAGAAGAGTAACCCTAACAAATGGGCGTACCCCAAGGTGAAGGGCAATTCTGGTAACAGCTCATTTGGGGCTTCTTTGGAAGGGGGATGGACGTCATTCTTGCGACAAGGCACCTGCTATGGCCAAAAACAATTTAGCCCTGTGCGCCCTTCCAGACAAGTCTTATGTCCTAAATACTTTGGGTCTTCCGGGATAAGTCCCCAAATAATCAAGGATCTTGACCAAAAAGGTCGTCACGTCTAAAAAGGAAGAAAGATTGTCGTTGTGGAGACCATGAAGCAAGCCCTGCAACTTTTGGACACGTAAGCCGACAGCCCACAGGGTGCACATCAAGGGACGTTCAAAGCGAGACGGGCGTTCTTTTTGGGGAGACTAACCCCCATCGTGCTGACCAGGAGAAGGGGGAAGTGGGAGCCTGCAGCGCCATCTAGTGGCCAAAGGAGAAATCGCCGGCTTCTGGACCTGTGTGCGCTGTTGGTTCGGTTCCCATGCAAAGCTGTGTCATGCCAGGTTGGGAAAACGGGGTTCTGCTGCACGACATCATCCTCTGGAATGACTCAACCCGATAGGACACCTCCTACGATACACTGCTCCGAGTGACACTCTCAAACAGGTCCCCACAGCTCCCCAGCCGCCCCCCACCGGGAGGCAGGTGTGAGAGGATTGTTCTCCCCAACTGACAGAGGGAGAAGCGAAGGCTGAGAAAGGCGAAGGGCCTCGTCTTCCATCACACAACCTGTCGGGATAGAGTTGGGAACAGGACCCGGGTGTCCTGACTTTCAAATGAACCATCAGTCTGGAGTTTCACATACTGAATGATCAGAATAAAGGGACCTGCAATGAGCTACAGACCAACAACCATTCACACTGATTCTTCAGCAAGTGTTTTAGAAGCAGGAGAACACCAGCGAGAACCAGGAACGGCTCAGAGACAATCAGCAGCGAGAAGGAGAACAATTCACCAAGCAGATGGTTGGTTCTGGCTTATTTCCTGGGCCTTAAAGGAGAACAACAAAGTCCTGAGTCTCCTCCCTGCCACGAGACTCCCTGCTCAGCCAATCAGCGTGGAGACTCTGGCGGTGGGCTGAGGGTTCCCCAGATGGCCCAGGGATGGCTCAGGTTACCGGTGAGGATCACTCTCAGAGCACGCTTCCTGTCCCATCTCTTTGGGAGGCCTCCCACCATGAGGGCTACAGAGCAGCCCCCTCCTCGCCAGTGGACAGAGGGAAGCAGGAAAAGGGAAACCAAAAAAGACAAACCCCAAAGACTCGAAGGGACAAAGGCCTAGCTGGGGGAAAATTGTCCAACCTTAACCTCCTGTTTTCCGTGCCGAGAATTTGGCCAGCACCGGGCAGATCAGGCTGCCTCGGTACCAAACCTCTCTGGGGCTCTTCCCTTCTCCACAGGGACGTCTGTCTTCTCGCTCAATGAGCAGCGGGAAAGGAGAAAACTCCAGAGAGGCTCCACCTCGCGCTCACATACGAGACCCTGAATTCTCTCTCAGTCCTCAAGGAGACACCTCAAGAAGGAGACTCCCTGCAGCAAAGCCCCGGGGGTCTCTGAGATCCCCCTGCCCTGCAGCCTGTCCTCCCTGGCCGTTGTCGTGGACTCTCTGTGAGGTCACCGCCTCCCAACCGCCTTTCACCAATCAGCTGAGTGCTGCAAAAGGCCCTTGTGATGTCACTGCCACCCCCACCCCTGCCCTGCAGGGCTCATGTCCTGCCCCGAGCCGGCTCCTGTGCGTGTCTGAGCTGCTCCCCCTGGGTCACCCCCACACACTCAGTGGTCGTGCAAGGGTTCACGCAGGCCACACGTGGAACCATCAGAGGATGCTCAATGGGCCGCACTTGGTTTTGCAGAGATTTGGAGACTTGAAGGCCAGAAGAGACTCTTAGATCATCTCATCTGGCTCCCTACACATCACAGGCCTCCTGCATGGCGCAGTAGCGAGTTTTGGACCAAAGCAGACTCCAGAAAGGCATCTCATCAAGGGATGGAGGAAGCACCACTTCCCTTGGGAGTCTGGAGGAAATTGATGCTGTGGGGGGCAGGGAATTGACCTCAAGGCCACATTTGTGAGTCTGTATCATAACACACATGCACAACAGCACTGCACGAAATATGTACACATCACCTTAACTCTGATGTTTCCTAACGTTTAAAGGCCTGGTCTCCAGGGTGTTCTTTGTGCTTAGAGATTGATTTTGGGGAGAGATGCAATCATTGAGTTCAGAGTGGGAGCCGTGTTAGTCTGTATCAGCAAAAAAACAAAAACAAAACGAGGAGCAGTTCTGGCACCTTAGAGACTAACACATGTATTTGGGCACATTTGATGGTGTGGCTGATGTGATTAGGTCCGAGGATGGTATCCCTAGACTAGATATGTGGACAGAGTTGGCAATGGGTTTGTTGCAAGGATCGGTTCCTGGGTTAGTGTTTTTGTTGTGTGGTTGCTGGTGAGTATTTGCTTCAGGCTGGGGGGCTGTCTGTCAGCGAGGACCAGCCTGTCTCCCAAGATCTGTGAGAGTGAGGGATCATCCTTCAGAATAGATTGTAGATCCTTGATCCTGCGCTGGAGATCTTTTAGTTGGGGGCTGAAGCTGATGGCTGGTGGCGTTCTGTTCCTTTCTTTGTTGGGCCTGTCCTGGAGTCAGTGACTTCTGGGTATTCTTCCTTTCAGCAGGTGGGGATTGTAGTTTGAAGAATGCTTGATGGAGATCCTGTAGGTGTTTTTCTTTGTCTGAGGGATTGGAGCAAATGCGGTTGTATCTTAGAGCTTGGCTGTAGAGAACGGATCGTGTGATATGGTCTGGATGAAAGCTGGAGGCATGTAGGTAAGTACAGCGGTCCAGGATAGGGTGGTATTTATGTGACCATCGCTTATTAACACTGTAGTGTCCAGGAAGTGGGTATCGTGTGTGGCCTCTCCTTCTGCCCCTCCACCCCCACCAACATGATACAGTTCTGCGGTGACCTGGAATCCTACTTTCCACGTCTCCGACTGAAGGAATTTTTCCAACACACCTCTCAACAACACACTAATCCACAGAGACCTTCCTACCAACACGACAAAAAGAAGGATTCTGCGTGGAATCCTCCTGAAGGTCGAAACACCAGACTGGACTCAAGTGCTTCACCCGACAAGCACGGACTGAAGTGGTGGAAAAGCAGCATCACTTGGCCCATAACCTCAGCCGTGCAGAACACAACAACGTCCACGGCCTCAGGAACAACTCTGACATCAGAATCAAAAAGGCTGACAAAGGAGGTGCTGTCGTCATCATGACTAGGTCGGAATATGAACAAGAGGCTGCTCGGCAGCTCTCCAACTCCACATTCTCCAGCCCATGCCCCTCTGATCCCACTCAGGGTGACCAAGAGAAACTGCACCATCTGCTCAAGAAACTCCCTGAAAAAGCACAAGAACAAATCTGCACAGACCCACCACTGGAACCCCGACCAGGGGTCTTCTATCTGCTACCCAAGATCCATAAACCGGGAAATCCTGGACGCCCCGTCATCTCAGGCATTGGCTGGGGTGCTGGTCGCTCAGGGCCGGAGGAGAGAGTCGACACAGCCAGATACTCCTGCTGTCTGGATGCCCAGGCCTGAGAGGATTTCATCGCAGTCTCTGACGAGGGGTTCAGGCTCCAGTGCTCTGCTCTGTTTTCCCAGCCCTGTGCAGGGGGTTGTTTCCAGTTTCAGAAATGGGGCAATGTTCACACACTCCCAATGGGTCTTTGCATGAATCAGGCCCTAAGCCAGGGGCAGGCAAACTTTGGCCTGATGCCGAATCAGGTTTCAGAAATTGTACGGAGGGACAGTTAGGGGAGGCTGGGCCTCCTCAAAGAGCAAGGCATGGCCCGGCCCCCGCCCCCATCTGACCCCCGCTTCTCGCCCCAGGACGGCCGCCCCGGGCCTCCGGCCCCATCCAACCCCTCTGTTCCCTGAGGGGCTCCAGATCCCCCTGCCCCTAACAGCCCCACACTGCCCCATCCAACCCCCGCCTCCTTCCTGTCTGTCCCCCGGACCTTCTGCCCCATCCAACCAGCCCTTCTCCCTGACCGCCCCAGGACCTCCTGCTGCCATTCAACCCCCTGTTCCCCGCCCTCTCACCACCCCGACCCCATCCACCCACCCAGCTGAGACACCCCACCCCACAGACCCCTCCCCTCCCTACAGCCCCCCACAGCCATGCTGTGTCCCCCTGGGGGCTGCCATGGTGCTGCCCCTCCCAACCCAACCCAACCCAACAGCCGCAGCCATGCCATTGACCCAAGTCCCCGATCCAGGTCCCCTATAGCCTCTCCCTCCCCCACATCCCTCCCAGACCCAGTCCCCATCCCGACAACCCAATCGCCCCCTGTCCACAACCCCCCTCTCCTCCTCCCACAGCACCAATCCATCCCCTACCCTCCCACAGCTCGCACCACACAGACCCCTCCACCTCCCAGCTGGGCCCCCTCCCCGCCCCCCCGCCCCCTCACCCACCCCATCAGACACCCACCCCCACTGGTGCACCAGGGTTTCCCCAAGACCCACCAACAGCTGTGAATGGTGTGGGGGAGAAGGTGTTGGTATTTGGTTGTGTATTGGGATTTTGTGTACGTGTCGAGGCTTGTGGGGGCTTTGTGCTGGGGGAGAAGCTGAGCCCTGATTCGGGGCTGGGGCTTCTCTGACTCGGGGTCCTATGAAGGGAGCCAGCCAGTCAGGCCGTGGCACAGGAGCCAGCAAACAGGGCTGTAAACAGGGGAGTCTGAGGGGGAGTTTGTCTTGTGGTGCTTGTTTGGGGTTTGTTGTTGCTGTGGGGGGTGGGGTTTGGGTGTTTCCCAGGTGAACAGGATTTAGGTGGGAAGGCGATGACAGACACAGAGGCAGCGGTGGGAGTGACTCATGTCGTGGAAGACACAATGGAGATGACTGGCTGTGGAAGCTGCCGTATGTCCATGATCCTGGAGGGGGGACCTGGTAAGAGTTTTGTCTGCATGAAATGCCGTCTGCTTGAGCTGATGGAGGAGAAGATCTGAGGTTTGGAGATGCAGGTGGAAAGTCTGGTTGAGTTTAGAAAGGGGTTTGAGCAGATGATGGAGCAAAGACATGAGGTATCTGAAGGGAAAAGCTCAGACTTGCAGATGGAAGCAGGACTGAGGAATTCTGAGGGGAGACTGCTGGGTGAGGGAAGTGGTCAGTGGAAGCATGTGACTACAAGAACCAGGCAGAGGAAAAGACGGGCTCGTGAAGGAGAAATAGAGCTCAGGAATAGGTTTTGAGAGTTGGAAAATGAAGAAGGGGCTCAACAGGTAGTCACTGAAGGTGGAGGGGCAAGGAGGAAGAGAAGAGTGGCTAGTCCTATAGGAAAAGGGGAAGAGTCAATGGAGACTACACCAAATATGAGCCCCAGGAGGATACAGGATGGGTAGAAGAGGATTACAAGGGAGAATAGGAATGGAAAGAACTTGCAGCCAGAGGGAACAGGGGATAGACTGGAGAACAGCATCGTCACCAGGGAAAGGCAGGGCTATGTGATCGGGGACTCTTTACTGAGAAGACAAGACAGGCCTGTAACCAGAGCTGATCCAGAGAATAGAAGGGTGTGCTGTCTTCCAGGTGCTAAGATACGGGATGTAGATGTGAGGTTGAAAAGGATCCTAAAGGGAACGGGAAAGAATCCCCTAATTGTCCTTCATGTGGGAACAAATGATACATCTAGACTCTCGCTGGAAAGGATTAAGGGAGACTGTGCTAGGCTGGGGAAGACGCTTAAGGAAATCGAGGCTCAGGTGATCTGTAGTGGGATTTTGCCTGTTCCTGGAGAAGGGCAACAAAGGCGTGACAAGATTGTGACTGTCAACAGATGGCTCAGGCAGTGGTGCTAGAAGGAGGGCTTTGGGATGTATGGCCACTGGGAGGCATTCATGGACAGAGGACAGTTCTCTCAGGATGGACTTCATCTGAGTAGGGAAAGAAATAGACTTCTAGGATGGAGGCTGGCACAACTGATTAAGAGAGCTTTAAACTCGGAATCTGGGGGAGATGGTTGGTTAGGGGATGTCCAGGTAATCTCCACGCCGGATTTTAGCCTTGAGAGGGAAGAAAACAAAGTAAGAAAGGATACAGTCATGGGTAGGAGAATGGCTATAAGGAGGAAGGCAGTGTGGATACTAGTCTAATAGGTTCTACTGGCTGTAGAATGACCATGCCTCATTGGGTAAAGAAGGTGAGGGAGGCCAAACAGCAAAAATGAAGATGTTTGTACACTAATGCGAGGAGCCTTGGTAACAAAATGGAGGAACTAGAGGTACTGGTGCAGGAAGTGAAACCAGATATTCTCAGGATAACAGAAACAGGGTGGAATAGTCGTCATGACTGGACTACGGGTATTGAAGGGTATGTGCTGTTTAGGAAAGACTGAAATAAAGGTAAAGGTGGTGGAGTAGCATTGTCTATCAATGAGGAGGTAGAATGTAAAGAAATCAGCGATGGAATGGATAAGACAGAGTCCGTCTGGGCAAAAATGACGCTGGGGAAGAGAACTACTCGAGACTCCCCTGGGATAGTACTTGGAGTCTGCTAGAGAACGCCGGGATCTAATGTGGATATGGATCGAGCCCTCTTTAATGTTTTTAATGAAGTAAATACGAATGGAAACTGCGTGATCATGGGAGACGTTAACTTCCCAGATCTAGATTGGAGGACGAGTGCTAGTAATAATAATCGGGCTCAGATGTTCCTAGATGCGATAGCTGATGGATTCCTTCCACAAGTAGTTGCTGAACCGACAAGAGGGGGTGCCATTCTAGATTTGGTTTGGGTGAGAAGTGAGGACCTCCTAGAAGAAATGGTTGTAGGGGACAATCTTGGTTCGAGCAATCATGAGCTAATTCAGTTCAAACTGAACGGAAGGATCACCAAAAAAATAAATCTGCAACTAGGGTTTTTCATTTCAAAAGGGCTGACTGAAAAATTAAGGAAATGAGTTAGGCAAGTGGATTGGACTGAAGAACTTTAGGGATCTAAAGGCAGAGGAGGCCTGGGATTACTTTAAATCAAAGCTGCAGAAGCTATCAGAAGCCTGCATCCCAAGAAAGGGGGGAAAATTCATAGGCAGGAGTTGTAGACCAAGCTGGATGAGCAAGCATCTCGGAGAGGTGATTAAGAAAAAGGAGAAAGAATACAGGGAGTGGAAAATGGGAGGGATCAGCAAGGAAAGCTACCTTCTTGAGGGCAGAACATGAAGGGATAAAGTGAGAAGGACCTTGCAAAGAGAATTAAAACCAATCGTAAAAGGTTCTATCACCATGTCAATAAGAAGAAAACCAAGAAAGAAGAAGTGGGACCGCTCAGCACTGAGGATGGAGTGGAGGTCAAGGATAATCTGGGCATGGCCCAATATCGAAACAAATACTTTGCCTCAGTCTTTAATAAGGCTAATGAGGATCTTAGGGATAATGGTAGCATGACAAATGGGAAGGAGGAGATGGAGGTAGATATTACCATATCTGAGGTAGAGGCGAAACTCAAACAGCTTAATGGGACTAAATCGGGGGGCCCAGATAATCTTCATCCAAGAATATTAAAGGAACTGGCAATTGCAAGCCCATTAGCAAGAATTTGTAATGAATCTGTCGACTCAGGGGTTGTACCGTTTGATTGGAGAATTGCAAACATAGTTGCTATTTTTAAGGGGGGGGGGAAGTGATCCGGGTAACTACAGGCCTGTTAGTTCGACATCTGTAGTATGCAAGGTCTTGGAAAAAATTTTGAAGGGGAAAGTAGTTAAGGACATTGAGGTCAATGGTAAATGGGACAAAATACAAGATGGTTTTACAAAAGGTAGATCATGCCAAACCAACCTGATCTCCTTCTTAGAGAAAGTAACAGATTTTTTAGACAAAGGAAACGCAGTGGATCTAATTGACCAAGATTTCAGGAAGATGTTTGATATGGTGCCACATGGGGAATTATTAGTTAAACTGGCAAAGATGGGGATCAATATGAAAATTGAAAGATGGATAGGGAAATGGTTAACAGGGAGATTATAGCGGGTCCTGCTGAAAGGTGAACTGTCAGGCAGGAGGGAGGTTACCAGTGGAGTTCCTCAGGGATCAATCTTTGGGACCCATCTTATTTCATCTCCCTCCCTCAGCTCAGTTATGGCCTGAATTGCCCCTTCTCCCGGCAGAGCCAGAGGATTGGAAGCAGCAACATCAGACCCCTGTGTGGCTCGCAGGAATGAACACAAACACGCCCTTGTAGCTGGACAAATGGCGAGTTTTACCCCTGGGATACGACAAGGCTAAAGAGAAAGGTGGTGGCCCCACATCTAAGGAATGAAACACAACACAGTCATCATCGTTCTGCCCGTCCTTGCCCCTTTATACTTCTACTGTCTCGCTCCCGCCACCCTCACCCTCTGTGGGTTCAGGGAGAGCCACACTCAGTGCTTCCGACACACACAGACTCACACACACATCTTGCAAGGAAAACCTCACCACGGAGCCACATGCACCTGTTGCTTCCCTGCCCCCCTGCTCTCCAGAATCCAACCCCAAGGAAAGCTTGTCGGGCCCAGAGCTGGCAGGGCGTCCGGTGCTGGAGTATTGAAGCTACCGTGACGGCACTCAGAGGAAAGAGGCTGAGAGATGCAAGTTAAGAATTGGCCGGTCAGGTTTCCAGTCCCCTCACAGGTCATTCCCTCACTCGAGCACAGGGGCACATCTCAATTCTCAGCTGGCTCAGTCGAGCTGCATCGTTCTTGTTTCCACTCAGTCAGGTTTGAGGCCTGTTTCGCACCCTGTCTTTGAGAAGACAGTCAGAAACTACTCTCTGAAATAGCCAATGCAGGAGACGTGTTATCACTCCTGCCCCAACACAGACAGACAAAGAGAGAAATGTTCTCGCTTTGAGGGTGGGACTCCCTGCCCTGGGCCAAAGACGAGCACCTCTCTTTGACCTTGGTCGCTCCTTCAGCTTTTCTTTCAGCAGGGAGCCCGAGAGCTCAGGTGCTGGAGCGCTGCGTTGGTCAGTGAAGCTCGGTGAGCTCCAATGTCACTCGGCTCTTCTACCAGCAAGTCAAAACACAGGCAGGATTTCCTCTTTTGACAATACTGGGGCTGTCGGAGGGTCTGTCCACGCTGCACACTGAGCCTGTCTCTATGTGGCCTGGGCTTGCTGACTTGTGTTGCCAAGCCGGTGTTTGAGTATTCAGACTGCAGGGGAAACTCAGGCCTCACACTGTGTCTATCTGTCAAGGTTCCTTCCCCACTCTGAACGCTAGGGTACAGATGTGGGGACCTGCATGAAAACCTTCTCAGCTTACTTTTACCAGCTTAGGTTAAAACTTCCCCAAGGTACAAACTATTTTACCTTTTGCCCTTGGACTTTCGCTGCTGCCACCAAAAGTCTAACCGGGTTTTTTATTAGGAAAGAGCCGTTTGGAAATGTCTTTCCCCCAAAAATTCTCACCAAAACATTGCTCCCCCCTTCCTGGGGAAGGTTTGGTAAAAATCCTCACCAATTTGCATAGGTGACCACAGACCCACACCCTTGGATCTTAAGAACAATAAAAAACATTCAGTTTCTTAAAAGAAGAATTTTAATAGAAGAAAAAGTAAAAAGAATCACCTCTGTAAAATCAGGATGGTAGATACCTTACAGGGTACCTTACAGGGTAATTAGATTCAAAACACCGAGAATCCCTCTAGGCAAAACCTTAAGTTACAAAAAGACACACAGACAGGAATATCCATTCCATTCAGCGCAGCTTATTTTCTCATCCATTTAAAGGAATCAGAATCTAACGCATATCTAGCTTGATTACTTACTAAGTTCTAAGACGCCATTCCTGTTCTGTCCCCGGCAAAAGCATCACACAGACAGACCCAGACCCTTTGTTTCTCCCTCCCCCCGCCAACTTTTGAAAGTATCTTATCTCCTCATTGGTCATTTTGGTCAGGTGCCAGCGAGGTTATCCGAGCTTCTTAACCCTTTACAGGTGAGAGGATTTTTTCCTCTGGCCAGGAGGGATTTAAAGGTGGTTAGCCTTCCCTTTCTATTTATGACTCTATCCTACCGCAGGAAGTCGTCCTAAGTTACGCTGCTCCCGCTGCGTGAATAACAGAGCTGGATTTGACGTCGCTTCGGTCGACTTCCTGCTGTGTCTACACTGGGCTGGGTCGACGGGAGATGATCTTCGGTCGACTTACCTTCCTCCTGCCGTTCCCGGCGCAGTCCCAACGGTGACCGGAGAGCGCTCTGCTGTCAATTTAGTGGGTCTTCACTCGACCCCCACGACATCAACCCCCAGTGGATCCACCGCAGCAAACAGAGCCTCCCAACCGTGCTGCCCCATCCACATGGCACGACTTAGACCCGAGTGGGAAATTCAGCTCCTGTGGGGTGTGTCACCCTCATCCACTGAAGGTGCTCCCCGAGTCTCCAGGGATTCCTGCCCTAACTGCTCTCCAGCCAGTTTGTGTCCATACGCTCCCCGCGGGGAGGCTGTGAGTGGCCTGGTTACAAGCGCTGGTTGCTCAGGCCTGGCAGGGAAGGGAAGCTCCGGGCAGCATTGACAGTCTGCAGATCCCTCCGGGGAAGCACAGGCGGTGGGTGGAACAGGTGGGGAGGCGAAGCTGCGGGGTCCTGCGGACGCCCTGAAACCAGCTCACAGACCCCCGGGGGTCACGCTGCCCTACACGCTGTTGCAGTAATGTTTGTACAAGGTGTGACGCTGAAAGAGCAGCTTGTGTCAGAGTGTATTCAGGCCAACGGATGTGTGTGTTAGTAGAGATCAAAGCGAATGTTAAATGTTCAAAGGTATTGGGTGTTTAAACCTCCTGAAAACTCGTGGAATGTTGTTTGCACTGTTTTCACTTCTCTGTGTCCTGTTACGCTGTGATAGCAAAGAGTTGCCTTGTGTAGACCCCTGTCACTAAATAAGCCCTCAAAGGAGAATGAAGGTGTGTGGGATGCAAGTGAAGAAAAGGTTCATTTCCAAAGAAGGGGTGGTAAGAAGCAGGATTCCTGGGCGGGGGGCAGGAGGGTGTGGTTTGCACTGTTGTTGCCCAGGGTGGGAATGGGGAACTGGGCTCTGGCTTAAAGCGGTGTCAGGCTTCGGGGGGCTGGGTTCAGAGCTGGAGGTGAGGGTTGGGGTGAGGGTTGGGCTACAGTTTTGGTTCAGGGGTTTCGAGTTGGGGGGCAGGTTATGGGGTCAGGGTTCCAGTTGGGTTCCGGGTAGGGTGTGGGGTTTAGATTTTGGGGGGAGGGTTTGGCCAGCAGCAGCATAGAAGTGCGGGTGGCAATGGGGTGCAGCCAATAGTGATCAGTCGGGGGTCTTTTAGGTCGTTTTAGTGTCAGTAGCACCCTGGGGAGGGGGGAGGGTCATGTTTACGACAGGGGGCTAAAGTGTTGGGGAAGGGGGCGGCAAGTTGACCCATCCCACTTCGCACTTCCCACACGGACACGCACAATACGTCGAACGCGTGGACGCACACACGTCACACACACACGATGACACAAAACGGCACACAACACGACACACAAAAATAACACACCACACAGACACACACAGAAGACATGGAAAGCGTCACACACAAAACATCACACACACGACGCACAACATGTCATACACACTCAACACAACACGACCTGCAACATGTCACACTCACACACTCAACATGACACACAACACGTCTCACACTCAACACGACACACAACACGACCCACAACACGTCTCACACACACTGAATGACACACAGCACGTTGCACGTACGTCACACACACACAAAGTCGCACACAGTTTGTTGCATGTCTCACGTATCATGTCACGCAGATGTCACACAACGCACATGCACTCGCACAACACGTCACACGCACGCAGACACTACATGTCACACACACAAGACGCACACCACATGACACATGATACAAAATGGCACATGACACAAAATGGCACACATGACATTGAGACACACACACACGACACTGACACGTTGCACGTGGAACACACAGCAAGTCGCACACACACACAAGACGGCAGAGGACAAGACGGCTGAGCTGCTTGGGCCTCTTTCCAAGGCTTGGTTTTTCTCAGCTCAGGGCCCTGATTTATCTGGTGCTCTGGGTAGTTCCCCTGATCACACTTCCTCAGGCTCTTCCTTGAGAGGAGATTTATCATGGGAATTACGCGGAGAGGAATGATCCTGGGGAACTCAGTGCCGAGCCTCCCAAATCTGCACCTTTGTCTTTCTTTAATGAACAGATGGAAGATCAAAGCATTGTATTCAATCCTTGAAGTGTCCATCCCATTTCTGTGCACAGTGGACTTGAAAAGTTGTCCTTCTTCGTCTGTACACCACACGTGTCCATTTTAAATCCAAAGATGCATAATGAGCCAGGGGCTACTTCCCTATGACACAGAGGGTCACAAACATGGTAGTGAAGAGGACAGATTACTAAGTAATCCCAGTGGGTTTCAGCCCCCTAGGATCACCTGGAAAGATTTTTCCTTCCTTTCAAAAGGGCAGAACCCAAACCCCATTCAGAAGATGCAGGGAATCTTACAGTAAATTCTTCCCACATGGTCCCCTTTGTAAAGCCAGTCTGTCAGAGCTTGCCTTAGCACAAGAAAATAACGCCAGGCAGTGGTAAGCACACAAACAAGACTTTATTTAGGAGAGGGAAAAGGACTAGGCTAGGCTAGAGAAGGGGTGGATTAACAAAACTTGAACTCTGGAAGTGCTCCAGTCTCCCAAACAATTACACCCAGGAGGTCAGGTTGATGTTCTCTCTCCCTTCTCTTGCAGGGACAGCGATGGACGGCTGCTGCTCTCTTGACATTGGACGTCAGGGAGGGACTCCATGATGGACACAGGAACGGGTGAGTAGACCTAACTAAAAACCCTCCCTATCCCTCTTTGCGTCGTCTCTGCCTGGATGTTAGACCCTATCTACGCGGATTCAATCCGTGCGTGGGAGTGTGCTCCCCAACCCAAACTAATAGAGGAAATGGCTAAAGGTCACCAGCTTCTTTTCCCAAGTCCAAGATGGCCACCTGACAGATAACCCAAAAGGTACATGCCTTTCTTCCCTTCTTTTAGGAAAATTTGGCAGGGGCAAGCAGCATTTTACACACCCAGAGACTGGATTTGACCAATCAGGGTTCGTTGCGGGGCATGGTGACCCACGCAGAAGGGGGTTGTATATCCCCTCTGAGAACTCCTCCCTTTGTCCTCTACCAATTGAAGTGGGCGTCAGCCCCGTAGGACCACCCCGAGAGGGGATTTGACCAAATAAGGGAAGTGCTGCAGTGGAGTGACCTGCCCGCAACAGGATCCCGTGGTCCCTCTAAAATGTCCCCACACCACCCTCTAGCAGTTGGCGAGGGTTTCACTCCCACCTTAGGCCATCTCAGAAGGGAAATGTGTACCAATCCAGAACAGGTATAGCCCGAAGGTCTAGGCCACGGTTTCTTCAAAAGACATCCTTGGAACGAGACGGGCTCTTCCCCGCAGTGTTGTGTTGCGACTTCCCGGACGATGCTGCCAGCCTCACAAACATGGAGCTCCAGAGATCGGCGCCTTGTGGCCTAGACCTTCGGGCACTGCCTAGTCTGATTGTTACGTTTCCCTTCTGGGATGGCCTAAAGCGTGTGTGCGAAACCCTGACTGATTAGCAGAGGACGGTGCGGGGATTTCATGGAGGGGTGATGGACCCCTCTTGCGGGCAGGTCACCCCACCATGGCACTTACCCTGTTTGGTGAAATCCCCTCTCTGGTGGGTCCTAAGGGGCTGAGGCCCACCCCAAGTGGGAGGAGCTCTTGGAGGGTCACGTGACCCACTTCCGAATGGGTCACTCTGCCCCAGAACATTCCCCAATTGCTCAAATCCATTCCTGAGGCAGGTGCATGGAGATAAAACACCCCCAGATTGGTAAAGGAGTGGGAGGATCTCTTAGAGGGGTCACATGCAACTCCTTGTTTCGACTCCCGTTTGCATCTTGACCCCAAAAGTCTTCTGTCATGGGGTCGGTCTCATGGTGACAGATGAGCGATGTCTGAGGAGTGAAGGGGCAAGGTCCCATGGCTGACATCAAATAACTTCCCTAAGCCTCAGGGTAGTTTGGCCAAATGCTCATTGTCAAAATGGCTGCCCTCCCACGCAGTGTGTGTGTCCCAACACCCAGAGCCCGTGCGGCCGCCCTCTCCGTCGGGGCTGTGTGGCCCAGCGACCAGAGTCCGTGCGGCCGCCCTCTCCGTCGGGGCTGTGTGGCCCAGCGACCAGAGTCCGTGCGGCCGCCCTCTCCGTCGGGGCTGTGTGGCCAAGCGACCAAAGTCTGTGCGGCCGCCCGCTCCGTCGGGGCTGTGTGGCCCAGCGACCAGAGTCCGTGCGGCCGCCCGCTCCGTCGGGGCTGTGTGGCCCAGCGACCAGAGTCCGTGCGGCCGCCCTCTCTGTCGGGGCTGTATGGCCCAGCGACCAGAGTCCGTGCGGCCGCCCGCTCCGTTGGGGCTGTGTGGCCCAGTGACCAGGGTCCGTGCAGCTGCCCTCTCCGTCGGGGCTGTGTGGCTCAACGCTTAGAGTCCATATGTCTATCCTGTCTCTTATGCCCGTGTGGCCCGATAGCAACGGACAATATGGTTACTCTCTCCCTCAATGCTGTGTGGCCCAACGGCCGGAGTCAGTGTAGCTGCCCTTCACTGCAGGGCTGTTTGGCTGAGAGTTCAGAGGCAAGATGGTTGCCCCTCCTCTTGGGGCTGTGCAGTCTAGTGGGTCAATGGGGACGTGGGCAGCCACCAAAGGATGGATGGCAGCCAGGGCAGGGGGACCCAGGCCCTCGTTACTCCACCGGCTCCTCGCCCAGGGCCTTGTCCGTGGCCAATGTGTTTGCCATTGAGTCAGTGGGGATCCAGCACTGCGGATGACAATGGCTAGTTCACCCAGGTTACTTCCTTGGAGATGTCTCTAGGCCATGGGCTGGGGGTCTCTGGGTTCCCGGCGTGGGAAACTCCCAGAGTCTCCGAACTCCCTTGCATGTCTGCAGGCCCCCAGGGACGTGGCTGGGTCTCGGCACCTCAGAGCTCTGCAGTCAGGGGCTTGAGCTGTTTCTGGACTGGAGCCTACAGTGTGCATCCTCCATTTTCAGCGGTCTGAGCTGCTCGCTTACACACTGGTAGTCCAGTTGGAGCATGTCCGGCAGGGCTGGGGTGGGGCTTGGCTTTCTCCACCTAGACTATGGGGTTCTGTGTGGCTGGTTCAGCCCGGCACATGCTGCTCGGCCTCTTCTGTCTCCTCCTTCCCATGCAAAGCTGCTTTGCCATCTCACAAGAGATGGGATCAGTGGTGGGCTCAATTGGCTCCTGTTGGCCTCTCGATGTCTGGAAGAGAGAGAAAGGGCAGGAACCCAAATGAGAAGAACAAAACCTTCAAGCAGGGTAGTTTTCCACAGCACAACCCCACCCCACTTTGCTGATGCTCATTGGCAACTTCCCTGAGAGCTGGCATTTCTTAAAGAGAGCACCCAACCCCCCGCAACCTCTGCTACCCTGTGGGCTGGCAATGGTAAAAGGGAGTCTGGGAGAATTTCTCCGCTCTCCACCTGGCTCTGATGAGTGAGGGAACCACATGCGAGAAGCTGTGTGAATGTAGGGCTCTGTGCAGTGGGATGAGATGTCCTCCATGGTGCCCAAAGGTGGGGTTGTCCTGCCTTTGCAGTGACTTCCTTCTAGTGAGAGAGATTTCAGAGATCAGCTCCGGGATTCTGCCCTGTACCAGTGTGTGGGAATGGGGCAGAAGTGGGGCAATGGTGCACTCAGGAAAGGAGTAGGGCTAAGGGGGGCCCAGGCTGCAGCCACTAAACCCCTGCGTGCTGCGTTGCGGCCGGGCCGGCTCTGCCTGGCTGGGGTGGGGGCGAGGAGGCTCCGCACGTTGCCATTCCTCATCCCCGCCAGCCACGTCACCACGACGAGCACCACACCGGGAACCTCTGTCCCGGGGGCTGATCTTCCCTGTAGGCTCTGCCTCCCTGCAGCTCCCATTGGCCGGGGATCGTTAATCCGGCCCTTGCCCTATTCCCGAGCCTGTTCCAATCCTGCTCTTGACTCCTGACTCCGGCTCCAACCCTTGGCTCCCCTCGGCTCGGCCTCCACCACTCTGAGCACAAGGCCCCAGAGCCACTGCTCCAACCACTGGGTCCAACCAGCCGTGCTTTGGCCTCTGACACCAGCGCTATGGAGGAGTCGTTCACCTCACTGCTTTCCATGTGTATGGCCCTGCCTTGGTCAGCGCTGGTTTTCATCTGCCATGGTGCTGCCCAGTGACATGGCTTTCTTTGATCCCTTTCAACTTCTTCCAAGTCTTCTCTAGGCCCGACTAATCGACATAATTTTGGGTCATCTGCTGATATCCACCTCGTTGTTCAGCCCCGGTTCCAAACATAAGGACATAAGAAAGGCCACAGCAAAGGTCCATCTAGCCCAGTATCCTGTCTTCCGACAGTGGCCAATGCCAGGTGCCCCAGAGGGAATGAAGGGACAGGCAATCATCTAGTCATCAGTCCCCTGTCCCGCATTCCCAGCTTCTGGCAAACAGAGGCCAGGGACACCAAAAAGTTGAGAAGCGCCTGTTGTATTTACCATAGCAGGACAAAGAGCTCGTCTGTGTCGGTCCCGGTTCCCTAGTCAAATGCAGAACCCGACACGAGATTTCCAAGCTTCTGCAACCATTTATAATATCTGTTGAGGATGTACCATGTGGTCCTGTCTGATTTCAAAGGCACTTCGTGAAAAGCTGAAACCAAGAGGAAATGGGTTGAAAACCCCGTGATGCTGATGTGACTGGTACCTAGGAAACCTCCACTTCCGATGGCCATTGCCCCCTGCTGTTAGCTCCCCAAGAGTCTAAGGGCACAAGAACAACAACTCCGCTCCTCCCAAAATAGCCCTGGACAGAGAGGAGACCCCATTCTTGCAAAGCTTCCCCCTCTGCTGGCAGACACTCCTCCACACACCCGCACACACAGACGGTTGGGGGCACTTGTTCTTTGGATGGAACAGGAAAGTGACAGCGGCAGCCACATTAAACCATACAACATTTAGGCCGAGATCCACAAAGGGATTTCGGCTCCTAACGTCTCCTGAAATGCTTTGTGGCCCTGTGCCTTCATTCCTGAAGAGCTCACAGGGAAAAGTGTTACCCATGTGCCCTCAAGGGATTTCCTAGGAGCTGATAACCAATCTCAGAGTGAAGGTCCCTGGCCTGCAATCACTCCATTCCAGGGAGGGCAGGTGATGAATCTTTCCCTACAGAGGGGAATCGTCATCATCATCATCCTTAATACCAACAGCCATTTTCAGTTGGGTCAGGCCTTCCTTTAGAGACTTTCTGACCTTGATGAAGACAGTCTCCCCACACAGCTCTAAGGCTATGTCTACACTAGGAGCTTGGGATGGAATTCCCCTGCTCCCATACACAGATTGTGGGACCACGATGAAAATTGGCGTGACCATCCTTCTTCCTTCAATGCTGTCCTTAGACTGAGAGGGACACATTCAAAGCTGTGTTCAGGCCCTGTGCTGCACCCCTGTGCTTCCCACAGAGGCCCAAACACACAGAGGTATTTCCTTACCTTCATACAGGCGGGAGATGCCATCTTCATTCACTGTTTCAGACAACAAATCACAGTAATGGTGGATAGTATTTCCTAGACAAACAATGAATACAATGGCTCTCATGGCTTTTCAGATCCTTTCCTGAAAACTGCTAATGATGCAGCCATTCTCCCAAGACACCTTTGGGAAATTCCAGACATTCCTTACATCTGTACACAAAGCATATTCGAGAAATCATCAGATGCCCAGAAGTTACTGAGAGGCTGATTTCCAAAGGAGATTGAATTCACATCCTGCTGGTTTCCCCTAGGCACAGCCAAAGAATTGTTGTGGGCGGGGGAAGTTGGTGCAGTCGATTCAGCTAAGTTGCTCCCTTCATCTTGGAATACATGTTAATTCACACACACATGCACACACACACACACACCCCGTTTTAGGATTCTGGTGCTGTTGGAGGGAACAGAGCAGCCGTCCAGAAAAGGGCTCTGAAGGAAGCATTGAGAAAAGATCAAGTGAATTTGCTCTGCTTACCAATGAATCGGGCTGCTGAATGTCTTATTGTTGTCTGTGAGCTTTCCAGGTACTGTAAGGCCTGGAACAGGAATTTGGGGATGTGGCTCTCGTTGTTCTGCATCTAGGAAGAAAGAAGGAAGAAATGCACAATATACAAATGACATTTTCTTCCCACAGCGAATAGTCCAGGAAAGCCAATGCATATAGCCAGGCCCTGACAACCGCCAATATGAACCCATACACCAGAGCAGCACCCCTCTGAAGTTCCTATTGTGTTCTCCAGAACCTCAGCTTTCATTTGAAAAGACAAAAGTTTGAAGGTCGGAGAATTGTGGAGAAAAATGTCAACAATGTGAACGGATTGTAACTCCTGCTGAAATGAGCCAGCAGAGAGCCTGGAACGGAGTCCTGCAGCCCGACCGAAGCGGATGGGTACTCAGGGTGTGGAGTTAGAAAGGTCTTCCTCAAGTCCCCATTCAGCACTCTCAAGGCACAAGGAATTCACCTACCAAGCAGATCCAGACACACTTCAAGAGCTGTGAGGAGCCATCCCAGGCCAAGCTGTGGGAGAGGGTCTTCAAATGAGCCCACCTGAGGAACACTGCGCAGCGGAAGAGCGTTAGTTTACATGACTGCAAGAGAAGAGGAGACCAAGAGGGTTCTCCCTGAGAGAGGGATAGTTTGGGGGACATGGAACCTTCCCCGTCCCTTGTTCTCCTGCTTTTCCTGCCAGTGGAGATTCCTGTCATTTGTTCTCCACAGGAGTGTGCTGAGGAGAGGAAAGGGAGAGTTGGCTGGAGAGAGCCAGAGCCGTCCTGTCCTTTGGATGGTTTGGGGTGGTTGCCCAGGGCCCCGTGCTTTGGGGGGCCCTGCACTTCAGGGGGATGCAGGCCCTGGGCCGTGCCGGGGCCAGCAGCAGTACTCCCGGATCCGCTACGCTATGCCCCACCTCTTTCCCAGAAGAAGGCTTTTCTTCCCAATTGTGCTATGTGCTGTGAGGATGGATGAGGCGCTTGGCTCCAGCATGGAGTGAAGCAGGGAGGAGAAGACTCTGCTTGGGCAAGGGGCTCTGGCGATGACTGGAGTGGGGGCCCCAGGAGATACTGGCTCTTTGCTCTTCAGGCAATAATGACTGTGGCACTTACCAGTTTCACACTCTCGTCCTGGTCTTCAAGATGCAGCAGCAGGGGGAGCAAGCAGTGGATGATTTCCTGCTGCACGAAGGGTTTGTCGGGGTCCTGCACCCTGCTCACCACGTTGCCAAGCAGTACAATGGCAGCTGAGCGCACACTGCCCTTCTCCTGGCAATGACACACAGGGGGTGGGGACCCCCGGTTAAAGCCAGGCAGCATCAGAGCAGAACGCCACTGAGTGGTGATGCCCACGCTGCTCCGGTTCCCCTGTGTTGAACTACCTGGGCTGGCGGGAGCAGGGAGGCCACCAGGCCAGCGCCATGGACATCTTGTGCAGGGCCTGAGACCCTGTGCGGGACAGTGCAGCCCAGGGTGTCCCAGAGGCAGTTTCTGTCTGGAGAGCACAGAATCCTAGAACCCGAGAAGATGAGGGGAGAGGGCAGGCAGGCTGCTGGAGACTGGTGTGGGGAAGGGGAGAAGCAGCTGCTGGAGCCTGGCAGGGACTGGCTGCTCCAAAAGACAGCATTTCTTTGGCTCTTGGGTGCCCCTGAGAGCCGGGCCATTCCCGACCCACCTCTTTCCTGCTGAGAATCTCCACCTCTTTGGGGGCCTGTGTTCTCCAGGCAGCTGGTCATCTGCCCAGTGCCAGGCCCCCTCTCCCCCAGGCCAGGCTGCAGCAGGGGCTGGGAGCATGGCACTGAGGCTGAGCTTTGGAGAGAAGAGCTCTGACAGGGAGGTGGCTCAGCAGGAGATGCCCCACCCATGGCGGGGGCACTCCTTGGAGGCTCCATGGCAGGCCTGAGGGGCGGGAGGAAGGGGATGGGGAGAGAGAGACAAGGGCATCACAGACAGCTGGAGCGGGGGAATGGGCTTCTTCTGCGGGTTCCAAGCCTTACGTCATCAATGAAGGGGCGAAGGCTGACAGCAATGTCCTGGGAGATGGAGCCAAGCCCCTCCTTGTTGAGGAGGTGGATGATGTCTGCAGCTTTATGCATGGCCTCCATGACACGCCTTCCATCCCTGTCACAAAACATGGCCAGGATTGCTGGCATCTGGGCCCGTAAGAATTGCACCTGCCGGAATGAAGAAGGCAGCTCATTACTATCCCAGGTGACAACCTGGAGCACATGATGGACCACTGCCACCGATGATAAACCACGGAGGGCACAGCCCCCCAACGGGGCAGAAAGTCATTCTCCTGTCACTCTGTGCCAGTTGCTCACTGTCACCTTTGTCTTTGCTCACCCCGCCTCCCCCATTGCATCCTATCTGCAATCAGGGCTCAGCTCACGGGAGCAGGGAGCATGGCATGCCTTGATTTGTTCTGAAAGCACCTCCACCATTTGAGGGCTGTGTTTTAAACAACAAGGCTTGTGTGTGGGTCTCCCTCTCATTTCTGAGCTATTTGATGGAGATTGGCTTCCTGGGTCCCCTGGGCAATCCCCGGCTCTCACCTTTTCTGGCTGGAACACAATACTGCCAAGGCCTCGCAGACTGAGCCTCCGTATGATGGAATTTGCATCTTTGGTCCAGTCCATGAGCTGTGCCTGGAGGGCTGATCTTGTCAGGATGGTGTCAATGGAAGGACTCTGGAGAAACTGGCAAGAGCCAAATGAAGATCAGGTTGAGGAGCAGAGGTCTTATTGTGGGGTCTGTTCCCTGGACAGTCGTCTTTACCAAAGGGCCACTTCCTCCTATGCAAAGTCTCTGGTGAGTAGGGAGCCAATTGCTGCTGTTTCAGTTGGTTCCTTCCCCAAATTTAGACTAATGCACAAGTCACAAATAAGCCCCCAGGGAAAGGGGAATCTCCAGACCTCATTGACTGCCATGGAGAGAGCCGTGGGGCAGAAGAAAAGCAGAACCCCAGGAAAAGGTGAGGAGAGAAGCATGGCCTTGGGGCACTGGAGAAACATGGCTTCTTGTCCCATAACCCCATCTAGGCACATCCAGCCAGGAGCAATCTCACCGTGTCTCTCCCTCCCTCTCTTTGCCATGCCCTGCATCCATCCATGTGCGGAGAGGAGCTAGCTGGCGGTAGGGCTGCTAAGCTGCTGACAATGTAGCCTAGAGCTTCCTGTCCTGAGCTGCTCTCCAGAAAGCCCACTTCTGCCTGTCAACTCATGAATCTCACCTCAGTGCAGAAAGCCAGGGCGATAGTTCTCTGCTCCTCCTCCTTCCCACTCTGGACGATGGTGATTGCCTCTCTGAAAACTGCAGGGAGCTGAGGGTTCTCAAACTCGATCATGGCTCTGGAACATGGAACAGAAAGTCCCTTTTGATTCTCAAGGGGGAGAGAGCGTTCAGCTCCAGTTGCTGGGCTGAGCTGGCAGCCTGGAACTGAGGACTATTTCACACGGAAATCCCATTCCCAAGAGAGACCCAAAGAAGAGGAAACGTTGAGCTCCTACCTTGCAATCAGGCCAACCCCCTGCGAGTAGTGATATCGGGAGGCTATCATGTCCCAACCCCGATGAAACTGGATGCTGGCAAATTCCTTCCAGTAGCCGGGCATGGAGAAAAGCGTCTTCACAGCCTCCACTGAGGTGCTAAAGACAAAAACAAACAAACAAACAGAGTGTCAAGCAATGAGATCCGCCCCAAGCATGGCAAATCTGCACAAGTCCTGAGACACCCAGCATGCTCAGCAGTAGCTAGCCTCCCCAAGGATCGATCCAGTGTGATACCCTGTCTACACTGCAGTTTCACTGACTTTGGAACCAGTTAGGGACACTGTAGCTTCTTCAAATGGTTGGTGTCATCACTCCCAATGGTTGAATACTTGATTCTTTACTGTGACAGGTAACAGGACTCAAGCGGGCATGTGGGTCCAGATCCTTTGTTGGTGGAATCGAGCAAAGCTCCATCAGTTTACGCCACCTGAGGTGTCTTCTGGCGCTCTCTCTTTCCCGTGCAGATGGAAGCCCCTAACTGTGCCCACAGAACCAGATGAACTGGTCCCTCTTCCTCCTGTCTGCCTGTGAGGCTGACGTCCTGCGGGGCCTGTCCCCATGTGGTGCCGGTGTGGCTCTGTCCGCGTTCGGGGAGAGAGGCCCACGGATTTGCTCAGCAGGCACTGATGAAAGCACTGACCCTTTGGCGGGTGGCAGACGTGGATGGATGCACAAACATGGCTGCTGCCTGAGTGTGTAGGGAAAGCAGCTGGGCTGTGGACGGCGTCAGATGAGCGAGTGTGACTCACAAGAATGCACGGCTCTCAACCCTTTTCCCTCAAGAGAGACCTGCTCCCAACTGAGCCTGGGCTAACGACAGCACCCGAACAACTGATGGCCGTGAACAGCCCCCATGTGTTTAGCCCAACAAATCTGTTCTTCCTTTTCCTTTCAGTCATTACCTTAGGAGACTGAGGCAGCTGCATCCCTCCTCGGGGCTGGATGTCTGCCTGGCCATGTAGGTCCCTGGCAAGTGCTGATCCATCACGTACTGCACTTGCCTGACGCAGAGAATGAGCAGCTGGGGATACATTTGCAGGATGGCTTCTCGGTATCCCCGTAGGAAAAGGAGCTCATAAATGGTCTTCATTGCCTGGAGGGGGGAAAGAATTTCACTCAGCTCTCCCAATCTGCCACCTGCCCCCATTGCCATTCGCTATTGGCCCTTTGTCATGTCTCCTTTCCTCTCCAGCGTATTACAAAAGAGTATTGGCTTCTGAGAGGGGTGGGGACATTTGGAGGCTCCTGAACCTTCCCCCATTCCTGGAACGGAAGCAGGATGGAAAGATGAGAAGAGTCTGGATGACGTTATTCCCCATTAAGAAAAGGAGTACTTGTGGCACCTTAGAGACTAACCAATTTATTTGAGCATGAGCTTTCGTGAGCTACAGCTCACTTCATCAGATGTATACCGTGGAAACTGCAGCAGACTTTATATACACACAGAGAATATGAAACAATACCTCCTCCCACCCCACTGTCCTGCTGGTAATAGCTTATCTAAAGTGATCAACAGGTGGGCCATTTCCAGCACAAATCCAGGTTTTCTCACCCTCCACCCCCCCACACAAATTCACTCTCCTGCTGGTGCTAGCCCATCCAAAGTGACAACTCTTTACATAATCAAGTCGGGCTATTTCCTGCATAGATCCAGGTTTTCTCACATCCCCCCCACCCCCATACACACACAAACTCACTCTCCTGCTGGTAATAGCTCATCTAAACTGACCACTCTCCAAGTTTAAATCCAAGTTAAACCAGAACATCTGGGGCGGGGGGGGGTAGGAAAAAACAAGAGGAAACAGGCTACCTTGCATAATGACTTAGCCACTCCCAGTCTCACTTTAGATAAGCTATTACCAGCAGGACAGTGGGGTGGGAGGAGGTATTGTTTCATATTCTCTGTGTGTATTTAAAGTCTGCTGCAGTTTCCACGGTATACATCTGATGAAGTGAGCTGTAGCTCACGAAAGCTCATGCTCAAATAAATTGGTTAGTCTCTAAGGTGCCACAAGTACTCCTTTTCTTTTTGCGAATACAGACTAACACGGCTGTTCCTCTGAAACCTGTTATTCCCCATTATTTCTCTTTCTGGTGCAGAGCCTGTGCTTTGGCTTTCCAGCCATGACTGGAAGGGCTGAAACCATCCTGAGGAGATCCGTTCTCCTAGGCCCAGTGTTTCTGGCCCAGTCAAAAGTACTGGACTTCTCAGGATGCCATGTTGGGAAGATTTCTAGCCACAGTTTACAGAGCCAGAAACCTGGAGACTTCCAAGAGACACCTGAACTGCACCTGTTCACTAAAGGGCCATCTGGAGCAGAAGACAACTGAGCCAGGGTACCAGCAGATAAACCACTTCAGATGTGTAACTTTGACCTGGGGGAAACTTTACTACCCCTCTTTGGTTTGATTGGAAGTGGCGAGGACACACTAAGGCCTGGTCTACACTCCAGAGTGAGGTCAACGCAAGGCCGCTCACTCTGCATCCCCCTAAGGATGGAATTTCCTTCCCATCGTCAGAACTGCCCCTCGGTGCCAAATTCGTCACTCCACCTCCACACGTGGCAGAGAGTCCAGGTCGATGCAGTCAGGTCGATGCAGCGTCAGACCAGACACCGCGTCGCTTTCCTCAACTGGCTTTCAGGAGCCTTCCCACAATGCCCCACCCTGACCCGACAATCAAGACAAGCCCTTCTGGGGAGGACGGGCACTGCCGACACGAGCAGCAAAGTGCGGACACACACCAGGGATGCAATCGCTGTGGCGGCTGTCTGCCCATTTAAGTTAGGTCGGCTTCAATGTGTGGTGGAGCCATGGCCTGAAGGTAAGAAGAGGTGAAACTCGCACACACACACAGATGCACCATCTTCCCTGTGGTGGCGGGTTCGCAAGGTGACATCTCAAATCTCACTTACAGCCAGAGACACATGGCTGCTCTTCTCCTCCTGGCGTCTCTGCTGGAGCTTGTCCAGCAGCTGCTGCAGCACCTCCCTGGTGAGCTGTGGTTCTTCACCCAAGGCCTTCCACAACTCAATGGCACATCTGCAAATTCAGAAACACACGTCAGAGCTTTCCTGCTTGGCCATCTCTTGCCTTCCCCAGGGAGAGGCTTGGAATACCAGAGGAGACAGCCACTGGTGCAGGGAGGCTAAGGCAGGGCAAGTCCCTTCAGAGAAAGTTGTATTTATTCCTTTCCCCTAATGGGTTCTTGTTTCTAAAGCTAACCCACTCTTTCCAAGACAGTGACCATGTACTGACCACAGAATGACCACCAAACTGTGACCCGCAGACTGCAAAATTCTGCTCTGTTACACTTGGGTCAGTCCCGAGAAACTTGCCTGACATCATTGGAGTTCCTCTGGCTGTTTGGGGCTATAACGGAGACCCAGCGTTTGGCCAAGTGTCTCTTAGCAGCTCAATTCTACTGCAGTGTGGTGGACAGGGTCAGAGAGTGAGTCAGCACATGCCTTGATCTGAGAAGATTCAAGAGCTTGGAAGAGGAGATTGTAAAGTCCCATGTGACAGAGATGGAAGGAAAGTAGGACTGAAATCCCCCTCCTCCATTCTTGCGGATCTAAGTCCTGCTTGTCCCCGCAGGCATCTGCAGAGGAAGACTGCAGATGGATCCAAAAGACTTCCAGTCATTTGACTTCCAAGTTTGGTGAGGAAGGTCGGACGTGGTGGTGAAGCCCTAGGACATTGAGACCTAGGTTGGACAACTCAAGGGCAAATGGCCTGGAAGCAAGGTCTTCCGGAAGCTTGACTGAACTTCTGTGCCAATGCTGCCGAGTTTCTGTAACTTCTGAGCACAGCCCCTGGAAAGCACTGTGGCTGTTCCAAGAAATTCAGACCTGATTCTGAAATTCAGAAAGGTTTACAAATCAAACACTCAAAGAAATCTGAAAACCAACACTGTATTCCTCTGATAACTGAATTGGGTAAGAAGTTCCATTTCTTTCCTGCCGCTCTTCAATTTGCTCTGCAGTGTGACACAAATTTCTCTCAGGTCTGTGCAGAACTGCATTGCAGAAGATGCCAAGGAAAGCTGGACTTTTGACCTCTGGCTAGGGTTCAGTTGGGTTTCATGGCCCCGAGGCACATGGGGGTTGTGTTACAAACCCCTCAGCTGGCTGACCCTTCCAAGTGATCAGCAATAACCAGCAGGACTGAAAGTTAACAATCTATTGAGGTGGAAAGAGGCACTCCCCCTTCTCAGAGCTATTAATGCTGGCTGTCTGCTTGCTGCACTGCATTTAGGATCTGGTCATTAGGGGATGGTTTTTTTGTTGATTTTCTTTTCTTTTCTTTTGGATCAATAAGGGCTGGAAATGTCTGTCTTAAAAGATTGACCTCTGCCCCACCGCTCCATAAGGATGAGTGCATTTTGTCACCAATTCCTCAGCCATGGAATAACTGGGGGGTCTGACGACAGGTAAGAATCCTGCACTGGTCTCCAGGGGATAGACAGATGGGCCTCATGGGCCTTTTCCATCTCTGCCTTCTCTCCTGCAGTAAGGAGCAGCCAGACCTCATGAGCCAGGGATGTTGAGTGAGCCCCCAAATCATTGATTGGCCCTGTACTGGATCTGAGAGGAAGTGCGGTGACCCATAGAAATCAGGACAATGTTGGAATTCTCCAGAAAAGTGGCATGTCTCCATCCCGGGGAGTGTAGGAGGAGGGGTTGGCTCCTCAGTGGCTGGGCCTGGCCATCTCCTCTTAGGAAGCGTGGACAGCTCTCTGCACAGCAGGAAACTCCCTCCAACTGTGTGAGCCCCACGGACCCCTCCCGGCCTGTGGCCTCTCAGTAGGAGCAGGAAGAGAACTACTGGACTGAGGAGATAACAAAGCAGCTCCCTACCTGTGCGATGAGAGCGTGTGAGCCACACAGGTTAGAACCACGTCCTGGGGGTGGGAGCGAGCCAGCAAGGCCATGGCCCTGAGCACTGCTCTTCTGGCTCTGGGATCACAGCTGTTGTCGAGCCAGATTAAGATCCCTCCCACGACGTCTCCAACCTGGAAGAATGCCAGAAAGTTGAGGGATGGATTTATCAATGAGTGGCCTCCTCCCAGGGAAACCCTCCTGGCAGCCCTGCAAGCCTCCTCTGACCTCGGTTGCCCATCTTGGCTGCTCCCTAAGAGGCTTTGACAAGTCCAGGAACCCCAGTCTTCCTGAGGTCTGGGTTAGCACCTTCAAGCTCAAAAACACGCACAAAACCTTAGAGTGCGCACAGTCCTAACTCTCCTGATGTCCCAGGGCCTTCCCTGCCGTAGCAAACGGCTCTCAGCCCCGCTCTCAAGGGCTTCCCTCCAGGAGCCTTTCCTCCATCTCTGCAACTTCCTTTTAGCTCTTTCTTGCACAATCCGTTCCTCCAGACCAGTGGTTCTCAACCTAGGTTCCATTGTGGGACACATCCAATCCGACCTGTTTGTCCCTGAGGATGTCCCAAAGGGGCGCAGCTCTGTGCTGACCGGGCCACAGGTTGAGAAGCACTGCTTCAGACCCAGCTGGTTCTACCGATGTATCCCAGAGCCCATGGCAGAGATGGGAGGCAGGGCTAGTTGGGTGGGGCTAGCCAGCTCCCGGCCCCAGTCTCCTAAGTCCCCAGTCTCTAACCTCGGATTCATGCTATGGCACTTAGAAGAGCAGTGCAGACAAGGTGACTTGGGCTGGAGCCCAGGCTCTGAAGCCACCCTCCTCCCCAGGCTTCAGAGATCAAGTTCCAGCCCCAGCCCAGAAGAGTCTGCATTGCTGTTTTGGCCCCTCAGTGCCAGCCCTGGGAGCCCAAGTCCATAGGGCCAGGCTTTCAGGCTCCTGCTGCAGAGTTTGCAACACAGGGAGACAGACCCTAAAGGGACAAGCCACCCCCTAGGACTCTTCCGTGAGGAATTGGTCATTGCTCTTTCCTCTCTCGAACAAGGAGCAGAAGCTACAAGGTGGGTGGCTGGATTCTGTTGACCTGTTCTGCTAGCAGGAGTTAGAGCCCTGCACAAATCAATCTGCTGATTGAGGGGCCATTTGTTAACTTCCCGCTGGGACCTGTTGGAAAGAAGGAACTCGGGCAGAGACAGGGATGACCTGCAGGAAACCCTAGGAACAGGCAGGTTGGGGAGGAAGTTCAGGCTGAGGATTCTGTTCATGGATTAGTCTCAGCGTTTCCAGGAAAGCCAAAGCCCAGGAAGGGAATAAGTCTGCACTTCCGCGCCACGTGCAGGCGGTCTTTGGAGAAGGGCTTGAATGTCGCCTATCCCCGTGGCCAAGCGATGAATGACAAGGGGCTGAGCCAACCTTCCAATCCCATGCCAGTGTCCCAGGAATGGTTTCCGAGGAGAGGAACTTCTCCCATCCCCCTCTCTGCGCAGCATCCCCCTGCCCCATTGCGGGCGTCTCTTACTCTCTCCATCTTGTCTCCGTGGAGAGATACGATGGCCCTCAGCTCTTCCTCTGCGGCTCTAAATCTCTGCAGGGTGGGTGTTGTCAGACCCTTCACGGCTGCCATCAGCAGGGCATGGAGCGGGGCTGAGGAAGGGTGCTCCCTGGGGGTCTGCAAAGAACAGGGACAAAGCCTGTTGGGATTGAGTATTTCCCTCGGGCAGCTGCCCTGGAACAGTCTGTCCCCGGGGAAGGCTGGCAGTGCCGAGGGAGCGTGGAGACTCCGGCTGAGCCCTTTTCTTCAAAAGCCTCCCCAGGTGCTAAGGTTTCCTCAGCCTTTGTCCCCTCTCTGGCCCCCTCTCCTGAGAAGAGACGGGAGCCTCTCGGGCAGTGCTGGGACCCCAAGGGCCACCCCATTTCCTCCCTTGCTAGCCCCTCCTCGCAGGAAACCCTGCTTTTGCTGAGAAAGCCTCAATGTCCTGCAAAGTCCATTCGAGTTGCTCCTTGAGTGTCGCCGAGGGGTCACTGGAGAACCTGCCCCATGTCCCATCCCACCCCGAGCGCCTGAGGAGATTGGCTCAGCAACTCTGACAGCCCACAGTGTCTGCGAGGAAGGGACTGAGAATAGGGCCCAAACGGAAACACCCTCTTCCTTCCCCACCTAGCAGCCTGTGGGGCTGCCAGAAAACAGGCAGGAATCGCCGTCAGGACAGAAAGTAACTGAGACTGAAGAAGCAAGTTTGCCTGGCTGAAGAGAAGCCCAAAGCGTGGGCCTCTGGGGCCAGAGCCCTGGGGGTGAGAACTCACTGGGCACAATGTTACTCCAGGGGGCCTGGTTCCAGGGTCACCTCAACCCAGGGCCTGGGGTGCTGGAGGCCTTTGCCCTGGGGTCTCAGGGCACCCCCTGGGGATTACTGCAGCTGGCCTGCATGGCGCTGGATTAGCACCGTCTGTCCTGGTTGCCAACAGCTGAGGGGTAGCTCAGTGGTTTGAGCATTTGCTAAACCCGGGGTAGTGAGTTCAATCCTTGAGGGGACCATTTCGAGATCTAGGGTAAAAATTGGGGTTTGGTCCTGCTTTGAGCAAGGGGGTGGACTGGATGACCTCTTGAGGTCCCTTCCAACCCTGATATCCTAGGATGCAGTAGAGCACGGCGGAGTGGCACACTCGCCTCCATACTCCAGACCCCCGGCGGGTCAGAAGCTCCCAGAATTGCAGCCTTTTGTATGCGCTGCAGGGTGCTCTGTCCCGAAGAGGAAGAGTTACAAAGGTGTCTAGAGGCTTTTGTAACTCGGACAGAGCCCAGATGTTGGCAGGCGAGAGGGAACCTGGGACCTCTGGAGCTTAGTGCAGGAGCCTCGACCACAGGAGTGAAAAGCCAAGAGGCTGTTAGCTAAGGCTCTAGAGCAGACTCCTTTTCTCTGTGTCTCAAAGTGGTCCTGGTGCCACGAGATGGGCCAGAACCCCACAGCCAGGACATATGTGGGTTCCCCCGACCAGGGCAGGAATGGGCCTGGTCTGGTTTTCAGCCGTGCCTGTGTGCCATGGAAAGTGCATCAGAATCGGGCACCTGAGTCAGGCACTTCTGCCAATCCCACAAAGCACCTCTGGACTTCTTTAGGTGCCTAAACCCCTTAGTCAAAGCGGGCCTCGTTCAAGCGACCCAGATAAAGACTGGCTGGAGTTGATCACCCTTGACGAGTGTTTCTTTTCAGCCCCTGGGAGATATTCCTACACACAGCAAGAAATGCTTTCCATGAGCACGGCCACACAGCATCATTACCATCGTCATATGGGAGCTGCTTGTTAATGAGGGGCTGGGAGTGCGCTCTTCTTCCTGCTCTTCTGGGCTTCCTTTTTCCCACTTCCCCTTCGTGTCAGACGGCTCCTTCTTCGTCCCTGCAGCAGAAAGAAACATTCTTAACATTTTGCTTTTCCATGTCTTCCCCCCGGTTTACAGAGGATGGAAGTTGGGCCCAGAGCCCTGAAGCGAATTGCCCAGGGTCAGACTGAAGGTTGTTGGCAGAGCTCAGCAGAGAACTCTGCTCTCCTGACTCCTAGCTGGAGGCTTTAACCACACGAGGCTTCCTCTTCCCTCGGGGCCAGTTTCTTTTCAATGGTGTCCTCTACTCTTCCCCTCCCCTTGCACCCTTTTCCTGTCAGTGATGGGCACCTGGCCTCCTTTTGCATTGAACCCCCCAAGAAGGAATGACTCAGCTCTGGTACGGTTCCCAGCTGTGACCTGCTGAGACCTCTGGAGCATTTTCTTGAGGAAAGGGACCCAATCCAGGAGAAAAGAAAGGATTTCCTCCAACGTCCAGCCTCTCTCTTCTCCTTCCAGCCTGGAACAATGTTAGTAGTCCCCACCCCACCGTGCCAGATCCCCAGAGGGGGGTGACCTGACATTGTCAGCTCTCCCCACCTCAGCCATGGACCTCTGCCACCCTCTATATGGATTCCAGAGCCGGAGGTACCCATCACTGTCCCATGAGATGGCCCTGATGTCGAAGGCTTGTCGAGTGACTGGTGTGAGTGTTCCTCACATGCTCCTCGCGAACCATGTGGATTGAACCATCTCACCTGTAAGATCCACTTCGACTTTGTCTGTCGTCTCCTGCAGCTTCACCTCTTCTGCCTCCACCTGGGTCTCAGCTGCTTTCTTCTGCAGGGACAAGTGTGTCCACCTTCTTGGAGAGGAAGCTGTTCTCTCCTCACTGCTCTCTGCCATCGAGTTGTGGGATTGGCAACAGACACAGAGTCTTTTCATGATGGTCCATGAGCATTTTCTTCCCTGGGGCTTCTCTGGCAAGGCCTGTTCTTGGGGGCTGAGGCCAGAGCATGCCTCAATGGCTGCAGGTTGGACGAGCACTTTGTGCACATGGATCTCTCTGTGCTCCCGAGAGGTGAGTCTTTGGAAAAAGGAACGAAGCCTGGAATAGAAAGAAGGAGGAAATGGGTTTTTCTGTCCTTCTCGAAAGGAAGGGAATTAGTTTGCCCAGGATTCCCAGATCCACGAGAGTGGTCTTTTGAAGCCATCTGCTCCTCTAATAGCCAGGACTGGTTGCTGCAACCAAGAAGATATGCAACACAAGACCGCCCAGACTGGGTCAAACCAAAGGTCCACTGAGCCCAGTACGCTGTCTTCTGACAGTAGCCAGTGCTGAGTGCCCCAGAAGGAATGAACAGGGAATCATCAAGCGATCCATTCCTGTTGCTCATTCCTGGCACCTGGCAAACAGAGGCTAGGGATAGAAAGAGCAAAAGGTCAGTTTCTATGTTCTTTGGTCATTGCCTGGGCCTAGTTGCAAAAATGCTTCCTTCTTAACCCCACTCCTTTGTGCACAGAATGTTGGGACTCTGGGAACAGATGGGGCCAAGCTGCAAACCAAGAAAGCTCTGTTCCCAGAGAAGCCAGGAAAAGGAAGAAAAGATTGTCATCTCGAGGGTTTGAGGGTCTGGAAGGATGAATTAGCAGCTGCAAATATGTTGACTTCTTCTCAACTATTTGAAAATCTGGAATGTATTAGCATGGGGGAAAGAATCAGTCAACTTGAAATGAAGAATGACCCATATTATTTCCAACATCCAGTCAGAAGTTACGCCTCCAAAACAAGGACAAAGAAATCACAGCGAGACACATGACAAATGTAGGCGACAGTTGATTGAAACCCCTTTCCTGGAAAGGAATTGCGGGGCGGGGGGGATCGACACATCTCTTTTCTCTAGCCCAAGGGGGTAGAGTAGAATTTGTAGAGAGTTTTGAGATCTATCGCCAGGAGATTCTTTCTGAGAGAACTACCAAGATGACAGCCAGGGGATGGGAGTGGAGCTGTATCACTTTCAATATCTTAAGATTAATTTCTTCTGCATTATTTGAGCTCATTTATGTGCATTTCAATCCTGTAAATTCTGAGATCGATATTCTCTCAATACACATTTCTTTGGCAGTCATGACAGGAGACAAAGGGTTTCTATTCCCAACTTGAAGGCACGGAGTGCATTAGGGGCAACTCCAAGGGAAAGACGATTGATGGAGATCTCAATCTAAATTCTACACGAGTTTTGTTATCTTCCCTTTTGGTTCGATCCCTGGAAATTCCCCCCGACTAGTCTGCTGAAAGATAAAATCATCTAAATCTGCCTCCAAAGAACCTGACAGGTTGAAGCAGGAGGAGACCTGAGAGATGGCCACATTCAAATCAAAAGGGAACGCTGAGACCTGCCTGTTGCCACACCCGCCCCCACCCGTCCCGAGGAGAAGGAGGCACCGACCTGTCGTGTGCGATCTAATGAGCAGGGAAAGAATCTGGGAATTACCTTCTGTAAAAACTCATCCTTTTGTTCCTCAAACACCTGTGGAAATAGCTGATTCAAGAAGTTGCTGACAGAGGGATGGTCCGCGTCTCTCAGCAGCTCCTTGGGTCACCAGCCGTTGTCAACCAAGCCAGTTGGCAGACTGACGGCAGGGCAAGAATGCTGACGCCCAACACTCTTTGCTGTTGGCCTCCGTGACATCACAATCAGCTTGTGCATAAACACACACAGACCCCACCCAGAGAGACACACCCCCACTGAGCAACTCCCCACCCTCCTTCCCAGCACTTCCTGCCCACCCCAGAACAGCTGTTTCATGGAATTGAGGATGCTCCGGGAGGGTCGGTTCGGGGCGGGGACATGGCATACTTGGGGCAGTGCATGGGATTCTTCTCTCCTAAGTGCAGGGCTCAGCACTTGTCCTTGCTGAACCTCATCAGATTTCTTTTGGCCCAATCCTCTAATTGGTCTGGGTCACTCTGAACCCTATCTCCCTCTCCGCCCAGCTTGGTGTCATCTGCGAACTTGCTGAGGGTGCAATCCATCCCATCCTCCAGATCATGCACGAAGATGGTGAAGAAAACCGGCCCCAGAGTGACCCGTGGGGAAGAGGGGGAGGGGGTGGAGGAGAGGAGGCAGACGGTGAGTGGCAGGGACCCCACAGAGGGGGGTGCAGTGGAGGAGAGGGGGAAATCATCCAGGCAGCGGTGGGCAGTGTGGGCTGGGAGAAGGGGCGAGGCAGATACAGGAAGAGATGGAGCACAGGCGGGGCACTGGGGCCAAGGCACCCGGGGCCTGGTCATCGTTGGCACCAGGAGAGGAGAGGAGAGAGAGACAGAGACAGAGGCAGAGACAGAGTGTGTGTGATGGCCAACATACTAGAGGAGAGACAGAGAAAAACATGGCAGGATAGCAAGCAACTCACCTCCTGGAGTCATCTGTGATGAAGCGGGACTTCATGTTTCCTCTGAATTGTGTGGGGGTGCCTCAGTTTCCCCTATGCAGTTCTTAAGGATCTAGGTGGTGGGGTAAGGGTGTATGACCGTTGCAGAGCTCTGGAGGGCAGGTGTGTGCAGGGGTCTGGACACAGAGAATGGCCGACACCCTCTTTCCTGGCACCTGATGCCCTGGGCCCTTCCCCCCTGCAAGGTGAGAGCTAAAGGGTTGGAGAACAAAGGAATCGGGTCCCCTCCTGGCCGGGGACAGGGACAAAGCCCAGAGGAGGAGGGGCTGGGGGGAGTTTCAGTTGGGGGCTGGCTGGAGACATGGAGTGAAGGGCAGACGGGGTTGTCTGGCTCACTGCCCCCCGCAAAATGGACCCGGCTGAGGGGTCCTGTTCTCTGCACCTACAAGCTTGTGTTAGACCATGTCCCTGTCGTCTAATAAACCTCTGTTTTCCTGGCTGGCTGAGAGTCCCGTCTGACTGCGGAGTTGGGGGGCAGGACCCTCTGCCCCCCCCAGGACCCCGCCTGGGCGGACTGGCTGTGGGAAGCGCAGGGAGGGGCAGAGGAGGCTGAAGGCTCCGAGGTCAGAGCCAGGAAGGTGGAGCCGGGGGAGCTGTGTGTCCTGCAGACAGGCTGCTCCCCGAGAGGAGACTTCCCCAGAGTCCTGCCTGGCTTCCTGGGGAGCAGTCCCAGAGCATCGCCCGGGGACCCCGGGACATCCTCCTCCTCGATGAAACCTTCTGCTGGGTGACGTGTTGTGCGTGTCGTGTTGCCTGTGTCGTGTGACGTGTTGTGTGTGTGACTTGTGTGTTGTTTTGTGTGTGAGACGTGTTTATGTGTGCGTGTTGTGGTCCATGTTGAGTGTGTGTGTGCCATGTTGTATGCCATGTTGTGTGCATGTTGTGTGTGTCGGTGTCATGTGTTGTGTGAGATTTTTGTGTCTCGTGTCGTGTGCCGTTTTGTGTGTCTTGTGTCGTGTTGTCTGTGTGTGTGTCATGTTGTGTGTGAATGTGATATTTTGTGTGCGATGTTTTGTGCATCATGTTGTGTGTGTGTGTGTCACGTGTGCCATTTTGTGTGTCATGTGAGGTGTTGTGTGTCGTATTGTGTGTGGGTGTCGGTGTCATGTGTGATTTCTGTGTCACGTTGTATGCTGTTTTGTGCCTCATCTTGTGTGTGTATGTGTCGTGTATTGTGTGTGATTTTTGTGTGTCGTGTTGTGTGCTGTTTTGTGTGTCATTTTATTTGTGTGTCATGTTGTTTGTGTGTGTCGGTATCGTGATGTTTTGTGTGTGATGTGTGTGTTGTCTTGGGTGGCCAGTCAGTGTAAAGCACAAAGCATTCCCCTCATGGAGGAAGAGTGACACAACGTGGCCACTCAGGAGTAACACACAAACAATCGCCCCCCGGAGCAACAGTGATGTGTGTGGCCAATTCAGGTCATGCACAAACCATTTCCCTCATGGAGCAACAGTGACCCCGGGTGGCCCCTCAGGGTACTGCACAAACCATTTCCATCGTGGAGAAACAGTGACACCAGGTGGCCAGTCCAGATAATGTACAAACCATTTCCCTCACAGAGCAACAGTGACACCGGGTGGCTAATCCAGGTATTGCACAAAGCATTTCCCTCACAGAGCAACAGTGACAGTGGGTGGTGCCCCCCTGCTCATCAGGCGAGGACCCTGCATGCAGGTTATGCAAAGATTATAGACCTTTTAGCAAGGCACGTTGCCCTCGTGCATCGGAAACCTTAGCCAAGAGACAAACCCTTCCCTTAGCTACCACCTATCCCGGCTAGGTACATTCCCCGTGCTAAACCGTGACTTCAGCTACATTACATGGTCCTAAAGCAATGCACCAGGGACTTTTCTTATCAGGATGGGAGGCCCACAGCAAGGCCAGGAGGCAGGGAGTTAGGAACAGACAAAGAACAGAAACCGGGAGATAAAACAGGCTGGAGACAAGGGTTGGGGGGGGGGGGATTTTCACAGGAATGCAGTATCTAAGAAACACTCCTCCTGGTACATGATGTGCTTGCTTTTAGACAATGGTGGGCCCCAGACCAAAATGGAGTCACCCAGGCTAACTTTTCCTCCACACCACTCAGGGTCATGCACCAACCATTTCCCTCATGGAGCAACAGTGACACTCGGTGGCCACTCTGGGTAATGCACAAATAATTTCCCTAACGGAGCAACAGTGGCACCGGGTGGCCAGTCAGTGAAATGCACAAATCATTTCCCTCCTGGCCCAACAGTGACTGTGGGTGGCCAATTCAGGTCATGCTCAAATCATTTCCCTCATGGAGCAGAGTGACACCGGGCGGCCCCTTGGAGTAACACACAAATCATTTCCTCACGGAGCACCCATTGCACAAACTGAGTTTAATAATAATAATAATTAACAAAAAATAGTTTCACTAGAAAAGGCAGATTTTCAGTGATTATAAGGGATAGCAAACAGAAGAAGGCAGATTGTTAAGCAAATACAAATACACATGCATACTAAGCCTAAGATCTTAAAGAGACTGGATTCAAGAAGTAATTTCCCATCCTAAATGTCTTTTGGCAACTTGAAGAGTTTCTGTAGCTTAGACTTCCCGTTGTTTCTCTTTACAGACTAGACTCCTGTCTTAGTCTGGACTTCCCCCTTCTCATTTCCTTTGTCTCTTCAGGTACTTTCAGCAGCCTTTCTACTGCCCTGCATGATTTTCGTCCGCTCTGACTTCTCCATGGCTCCCGAGACCTCACCTGTGGGAATGCACACCTACCTGTGTCCTGTGAAGGGACACGGCACGAGGAGAGAAGAGAGAGAGAGAGTTGGCAAACACACGAGAGAAGACAGAGAAACATGAGATCAAGGCAAGCCACTCACCACCTGGAGTCATCCTCTTGATCCAACCTTCAGCTGTGGAGAAGACACTGCTCCTGACCAGAGAAACGAGCAGCCTCTGAAAATGGGACCTTTTCTCCCTCATAACCACAGCTGATCAGGAACCTTTTCTTACTGTCAAAGTTTGACTAAGACTCACAATTTATCAGACCACTCTGTTTTATTAGCAAAGCTGCTCTGCTAATACATTTAGAAGTGAGCCCCCCGAGTGGGGCTTGTGTCTCTTAATTTATACAGCTTGCTGGAGAACAAGTTACAGAGAAGTTACAGAAAAAAGAAGAAAAAGATTTTAGTCACCACCCTTCGAGATCCCTGAGACCAGTCACGTATCTTCAATTACCTGCCACCCTTAACAATCTCCTTTAACAGCTTCCAGTTAACTTAACTAATTGCCCTTCACACCTTCCATTCTGATGCCTGCTTCTTAGACGTGCTGGCTCTATCTTAATTGCTTCTCCATTCAATAGTAACTGTCCCTACGTGTGCTCCCTCAGATACTTTGTAACATGTTTTGGCATGCCCTCTCATGTACAATGTATCCAGCATGTCCCCTTATACAACGTTATACTTATACAATGTTATACTTCCACAATCCCTCCTTTTGGTCAAGGCTACGCCCTTGACCAATGACTTACTGGATTCCATACATCAATCGTTCTTTTTCATTACTTTCACTGGTGACATTTAACAACATTAGATTAGCACTCTGGTTAGGGGTAACCTGATGGATGGTGCGTCTTGTGCAGTTTTGGATACAATAAGAAATCAATTGAAAACACACAAAGATTATTAGAATTCCAAATAGGATAGTCAGGATTCCTTGAAACAACCAGTTTCCCAGACTAGAGAAATTGAATAAGTTACTTATCCATTTCCACAAGGAACTTGGTTCTTCGTGGGGAAGGTATGCAATTTGCTCCAGATGGCTAGCACGATTTATTACCTCATTAGTATTATCAGGTATGTACACACAGCTTTCTGTTCCAATTAGAGCACAGGTCCCTCCTTTGGCTGCCAGTATTATATCTAATGCCTGACGGTTTTGGAGGGCCACTTGTCGGACCGCTCCTGCTTCTTTGGCTAGAGCTTTTAAGCTCTCTCCTGTTTCATTGGCCATGATCTCAACCACCACTTGTAACCTTAAAAGCCTTTTTGCATGGTGGATTATCCCCCCTACTGGGACTAAAGAAATGCCAACAGCTTCTTCCCAAGTTAGGGGGCCTATGTTATCCACATACCATTTAGCATCTGGCAAGTCCCTCCTTTTTCGCCTGAAATTACGGAGGCGATTTCGTGGGAGGGATTGAAGCACCCAGAATTGTGGGAAAAGCTGAGCAGGATAACAGATACCTGACCAATTTGCTGGTAACACAGCGTAAGCATTTTCCCCACAAACCCAATGGTGTCCCATTAAAGCTGGGAAGGGTTGACTGCAACCCTTTGACAGGTAAGAATTTACAAAGGAGGAATAGTATCCCCCAAAGGGCACAGGATGATTTTCACTGGGAGAAGAGGTAGCATTCCCAGGACATTTGTAGATGGTGCTGTTTTTCTCAGGGAGGCTGTAGGGGGAGCAAGAGATTGAATCTTTGGTTTGGTCCCAGGTTGAGAGGAAGTTTATCTTTCCATACCCGGTTCGCCATTCTCCAACCTTGTTTGAATAGTCCCATACACCATGGGACACGATGTATTGGAGACAGCTGCTCCTCCCTACATTCAGCCCTGTCCCATTACACACCCAGCACCAGTGGCCCTTTCCTTTCACCACACTTATAAGTTTAGGAACATATGTTTTTCCCAGCCCCCAAGTGTCATTTTCCTTCCATGTCCTTTTAAGTGGATAGGGTTCTCCAGCAAGCTCCGAGGAATTCAAAGGGATTGCCATGGTGGGGATACTAGCTTGTGAGTGAGCTGGGATGTGGCTGCAGACCCAGCAATTAGAAATATTCAGGATCTGGGCTATCTGCACCTGTTGTTGGATGAAAGAATTGTCACTGTCTCTCTGGATTCCCCAGACCCTCAGGACACAGGAGCTGAGGATTAAGCTTCTCAAAGGACACATGTTGGAAGCAGGACCCTTTCTGGTTCCGACAACCCCTTTCGAGGGAACCGCACTCACGGTTTTACGTCCACCAGGCAGCAGACGCTCGGCTCACTGCTGCTTCTAGTTTGTTGAGTCCTGCTGTCTGCTTACCCTCTGCTTCTGGCAACCCTTACGAGAGCGCATATTGTAAGGGGTTGCAGGCTGTTCCTCTTTGTCTTCTGGGGTTGAAGCTGGTTCTGCGTGGTCTTGCAGAGGTGCTTGGTCCCCGTGAGGTGGCGCTGGCTTACACTGTGGGGCGTGGATCCATGCAGCGATGCCGGATAATTTCACTGCTGTCTGGGTGGTGAGCAGTACCTGGCATGGACCCTCCCACCGGGGTTCCAAGGCGGGCTTCCGAAGGTGGTGCCGCAGGCAGACCCACTCACCAGGCTCAGGGGTGTGACAGGCAGCAGAGGTGGGTTCCCTCGGCCAAGCTGCTCCCACCTGCCAATGGAAGGAGCTCACCGCTTGCATTAACCCTTTGCAGTACTGGAGGAGCGTGCTGTGAGTTAGGTTTAGGTCTGGAGCTGGGGTAATAGTAGCCATTGTTCGCATAGGGCGTCCCATGATGATTTCAAATGGACTCAATTTGTGTCTCTGGGACGGGGATGACCGAATTTCCATAAGGCCAGTGGTAAAGCAGCTGGCCAGTTTAACCCTGCGGAACTACAGATTTTTGCCAGCTTATTTTTAAGCACACCATTTCGCCTTTCCACTGCCCCTGCACTCTGTGGATGGTAAGGGCAGTGCAACAGGGGGGTGACATGTAATACCTGGTTTACACGTTGAACAATTTTTCCAGTAAAATGTGTTCCCCGGTCACTAGACAAAGAGGCAGGAATTCCCTTGGTAGGGATAATGTGGTTTAACAGACATTTTGCAATGGACAATGAATCAGCTTTGCGACAGGGAAAGGCTTCAATCCAACCCGAAAACAGACATAGTAAAACTAAAATGAATTCATATTTCTGACACTTTGGCATTTGTACAAAACCAAGTTGCCAGTGTAGGAAAGGTGCTTGAGGCAAACCCCGGAACCCTTGTGTTACTTTTACAGATTTGCCAACATTGTGGCTTTGACAAGTAACACAAGCGGCACAGTGGCGGGTTGCAAAGGAGCTGAAATGGGGAGCCCACCACCCCGCCTTACTCATAGCAGAGACCATCCCCTCCTTGCCGACATGCGAAACACCATGTAGCAGGGCGGGTAGAGACGGGTAGAGTGAGAGAGGGGCTACAAAGGTACCGGTGGGCGATCGCCAAAGGGAATCAGAATGCAAAGAGCAACCCAAAGCACTCCAGGAGTCTCTCTCTGTTTCTGGGGCAGAATCCTGGAGCTGAGCGAGATGAGACAGGGATGGTGGCATTACAGAGACAGAGAGGGGACCAAGAAACGCTTCTGGTGAAGGTTTTATAGTGGCGGCATGTTTTGCAGCAGCATCAGCAAGTGCATTACCTTTTGCCACCTCGGTGTCTGCCGCTGAGTGGCCAGTACACTTAACAATTGCCAAGGCAGACGGTAGTAAAACTGCCTACAGGAGGGCGGCAATGTAGGGGCCATTCTTGATAGGGGTACCAGTAGAGGTAAGAAAACCTCGAGCCTGCCAGAGGGTGCCAAAGTCCTGCACAACCCCAAAGGCATCCCGAGAATCAGTAAAAATAGTGGCAGAGAGCCCCTCGGCTAGAAAGCAGGCACGGGTTAGAGCAATCAGTTCAGCCACCTGGGCAGAGGTCACAGAGGGTAAGGGCGCAGCTTCTATGGTCTCAGAGAGAGAGACCACAGCGTACCCTGCAAGAAGGTGGCCTTGGTCATTTCTATAACAGGACCCATCAGTGAATAATACCAGGTCAGAGTTAGGGAGAGGTACATCTGAAAGGTCGGGGCGCGGGACAGTGACAGCGGAGACAGTTGCAAGGCAGTCATGGGGTTCACCATCACTAGGTAAAGGAAGGAGGGTAGCAGGGTTTAACCGGGAGCAGCGCTTAATAGTGATATGTGAGGCTGAAAGCAGCAGAAGTTCATACCTAGTGAGGCGAGCAGAGGAGAGGTGAGCCGTGTTGCGTTGCTGAAGGAGAGTTTCCACAGAATGGGGAACCAGGAGAGTGAGAGGAGAGCGGAGGACAAGGGCCTCAGACATCTCGACCAGGTGTGCTGCAGCAGCTACAGTGTGTAGGCAAGGGGGTAAACCCTGGGCTACAGGGTCCAAGGTTGCAGAAAAATAAGCCACCGGGCGATTTCTGTCACCGTGCTCCTGAGGAAGAACCCCGAGGGCACAAGCAGATTGTTCGTGACAGAAAGGGGTAAAAGGCTTGTCAAAGTTAGGTAACCCTAAGGCAGGGGCAGAGGCTAAATTCTGCTTAAGGGAGATGAAAGCAGCATTTGCTTCAAGTGGCCATGGCATGGGGTTAGGTACAGAGGATCGAGTGAGTTCTTGGAGTGGTTTAGCCAGAGAAGCATATTGGGGAATCCATTGCCTACAGAACCCTGTCATGCCTAAGAATTTTCTGATCTGGCGTGGAGAGCAAGGCTGGGGAAAGCTAAGGATGGCTTGTACCCGGGCTGGAGAGAGTGTACGGGAGCCCTGGGAGAGAAGGAAGCCTAGGTATGTGACAGAGGTTTGGCAGAGCTGCAATTTTGTGCGAGAAGCCTTATGACCCTTGTTTGCTAAAGCTGTGAGAAGTGTCAGTGAATCAGTTTCTGAGGCAGACAGAGAGGGGGAGCACAGGAGTAAGTCATCCACATATTGGATCAGTGTGGACCCTGATGGGAAAACCAGATCAGCGAGATCCCTGGCTAGGGCTTGAGAAAAATAAGATGGACTCTCTGTATACCCCTGGGGAAGGGTAGTCCATGTATATTGCTGACCCTTGTAGGAGAAGGCAAAGAGATACTGGGATTCAGAGTGAACTGGGACAGAGAAGAAAGCGGAGCATAAATCTAGAACAGTAAAGTGGGTTGCATTTGGAGGAATAGACGCTAGGATTGTAGCAGGGTTAGGAACCACTGGAAAAGAAGGTATGACAATACGGTTAATAGCTCGAAGGTCTTGAACAAATCGCCACGATTTGCCATCAGCCTTTTGAACTGGGAGGATAGGGGTGTTACAGGGGCTGGAACAAGGGACAATAATTCCTTGTTCTTTCAATGCAGATATAACTGGAGCAATCCCAGCCTCTGCCTCAGGATTCAAAGGATACTGAGACAGGCGAGGCAGAGGTTTGGAATTGTCTACAGTAATCCGAACTGGGTCAGTATTTAATCGGCCCACTTCAGATGGGTGAGATGGCCACAGGGAGGAAGGAACCTGAGAGATTAGGTGCTCTAGGGACGGAGTTAAGGGACAGCAAGGGACTGGAGCGGAGAGGGAAGTTTCAGACAGCAGGGAGGCTACAGAATCACATAAGGAAGACTGAGGGATTTGCAGATAGACACCATCTGGGGAGCAGTAAATAGAACAGCCAAGTTTGCATAGCAAGTCCCGTCCCAGAAGGTTTGCAGGGGTGGCATCAGAGAGGAGGAATGCATGCTCCTCAGAGAGGGGACCGACCTGAACAGACAAAGGTTTTGAGAGGGGAAAAGAGGTAGGGATCCCTGTAATGCCAACAGCAGACACAGATTTTCCAGATCGGGGAACCTCAGGCAAGTCAGTGGTGCGGATTGTAGAAAGAGAAGCTCCAGTATCAACAAGGAAAGGGAGAGAGAGATCATTTACAGTCAGGACACATTCTCCAGTAGGGGACAGAGGTAATAAGGGAGCTAAAACTTTGTGAGGTTCCCCAGCATCCCGTCATTGTTGGGGTGAAAAATAGGGTTGGGGATCAGCTGGAGGAAACAGCAGGGGGTTCACTTGATTTCCCATACAATTATTAGGTCGTCTTGGACACTCTTTTTTCCAGTGTCCAGGCTGTTTACAGTAGTTACAAACCCCAGTTAATCCAGCCCCCCCACCCCCTTCCGCAACCCCGTCCCTGTCCCCGGTGTGGTCTGCTTAGTCCTGAATAATGCTGTATCTGCAGAGCCATTAACTTTTGGGAGGACTGTTCCTCCTTTCCTTTTAAAGTGCGGTGGCAATGCTCTGCTCCTGCCAGCAATTTGTCCATGGTTTCAGTCTCCCATCCCACACTTCTTCGTTTGAACATGCTGCCTGTGGCAGGGAGAAGACCATCAACAAATGCATGTGCCAAGGCCCCCTGCCCATTTACATCGGGCTCTTGTATTCCTGAATGTTGTAGGAAAATATCAGTTAGCCGGGACCTATAGTCGCCTGGGCTTTCTCCTTGCCCTTGCTTACAGCAACGTATTGCTGTCCACTTTGTTTTAGGAGACCACACTTTGGGAATGGCTTGATGCAGGCACTTCCAAAGAGTCATACACCGGTCTCTGGATGCCGAATCTGGGCCAGTACTTTTTATGGTTGAGTGGCGTGCCTCAGCTGGCCAGTCTGCGGCAGCCAACCATTTTTCATAATAACTGGCAGGAGCTAACAATTTACACAGTTGGAGGAGATCTGTCTCAGAGGGTTCATAGGTTTCACAGATTAACAGAAACTCCTCAGCAAATTTGACAGAGTTTTCCTGTGGTTTGGGAAAACTTTTAACGATAGATAAAACTTCCATACGAGTCCAGGGCTTATAATCCCATATGGACTCACTTTCTCCCATCTTAAGGACTCATAAGGGTGCCACAACAGTTTGATCAGAGTCTCTCATTAACCTCCCATCAGGTTCTCTTTTCCAAGAAGAGATGTCAAGAGAATCTTTGCAGCCTGCTTTGGATTTCTTCTTCATAATATTTTGCAGAGCTGCGAGGCCAATGAGGGTATCTTCTTCACTTTCATTATCTGTAGTCACTGAAGATTTTTCCTTTTCTGATTTCTTATTTGCGCAGGAGTATGGTGCGGGTCGGGTTTGATCCGGATCATTGCACAGGACTGGGCAAAGGGGAGTGCTCCGACTAGTGGTGGGAGAGACTGCATCCAATTGAACTGTTAGTTTTTGGATAGAATTTTTAAGAGAGGTGAGTTTTGACTCAGTCCATCTACGATTTGCCTCTTCCCACCACTGCATGAAGCAGTCTACTTCTCCTCTCTCCAATTTGGTTTTTGGGAGGACGAGTTTGCTTTTTAAAGCGTCCACTCGATCCTTGTCCCAAGAACCTAACAGTGGCCACTGTAATTTGGGGTTCTCTAGAGCTTATTTGGACCATTTTTCAAGAAACCTACAAGAGTCCGGACCCCTCCTAAAATACATAAAATAAGCTGGAGTTCCCTTAGGGAACTGTTCTACCTTAGACTTCTGATTACCCATCCAGGAGGAAGTCACACAGCACTCACACAAGAAGGAAATTCGGGCTCAGCACAGCGGTGCCCGGTGCAACACACAGAAAGGAGTCCACAGGCTACTGCCTCAACTGCCCTTGCTTTCACACCAGGGGCTATACCCAAGGCGTGGTGCGGCTGCAGCTGTGCAGATTCCACTTATTCAGACCATGGGGACGGGGACCCCTTGGTCAGCCAGTCTCCGGACAGAGATGGCTCCCAGATTCACACACACACCACGGGGAAGACGGATAGACACAAAGACAAGACAGTCCTCAAACCGGTTAAAGCACAAAAATAATAAGTACCTGAGACGTCTGATTCCAGAAGCTGGATCCAAGGACCCCTACCCAAACAGAGTGGGAACCAACAAGTTCAATGGCCTAGACTGCGCTGCTGCTGTGTACCTTTCTGTCTTGTGGAGGATCGCTTGGACTAAGCGTCCAGGTGCCGGCTGCCACGATCATCCTGCAAGGCAGTCAGGGATCACACAGCCTCAGTGAAGCCGCTTGCCATCTCGGTGGGACCTCCAAATTGTCAAAGTTGGACAGTGGACATGGCTGGGGGCTGGGAGCTCTGGGTATAGGGAGGAGTCCCCCTGGCTCTGGGGGCACAGAGAGGGGCCTCCTGGGAGTTGGGTGGGCTGGGACCTAGAGGCACGGGGGGGGGGCCCTGGAAGCTGGGTGGGTGTGAGCTGGGGCACAGGGAGAGGTCCGCAGGGGTGGGCTAGAAGCTGGGGGACTGGATCGGGACCCCCTAAGACTTACTGTCTCTCTGCCCTGCAGTTTTAGTTCCCAGTCCCTTCCCTTCCCCTCCCCTCGCTTCCCAACCTAGAAGAGTCTGGCAACTTCCAGCTCCCATTGGCTGGCCCCATTCATCTTCCATTGAGCCCATGGAAAGAGGAACGGCAGGGCTGGGACCATCTGGGGTGGTGGTGGGAGGGGAAGGGGAGTATGGCGGGTTCACTTGTAGAGCCCCCCTTGGGACTGTCACTTGATTCCTGAGCTACCACGGAGCCTAACCCTTCTGCCAGCCTGGGCACCCCTTGACTCTGCCTTGCTGAGCCAGACCCTGCAGGCCCCCTCCAGCACAGACCCAGAGATAGGGCCACACCCTCTGCCGAATACACACACGGAGATTCACTCAGCCCTGGGGCGGCTCAGTTAACAGGGTCTTGCCCCAGCACCCAGTGCAGCGCCTTCCTGGGAGCCTGAACCCCAGATAAACTCCTCTCACCCTGTCTAAGTTGTACGCAGTGTGAGTTCATATTATTCGCCCTCTTTCTCCTTCTAAAGAGAGATCTACACACACTGCTCTCCCCGCAGGGACCAATGACTTACACTGGGATTATTAATGAACAAAAGTGATTTTATTAAGTATAAAAGGTAGGATTTCAGTGTTTCTAAGAGATAACAGACAGAACAAAGTAAGTTACTAAGTAAAATAAAACAAACACAAGGCAAAATCTAATACACTAAGAAACTGGCTCCATGTAATATCTCACCCTCAAAGATGTTCCAATGAGCTTTTTTTCACAGACCGGACGCATTTCTAGTCCGGTCCCAATCCTTCCCCCCGTTTAGTTTATGTTAGTTCCAGCAGACATCCTGGATGGTGAGCAGGGGCTTTCTGCTGACTGGCCGCAGCTTCCCTCCTGTTTCACCCCCTTATATAGATTTGGCAAAAGGCGGCAGTCCTTATTTCAGCTTGACCCTCCCAGTTCCTTATGGAAAAGTACCTGGTTTAAGATGGATTCCAGTATCAGGTGACATGGTCACATGTCCCTGTGAGACCCCAGTCTCCATACTTTATGGGCTAGCCCACACATCCGCAGGAAGGCTTACAGGAAAACAAAACCATTCACAACTAGTTCTAGTTAAACTGGAGCCATCCGGTTCCTGAAATACCATTAACGGCCCTCCCTTCGTCTGACAACATTAGTAATCCACGTTTATACCTCATATTTCTAACTTCAGACATGGAAATGACACATGCAGACAAATAGGATGAACTCATTCAGTCGATGAGAACTTTTTCAATGATCTGTCACAAGAGGCAGTTTGCATAAAGCATATTCCAGTTACGTCATATTCATACTCGTGAGCACATTTCCGTACAGAATAGGGAGTGCAGCGTCACAGGGAGACCCGGCTCGCAGGGGCAGAGGGCAGGGGCAGAACGTGGAGCCAGGCTGGGAGGGACACCCTGGGAGTGGGGAGCAGGGGGGCTCTGCTCAGGAGCAGGGAGGCAGACGCTCTTGCCACGCCAGGCTGCACCCCGCAGGCAGCCTCTGCACCACGGTGCCCCCTGGCTACAGCACTCTCGGCAGGTTGGACTCTAGGTTGGAGTCTCAGTTCCCTCTCAGCCGCGTGCTCGCACACCAGCGATGAAGGGCCACGCAGCAGGGGCCTGGAGAGGAGAGGGGTAGATGGGAGGGGAGCCAGCTGGGGATGAAGGGCTGCCGCAGGCCCCTCTCCTGGCCCCGGAGCTCCCTCTTGCCAGCGCCCGGCGGGGGAGAGAGGCCCCTTCCCCCCAGAGCACCGTGCTGCTGGTGGGGAGAGGGCTTGGGGGAGTCCTCTGGACTGAGCCCCCGCGGAGCCTCTTTGGGCCCAGGGCTATTCGATTCTGTGGCCCCCAGACTCCAGGCTGTGGTGAAAAATGCAGGGTTCAGAGCGCAGGAGGGGCTGCAGGTTGAGGCAGGGGGGTGGGTGCGGAAGGTGGTGAGGGGGCCGACTGGGGGTGCGGGCTCTGGGGCAGGGCTGGGGATCAGGGGTTTGGAATGTGGGAGGGGGCTCAGGGCAGGAGGTTGGGGTGGGGTCTGGGGGGAGTTAGGGTGTGGGAGGGGGCTCAGGAAGGAGGTTGGGGTGGGGGTGGGGCTCTGGGAGGGAGTTAGGGTGTGGGAGGGGGCTCAGGGCAGGAAGTGGGAGTGGGGGTCTGGGAGGGAGTTAGGGTGTGGGAGGGGGCTCAGGGCAGGAGGTTGGGGTGGGGATATGGGGTTTGAAAGGGAGTTAGGGTGCGGGAGGGGGCTCAGGGCAGGAGGTTGGGGTGGGAGTGGGGGTCTGGGAGGGAGTTAGGGTGCGGGAGGGGGCTCAGGCAGGAGGTTGGGGTGGGGGTCTGGGAGGGAGTTAGGGTGCGGGAGGGGGCTCAGGGCAGGAGGTTGGGGTGGGGGTCTGGGAGGGAGTTAGGGTGTGGGAGGGGGCTCAGGGCAGGAGGTTGGGGTGAGAGTGGGGGTCTGGGAGAGAGTTAGGGTGCGGGAGGGGGCTCAGGGCAGGAGGTTGGGGTGGGGGTGGGGGTCTGAGAGGGAGTTAGGGTGTGGGAGGGGGCTCAGGGCAGGAGGTTGGGGTGGGGGTCTGGGAGAGAGTTAGGGTGCGGGAGGGGGCTCAGGGCAGGAGGTTGGGGTGGGGGTATGGGGTTTGAAAGGGAGTTAGGGTGCAGGAGGGAGCTCAGGGCTGGTGCTTGAGGTGCGGGGTGCTTGCCTGGGGCAGCTCCCATTTGGGGGTGCACTGGGGTTGAGGCAGGCTCCTTGCCTGCCCTGGCCCTGCGCTGCTCCTCCCGGAGTGACCCTGCAGCTGCCGGCACGGCACGGATGTCCCTGGCTGCGGCCTCGGGGGGGGGGGAAGGTTGCTCCTTGCGCTGTCCTGCGTCTGCCTGCAGGCACCGCCCCCACAGCTCCCATTGGCTGCGGTTCCTGGCCAATGGGAGCTGTGGGGGTGGAGCCTGCAGGCAAGGGCAGCGGGTGGGCGGAGCTTCCAGACACTCACAGCTCCAGCTCCAGCCCAGCACGGTGCGGGAGGGACAGCAGTGCACGAAGCCGCCTCCCTGCTCCCCGCTAGGAAGGGCCGGACGCAGGGACGTTAGTGGCCGCAGTGCAGGGTCCCGGGCTAAGGGGGCCCCACCAAAAGATCTGCACTTCTGGCAGCCTGGAGATCTTTTTGCGGAGTCCCCCTTAGCCCAGGGCTGCAGCCCCTAGAGCCCCTGCATTAATCCTGCCCTGTCTGCACCCCAAACTCCTCATCCCCAGCCCCACCCCAGAGCCCGCAGCCCCCACACCTCCCAGCCACTGGGTCTCATAATTTATAAAATTGCTATATGCAAAAATCCAAATATTGAAAATTAATTCCCGGATCCTGCAGACACTTAAACAGACACAGAACTTTACTCGAGAAACAGTCCCCTGGTTTAAAGTTCAGTGAGCGTTTGCAGCGTCAGGGACTCCATGTATTTTTATTCAGAACTTGTCATGTAGTGGCATAAAATCTGTCACTTCAACAGTGAAACAATTTTGTTTTAACAATAAAAAGTTATTTAAACTCTCAGTAATTTACAATAGCAATTTTTTTATACCGGCCAAAGTTTCCAAAAAGTGGAGCCCAAAATTAGGCTCTTCAGCCTGCCTTTAGCCACCTAAGGGAGAGGTTTTCGAGAATGCTCAGGGCACAAGCCCTATTGACTTCAAACTGCAAAACCTGATGGTTGAAGCATTTCAGCTCTTTACTTGTGGAAGTACAGTGTCCTGGCCAGAAATCCTCTCGCTCTTCCACGTCGCTTTTCACCAGTAGATCTAAAAGCTCTTGACCAAGGAGGCGCAGAGCACAGGCTTCTTGATTTTCAATTCTGCATCTGTATAGTCTCATACTAGGGGATATTAATGAGGCCTTGGGCTTGTCTTTTTCAGCACAGATGAGCATTTTAAGTGTGAAACTTCTTAGTAGAAAAATATCGACATAAAATCTGAAATCTTATTAACACTTAGGAAACTAAAAAAACAAACAAGTAGAAAACATCCACTTTGACAGTTTAAGACCATAAAATGGAAGAGAAGAACTAGCAATATGTAGATAAGAAATTTGATGTAAATTTTCTAATAAACCCTATATTTAAATGTCATAATTTAAATAAAAACTTTAGTTGTGATTTTTAGTCACCCTAAGAAGAGGAGCTCCCAAAGGGTGCTGATGAAAATGTGGACAGGTAGGAGAAACACCAAAACAAAACCAAGACCTGTTGTTTGAAAACACAAGAACATAAGAATGTAAGAATGGCCATACTGGGTCAGACCAAAGGTCCAGCCAGCCCAGTATCCTCTCTACCGACAGTGGCCAATGCCAAGTGCCCCAGAGAGAGTGAACCTAACAGGTAATGATCAAGTGATCTCTCTCCTGCCATCCAGCTCCACCCTCTGACAAACAGAGGATAGGGACACCAGTCCTTACCCATCCTGGCTAATAGCCCTTAATGGACTTAACCTCCATGAATTTATCCAGTTCTCTTTTAAACCCTGTTATAGTCCTAGCCTTCACAACCTCCTCAGGCAAGGAGTTCCACAGGTTGACTGTGCGCTGAGTGAAGAAGAACTTCCTTTTATTTGTTTTAAACCTGCTACCCATTAATTTCATTTGGTGGCTCCTAGTTCTTATATTATGAGAACAAGTAAATAACTTTTCCTTATTCGCTTTCTCCACACCACTCATGATTGTATAGACCTCTATCATATCCCCCCTTAGTCTCCTCTTTTCCAAGCTGAAAAGTCCTAGCCTCTTTAATCTCTCCTCATACGGGACCAGTTCCAAACTCCTAATCATTTTAGTTGTCCTTTTCTGAACCTTTTCTAATGCCAGTATATCTTTATTGAGATAAGGGGACCACATCTGCACGCAGTATTCAAGATGTGGACGTACCATGGATTTATATAAGGGCAATAAGATATTCTCCGTCTTATTCTCTATCCCTTTTTTAATGATTCCTAACATCCCGTTTGCTTTTTTGACTGCCGCTGCGCACTGCGTGGACGTCTTCAGAGAACTATCCACGATGACTCCAAGATCTTTCTCCTGATTAGTTGTAGCTAAATTAGCCCCCATCATATTGTATGTATAGTTGGGGTTATTTTTTTCAATGTGCGTTACTTTACATTTATCCACATTACATTTCATTTGCCATTTTGTTGCCCAATCACTTAGTTTTGTGAGATCTTTTTGAAGTTCTTCACATCTGCTTTGGTCTTAACTATCTTGAGGAGTTTAGTATCACCTGCAAACTTTGCCACCTCACTGTTTACCCCTTTCTCCAGATTGTTTATGAATAAGTTGAATAGGATTGGTCCTAGGACTGACCCTTGGGGAACACCACTAGTTACCCCTCTCCATTCTGGAAATTTACCATTTATTCCTACCCTTTGTTCCCTGTCTTTTAACCAGTTCTCAATCCATGAAAGGGTCTTCCCTCTTATCCCATGACAACTTAATTTACATAAGAGCCTTTGGTGCGGCTTCAGAGTGATAGCCGTGTTAGTCTGTTTCAGCAGAAAGAACGAGAAGGACTTGTGGCACCTTAGAGACTAACCGATTTATTTGAGCATCAGCTTTCATGGGCTAAAGCCCACTTCATCAGACGCATGCAGTGGACAATACAGCAGGAAGATATATAGATATATATACACAGAGAAGAGGAGAAAATGGGGGTCGCCATTCTAACTCTTAACGAGACCAATCGATTAAGGTATCACAACAAAAGTGTTTTTTTTCTCCTGCTGCTAACAGCCCACCTTCATCGATTGGTCTCGTTAAGAGTTGCTATGGCAACCCCCATTTTCTCATCTTCTCTGTATCGCTATATCTATATCTTCCTGCTGTATTTTCCCCTGCATGCATCTGATGAAGTGGGCTTTAGCCCATGAAAGCTTATGCTCAGATAAATTGGTTCATCTCTAAGGTGCCACAAGTCCTCCTCATTCGCTTTTCCTGACTGATTGTGCTGGGGGCTCTGCCTGGCTCCAGCGCTCCGGTCCCTCAGCGACCAAGGCCACCTGGGAACCCTGATCGATTCCAGCTTCAAGGAGTGCTGAGATCCATCTGTCTCTTTCTGTGCCTCTGTCTCTCTCTAGGAATAGCCTCCTGACCCTGCCTTATGTGATCAGTTATCGTTTGCTAGCCCTAACTTTTGCAATCAAATTGAAGTTAGATTTAATCTTGGAACGGTTTTCTTTGTTTGGCTCCCCTTGTAAGGTTACTACCTGGAAATAAATAACTTTCATGGTTAAGCTGATTGCTCTCTCCCTTACTCCTCACCCCATGGGTGTTTTTGGCTTCTCCATTCACTCTGCAGCAACGCTCCTTGTCCGGAAGCTAAAGATCCCTGCAGACCCAAAAATCCGGTGGGGTTTGCTCATCAAGTGGGTTACTAGCAGAATGGTTGTGGTGTGCAGGTGGGGATAGGGAGGTGCTGAACCTGGGGCATAGGAGGGTGGCAGATTAAGGTGATGCTCAGCCCAGCCCCGTGAGACCAAGGACATATGATGGTAACAGCTATAAATCGCTGTTCAATCCAGCCAACAGAGTCCAGGGACACATAAGGGGTCAGCTTGTGAGTGCTGATTACCCAATCCTCTCAGACATGCTATGTTCATATATGTGTGTGTGTGTTCATCACATGTGGGGGCTGGAAGACCCCAGCCCTGGGGAACCGAGGTCCTGCAGGGTAGCTCCATTGGGAGGGAACTTGCAGAAGGAAAGAGTAGCGATCCATAGGAAAACACAAGTGACAAAAGCAGCACATTGACAGAATTGCAGAATCTCCCCCCACCAGAAGAGTAACCCTAACAAATGGGCGTACCCCAAGGTAAAGGGCAATTCTGGTAACAGCTCATTTGGGGCTTCTTTGGAAGGGGGATGGACGTCATTCTTCGGACAAGTAACTTGCTATGGCCAAAAACAATTTAGCCCTGTGCGCCCTTCCAGACAAGTCTTATGTCCCAAATACTTTGGGTCTTCCGGGATAAGTCCCCGAATAATCAAGGATCTTGACCAAAAAGGTCGTCACGTCTAAAAAGGAAGAAAGATTGTCGTTGTGTAGACCATGAAACAAGCCCTGCAACTTTTGGACACGTATCCCGACAGTCCACAGGGTGCACGTCAAGGAACGTTCAAAGCGAGACGGGCGTTCTTTTTGGGGAGACTAACCCCCATTGCGCTGACCAGGACAAGGGGGAAGTGGGAGCCTGCAGCGCCATCTAGTGGCCAAAGGAGAAATCGCCGGCTTCTGGACCTGTGTGCGCCCTTGGTTCGGTTCACATGCAAAGCTGTGTCACGCCAGGTTGGGAAAATGGGGTTCTGCTGCACGACATCATCCTCTGGAATGACTCAACCCGATAGAACACCTCCTACGATACACTGATCCGAGTGACGCTCTCAAACAGGTCCCCACAGCTCCCCAGCCACCCCCCACCAGGAGGCAGGTGTGAGAGGATTGTTCTCCCCAACTGACAGAAGGAGAAACAAAGGCTGAGAAAGGCGAAGGGCCTTGTCTTCCATCACACAACCTGTCGGGATAGAGTTGGGAACAGGACCCGGGTGTCCTGACTTTCAAACGAACCATCAGTCTGGAGTTTCACATACTGAATGATCAGAATAAAGGGATCTGCAATGAGCTACACACCAACAACCATTCACACTGATTCTTCAGCAAGTGTTTTAGAAGGAGGAGAACACCAGCGAGAACCAGGAACGGCTCAGAGACAATCAGCAGCGAGAAGGAGAACAATTCACCAAGCAGATGATTGGTTCTGGCTTATTTGCTGGGCCTTAAAGGAGAACAACAAAGTCCTGAATCTCCACCCTGCCACGAGACCCCCTGCTCAGCCAATCAGCGTGGAGACTCTGGCGGTGGGCTGAGGGTTCCCCAGATGGCCCAGGGATGGGTCAGGTCACCGGTGAGGATCACTCTCAGAGCACGCTTCCTGTCCCATCTCTTTGGGAGGCCTCCCACCATGAGGGCTACAGAGCAGCCCCCTCCTCGCCAGTGGAGGGAGGGAAGCAGGAAAAGGGAAACCAAAAAAGACAAACCCCAAAGACTCGAAGGGACAAAGGCCTAGCTGGGGGAAAATTGTCCTACCTTAACCTCCTGTTTTCCATGCCCAGAATTTGGCCAGCACCGGGCGGATCAGGCTGCCTCGGTACCAAACCTCTCCGGGGCTCTTCCCTTCTCCACAGGGACGTCTGTCTTCTCGCTCAATGAGCAGTGGGAAAGAAGAAAACTCCAGAGAGGCTCCACCTCGCCCTCACATACGAGACCCTGAATTCTCTCTCAGTCCTCAAGGAGACACCTCAAGAAGGAGACTCCCTGCAGCAAAGCCCCGGGGGTCTCTGAGATCCCCCTGCCCTGCAGCCTGTCCTCCCTGGCCGTTGTCGTGGACTCTCTGTGAGGTCACCGCCTCCCAACCTCCTTTCACCAATCAGCTGAGTGCTGCAAAAGGCCCTTGTGATGTCACTGCCACCCCCACCCCTGCCCTGCAGGGCTCATGTCCTGCCCCGAGCCGGCTCCTGTGCGTCTTTGAGCTGCTCCCCCTGGGTCACCCCCACACACTCAGTGGTCGTGCAAGGGTTCACGCAGGCCACACGTGGAACCATCAGAGGATGCTCAATGTGCCGCACTCGGTTTTGCAGAGATTTGGAGACTTGAAGGCCAGAAGAGACTCTTAGATCATCTCATCTGGCCCCCTACACATCACAGGCCTCCTGCATGGCGCAGTAGCGAGTTTTGGACCAAAGCAGACTCGAGAAAGGCATCTCATCAAGGGATGGAGGAAACACCACTTCTTTTGGGAGTCTGGAGGAAATTGATGCTGTGGGGGGCAGGGAATTGACCCCAAGGCCACACTTGTGAGTCTGTATCATAACACACATGCACAACAGCACTGCGCGAAGTGTGTACACGTCACCTTAACTCTGATGTTTCCTAACGTTTACAGGCCTGGTCTCCAGGGTGTTCTTTGTGCTTCTAGATCTATTGTGGGGAGAGATGCAATCATTTAGTTCAGAGTGGGAACCGTGTTAGTCTGTATCAGCAAAAAACAAAACAAAACGAGGAGTACTTGTGGCACCTTAGAGACTAACAAATGTATTTGGGCATAAGCTTTCGTGGGCTAAAACCCACTTCATCGGATGCATCCACTGGAAAATACAGTCGGAAGATATATATACACAGAGAACATGAAAAAATGGGCGTTGCCATACCAAATCTAACAGACGAATCAATTAAGGTGGGCTATTCTCAGCAGGAGGAAAAAAACCTTTTGTAGTGAAAATCAGGATGGCCCATTACAAAGAGTTGAGAGGAAGATGTGAGTAACAGCAGTGGGGAACTTAGCATGGGGAAATAGTTTTTACTTTGTGTAATAACCCACCCACTCCCAGTCTTTATTCAAGCCTAATTTAACAGTGTCCAGTTTGCAAATTAATTCCAATTCTGCAGTTTCTGGTTGGAGTCTGTTTTTGAAGTATTTTTATTGGAGAATTGCGAATTTTAGATCTGAAATTGAGTGACCAGGGAGGTTGAAGCGTTCTCCGACTGGTTTATGAATGTTATAATTCTTGACGTCTGATTTGTGTCCATTTATTCTTTTGCATAGAGATTATCCGGTTTGGCCAATGTACATGACAGAGGGGCATTGCTGGCACATGATGGCAAACATTGGTAGATGTGCAGGAGAATGAGCCCATGATGGTGTGGCTGATGTGATTAGGTCCTAGGATGGTGTGCCTAGAATCATAGAATCATAGATTCATAGAATATCAGGGTTGGAAGGGACTTCAGGAGGTCATGTAGTCCAACCTGTTGCCGGCACCCAGTGCCAAGAGGCTAAACAACAGCTGGGGTTGGTTCGCTACCGGCTGTGCTACACCCAATAATCACAACGGGGTGGAAAAGCAGAAAAGTTTATTTGCAGCTGCAAAAAGGTCCAGGGAGAATAAGATCTCATATCCTGCACCCAGAGCAGGAAGTTACACAGGCTTTTATACATCCTTTTCCCCAGCATACCTATCCAATAGCAAGCTGCCCTAAGTATCCATATAGCCAGCCAATCCAGTTCCCATCTAGTTCCCTTGTTCTCTGTGTCATTTGTTAACCTGTACATAAAGCTGCTTTATTCAGCATTATTCTTTCGTATCTGCCCTGTTCATCCTTGTTTAGTTTCAGGCAGTCTGACTCTGCAGCATATTGTTGCAGATCCTCAGAATAGCTCCTGCGAGTGCCTCCAGGTGGGGGGGCCAAGGACACTTGGACCTAGTACGCAGAGCTGCTGCGAGTGCTCCAGGCGGGGGGCGGGGGGAAAGGAAACCTGGGCCTAGTGCGAGGGGGCTTCATCGACACTCGTGGTCTTCCATCCCCTCGAGTTACCTAGTGGCCATGCCCCAGTGTCCCCAACAACTCCCCTGCTCAAAGCAGGACCAATCCCCAACTAAATCATCCCAGCCAGGGCTTTGTCAAGCCTGACCTTAAAAACTTCTAAGGAAGGAGATTCCACCACCTCCCTAGGTAACGCATTCCAGTGTTTCACCACCCTCCTAGTGAAAAAGATTTTCCTAATATCCAACCTAAACCTCCCCCACTGCAACTTGAGACCATTACTCCTTGTTCTGTCATCAGCTACCACTGAGAACAGTCTAGATCCATCCTCTTTGGAACCACCTTTCAGGTAGTTGAAAGCAGCTATCAAATCCCCCTCAGTCTTCTCTTCTGCAGACTAAACAATCCCAGTTCCCTCAGCCTCTCCTCATAAATCATGTGTTCCAGTCCCCTAATCATTTTTGTTGCCCTCTGCTGGACTCTTTCCAATTTTTCCACCTCCTTCTTGTTGTGTGGGGCCCCAAACTGCACACAGTACTCCAGATCTCCAGAGTAGATATGTGGACAGAGTTGGCAATGGGTTTGTTGGAAGGATCGGTTCGTGGGTTAGTGTGTTTGTTGTGTGGTTGCTGGTGAGTATTTGCTTCAGGTTGGGGGGCTGTCTGTAAGCGAGGACTGGCCTGTCTCCCAAGATCTGTGAGAGTGAGGGATCATCCTTCAGAATAGGTTGCAGATCCTTGATGCTGCGCTGGAGAGGTTTCAGTTGGGGGCTGAAGGTGACGGCTGGTGGCGTTCTGTTCCTTTCTTTGTTGGGCCTGTCCTGGAGTAGGTGACTTCTGGGTATTCTTCCCTTCAGCAGGTAGTTTTAAGATCGCTTGATAGAGATCCTGTAGGTGTTTGTCTCTGTCCGAGGGGTTGGAGCAAATGCGGTTGTACCGTAGAGCTCGGCTGTAGACAAGGGATCGTGTGGTGTGGTCTGGATGAAAGCTGGAGGCGCACCACACGATCCCTTGTCTACAGCCAAGCTCTACGATACAACCGCATTTGCTCCAACCCCTCAGACACAGACAAACACCTACAGGATCTCTATCAAGCGTTCTGACAACTACACTACCCACCTGCTGAAGTGAAGAAACAGATTGACAGAGCCAGAAGAGTACCCAGAAGTCACCTACTACAGGACAGGCCCAACAAAGAAAATAACAGAACGCCACTAGCCGTCACCTTCAGCCCCCAACTAAAACCTCTCCAACACATCATCAAGGATCTACAACCTATCCTGAAGGACGACCCATCACTCTCACAGATCTTGAGAGACAGGCCAGCCCTTGCTTACAGACAGCCCTCCAACCTGAAGCAAATACTCACCAGCAACCACACACCACACAACAGAACCACTAACCCAGGAACCTATCCTTGCAACAAAGCCCGTTGCCAACTCTGTCCACATATCTATTCAGGGGACACCATCATAGAGCCTAATCACATCAGCCACACTATCAGAGGCTCATTCACCTACACATCCACCAATGTGATATATGCCATCATGTGCCAGCAATGACCCTCTGCCATGTACATTGGTCAAACTGGACAGTCTCTATGTAAAAGAATCAATGGACACAAATCAGACGTCAAGAATTATAACATTCAAAAACCAGTCGGAGAACACTTCAATCTCTTTGGTCACTCGATTACAGACCTAAAAGTTGCAATTCTTCAACTAAAAAACTTCAAAAACAAACTCCAACCAGAGACTGCTGAATTGGAATTAATTTGCAAACTGGACACAATTAACTGATGCTTGAATAGAGGCTGGGAGTGGATGGGTCATTTCACAAAGTAAAACTATTTCCCCATGTTTATTCCTCCCCACCCCCACCCCCCACTGTTCCTCAGACTTTCTTGTCAACTACTAGAAATGGCCCACCTTGATTATCACTACAAAAGGTTCCCCCCTCCCCGTTCTCCGGCTGGTAATAGCTCACCTTAAGTGATCACTCTCGTTACCGTGTGTATGGTAACACCCATTGTTTCATGTTCTCTCTGTATATAAATCTCCCCACTGTATTTTCCACTGAATGCATCCAATGAAGTGAGCTGTAGCTCACGAAAGCTTATGCTCAAAGAAATTTCCTAGTCTCTAAGGTGCCACAAGTCCTCCTTTTCTTCAAGTGAGATGGTAATTCATTAATTCCCTGGGTTACTTCCTGGCCATTTGTGTTGCTTTAGTGCCATTGAGAAAACTGTTCTCAAAATCTCTGGGTCCCCTTGCCCTACGCTGTGATTATGAAAGCTCCTTCTCAGCTCCTTTTACTTTCCTGCTTTCCATTTACTGTAAATAAACCATTAACACAATTCTTCTTGTTTCTTCCACATTCATGTCCTAGTTCCAGTTGTTTGGGGCAGAGTCATGAGATGTATTTGTGACACTGTACACCTTGGGGGAGTGTGCTATGCTGATAAGAAGCACACGGGAAAAGGCAATACGCCGCATTTCTTGAAAATACAACTCTTAGCATACGCATTTAATCACACACACACACACACACGTCCTGCAGATGGTCTTACAGTTACCAGTTTGCTGTAGCTCTTGTCAATCTAACGGCCAGTTAGATTGAACACAAGCGAGGAGCTGGGCTTTGTCGGTCGCGATCCCATGCTCCGAGGCTTTGCAGGACTGAACCCAGAGTCTGATGGCAAAACACCCCAGCTTTAGACTAGTAAATTCCAACTTTCGTCTATGGATTTTGCAATGTCATTCTGTAATCATTAGTCCTCAAGTGGGATTAATCTCCGGGTTTTCCACTGTTATTGTTTGATGGTTTTGTTGGCTTCCCATCCTTAGATCTTTGTCTTGCATTCAGGGTGCCTGCCTCGCCGTTGAGGTCATCAATGCTGCTAACATGTTTAGCGTCGGATACGGTGGATGTTTTCTGATTGTCTCCTGCTGTTTCCAAGTCTCTCACGTCTTCTTGACCATCTGGACATTTGTGAGGCCTTTTCACAGACATCAGAATCTGGCTGATGCACCTTTACCAATGGCCCATGAGGCCGTTCCTTCCTGCTCTCAGAAAGGGTGGCTGGCAGAACATGGTCAAATCCTATCCTACATCAATCCATTTAATACATGGTTATCCCTTCTCTTTCATTATGCAAAATGCAAACATCAAATCCTCCTCCTCTAGGTGCCCTGTAACCCCCATATTCCTCACCTTGTATTGAATTGTGTTGTTACCTTGCACGGCATGGTTTCCATGTATCCAGGGAAAGATTAGGAGATACCAGCAAGGAAGGTCAGCAACCCCCGGGTGGGGTGTGAAACAGCCCATCCACAGCCGTTGCCCAGCAAGGAAGCTCCCATTCAGTGATTCCCCTGCCTGAGGCCACAGCAAGGGAATTGCTGCACCGTGCTGGGAGATTGAGCAATGCCCCCCCCACGCTTCCGCCCCGCCCCAGACACGCCTGGACTGGGGCTTCCCAAGCACACGGGCTGAGGGGGCAAAAACCAAACCCAAACCCGGGGCCCACGCTTGGCCTTTCTCCTCCCCCCACCGACACTGCCAGCAGGAAGGACACTGAAGACTTGAGACTGCAACTGAGGGGACTGGCCCAGACACACAACACATCGCACTTCACATACACAAAATGTCGAATCTCGCACCCACAACTCCTCGCACGTCACACCCACAGAACATATCGCACGTCGCGCACACAGCACGTCGCACGTCAGACACACAAACACGTCTCACACACACACAAAACACGACACACAACCCGTCTCACAGACAGAAAACACCACACACACCACATCACACAAAACACGTCACATGACACCACACGCACACTTAACACGATACACAAAATGGCACACAACACACACACAACATGACACACAACAGATCACACAACACACTACACAGACACACACTCACAGAACATGTCGCACGTCGCACCTCACACACAAAGGTCGCACATCACACACAACACGACGCACGATGCATGTCGTACACCGCACATCGCAATTCGCATGCACACACAGCATGTCGCATGTCGCACGTTGCACGTCTCACGCACACAACACATCGCACGTCGCACATCACACACACAAAGCCCCGTGCATCACACAAAACATGTCATTCGTCGCATGTCACATGTCGCACGCCCACACAGCACATCGCACATCACAATTCAAACACACAGCACGTCGCGTTTTGCATATCTCACACACACAACACGTCCCACACACACAGCACGACACACAACACTTGTGTGTGTGAGACGTGTTTGTGTGCGTGTGATGTGTTGTTCATGTGTTGTCTGTCGTATAGAGTGTTGTATTCAGTGTGTGGGACGTGTTGTGTGTTGTGTTGTGTGTGTGTGTCTGTGTGGTGTGTTGTGTGTGTGATGTGTTGTGTGCAATGTTGTGTGTTTGTTTTGTGTTGTGTGCCGTTTGTGTGGTGTGTGTCGCACGCACAGAGACAACACATCTCACCTCACAAGCACAGCACGTCGCATGCTCACATAGCATGTCACACACACAGTACATCACACAAACACACAGCACGACACACAACACATGTGTGTGAGACGTGTTTGTGTGTGTGCGATGTGTTGTGTGTGTGCTGTGTGTCGTCCAGAGTGTTGTGTTCCGTGTGTGTGTGATGTGTTGTGTTTCGTGTTGTGTGTGGTGTGGTGTGTGTGTGGTGTTTTGTGACGTGTTGTGTGTGTCATCTAGAGTGTTGTGTGACGTGTTGTGTGTGTGTCTGTGTGGTGAGTGGTGTGGTGTGTGTGTGTGATGGGTTGTGTGTCGTGTTGTGTGTCATGAGACATGTTGTGTGTGACATGGTGTATGTCGCACGTACAGAAACAACACATCGTACGCTGCACGCCACACGCCGCACACACAACACGTCGCACGTCGCTTGTCACACATCGGACATAGACACACAACACGTCACACATCAGACACACACAACACGCTGCCCGTTGCACGCACGCACAGCACGTTGCACGTCACACTCAAAAACACATCTCACACCACACAACACGACACACGCCATGTCACACAGACACAAAACACTACACACATGTCACACACACAACACAGAATACGTCACACAGACAGACACAAACACACACATGACACACACCACGTCACGCACAACACATCACATGACACCAAAACACAACACCACACACACACTCAACATGGCACACAACATGACAAAACACATCACACAGACAGACACAAACACGACACACAATGTCACACACACACTACACAAAACATGTCTCAAACACACACCACGTCACATGTCACCACAAACACAATACCACACACACAATCCACACAACACTCTGGACGACACACAACACCACACACAAGACATCACACACACACACAACCCATCACACACACACACATCACGGCACACACAACACGACACAGAAAACGACTCACACAGAAACACACACAACATGACACACACAGAAACACATCACACGTCCCACAAAACATGTTGCACATTGTCACACACACTCATGTACACATGTCGCACATTGCACGCCGCACGACACACACAAAAACCTGTCACACATACAAACACACACACAACACATCACACACACAATGTCTCATGCACACACACACAAAACACACAACCTGTCTCACACATACACACACATAACACGACACACACAACACATCACACACACACAAACACACCCAACACGACACACAACACACCACACAGACAGACACAAACACACATGACACAGAACTTGTCACGCACACAGAACACTACACAAAACACATCTCACAAACACACACCATGTCATATGAGACTACAAACACCACACACACAATCTACACAACTCTAGATGACACACAAAATGACACACATGTCACACACACACAAAACGACATACACACACAAAACGTCTCACACACACACAAAACACGACACACAACCCGTCTCACACACAAACATAACATGACAAACAGAACACGACACACACCATGACACACACAGAAACACACTTAATGTCCCACACAATACGTCGCATGTTGCACGGATACATACAACACATCGCACGACACACACACAGAAACACATCACACACACAAAAACACACAAAGCGACACACAACAAGACACAAAACACATCAAACACACACAACATGTCACACATATACAAAAATGTTTCTCTCACACACAACACAACACAGAACACATACAATACGACAAACATAACATGAAACACAACACACACAACATGACATACAACACGTTACACATACAACACATCGCATGTCACACGTTGCATGGACACACACAACACATCACATGCCTCAAGCTGCACAAAACACTTCGCACATGGCACATCGCACGTTGCATGTCACACCTGCACACACAACACATCGCGCGTCGCATGTCACACACACAACACGTCGAATGTCGGACACACAACATGTCGCACGTCGCACGCACACACAGCACATCGCACATCGCGAATCAAACACACAATACGTCGCACGTCGGACAAGCACACACACAACACGACACAACACATCACACACACAACACGACACACACAACATGACACACAATATGTCACACACACACCCCCACACACCACGTCACATGACACCACAAACACCTCACCACAGACACACACACACTCAACACGTTGCACAACACGACACACAACACGTCTCACACACACACACACAACATGACACACAACACGTCACACAGACAAACACACATAACATGACACACAACACATCACACACACAACACGTTTTGAAGGGAGATGGACGTCATTCTTCCGACAAGGCACCTGCTATGGGCAGGTCTGTCTTCTCGCTCAATGAGCCGTGGGAAAGGAGAAAACTCCAGAGAGGCTCCACCTCGCGCTCACATACGAGACCCTGAATTCTCTCTCAGTCCTCAAGGAGACACCTCAAGAAGGAGACTCCCTGCAGCAAAGCCCCGGGGGTCTCTGAGATCCCCCTGCCCTGCAGCCTGTCCTCCCTGGCCGTTGTCGTGGACTCTCTGTGAGGTCACCGCCTCCCAACCTCCTTTCACCAATCAGCTGAGTGCTGCAAAAGGCCCTTGTGATGTCACTGCCACCCCCACCCCTGCCCTGCAGGGCTCATGTCCTGCCCCGAGCCGGCTCCTGTGCGTGTCTGAGCTGCTCCCCCTGGGTCACCCCCACACACTCAGTGGTCGTGCAAGGGTTCACGCAGGCCACACGTGGAACCATCAGAGGATGCTCAATGTGCCGCACTCGGTTTTGCAGAGATTTGGAGACTTGAAGGCCAGAAGAGACTCTTAGATCATCTCATCTGGCCCCCTACACATCACAGGCCTCCTGTATGGCACAGTAGCGAGTTTTGGACCAAAGCAGACTCCAGAAATTGGGAAAAGTTTTTCTTGCCGACCATACAGTAATTTGGCTAATAAGCCCCTGCCCTAATTGGCAGCTTAATTGGCATAAAACGTGCCCTGCCCTCCACATGCACCACATTCAGCAGCACTTCAGAAGCAGCCGAGCAAGTGACATCGTTTAATCTTCCTGGAGAGACAAGAGCCAGAGGAAGCGCCCTTCACTGCCCCCTTATCCAGTTTCATTTATTCAGCACAAACAATAAAAATGAGCACCTTGCCCTTGCTCTAGCCGCTCCAGGCAGAATTTGTAAATGTGGAATAGAAAATACCCAACTCCTGCAGTAAGTCCTCAGCAGCTCCCCGGGGCAATGAGCTCAGCTGTGAGGTCCACACGGACAGTAGCATGCGCGAAGGTGTCTTTTATGCGGCCCATCAGTATAGAACTTCACAGATGAGACTAACTATGGAGGAGTTGTAGGATCAGTTGGGACCGAGAAAAAATAAAGCGGGACACAGAGAAATGAAAAGCCTGAGGAGAGAACAAGATTCATTTCAGAAAACTGCAAACTAGCACCTCTGGAGAGGACATAGAAGTAACTGACATTGTGGGAGGGAGAAAAGTGGGAAGCAACAAGTGCCCTGGGGGTGACGGTGGAAAACAAAGTCAACAGGTATATGCAAGGTGTGATGGCTACCACAAAGAGCCAGGTGGGTTGGGTCTTTTACACACAGGGCTCATGGCACAAAGCAGGAAGACAACAGTTCCTGTCTGTTCAGCTGCGCTGTGACTGCATCTGGAGGAGTGCCTTTTCTAGCACCACATTCCCAGAGAGATCAACAAATGGGAAGTCATTCCTGGGAGAGCAAAAAAGAATGCAGGGGGCTGGCAGAAGTGACTTCTGGATAGAGCCTTGCAACCTGACCCAAATCCTAGGGGACCTGACCACAGGCGTCCGGGTCAGGTTGGGTGAGAAAACAACTGGACCCTCTTGGGGTGGGGTCAGGTCGGCTCTCCTCCTTTAGCCCTTGGGATCGGCACAACCGTGACTGCGTGTTCCTGCCAGCCACCACCTCCTTCCTGCGCTGCCCACGCTGTGGAGCGAAGATGCCGAGGAGTCACAGCATCGCCCTCTCTCTCTGCAGCACAGACCCAGCGCAGCAGGGGTCGTGTCAGAGGATGGAGCCATTGCTGCTCACAGTGGCCGCTGCACCAGCCCCAGGAGCAGGATGCAGCGGCAGGATCCGGTCTGGGGGGAACGGTTGGGACCAGGATGGAAAATGATTCAGCCTCTCAGGGTGAGGTGAGTGGGGCAGGGGCCAGTTCAGGTTGGGCCCGAGCAGACCCCTACTTCTGCAGGCAGACAGAAAGAGCTGTCTGTGTCCGATGCGGCCAAGGGATGACTCGGAGGGAGAGAGGATAATACCATACAACTACCTGGAGGGTGTGAACACCAAGGAGGGAGAGGAATTTTTTAGGATAATACATTTCGGTAAAAGTAGGAGTAATGGGAGTAAGCTAAAAAAGGACATTCAATTTAGACTTTGCTAACAGGAAAAATGCCCCAACTGTGAGACAGGGCTATTAGGTTATGACATAGTCTTCCTAGGAAAGAGGCGGAAGTTCAGTCCTTCGGGGCTTTTCCAATTAGTTTGGCCAAAGCAGTGGAAAATGGCTGCTGGGAATGCTCTTGCATTAGCAGGGAAATGGAGTGGATGATCCAATAGGTCTTTTCCATCTCGGTCTCCTGTGAGTCTAGACATCTGTGTGACCTGCATGCCAAGGTCATAACCCACTTTGGAAGGTTCAAAGCCAATCAGATCTCTGAATGGGAGAGGTTAGGGGGTCAGACGGGGTCTGCATCAGATCTCTTGATTGGCTAAACGTTCCAGTGGTTCTGCTTTAAAAGGCATGCTTCTGCAAACTGCAATCATAACAGACAGCTCCGCTGGGGAGAAGCCCCTTCCATTCATTTTTAAATGTAAGGAGGATTTTTTTAATTGAAAATTGTCACTGAGAACTTATCAATACATAAGCACTACATAATTCAAGTAATTCAAGTAATTAATCAAATGAATTAACATAATTAATCACTCTCCTTACAGTGAGTATGATAACTCCCATTTTTTCATGTTCTGTGTGTATATAAATCTCCTCACTGTATTTTCCAGTGAATGCATCCAATGAAGTGAGCTGTAGCTCACGAAAGCTTATGCTCAAATAAATTGGTTAGTCTCTAAAGTGCCACAAGTCCTCCTTTTCTTTTTATAATTAATCAAGTAATTCAAATAATTAAAGGAGTCGGAGGCCAAGACAAGCAGTTCAGTTGGCCTCCTAGTACTTTAATGGAAACTAAAATGCCTTCTGTGTTGGCCCTTAATAGAGAAATGGACTTTGTTGAATGCAAGTATTAATCAATGGAAAAAAGGGGTCTGAATATTCCTCCTGGGGGAATTCTGCACTACTGCACATGTGCATAATTAATGAGCCCTGCATATTTTTATTTTTTTGCACAGTAAAAAGCTTCTGCTGAAATGCACCTGCCGTTCCATCTCTTGCACACCAAAGGGTGCTGTGGCAATAGAACAAAGCAGCAACTCCCTATCAGCGAAGGAAGAGAGAGAGCCTGTCTTCTTCACAGCAGGCCAGGTCAGGAGACAGGGGCTATGGGGAGACAGACAGTGTTGGATGCTGGGGTGGGGTCAGTCAGGGGCTCATAAGGGCTAGTGGGGGAGGACAGACTGGGGCAGGGGCTGAATGGGAGTGGAGGCACAGAGTTAGAGGAGGAGGGAGGATCAGGGCCTCATAGTGATGGGGGAGGAGGTGCAGAGCTACATAAGGACAGGGGGTGGTTGGCTGGGGGCACAGAGACACATAGGGACAGGGGGAGGGGGTACAGGGACACATTGTTAGGATATAGATGTTCAGGCCTGTCTGCAAAGGCCTATAATCTAATCATTTAGGTGTATTCTTATCACTTGGCTAGTTATAGAGGTATAAAAGAAAGAATCAAAATCACTGTCTGCCAGTGTAAGGTCCTTCTCTTACTGTGACAGTCTGAGGCCCTGTTCTTAGGCTAAGGCCTTTGGCTAAGCAGCAGAGGCAGCCATAAGCTGGGAAGTGACAGGTCACCTCCTCACATTCCCAACTAGTCACATTGAAATAAGGTGCTATTGGGCTGTTAGGAACACAATCCTGTCCTGATAATGCCTATCGCCTCCAGAGAAAGGGAAGGGCCTAGAAGCTGTCAAAGGAAACTTAGTTTGATAGCATCCTGTCTGGCAAGAACTCACTTATCACTAGCTGGGATGTGAAATCCTCATTTCTGTGTTTGTTCTATCACTGTAGTCCCCATTTCCCCATTGTTTGTCTGTATAATCTCTGTCTGGTTCTGTGATTGTTTCTCTCTGCTGTATAATTAATTTTGCTGGGTGTAAACTAATTAAGGTGGTGGGATATAATTGGTTAAATAATCCTGTTACAATATGTTAGGAATGGTTAGTTAAATTTCAGGAAAACGATTGGTTAAGGTATAGCTAAGCAGAACTCAAGTTTTACTATATAGTCTGCAGTCAATCAGGAAGTGAGGGGGTGGGTGTGTGGGTGGGGGAAATGGGAACAGGGAATGGGGGTGGGGAAATTGGAATCATGTTTGGCTAAGGGCAGGAATGGGAACAGGGACACAGGTGTAAGGCTCTGTGGTGTCAGAGCTGGGAAGGGGGACACTAAGGAAGGAAACTGGAATCATGCTTGCTGGAAGTTCACCCAATAAACATCGAATTGTTTGCAGCTTTGGACTTCGGGTATTGTTGCTCTCTGTTCATGCGAGAAGGACCAGGGAAGTAAGTGGGTGAAGGAATAAGCCCCCTAACACACATGGGGATGGGGGGAGTGGGTTTCTGAGTGGGGGTGGAGGGACACATGTGGACAGGGGGTGCAAGGACCCATGGGTGTGGAGGAACACATGGAGACAGGGGCAGATGTGCCTTACTGAATGGGAGAGGTTAGGGGTCAGACAGGGTCTGCATGGGGGAAGCTGCCTAACAATTCCTCCCCGCCCCTCCCAAAAGAACTGTTCCATACTTTTCCCACCCATACCCAGCAACGCTCCAAGTTCACACCCAGGCACCTTCCCAGCAATTTACTTCCCTCTCCCTCAGCTCCTCCATTACCCCTGACTCTACCAAGCCTTTGCACTGCGCCTAAGGGGTGCAAGAAATATGGTTCTGTATTGAGTTTAAATGAATTATTACTCAGAGTTCTCTATTAACATGCATAGTAAGGAATTGGTTTGTCAAAAAACATTTCCTGAATCCTTTTTGTTGTCTGTATTCATACAGACATACTTGCTGACAGGTATTTTGAAATAAATAACCAAAAATAATTTTAACAGGTGTAATTATATTGTATTATTTTGACAAACAAAATATGCAGAATTTTGCAGAACATCTAAAATATTGTACACATCATTTTTATTTTTTTGTTGCAGAATTCCCCCCGTAGAAAATATATAGATAAGGGTCCCTTCAATGCTATAATCTCAATAATATGTCATCATAATAAAGGAGTGTTGGCTAGGATTTAGTGGAGGGAGTCAGTTCACTTGGGTTTTATTCACATTCTTTGACTAACTTGCTAAGTGGTGTTGAGCAAGTTACTTAATTCTCTGTGACACAAGTCATCCGTAAATGAGGATAATGCTTCCCATTCTCACAAGGGTGCTGTGAGTCTTAATTCATTAGTATTAGGGAAGTGCTTTGAGATTTTTGGACAAAGATGCTAAAGAAGGGCAAAGTATTATTAGAAGAGATTACTGCTAGTCCGATCGTGTACTTTTACTGTCTACAGCCCATGTACTCCACTGTGTGTAAAAGGACAATGCTCTCTTTATAGAGCATTATATCATCCTGATCTGTAAGAACAGCATTTTGCACGATGAGTTTACGCCTGAGGACAGAAGGGCGAATACTGATTCTACTGATGGTGCACCAGGCCAAGTTCTACACTGAATTATCCCCGTGCAGTCTCCTGTACCCCCATGAAGTCAGGCAGAATTTGGTGTGGACACCCGGAAAGCGGATGTAATTTCATGAAACTGCCCTACCTCATCCTTTTGCAGTTTCTCGAGCAGAACTGTCAGAACGATAGTCAGCTTGGTCTCGGCTATAAAGGCAATCCTGAGGGCAATTTTGCCCTTATCTTGGTCATCCATATGTGCCAGGAGGGAAACAACCTCATTATAAACACCTGAAATTAAATAAAAGGATTCGGCTGGTTACCACTGATAGTAGAAATTGGTGCTGGCCTCTTTAATTCACTATCCAGTAAAGATTCTGCAGGAGCCCAAACACTGTGAGAAGTAGACCTGGGAATCCTGGAAATCCTCTTCCTTCCTCCTCATGACCAGGTTTGTTTGCTGAACTACCCAGTGTGCCTGGGGGGAAATCATAATGAAGCAAATTTGCTCCTTTCAAGTAGATCCCCACGTAAAATAATCTTCCTTTCCCTCTTTACTGTCAATTGATGAGTTTTGATAGCATACAGAGTAATAATTTAACTCTAAGCCAAGACATAGAGCTAAAGTTAAGCACCTGCTTAAGAGTTTTCCTCAGTCAGGGCCTCATTTTCAAAAATCCTGAGCACCCAGATGTACCTATTGGCTATGCTGGGAACTTTTGGGGCTCGGTATCTCTTGAAAATCAGGCCAATGTTGTAGACCTCAGTATGAATTTAGAAGCCTAACTTTAGGCCTCTTGTTTTGAAGGAAGCCTTTAATCTTATTTTATGGTAGTTTAAATACTTGCAGAGAAGACTCATGGAACGGAGTTCATCCAGTTCATAGAATATCAGGGTTGGAAGGGACCTCAGGAGGTCATCTAGTCCGACCCCCTGCTCAAAGCAGGACCAATCCCCAACTTTTGCCCCAGATCCTTAAATGGCCCCCTCAAGGATTGAACTCACAACCCTGGGTTTAGCAGGCCAATGCTTCAACCACTGAGCTATCCCTCCCCCCTGTACAGTTGCCTGTAGAGGTCATAAAGGAATTCCCCCGCCCCCCCGACCCCCATGCACAATTGGCGAGGTGTATGCTGTGAGTGGGGTGGGGTGGGTCCCTCCAACCTTCATCTGAAGCATCAGGGATTGACCATAGCAGGAGATGGGACACCTGGTAGGGTGGACCAGTGCTCTAAGATGGTTCAGAGAATCTGTTTCCTTAGCTGTCCTGCTCACATGCTCAGGGTCCAACTGATCTCCAGAGTTGTGGGTGGGAAGGAATTTCCCCGTGGTCGGATTGGCAGGGACCTTTGAGTGGGAGGATGGGGCACTGATCACCTGCTAGGATAATCTGAGTATATCTGACCTAATCAATTCTCGACCATTGCAAGGGCCTCAGGCATTGGTGGAACCTCAGTCTCTCCTGTCCTCTGCCGATGGCACACACCAGTTTTGTCTCCTAAAGACTGAAATGTTTTCATCCAAGACAAGTTTTGGGGTTCAGTGTAGGGTTGCTACGTGAAATTTAGTGGCCTGTGAAATACAGGAAGTCAGACGAGATGATCTAATGGTCCCTTCTGGCCTTAAACTCTGGGAAACAATGAAATAGTTGGTGTATTACAAAAATCAGGATTTGATCTTCCATGTATCTCTTCGCTCTGGGCAGAAATTCTCCAGGAGACTTAATATTTCACAAGAAATCTGAAATGCCGTGTTTATCTGTCTCCATTGTAACAGCATTCCAAGCATGAAGGAGGAAATAACAAGATTTCCCCTTCCCAGGAAAGACTGCTTGAGGTTAGGTGATTGCCCATCTGTTATGCAAATTACATCCTTCAGTTGTAACACCCAGATGCAAACGGAATCATAACTGTAAACTACACTGCCCATCCGTGTGGGATGAGGAGCACTAGTGTTGCTAAGAAATGTGACCCCCATGCTTTGTTCTCTTGCATTTAAGATATTAGCAGAGCTTCATTTAGACAGCTAGAGGAGAAGTCCTTCTGCATTTTTTGTTCTAATTTACCCTATCTCTAATGGAGTTGGCTCCATGGATCCAGAAGACACAAAATGAGGACCCATAACAAACATAAAACAACTGGGAGAAAAGAAGGAAGACCTCCCCCATAACATTCCCTACAAACTCAGATTCTCAGGAAAGTTTCCAAGTCCAGAGGCTGTAGGCCAACTCCTTAACTGGTGTAAATCAACACAGCTACAAGGAAGTCAACAGAGGGACACTGGTTTACAGCAGCTGAGGTTCTGCTCATACAAATGGAGAACATTACAGCTAATCTGTATGCCTATGCTTTCTAAATATGTGTGTGTGCATATAGAATGGATATAGAGAATACAATGCTGACCCTTACCTCTGTCGGTTACCTCCCACTCACTCACAGATTTATTCATGTTTTAATCTTTCCTCAACACTTCCTCCAGTCCTTTCTCCAAAGAGCTCCAGTACTGATAGGCAGCTGGCCTCTCAGGCTGTCCTGTCCTGTCCAGGGTAGCCAGTTCAGATTATGCAAGCACTATTATGACATCCCTGTGACTGTGGCATAGCACATAAACTGCTGCTGGCCAGATCAGTGCTGTGATGACATGGACAAGATCCTCAAAGGTATTTAGGCTCCTAACTCGCACTGAAATCAATAGATATGAGGAAGCTAAATACATTTCAATATCTGGGCCCATCCATGTACGCAGTCCAATAGGTGGCTAAATTTGCTCCAGTGTAGAATTTCTCATTTGCTCTAAATCATTTTGAATTTTGGTTCCGTCCCTCTCTCAGTTTGCCACACTTTCCAAGATTGGTTTTACTGGAAAATCTGCTCCTGGTTGAATTGATAGAAAATAAAAGCACCGAACAAAGAAAGAGAAGAAACTGGCCTTGGAGAATGCACAGTGACACTTGAGTGTGGGTGGTTGGTTTCCTTTGCTTTTTAATTTGGTTGATTAAAAAGCTTGATGAAATCTTATTGGACTGTATAACAAATATTGATTTTTATATTGTTTTACAATGAATTGAAATTTATTCTTCATTTCCATGTCCCGCCAAACAAATCAACTAAATTATTTTTTGCTGTGTTTAATACAGTGTGGTGTCATATGTACGGCCATAGCTAGAGCCCACACTTGATTCTGGAGATTATGTTGCCTTTAAAGCATTCAGAGTGATGACACTCTTTGCAGTAAACCATGTGGAAAAAGAATTCCAATTACATGTGTCCTTTGCTATGTATAACTGATTTTGTGCCTTACCCTTTCTGATTTTGCCCTTACACGGACATGCTATTCTTTTGTACTCCTCCTTAGTAATTCGTCCATGTTTCCACATTTTGTAGGATTTCTTTTTGATTTTCAGGTCATTACAAAACTTCTGATGGAGCCATTGGCCTCTTACTGTTCTTCCTCTCTTTCCTTTGCATTGGCAGTTGTGCCTTTAATATTGTCTCCTGGAGAAACTGCCAGCTTTCCTGAACTCCTTTAGGCCTTCGACTTTTTCCCCAGGGGTCGCTACCTACCAGTTCTCTGAGGATGTTCAAGTCTGCTTTTGGCAGCCCTTTTCCTGTCATTCTCACTCCTTAGAATCATGAAATCTGTCCTTCATGATCCCTTTCACCCAAATCACCTTCCACCTTCACATTCACCACCAGCTCCTCCCTGCTGGTCAGAATCACGTCTAAAATGGCTGTCCCCCCGCTTACTCCCTCCATTTTCTGAAACAAAGCATTGTCCCCAGTACATTCCAGGAACTTATTGGGTAATTTGGGGTTTTACCATATTCCTTTTTCAGCAGCTGTCTGGGTAGGTAAAGTCCCCCATTACGATCAGGATTTGTGTTTTGCATATTTCTGTTGTTTGTTCTAGAAATGCCTCCTCTCCCTCCTCTTCCTGATTTGGAGGTCTGTAATAGACCCCTACCAGGACCTCACCCCTGTTTATTCCCTCTTTTATCTTTACTCAGAGACTTTCAACTGGTCTGCTTCTCACCTCCTTCTGACCTCAGAACAGGTTTACAATGCAATATGTCCTCTCTTTTTTCCTGCCTGTCCTTCCTCAACAAGCTATAGCCCTCTATACCAATAGTCCAGTCATGAGAGTTATCCCATCAAGTATCCGTGATGCAGTTAAGCTCAGTTCAGATTTATGTACTAAAATTCCCAGTTCTTACTGTTTATTCCCCATTATTATTACTCCTTGCTTGTGTGTACAGACATCTAAGATGTTAAGCAGATACCCCCATGGATTTTCCTCTTGTTTCTCCTATAATTCTACTGCAATTTTCCACATCTACTTCTCCCCACACAGCTAGTCCTCTATTAAGGCCACTTTTTTTACCTGGTGGCTTTTTTCACCTGCCCCCTCTGAACTTAGTTTTAAGCTCTTCTCCTAAGGTTGGTGAGTCAGTGCATGAAGAGGTTCTTCTCCTTCTTGGTCAGACGGACCCCATCTCTTCCCAGCAAACCTCCTTCCTGCAATAGCATCCCATGGTAGAGGAAGTCAAACCCTCCCAGAGACCCATCTTCATAACCCTATTCTGTGGGCATGCCTACCATTGAGTGTGTATTGAGCAGAAAGAACACTCAGTGCAGGAGACAAGGGGACTGAGTTAAACTGCAGATGTCAGGTTCACATACTTCCATTTTCCGTGACTAATCTCTTAAGCTAGTGGGGATGGCCACGGTATAAAAATATTTCTGGAGATCAACATGTGATTATTTGTATTGCAGTACAGCCTCACAGTCCCAGTCACAAACCAGGATCCCATTGCGCTAGGAACTGTACAAACAGAGAACAAGATGGTCCTTAACTGTCTTTAATTAACACATATTAACAGCACAACAAACAGACAAGAGGATAATAAAGCAAGCAAAAAAAGCCCCCTTTGACCAGGTACCAGCAGATAACTAATATAGTGCTACCTATTTCGGGAACTTTCTTCCTGAGTCAGGGTCTGATGTGACTCAGCCCCTGTTCCATGCCATTGTGTAAAGTGGGGACTCGTACATTTGCACAAGATGGAAAGTATACAGTGGCACACAGTTGAGGCCTACTCCATTTTTAGTGCATAAACAGCAGGCCACTCTGCAAGAAGCTAAGGGCATGGTCAGCACAGAGAGTTTGCCTGTCTCTGTGCTGGTGTTCTGCACCCCTCACTGTCTACACCTGGCTCCATAAAGTCGGGCCTTTCAAAAATGCAGCATCAGGTAGGAGCACAGGTAATTGTAAGAATGCTTGCTCATTGCAGCTGTTAACATCCGGGCAAGGCATCCACATATAAGTCCACTACGGACGGACCAGTGATGGGAAGAGTGTCCATGCATGTGACAAGTAACACCATGAACTATGTAATGCCACAGAACAAATTAAGATCAAGAACAGAACAACAGTATGTGTGGCAAAGCCATGACAAACACTGTGCAGGCATCAAGGAGCTCATAAATTAGCACATCATCCCCCAAACACTGCCTCAGCTTGACTTAAAGCTTGGGCTCGTAATTCATACACTTCTCTCACTAATGAGGATCAACAGATCAACCCATACTGAATGCAGCTTGACAATATACCATCACTTAAAACACATTACAGTCAGAGAGCATGATAAATATTCCATTTAGACACATTTTGTACAAGGCCCAAAATGACTGAGGATGCAAGAAAACAAAGCTGGTAAATACAGAAAATGCATTTGTCGTAAATATAAAGGGAAGGGTAAACCCCTTTAAAATCCCTCCTGGCCAGAGGAAAAATCCTCTCACCTGTAAAGGGTGAAGAAGCTAAAGGTAACCTCTTTGGCACCTGAGCAAAATGACCAATGAGGAGACAAGATACATTCAAAAGCTGGGAGGAGGGAGAAAAAACAAAGGGTCTGTGTCTGTCTGTATACTGCTTGTGCTAGGGACAGAATAGGAATGGAGTCTTAGAACTTTTAGTAAGTAATCTAGCTAGGTATGTGTTAGATTATGATTTCTTTAAATGGCTGAGAAAGGAACTTTGCTGAATAGAATGACTATTCTTGTTTGTGTGTCTTTTTTGTAACTTAAGGTTTTGCCTAGAGGGATTCTCTATGTTTTGAATCTAATTACCCTGTAAGGTATCTACCATCCTGATTTTACAGAGGTGATTCCTTTACTTCTATTAAAAGTCTTCTTGTAAGAAAACTGAATGCTTTTTCATTGTTCTAAGATCCAAGGGTGTGGGTCTGTGGTCACCTATACAAATTGGTGAGGATTTTACTAAACCTTCCCCAGGAAGTGGGGTGCAAGGGTTGGGAGGATTTTGGGGGGAAAGATGTGTCCAAACTACGTTTCCCAGTAAACCCACTTAAAGTTTGGTGGTGGCAGTGGAAATTCCAAGGGCAAAGGGTAAAATTAATTTGTACCTTGGGGAAGTTTTAACCTAAGCTGGTAAAAGTAAGCTTAGGAGGTTTTCATGCAGGTCCCCACATCTGTACCCTAGAGTTCAGAGTGGGGAAGGAACCTTGACAGCATTACTGAAAAAACAGCTGCAGATTGACTCCTGCTAGCAAGAAGCTTCTGTACAATGTACAGTAAGATATTGGGCTTAACCCAACGAAGGGCTAGGCTGAATTAAAGTCAGTCAAAGTTTTGCCTGAGTAGGGTATGAGGCCCAGGTCCTCAAAGGTCTTTAGACTCCTAACTTCCACTGAAATCAGTGGAAGCTAGGAGCCTAAATACCTACTATAAAATTTGACCCAATAACAACAATAATAATAATTTGCATTTCTAGAGAGATTTTCTTCTTCAAAGCATTTTACACACATGTTTTCTAACTCTCTGCTTCAAATAAAAGCCATTCTTGACAGACAATTATATTTTTCCATCACAGCACAGATCAATAGGCGAGTGAAGAGAACACAGTTTCTTAATGGGATTTTAAGCAGGTTCTCTTATGGAAAAAAAATTAAAGATCCAGCACTCAAAAGATGACTCTGCTTAGCTGTGTGCCTTGTGGCTTAAAGCAGTATTCCAAGAACATTACTTCGCTTTTTGAAAGCATTTCTCAATTAATGTGACAACTCAAAATATCCGCTTCCACCTAGTGGTGTGGGTTTGCATAACATGTGTTGTTTGTATTCCCTGTTTTCGATATCTTTGCCTAAAAGATAAAATACATCAGAATCTATTGAGACAATTCGCACTTCTGCACAAAGCCACAACAGCACTAAGAATGTATATATTTGTTAGCAAATAGGATCATTAGGGAGAAGGAAAAGGATAATCTCAGAAAGAGGCTCTCTCTTTCTCCTTCACTTTATTCTATATAGGTTTTTATACTGTTCTCACCAATGAAGTATCTGAGCAGCTTCCTCTAGTACATTAATAATATGACTCACATCTGTCATGGTAATATCTTTTATTGGACTAACTTCTGTTGGTGAAAGGACTGCACAGAGTTCTCCTTCAGGTCCTTGAATGGTTATTTCTTTCACCAACAGAAGTTGGTCCAACAGAAGATATTACCTCAGCTAGGGTGACCAGATGTCCTAATTTTATAGGGACAGTCCAGATATTTGGGGTTTAGGCGCCTATCAATCCCACCCCACCCCCATCACGATTTTTCATACTTACTATCTGGTCACCCTATCCCTCACCCACCTTTTCTCTCTAATATCCTCGGAATGACATGGGAGACAAGCCATGGGAATGACATGCACAGACAAGCCTCATCCTTAGAGTAGAAAACTTCATGGTGCCTGAGAAATAGGCCCTGTCAGCCACAACCCTAATCCCAGGGATTTACCTGATATTTTAGATATACTGGGCCCTAGCTACTGAGCCCCTGGAAGAGAAGGACTGCGACCTGGAACCTGACTTGATGTGTTCACGTTGCAGAAGTATGTACACAGTGTCTGAAAGCAAACAACACTTCAATGGTCACTGAATGAGGGGCCTGTGGAAAAAAATAGTACAATTGTGCAATTAAAGACTGTGTCAAAATGCACATGCACAGTACTCAACTCCCTGAATCCTGGCATTTCCGAACTTTCCATTGCTCAGTTTTGCAAACTTACTAATTGTTATTTTAATGCAGGTTTTTATATATTTGTTGGGCGTCTAAAGATATAAAAATACAGACATCGATTCATATCATTGTCGTGCAAACATCCCCATTTCATTGTTTGTTTTTAAAGAAAAAAGTACAGGACTAGGTACTGGCAATTTCTGTATTGAGCTGTAAAGAAAGATATTTTTAAGGGTTTTGAACTGTCGAAACAGAGGCCCAGAGATTGTCTCACACAGGGAGGAGTGGGTGATGCAGTGCACACTTTCCCAAGCCAGCAGAATTGCTGGACCCCAAGAGATTCCCCCTCTATTCCTGAGTCAACCTTTGCCAGAAGCAAGCAGACAGAAGGACAAAAGTAGCTCTCCATTTTAATAAAGGCTCTTGTAACTTCCTGGGTAAACTAGTCCCTTCCATTCTTTAGCTGACTATTACTCAGGCTCTTTTCTTACTGGCAAACTTGAATTTTGATTTTTCTACGTCATGGCCAGTCTTTATCGTCTCTCTTGTAAACTTGAATATGCCAATCCCTGAGAGGACATACTTTCTTGTTTTTTCCTGGTTCGGCAATCATAGGTCTGGGGATTGAGCTCCCATTTAAGGTACTTTTAATGATGACCCCCAGTCCTTTATTTCATCTATCAGGATGTTCAAAGAGAGCAGCTCCCCTTCACTGAACGCCACTGCTCTGACTTTGGATTCCCTTGTAGTATGTGTGGGGCTGGGGTAGTTGTCTCAGCTGGATTCTTAATCCAGAGGGAAGACGCTCTCTCCTGTTCAATCAAGATCAGGAATGGCACATAGATTTGAGAGAAAAAGTACATTTTACTTTTACTCTATTTTCTTATTTCTCAAAAGGAACAGGCCAACAAAGATAAAAACCCCACTGTGAATAATCAATATAGGTATTGATGTATCTTGTCTGAAATGGGACAGCTGCTCTTCTACTCTCGGGATGGATGCCATATCAATAGATAAGATACAAAGACAGGCCTAACTGAGAGACTGAACCCATATTAGGGCCAAATTCTGCTCCTCGGTTACATGAGTACGTCGCTCCCCGACTAGGGCCCAAATCTGTGTAAAGAAGAGTAAATCTGGTCCCGAGGGAGTATCGAACAACTTCCAAACTGTTTAAGAAGGGTGGTTGAGTCTAAACTATAAAGACAGTTCCAAATATGGACCGCAGTTCAGGAAAGCAGCCTTATTCATCTGAGCATATGAATGATGTAAGAAAATTCTGAAAATGTGGATCTTAGATCATGGTCATAATTTAAAAAAAATTAATTGACACAGCTGGACACCATTCACATTTGAAACATAAAGTAGCTTAAAACTGTCCTAGCTTGAAGTGGTTTGAAACTGCTTCAGGAAATGTGGTCCTCTTAGAAGTGTAGATGTGAGGTTGCATATATGGTAAAGCCATGTATACAGAATACATGCTGATTTTAATCCTACACATTTCCTCAACACTATACAGACTATCTAATTGCTTATTTTTAAATCCTAATCAGAGAAAAATTAAAATGATTTGTGCAAATAATTGAATTCTAAGGATTGTGTAACTACAAACACTCTTATTTTCTAGATCTACTGAGAGCTAGCTCTGAGAGAACAAAACAGTATTTTCAGTGTTTATGGTTCTTTACTGAAGCAGGTCTATTCTTTATCTAAGAACAGGAAAACAAAAGAATTCACAATATTGTTATCCCTTTTGACCTGAGCAATTAGTGACTATTTTGGGTCTTGTGAGTTGTTTCCATGAGGAGGGGAAATGGATGATGGAGTCAGGTATTTTTTGACACAATCCTGCTTATTTACAAAGAATGTACCCAAAGTTCTATTTCCCTAACGACAGCAGGAATAGTTTCTTGGCTCACAATTCCAAGCCTCTTTCTATCCAGCAGTCTACCCTAAAGCGCTCTCTCTCTCTCTCTCTCTCTCTCAACTTTTTCTGAGATCACACTACAAATACTTCTCTGGGGCTCCTTTGTGCTTCTGCGGTGTCACACTCCCTCTCTTACTCCCCCCAACCCCGAACCACATCCCCCTGCATTTGCATTCAGACCCAAGTGAAAGCCCCTTCCACTATATGGCTCAACTCCTATTCCAGCTTCACTTGATGGTGACTTCTATTAAGTCAGCCATCTATTCCACAAAAGAGCTTGATTGTTTTACATTGATCCTGAACAAAGGACAACTGGTATGCCCACGAGCTTCAATAAGGCTTCCCCTTTCCCCAGCATAACTACCTGTTTTCATGTTGTTTTTATAAATCTGTGTCTTGTACACGTCCGCAAAACCCACAGCATTCTTTTATTTTTACTAACCTGAAACAGGATATTGAATGCATAATTTCAGTTACACCAATGTAAATCTGTGGTAATTCATTAGAATTATTCCATCTTTATCCTGGTGGCAAAATATGTTAGCACGTCACTCGAGAAAAAATGACACTTTTTGATAATTGTTATTGTTGCCGGCATGCAGTGCCGAGAGGCTAAACAACAGCTGGGGTTGATTCGCTACCCGGTGTGCTACACCCAATAATCACAACGGGGTGGAGAAGCAGAAAAGTTTATTTGCAGCTGTAAAAAGGACCAGGGAGAATAGAATCTCAAATCCTGCACCCAGAGCAGGAAGTTACACAGGCTTTTATAGAATCATAGAATATAAGGGTTGGAAGGGACCCCAGAAGGTCATCTAGTCCAACCCCCTGCTCGAAGCAGGACCAATTCCCAGTTAAATCATCCCAGCCAGGGCTTTGTCAAGCCTGACCTTAAAAACCTCTAAGGAAGGAGATTCTACCACCTCCCTAGGTAACCCATTCCAGTGTTTCACCACCCTCTTAGTGAAAAAGTTTTTCCTAATATCCAATCTAAACCTCCCCCACTGCAGCTTGAGACCATTACTCCTCGTTCTGTCATCTGCTACCATTGAGAACAGTCTAGAGCCATCCTCTTTGGAACCCCCTTTCAGGTACTTGAAAGCAGCTATCAAATCCCCCCTCATTCTTCTCTTCTGCAGGCTAAACAATCCCAGCTCCCTCAGCCTCTCCTCATAACTCATATGTTCCAGACCCCTAATCATTTTTGTTGCCCTTCGCTGGACTCTCTCCAATTTATCTCAATTTATCTGTTCTCAATGGTATCAGATGACAGAACGAGGAGTAATGGTCTCAAGTTACAGTGGGGGAGGTTTAGATTGGATATTAGGAAAAACTTTTTCACTAAGAGGCACTAAGATCTGCTCGCTATGCCCCTACTTATACATCCCAAAATGCCATTGGCCTTCTTGGCAACAAGGACACACTGTTGACTCATATCCAGCTTCTAGTCCACTGTAACCCCTAGGTCCTTTTCTGAAGAACTGCTGCCTAGCCATTCAGTCCCTAGTCTGTAGCAGTGCATGGGATTCTACCATCCTAAGTGCAGGACTCTGCACTTGTCCTTGTTGAACCTCATCAGATTTCTTTTGGCCCAATCGTCTAATTTGTCTAGGGCCCTCTGTATCCTATCCCTACCCTCCAGTGTATCTACCTCTCCTCCCAGTTTAGTGTCATCTGCAAACTTGCTGAGGGTGCAATCCATGCCATCCTCCAGATCATTAGTGAAGATATTAAACAAAACTGGCCCCAAAGTATTTGGGACATAAGACTTGTCTGGAAGGGCGCACAGGGCTAGATTGTTTTTGGCCATAGCAGGTGACTTGTCCCAAGAATAACGTCCATCCCCCTTCCAAACAAGCCCCAAATGAGCTGTTACCAGAATTGCCCTTTACCTTGGGGAACGCCCATTTGTTAGGGTTACTCTTCTGGTGGGGGGAGATTCTGCAATTCTGTGAATGTGCTGCTTTTGTCACTTGTGTTTTCCTATGGATCGCTACTCCTTCCTTCTGCAAGTTCCCTCCCAATGGAGCTACCCTGCAGGACCTCGGTTCCCCAGGGCTGGGGTCTTCCAGCTCCCAGATGTGATGAACATGAACAGACACACAGGCACACACACATGAACATAGCATGTCAGAGAGGACTGGGTCATCAGCACTCACAAGCTGACCCCTTATGTGTCCCGGGACTCAGTGGGCTGGATTGAACAGCAATTTAATGCTGGTCCCCTCCTATGTCCTTGGACTCAGCTGGCTGGGCTGAGCAACACCTTAATCTGCCACCCTCCTCTGCCCCCAGGTTCAGCACCTCCCTATCCCCATCTTCACCCCACAACCATTCTGCTAGTAACCCACTTGATGAGCAAACCCCCGAGGACTTTTGGGGCTGCAGGGATCTTAAGCTTGGGTACAAGGAGTGTTGCTGCCGAGTGAATGGAGAAGCCAAAACCACCCATGGAGGTGGGGTGGGGGGCTAGCAAACTATAACTGATCAACATGAGGCAGGGTCAGGAGGCTATACCTAGAGAGAGACAGAGGCACAGAAAGAGACAGATGGATCTCAGCACTCCTTGAAGCTGGAATCGATCAGGGTTCCCAGGTGGCCTTGGTCGCTGAGGGACCAGAGTGCTGGAGCCAGGCAGAGCCCCCAGCACAATCAGTCAGGAAAAGCGAATGAGGAGGACTTGTGGCACCTTAGAGGCGAACCAATTTATCTGAGCATAAGCTTTCATGGGCTAAAGCCCACTTCATCAGATGCATGCAGGGGAAAATACAGCAGGAAGATATAAATATAGATATATTGATACAGAGAAGACTCCGCAAAAAGATCTCCAGGCTGCCAGAAGTGCAGATCTTTTGGTGGGGCCCCCTTAGCCCGGGACCCTGGACTGCGGCCACTAACGTCCCTGTGTCCGACCCTTCCTAGCGGGGAGCAGGGAGGCGGCTTCGTGCACTGCTGTCCCTCCCCCACCGTGCTGGGCTGGAGCTGGAGCTGTGAGCGCCTGGAAGCTCCGCCCACCCGCTGCCCTCGCCTGCAGGCTCCACCCCCACAGCTCCCATTGGCCGGGAACCGCAGCCAATGGGATCTGTGGGGGCGGTGCCTGCAGGCAGACGCAGGACAGCGCAAGGAGCAACCTTCCCCCCTGGCGGGGCCGCAGCCAGGGACATCCGTGCCGTGCCGGCAGCTGCAGGGTCACTCCGGGAGGAGCAGCGCAGGGCCAGGGCAGGCAAGGAGCCTGCCTCAACCCCAGTGCGCCCCCAAATGGGAGCTGCCCCAGGCAAGCACCCCGCACCTCATGCCCCAGCCCTGAGCCACCTCCTGCACCCTAACTCCCTTTCAAACCCCATACCCCCACCCCAACCTCCTGCCCTGAGCCCCCTCCCGCACCCTAACTCCCTCCCAGACCCCCACCCCAATCTCCTGCCCTGAGCCCCCTCCCACACCCTAACTCCCTCCCAGACCCCCACTCTCACCCCAACCTCCTGCCCTGAGCCCCCTCCCGCACCCTAACTCCCTCCCAGACCCCCAACCCAACCTCCTGCCTGAGCCCCCTCCCGCACCCTAACTCTCTCCCAGACCCCCACCCCAACCTCCTGCCCTGAGCCCCCTCCTGCACCCTAACTCCCTACCAGACCCCCACTCCCTCACCAACCTCCTGCCCTGAGCCCCCTCCTGCACCCTAACTCTCTCCCAGACCCCCACTCCCTCACCAACCTCCTGCCCTGAGCCCCCTCCCACACCCTAACTCCCTCCCAGACCCCCACCCCCACTTCCTGCCCTGAGCCCCCTCCCTCACCCTAACTCCCTCCCAGACCCCCACCCCTACCCCAACACTCCTGCCTTGAACCCCCTCCCACACCCTAACTCTCTCCCAGAGCCCCACCCCCACCCAAACCTCCCGCCCTGAGCCCCCTCCTGCACCCTAACTCCCTCTCAGAGCCCACCCCACCCCAACCTCCTTCCTGAGCCCCCTCCCACACCCTAAATCCTCCCAGACCCCCACCCCAACTTCCTGCCCTGAGCCCCCTCCCACATTCCAAACCTCTCATCCCCAGCCCTGCCCCAGAGCCCGCACCCCCAGTCGGCCCCCTCACCACCTTCCGCACCCACCCCCCTGCCTCAACCTGCAGCCCCTCCTGCGCTCTGAACCCTGCATTTTTCACCACAGCCTGGAGCCTGGGGGCCACAAACTCGAATAGCCCTGGGCCCAAAGATGCTGCGCGGGGGCTCGGGCCAGAGGACTCCCCCAAGCCCTCTCCCCACCAGCAGCACGGTGCTCCGGGGAGAAGGGGCCTCTCTCCCCGTGCCAGGCGCTGGCAAGAGGGAGCTCTGAGGCCAGGAGAGAGGCCTGGCAGCCCTTCATCCCCAGCTGGCTCCCCTCCCATCTACCCCTCTCCTCTCCAGGCCCCTGCTGTGTGGCCCTTCATCGCTGGTGTGCGAGCGCGCGGCTGAGAGGGAACTGAGACTCCAACCCCCTGCTCGAAGCAGGGCCAAGCCCAACTAAATCATCCCAGCCAGGGCTTGGTCAAGCCGGGCCTGAAACACCTCGAAGGAGGGAGATTCCACCACCTCCCGAGGGAACCCATCCCAGTGCTTCACCACCCTCCTAGTGAACTAGTGTTTCCTAACATCCAACCTCGACCTCCCCCACTGCAACTGGAGACCATTGCTCCTTGTTCTGTCATCTGCCACCACTGAGAACAGCCGAGCTCCATCCTCTTCAGGTCGTTGAAGGCTGCTCTCAAATCCCCCCTCACTCTTCTCTTCTGCAGACTAAATAACCCCAGTTCCCTCAGCCTCTCCTCATAAGTCATGTGCTTCAGCCCCCTAATCATGTCTGCTGCCCTCTGTTGGACTCTCTCCAATTTGTCCACATCCTTTCTGTAGTGGGGGGCCCAAAACTGGACACAGTACTCCAGGTGTGTCCTCACCAGTGCCGAAGAAAGGGGAAGAATCATTTCCCTCGATCTGCTGGCAATGCTCCGACTAATGCAGCCCAATAGGCCGTTAGCCTTCTTGCTGTTAGCCTTCATGTCCAGCTTCTCGTCCACTGTAATCCCCAGGTCCTTTTCTGCAGAACTGCTGCTTAGCCAGTCGGTCCCCAGCCTGTAGCGATGCATGGGATTCTTCCGTCCTAAGTGCAGGACTCTGCACTTGTCCTTGTTGAACCTCATCAGATTTCCTTTGGCCCAGTCCTCCAGTTTGTCTATCCAGCATAGGGGTAGGGTCCAACTTTTCATTTCTACTCGATAGCACGTTATTTAATAAAATGGACACATTCAGGAGCAGTAATGGTCTCGATGAGGTTTGAAATGCAATGTCCTGAGCTTGGCCTTGGGGTGACGGTTTATTTGTGACTTTCCTGCTGTGAAGGAGGAGGAATAACATGGGTCTGGATTTCTCAGATTCATTCATCTGCCGAGGGGAAGAATGTGAGAATGGGCCTTCATGGGGTGAGATGGGACCGTCAGGGAAGTCTCTTGACATATTTCTTTTAAATTACAGAGTCTAGCAGGGCTCTGCTGTTTATTCCCTGCAGGTATCATGCATTCCTAGATCTGGAAGGTTTAGCTCAGTGGTTCTGAACCCGTGGCCTGTGGGCCACTTGCAGCCCAATCAGCACACAGCTGTGGCTCATGTGACATCCTCAGGGGCTTTCAGGTAGTATCTGTGTTGTGTGGATGCAGCCCACATAAGGAGGGGGCTCAGGACTGGGGCAGAGGGTTAGAGTTCTGGGGGTGTGGGCTCTGGGGTGGGGTTAGGACTGAGGAGTTTGGGGTGCAGGAGGGGTCTCAGGACTGGGACAGAGGGTTGGGGTGCACGGAGTGAGGGCTTCTGGTGGAGGTGCAGGCTCTGGGGTGGATCCAGGGATGAGGGGTACAGGCTGCAGCGGGGAGTGAGGAGTCCCCCCAGCCCTCTCTCTGTGCAGCAGCCCGGGGCCAAGGGAGAGGCACCTCTCCCCGCCTGCACGGCCTTGATAGCCTGCTGCACAGCCGCGCAGCTTAGAGGAAACTTAGGTAGCTGCCAGGCAGCATGCAGGAAACACCACTGAGTGGTGCGATCCCCACAGTCATTGATACAAACAGGCTGCTCCACGTGTCATGGCAGTCACACAGCCAGACAGCTTTGGACTGGTTGGGAGGCACCCCCAGTGATGCCCTGGATGTATGGCTGGTGGCGGAGGAGGAGGAAATTGGGCAGTTACCTCTGCATGACATTTTCCTGGAGTGGCTTCCCTGGGTGGAGTGCCATGTCTGGGCTTGGCCGACTAGCATGGGCTGGAGGAGTAGGAGAGTGCTGCAGAGCTGGGAGGAACGGCTATGGGAACCGGACGTGGGGAGGTTGAAGTGTAGGTTCCTGGAGACCTGTGCAGCGCTCAGCCCGGAGCTGCAGGGGTGGAGTCCTGACACGAGAGTTCCCCTCGGCCCCAAGAAGCATGTGGCCAGGGCCAGTCTTAGGGCAGGGCAGTGTGGGCCCCTGCCGAGAGTGCTGTAGCCAGGGGGCACCGTGGTGCAGAGGCTGCCTGCGGGGTGCAGCCTGGCGTGGCAAGAGCGTCTGCTTCCCTGCTCCTGAGCAGAGCCCTGCTGCTCCCCACTCCCAGGGTGTCCCTCCCAGTCTGGCTCCACGTTCTGCCCCTGCCCTCTGCCCCTGCGAGCCGGGTCTCCCTGTGACGCTGCACTCCCCATTCTGTACGGAAATGTGCTCACGAGTATGAATATGACGTAACTGGAATATGCTTTATGCTAACTGCCTCTTGTGACAGATCATTGAAAAAGTTCTCATCAACTGAATGAGTTCATCCTATTTGTCTGCATGTGTCATTTCCATGTCTGAAGTTAGAAATATGAGGTGTAAACGTGGATTACTAATGTCGTCAGACAAAGGGAGGGCCATTAATGGTATTTCAGGAACTGGATGGCTCCAGTTAACTAGAACTAGTTGTGAATGGTTTTGTTTTCCTGTAAGCCTTCCTGCGGATGTGTGGGCTAGCCCATAAAGTGTGGAGACTGGGGTCTCACAGGGACATGTGACTATGTCACCTGATACTGGAATCCATCTTAAACCAGGTACTTTTCCATAAGGAACTGGGAGGGTCAAGCTGAAATAAGGACTGCCACCTTTTACCAAATCTATATAAGGGGGTGAAACAGGAGGGAAGCTGCGGCCAGTCAGCAGAAAGCCCCTGCTCACCATCCAGGATGTCTGCTGGAACTAACATAAACGGGGAAGGATTGGGACCGGACTAGAAATGCGTCCAGTCTGTGGAAAAAAAGCTCATTGGAACATCTTTGAGGGTGAGATATTGCATGGAGCCAGTTTCTTAGTGTATTAGGTTTAGCCTTGTGTTTGTATTATTTTACTTAGTAACTTACTTTGTTCTGTCTGTTATCTCGTAGAAACACTGAAATCCTACCTTTTATACTTAATAAAATCACTTTTGTTCATTAATAATCCCAGTGTAAGTCATTGGTCCCTGGGGGGAGAGCAGTCTGTGCAGATCTCTCTTTACAAGGAGAAAGAGGGCGAATAATATGAACTCACACTGCGTACAACTTATACAGGGTGAGAGGAGTTTATCTGGGGTTCAGGCTCCCAGGAAGGCGCTGCACTTTGTGCTGGGGCAAGACCCTGTTAACTGAGCCGCCCCAGGGCTGAGGGATTCTCCGTGTGTGTATTCGGCAGAGGGTGTGGCCCTATCTCTGGGTCTGTGCTGGAGGGGGCCTGCAGGGTCTGGGTCAGCAAGGCAGAGTCAAGGGGTGCCCAGGCTGGCAGAAGGGTTAGGCTCCGTGGTAGCTCAGGAATCAAGTGACAGTCCCAAGGGGGGCTCTTACAAGTGAACCCACCACACTCCCCTTCCCCTCCCACCACCACCCCAGATGGTCCCAGCCCTGCCGTTCCTCTTTCCATGGGCCCAATGGAAGATGAATGGGGCCAGCCAACGGGAGCGGGAAGTTGCCAGACTCTTCTAGGTTGGGAAGTGAGGGGAGGGGAAGGGAAGGGACTGGGAACTAAAACTGCAGGGCAGAGAGACAGTAAGTCTTAGGGGGTCCCGATCCAGTCCCCCAGCTTCTAGCCCACCCCCGCGGACCTCTCCCTGTGCCCCAGCTCACACCCACCCAGCTTCCAGCCTTCCCCCACCCCGTGCCTCTAGGTCCCAGCCCACCCAACTCCCAGGAGGCCCCTCTCTGTGCCCCCAGAGCCAGGGGGACTCCTCCCTATACCCAGAGCTCCCAGCCCCCAGCCATGTCCACTGTCAAACTTTGACAATTTGGAGGTCCCACCGAGATGGCAAGCGGCTTCACTGAGGCTGTGTGATCCCTGACTGCCTTGCAGGACGATCGTGGCAGCCGGCGCCTGGACGCTTAGTCCAAGCGATCCTCCACAAGACAGAAAGGAACACAGCAGCAGCGCAGTCTAGGCCATTGAACTTGTTGGTTCCCACTCTGTTCGGGTAGGGGTCCTTGGATCCAGCTTCTGGAATCAGACGTCTCAGGTAATTATTATTTTTGTGCTTTAACCGGTTTGAGGACTGTCTTGTCTTTGTGTCTATCCGTCTTCCCCGTGGTGTGTGTGTGAATCTGGGAGCCATCTCTGTCCGGAGACTGGCTGACCAAGGGGTCCCCGTCCCCACGGTCTGAATAAGTGGAATCTGCACAGCTGCAGCCGCACCACGCCTTGGGTATAACCCCTGGTGTGAAAGCAAGGGCAGTGGAGGCAGTAGCCTGTGGGCTCCTTTCTGTGTGTTGCACCGGGCACCGCTCTGCTGAGCCCGAATTTCCTTCTTGTGTGAGTGCTGTGTGAAGTCCTCCTGGATGGGTAATCAGAAGTCTAAGGTAGAACAGTTCCCTAAGGGAACTCCAGCTTATTTTATGTATTTTAGGAGGGGTCCGGACTCTTGTAGGTTTCTTGAAAAATGGTCCAAATTAGCTCTAGAGAACCCCAAATTACAGTGGCCACTCTTTGGTTCTTGGGACAAAGATCGAGTGGACGCTTTAAAAAGCAAACTCATCCTCCCAAAAACCAAATTGGAGAGAGGAGAAGTAGACTGCTTCATGCAGTGGTGGGAAGAGGCAAATCGTAGATGGACTGAGTCAAAACTCACCTCTCTTAAAAATTCTATCCAAAAACTAACAGTTCAATTGGATGCAGTCTCTCCCACCACTAGTCGGAGCGCTCCCCTTTGCCCAGTCCTGTGCAATGATCCGGATCAAACCCGACCCGCACCATACTCCTGCGCAAATAAGAAATCAGAAAAGGAAAAATCTTCAGTGACTACAGATAATGAAAGTGAAGAAGATACCCTCATTGGCCTCGCAGCTCTGCAAAATATTATGAAGAAGAAATCCAAAGCAGGCTGCAAAGATTCTCTTGACATCTCTTCTTGGAAAAGAGAACCTGATGGGAGGTTAATGAGAGACTCTGATCAAACTGTTGTGGCACCCTTATGAGTCCTTAAGATGGGAGAAAGTGAGTCCATATGGGATTATAAGCCCTGGACTCGTATGGAAGTTTTATCTATCGTTAAAAGTTTTCCCAAACCACAGGAAAACTCTGTCAAATTTGCTGAGGAGTTTCTGTTAATCTGTGAAACCTATGAACCCTCTGAGACAGATCTCCTCCAACTGTGTAAATTGTTAGCTCCTGCCAGTTATTATGAAAAATGGTTGGCTGCCGCAGACTGGCCAGCTGAGGCACGCCACTCAACCATAAAAAGTACTGGCCCAGATTCGGCATCCAGAGACCGGTGTATGACTCTTTGGAAGCGCCTGCATCAAGCCATTCCCAAAGTGTGGTCTCCTAAAACAAACTGGACAGCAATACGTTGCTGTAAGCAAGGGCAAGGAGAAAGCCCAGGCGACTATAGGTCCCGGCTAACTGATATTTTCCTACAACATTCAGGAATACAAGAGCCCGATGTAAATGGGCAGGGGGCCTTGGCACATGCATTTGTTGATGGTCTTCTCCCTGCCACAGGCAGCATGTTCAAACGAATAAGTGTGGGATGGGAGACTGAAACCATGGACAAATTGCTGGCAGGAGCAGAGCATTGCCACCGCACTTTAAAAGGAAAGGAGGAACAGTCCTCCCAAAAGTTAATGGCTCTGCAGATACAGCATTATTCAGGACTAAGCAGACCACACCGGGGACAGGGACGGGGTTGCGGAAGGGGGTGGGGGGCTGGATTAACTGGGGTTTGTAACTACTGTAAACAGCCTGGACACTGGAAAAAAGAGTGTCCAAGACGACCTAATAATTGTATGGGAAATCAAGTGAACCCCCTGCTGTTTCCTCCAGCTGATCCCCAACCCTATTTTTCACCCCAACAATGACGGGATGCTGGGGAACCTCACAAAGTTTTAGCTCCCTTATTACCTCTGTCCCCTACTGGAGAATGTGTCCTGACTGTAAATGATCTCTCTCTCCCTTTCCTTGTTGATACTGGAGCTTCTCTTTCTACAATCCGCACCACTGACTTGCCTGAGGTTCCCCGATCTGGAAAATCTGTGTCTGCTGTTGGCATTACAGGGATCCCTACCTCTTTTCCCCTCTCAAAACCTTTGTCTGTTCAGGTCGGTCCCCTCTCTGAGGAGCATGCATTCCTCCTCTCTGATGCCACCCCTGCAAACCTTCTGGGACGGGACTTGCTACGCAAACTTGGCTGTTCTATTTACTGCTCCCCAGATGGTGTCTATCTGCAAATCCCTCAGTCTTCCTTATGTGATTCTGTAGCCTCCCTGCTGTCTGAAACTTCCCTCTCCACTCCGGTCCCTTGCTGTCCCTTAACTCTGTCCCTAGAGCACCTAATCTCTCAGGTTCCTTCCTCCCTATGGCCATCTCACCCATCTGAAGTGGGCTGATTAAATACTGACCCAGTTCGGATTACTGTAGACAATTCCAAACCTCTGCCTCGCCTGTCTCAGTATCCTTTGAATCCTGAGGCAGAGGCTGGGATTGCTCCAGTTATACCTGCATGAAAAGAACAAGGAATTATTGTCCCTTGTTCCAGCCCCTGTAACACCCCTATCCTCCCAGTTCAAAAGGCTGATGGCAAATCGTGGCGATTTGTTCAAGACCTTCGAGCTATTAACCGTATTGTCATACCTTCTTTTCCAGTGGTTCCTAACCCTGCTACAATACTAGCGTCTATTCCTCCAAATGCAATCCACTTTACTGTTGTAGATTTGTGCTCCGCTTTCTTCTCTGTCCCAGTTCCCTCTGAATCCCAGTATCTCTTTGCCTTCTCCTACAAGGGTCAGCAATATACATGGACTACCCTTCCCCAGGGGTATACAGAGAGTCCATCCTATTTTTCTCAAGCCCTAGCCAGGGATCTCGCTGATCTGGTTTTCCCATCAGGATCCACACTGATCCAATATGTGGACAACTTACTCCTGTGCTCCCCCTCTCTGTCTGCCTCAGAAACTGATTCACTAACGCTTCTCACAGCTTGAGCAAACAAGGGTCATAAGGCTTCTCGCACAAAATTGCAGCTCTGCCAAACCTCTGTCACATACCTAGGCTTTCTTCTCTCCCAGGGCTCCCGTACACTCTCTCCAGCCCGGGTACAAGCCATCCTTAGCTTTCCCCAGCCTTGCTCTCCACACCAGATCAGAAAATTCTTAGGCATGACAGGGTTCTGTAGGCAATGGATTCCCCAATATGCTTCTCTGGCTAAACCACTCCAAGAACTCACTCGATCCTCTGTACCTAACCCCATGCCATGGCCACTTGAAGCAAATGCTGCTTTCATCTCCCTTAAGCAGAATTTAGCCTCTGCCCCTGCCTTAGGGTTACCTAACTATGACGAGCCTTTTACCCCTTTCTGTCACGAACAATCTGCTTGTGCCCTCGGGGTTCTTACTCAGGAGCACGGTGACAGAAATCGCCTGGTGACTTATTTTTCTGCAACCTTGGACCCTGTAGCCCAGGGTTTACCCCCTCGCCTACACACTGCAGCTGCTGCAGCATGCCTGGTCGAGATATCTGAGTCCCTTGTCCTCTGCTCTCCTCTCGCTCCCATGGTTCCCCATTCTGTAGAAACTCTCCTTCTGCAACGCATCACGGCTCACCTCTCCTCTGCTCGCCTCACTAGGTATGAACTTTTGCTGCTTTCAGCCTCACATATCACTATTAAGCACTGCTCCCGGTTAAACCCTGCTACCCTCCTTCCTTTACCTAGTGATGGTAAACCCCATGACTGCCTTGCAACTGTCTCCGCTATCACTGTCCCGCGCCCCGACCTTTCAGATGTACCTCTCCCTAACTCTGACCTGGTATTATTCACTGATGGGTCCTGTTATAGAAATGACCAAGGCCACCTTCTTGCAGGGTACGCTGTGGTCTCTCTCTCGGAGACCATAGAAGCTGCGCCCTTACCCTCTGTGACCTCTGCCCAGGTGGCTGAACTGATTGCTCTAACCCGTGCCTGCTTTCTAGCCAAGGGGCTCTCTGCCACTATTTTTACTGATTCTCGGGATGCATTTGGGGTTGTGCAGGACTTTGGCACCCTCTGGCAGGCTCGAGGTTTTCTTACCTCTACTGGTACCCCTATCAAGAATGGCCCCTACATTGCCACCCTCCTGTAGGCAGTTTTACTACCGTCTGCCTTGGCAATTGTCAAGTGTACTGGCCACTCAGCGGCAGACACCGAGGTGGCAAAGTACCTTAAATGGGAGCTCAATCCCCAGAGCTATGATTGCCGAACCAGGAAAAAACAAGAAAGTATGTCCTCTCAGGGATTGGCATATTCAAGTTTACAAGAGAGACGATAAAGACTGGCCATGACGTAGAAAAATCAAAATTCAAGTTTGCCAGTAAGAAAAGAGCCTGAGTAATAGTCAGATAAAGAATGGAAGGGACTAGTTTACCCAGGAAGTTACAAGAGCCTTTATTAAAATGGAGAGCTACTTTTGTCCTTCTGTCTGCTTGCTTCTGGCAAAGGTTGACTCAGGAATAGAGGGGGAATCTCTTGGGGTCCAGCAATTCTGCTGGCTTGGGAAAGTGTGCACTGCATCACCCACTCCTCCCTGTGTGAGACAATCTCTGTGCCTCTGTTTCGACAGTTCAAAACCCTTAAAAATATCTTTCTTTACAGCTCAATACAGAAATTGCCAGAACCTAGTCCTGTACTTTTTTCTTTAAAAACAAACAATGAAATGGAGATGTTTGCACGACAATTATATGAATCGATGTCTGTATTTTTATATCTTTAGACGCCCAACAAATATATAAAAACCTGCATTAAAATAACAATAAGTAAGTTTGCAAAACTGAGCAATGGAAAGTTCGGAAATGCCAGGATTCAGGGAGTTGAGTACTGTGCATGTGCATTTTGACACAGTCTTTAATTGCACAATTGTACTATTTTTTTCCACAGGCCCCTCATTCAGTGACCATTGAAGTGTTGTTTGCTTTCAGACACTGTGTACATACTTCTGCAACGTGAACACATCAAGTCAGGTTCCAGGTCGCAGTCCTTCTCTTCCAGGGGCTCAGTAGCCAGGGCCCAGTATATCTAAAATATCAGGTAAATCCCTGGGATTAGGGTTGTGGCTGACAGGGCCTATTTCTCAGGCACCATGAAGTTTTCTACTCTAAGGATGAGGCTTGTCTGTGCAGTAGATAGAGCTTTCTCAGGGGACAGTCTGTGACAGGAGAACAAACTCCCATGTCATTCCGAGGATATTAGAGAGACAAGGTGGGTGAGGGATAGGGTGACCAGATAGTAAGTATGAAAAATCGTGATGGGGGTGGGGTGGGATTGATAGGCGCCTAAACCCCGAATATCTGGACTGTCCCTATAAAATTAGGACATCTGGTCACCCTAGCTGAGGTAATATCTTCTGTTGGACCAACTTCTGTTGGTGAAAGAAATAACCATTCAAGGACCTGAAGGAGAACTCTGTGCAGTCCTTTCACCAACAGAAGTTAGTCCAATAAAAGATATTACCATGACAGATGTGAGTCATATTATTAATGTACTAGAGGAAGCTGCTCAGATACTTCATTGGTGAGAACAGTATAAAAACCTATATAGAATAAAGTGAAGGAGAAAGAGAGAGCCTCTTTCTGAGATTATCCTTTTCCTTCTTCCTAATGATCCTATTTGCTAACAAATATATACATTCTTAGTGCTGTTGTGGCTTTGTGCAGAAGTGTGAATTGTCTCAGTAGATTCTGATGTATTTTATCTTTTAGGCAAAGATATCGAAAACAGGGAATACAAACAACACATGTTATGCAAACCCACACCACTAGGTGGAAGCGGATATTTTGAGTTGTCATTAATTGAGAAATGCTTTCAAAAAGCGAAGTAATGTTCTTGGAATTCTGCTTTAAGCCACAAGGCACACAGCTAAGCAGAGTCATCTTTTGAGTGCTGGATCTTTAATTTTTTTTCCATAAGAGAACCTGCTTAAAATCCCATTAATAAACTGTGTTCTCTTCACTCGCCTATTGATCTGTGCTGTGACGGAAAAATATAATTGTCTGTCAAGAATGGATTTTATTTGAAGCAGAGAGTTAGAAAACATGTGTGTAAAATGTTTTGAAGAAGAAAATCTCTCTAGAAATGCAAATTATTATTATTGTTGTTATTGGGTCAAATTTTACAGTAGGTATTTAGGCTCCTAGCTTCCACTGATTTCAGTGGAAGTTCGGAGCCTAAAGACCTTTGAGGAGCTGGGCCTCATACCCTACTCAGGCAAAACTTTAACTGACTTTAATTCAGCCTAGCCCTGCGTTGGATTAAGCCCAATATCTTACTGTACATTGTACAGAAGCTTCTTGCTAGCAGGAGTCAATCTGCAGCTGTTTTTTCAGTAATGCTGTCAAGGTTCCTTCCCCACTCTGAACTCTAGGGTACAGATGTGGGGACCTGCATGAAAACCTCCTAAGCTTACTTTTACCAGCTTAGGTTAAAACTTCCCCAAGGTACAAATTAATTTTACCCTTTGCCCTTGGAATTTCCACTGCCACCACCAAACTTTAAGTGGGTTTACTGGGAAATGTAGTTTGGACACATCTTTCCCCCAAAAATCCTCCCAACCCTTGCACCCCACTTTCTGGGGAAGGTTTGGTAAAAATTCCTCACCAATTTGCATAGGTGACCACAGACCCACACCCTTGGATCTTAGAACAATGAAAAAGCATTCAGTTTTCTTACAAGAAAACTTTTAATAGAAGTAAAGAAATCCCCTCTGTAAAATCAGGATGGTAGATACCTTCCAGGGTAATTAGATTCAAAACATAGAGAATCCCTCTAGGCAAAACCTTAAGTTACAAAAAAGACACACAGACAAGAATAGTCATTCTATTCAGCACAACTCTTCTCAGCCATTTAAAGAAATCATAATCTAACACATACCTAGCTAGATTACTTACTAAAAGTTCTAAGACTCCATTCCTGTTCTGTCCCCGGCACAAGCAGCATACAGACAGACACAGACCCTTTGTTTTTTCTCCCTCCTCCCAGCTTTTGAAAGTATCTTGTCTCCTCATTGGTCATTTTGGTCAGGTGCCAACGAGGTTACCTTTAGCTTCTTAACCCTTTACAGGTGAGAGGATTTTTCCTCTGGCCAGGAGGGATTTTAAAGGGGTTTACCCTCCCTTTATATTTATGACAAATGCATTTTCTGTATTTACCAGCTTTGTTTTCTTGCATCCTCAGGCATTTTGGGCCTTGTACAAAATGTGTCTAAATGGAATATTTATCATCCTCTCTGACTGTAATGTGTTTTACGTGATGGTATATTGTCAAGCTGCATTCAGTATGGGTTGATCTGTTGATCCTCATGAGTGAGAGAAGTGTATGAATTACGAGCCCAAGCAGGATCCAGCTGCTCATTGCTGCAGCTCAGCTTGCACTGCTGCAGAACACTATTTGTGTGTGTGCACAAGGCTTGTGTTGTGAAAACCTTGCCCCCTGTAAATACACTCAAAGTCAACCTCTGATCCAGCTCTTGTCAAATGCAGCCAGTTAACATCACAGTGACCACGGGTGTAAAGCTGTGGCCTCCTCCTTTTGAGGGTCTCCTGTTGCCCAAGCTTTAAGTCAAGCTGAGGCAGTGTTTGGGGGATGATGTGCTAATTTATGAGCTCCTTGATGCCTGCACAGTGTTTGTCATGGCTTTGCCACACATACTGTTGTTCTGTTCTTGATCTTAATTTGTTCTGTGGCATTACATAGTTCATGGTGTTACTTGTCACATGCATGAACACTCTTCCCATCACAGGTCCGTCCGTAGTGGACTTATATGTGGATGCCTTGCCCGCATGTTAACAGCTGCAATGAGCAAGCATTCTTACAATTACCTGTGCTCCTACCTGATGCTGCATTTTTGAAAGGCCTGACTTTATGGAGCCAGGTGTAGACAGAGAGGGGTGCAGAACATACGCACAGAGACAGGCGAACTCTCTGTGCTGACCATGCCCTTAGCTTCTTGCAGAGTGGCCTGCTGTGTATGTACTAAAAATGGAGTAGGCCTCAACTGTGTGCCACTGTATACTTTCCATCTTGTGCAAATGTACGAGTCCCCACTTTACATAATGGCATGGAACAGGGGCTGAGTCACATCAGACCCTGACTCAGGAAGAAAGTTCCCGAAATAGGTAGCACTATATTAGTTATCTGCTGGTACCTGGTCAAAGGGGGCTTTTTTTGCTTGCTTTATTATCCTCTTGTCTGTTTGTTGTGCTGTTAATATGTGTTAATTAAAGACAGTTAAGGACCATCTTGTTCTCTGTTTGTACAGTTCCTAGCGCAATGGGATCCTGGTTTGTGACTGGGACTGTGAGGCTGTACTGCAATACAAATAATCACATGTTGATCTCCAGAAATATTTTTATACCGTGGCCATCCCCACTATCTTAAGAGATTAGTCACGGAAAATGGAAGTATGTGAACCTGACATCTGCAGTTTAACTCAGTCCCCTTGTCTCCTGCACTGAGTGTTCTTTCTGCTCAATACACACTCAATGGTAGGCATGCCCACAGAATAGGGTTATGAAGATGGGTCTCTGGGAGGGTTTGACTTCCTCTACCATGGGATGCTATTGCAGGAAGGAGGTTTGCTGGGAAGAGATGGGGTCCGTCTGACCAAGAAGGAGAAGAACCTCTTCATGCACTGACTCACCAACCTTAGGAGAAGAGCTTAAAACTAAGTTCAGAGGGGGCAGGTGAAAAAAGCCACCAGGTAAAACAAGGTGGCCTTAATAGAGGACTAGCTGTGTGGGGAGAAGTAGATGTGGAAAATTGCAGTAGAATTATAGGAGAAACAAGAGGAAAATCCATGGGGGCATCTGCTTAACATCTTAGATGTCTGTACACACAAGCAAGGAGTAATAATAATGGGGAATAAACAGTAAGAACTGGGAGTTTTAGTACATAAATCTTAACTGAGCTTAACTGCATCACAGATACTTGATGGGATAACTCTCATGACTGGACTATTGGTATAGAGGGCTATAGCTTGTTGAGGAAGGACAGGCAGGAAAAAAGAGAGGACATATTGCATTGTAAACCTGTTCTGAGGTCAGAAGGAGGTGAGAAGCAGACCAGCTGAAAGTCTCTGAGTAAAGATAAAAGAGGGAATAAACAGGGGTGAGTTCCTGGTAGGGGTCTATTACAGTCCTCCAAATCAGGAAGAGGAGGGAGATGAGGCATTTCTAGAACAAACAACAGAAATATGCAAAACACAAATCCTGATCGTAATGGGGGACTTTACCTACCCAGACAGCTGCTGAAAAAGGAATATGGTAAAACCCAAAATTACCCAGTAAGTTCCTGGAATGTACTGGGGACAATGCTTTGTTTCAGAAAATGGAGGAAGTAAGCGGGGGGACAGCCATTTTAGACGTGATTCTGACCAGCAGGGAGGAGCTGGTGGTGAATGTGAAGGTGGAAGGTGATTTGGGTGAAAGGGATCATGAAGGACAGATTTCATGATTCTAAGGAGTGAGAATGACAGGAGAAGGGCTGCCAAAAGCAGACTTGAACGTCCTCAGAGAATTGGTAGGTAGCAACCCCTGGGGAAAAAGTCGAAGGCCTGAAGGAGTTCAGGAAAGCTGGCAGTTTCTCCAGGAGACAATATTAAAGGCACAACTGCCAATGCAAAGGAAAGAGAGGAAGAACAGTAAGAGGCCAATGGCTCCATCAGAAGTTTTGTAATGACCTGAAAATCAAAAAGAAATCCTACAAAATATGGAAACATGGACGAATTACTAAGGAGGAGTACAAAAGAATGGCATGTCCGTGTAAGGGCAAATTCAGAAAGGGTAAGGCACAAAATCAGTTATACATAGCAAAGGACACATGTAATTGGAATTCTTTTTCCACATGGTATACTGCAAAGAGTGTCATCATTCTGAATGCTTTAAAGGCAACATAATCTCCAAAATCAAGTGTGGGCTCTACCTATGGCCATACATATGACACCACACTGTATTAAACACAGCAAAAAATAATTTAGTTGATTTGTTTGGCGGGACATGGAAATGAAGAATAAATTTCAATTCATTGTAAAACAATATAAAAATCAATATTTGTAATACAGTCCAATAAGATTTCATCAAGCTTTTTAATCAACCGAATTAAAAAGCAAAGGAAACCAACCACCCACACTCAAGTGTCACTGTGCATTCTCCAAGGCAGTTTCTTCTCTTTCTTTGTTCAGTGCTTTTATTTTCTATCAATTCAACCAGGAGCAGATTTTCCAATAAAACCAATCTTGGAAAGTGTGGCAAACTGAGAGAGGGACGGAACCAAACTTCAAAATGATTTAGAGCGAATGAGAAATTCTACACTGGAGCACATTTAGCCACCTATTGGACTGCGTACATGGATGGGCCCAGATATTGAAACGTATTTAGGTTCTTCACATCTATTGATTTCAGTGCGAGTTAGGAGCCTAAATACCTTTGAGGATCTTGTCCATGTCATCACAGCACCGACCTGGCCAGCAGCAGTTTATGTGCTATGCCACAGTCACAGGGATGTCATAATAGTGCTTGCATAATCTGAACTGGCTATCCTGGACAGGACAGGACAGCCTGAGAGGCCAGCTGCCTATCAGTACTGGAGCTCTTTGGAGAAAGGACTGGAGGAAGTGTTGAGGAAAGATTAAAACATGAATAAATTTGTGAGTGAGCGGGAGGTAATCGACAGAGGTAAGGGTCAGCATTGTATTCTCTATATCCATTCTATATTCACACACACACATTTAGAAAGCATAGGCATACGGATTAGCTGTAATGTTCTCCATTTGTATGAGCAGAACCTCAGCTGCTGTAAACCAGTGTCCCTCTGTTGACTTCCTTGTAGCTGAGTTGATTTACACCAGTTGAGGAGTTGGCCTACAGCCTCTGGACTTGGAAACTTTCTTGAGAATCTGAGTTTCTAGGGAATGTTACGGGGGAGGTCTTCCTTCTTTTCTCCCAGTTGTTTTATGTTTGTTATGGGTCGTCATTTTGTGTCTTCTGCATCCATGGAGCCAACTCCATCAGAGATAGGGGAAATTAGAACAAAAAATGCAGAAGGACTTCTCCTCTAGCTGTCTAAATGAAGCTCTGCTAATATCTTAAATGCAAGAGAACAAAGCAGGGGGTCACATTTCTTAGCAACACTAGTGCTCCTCATCCCACACAGATGGGCAGTTATGATTCCGTTTGCATCTGGGTGTTACAACTGAAGGATGCAATTTGCATAACGGATGGGCAATCACCTAACCTCAAGCAGTCTTTCCTGGGAAGGGGAAATCTTGTTAGTTCCTCCTTCATGCTTGGAATGCTGTTACAATGGAGACAGATAAACACGGCATTTCAGATTTCTTGTGAAATATTAAGTTTCCTGGAGAATTTCTGCCCAGAGCGAAGAGATACATGGGAGATCAAATCCTGATTTTTTTAATACACCAGCCATTTCATTGTTTCCTAGAGTTTAAGGCCAGAAGGGACCATTAGATCATCTAGTCTGACTTCCTGTATTTCACAGGCCACTAAATTTCACCTAGCAACCCTACACTGAACCCCAAAACTTGTCTTGGACGAAAACATGTCAGTCTTTAGGAGACAAAACTGTTGTGTGCCATCGGCAGAGGACAGGAGAGACTGAGGTTCCACCAATGCCTGAGGCCCTTGCAATGGTCGAGAATTGATTAGGTCAGATAAACTCAGATTATCCTAGCAGGTGATCAGTGCCCCATCCTCCCACTCAAAGGGCCCTGCCAATCCGACCAGGGGGAAATTCCTTCCCACCCACAACTCTGGAGATCAGTTGGACCTTGAGCATGTGAGCAGGACAGCTAAGGAAACAGATTCTCTGAACCATCTTAGAGCACTGGTCCACCCTACCAGGTGTCCCATCTCCTGCTATGGTCAATCCCTGATGCTTCAGATGAAGGTTGGAGGGACCCACCCCACCCCACTCACAGCATACACCTCGCCAATTGTGCATGGGGGTGGGGGGGCGGGGGAATTCCTTTATGACCTCTACAGGCAACTGTACAGGGGGGAGGGATAGCTCAGTGGTTTGAGCATTGGCCTGCTAAACCCAGGGTTATGAGTTCAATCCTTGAGGGGGCCATTTAAGGATCTGGGGCAAAAGTTGGGGATTGGTCCTGCTTTGAGCAGGGGGTCGGACTAGATGACCTCCTGAGGTCCCTTCCAACCCTGATATTCTATGAACTGGATGAACTCCGTTCCATGAGTCTTCTCTGCAAGTATTTAAACTACCATAAAATAAGATTAAAGGCTTTCTTCAAAACAAGGTGCCTAAAGTTAGGCTTCTAAATTCATACTGAGGTCTACAACATTGGCCTGATTTTCAAGAGATACCGAGCCCCAAAAGTTCCCAGCATAGCCAATAGGTACATCTGGGTGCTCAGGATTTTTGAAAATGAGGCCCTGACTAAGCAAAACTCTTAAGCAGGTGCTTAACTTAGGTCTATTTCTTGGCTTAGAGTTAACTTATTACTCTGTATGCTATCAAAACTCATCAATTGACAGTAAAGAGGGAAAGGAAAATTATTTTCTGTGGGGATCTACTTGAAAGGAGCAAATTTGCTTCATTATGATTTCCCCCCAGGCACACTGAGTAGTTCAGCAAACAAACCTGGTCATGTGGAGGAAGGAAGAGGATTTCCAGGATTCCCAAGTCTACTTCTCACAGTGTTTGGGCTCCTGCAGAATCTTTACTGGATAGTGAATCAAAGAGGCCAGCACCAATTTCTACTATCAATGGTAACCAGCCGAATCCTTTTATTTAATTTCAGGTGTTTATAATGAGGTTGTTTCCCTCCTGGCACATAGGGATGACCAAGATAAGGGAAAAATTGCCCTCAGGATTGCCTTTATAGCCGAGACCAAGCTGGCTATCGTTCTGACAGTTCTACTCGAGAAACTGCAAAAGGATGAGGTAGGGCAGTTTCATGAAATTACATCCGCTTTCCAGGTGTCCACACCAAATTCTGCCTGACTTCATGGGGGTACAGGGGACTGCACGGGGGTAATTCAGTGTAGAACTTGGCCTGGCGCACCATCAGTAGAATCAGTATTTGCCCTTCTGTCCTCAGGCGTAAACTCATCATGCAAAATGCTGTTCTTACAGATCAGGACGATATAATGCTCTATAAAGAGAGCACTGTCCTTTTACACACAGTGGAGTACATGGGCTGTAGACAGTAAAAGTACACGATCGGACAAGTAGTAATCTCTTCTAATAATACTTTGCCCTTCTTTAGCATCTTTGTCCAAAAATCTCAAAGCACTTCCCTAATACTAATGAATTAAGACTCACAGCACCCTTGTGAGAATGGGAAGCATTATCCCCATTTACGGATGACTTGTGTCACAGGGAATTAAGTAACTTGCTCAACACCACTTAGCAAGTTAGTCAAAGAATGTGAATAAAACCCAAGTGAACTGACTCCCTGCTCTAAATCCTAGCCAACACTCCTTTATCATGATGACATATTATTGAGATTATAGCATTGAAGGTACCCTTATCTATATAGTTTCTACTGGGGGAATTCTGCAACAAAAAAATAAAAATGATGCGTACAATATTTTAGAAGTGCTGCAAAATTCTGCATATTTTGCTTATCAAAATAATATAATATAATTACACCCGTTAAAATTATTCTTGGTTATTTATTTCAAAATACCTGTCAGCAAGTATGTCTGTATGAATACAGACAACAAAAAGGATTCAGGAAATGTTTTTTGACAAACCAATTCCTTACTATGCATGTTAATAGAGAACTCTGAGTAATAATTCATTTAAACTCAATACAGAACCATATTTCTTGCACCCCTTAGGCTCAGTGCAAAGGCTTGGTAGAGTCAAGGGTAATGGAGGAGCTGAGGGAGAGGGAAGTAAATTGCTGGGAAGGAGCCTGAGTGTGAACTTGGAGGGTTGCTGGGTATGGGTGGGAAAAGTATGGAACAGTTTTTTTGGGAGGGGCAGGGAGGAATTGTGAGGCAGCTCCCCCCATGCAGACCCTGTCTGACCCCTAACCTCTCCCATTCAGTAAGGCACATCTGCCCCTGTCTCCATGTGTTCCTGCACACCCATGGGTCCTTGCACACCCTGTCCACTTGTGTCCCTCCACCCCCACTCAAAACCCACTCCCCCCATCCCCATGTGTGTTAGGGGGCTTATTCCTTCACCCACTTACTTCCCTGGTCCTTCTCGCATGAACAGAGAGCAACAATACCCGAAGTCCAAAGGTGCAAACAATTCGATGTTTATTGGGTGAACTTCCAGCAAGCATGATTCCAGTTTCCTTCCTTAGTATCCTCCTTCCCAGCTCTGACACCACAGAGCCTTACAGCTGTGTCCCTGTTCCCATTCCTGCCCTTAGCCAAACATGATTCCAATTTCCCCACCCCCATTCCCTGTTCCCATTTCCCCCACCCACACACCCACCCCCTCACTTCCTGATTGACTGCAGACTATATAGTAAAACTCGAGTTCTGCTTAGCTATACCTTAACCAATCGTTTTCCTGAAATTTAACTAACCAATCCTAACATATTGTAACAGGATTATTTAACCAATTATATCCCACCACCTCAATTAGTTTACACCCAGCAAAATTAATTATACAGCAGAGAGAAACAATCACAGAACCAGGCAGAGATTATACAGACAAACAATGGGGAAATGGGGACTACAGTGATAGAACAAACACAGAAATGAGGATTTCACATCCCAGCTAGTGATAAGTGAGTTCTTGCCAGACAGGATGCTATCAAACTAAGTTTCCTTTTACAGCTTCTAGGCCCTTCCCTTTCTCTGGAGGCGATAGGCATTATCAGGACAGGATTGTGTTCCTAACAGCCCAATAGCACCTTATTTCAATGTGACTAGTTGGGAATGTGAGGAGGTGACCTGTCACTTCCCAGCTTATGGCTGCCTCTGCTGCTTAGCCAAAGGCCTTAGCCTAAGCACAGGGCCACAAACTGTCACAGTAAGAGAAGGACCTTACACTGGCAGACAGTGATTTTGATTCTTTCTTTTATACCTCTATAACTAGCCAAGTGATAAGAATACACCTAAATGCTTAGATTATAGGCCTTTACAGACAGGCCTGAACATCTATATCCTAACAATGTGTCCCTGTACCCCCCCCCCCCGTCCCCATGTGTCTCTGTGCCCCCAACCAACCACCCCCTGTCCTTATGTAGCTCTGCACCTCCTCCCCCATCACTATGGGGCCCTGAACCTCCCTCCTCCTCTAACTCTGTGCCTCCACTCCCATTCAGCCCCTGCCCCAGTCTGTCCTCCCCCACTAGCCCTTATGAGCCCCTGACTGACCCCACCCCAGCATCCAACACTGTCTGTCTCCCCATAGCCCCTGTCTGCTGACCTGGCCTGCTGTGAAGAAGATAGGCTCTCTCTCTTCCTTCGCTGATAGGGAGTTGCTGCTTTGTTCTATTGCCACAGCACCCTTTGGTGGGCAAGAGATGGAACGGCAGGTGCATTTCAGCAGAAGCTTTTTACTGTGCAAAAAAATAAAAATATGCGGGGCTCATTAATTATGCACATGTGCAGTAGTGCAGAATTCCCCCAGGAGGAATATTCAGACCCCTTTTTTCCATTGATTAACACTTGCATCCGACAAAGTCCATTTCTCTATTAAGGGCCAACACAGAAGGCATTTTAGTTTCCATTAAAGTACTAGGAGGCCAACTGAACTGCTTGTCTTGGCCTCCGACTCCTTTAATTATTTGAATTACTTGATTAATTATTAAAAGAAAAGGAGGACTTGTGGCACCTTAGAGACTAACCAATTTATTTGAGCATAAGCTTTCATGAGCTACAGCTCACTTCATTGGATGCATTCAGTGGAAAATACAGTGAGGAGATTTATATACACACAGAACATGAAAAAATGGGAGTTATCATACTCACTGTAAGAAGAGTGATTAATTATGTTAATTCATTTGATTAATTACTTGAATTACTTGAATTATGTAGTGCTTATGTATTGATAAGTTCTCAGTGACAATTTTCAATTAAAAAAATCCTCCTTACATTTAAAAATGAATGGAAGGGGCTTCTCCCCAGTGGAGCTCTCTGTTATGATTGCAGTTTGCAGAAGCATGCCTTTTAAAGCAGAACCACTGGAACGTTTAGCCAATCAAGAGATCTGATGCAGACCCCGTCTGACCCCTAACCTCTCCCATTCAGAGATCTGATTGGCTTTGAACATTCCAAAGTGGGTTATGACCTTGGCATGCAGGTCACACAGATGTCGAGACTCACAGGAGACCGAGATGGAAAAGACCTATTGGATCATCCAGTCCATTTCCCTGCTAATGCAGGAGCATTCCCAGCAGCCATTTTCCACTGTTTTGGCCAAACTAATTTGAAAAGCCCCGAAGGACTGAACTTCCGCCTCTTTCCTAGGAAGACTATGTCATAACCTAATAGCCCTGTCTCACAGTTGGGGCATTTTTCCTGTTAGCAAAGTCTAAATTGAATGTCCTTTTTTAGCTTACTCCCATTACTCCTACTTTTACCGAAATGTATTATCCTAAAAAATTCCTCTCCCTCCTTGGTGTTCACACCCTCCAGGTAGTTGTATGGTATTATCCTCTCTCCCTCCGAGTCATCCCTTGGCCGCATCGGACACAGACAGCTCTTTCCGTCTGTCTGCAGAAGTAGGGGTCTGCTCGGGCCCAACCTGAACTGGCCCCTGGCCCACTCACCTCACCCTGAGAGGCTGAATCATTTTCCATCCTGGTCCCAACCCTTCCCCCCAGACCGGATCCTGCCGCTGCATCCTGCTCCTGGGGCTGGTGCAGCGGCCACTGTGAGCAGCAATGGCTCCATCCTCTGACACGGCCCCTGCTGCGCTGGGTCTGTGCTGCAGAGAGAGGGCGATGCTGTGACTCCTCGGCATCCTCGCTCCTCAGCGCGTGCAGTGCAGGAAGGAGGTGGTGGCTGGCAGGAACACGCAGTCACGGTTGTGCTGATCCCAGGGGCTAAAGGAGGAGAGCCGACCTGACCCCACCCCAAGAGGGTCCAGTTGTTTTCTCACCCAACCTGACCCGGACGCCTGTGGTCCGGTCCCCTAGGATTTGGGTCAGGTTGCAGGGCTCTATCCAGAAGTCACTTCTGCCAGCCCCCTGCATTCTTTTTTGCTCTCCCAGGAATGACTTCCCATTTGTTGATCTCTCTGGGAATGTGGTGCTAGAAAAGGCACTCCTCCAGATGCAGTCACAGCTCAGCTGAACAGACAGGAACTGTTGTCTTCCTGCTTTGTGCCATGAGCCCTGTGTGTAAAAGACCCAAACCACCTGGCTCTTTGTGGTAGCCATCACACCTTGCATATACCTGTTGACTTTGTTTTCCACTGTCACCCCCAGGGCACTTGTTGCTTCCCACTTTTCTCCCTCCCACTATGTCAGTTACTTCTACGTCCTCTCCAGAGGTGCTAGTTTGCAGTTTTCTGAAATGAATCTTGTTCTCTCCTCAGGCTTTTCATTTCTCTGTGTCCCGCTTTATTTTTTCTCGGTCCCAACTGATCCTACAACTCCTCCATAGTTAGTCTCATCTGTGAAGTTCTACACTGATGGGCCGCATAAAACACACCTTCGCGCATGCTACTGTCCGTGTGGACCTCACGGCTGAGCTCATTGCCCCGGGGAGCTGCTGAGGACTTACTGCAGGAGTTGGGTATTTTCTATTCCACATTTACAAATTCTGCCTGGAGCGGCTAGAGCAAGGGCAAGGTGCTCATTTTTATTGTTTGTGCTGAATAAATGAAACTGGATAAGGGGGCAGTGAAGGGCGCTTCCTCTGGCTCTTGTCTCTCCAGGAAGATTAAACGATGTCACTTGCTCGGCTGCTTCTGAAGCGCTGCTGAATGCGGTGCGTGTGGAGGGCAGGGCACGTTTTATGCCAATTAAGCTGCCAATTAGGGCAGGCGCTTATGAGCCAAATTACTGTATGGTCGTCAAGAAAAACTTTTCCCAATTCTTCTCCTTTATGTTTTGTCCCCAGCAAAGCAGAGTAGACATTTACTGTGCCCTGGAGAAAGTCTTACAGCAGGACACCCAGGGCCTGGAGAGAAGGCTTCTGGAGAAAATAATAACACTAGCCTCCAACCACATGAGAGAGACTCAGGTAAGTTAGTTCTCCCGAGATATCAGTCCAAGGATCCAAAGCTTTAACTCATTCAAACTCTCTTTTTGGGGGATAAACTATATACTAAAATGAAAATGTATTCTTCTGTTAGAGGTCCACACCTTCCTCCAGACCAAAGCCCAGGTCCTAGACAGCACTTGTGCACATGCATAAGATGGGACAACTCACATGCTGAGAGTTACACATGTGCTTAATTGTTTTGCAGGATCAGGACCTGAGACACATGATCTCAGACCCAGAGACAGGCCTATGGTGTCTTAAGGAGCAAGTCTTTCCCGAAGTCTACTCGGGATTTCATTATTGATACTGATTTTATGTGGAAGGTGCTCTGATACTGTAGCGATAAGTGGCAGTATAAAGCCCCAAGACAGACAGAATCTGAGCTATCTCCAAAAGAAGCAGCATTGGATTTAGAATATAGTTTGCCAGCAGGAAAACCCCTGCTGGAAAAATCCCTCTCTTGTTCCAAAGGAAGTCAGCCTCCTTTTTGGGGACAGTTTATTCCAGGAAAGCTCTCGGAATATCTTGAAGCTGCCCAGTCTGTGTCTCACTTACCGCCTCAGGGAAGGGCAGGGAAAATATCATGTGACTGTGGTGACCAGTCACCCACCACAAGTAGTTAACAGTGAATAGGCTAACGAAGCAGCTTGCAAGCAACTCAAAGGCCGAAAACTGTTTAGCCAAGTGACTCGAGGAATATTTATGACGAATGACTCTACCCTCAGAAAGTTGGGTTGGTTCATTCACAACTTGTGCACAGAAATAAGGACTTGACTCATGTAAAGAACTCTGGCTAGTGCAACCGGCTTCAGTCACCTCAGTCTCTCTCTTTTGGTTTTTGTTTTTAGGAAGCAACAAATGAACTAAAAGTGGCAGCTAGCAACACCTTAGTGACTCTGGCACGCTGCTATTTCAATGATGTCATGTGCGAGCTGCTGTATCGTCTGGAGCTGCCTGAAGAGTTTATTTTCATTACGTTGGGCAACCTGTCATCCGCCTATGGTACGGTCACTTCAAGCTCTGCGATACAACCGCATTTGCTCCAACCCCTCAGACAGAGACAAACACCTACAAGATCTCTGTCAAGCTTTCTTACAACTACAATACCCACCTGCAGAAGTAAAGAAACAGATTGATAGAGCCAGAAGAGTTCCCAGAAGTCACCTACTACAGGACAGGCCTAACAAAGAAAATAACAGAACGCCACTAGCGGTCACCTTCAGCCCCCAACTAAAACCCCTCCAACGCATTATTAAGGATCTACAACCTATCCTAAAGGATGACCCAACACTCTCACAAGTCTTGGGAGACAGGCCAGTCCTTGCCTACAGACAGCCCCGCAACCTGAAGCAAATACTCACCAACAACCACATACCACACAACAGAACCACTAACCCAGGAACTTATCCTTGCAACAAAGCCCGTTGCCAATTGTGCCCACATATCTATTCAGGGGACACCATCACAGGGCCTAATAACATCAGCCACACTATCAGAGGCTCGTTCACCTGCACATCCACCAATGTGATATATGCAATCATGTGCCAGCAATGCCCCTCTGCCATGTACATTGGTCAAACTGGACAGGCTCTACGTAAAAGAATAAATGGACACAAATCAGATGTCAAGAATTATAACATTCATAAACCAGTCGGAGAACACTTCAATCTCTCTGGTCACGCAATCACAGACATGAAGGTCGCTATCTTAAAACAAAAAAACTTCAAATCCAGACTCCAGCGAGAAACTGCTGAATTGGAATTCATTTGCAAATTGGATACTATTAATTTAGGCTTAAATAGAGACTGGGAGTGGCTAAGTCATTATGCAAGGTAGCCTGTTTCTTCTTGTTTTTTCCTACCCCCCCCCCCAGATGTTCTGGTTTAACTTGGATTTAAACTTGGAGAGTGGTCAGTTTAGATGAGCTATTACCAGCAGGAGAGTGAGTTTGTGTGTGTATGGGGGTGGGGGGGATGTGAGAAAACCTTGATCTATGCAGGAAATAGCCCGACTTGATTATGCAAAGAGTTGTCACTTTGGATGGGCTAGCACCAGCAGGAGAGTGAATTTGTGTGGGGGGTGGAGGGTGAGAAAACCTGGATTTGTGCTGGAAATGGCCCACCTGTTGATCACTTTAGATAAGCTATTACCAGCAGGACAGTGGGGTGGGAGGAGGTATTGTTTCATATTCTCTGTGTGTATATAAAGTCTGCTGCAGTTTCCACGGTAAACATCTGATGAAGTGAGCTGTAGCTCACGAAAGCTCATGCTCAAATAAATTGGTTAGTCTCTAAGGTGCCACAAGTACTCCTTTTCTTTTTTCTTTCAAGGTTATTGTTTTTCATTTAAGGACAGGGGATTGTCTCTCTACCTAAAAATGTTACTGCTAAACAGAGCTCTGTTTGAGTGTGTATATGTGTGTGTGTGTGTGTGTGTGTGTGCGTGTAGAAACACAACATTAACTGCTGTTGCTAGTTCTGGCCTCCAGACCATGAGCCATCCAGCTGGAGGTGCAAGCTCTAACTTATGCCCCTGAGTGAAGTACCTTAAGGATGGGAATGAGTGGAAGATCAGGTCTAGTGGAGTTCTTCTCCACCCCACTTCCCATCCCGCCCCAGTGCTCTCTCCCCTTACTCTGGGAGTGAGTTGGGCGTGGGGCACAGCTGTACACTTGTGGAGGATTCCCCTCTTCAGGGTGAACCCCCCACTGGCTTTCAATGGCTGCTTTAAAGCCATTCTGCTCTGCTTACGCAGCACCAATGGCCTCGGAACCCATAGCATCCTGCCCCACGGTGTTTCTAAGTGTGTTGTCAGAAGGCAGAGAGCAGCTGATTGTCTGTCTTCCTTCTCTTCTGGCCTTTCTCTGCAGCTCTTGAGTGTATCCCTTTTGTGGGAATGATCCTGAACGTCATGATCTCCATGCTGGAGTTAGTCAAGGACAGCAGGATGAGACAAGCATTTTGCGGTGGTAAGTGCCAGCACTTCCTGTAGGTGCCCCAAATGGATATTTAGGGGGTCTTGGTACAGATTTAAGTGACTGACCAGGTTTGCAAACAGGCCCTGAACTGTGCTTCCTTCCCTGGATTGCACCAGGTGCTGCGTTCCTTGGCCCCCGTGGCACCCAGTGAAGTTCAGAGTGCTCCTTACTTTGCAGGAGGTGCTGAACATTTGTAAGTTCAGGCCCTTTATGACTCACGCATATTGTTTAAAATAAACAGACACAAAGGCTGAAGCTGCCCCTCTGCCAGGAGGCTCCTGGGGGAGGAGGTGAAGGGAGCAGATTTCATTACTGTACATTTAAAAATCCCCTGTTTCCCACTCCTCCACCCATTCTCTCTCCTTAGTTTCTTCATCATCATCATCATCTCCTTTCACCCTCTTTCTCTGTCTTCTCTTCTTCTCCACTTCTCTCTTCCTTTGCTTTTCAGGTGATGCTCAGTAAGGGGTTAATCCTGTGCCCTTGAGGGAAATGGGAATTTTGCCATCCACTTCATGGAGAACAGGATTGGACCCTAATTCGTCTTAGCAAGGACACTAGATACACCTACTTTTAGGGCAAAGTGCTCCCCACTACCTTCAAATCCCAGGAAAGCCAGTGGCAGTTAGGGGCACTGAACATCTTTCAGACAAACTGTAACGCAAGATGAAATCATACAGCGTTCGGGTTGAATAAATAATAACTGCAGAGGACGCAAGTCTTCAAATGATGGTAATTGAAAAAAGATGGAGAGATGTACAAAGAAAAAAGCCTGTTAAGAAACAAGAAATGGAATGAGGGAAAGAGAAATAGCTCCAAATTGATATGGGATTTCAGCATCTAGTCCTGAACTGAGCAGTAGCTGCCATGGAATGGGAGTAAACGATAGGCCTGGGTGTCTTCTCTGAGAAAGCAACTTCTCCTCATTACTACTATGTCCTTTCCACATTGCCTGTCTTCTCTCCTTCCGTGCAGTTCTAGAAAAATGTTCAAGGGCAGTAAATGGATATTTTACGAACTGGGGAAAGTGCCCATTCCCCAGAATGGGTGAATCACAGTTCTGCAATACAATTCTTCCCTTATATTGTCATGTGACCAGCAACTGGCTGATCTGTGAGGAGCTGGAGGTGAGAATTGCTGGCTTTCTAAACCTTTAGCGGAAATTGTGATGTTACATTCTGTGCATCTGGCACTCTTTGTGATGATGGCATTTAATGGTAGGTCCTTTTGGATGGAACAGATTGTCATGTAAAACATCAAAAACCCATACGTTTATAATGTCACCACATCATGGAAATTCGGTCTGTACCCAGTGTACATGGATTCTAGTTTTGTGCACCTAATGTGCAGATGAACACAGGAGAGTGGGCTAAATTAATTCCTGATGCAAGGATCCCCACTGAGTTGGTGGCAGATACCCCTGCGCCCTGGGCTGGGACCCTGTGGAATAGGTAGGACCCAGTAGAGAAGGGCTCACCACTAGGCAACACTTCCCTGCCGCAAAAGGTGGTTCTATGGACGCTGGCCTCTAGGCTGCATTGCCCTGCAGCCAAGGGTGGGTCTATTGACTTTGGCCACTAGGGCACATTGCCCTGCAGCCAAGGGTGGGTCTATTGACTTTGGCCACTGGGCCGCACTGCCATCCCTAGAAGGGCAGCCCAAGTGACTCAGGCTGTTGGGCCGCGGACCCTCACCCAAGGGCTGCTGCACTGATCCCGACCATTATGCGATGCTGCCCTAGGAGCCCGGACTGCTGTGGTGGCTAGGGAGACTAGGCCAGTTGGGCCGCTCCAGATCTACTTCAATTCCTCCTCAACCTGATACCACCCTGACGGGGTGGACCTATCCTGTGACAGGGTGACTTAATTACAGTCTATAATATCTTACAGGAGGGACTCCTATTATATAATGGGCTCTTCCGTCTAGCAGAGAAAGGTGTCACTTGATCCAATAGCTAGAAACTGAAGCTAGACACTTTCAGACTGGAAATACGGCGTACATTTTTAATGGTGAGATAATTAACCATTAGAGTCATTTACCAAGGGCCGAGGCGGATTCTGACGATTTTTCAATCAGGATTGGTATGTTTTTCTAAAAGCTCTGCTCTGGGAATTATTCTGAGCAAGGTCTATGGCCTGTGTCATACCAACCGGAGGTCAGACTAGATGATGGCAAGAATCCGGTCCGGCCTGGAATCTAGGAATCCCCTGATTCTGCTTCAGTCACTACATATGGCTCCTTTCTGTGCTCACCATCTGACTTTTGCCCTCTGTTGCAGAGTCTGAGCCAGCTTTTGGAGGTCTCTGGTGAATATAAGATCCCTCTACCTAAAGGGAAGTTTCAAGCCATCTGCAGTGCTCTGTACAACCAGGTGAGGGGTGGTTTTGCTTGGATCCCTTGAGCTTAGGCACAGCAGATCTGAAGCATATTAACACTAAAAAATCGATGGAATGATTGTGCAGAGCCTGGGGACCTCCTCATGCCTTACTGATTTCTGCAGGCTCAAGAGTAAGCAGGGAGCGGTCTCATTTTCTTAGCTACTATCCAGCTCAGTTTGTAAAGCAATTTCACCATAAGCCGATTACCAGGGGGAGTCAGAGTTGTAAAGTCAAAACTGTGGCTGTGTCTTGATTAGGTCAGCTCTGCTGCTCAAAACACTTCAGCTTCTCTTATCTAATGTATTGGTCATTGTCTTTGAGTCTCGCTGTGCACGCAGTACCATCTCCCTGGGGTTCAGACCTCTCGTTGGACAAGGAGGAAGTGGAAGCTTAGAAATTAATTGAACATTTTTCTTTTCAGTTGCTTCTGATTAGTTTTTCTTTGACCATTTCCCTTCTTCCCACAGATCTGTTCTCCAGCTAAGCAGCTCAGCATCGAAAACCACAAAGAGCTCTTCCATTGTGTACTTCTGCTAGGTAAGGGGAAGAGACTCTGAGTGACACAGTGGTTTCTTTGTAACTTCCTTACCTTTGTGAGGTACGGTAAGAAGAAGAGTTCTGCAGACAGTGAGGATGTGATTTCTTCCCTTGCAGCCCGTTCTTCTCCTGATGATCTGCTGGCATTTCTACACGAGCAGCTGGAGATTGAGCATGAGGCCGTTCCTGTGGCGTCTTTAGATCTCCTGAGGGCTATTGTTGGTGCGGACTGTAAGTAACAAAGGAGCAGCTGTGCCAGCTGCCCTCTTGGCCGACATGCTGAGGGTTGAGTTGAGGACATCCAGAGCTAAAAGCTTGAGCTACTAGAGACTGAGCTAAAGAACCAAGGCTGTGTAGGCACGGCAGGGCTGCAACAGACTCATCACCTCTGCAGCCGGGGCACAGAGGATCTAGAACACACGGTCACCAGTGGTTTGGGGATCCACTAAGGGACCAAATGCGGCCCTAAGTTACTCCCAGGTGGCCACACATGGAAATCAACAGGTTCAACTAAGTGCTGAATGTAGCCCAAGATATTTGTCAAGGTCTTTTTCAACTTCAAATACAGAAGTTAACTTGGGGCTAATGCATGTTAACAATAATCAGATAAAAATAGAATAGTACTCCTGACTCGAGAATCCTAAGTATTATACACTCTAGACTAGATTCTGAGTCCTGCTATGCCGGTGTAAACACAGATTAACTTCAGTCACCTCAGTCTATCAAACTACTTTATAATATTTCCATCATGGTAGTAGGATGGCACTATTTAGAGAAATGAAATTACTTTAGATTTACACTGGTGCAACTGAGACCAGAATCAGGTCCTATGTTTTCCCTACTGATTCTGTAGAGGAGAGACGCTTGGTACTATTCTTAACTAGGGCCCTTTGAAATCCAGAATTAATTCCAATGTGGAAAGTGAGTGTGTGTGGAACAAGGAAGGACTGTACACCTCTCCTTATCTTTCAGTGCCTGAGACAAGAGTTAAAAAGCTTCTGATTGTGAAGGCAGCGAAATCCTCTCTCAGTGATCAGAATGCTACGGTAAGATTGTGTGTAGAACAGTGAACTATTTCAATTTTTTCAGTGTTATGGGATGAATGGATATCTGGGTGGAGCTTTCATTCAGATCCAGATGAGAGACAGCAGAAAAGAGAAGGCATGTCATTCTCCTGCCGGTGTGAAATGTATCCATGTTTCTAATCCAAGGAGACAAAATCAAAAGCATAAGGACTCTCATATCATATCCTAGCTCCTATTTCAGGCAGAAAGGCTAACAAGAAGTCCTGTGTGTAATCTCTACCCTTGCAGGTGAGAAAGGCAGCTCTTCATTTCATCAGGACGCTGCTCAGTTCAGGAAGGGTGGAGAATTGTGCAGCATGGGATCTGGTAGCATATGTTTTCAGCGAGTTCAGTGTGTCCACCAGCAAACTGGTAAGGAGAGTTCTTAACACTTAGGACTCGGTCCTACCATTCTTGCCTGCTGATTGCTCCCCTTGTCTTCAGTGGGAGTTTTGACTCCAGGACAGCTGGACTGACTGAACAGAGCCAGAGTCGGATCCGTTATATTGGCGTAAAGTCAGGGTAACTCCACTGACTTGAGTGGTGTTACTCTGGGTTTATACTAGTGTAACAGAGACCAGAATCTCACACTGGGTATTTCCATCCAACAGAGTTATCTGTGCGGCTCCAACCTCTGACGCGTCATTGAACAGTCAGAAAACACCATTTTTCAGTGCCATGTTCTTGTACAAGGAAGCATGTCTTTTTGTTTTAAATAGACTCTCCAGAAAACAGAACAATGCCCCGTTCTGCGGCTGTCAAAGCAGACCTAAACGATCAGCAAAACACTCAGGTTATGCAGGCTGCATCACAGACTGTCTCAGGAGCCTGGAAAAGCTTGCTGCATCTTTCACTCACTACATGCTCTACTCTACATGGACGAGTTTAAATATATCTTCAATCCGTATTTCTATCCATGGACACAGCCCCGGGCTCCAGACACTTTGTGCTCCAAGACTGAATCCATGATATGTATGAACGTAAACAGTTCAACTTGACAGTAAGCTGTTGAAGATCTTAGCTCTGCCTGGCCCCTTTTCTACAACGTTGGAGCTTGTGGCAAACACACACACACACACACACACACACACACACACACACACACACACACACACCCCTTAAAGAAGGCTGCTTTTTCTCAGCATAGGCCCATTGATAGAATCACACTCACTACACACAGAATGACCAAGCTGGTTGGGGCATCAGAACAAAGAGATTGGATCCCCCTGGTTCTGCATATTTATTTCCCCTGGGCAGAAGCGGAATGTTTTTCCTCAGAGATCAAAAGATGAAACAGTTTTTCAAATGTTAAGAAATTGATCACTGTTGGGGGAACTCTTCTGTGTGCAGTGAATCATTCCCTTCATTTTAGGGTTTTCCTAAGCCTGGGATCTGACCCACCGGTTCGGAGTTTCTGTCATTCTCTTCCCTTCAGACGTTTGTGCACTTCCAGTGCAGTATAAAAGCAGGCAGAGGTCAATGCTCAAGATGGCTTTGTAAGAGAAGGCCACTGGTTCTATTGCCCGTGTCTTACTCCGAGCGAATAAGTTCTATGTAGCTATCTCACAGCAGGGTACAACACTTCTCACCCAGGATGTTCAGGAAGAAAGCACGGTCCAAACCCTGTGCATTGACATCCTGCAATGTCTGGACACCTCAGTCAATGGAATGACCCAAGTAAGTGACCTCTTGCTACTGCTTCTTGAAATAGGGACGTTCTTCCTTACGTTCCTTGTACCCCTCCACAAGGAAGCCTTCTGCACAGTCAGCATAATGGAGGATCAGCATGTCAAATTCATGTCAGGGATGATGTGACCCCTTCATCATGGAGTAAGCGGTTCACATTAGAGAAAAGATATAAAGCAACTTAACTGGAAGGAATCATGTTGCAGAGATTGTCTCTTAATTCTTTCCACTGTCTGAGTGCAACTTCCTCTTAGATCCCCCATGAATACTTCTGAAATGTAGAGTTGGTGATCCTGGATTTGAACAGATATTGGGGCTGGGACTGTGCCTTATATAGGTCTGTCAAGTTCTGGGTAAGCTTATGGTACTATCTAAATATCTCCGTAATGCTCTAATGCTGGGAAAGAGGATTCATCTCTGGGTGAGAGCCCAGTTGCTCACCAGACAAAATAGTGTCTTTAAAAGACAGAGTGAGGGGGCACCGGACAGGTAGAGTGAGCTAATGGGGAGAGAGAGATGAGGTGATAGGTTAGGGAAGGGTCCATGAGGAATCGAAGGAGAAGCTACGTGACAGGGAGGGATTCAGACAGCAGGACACTGGAGGTGGGGGAACGTAAATAGCTCCGTACTGAGCAGTCTCGCTCTTCTCTGCAGGTGTCATGGCCAAGGCTACTGGGGTCTGTGGTGACAGCTCAGTACACGGGTACTTTGAAGCCTCTCTGCAGATGCCTGAGGGAACTGGCTGAGAAAAGGCAGCAGGAAGGAGAAGCAGCTGCTGCCTCAACTACAGTGGACGGGGTTTACAACAGAAACTCTTTCATTTCTTCTCTCCAGGCACTATGAAATGAACAGGTTCAGTCTGCTCCAGTTCTCTCATCTGCAATCAGGAGGCTAAAATGAATGAGGGATGGTCTTGTGATTACAACCCGGCCATGGAAGGGAACTAGGAAATGTGGGTTCTGTTCCCAGCTCGCCACCAAAATTCTGATGTGACCTTGGGGAAATCACTTGATCTTTCTCTCTCAGCTTCCCCACTTGTGAAATGAAGGAGTAATTCATGCCAACCTCACAGAGGTGCTGTGAGGTGGAATTCATACATGTTTGTAGAGCATTTTGAGATGCTCAGACTGAAAGCAGTATGGAAATGCAAATTATTATCAGCTGTATTCAACATTGGTGGGCATATTGGAAATGGATCGGTGAAGAACATCAGCAGGACTCTCTGCAAAGCCTGGCATAATTAACGCTATTCTGTTTCTTTCCCTAGTGCAACTCCCTACACCCCAGGGGCTGCTGGCGTGACTCCTGGTGAGTAGACCATGAGAATAGGTTTTCTGTGGAATGGGACAGTTAACTATAGAAATTGGTTTTGTAGCTAGATGCTTGACTTAGGCTGAGGAATGTGTATGATTGGGTCTTTCTCTCTCCACCCTCTCCTGAGACACACTGTTCTGCATCCTCCTACGAGCTAGAATGCTTTCTTCTTCAGGAAGGCCCTGCAGTAGAAGCAACAACTCTCTTGGATGGACTCCACAATGAGAGTCTCTGAACTATTCCCTCCCTCAGGAACAACCTGGTATTGTGCTGACAAAACTTAGCCTGTTCTTTCTCTCTCATTGACAGGTAGTAGCCTCATCCCCTTATGAAAGAGAAGGACACGGATGTGCTGCCTTGCGGTTACTAAAGGCCCTGCACCAAACTATCCATGCAGCAGTGGGTGTGATGTGGGGAGTAGAGATCCCATCTCTGCTGCAGTACATTGAAGGTAAAGTGCTAGTTAGGAGGAGCGTGGTGGATGGAGAATTGAAGGGAAGCCAGAAAATGCAGCTTCGTATTGACGTGTGTTGTGCCGTTCCTGTTGCCGTACGTGGGAACAGTGGGGAATTGAAATGGGGCTTCTAGGCCCACACTTTTCCTTCCTCTGGATAACTGTGAACCACTGAGGCCAATTCAAACAGGGCAGAATCAGGCCAGGAAGGTTTCAGCTGAATGGAAATTTCACAGCAGTTTCCCCCACACCTTTGCTAGGTTATTTTTTGGGAAGGTCAATACGCATGAAGCTGGAGGTTAGTGAAAGGTTTTGGGGTTACATATAGAGTCTGATTTTTCAAACTGAATTTTTCTGAAAATTAAACCCCATGTTTACTTTCAAGGGGGATTCGATTAAAAAACCCAGAGTTTGTCTTTCTGTAAGGAAACCTGAGCCATAAAAGCTAGGTTGGCCAAGTGGGCGCCCTAGGGAGAATCTAGGTATTGTGGGCCTAATAAAGTCTTTCACCCATTTTACAGCGGTATGAATCTATTGACGTCCATGTTAAAACCCTTCAGTCAGCGCAGGCTGCGTCTACACGACGGCTTTATGCCAGCAGAGCTGCAGTGACGTAGCTGCGCCTGTCTAGACTCTGTGGAGTAGGACAGACCCTAAGCCCGATAGGTTTCTCATGAACGTCGAACCCCCCAATGGACAAGCAGGTTTGATATTCCAAAAAAGATTTAAAAAACTGAGCTGCATCTTCCCTCCTTGCTGCGGCTGTACAGAGTCCCCAGCACGACACTGTGCCGAGATTAAAGAAGGCTAGGTTAGAGCTGGACACTCAGAAACAGGGCCCGATTCTCACTGATGTAAATCAGTATAATTCCATTGACTTCAGTGAAGCTACACCGATTTACAGCCAGTTCGGATCAAGTCCAGAATCTCTGATTCTGCAGGAAAAGTTTGTATTCCTATTAAACCCAGCCTTCTGATGTGCTGAACAGTTTTGTGAGGTGCTCAGCACCCTCAGCTCCCATTCAAGTCAAGAGGAATTAAGAGTGCTCAGCGTCTCACTCCTGGGGGGTTGACGGACGCTGAATAAAAATGCCAGCAGGGTACGTAACATCTGACGAAGTGAGCTGTAGCTCATGAAAGCTTACGCTCAAATAAATTTCTTAGTCTCTAAGGTGCCACATGTCCTCCTTTTCTTTTTGCGGATACAGGCGGACATGGCTGCTCCTCTGAGACAGGACACTTGCTGTTGGTCCAACAAAGAACGTCGGCGCAGGTCCCTGTGACGGCACAATGGCTCACCCCTGCAGCGCCTCCTGCTGGCCCTCTGGGAATTAGCTCTTTCCAGCACAGAGCACCCTCTGCAGGCCCGTGTCCCTCTCAGACCCCGGTGCCCTTTTTACCCAGGGTGCTGCCCCCTGGCAGTACCCCCTCAGTCTCTATGGGTCTCCCTTCTCTGGGGAACGCCCAACCCTCTAATCCCCACCTTGCCTCAGTCTGGGCTACTGCCCATCATCATCATCAAGCCCCTGCACCCTGGGGCAGATTGCAGTGTAAGAGCCAGTCACCCCAGGCAAGGGGGTTTGGGTCTGCTGCCTTTCCCTGCAACCCAGTACCCCTATGGGCCTTGGACCAGGCCCGATAACCTGGGGAGTTGCCAGCCTAGAGCTTCCCTGCTCCTCTGGCCTTTCCCCAGCCTGCCCTCATTCCCAGTACCCTTTCTGCAGGCAGGGCCTGCTCCCTTCAAAACTAGAGAGAAAGACCTTCTCCTAGTGGCCCATGGCCCTCTTATAAGGGCCAGCTGGGCCCTGATTACCCTGGCTACAGCTGTGGCTGCTTTCCTCATCAGCCCAGCTGTTGTTAATCCCTTTCATAGATTCATAGATATCAAGGTCAGAAGGGACCATTATGATCATCTAGTCTGACCTCCTGCATAACGCAGGCCACAGAATCTCACCCACCCACTCCTGCGAAAAACCTCTCACCTCTTTCCCTCCTACAGCCCTCGCCCAAGGCTGTTTTAAGCCCCTCAGGACAGGAGTGGGGTGACTCTCCCAGAACCCAATAGGTACAGTCCCATTTCGCCTTGAAAGCCCAGGTATGTTACAGCTTGGCAGACCAGGAGTTTTAGAAGGACTGATTGCAAAGGAGATACCTGGGATGACTCTTCTTGCTAATCTAGGTGACATTATTCTTTTGCCTCCTGCTTTATAGGAAACACAGAGAATTCCCTGGACCATGCACGGTGGGAACACATGCTGCTTCAGGTAGAGGATGGCTTTCAGATGTATTGTCACAGTCCTCCCTTCCCCCTCCAAATGTATCATCTGGGGAAAAAATTAATGATAAATTATTCATTATAAGCAGAGCTGGTCACATCATTTCATTTGCAACTTTTGTTCAATTAAAAATGGCGTTTTTATTTTCATGGGACATTTTCAAATTTTTCAGGGTTCTTTTTTTTTTTTTAACACACACACAAAAAAAAAAAAAAAAACAAAACAAAATAACCCCAACCCAAATAGAAAATGTTTCGTTTTTTGAAACTGAAGCTGATTTTTTTGTTTTTTTTTCCAGTTACTTTGCTGTTTGTCTCCTTCCCTCCCCCCCCCCCCCCCCTTTCAATCACAAAGTGGAAGAGGGCGAAAAAAGCACGGGGATGAGGGATAAAGGGAAGGAAATGGGGAAAACAAAGAATTGAATAATGGTCATTTTTTATTTTGAAAAGCAAAATATTTTTGTGTTTTCACTTTTCATTTGTATGTTGAAAAATCAAGAAAACAAAAAAATCCCACTTGTTTTGTGAAATGGTTGAACTATTGTTCAACCAGCTCTCGTTATAAATCCCTCTGTATTACCCCTGGGAACAACACAAAACTTAACCAGAAACCCAGCCTGCTAATGGTGCGAATGCATCACTGGGGGACGTCTAAAGGATTTTTTTTTTTCTATTTGCCACTCAGAAGAAAACTTGCTCTGAGAAACCCAAAAAGAAAAAGAGACAAGACAAGGTTTGGTGTGTGTATCTCATGGAGAAGCCTTTCTGGTCAGAAAGAGCTCTTTACAGCCTCATGTAAATCCAGACAAGGAAGATTTTTATGGCGAGGGCTGAAAATGAAAGGAAAGGACCTGGTGACAAAGAAGCCCCAGAAGGTTTGGAGTTCCATTTGGGGTTGGATTACACTCTAGAATTTCCCATTCCAGATCCAGCCTCATTTGAAATTCTTTGGGCTCAAAAATCAACTAAGATTAGGTTCTCTTGTGAGGTTTCTGATATTTCCTGGCTGCTGTTCAAAATTCGGGCCTGAAACAGCAAAGTGCTGAGAGTTACTAACCTCTGGCTGACTTCAATGGGAGTTGAGGGTGTGACCCCGGGTCCTTTGGGTACCCACTGGCAGAGGCCATAGGAGTGCATAGGGTTCCCAGGATTCCCTGGATCTGATCTCTATATCATCAAAGGGTGTCATGTAAAGCCTTTCCTGGATACCTGTGCCACACTGCATAATCCTTATAATCATTGCACAGTGACTGGATGGATAATATATAAGGCGTGTGGAAGTATAACATTATATAAGGGGACATGCTGGATACATTGTATATGAGAGGGCATGCCAAAACATGTTACAAAGTATCTGAGGGAGCACACGTAGGGACAGTTAGCTTTTGAATGGAGAAGCAATTAAGATAGAGCCAGGACGTCTAAGAAGCAGGCATCAGAATGGAAGGTGTGAAGGGCAATTAGTTAAGTTAACTGGAAGCTGTTAAAGGAGATTGTTAAGGGTGGCAGGCAATTGAAGATACGTTTCTGGTCTCAGGGATCTTGAAGGGTGGTGACTAAAATCTTTTTCTTCTTTTGTCTGTAACTTCTCTGTAACTTGTTCTCCAGCAAGCTGTATAAATTAAGAGACACAAGCCCCACTCGGGGGGCTCACTTCTAAATGTATTAGCAGAGCAGCTTTGCTAATAAAACAGAGTGGTCTGATAAATTGTGAGTCTGAGTCAAACTTTGACAATTTGGAGGTCCCACCGAGATGGCAAGCGGCTTCACTGAGGCTGTGTGATCCCTGACTGCCTTGCAGGACGATCGTGGCAGCCGGCGCCTGGACGCTTAGTCCAAGCGATCCTCCACAAGACAGAAAGGTACACAGCAGCAGCGCAGTCTAGGCCATTGAACTTGTTGGTTCCCACTCTGTTCGGGTAGGGGTCCTTGGATCCAGCTTCTGGAATCAGACGTCTCAGGTAATTATTATTTTTGTGCTTTAACCGGTTTGAGGACTGTCTTGTCTTTGTGTCTCTCCGTCTTTCCCGTGGTGTGTGTGTGAATCTAGGAGCCATCTCTGTCCGGAGACTGGCTGACCAAGGGGTCCCCGTCCCCACAGTCTGAATAAGTGGAATCTGCACAGCTGCAGCCGCACCACGCCTTGGGTATAACGCCTGGTGTGAAAGCAAGGGCAGTGGAGGCAGTAGCCTGTGGGCTCCTTTCTGTGTGTTGCACCGGGCACCGCTCTGCTGAGCCCGAATTTCCTTCTTGTGTGAGTGCTGTGTGACTTCCTCCTGGATGGGCAATCAGAAGTCTAAGGTAGAACAGTTCCCTAAGGGAACTCCAGCTTATTTTATGTATTTTAGGAGGGGTCCGGACTCTTGTAGGTTTCTTGAAAAATGGTCCAAATTAGCTCTAGAGAACCCCAAATTACAGTGGCCACTGTTAGGTTCTTGGGACAAGGATTGAGTGGATGCTTTAAAAAGCAAACTCGTCCTCCCAAAAACCAAATTGGAGAGAGGAGAAGTAGACTGCTTCATGCAGTGGTGGGAAGAGGCAAATCGTAGATGGACTGAGTCAAAACTCACCTCTCTTAAAAATTCTATCCAAAAACTAACAGTTCAATTGGATGCAGTCTCTCCCACCACTAGTCCAAGCACTCCCCTTTGCCCAGTCCTGTGAAATGATCCGGATCAAACCCAACCCCCACCATACTCCTGCGCAAATAAGAAATCAGAAAAGGAAAAATCTTCAGTGACTACAGATAATGAAAGTGAAGAAGATACCCTCATTGGCCTCACAGCTCTGCAAAATATTATGAAGAAGAAATCCAAAGCAGACTGCAAAGATTCTCTTGACATCTCTTCTTGGAAAAGAGAACCTGATGGGAGGTTAATGAGAGACTCTGATCAAACTGTTGTGGCACCCTTTTGAGTCCTTAAGATGGGAGAAAGTGAGTCCATATGGGATTATAAGCCCTGGACTCGTACGGAAGTTTTATCTATAGTTAAAAGTTTTCCCAAACCACAGGAAAACTCTGTCAAATTTGCTGAGGAGTTTCTGTTAATCTGGGAAACCTATGAACCCTCTGAGACAGATCTCCTCCAACTGTGTAAATTGTTAGCTCCTGCCAGTTATTATGAAAAATGGTTGGCTGCCGCAGACTGGCCAGCTGAGGCACGCCACTCAACCATAAAAAGTACTGGCCCAGATTCGGCATCCAGAGACCGGTGTATGGCTCTTTGGAAGTGCCTGCATCAAGCCATTCCCAAAGTGTGGTCTCCTAAAACAAACTGGACAGCAATACGTTGCTGTAAGCAAGGGCAAGGAGAAAGCCCAGGCGACTATAGGTCCCGGCTAACTGATATTTTCCTACAACGTTCAGGAATACAAGAGCCCGATGTAAATGGGCAGGGGGCCTTGGCACATGCATTTGTTGATGGTCTTCTCCCTGCCACAGGCAGCAAGTTCAAACGAATAAGTGTGGGATGGGAGACTGAAACCATGGACAAATTGCTGGCAGGAGCAGAGCATTGCCACTGCACTTTAAAAGGAAAGGAGGAACAGTCCTCCCAAAAGTTAATGGTTCTGCAGATACAGCATTATTCAGGACTAAGCAGACCACACCGGGGACAGGGACGGGGTTGCGGAAGGGGGTGGGGGGCTGGATTAACTGGAGTTTGTAACTACTGTAAACAGCCTGGACACTGGAAAAAAGAGTGTCCAAGACGACCTAATAATTGTATGGGAAATCAAGTGAACCCCCCGCTGTTTCCTCCAGCTGATCCCCAACCCTATTTTTCACCCCAACAATGACGGGATGCTGGGGAACCTCACAAAGTTTTAGCTCCCTTATTACCTCTGTACCCTACTGGAGAATGTGTCCTGACTGTAAATGATCTCTCTCTCCCTTTCCTTGTTCATACTGGTGCTTCTCTTTCTACAATCCGCACCACTGACTTGCCTGAGGTTCCCCGATCTGGAAAATCTGTGTCTGCTGTTGACATTACAGGGATCCCCACCTCTTTCCCCCTCTCAAAACCTTTGTCTGTTCAGGTCGGTCCCCTCTCTGAGGAGCATGCATTCCTCCTCTCTGATTCCACCCCTGCAAAGCTTCTGGGACGGGACTTGCTATGCAAACTTGGCTGTTCTATTTACTGCTCCCCAGATGGTGTCTATCTGCAAATCCCTCAGTCTTCCTTATGTGATTCTGTAGCCTCCCTGCTGTCTGAAACTTCCCTCTCCACTCCGGTCCCTTGCTGTTCCTTAACTCCGTCCCTAGAGCACCTAATCTCTCAGGTTCCTTCCTCCCTATGGCCATCTCACCCATCTGAAGTGGGCCGATTAAATACTGACCCAGTTCGGATTACTGTAGACAATTCCAAACCTCTGCCTCGCCTGTCTCAGTATCCTTTGAATCCTGAGGCAGAGGCTGGGATTGCTCCAGTTATATCTGCATTGAAAGAACAAGGAATTATTGTCCCTTGTTCCAGCCCCTGTAACACCCCTATCCTCCCAGTTCAAAAGGCTGATGGCAAATCGTGGCGATTTGTTCAAGACCTTCGAGCTATTAACCGTATTGTCATACCTTCTTTTCCAGTGGTTCCTAACCCTGCTACAATCCTAGCGTCTATTCCTCCAAATGCAACCCACTTTACTGTTGTAGATTTGTGCTCCGCTTTCTTCTCTGTCCCAGTTCCCTCTGAATCCCAGTATCTCTTTGCCTTCTCCTACAAGGGTCAGCAATATACATGGACTACCCTTCCCCAGGGGTATACAGAGAGTCCATCCTATTTTTCTCAAGCCCTAGCCAGGGATCTCGCTGATCTGGTTTTCCCATCAGGGTCCACACTGATCCAATATGTGGACGACTTACTCCTGTGCTCCCCCTCTCTGTCTGCCTCAGAAACTGATTCACTAACACTTCTCACAGCTTTAGCAAACAAGGGTCATAAGGCTTCTCGCACAAAATTGCAGCTCTGCCAAACCTCTGTCACATACCTAGGCTTCCTTCTCTCCCAGGGTTCCCGTACACTCTCTCCAGCCCGGGTACAAGCCATCCTTAGCTTTCCCCAGCCTTGCTCTCCACACCAGGTCAGAAAATTCTTAGGCATGACAGGGTTCTGTAGGCAATGGATTCCCCAATATGCTTCTCTGGCTAAACCACTCCAAGAACTCACTCGGTCCTCTGTACCTAACCCCATGCCATGGCCACTTGAAGCAAATGCTGCTTTCATCTCCCTTAAGCAGAATTTAGCCTCTGCCCCTGCCTTAGGGTTACCTAACTATGACAAGCCTTTTACCCCTTTCTGTCACGAACAATCTGCTTGTGCCCTCGGGGTTCTTCCTCAGGAGCACGGTGACAGAAATCGCCCGGTGGCTTATTTTTCTGCAACCTTGCACCCTCTAGCCCAGGGTTTACCCCCTTGCCTACGCACTGTAGCTGCTGCAGTGTGCCTAGTCGAGATGTCTGAGTCCCTTGTCCTCCGCTCTCCTCTCACTCTCATGGTTCCCCGTTCTGTGGAAACTCTCCTTCTGCAACGCAACACGGCTCACCTCTCCTCTGCCCGCCTCACTAGGTATGAACTTCTGCTGCTTTCAGCCTCACATATCACTATTAAGCGCTGCTCCCGGTTAAACCCTGCTACCCTCCTTCCTTTACCTAGTGATGGTGAACCCCATGACTGCCTTGCAACTGTCTCCACTGTCACTGTCCCGCGCCCCGACCTTTCAGATGTACCTCTCCCTAACTCTGACCTGGTATTATTCACTGATGGGCCCTGTTATAGAAATGACCAAGGCCACCTCCTTGCAGGGTACGCTGTGGTCTCTCTCTCTGAGACCATAGAAGCTGCGCCCTTACCCTCTGTGACCTCTGCCCAGGTGGCTGAACTGATTGCTCTAACCCATGCCTGCTTTCTAGCCGAGGGGCTCTCTGCCACTATTTTTACTGATTCTCGGAATGCCTTTGGGGTTGTGCAGGACTTTGGCACCCTCTGGCAGGCTCGAGGTTTTCTTACCTCTACTGGTACCCCTATCAAGAATGGCCCCTACATTGCCGCCCTCCTGTAGGCAGTTTTACTACCGTCTGCCTTGGCAATTGTTAAGTGTACTGGCCACTCAGCGGCAGACACCGAGGTGGCAAAAGGTCATGCACTTGCTGATGCTGCTGCAAAACATGCCGCCACTATAAAACCTTCACCAGAAGCGTTTCTTGGTCCCCTCTCTGTCTCTGTAATGCCACCATCCCTGTCTCATCTCGCTCAGCTCCAGGATTCTGCCCCAGAAACAGAGAGAGACTCCTGGAGTGCTTTGGGTTGCTCTTTGCATTCTGATTCCCTTTGGCGATCGCCCACCGGTACCTTTGTAGCCCCCCTCTCACTCTACCCGTCTCTAGCCGCCCTGCTACATGGTGTTTCGCATATCGGCAAGGAGGGGATGGTCTCTGCTATGAGTAAGGTGGGGTGGTGGGCTCCCCATTTCAGCTCCTTTGCAACCCGCCACTGTGCCACTTGTGTTACTTGTCAAAGCCACAATGTCGGCAAATCTGTAAAAGTAACACAAGGGTTCCGGGGTTTGCCTCAAGCACCTTTGCTACACTGGCAACTTGGTTTTGTACAAATGCCAAAGTGTCAGAAATATGAATTCATTTTAGTTATAATATGTCTGTTTTCGGGTTGGATTGAAGCCTTTCCCTGTCGCAAAGCTGATTCACTGTCCGTTGCAAAATGTCTGTTAAACCACATTATCCCTACCAAGGGAATTCCTGCCACTTTGTCTAGTGACTGGGGAACACACTTTACTGGAAAAATTGTACAACATCTAAACCAGGTATTACATGTCACCCCCCTGTTGCACTGCCCTTACCATCCACAGAGTGCAGGGGCAGTGGAAAGGCGAAATGGTGTGCTTAAAAATAAGCTGGCAAAAATCTGTAGTTCCACAGGGTTAAACTGGCCAGCTGCTTTACCACTGGCCCTTATGGAAATTCGGTCATCCCCATCCCAGAGACACAAATTGAGCCCATTTGAAATCATCATGGGACTCCCTATGCGAACAATGGCTACTATTACCCCAGCCCCAGACCTAAACCTAACTCACAGCACGCTCCTCCAGTACTGCAAAGGGTCCGTACCAGGTACTGCTCACCACCCAGACAGCAGTGAAATTATCCAGCATCGCTGCATGGATCCACGCCCCACAGTGTAAGCCAGCGCCACCTCACGGGGACCAAGCACCTCTGCAAGACCACGCCGAACCAGCTTCAACCCCAGAAGACAAAGAGGAACAGCCTGCAACACCTTACAATCTGCGCTCTCGTAAGGGTTGCCAGAAGCAGAGGGTAAGCAGACAGCAGGACCCAACAAACAAGAAGCAGTAGTGAGCCGAGCGTCCTCTGCCTGGTGAACGTAAAACCGTGAGAGCGGTTCCCTCAAAAGGGGTTGTCGGAACCAGAAAGGGTCCTGCTTCCAACATGTGTCCTTTGAGAAGCTTAATCCTCAGCTCCTGTGTCCTGAGGGTCTGGGGAATCCAGAGTGACAGTGACAATTCTTTCATCCAACAACAGGTGCAGATAGCCCAGATCCTGAATATTTCTAATTGCTGGGTCTGCAGCCACATCCCAGCTCACTCACAAGCTAGTATCCCCACGTTGTATAAGGGGACATGCTGGATACATTGTATATGAGAGGGCATGCCAAAACATGTTACAAAGTATCTGAGGGAGCACACGTAGGGACAGTTACTATTGAATGGAGAAGCAATTAAAATAGAGCCAGCACATCTAAGAAGCAGGCATCAGAATGGAAGGTGTGAAGGGCAATTAGTTAAGTTAACTGGAAGCTATTAAAGGAGATTGTTAAGGGTGGCAGGTAATTGAAGATACGTGACTGGTCTCAGGGATCTCGAAGGGTGGTGACTAAAATCTTTTTCTTCTTTTGTCTGTAACTTCTCTGTAACTTGTTCTCCAGCAAGCTGTATAAATTAAGAGACACAAGCCCCACTCGGGGGCTCACTTCTAAATGTATTAGCAGAGCAGCTTTGCTAATAAAACAGAGTGGTCTGATAAATTGTGAGTCTGAGTCAAACTTTGACAGTAAGAAAAGTTTCCTGATCAGCTGTGGTTATGAGGGAGAAAAGGTCCCATTTTCAGAGGCTGCTCGTTTCTCTGGTCAGGAACGGTGTCTCCTCTGCAGCTGAAGGTTGGATCCAAGAGGATGACTCCAGGTGGTGAGTGGCTTGCCTTGCTCTCATGTTTCTCTGTCTTCTCTCGTGTGTTCGCCAACTCTCTCTCTCTCTTCTCTCCTCATGCCGTGTCCCTTCACAGGACACGGGTAGGTGTGCATTCCCGCAGGTGAGGTCTCGGGAGCCCTGGAGAAGTTTGAGAGGAGGAAAATCATGCCGGGCAGTGGGTGCGAGCGTGGAGCGGTGACTGTCGGGGTTAACTCTGTCTCGGTTCATCGCGTGGGGCCGATGCGCGGATGAAGGAAAGATTTCCAGCACCAATGGAGCATTGTATAATGATAGCCTACGCGATGTGGCCCACTGAGATGGTAACTTCTTTGTTTTTCCTCCTTGGTCTGGGTTTAGTACAAACAGTTGACTCCCCTCATTGGATGGAAAGCGAGCGAGAGTGGTGAGCCCGCGAACGCTGTTGATGCAGCCAGGAGTCGTCCGGTTGGCAGCGGAGCAGTCGCGAATGTCAGTGAAATAAGTGTCTGGTTTGGTTAAGGCTTTGTTCACGGCCCGCCTGGCTCCAGGTAGGGACTCCCCATTAGCTGGGGCTGGGTTTGTAAGAAAAGGTTCCTGACCAGGTGTGGTTAGGAGAGAGACAAGGTCCCCATTTTCAGGGGCTGCTCATTTCTCTGGCCAGGAACGGTGTCTCCTTCGCAGGAGAAGGTGGCATCTAGGAGGATGACTCCAGCTGGTGAGTTGCTTGCCTTCCTCCCATATTCTTCTCTCTTCTCTTGTGTGTTGGCCAACTTTCTCAGTCTCTCTCTCCTCTGCTCTCCTGGTGCCGTCTCCCTTTGTAGGACCCGGGTAGGTGTGCATTCCCACAGGTGAGGTCTCGGGAGCCATGGAAAAGTCGGAGCGGACGAAAGTCATGCAGGGCAGTAGAAAGGCTGCTGAAAGTACCTGAAGAGACAAAGGAAATGAGAAGGGGGAAGTCCAGACTAAGACAGGAGTCTAGTCTGTAAAGAGAAACAACGGGAAGTCTAAGCTACAGAAACTCTTCAAGTTGCCAAAAGACATTTAGGATGGGAAATTACTTCTTGAATCCAGTCTCTTTAAGATCTTAGGCTTAGTATGTGTGTGTATTTGTATTTGCTTAGTAATCTGCCTTCTTCTGTTTGCTATCCCTTATAATCACTGAAAATCTACCTTTTCTAGTGAAACTATTTTTTGTTTATTATTATTATTATTAAACTCAGTTTGTGCAACGGGTGCTCCATGAGGAAATGATTTCTGTGTTACTCCAAGGGGCCGCCCGGTGTCACTGTTGCTCCATGAGGGAAATGATTTGAGCATGACCTGAATTGGCCACCCACTGTCACTGTTGGGCCAGGAGGTAAATGATTTGTGCACTACACTGACTGGCCACCCGGTGTCACTGTTGCTCCGTTAGGGAAATTATTTGTGCATTACCCTGAGTGGCCACAGAGTGTCACTGTTGCTCCATGAGGGAAATGCTTTGTGCAGTACCTGGATTAGCCACCCGGTGTCACTGTTGCTCCACGAGGGAAATTGTTGGTGCATGACCCTGAGTGGTGTGAAGGAAAAGTTAGCCTGGGTGACTCCATTTTGGTTTGGGGCCCACCATTGTCTAAAAGCAAGCACACCATGCACCAGGAGGAGTGTTTCTTAGATACTGCATTCCTGTGAAAATCCTCCGCCGCCCCCGCCCTTGTCTCCAGCCTGTTTTATCTCCCGGTTTCTGTTCTTTGTCTGTCCCTAACTCCCTGCCTCCTGGCCTTGCTGTGGGCCTCCCATCCTGAGAAGAAAAGTTCCTGGTGCATTGCTTTAGGACCATGTAATGTAGCTGAAGTCACGGTCTAGCACGGGGAATGTACCTAGCCGGGATAGGTGGTAGATAAGGGAAGGGTTTGTCTCTTGGCTAAGGTTTCCGATGCACGAGGGCAACGTGCCTTCCTAAAAGGTCTATAATCTCTGTATAACCTGCCTGCGGGGTCCCCTCCTGATGAGCAGGGGGGCACCACGCTCGAGCGCAATAAACTGAGTATTTTTGGGAACCCTGCTGCTGTGGACTTCGTTCGTGTGCCTCAGCCTAGACTCGAACTGTGCAGGACCAATCGGGTATAATTCGCAGCAGTTCCTGTGCGGGACCTGTCGGGTATAATTCGTAGCAGTGGCCACCCACTGTCACCGTTGCTCTGTGCGGGAAATGGTTTGTGCATTATCTGGATTGGCCACCTGGTGTCACTGTTTCTCCACGATGGAAATGGTTTGTGCAGTACCCTGAGGAGCCACCCGGGGTCACTGTTGCTCTGTGAGGGAAATGGTTTGTGCATGACCTGAGTTGGCCACACACATCACTGTTGCTCCGGGGGGGGGGGGGGGGGGGGATTGTTTGTGTGTTACTCCTGAGTGGCCACGTTGTGTCACTCTTCCTCCGTGAGGGGAATGCTTTGTGTCTTACCCTGTGTGGCCACCCAAGACAACACACACATCACACACAAAACATCACACACACAAAACACGACAGACGAAACTCACACACACACACACAACACAACACCGACACTCACAGAGAGAACACGTCACACATACAGAAACACGTCTCTCACACACACACAACACAGGACACCGACACACACAAACAACATGACACACAAATAACATGACACACAAAGAGCACACAACAGGACACACAAAAATCACACAGAACACACGACACCGACACATACACACACACACACGAGACGAGGCACAAAATGGCAGACAACGTGACACAGAAATCACACACGACACCGACACCCACACACAATACGACACACAACACCTCACATGACACACAAAACGGCACACGTGACACACACACACAACACGATGCACAAAACTTCGCACACAAAATATCACACACCCACACACAACACGACACACACACAAACACGACCCACGACACCGACACACGACACACAAAACGGCACACGACACGAGACACAAAAATCTCACACAACACATGACACCGACACACACAACATGCACACAAAACGGCACACAACACAGCATACAATATGGCACACACACACTCAACATGGACCACAACACGCACACATAAACACGTCTCACACACACAAAACGACACACAAGTCACACACACAACACATCACACGACACACGCAACACGACACACACAACACGTCACACAGCAGAAGGTTTCATCGAGGAGGAGGATGTCCCGGGGTCCCCGGGCGATGCTCTGGGACTGCTCCCCAGGAAGCCAGGCAGGACTCTGGGGAAGTCTCCTCTCGGGGAGCAGCCTGTCTGCAGGACACACAGCTCCCCCGGCTCCACCTTCCTGGCTCTGACCTCGGAGCCTTCAGCCTCCTCTGCCCCTCCCTGCGCTTCCCACAGCCAGTCCGCCCAGGGGGATCCTGGGGGGGGCAGAGGGTCCTGCCCCCCAACTCCGCAGTCAGACGGGACTCTCAGCCAGCCAGGAAAACAGAGGTTTATTAGACGACAGGGACATGGTCTAACACAAGCTTGTAGGTGCAGAGAACAGGACCCCTCAGCTGGGTCCATTTTTGGGGGGCAGTGAGCCAGACAACCCCGTATGCCCTTCACTCCATGTCTCCAGCCAGCCCCCAACTGAAACTCCCCCCAGCCCCTCCTCCTCTGGGCTTTGTCCCTGTCCCCGGCCAGGAGGGCACCCGATTCCTTTGGTCTCCAACCCTTTAGCTCTCACCTTGCAGGGGGGAAGGGCCCAGGGCATCAGGTGCCAGGAAAGAGGGTGTCGGCCATTCTCTGTGTCCAGACCCCTGCACACACCTGCCCTCCAGAGCTCTGCAACGATCATACACCCTTACCCCACCCCCTAGATCCTTAAGAACTGCATAGGGGAAACTGAGGCACCCCCACACAATTCAGAGGAAACATGAAGTCCCGCTTCATCACAGATGACTCCAGGAGGTGAGTTGCTTGCTATCCTACCATGTTTTTCTCTGTCTCTCCTCTAGTATGTTGGCCATCACACACACTCTGTCTCTGTCTCTGTCTCCTCTCCTCTCCTGGTGCCAACGATGACCAGGCGCCGGGTGCCTGGGCCCCAGTTCCCCGCCTGTGCTCCATCTCTTCCTGTATCTGGCTCGCCCCTTCTCCCAGCCCACACTGCCCACCGCTGCCTGGATGATTTCCCCCTCTCCTCCACTGCACCCCCCTCTGTGGGGTCCCTGCCACTCACCGTCTGCCTCCTCTCCTCCACCCCCTCCCCCGCTTCCCCACGGGTCACTCTGGGGCCGGTTTTCTTCACCATCTTCGTGCATGATCTGGAGGATGGGATGGATTGCACCCTCAGCAAGTTCGCAGATGACACTAAGCTGGGCGGAGAGGGAGATACGCTGGAGGGTCGGGATAGGGTTCAGAGTGACCCAGACAAATTAGAGGATTGGGCCAAAAGAAATCTGATGAGGTTCAGCAAGGACAAGTGCTGAGCCCTGCACTTAGGAGACAAGAATCCCATGCACTGCCCCAAGTATGCCATGTCCCCGCCCCGAACCGACCCTCCTGGAGCATCCTCAATTCCATGAAACAGCTGTTCTGGGGTGGGCAGGAAGTGCTGGGAAGGAGAGTGGGGAGTTGCTCAGTGGGGGTGTGTCTCTCTGGGTGGGGTCTGTGTGTGTTTATGCACAAGCTGATTGTGATGTCACGGAGGCCAACAGCAAAGAGTGTTCGGCGTCAGCGTTCTTGCCCTGCCGTCAGTCTGCCAACTGGCTTGGTTGACAACGGCTGGTGACCCAAGGAGCTGCTGAGAGACGCGGACCATCCCTCTGTCAGCAACTTCTTGAATCAGCTATTTCCACAGGTGTTTGAGGAACAAAAGGATGAGTTTTTACAGAAGGTAATTCCCAGATTCTTTCCCTGCTCATTAGATCGCACACGACAGGTCGGCGCCTCCTTCTCCTCGGGACGGGTGGGGGCGGGTGTGGCAACAGGCAGGTCTCAGCGTTCCCTTTTGATTTGAAAGTGGCCATCTCTCAGGTCTCCTCCTGCTTCAGCCTGTCAGGTTCTTTGGAGGCAGATTTAGGTGATTTTATCTTTCAGCAGACTAGTCGGGGGGAATTTCCAGGGATCGAACCAAAAGGGAAGATAACAAAACTCGTGTAGAATTTAGATTGAGATCTCCATCAAAAGTCTTTCCCTTGCAGTTGCCCCTAATGCACTCCTTGCCTTCAAGTTGGGAATAGAAACCCTTTGTCTCCCGTCATGACTGCCAAAGAAATGTGTATTGAGAGAATATCGATCTCAGAATTTACAGGATTCAAATGCACATAAATGAGCTCAAATAATGCAGAAGAAATTAATCTTAGATATTGAAAGTGATACAGCTCCACTCCCATCCCCTGGCTGTCATCTTGGTAGTTCTCTCAGAAAGAATCTCATGGCGATAGATCTCAAAACTCTCTACAAATTCTACTCTACCCCCTTGGGCTAGAGAAAAGAGATGTGTCGATCCCCCCCCCCACACACACGCAATTCCTTTCCAGGAAAGGGGTTTCAATCAACTGTCGCCTACATTTGTCATGGGTCTCGCTGTGATTTCTTTTCGCTGTGATGGGTCATTCTTCATTTCAAGTTGACTGATTCTTTCCCCCATGCTAATACATTCCAGATTTTCAAATAGTTGAGAAGAAGTCAACATATTTGCAGCTGCTAATTCATCCTTCCAGACCCTCAAACCCTCGAGATGACAATCTTTTCTTCCTTTTCCTGGCTTCTCTGGGAACAGAGCTTTCTTGGTTTGCAGCTTGGCCCGATCTGTTCCCAGAGTCCCAACATTCTGTGCACAAAGGAGTGGGGTTAAGAAGGAAGCATTTTTGCAACTAGGCCCAGGCAAAGAACATAGAAACTGACCTTTTGCTCTTTCTATCCCTAGCCTCTGTTTGCCAGGTGCCAGGAATGAGCAACAGGAATGGATCGCTTGATGATTCCCTATTCATTCCTTCTGGGGCACACACCACTGGCTACTGTCAGAAGACAGCGTACTGGGCTCAATTGACCTTTGGTTTGACCCAGTCTGGGCGGTCTTGTGTTGCTTACCTTCTTGGTTGCAGCATCCAGTCCTGGCTATTAGAGGAGCAGATGGCTTCAAAAGACCACTCTCGTGGATCTGGGAATCCTGGGCAAACTAATTCCCTTCCTTTCGAGAAGGACAGAAAAACCCATTTCCTCCTTCTTTCTATTCCAGGCTTCGTTCCTTTTTCCAAAGACTCACCTCTCGGGAGCACAGAGAGATCCATGTGCACAAAGTGCTCGTCCAACCTGCAGCCATTGAGGCATGCTTTGGCCTCAGCCCCCAAGAACAGGCCTTGCCAGAGAAGCCCCAAGGAAGAAAATGCTCATGGACCATCATGAAAAGACTCTGTGTCTGTTGCCAATCCCACAACTCGATGGCAGAGAGCAGTGAGGAGAGAACAGCTTCCTCTCCAAGAAGGTGGACACACTTGTCCCTGAAGAAGAAAGCAGCGGAGACCCAGGTGGAGGCAGAGGAGGTGAAGCTGCAGGAGACAACACACAAAGTCAAAGCGGATCTTACAGGTGAGATGGTTCAATCCACATGGTTCGCGAGGAGCATGTGAGGAACACTCACACCAGTCACTTGACAAGCCTCGACATCAGGGCCATCTCATGGGACAGTGATGGGTACCTCCGGCTCTGGAATCCATATAGAGGGTGGCAGAGGTCCATGGCTGAGGTGGGGAGAGCTGACAATGTCAGGTCACCCCCCTCTGGGGATCTGGCACGGTGGGGTGGGGACTACTAACATTGTTCCAGGCTGGAAGGAGAAGAGAGAGGCTGGACGTTGGAGGAAATCCTTTCTTTTCTCCTGGATTGGGTCCCTTTCCTCAAGAAAATGCTCCAGAGGTCTCAGCAGGTCACAGCTGGGAACCGTACCAGAGCTGAGTCATTCCTTCTTGGGGGGTTCAATGCAAAAGGAGGCCAGGTGCCCATCACTGACAGGAAAAGGGTGCAAGGGGAGGGGAAGAGTAGAGGACACCATTGAAAAGAAACTGGCCCCGAGGGAAGAGGAAGCCTCGTGTGGTTAAAGCCTCCAGCTAGGAGTCAGGAGAGCAGAGTTCTCTGCTGAGCTCTGCCAACAACCTTCAGTCTGACCCTGGGCAATTCGCTTCAGGGCTCTGGGCCCAACTTCCATCCTCTGTAAACCGGGGGGAAGACATGGAAAAGCAAAATGTTAAGAATGTTTCTTTCTGCTGCAGGGACGAAGAAGGAGCCGTCTGACACGAAGGGGAAGTGGGAAAAAGGAAGCCCAGAAGAGCAGGAAGAAGAGCGCACTCCCAGCCCCTCATTAACAAGCAGCTCCCATATGACGATGGTAATGGTGCTGTGTGGCCGTGCTCATGGAAAGCATCCCTTGCTGTGTGTAGGAATATCTCCCAGGGGCTGAAAAGAAACACTCGTCAAGGGTGATCAACTCCAGCCAGTCTTTATCTGGGTCGCTTGAACGAGGCCCGCTTTGACAAAGGGGTTTAGACACCTAAAGAAGTCCAGAGGTGCTTTGTGGGATTGGCAGAAGTGCCTGACTCAGGTGCCCAATTCTCATGCACTTTCCATGGCATACAGGCACGGCTGAAAATCAGACCAGGCCCATCCCTGCCCTGGTCGGGGGAACCCACATATCTCCTGGCTGTGGGGTTCTGGCCCATCTCGTGGCACCAGGACCACTTGGAGACACAGAGAAAAGGAGTCTGCTCTAGAGCCTTAGCTAACAGCCTCTTGGCTTTTCGTTCCTGTGGTCGAGGCTCCTGCACTAAGCTCCAGAGGTCCCAGGTTTCCTCCCACCTGCCAACATCTGGGCTCTGTCCGAGTTACAAAAGCCTCTAGACACCTTTGTAACTCTTCCTCTTCGGGACAGAGCACCCTGCAGCGCATACAAAAGGCTGCAATTCTGGGAGCTTCTGACCCGCCGGGGGTCTGGAGTATGGAGGCGAGTGTGCCACTCCGCCGTGCTCTACTGCATCCTAGGATATCAGGGTTGGAAGGGACCTCAAGAGGTCATCCAGTCCACTCCCTTGCTCAAAGCAGGACCAAACCCCAATTTTTACCCTAGATCTCGAAATGGCCCCCTCAAGGATTGAACTCACAACCCCGGGTTTAGCAAATGCTCAAACCACTGAGCTACCCCTCAGCTGTTGGCAACCAGGACAGACGGTGCTAATCCAGCGCCATGGAGGCCAGCTGCAGTAATCCCCAGGGGGTGCCCTGAGACCCCAGGGCAAAGGCCTCCAGCACCCCAGGCCCTGGGTTGAGGTGACCCTGGAACCAGGCCCCCTGCAGTAACATTGTGCCCAGTGAGTTCTCACCCCCAGGGCTCTGGCCCCGGAGGCCCAGGCTTTGGGCTTCTCTTCAGCCAGGCAAACTTGCTTCTTCAGTCTCAGTTACTTTCTGTCCTGACGGCGATTCCTGCCTGTTTTCTGGCAGCCCCACAGGCTGCTAGGTGGGGAAGGAAGAGGGTGTTTCCGTTTGGGCCCTATTCTCAGTCCCTTCCTCGCAGACACTGTGGGCTGTCAGAATTGCTGAGCCAATCTCCTCAGGCGCTCGGGGTGGGATGGGACATGGGGCAGGTTCTCCAGTGACCCCTCGGCGACACTCAAGGAGCAACTCGAATGGACTTTGCAGGACATTGAGGCTTTCTCAGCAAAAGCGGGGTTTCCTGCGAGGAGGGGCTAGCAAGGGAGGAAACGGGGTGGCCCTTGGGGTCCCAGCACTGCCCGAGAGGCTCCCATCTCTTCTCAGGGGAGGGGGCCAGAGATGGGACAAAAGGCTAAGGAAACCTTAGCACCTGGGGAGGCTTTTGAAGAAAAGCGCTCAGCCGGAGTCTCCACGCTCCCTCGGCACTGCCAGCCTCCCCCGGGGACAGACTGTTCCAGGGCAGCTGCCCGAGGGAAATACTCAATCCCAACAGGCTTTGTCCCTGTTCTTTGCAGACCCCCAGGGAGCACCCTTCCTCAGCCCCGCTCCATGCCCTGCTGATGGCAGCCGTGAAGGGTCTGACAACACCCACCCTGCAGAGATTTAGAGCCGCAGAGGAAGAGCTGACGGCCATCGTATCTCTCCACGGAGACAAGATGGAGAGAGTAAGAGACTACCGCAATGGGGCAGGGGGATGCTGCGCAGAGAGGGGGATGGGAGAAGTTCCTCTCCTCGGAAACCATTCCTGGGACACTGGCATGGGATTGGAAGGTTGGCTCAGCCCCTTGCCATTCATCGCTTGGCCACGGGGATAGGCGACATTCAAGCCCTTCTCCAAAGACTGCCTGCACGTGGCGCGGAAGTGCAGACTTATTCCCTTCCTGGGCTTTGGCTTTCCTGGAAACGCTGAGACTAATCAATGAACAGAATCCTCAGCCTGAACTTCCTCCTCAACCTGCCTGTTCCTAGGGTTTCCTGCAGGTCATCCCTGTCTCTGCCCGAGTTCCTTCTTTCCAACAGGTCCCAGCGGGAAGTTAACAAATGGCCCCTCAATCAATGTTGGAATTCTCCAGAAAAGTGGCATGTCTCCATCCCGGGGAGTGTAGGAGGAGGGGTTGGCTCCTCAGTGGCTGGGCCTGGCCATCTCCTCTTCGTAAGCGTGGACAGCTCTCTGCACAGCAGGAAACTCCCTCCAACTGTGTGAGCCCCACGGACCCCTCCCGGCCTGTGGCCTCTCAGAAGGAGCAGGAAGAGAACTACTGGACTGAGGAGATAACAAAGCAGCTCCCTACCTGTGCGATGAGAGCGTGTGAGCCACACAGGTTAGAACCACGTCCTGGGGGTGGGAGCGGGCCAGCAAGGCCATGGCCCTGAGCACTGCTCTTCTGGCTCTGGGATCACAGCTGTTGTCGAGCCAGATTAAGATCCCTCCCACGACGTCTCCAACCTGGAAGAATGCCAGAAAGTTGAGGGATGGATTTATCAATGAGTGGCCTCCTCCCAGGGAAACCCTCCTGGCAGCCCTGCAATACTCCTCTGACCTCGGTTGCCTATCTTGGCTGCTCCCTAAGAGCCTTTGACAAGTCCAGGAACCCCAGTCTTCCTGAGGTCTGGGTTAGCACCTTCAAGCTCAAAAACACGCACAAAACCTTAGAGTGCGCACAGTCCTAACTCTCCTGATGTCCCAGGGCCTTCCCTGCCGTAGCAAACGGCTCTCAGCCCCGCTCTCAAGGGCTTCCCTCCAGGAGCCTTTCCTCCATCTCTGCAACTTCCTTTTAGCTCTTTCTTGCACAGTCCGTTCCTCCAGACCAGTGGTTCTCAACCTAGGTTCCATTGTGGGACACATCCAATCCGACCTGTTTGTCCCTGAGGATGTCCCAAAGGGGCGCAGCTCTGTGCTGACCGGGCCACAGGTTGAGAAGCACTGCTCCAGACCCAGCTGGTTCTACCGATGTATCCCAGAGCCCATGGCAGAGATGGGAGGCAGGGCTAGTTGGGTGGGGCTAGCCAGCTCCCGGCCCCAGTCTCTTAAGTCCCCAGTCTCTAACCTCGGATTCATGCTATGGCACTTAGAAGAGCAGTGCAGACAAGGTGACTTGGGCTGGAGCCCAGGCTCTGAAGCCACCCTCCTCCCCAGGCTTCAGAGATCAAGTTCCACCCCAGCCCAGAAGAGTCTGCATTGCTGTTTTGGCCCCTCAGTGCCAGCCCTGGGAGCCCAAGTCCATAGGGACAGGCTTTCAGGCTCCTGCTGCAGAGTTTGCAACACAGGGAGACAGACCCTAAAGGGACAAGCCACCCCCTAGGACTCTTCCGTGAGGAATTGGTCATTGCTCTTTCCTCTCTCGAACAAGGAGCAGGAGCTCCAAGGCGGGTGGCTGGATTCTGTTGACCTGTTCTGCTAGCAGGAGTTAGAGCCCTGCACAAATCAATCTGCTGATTGAGGGGCCATTTGTTAACTTCCCGCTGGGACCTGTTGGAAAGAAGGAACTCGGGCAGAGACAGGGATGACCTGCAGGAAACCCCAGGAACAGGCAGGTTGGGGAGGAAGTTCAGGCTGAGGATTCTGTTCATTGATTAGTCTCAGAGTTTCCAGGAAAGCCAAAGCCCAGGAAGGGACTAAGTCTGCACTTCCGCGCCACGTGCAGGCGGTCTTTGGAGAAGGGCTTGAATGTCGCCTATCCCCGTGGCCAAGCGATGAATGACAAGGGGCTGAGCCAACTTTCCAATCCCATGCCAGTGTCCCAGGAATGGTTTCCGAGGAGAGGAACTTCTCCCATCCCCCTCTCTGCGCAGCATCCCCCTGCCCCATTGCGGGAGTCTCTTACTCTCTCCATCTTGTCTCCGTGGAGAGATACGATGGTCCTCAGCTCTTCCTCTGCGGCTCTAAATCTCTGCAGGCTGGGTGTTGTCAGACCCTTCACGGCTGCCATCAGCAGGGCATGGAGCGGGGCTGAGGAAGGGTGCTCCCTGGGGGTCTGCAAAGAACAGGGTCAAAGCCTGTTGGGATTGAGTATTTCCCTCGGGCAGCTGCCCTGGAACAGTCTGTCCCCGGGGGAGGCTGGCAGTGCTGAGGGAGCGTGGAGACTCCGGCTGAGCCCTTTTCTTCAAAAGCCTCCCCAGGTGCTAAGGTTTCCTCAGCCTTTGTCCCCTCTCTGGCCCCCTCCCCTGAGAAGAGACGGGAGCCTCTCGGGCAGTGCTGGGACCCCAAGGGCCACCCCGTTTCCTCCCTCGCTAGCCCCTCCTCGCAGGAAACCCCGCTTTTGCTGAGAAAGCCTCAATGTCCTGCAAAGCCCATTCGAGTTGCTCCTTGAGTGTCGCCGAGGGGTCACTGGAGAATCTGCCCCATGTCCCACCCCACCCTGAGCGCCTGAGGGGATTGGCTCAGCAACTCTGGCAGCCCACAGTGTCTGCGAGGAAGGGACTGAGAATAGGGCCCAAACGGAAACGCCCTTTTCCTTCCCCACCTAGCAGCCTGTGGGGCTGCCAGAAAACAGGCAGGAATCGCCGTCAGGACAGAAAGTAACTGAGACTGAAGAAGCAAGTTTGCCTGGCTGAAGAGAAGCCCAAAGCCTGGGCCTCTGGGGCCAGAGCCCTGGGGGTGAGAACTCACTGGGCACAATGTTACTCCAGGGGGCCTGGTTCCAGGGTCACCTCAACCCAGGGCCTGGGGTGCTGGAGGCCTTTGCCCTGGGGTCTCAGGGCACCCCCTGGGGATTACTGCAGCTGGCCTGCATGGCGCTGGATTAGCACCATCTGTCCTGGTTGCCAACAGCTGAGGGGTAGCTCAGTGGTTTGAGCATTTCACTAAACCCGGGGTAGTGAGTTCAATCCTTGAGGGGACCATTTCGAGATCTAGGGTAAAAATTGGGGTTTGGTCCTGCTTTGAGCAAGGGGGTGGACTGGATGACCTCTTGAGGTCCCTTCCAACCCTGATATCCTAGGATGCAGTAGAGCACGGCGGAGTGGCACACTCGCCTCCATACTCCAGACCCCCGGCGGGTCAGAAGCTCCCAGAATTGCAGCCTTTTGTATGCGCTGCAGGGTGCTCTGTCCCGAACGGGAAAAGTTACAAAGGTGTCTAGAGGCTTTTGTAACTCGGACAGAGCCCAGATGTTGGCAGGTGGGAGGAAACCTGGAACCTCTGGAGCTTAGTGCAGGAGCCTCGACCACAGGAGTGAAAAGCCAAGAGGCTGTTAGCTAAGGCTCTAGAGCAGACTCCTTTTCTCTGTGTCTCAAAGTGGTCCTGGTGCCACGAGATGGGCCAGAACCCCACAGCCAGGAGATATGTGGGTTCCCCCAACCAGGGCAGGGATGGGCCTGGTCTGATTTTCAGCCGTGCCTGTATGCCATGGAAAGTGCATGAGAATTGGGCACCTGAGTCAGGCACTTCTGCCAATCCCACAAAGCACCTCTGGACTTCTTTAGGTTTCTAAACCCCTTTCTCAAAGCGGGACTCGTTCAAGCGACCCAGATAAAGACTGGCTGGAGTTGATCACCCTTGACGAGTTTTTCTTTTCAGCCCCTGGGAGATATTCCTACACACAGCAAGGGATGCTTTCCATGAGCACGGCCACACAGCATCATTACCATCGTCATATGGGAGCTGCTTGTTAATGAGGGGCTGGGAGTGCGCTCTTCTTCCTGCTCTTCTGGGCTTCCTTTTTCCCACTTCCCCTTCGTGTCAGACGGCTCCTTCTTCGTCCCTGCAGCAGAAATAAACATTCTTAACATTTTGCTTTTCCATGTCTTCCCCCCGGTTTACAGAGGATGGAAGTTGGGCCCAGAGCCCTGAAGCGAATTGCCCAGGGTCAGACTGAAGGTTGTTGGCAGAGCTCAGCAGAGAACTCCGCTCTCCTGACTCCTAGCTGGAGGCTTTAACCACACGAGGCTTCCTCTTCCCTCGGGGCCAGTTTCTTTTCAATGGTGTCCTCTACTCTTCCCCTCCCCTTGCACCCCTTTCCTGTCAGTGATGGGCACCTGGCCTCCTTTTGCATTGAACCCCCCAAGAAGGAATGACTCAGCTCTGGTACGGTTCCCAGCTGTGACCTGCTGAGACCTCTGGAGCATTTTCTTGAGGAAAGGGACCCAATCCAGGAGAAAAGAAAGGATTTCCTCCAATGTCCAGCCTCTCTCTTCTCCTTCCAGCCTGGAACAATATTAGTAGTCCCCACCCCACCGTGCCAGATCCCCAGAGGGGGGTGACCTGACATTGTCAGCTCTCCCCACCTCAGCCATGGACCTCTGCCACCCTCTATATGGATTCCAGAGCCGGAGGTACCCATCACTGTCCCATGAGATGGCCCTGATGTCGAGGCTTGTCGAGTGACTGGTGTGAGTGTTCCTCACATGCTCCTCGCGAACCATGTGGATTGAACCATCTCACCTGTAAGATCCACTTCGACTTTGTCTGTCGTCTCCTGCAGCTTCACCTCCTCTGCCTCCACCTGGGTCTCCGCTGCTTTCTTCTTCAGGGACAAGTGCGTCCACCTTCTTGGAGAGGAAGCTTTCTCTCCTCACTGCTCTCTGCCATCGAGTTGTGGGATTGGCAACAGACACAGAGTCTTTTCATGATGGTCCATGAGCATTTTCTTCCTTGGGGCTTCTCTGGCAAGGCCTGTTCTTGGGGGCTGAGGCCAGAGCATGCCTCAATGGCTGCAGGTTGGACGAGCACTTTGTGCACGTGGATCTCTCTGTGCTCCCGAGAGGCGAGTCTTTGGAAAAAGGAACGAAGCCTGGAATAGAAAGAAGGAGGAAATGGGTTTTTCTGTCCTTCTCGAAAGGAAGGGAATTAGTTTGCCCAGGATTCCCAGATCCACGAGAGTGGTCTTTTGAAGCCATCTGCTCCTCTAATAGCCAGGACTGGTTGCTGCAACGAAGAAGGTAAGCAACACAAGACCGCCCAGACTGGGTCACACCAAAGGTCCATTGAGCCCAGTACGCTGTCTTCTGACAGTAGCCAGTGCTGAGTGCCCCAGAAGGAATGAATAGGGAATCATCAAGCGATCCATTCCTGTTGCTCATTCCTGGCACCTGGCAAACAGAGGCTAGGGATAGAAAGAGCAAAAGGTCAGTTTCTATGTTCTTTGCCTGGGCCTAGTTGCAAAAATGCTTCCTTCTTAACCCCACTCCTTTGTGCACAGAATGTTGGGACTCTGGGAACAGATCGGGCCAAGCTGCAAACCAAGAAAGCTCTGTTCCCAGAGAAGCCAGGAAAAGGAAGAAAAGATTGTCATCTCGAGGGTTTGAGGGTCTGGAAGGATGAATTAGCAGCTGCAAATATGTTGACTTCTTCTCAACTATTTGAAAATCTGGAATGTATTAGCATGGGGGAAAGAATCAGTCAACTTGAAATGAAGAATGACCCATATTATTTCCAACATCCAGTCAGAAGTTAGGCCTCCAAAACAAGGACAAAGAAATCACAGCGAGACCCATGACAAATGTAGGCGACAGTTGATTGAAACCCCTTTCCTGGAAAGGAATTGCAGGGCGGGGGGGATCGACACATCTCTTTTCTCTAGCCCAAGGGGGTAGAGTAGAATTTGTAGAGAGTTTTGAGATCTATCGCCATGAGATTCTTTCTGAGAGAACTACCAAGATGACAGCCAGGGGATGGGAGTGGAGCTGTATCACTTTCAATATCTTAAGATTCATTTCTTCTGCATTATTTGAGCTCATTTTTGTGCATTTGAATCCTGTAAATTCTGAGATCGATATTCTCTCAATACACATTTCTTTGGCAGTCATGACAGGAGACAAAGGGTTTCTATTCCCAACTTGAAGGCAAGGAGTGCATTAGGGGCAACTCCAAGGGAAAGACGATTGATGGAGATCTCAATCTAAATTCTACACGAGTTTTGTTTTCTTCCCTTTTGGTTCTATCCCTGGAAATTCCCCCTGACTAGTCTGCTGAAAGATAAAATCATCTAAATCTGCCTCCAAAGAACCTGACCGGCTGAAGCAGGAGGAGACCTGAGAGATGGCCACTTTCAAATCAAAAGGGAACGCTGAGACCTGCCTGTTGCCACACCCGCCCCCACCCGTCCCGAGGAGAAGGAGGCACCGACCTGTCGTGTGCGATCTAATGAGCAGGGAAAGAATCTGGGAATTACCTTCTGTAAAAACTCATCCTTTTGTTCCTCAAACACCTGTGGAAATAGCTGATTCAAGAAGTTGCTGACAGAGGGATGGTCCGCGTCTCTCAGCAGCTCCTTGGGTCACCAGCCGTTGTCAACCAAGCCAGTTGGCAGACTGAGGGCAGGGCAAGAATGCTGACGCCGAACACTCTTTGCTGTTGGCCTCCGTGACATCACAATCAGCTTGTGCATAAACACACACAGACCCCACCCAGAGAGACACACCCCCACTGAGCAACTCCCCACCCTCCTTCCCAGCACTTCCTGCCCACCCCAGAACAGCTGTTTCATGGAATTGAGGATGCTCCGGGAGGGTCGGTTCGGGGCGGTGCATGGGATTCACATACTTGGGGCAGTGCATGGGATTCTTCTCTCCTCAGTGCAGGGCTCAGCACTTGTCCTTGCTGAACCTCATCAGATTTCTTTTGGCCCAATCCTCTAATTGGTCTGGGTCACTCTGAACCCTATCCCGACCCTCCAGCGTATCTCCCTCTCCGCCCAGCTTAGTGTCATCTGCGAACTTGCTGAGGGTGCAATCCATCTCATCCTCCAGATCATGCACGAAGATGGTGAAGAAAACCGGCCCCAGAGTGACCCGTGGGGAAGCGGGGGAGGGGGTGGAGGAGAGGAGGCAGACGGTGAGTGGCAGGGACCCCACAGAGGGGGGTGCAGTGGAGGAGAGGGGGAAATCATCCAGGCAGCGGTGGGCAGTGTGGGCTGGGAGAAGGGGCGAGGCAGATACAGGAAGAGATGGAGCACAGGCGGGGCACTGGGGCCAAGGCACCCGGGGCCTGGTCATCGTTGGCACCAGGAGAGGAGAGGAGAGAGAGAGAGACAGAGACAGAGTGTGTGTGATGGCCAACATACTAGAGGAGAGACAGAGAAAAACATGGTAGGATAGCAAGGAACTCACCTCCTGGAGTCATCTGTGATGAAGCGGGACTTCATGTTTCCTCTGAATTGTGTGGGGGTGCCTCAGTTTCCCCTATGCAGTTCTTAAGGATCTAGGTGGTGGGGTAAGGGTGTATGATCGTTGCAGAGCTCTGGAGGGCAGGTGTGTGCAGGGGTCTGGACACAGAGAATGGCCGACACCCTCTTTCCTGGCACCTGATGCCCTGGGCCCTTCCCCCCTGTGAGGTGAGAGCTAAAGGGTTGGAGAACAAAGGAATCGGGTGCCCTCCTGGCCGGGGACAGGGACAAAGCCCAGAGGAGGAGGGGCTGGGGGGAGTTTCAGTTGAGGGCTGGCTGGAGACATGGAGTGAAGGGCAGACGGGGTTGTCTGGCACCCTGCCCCCCAAAATGGACCCGGCTGAGGCGTCCTGTTCTCTGCACCTACAAGCTCTGTGTTAGACCATGTCCCTGTCGTCTAATAAACCTCTGTTTTCCTGGCTGGCTGAGAGTCCCGTCTGACTGCGGAGTTGGGGGGCAGGACCCTCTGCCCCCCCAGGACCCCGCCTGGGCGGACTGGCTGTGGGAAGCGCAGGGAGGGGCAGAGGAGGCTGAAGGCTCCGAGGTCAGAGCCAGGAAGGTGGAGCCGGGGGAGCTGTGTGTCCTGCAGACAGGCTGCTCCCCGAGAGGAGACTTCCCCAGAGTCCTGCCTGGCTTCCTGGGGAGCAGTCCCAGAGCATCGCCCGGGGACCCCGGGACATCCTCCTCCTCGATGAAACCTTCTGCTGTGTGACGTGTTGTGTGTGTCGTGTTGCATGTGTCGTGTGACGTGTTGTGTGTGTGACTTGTGTGTCGTTTTGTGTGTGTGAGACGTGTTTATGTGTGCGTGTTGTGGTCCATGTTGAGTGTGTGTGTGCCATGTTGTATGCCGTGTTGTGTGCATGTGACGGTGTGTGCCGTGTTGTGTGCTGTTTTGTGTGCATGTTGTGTGTGTCGGTATCATGTGTTGTCTGAGATTTTTGTGTCTCGTGTCGTGTGCCGTTTTGTGTGTTGTGTGTCGGTGTCGTGTGTTGTGTTGTCTATGTGTGTCATGTTGTGTGTGAGTGTGTGATATTTTGTGTGCGATGTTTTGTGCATCGTGTTGTGTGTGTGTGTCACGTGTGCCGTTTTGTGTGTCATGTGAGGTGTTGTGTGTCGTATTGTGTGTGGGTGTCGGTGTCATGTGTGATTTCTGTGTCATGTTGTCTGCCGTTTTCTGCGTCGTCTTGTGTGTGTGTGTGTGTGTGTGTGTCGGTGTCGTGTGTTGTGTGTGATTTTTGTGTGTCATGTTGTTTGTGTGTGTGAGTGCCGTCTGTCGTGTTTTGTGTGTGTGATGTTTTGTGTGTGATGTGTGTGTTGTCTTGGGTGGCCACACAGGGTAAAGCACAAAGCATTCCCCTCACAGAGCAACAGTGACAGGGGGTGGCCACTGCTACGAATTATACCCGACAGGTCACGCACAGGAACTGCTGCGAATTCTACCCGATTGGTCCCGCACAGTTCGAGTCTAGGCTGAGGCACACGAACGAAGTCCACAGCGGCAGGTTCCCAAAAATACTACGTTTATTACGCTCGAGCGTGGTGCCCACCTGCTCATCAGGAGGGGACCCCGCAGGCAGGTTATACAGAGATTACAGACCTTTTAGCAAGGCACGTTGCCCTCGTGCATCGGAAACCTTAGCCAAGAGACAAACCCTTCCCTTATCTACCACCTATCCCGGCTCGGTACATTCCCCGTGCTAGACCGTGACTTCAGCTACATTACATGGTCCTAAAGCAATGCACCAGGAACTTTTCTGATCAGGATGGGAGGCCCACAGCAAGGCCAGGAGGCAGGGAGTTAGGGACAGACAAAGAACAGAAACCGGGAGATAAAACAGGCTGGAGACAAGGGCGGGGGGGGGGCGGAGGATTTGCACAGGAATGCAGTATCTAAGAAACACTCCTCCTGGTGCACGATGTGCTTGCTTTCAGACAATGGTGGGCCCCAAACCAAAACGGAGTCACCCAGGCTAACTTTTCCTTCACACCACTCAGGGTCATGCACCAACCATTTCCCTCGTGGAGCAACAGTGACACCGGGTGGCTAATCCAGGTACTGCACAAAGCATTTCCCTCATGGAGCAACAGTGACACTCGGTGGCCACTCAGGGTAATGCACAAATAATTTCCTCAACGGAGCAACAGTGACACCGGGTGGCCAGTCAGTGTAATGCACAAATCATTTCCCTCCTGCACCAACAGTGACAGTGGGTGGCCAATTCAGGTCATGCTCAAATCATTTCCCTCACGCAGCAAGAGTGACACCGGGCGGCCCCTTGGAGTAACACACAAATCATTTCCTCACGGAGCACCCCTTGCACAAACTGAGTTTAATAATAATAATAAACAAAAAATAGTTTCACTAGAAAAGGCAGATTTTCAGTGATTATAAGGGATAGCAAACAGAAGAAGGCAGATTACTAAGCAAATACAAATACACACACAAACTAAGCCTAAGATCTTAAAGAGACTGGATTCAAGAAGTAATTTCCCATCCTAAATGTCTTTGGGCAACTTGAAGAGTTTCTGTAGCTTAGACTTCCCGTTGTTTCTCTTTACAGACTAGACTCCTGTCTTAGTCTGGACTTCCCCCTTCTCATTCCCTTTGTCTCTTCAGGTACTTTCAGCAGCCTTTCTACTGCCCCGCATGATTTTCGTCCGCTCCGACTTCTCCATGGCTCCCGAGACCTCACCTGTGGGAATGCACACCTACCCGTGTCCTAGGAAGGGAGACGGCACCAGGAGAGCAGAGGAGAGACAGCGAGTTGGCGAACACACGAGAAGACGGCGAGTGCGGACGGGGAACTGGAAGCGCCGACCTGGCAGCCGGGTCTGCAGCGGGCAGAGAGCGGAGGCCTGGTTCCGCCTCCTTGGAAAGAGGCCCAAGCGGCTCAGGCCCCTCCGGCCGCGTTCCCCTCCGGCGAGAGCTCCGGCACCATTCCTCGCCAGAGCCGCTGCGAGAGCCGAGCCGGAGCCCTCGCTCCCCAGCGCTCGACGGGGGCTGGGAATCTCGCCCTCAGCCCTGCCGCCCTCTTCCCTCCCGCCCACACCGGCCCCACGCGCCGCCCAGAGACCGAGTTCCCCCGACCGTCCCCGCTCCGCTCTCGCCCCCGCGGGGGGTCGTCTCCGGGGTGGGATTTCGGTGTCGTGTCCTCTGCCGTCTTGTGTGTGTGTCGCGTGTCGGTGTCGTGTCGTGGGCATGTGAGACGTCGTGTGTGTCAGTGTGATTGCAATCTCGCTGTGTGTGAGTCCTCGTGAGTCGGCGGGGGTGTGTGTGTGTGGGGGGGGGGGTGTGTGAGTTGTGTGTGGTGTGTGTCTTTCGGCGTGGGCGTGTGTTGTGTTGTGTGTGGTGTGTGGGCGTGGTCGTGTGTGTTGTGTTGTGTTTTGTGGGGGGGGGCGTGTCGTGTGGTGTGTTGTGTGTTGTGCATGTGTCGTGTGTGTGGGCGTGTGTTCTGCGTGCGTTGTGTGGGCGTGTGTGGGTGTGTGTTGTGTGGGCGTGTCATGTGTGGGCCTATGTGAGAGAAGTTGTGTGTGTGTGTGAGACGTCATGTGTGTGTGTGTGTGTGAGACGTCGTGTGCCTTGTGTGTGTGTGTCAGTCGTTGTCTGTGTCGTGTGTTTGTCGGTTTCATGTGTGTCAGTATCGTGTGTCGGCGTGTGTGTGTGTGTCGGCATGTGTGCGACATTATGTGTCGTGTGTTTGTGTGTGGACGTGTGTGAGAGCCATCGTGTGCCTTGCATGTGTGTCGGCGTGTGTGAGAGACGTGTCTCTGTGTGTGAGACGTTGTGTGTCATGTGTGTGTGAGACGTGGTTGTGTGTGTGTTGTCTTGAGTGTTTTGTTCAGTGTGTGATGTGTTATGTGTGATTTGTGTGTGTGTGACGGGTTGTGTGTCGTGTTGTGCGCGCGTGCGACGTCTCCCATGATCACGCAGTTTCCATGAGTATTTACTTCATTAAAAACATTAAAGAGGGCTCGATCCATATCCACATGAGATCCCGGCGGTCTCTAGCACACTCCAAGCACTATCCCAGGGGAGGCTCGAGTCGTTTTCTTCCCCAATGTCATTTTTGCCCAGACGGACTCTGTCTTATCCATTCCATCGCGGATTTCTTTACATTCGACCTCCTCATTGATAGACAATCCTACTCCACCACCTTGACCTTTATTTCGGTCTTTCCTAAAGAGCACATACCCTTCAACACCCGTAGTCCAGTCATGACGACTATTCCACCCTGTTTCTGTTATCCCGAGAATATCTGCAAAAAGAAAAGGAGTACTTGTGGCACCTTAGAGACTAACCAATTTATTTGAGCATGAGCTTTCGTGAGCCACAGCTCACTTCATCAGATGTGTACCGTGGAAACTGCAGCAGACTTTATATACACACAGAGAATATGAAACAATACCTCCTCCCACCCCACTGTCCTGCTGGTAATAGCTTATCTAAAGTGATCAGCAGGACAGTGGGGTGGGAGGAGGTATTGTTTCATATTCTCTGTGTGTATATAAAGTCTCCTTTTCTTTTTGCGAATACAGACTAACACGGCTGTTCCTCTGAAACCGAGAATATCTGGTTTCACTTCCTGCACCAGTACCTCTAGTTCCTCCATTTTGTTACCAAGGCTCCTCGCATTAGTGTACAAACATCTTCATTTTTGCTGTTTGGCCTCCCTCACGTTCTTTACCCAATGAGGCACGGTCATTCTACAGCCAGCAGAACCTACTAGACTGGTATCCACACTGACCTTCCTCCTTATAGCCATTCCCCTACCCACGGCTGTATCCTTTCTTACTTTCTTTTCTTCCCTCTCAAGGCTAAAATCCGGCATGGAGATTACCTGGACATTCCCCAACCAATCATCTCCCCCAGATTCCTAGATTAAAGCTCTCTTAATCAGTTGTGCCAGCCTCCATCCTAGAAGTCTGTTTCCTTCCCTACTCAGATGAAGTCCATCCCGAGAGAACTGTCCTCTGTCCAGGAATGCCTCCCAGTGGCCATACATCCCAAAGCCCTCCTTCTAGCACCACTGCCTGAGCCATCTGTTGACAGTCATAATCTTGTCACGCCTTTGTTGACCTTCTCCAGGAATAGGCAAAATCCCACCACAGATCACCTGAGCCTCGATTTCCTTAAGCGTCTTCCCCAGCCAAGCACAGTCTCCCTTAATCCTTTCCAGCGAGAATCTAGCTGTATCATTTGTTCCCACATGAAGGATAATTAGGGGATTCTTTCCCGTTCCCTTTAGGATCCTTTTCAACCTCACATCTACATCCTGTATCTTAGCACCTGAAAGACAGCACACCCTTCTATTCTCTGGATCAGCTCTGGTTACAGGCCTGTCTAGTCTTCTCAGTAAAGAGTCCCCGATCACATAGCCCTGCCTTTCCCTGGTGACGATGCTGTTCTCCAGTCTATCCCCTCTTCCCTCTGGCTGCAAGTTCTTTCCATTCCTATTCTCCCTTGTAATCCTCTTCAACCCATCCTGTATCCTCCTGGGGCTCATATTTGGTGTAGTCTCCATTGACTCTTCCCCTTTTCCCATAGGACTAGCCACTCTTCTCTTCCTCCTTGCCCCTCCACCTTCAGTGACTACCTGTTGAGCCCCTTCTTCATTTTCCAACTCTCAAAACCTATTCCTGAGCTCTATTTCTCCTTCACGAGCCCGTCTTTTCCTCTGCCTGGTTCTTGTCGTCAAATGCTTTCACTGACCACTTCCCTCACCCAGCAGTCTCCCCTCAGAATTTCTCAGTCCTGCTTCCATCTGCAAGTCTGAGCTTTTCCCTTCAGATACCTCATGTCTTTGCTCCATCATCTGCTCAAACCCCTTTCTAAACTCAACCAGACTTTCCACCTGCATCTCCAAACCTCACATCTTCTCCTCCATCAGCTCAAGCAGACGGCATTTCATGCAGACAAAACTCTTACCAGGTCCCCCCTCCAGGATCATGGACATACGGCAGCTTCCACAGCCAGTCATCTCCATTGTGTCTTCCACGACATGAGTCACTCCCACCGCTGCCTCCGTGTCTGTCATCGCCTTCCCACCTAAATCCTGTTCACCTGGGAAACACCCAAACCCCACCCCCCACAGCAACAACAAACCCCAAACAAGCACCACAAGACAAACTCCCCCTCAGACTCCCCTGTTTACAGCCCTGTTTGCTGGCTCCTGTGCCACGGCCTGACTGGCTGGCTCCCTTCATAGGACCCCGAGTCAGAGAAGCCCCGGCCCCAAATCAGGGCTCAGCTTCTCCCCCAGCACAAAGCCCCCACAAGCCTCGACACGTACACAAAATCCCAACACACAACCAAATACCAACACCTTCTCCCCCACACCATTCACAGCTGTTGGTGGGTCTTGGGGAAACCCTGGTGGACCAGCGGGGGCGGGTGTCTGACGGGGTGGGTGGGGCGGCAGGGGGCGGGTAGGGGGCCCAGCTGGGAGGTGGAGGGGTCTGTGTGGTGGGAGCTGTGGGAGGGTAGGGGATGGATTGGTGCTGTGGGAGGAGGAAAGGGGGGTTGTGGACAGGGGGCGATTGGGTTGTAGGGATGGGGACTGGGTCTGGGAGGGATGTGGGGGAGGGAGAGGCTATAGGGGACCTGGATCGGGGACTTGGGTCAATGGCATGGCTGCGGCTGTTGGGTTGGGTTGGGTTGGGAGGGTCAGCACCATGGCAGCCCCCAGGGGGACACAGCATGGCTGTGGGGGGCTGTAGGGAGGGGAGGGGTCTGTGGGGTGGGGTGTCTCAGCTGGGTGGGGTGTCTGTGACATGTGGGGAGCGGGGGGGGGCAGAAGGGGGGCCGGGGGCTCTGAGCCGTTCTGGAGAGCCCCCGGCCGCGCCCCTGCCGCCCCCCGCCCCCCGCAGCCTCCGCTCCCGGCGCCGCTGGCCCATGCTCCAGGCAGCGGGGCAACGAGCCTGGCCGACCCCGGGGCTCTGTGCGGTGCGGCCCGGCGGCTGGTCCTGGGGCTCCAGGCAGCGCGGTCAGGGGGCAGGGAGCAGGGGAGGGGTGGGGTAGAGGGCAGGGGAGTTCGGGGGGGGGTCAGGGGCTGTGGGGTGGATGGGGTCGGGGTGGTGAGAGGGCGGGGAACAGGGGGTTGAATGGCAGCAGGAGGTCCCGGGGCGGTCAGGGAGAAGGGGTGGTTGGATGGGGCAGAAGGTCCGGGGGACAGACAGGAAGGGGGGGGGGTTAGATGGGGGATTGTGGGGCTGTTAGGGGCAGGGGGATCTGGAGCCCCTCAGGGAACAGAGGGGTTGGATGGAGCCGGAGGCCCGGGGCGGCCGTCCGGGGGCGAGAAGCGGGGGTCAGATGGGGGCGGGGGCCGGGCCATGTCTTGCTGTTTGAGGAGGCCCAGCCTCCCCTAACTGTCCCTCCGTACAATTTCTGAAACCCGATTCGGCATCAGGCCAAAGTTTGCCTGCCCCTGGGTTAGGGCCTGATTTATGCAAAGACCCATTGGGAGTGTGTGAACATTGCCCCATTTCTGAAACTGGAAACAACCCCCTGCACAGGGCTGGGAAAACAGAGCAGAGCGCTGGAGCCTGAACCCCCTCGTCAGAGACTGCGATGAAATCCTCTCAGCATTGGCATCCAGACAGCAGGATTATCTGGCTGTGTCGACTCTCTCCTCCGGCCCTGCGCAACCAGCACCCCGAGCCAATGCCTGAGATGACGGGGCGTCCAGGATTTCCCGGTTTATGGATCTTGGGTAGCAGATAGAAGACCCCTGGTCGTGGTTCCAGGGGCGGGTCTGTGCAGATTTGTTCTTGTGCTTTTTCAGGGAGTTTCTTGAGCAGATGGTGCAGTTTCTCTTGGTCACCTGAGTGGGATCAGAGGGGAATGCGCTGGAGAATGTGGAGTTGGAGAGCTGCCGAGCAGCCTCTTGTTCATATTCCGACCTATTCATGATGACGACAGCACCTCCTTTGTCAGCCTTTTTGATTCGGATGTCAGAGTTGTTCCTGAGGCCGTGGACGGTGTTGTGTTCTGCACGGCTGAGGTTATGGGCCAAGTGATGCTGCTTTTTGACCACTTCAGCCCGTGCTTGTCGGCTGAGGCACTCAAGTTGAAGTCCAGTCTGGCTGTTTCGACCTTCAGGCAGAATCCTTCTTTTTGTCGTGTTGGTCGGAAGGTCTCTGTGGATTAGTGTGTTGTTCAGAGGTGTGTTGGAAATATTCCTTCTGTCGGAGATGTGGAAAGTCGGATTCCAAGTCACCGCAGAACTGTATCATGTTGGTGGGGGTGGAGGGGCAGAAGGAGAGGCCACAAAAGACACTCACTTCCTGGACACTAGAGTGCTAATAAGTGATGGTCACATAAACACCACCCTATCCTGGACCGCTATACTTACCTACATGCCTCCAGCTTTCATACAGACCACATCACACGATCCGTTGTCTACAGCCAAGTTCTAAGATACAACCGCATTTGCTCCAATCCCTCAGACAGAGACAAACACCGACAGGATCTCTATCAAGCATTTGTCAAGGTTCCTCCCCCACTCTGAACTCGAGGGTACAGATGTGGGGACCTGAATGAAAACCTCCTAAGCTTACTTTCACCAACTTAGGTTAAAACTTCCCCAAGGTACAAATTAATTTTATCCTTTGTCCCTGGATCTCCACTGCCACCACCAAACTCTAACTGGGTTTACTGGGAAACGTAGTTTGGACACGTCTTTCCCCCCAAAATCCTGCCAACCCTTGCACCCCACTTCCTGGGAAAGGTTTGGTAAAAATCCTCACCAATTTGCATAGGTGACCACAGACCCAAACCCTTGGATCTGAGAATGATGAAAAAGCATTCAGTTTTCTTACAAGAAGACTTTTAATAGAAGTAAAGAAATCCCCTCTGTAAAATCAGGATGGTAGATACCTTACAGGGTAATTAGATTCAAAACATAGAGAATCCCTCTAGGCAAAACCTTAAGTTACAAAAAGGACACACGGACAGGAATAGTCATTCCATTCAGCACAGTTCCTTTCTCAGCCATTTAAAGAAATCATAATCTAACACCTACCTAGCTAGATTACTTACTAAAAGTTCTAAGACTCCATTCCTGTTCTGTCTCCGGCAAAAGCATCACACAGACAGACACAGACCCTTTGTTTTTCTCCCTCCTCCCAGCTTTTGAAAGTATCGTCTCCTCATTGGTCATTTTGGTCAGGTGCCAGCGAGGTTACCTTTAGCTTCTTAACCCTTTACAGGTGAGAGGATTTTTCCTCTGGCCAGGAGGGATTTTAAAGGGGTTTACCCTTCCCTTTATATTTATGACAGCATTCTTCAAACTACAATCCCCACCTGCTGAAAGGAAGAATACCCAGAAGTCACCTACTCCAGGACAGGCCCAACAAAGAAAGGAACAGAACGCCACCAGCCATCAGCTTCAGCCCCCAACTAAAAGATCTCCAGGGCAGGATCAAGGATCTACAATCTATTCTGAAGGACGATCCCTCAATCTCACAGATCTTGGGAGACAGGCCAGTCCTCGCTTACAGACAGCCCCCCAGCCTGAAGCAAATACTCGCCAGCAACCACACAACAAAAACACTAACCCAGGAACCTATCCTTGCAACAAACCCATTGCCAACTCTGTCCACATATCTAGTCTAGGGACACCGTCCTCGGACCTAATCACATCAGCCACACCATCAAATGTGCCCAAATACAAATGTTTGTCTCTAAGGTGCCAGAACTGCTCCTCGTTTTGTTTTTGTTTTTTGCTGATACAGACTAACACGGCTCCCACTCTGAACTAAATGATTGCATCTCTCCCCAAAATCAATCTATAAGCACAAAGAACACCCTGGAGACCAGGTCTGTAAACGTTAGGAAACATCAGAGTTAAGGTGACGTGTACATATTTCGCGCAGTGCTGTTGTGCATGTGTGTTATGATACAGACTCACAAGTGTGGCCTTGGGGTCAATTCCCTGCCCCCCCACAGCATCAATTTCCTCCAGACTCCCAAGGGAAGTGGGGCTTAGTCCATCCCTTGATGAGATGCCTTTCTGGAGTCTGCTTTGGTCCAAAACTCGCGACTGCGCCATACAGGAGGCCTGTGATGTGTAGGGGGGCCAGATGAGATGATCTAAGAGTCTCTTCTGGCCTTCAAGTCTCCAAATCTCTGCAAAACCGCGTGTGGCACATGGAGCATCCTCTGATGGTTCCACGTGTGGCCTGCGTGAACCCTTGCACGACTACTGAGTGTGTGGGGGTGACCCAGGGGGAGCAGCTCAAACACGCACAGGAGCCGGCTCGGGGCAGGACATGAGCCCTGCAGGGCAGGGGTGGGGGTGGCAGTGACATCACAAGGGCCTTTTGCAGCACTCAGCTGATTGGTGAAAGGAGGTTGGGAGGCGGTGACCTCACAGAGAGTCCACGACAACGGCCAGGGAGGACAGGCTGCAGGGCAGGGGGATCTCAGAGACCCCCGGGGCTTTGCTGCAGGGAGTCTCCTTCCTGAGGTGTCTCCTTGAGGACTGAGAGAGAATTCAGGGTCTCGTATGTGAGCGCGAGGTGGAGCCTCTCTGGAGTTTTCTCCTTTCCCACTGCTCATTGAGCGAGAAGACAGACGTCCCTGTGGAGAAGGGAAGAGCCCCAGAGAGGTTTGGTACCGAGGCAGCCTGATCCGCCCGGTGCTGGCCAAATTCTCGGCACGGAAAACAGAGTTTCAACTCTATCCCGACAAGTTGTATGATGGAAGACGAGACCCTTCGCCTTTCTCAGCCTTCGTTTCTCCCTCTGTCAGTTGGGGAGAACAATCCTCTCACACCTGCCTCCCGGTGGGGGGAGGCTGGGGAGCTGTGGTGACCTGTTTGAGAGCGTCACTCGGAGCAGTGTATCGTAGGAGGTGTCCTGTCGGGTTGAGTCATTCCAGAGGATGATGTCGTGCAGCAGAAGCCCGTTTTCCCAACCTGGCGTGACACAGCTTTGCATGTGAACCGAACCAAGGGCGCACACAGGTCCAGAAGCCGGCGATTTCTCCTTTGGCCGCTAGATGGCACTGCAGGCTCCCACTTCCCCCTTCTCCTGGTCAGCGCAATGGGGTTTAGTCTCCCCAAAAAGAACGCCCGTCTCGCTTTGAACGTCCCTTGACGTGCCCCCTGTGGACTGTCGGGATACGTGTCCAGAAGTTGCAGGGCTTGTTTCATGGTCTCCACAACGACAACCTTTCTTCCTTTTTAGACGTGACGACCTTTTTGGTCAAGATCCTTGATTATTCGGGGACTTATCCCGGAAGACCCAAAGTATTTGGGACATAAGACTTGTCTGGAAGGGCGCACAGGGCGAAAGTGTTTTTGCCCATAGCAGGTGCCTTGTCGCAAGAATGACGTCCATCCCCCTTCCAAACGTGGTTTGTGTAATGTTGTGTGTGTGATGTGTTGTGTGTCATGTTATGTGTGTTTGTCTGTCTGTGTGACATGTTGTGTGTCATGTTGTGTGTGTGAGATGTGTTGTGTGTCATGTTGTGCAACGTGTTGAGTGTGTGTTTGTGTGTGGTGAGGTGTTTGTGGTGTCATGTGATGTGTGTGTGTGATGTGTCATGTGATGTGATGTGTGTGTGACGTGGTGTGTGTGGGTGTGTGTGTGACATATTGTGTGTCATGTTGTGTGTGTCGTCTTGTGTGTGTGATGTGTTGTGTGTCGCGTTGTGTGTGTGCTTGTCCGACGTTCGACGTATTGTGTGTTTGATTCGCGATGTGCGATGTGCTGTGTGCGCGTGCGACTTGCGACATGTTGTGTGTCCGACATTCGACGTGTTGTGTGTGTGACGTGCAACGTGCGATGTGCCATGTGTGAAGTGTTTGTGCAGCTTGAGGCATGTGATGTGTTGTGTGTGTCCATGCAACGTGTGACATGCGATGTGTTGTATGTGTAACGTGTTGTATGTCATGTTGTGTGTGTTGTGTTTCATGTTATGTTTGTCGTATTGTATGTGTTCTGTGTCGTCTTGTGTGTGAGAGAAACGTTTTTGTATATGTGTGACATGTTGTGTGTGTTTGATGTGTTTTGTGTCTTGTTGTGTGTCGCGTTGTGTGTTTTTCTGTGTATGATGTGTTTCTGTGTGTGTGTCGTGCGATGTGTTGTATGTATCTATGCAATATGCGACGTATTGTGTGGGACATTAAATGTGTTTCTGTGTGTGTCATGGTGTGTGTCGTGTTCTGTTTGTCATGTTATGTTTGTGTGTGAGACGGGTTGTGTGTCGTGTTTTGTGTGTGTGTGAGACGTTTTGTGTGTGTGTGACATGTGTGTCATTTTGTGTGTCATCTAGAGTTGTGTAGATTGTGTGTGTGGTGTTTGTTGTGTCATATGACATGGTGTGTGTTTGTGAGATGTGTTTTGTGTAGTGTTCTGTGTGCGTGACAAGTTCTGTGTCATGTGTGTTTGTGTCTCTCTGTGTGGCGTGTTGTGTGTCGTGTTGTGTTGTGTGTGTGACGTGTTGTGTGTGTTGTGTTATGTGTGTGTATGTGTGAGACGGGTTGTGTGTCTTGTGTGTGTGTGCATGAGACATTGTGTGTGTGATGTGTTGTGTGTGTGTTTGTGTGTGTGACAGGTTTTTGTGTGTGTCATGCGGCGTGCAATGTGCGACATGTGTACATGAGTGTGTGTGACAATGTGCAACATGTTTTGTGGGACGTGTGATGTATTTCTGTGTGTGTCGTGTTGTGTGTGTTTCTGTGTGAGTCGTTTTCTGTGTCATGTGTGTGTCGTGATATGTGTGTGTGTGACGGGTTGTGTGTGTGTGTGTGATGTCTTGTGTGTGGTGTTGTGTGTCGTCTAGAGTGTTGTGTGGATTGTGTGTGTGGTATTGTGTTTGTGGTGACATGTGATGTGGTGTGTGTGTGTTGTGTGTGTGACATTGTGTGTCGTGTTTGTGTCTGTCTGTGTGACGTGTTGTGTCATGTTGTATGCCATGTTGAGTGTGTGTGTGGTGTTGTGGTTTTGGTGTCATGTGATGTGTTGTGCGTGAGGTGGTGTGTCATGTGTGTGTTTGTGTCTGTCTGTGTGACGTATTCTGTGTTGTGTGTGTGACGTGTGTAGTGTTTTGTGTCTGTGTGACATGGCGTGTGTCGTGTTGTGTGGTGTGAGATGTGTTTTTGAGTGTGACGTGCGACGTGCTGTGCGTGCGTGCAACGGGCAGCGTGTTGTGTGTGTCCGTGCTATGTGCATCATGCGACATGCGACGTGTTGTGTATGTGCCTGTGACATGCGATGGTTTGTGTGTGATGTGCAACACGTGACATCTTGTGTGTGTTACGTGTGACGTGTTGTGTGTCCGTGCTACACGTGACGTGTTGTGCATGACATACAACGTGCTGTGTGTGCGCGTGTGACACGCGTGGGACATGTGTGAAGTGCGACTTGCTGGGAGTGACGTGACGTGCGACGTGTTGTGTGTGCCACGTTCGACGTTTTGTGTGTATGTGTGCAACGTGCAACGTGTTGCGTGTGTCTGATGTGCGACGTGTTGTGTGTCTATGTCCAATGTGTGACAAGCGATGTGCGACGTGTTGTGTGTGCGGCGTGTGGCGTGCGGCATACGATGTGTTGTTTCTGTATGTGCGACACACACCATGTCACACACAAAATGTCTCATGACACACAACACGACACACAACCCATCACCACACACAACACACCACTCACCACACAGATGCACACACAACACGTCACACAACACTCTAGATGACACACACATCACGTCACAAAACACCACACACACACCACACCACACACAACACGAAACACAACACATCACACACACACGGAACACAACACTCTGGACGACACACAGCACACACACAACACGTCGCACACACACAAACGCGTCTCACACACACGTGTTGTGTGTCATGCTGTGTGTTTGTGTGATGTTGTGTGTGTGAGATGTGCGATGCGCAATGTACTGTGCGTGCGACGTGCTGTGCGTGGGAGGTGAGATGTGTTGTCTCTGTGCGTGCGACACACACCACACCAACGGCACACAACACAAAACAAACACACAACATTGCACACAACACATCACACACACAACACACCACACAGACACACGCACACAACACAACACACAACACGTCCCACACACACTGAATACAACACTCTAGACGACAGACAACACATGCACAACACATCACACGCACACAAACACGTCTCACACACACAAGTATTGTGTGTCGTGCTGTGTGTGTGGGACGTGTTGTGTGTGTGAGATATGCGAAACGCGACGTGCTGTGTGTTTGATTTGCGATATGCGATGTGCCGTGTGGGCGTGCGACATGTGACATGTAACGAACGACGTTGTGTGTGATGCACAGCACTTTGTGTGTGTGATGTGCGACGTGTTGTGTGTGTGAGACGTGTGACGTGAGCTGTGTGGTGTGCGTGACTGTGACGTGCGACATGCTGTGTGTGCATGCGAATTGTGATGTGCGGTGTACGACATGCGTCGTGCGGCGTGTTGTGTGCGACATGTGACCTTTGTATGTGAGGTGCGACGTGTGACATGTTCTGTGTGTGTGTCTGTGGTGTGTTGTGTGATCTGTTGTCTGTCGTCTTGTGTGTGTTGTGTGCCATTTTGTGTGTCGTGTTAAGTGTGTGTGTGGTGTTGTGTCTGTGGTGTCATGTGACGTGTTTTGTGTGATGTGGTGTGTGTGGTGTTTTCTGTCTGTGAGACGGGTTGTGTGTCGTGTTTTGTGTGTGTGTGAGACGTGTTTGTGTGTGCGACGTGCGACGTGCTGTGTGCGCGACGTGCGATATGTTCTGTGGGTGTGACGTGCGAGGAGTTGTGGGTGCGAGATTCGACATTTTGTGTGTGAAGTGCGACGTGTTGTGTCCGGGCCCGTCCCCTCAGTGGCAGTCTCAAGTCTTCAGTGTCCTTCTTGCTGGCAGTGTCGGTGGGGGGAGGAGAAAGGCCAAGCGTGGGCCCCGGGTTTGGGTTTGGGTTTTGCCCCCTCAGCCCGTGTGCTTGGGAAGCCCCAGTCCAGGCGTGTCTGGGGGGGGGAAGCGTGGGGGGGGCATTGCTCAATCTCCCAGCACGGTGCAGCAATTCCCTTGCTGTGGCCTCAGGCAGGGGAATCAGTGAGTGGGAGCTTCCTTGCTGGGCAACGGCTGTGGATGGGCTGTTTCACACCCCACCCGGGGGTTGCTGACCTTCCTTGCTGGTATCTCCTAATCTTTCCCCGGATACATGGAAACCATGCCGTGCAAGGTAACAACACAATTCAATCCAAGGTGAGGAATATGGGGGTTACAGGGCACCTAGAGGAGGAGGATTTGATGTTTGCATTTTGCATAATGAAAGACAAGGGATAACCATGTATTAAATGGATTGATGTAGGATAGGATTTGACCATGTTCTGCCCGCCACCCTTTCTGAGAGCAGGAAGGAACGGCCTCATCGGCCATTGGTAAAGGTGCATCAGCCAGATTCTGATGACTGTGAAAAGGCCTCACAAATATCCAGATGGTCAAGAAGACGTGAGAGACTTGGAAACAGCAGGAGACAATCAGAAAACATCCACCGTATCCGACGCTAAACATGTTAGCAGCATTTATGACCTCAACGGCGAGGCAGGCACCCTGAATGCACGACAAAGAAGATCTAAGGATGGGAAGCCAACAAAACCATCAAACAATAACAGCAGAAAACCCGGAGATTAATCCCACTTGAGGACTAACGATTACAGAATGACATTGCAAAATCCATAGACGAAAGTTGGAATTTACAAGTCTAAAGCTGGGGTGTTTTGCCATCAGACTTTGGGTTCAGTCCTGCAAAGCCTCAGAGCATGGGATTGCGACCGACGGAGCTCAGCTCCTTGCTTGTGTTCAGTCTAACTGGCCGTTAGATTGACAAGAGCTACAGCAAACTGGTAACTGTAAGACCATCTGCAGGACATGTGTGTGTGTGTGTGTGTGTGTGTTTGTGTGTGTGTGTGTGTGATTAAATGCGTATGCTAAGAGTTGTATTTTCAAGAAATGCGGCGTATTGCCTTTTCCCCTGAAAAGATCCCGTGTGCTTCTTCTAAGCATAAGACGCTCCCCCAAGGTGTAGAGTGTCACAAACACATCTCATGACTCTGCCCACAACAACTGGAACTAAGACAAGAATGTGGAAGAAACAAGAAGAATTGTGTTAATGGTTTATTTACAGTAACTGGAAAGCAGGAAAGTAAAAGGAGCTGAGAAGGAGCTTTCATAACCACAGTGTAGGGCAAGGGGACCCAGAGATTTTGAGAACAGTTTTAATAATGGCACTAAAGTCACAGAAGTGGCCAGGAAGTAACCCAGGGAATTAATGAATTACCATCTCACTTGAAGAAAAGGAGTACTTGTGGCACCTTAGAGACTAGGAAATTTCTTTGAGCATAAGCTTTCGTGAGCTACAGCTCACTTCATTGGATGCATTCAGTGGAAAATACAGTGGGGAGATTTATATACAGAGAGAACATGAAACAATGGGTGTTACCATACACACGGTAACGAGAGTGATCACTTAAGGTGAGCTATTGCCAGCAGGAGAACGGGGGGGGGGGGGGGGGGAAACCTTTTGTAGTGATAATCAAGGTGGGCCATTTCCTGCAGCTGACAAGAAAGTCTGAGGAACAGTGGGGGGTGGGGGTGAGGAGAAATAAACATGGGGAAATAATTTTACTTTGTGAAATGACCCTTCCACTCCCAGCCTCTATTCAAGCCTCAGTTAATTGTATCCAGTTTGCAAATTAATTCCAATTCAGCAGTCTCTGGTTGGAGTCTGTTTTTGAAGTTTTTTAGTTAAAGATTTGCAACTTTTAGGTCTGTAATCGAGTGACCAAAGAGATTGAAGTGTTCTCCGACTGGTTTTTGAATGTTATAATTCTTCACGTCTGATTTGTGTCCATTGATTCTTTTACGTAGAGACTGTCCAGTTTGACCAATGTACATGGCAGAGGGGCGTTGCTGGCACATGATGGCATAGATCACATTGGTGGATGTGCAGGTGAAGGAGCCTCTGATAGTGTGGCTGATGTGATTAGGCTGATGTGATTAGCCTCTGATAGTGTGGCTGATGTTATTAGGCCCTGTGATGGTGTCCCCTGAATAGATATGTGGATACAGTTGGCAACGGGCTTTGTTGCAAGGATAGGTTCCTGGGTTAGTGGTTCTGTTGTGTGGTGTGTGGTTGCTGGTGAGTATTTGCTTCAGGTTGGGGGGCTGTCTGTAAGCAAGGGCTGGCTTGTCTCGCAAGATCTGTGAGAGTGATGGGCCGTCGTTCAGGATAGGTTGTAGATCCTTGATGATGTGTTGGAGAGGTTTTAGTTGGGGGCTGAAGGTGATGGCTAGTGGCATTCTGTTATTTTCTTTGTTGGGCCTGTCCTGTAGTAGGTGACTTCTGGGTACTCTTCTGGCTTTGTCAATCTGTTTCTTCACTTCCACAGGTGGGTATTGTAGTTGTAAGAATGCTTGATAGAGATCCTGTCGGTGTTTGTCTGTGTCTGAGGGGTTGGAGCAAATGCGGTTGTATCGTAGAGCTCGGCTGTAGACGATGGATCGTGTGGTGTGCCTCCAGCTTTCATCCAGACCACACCACACAATCCATTGTCTGCAGCCGAGCTCTAGGGTACAACCTCATTTGCTCCAACCCCTCGGACAGAGACAAACACCGACAGGATCTCTATCAAGTGATCTTAAAACTACCTGCTGAAGGGAAGAATACCCAGAGGTCACCTACTCCAGGACAGGCCCAACAAAGAAAGGAACAGAACGCCACCAGCCGTCACCTTCAGCCCCCAACTGAAACCTCTCCAGCGCAGCATCAAGGATCTGCAACCTATTCTGAAGGACGACCCATCACTCTCACAGATCTTGGGAGACAGGCCAGACCTCGCTTACAGACAGCCTCCCCAACCTGAAGCAAATACTCACCAGCAACCACACAACAAAAACACTAACCCACGAACCGATGCTTCCAACAAACCCATTGCCAACTCTGTCCACATATCTACTCTGGAGATCTGGAGTACTGTGTCCAGTTTGGAGCCCCACACTACAAGAAGAAGGTGGAAAAATTGGAAAGAGTCCAGTGGAGGGCAACAAAAATGAGTAGGGGACAGGAACACATGACTTATGAGGAGAGGCTGAGGGAACTGGGATTGTTTAGCCTGCAGAAGAGAAGACTGAGGGGGGACTTGATAGCTGCTTTCAACTACCTGAAAGGGGGTTCCAAAGAGGATGGATCTAGACTGTTCTCAGTGATAGCAGATGACAGGACAAGGAGTAATGATCTCATATTGCAGTGGGGGAGGTTTAGGTTGGATAATAGGAAAAACTTTTTCACTAGGAGGATGGTGAAACACTAGAATGCGTTCCCTAGGGAGGTGGTGAAATCTCCTTCCTTAGAAGTTTTTAAGGTCAGGCTTGACAAAGCCCTGGCTGGGATGATTTAGTTGGGGATTGGTCCTGCTTTGAGCAGGGGAGTTGTTGGGGACACTGGGGCATGGCCACTAGGTAACTCGAGGGGATGGAAGACCACGAGTGTCGATGAAGCCCCCTCGCACTAGGCCCAGGTGTCCTTGGCCCCCCCTCCTGCCTGGAGGCACTCGCAGCAGCTCTGCGTACTAGGCCCAAGTGTCCTTGGCCCCCCCGCCTGGAGGCACTCGCAGCAGTTATGTTGAGGATCTGCAACAATATGTTGCAGAGTCAGACCGCCTGAAACTAAACAAAGCCAAACAGGGCAGATATGGAAGAACAATGCTGAATAAAGCAGCTTTATGTATAGTTTAACAAATGATACAGAGAACAAGGGAACTAGCTGGGAACTGGATTGGCTGGCTATATGGATACTTAGGGCAGCTTCCTATTGGATAGGTATGCTGGGAAAAAGGATGTATAAAAGCCTGTGTAACTTCCTGCTCTGTGTGCAGGATCTGAGATCTTATTCTCCCTGGACCTTTTTGCAGCTGCAAATAAACTTTTCTCCTTCTCCACCCCGTTGTGATTATTGGGTGAAGCACACCGGGTAACGAACCAACCCCAGCTGTTGTTTAACCTCTCGGCACTGGGTGCTGGCAACAGCTTTTGGCATCCCTGGGTGGGCGATGAGGCTGCTATTTAGCCTTGCCCGGACCCCTCCTGGAGGTCGAGGATTGCGGCGAGAACCGACGCCCAGCGTGCACTGGTGAGTTCATCGGGGGCCTCGGAGGAGACGCAATTTGATCGACCCCAGAGGGCACGACGGTGCAACGCACTCATATAGTGGAGAAGTAGTTGTGGATGATGGTGAGGAACCGGTCCCTTGGACATGGGGGAGGAGCAGCTGCGGACGACGGTGAGGAACCGGTCCCTTGGATAAGGTAGGAACCTTTTGAAATCCGGATTCTATGCTCTGTTGGATCCTGGGGATGCCCAGAGTTACCCTGTAGGTATGGGACAGGGACAGAGCTCGGGGGTTAGGGCACGGTGTACGCTCCTAGAATGCATTCTAGCAATCTGGAAGGTATTTGGTGCGGATCCGATGACTAAGAGCCAATTAAAACGATTCTGTACAGTTGACTGGCCTCAATATCAACTGGAGGACCAGGAGTGGTGGCCACCAGGAGGGTCAATTAATTACAACATGATCCTCCAATTAGTTTTGTTTTGTCAGTGAATGGGTAAATGGAATGAACATTTGTATGCACAAACGTTTATGGCTTGAAGAAACAGAACAGAGCTGTAATTCTGCAGAGCTGTAATTTGACTCCGACTGGTTCGGTAGTAGCTAATGTTAGTCCCCAGACCCCCACCCCCACTGTAATGGCAGAGCCGATGTCCCCTTCGGCCCCCAACCCCCACCTTATAAGGGTAGGATGCCTCAGGTTACAGAGATTGCCCCCTCAGTGGGACTCTATCCTTTGCTTACCAAGACTGTTGTGGCTTGCCCAGGGGCAGACGGACGTCAGGCTACCACTATGCAAGTTTACACCCATGTGCCATTCAATCCAATAGACCTAGCAGCTTTTAAAACACAGGCTGGGGAATTCTCCATGAACCCAAGCTGGTTTATTTCAGTCTTTGAGGGGTGCCTCGGTAGTCACAAGCCGGATTGAGATGACTGTAATATCCTCCTGAGAACCCTGTTGTCTGAGGTGAAGAGGAATCAGGTTACAGCTAAGGCAAGGGGAGCGACAGCTTTCAAGCGAAAAAAAAAGAAAAAAAAGAAAGGAAGCTATCTGTCAAGTTCCTACCCCAAGTAATCGTAAGTGGCTCAGAGCATTTCTGGGTATGGCAGGCTTTTGCAGGATATGGATCCCAGAGTTTGGACTGTGGGCTAAACCCCTGTACGACAGTGTAAAAGGAGCAGATCATGACCCCTTCTATTGGACCCCAGAGGCTGACAGGGCATTTAAAATCCTGAAAAGAAAATTGATGGAAGCTCTGGTACTGGGCCTGCCGGATCTCTCGAAGCCGTTTCAGTTGTATGTACATGAACGAAAGGGGGTGGCCCTAGGAGTGCTCACACAGCTGTTAGGAGCATGGAGACGTCCCGTGGCTTATTTTTCTAAGCAACTGGATCAGGTTGCAAAGGATTGGCCGGCATGTTTACGGGCGGTCGCAGCTACTGCCCTAGTGCTTGAGGAAGCGGAGAAGCTAACATTGGGAGGGGTTATGCAAATCTATACTCCCCATATGGTCCGAGCCTTATTGGCTGCAAAGGCAGGGCTTTGGCTCACCCAGGCTCGGATTGCTCGGTACCAGACTAAGCTGTTAGAGAACTCTGAAGTCACCTTACAGCCTTGCCCCTCCCTTAACCCAGCCACCCTCTTGCCAGAAACAGAGGAACAGGAACATGACTGTTTAGAGATCATAGATGCCCCGTACTCCAGCTTTCCGGATTTAAAGGATGCACCCGTCCCAAATGCAGATTATGAGTGGTACACTGATGGTAGCAGTACTGTAATAGATGGGCAAAGGAGGGCGGGTTATGCTGTTGTGACCCTCCATGACACTGTGGAAGCTGAAGGTTTGCCTGCTGGGACCTCTGCCCAGCTGGCCGAACTAATAGCCCTGACCCGTGCACTTGAACTGTCAAAAGGAAAGCGGGTCAACATTTTTACTGATTCAAAGTATGCTTTTGGTGTGCTGCATGCTCATGCTGGCCTATGGAAGCAAAGGGGAATGCTGACAGCCCAAGGCTCCCCAGTCAAGTATGGGCCCCAAATCCTCCGGCTCCTAGAAGCCGTACAACTTCCCTCGGAAGTGGCGGTGGTACACTGTAAAGCCCATCAAAGGGAGGATCAAGATGTGGCCAGAGGTAACGCCCGGGCAGATAGAGAGGCTAAGCATGCTGCCACCCTGCCATCCCCTCAGGCTGAGAACGCCCATATGCATGCCCTTAGCCCATCAGGAGGGGAGCTTCCAACCCCTCAGTACTCTGGGGAGGAGAGACAGCTAACTGACAAACTCGGTCTCCGGGAAAAGGAGGGATGGCTCCATTCCCCAGAAGGGAAGGTCCTCTTACCAAAGGGCCTGATCCGGCCGGTGCTGCAGAAACTACATCAAACCACTCATGCTGGCAGGGAAGCACTTATCCAGCTAATGGGAAAATACTTTATCACTTCCGGACTCCAACCCCTGGCTGCCCAGGTACAAGCGGACTGCTTAGTCTGCCAAAAGAATAATCCCCGACCGGGACATCCTGTGCCACCAGCTGCCCTGGAACCCACTCCGGGCCCCGGACAAGTGTGGCAAATAGACTTTACTGAGTTTCCCCGGACCCCAGGGTTCAAATATCTCCTTGTCATAGTGGATCGGTTCAGCGGATGGCCAGAAGCCTTCCCATGCCGTAATTGCACTGCCAGAACAGTGGCCCTCAAGTTTGTTAAGGAGATCATTCCTCGCTTTGGACTCCCCCAGTGGATGGAATCTGACAACGGGACACGTTTCACGTCAAAAATCATTCAAAGCATCTCACATGCTTTACAGATCCCCTGGAAACTCCATACGCCCTGGAGACCGCAAGCCAGTGGGGTAGTGGAGCTTATCAATCAGACCCTTAAACGGCATCTCTCAAAAGTGTGCCAAGAAGCCTCACTGCGATGGCCTGATGCTTTGCCCCTCGTCCTGCTCCGTGTCCGCGCTCTCCCAAAGGGTAGATTAGGGCTCAGTCCCTTTGAAATTATGTTTGGAAGGGCATGGCCTATGAATGGCACCCCGGTTCTGTCAGGGGAATGGGAGCTGGGTAATGGTTTTTTGTCTCAGTATATGTGTTCCCTGTCTGCTGTTCTCTTGTCTCTTCACAGGTATACCAAGGATTCCCAGCCTCTCCCCTTGGACTCTCCCGTCCACTCCTTACAGCCGGTGACTCCGTTCTTGTTCGTACCTGGAAAGACGAGCCTCTCCAGGAAAAGTGGAAAGGACTCTATACCGTCCTGCTGGTCTCCCATACAGCGGCAAAGACCGAGGGACACAAGAACTGGATCCATCACTCCGTGCTTGTTCGTACCTGGAAAGACGAGCCTCTCCAGGAAAAGTGGAAAGGACTCTATACCGTCCTGCTGGTCTCCCATACAGCGGCAAAGACCGAGGGACACAAGAACTGGATCCATTACTCTCGTCTGAAGGCAGTACCCGCCCCCTCGTCAGCGGAACAGTGGACTGTCCAACCTGCTGACTCTTCATCTAGTGACGATCTCGGGCTAAAGCTAGTGTTTAAGAGACACAAATAGCGGACACCTTAATGCTAAATGGGCCCACCCAGGTACTGGAGACCCTGGGTTGGGAAGACTCGGGTGATAATTAATTGGGTAACATTGTTATTCTCTCTATTGGTATTTCCAAACTGTGCATATCGGGAGCATAACTCCTTTGTTTTGCTTGCGCACCATGTTGCTACTTTAACAAACCAGACTGATTGCTGGGTATGTGCTCCGACTCCACTGTCCCCCAAAACGGGAATGCCCCTTGACATGCTGCCCCTGACCCTAGCAGAATAAGCCACCCCCAAAGAGCAGGAAAGAATGGACTTGCCGATCTGGAACAAGACCCCTTTACAGCCACCTCTCAGGACCAGGAGTATTCGGTTGCAGTACTCACTGAGGGAGTGTTATGTTTTACCCAAAGCCAATCTGATCACTATGGGCGTCCTGTGGGAAAAAGCTCGTGTGTTATTAACACAGTGGGCTGATGGGTATTGGATAAAGACCAACAGGGGAGGCCAGCAGTGTGGGTGTAATGGTTCCTCTCCTTTTGGGGAAACTCTTACAAATAATCTTACCACAAAAAAAGGGTTTGGAAATATAACTTGCCGTCCAGTTAATATCTCCAACGTAGCAAGCCAATGGTGGGTTTGTAGTGGTCCCTATGGCGAGTGTAATTTGAACGGCACAGTTAGAAATGCCCCCACTTGTACCCAATCAGGAGGATGGGATGCCCCCCTAGGGGCATATGAACTGGAAAAGCAGCCTTAAATAGCCCAGGAATCCCCTTAAGAAACAGTCCTTATTGGGCCCTACAGGGCCTATTTTGTATGTGGCCGAAAGGCTTACAAGGTGCTGCCAGCCAACTGGACAGGTAGCTGTTATATAGCTCGTGGAGTTCCTCATCTTTCCATAACTGCCACGCTGCCCAAAGGAAAGATTAGAAATGCCCGAGACACCTCTGTTGAGTCACGAGAAAAGACCCTGCGGCGACTGACTACGGCATTGGAGGGCAAGATGAAGAATCCCCTCACAACCGAGAAGCTTGTAGGGTGCTCTGTACTGGGAACAGCACCACTGTTTACCGGGCCAGCCATGGCAGGCATAGGCCGCTATACTGTAAGCCTGCAAATGGTACTTGAGAAGGTGGCCTTAGAGTTAGAAGGCTCGGTTAGTGATTTAGGGTCAGCAGTAAAAACATTAAATAAAGAGGTTCAGCAGCTCAGGACGTTTTCCCTCCCAAACAGGCTGGCTTTGGACTATCTCTTGGCATCCCAAGGAGGGGTTTGTGCCCTCGTCGGGCCCCGCTGTTGTGTATATGTCAATGATAGCAGTTATGAGATCTATGAAAAGGTGGTACAGGCTGAGGCCCATGCCCGAGCCGGAGCACAGGTTGCCTACACTGCCCCAGAGAGCGATTGGTTGCAAACCTTGTTTTCAGGCTGGGGTTTGTCGTCTTGGCTTGGTGGTTTATTTAGCCTGTTATTGAAACTTTTCTTTCCTGTATTGCTTGTATTACTGGTATTATGCTGTGCAGTCTCATGTGTTAGGGCCCTTTTGCAAAAGTTAATAAGTCATTCTCTTCAGGGCTATCACAGAGTGCTTATGCAAAGTCCTATTGTAAAGAAATAAGTAGCCCAAGTGAGAAAACTCAGAGCCAAGGCTGTTGAGTGTTCTCAAAGGGGGGAGTTGTTGGGTACACTGGGGCATGGCCACTAGGTAACTCGAGGGGATGGAAGACCACGAGAGTCGATGAAGCCCCCTCGCACTAGGCCCAGGTGTCCTTGGGACCTTTTTGCAGCTGCAAATAAACTTCTGTTCTCCACCCCGTTGTGATTATTGGGTGACGCACACCGGGTAGCGAACCAACCCCAGCTGTTGTTTTGCCTCTCGGCACTGGGTGCCGGCAACACTGTCCAACATTAAAGAGGTGAAACAAGGCTGGCAGTTTGGGCTGCTGGACAGAACAAGCCTTCAGGCTGAAAAGCCAACAACCTTTCTCTCCATTTCAGCAAAAAACAACATTCAACAAACCCCCACAAAAACAGGCACCTGAAAAGTCCTGCCCCCGACTTCACCTTTCCAAGGTCTTCTCCGCACTCTCTCCCGCCCCGAGTGAGAATCCGACCCCTTGACCAACGCACCACAGTGAGACCCGAATGCAGCTCTCCCTCTGCAGGCAGGATGGTGGAGAAAAACACAGGTGAAAAAACCCTCCCGGCTCAGCTGCGCAGGGAGCCTTGGCAAGGACGTGGTGGAAAGGTGACGCCGGGATCTCTCGCACGGGAAAGGAGACTCGTGCCCGAGTCCAACCAACCCTTTGGGAACTCGAAGGAAGCCGCATCCCACAGGCGTTTCCACAGACCAGCCACCAGCCCCACACCCAGGCCGGAGGGGCCGGGACACGGGAAGGGGCAGCAGCCAACGCCCCCGGGGGGAGGGCTGGGGCGGGAGCTGCAGCCAGGCCCCTGGACCCGCAGGGAGACGCAGACCCTGACGGCAACCAGCCACGTTTGCCCACGTGTGTGTGTGAGACACGTCTGTGTGTGTGCGATGTCTTGTGTGTGTGCTGTGTGTCGGCCAGAGTGTTGTGTTCAGTGTGTGTGTGCTGTGTTGTGTTTCGTGTTGTGTGTGTGTGGTGTGTGTAGTGTTGTGTGACATGTTGTGTGTTGTGTTGTGTGTGTTGAGTTGTGTGCCGTTTTGTGTGTCATGTTGAGTGTGTGTTGAGTTGTGTGCCGTTTTGTGTGTCATGTTGAGTGTGTGTTGTGTGGTTGTGGTGTCATGAGACGTGTTGTGTGATGTGGTGTGTGTCGCACGCACAGACACAACACATTGTACGCCGCACGCACAACATGTCACGTGTAGCACGTCACACACACACGTTGCACGTCACACGCACAGCATGCTGCATGTAGCACGCACACACACAAAACATTGCACGTTGCACGCACACACACACAACGCGTCGCCTGTTGCATGATGCACATCGCACACAGCACGGTCACACACAACACCTTGCGCGTCGCACGCACAGCACCTCGCACCTCACACTCACAAACGCGTCTCACACACGCACAACACGACACACACCACATCACCCAGACAGAAAAAACTACACACATGTCACACATACAGAAAGACACGCAACACGACACACAGCACGTCACACACACAGAACACGTCACACAACGCGTCTCACACACACAACACGTCACACACACAGCAACACACGCAAGATGACACACGCTTCACACAAAACACGTAACATGACACCACACACACAACACCATACACACACTGAACATGACACAAAATGGCCCACAATACAACACAAACACACATCACACACAACACATCACACACACACCACACCACAAAGACACACACACAGTACGTCACACACACACACACACAACACTACACAACACACGTCTCACACACCCACACCCACACACCACGTCACATGTCACCACGAACACACAACCACACACAATCCATACAACACTCTAGACCACACATGACACACACATGACACACAACCCGTCACACACACACATATAACACAACATGACACACACACAATATGACACACAAAGAAACAAATCGTATGTCCCACACAACACGTCGCACATTGCACGGATACACAGAACACATCGCATGCACACATGTATGCAAGTCGCACGACACACACACAGAAACACGTCACACACAAACACACACGTGACACACAACATGACACACAACACATCACAAACACAAACACTTCTCTCACACACACACAAGATGACACAGAACCCGTCTCACACAGACACACACAACACAACATGTAACACACAACATGACACACAACACGTCACACATACAACACATCGCACGTCGCACATCGTAGGGACACACACAACACATCACACGCCACATGTTGCACGTCACACCTGCACACACAACACATCGCACATCGCACGTCTCACACACACAACACGTTGAATGTCGGACACACAACACGTCACACGTCGCATGCACAGTCAGCACGGCACACGTCGCACGCACACTCAGCACGGCACACGTCGCACATTGCACGCCATACTTCAAACACACGTGTCGCACGTTACACACAAAAATGTTGCATGTCGCACACAGATGTTGCACGTCGCACATCGCACACACAACACGTCGCACTTCGCACAAACACACAATGCGTCACAAACACAACACATCACACACACAAAAACAGGTCTCTCACACGCACAACATGAAACACAACACATCACACACACACAACACAACACACAACACATCACACAGACACAAACACACACAACATGACATACAACATGTCAGACACACACCCCCACACGCCACATGACACCACAAACACACCACACACACACACCACGTCACACACATACAAACACACAACACGACACACAACACATCACACAGATAGGCACAAACACATACAACATGATACACAACACGACACACTCAAGACTACACAAAACACATCACACACACACACACACTCAACACGGCAAACAAGAAGACGCACATGTGAAGTGTGGGGTGCGATGTCTTCTGTTTGCGTGTGCGACATGCAACATGCAACGTGCAACGTGAGGTGTGTTGTGTGTGCGTGACGTGCAATGTTTTGTGTGTGTGATGTGCGATGCAGGACGTGTTGTGTGTGTGACGTGCGATGTGCTCCGGGTGGGGTCTGTGTGTGTTTCTGCACAAGCTGATTGCGATGTCCCGGAGGCCAACAGCAAAGAGGGTTCGGCGTCAGCTTTCTTGCCCTGCCGTCAGTCTGCCACCGGGCTGGGGGGACAGCGGCTGGGGACCCCAGGAGCTGCTGAGAGACGCGGAGGATCCCTGGGAAGGGAGAAGACGACGGGAGAATCAGACTCTTCCAGCAACGAGCCACATTTGCCCAGTGCTGACGCTGTCAGGCCTCCGCATTTTGGGCCAGAAACCAACAGCCAAATCGAGCTGGAAAATTGAAGCACTTGCAAATGGCCCTTCTAGCGTCTCACCAGACCGTCGGCGACCATCTGGGGGTGAGCTGTGGGCTCCCGAGAGGTAGAATCCAGGGCCTGCCTCTTTGCTTCCCACGGCCAGGTATTTTCAGCCCCCAACAATTAGGGGAAGAACAGGGAGATGAAAAGCCAAAGAAAGTTTCAAGAGTTCTCCTTCCTGGCTGAGCTGGGGGTGCTGTCCAGGTCACGGATGGTCATTCTGGGGAGGGATGTGGGTCTGGTCCACTTTGCAGGCGGTTGATCTGGGGAAGGATGTGGGTCTCAGATATCTGGAGGATTGGCCCAGAGCCCAGTCTTGTGGGGGCACAGCTGGTGGTCCTCATCCGCGTCTGTCTGCCTCTCTTCTGCCAGAGAAGGCAAGCCAGGCTAGTACGAATAATGATGCTGTAAATAAAATGGAATCCAGTTGTGGATGTTTTTTCTTTGAAAAAATATTTTCACACTTTTCAATCGGCCCCTGGTAGTTCCTAGGAGAAATGTGAAGGATGAGATCTTGGAACAGTTCCCTCTTCGTGGGAGCAACAGCTGGCTGGGGTTTTGGCTGCTCAGGCTTTTGTTCCCTGGTTTTACCCACTGTGGTTTCTTTTGCATGGATTTCATGTACCTGTGTGTAAGTTTTTGCCCAAAGGCACACAGCTGTACAGGTTTTATCTGCAACCTTTACAAGTTGAAGCTGCAGATGGAGGGAGCTCCCAGCAATGGCAGCCTTAAGGGGGTGGGCGGCTAGAAGCTGGGGGACTGGATTGGGACCCCCCAACACTTACTGCTCTCTCTGCCCTGCAGTTTTAGTCCCCCCAGATTAGCCTGATTATCACAACAAAATTTTGTTTCTCCTGCTGCTAACAGCCCACCTTCATCGATTGGTCTCGTTAAGGGTTGTTATGGCAACCCCCATTTTCTCGTCTTCTCTGTATCACTATATCTATATCTTCCTGATATATTTTCCCCTGCATGCATCTGATGAAGTGGGCTTTAGCCCATGAAAGCTTATGCTGAGATAAATATGTTCGTCTCTAAGGTGCCACAAGTCCTCCTCATTCGCTTTTCCTGACTGATTGTGCTGGGGGCTCTGCCTGGCTCCAGCGCTCCGGTCCCTCAGCGACCAAGGCCACCTGGGAACCCTGATCGATTCCAGCTTCAAGGAGTGCTGAGATCCATCTGTCTCTTTCTGTGCCTCTGTCTCTCTCTAGGAATAGTTTCCTGACCCTGCCTCCTGTGATCAGTTATAGTTTGCTAGCCCCCCACCCCACCTCCATGGGTGTTTTTGGCTTCTCCATTCACTCGGCAGCAACGCTCCTTGTCCCGAAGCTAAAGATCCCTGCAGCCCCAAAAATCCCTGGGGGTTTGCTCAGCAAGTGGGTTACTAGCAGAATGGTTGTGGGGTAAAGGCGGGGATAGGGAGGTGCTGAACCTGGGGGCAGAGGAGGGTGGCAGATTAAGGTGTTGCTCAGCCCAGCCCGCTGAGTCCAAGGACATAGGAGGGGACCAGCATTAAATTGCTGTTCGATCCAGCCCACTGAGTCCCGGGACACATCAGGGGTCAGCTTGCGAGTGCTGATGACCCAGTCCTCTCTGACATGCTATGTTCATGTGTGTGTGCCTGTGTGTCTGTTCATGTTCATCACATTTGGGGGCTGGAAGACCCCAGCCCTGGGGAACCGAGGTCCTGCAGGGTAGCTCCATTGGGAGGGAACTTGCAGAAGGAAGGAGTAGCGATCCAAAGGAAAACACAAGTGACACAAGCAGCACATTGACAGAATTGCAGAATCTCCCCCCACCAGAAGAGTAACCCTAACAAATGGGCATACCCCAAGGTGAAGGGCAATTCTGGTAACAGCTCATTTGGGGCTTCTTTGGAAGGGGGATGGACGTCATTCTTGCGACAAGGCACCTGCTATGGCCAAAACCAATTTAGCCCTGTGCGCCCTTCCAGACAAGTCTTATGTCCCAAATACTTTGGGTCTTCCGGGATAAGTCCCTGAATAATCAAGGATCTTGACCAAAAAGGTCGTTACGTCTAAAAAGGAAGAAAGATTGTCGTTGTGTACACCATGAAGCAAGCCCTGCAACTTCTGGACACGTATCCCGACAGTCCACAGGGGGCACGTCAAGGAACGTTCAAAGCGAGACGGGCGTTCTTTTTGGGGAGACTAACCCCCATTGCGCTGACCAGGAGAAGGGGGAAGTGGGAGCCTGCAGCGCCATCTAACGGCCAAAGGAGAAATCGCCGGCTTCTGGACCTGTGCGCGCCCTTGGTTCGGTTCACATGCAAAGCTGTGTCACGCCAGGTTGGGAAAACGGGGTTCTGCTGCACAACATCATCCTCTGGAATGAGTCAACCCGACAGGACACCTCCTACGATACACTGCTCCGAGTGACGCTCTCAAACAGGTCACCACAGCTCCCCAGTCTCCCCCCACCGGGAGGCAGGTGTGAGAGGATTGTTCTCCCCAACTGACAGAAGGAGAAACAAAGGCTGAGAAAGGCGAAGGGCCTTGTCTTCCATCACACAACCTGTCGGGATAGAGTTGGGAACAGGACCCGGGTGTCCTGACTTTCAAACGAACCATCAGTCTGGAGTTTCACACACTGAATGATCAGAATAAAGGGATCTGCAATGAGCTACAGACCAACAACCATTCACATTGATTCTTCAGCAAGTGTTTTAGAAGCAGGAGAACAACAGCGAGAACCAGGAACGGCTCAGAGACAATCAGCAGCGAGAAGGAGAACAATTCACCAAGCAGATGATTGGTTCTGGCTTATTTGCTGGGCCTTAAACGAGAACAACAAAGTCCTGAATCTCCACCCTGCCACGAGACCCCCTGCTCAGCCAATCAGCGTGGAGACTCTGGCGGTGGGCTGAGGGTTCCCCAGATGGCCCAGGGATGTCTCAGGTCACCGGTGAGGATCACTCTCAGAGCATGCTTCCTGTCCCATCTCTTTGGGAGGCCTCCCACCATGAGGGCTACAGAGCAGCCCCCTCCTTGCCAGTGGATGGAGGGAAGCAGGAAAAGGGAAACCAAAAAAGACAAACCCCAAGGACTCTAAGGGACAAAGGCCAAGCTGGGGGAAAATTGTCCCACCTTAACCTCCTGTTTTCCGTGCCGAGAATTTGGCCAGCACCGGGCGGATCAGCCTGCCTCGGTACTAAACTTCTCTGGGGCTCTTACTTCTCCACAGGGACGTCTGTCTTCTCGCTCAATGAGCAGTGGGAAAGGAGAAAACTCCAGAGAGGCTCCACCTCGCGCTCACATACGAGACCCTGAATTCTCTCTCAGTCCTCAAGGAGACACCTCAAGAAGGAGACTCCCTGCAGCAAAGCCCCGGGGGTCTCTGAGATCCCCCTGCCCTGCAGCCTGTCCTCCCTGGCCGTTGTCGTGGACTCTCTGTGAGGTCACCGCCTCCCAACCGCCTTTCACCAATCAGCTGTGTGCTGCAAAAGGCCCTTGTGATGTCACTGCCACCCCCACCCCTGCCCTGCAGGGCTCATGTCCTGCCCCGAGCCGGCTCCTGTGCGTGTTTGAGCTGCTCCCCCTGGGTCACCCCCACACACTCAGTGGTCGTGCAAGGGTTCACGCAGGCCACACGTGGAACCATCAGAGGATGCTCAATGTGCCGCACTCGGTTTTGCAGAGATTTGGAGACTTGAAGGCCAGAAGAGACTCTTAGATCATCTCATCTGGCCCCCTACACATCACAGGCCTCCTGTATGGCGCAGTCGCGAGTTGTCATAAATATAAAGGGAAGGGTAAACCCCTTTAAAATCCCTCCTGGCCAGAGGAAAAATCCTCTCACCTGTAAAGGGTTAAGAAGCTAAAGGTAACCTCACTGGCACCTGACCAAAATGACCAATGAGGAGACAAGATACTTTCAAAAGCTGGGAGGAGGGAGAAAAACAAAGGGTCTGTGTCTGTCTGTGTGATGCTTTTGCCGGAGACAGAACAGGAATGGAGTCTTAGAATTTAGTAAGTAATCTAGCTAGGTAGGTGTTAGATTATGATTTCTTTAAATGGCTGAGAAAATAGCTGTGCTGAATAGAATGACTATTCCTGTCTGTGTGTCTTTTTTGTGACTTAAGGTTTTGGGTAGAGGGATTCTCTATGTTTGAATCTAATTACCCTGTAAGATATCTACCATCCTGATTTTACAGAGGTGATTCCTTTTTACTTCTATTAAAAGTCTTCTTGTAAGAAAACGGAATGCTTTTTCATTGTTCTCAGATCCAAGGGTTTGGGTCTGTGGTCACCTATGCAAATTGGTGAAGATTTTTACCAAACCTTCCCCAGGAAGTTGGGTGCAAGGGTTGGGAGGATTTGGGGGGGAAAGACGTGTCCAAACTACGTTTTCTCAGGAACCCAGATAAAGTTTGGTGGTGGCAGTGGAAGTTCAGGGGCAAAATGGGTAAAATAGTTTGTACCTTGGGGAAGTTTTAACCTAAGCTGGTAAAAGTAAGCTTGGGAGGTTTTCATGCAGGAGGGGGTTGAGGGATGCGGGGCGGCTTACCTCGGGGTGGGGGGCTCCCCAGCTCCCACCAGCATAGCTCTGCAGCTCCTAGGTGGCAGAGGGGTTGGGGGGGGTGTCTCCACACCACTCTGCCTGTGCCTGCAGGCCCTGCCCCCCGCAGCTCCCATTGGCTGAGGTTCCTGGCCAATGGGAACTGTGCCCACCCCCCAGGACCAGCAGGGGTCCCACTCCCAGGCTGCGCACTGCAGCCCCCTCCCCCAGCACCAGTGGGGTCCTGGGCCTCCTCCCCCAGCACCTGGGATGCCCCCAATCTGCCCTTAGTAGTACACACTTAGTAGATTACAAGCTTTCTAATGATATGATACATGGGGCACTTAGCATAAAGCATATTCCAGGCATGTTATATTCCTGTTCATAAGCATATTTTCATAAAGCATATGAGTGGAACGTCACAACGGCCTCACAGAGAGTAAAGTTACCATGAGCTGTGGGTTTAGGGAACCCCGGGGAGCAGACCAGGCTCCCTGCAGTGCAGGAATCACTTCATGGGGCGAGGGGTGCTGCGTGGAGTTTACAACATGGCCACTGTGGTCACTGTTGCAGGGAATGGGGTATTGAGGGACAGCTGCTGGAGGATGGTTCGGGTAGATGTAGGCCAATGCCATCTGGAGAGGTGGTTTTACTGCATCACCGTAAGGGAGCAATTACATTGGCCAAAGAGAAATTTGAGTGCAGAGCTGGGCACAGCGAGGTGAATGCAAGGCAATGTATGCCAGCCGAACTGTGGTGTTGACAGGCCTAAGGGGCTTGGTTGCTTGAGGCACAGCTAGCCATGCCATGGTGTAGGGGCCACTACCAGCTGTTCTGCCCACACTACCCTTTGGGAGGAGAGGCCTGGCCCGTCCCTCCTGTCCTCGCTGCTCCCTCAGGAACGCAGGAAATCCCAGCCAGACCCAATGGGAGACGAGGGCAATAGAGCAATGACTGCAGCACTAGGAGAGCCTGGCAAAGAGCAGCCACCAGGGGCTGTCGCCAAGGGACCCACCGAGGGATGTCCCTGTATGGTGACAAACCCCAGAACTGCAGGGCAAATCTTGCCTTGCCGAGAGGCCCTGTCTCTCCCCCTTTCCCCCCTCCCCACACATGTCCCAGCCCCAGGCTCTGCACGGGCTGGACCTGGTCCCAGAGGAGTCAGTTATGGGGCCTCCACGGCCAGATGGTCTATGTCCTTATCCCATTGCTGGGCCAAGCCAGCATCTCTGCCCCCTGCCACCCTGCCCTCCCCACAACTGCTTCTGGCTGGGCTAGCTGCTGCTGGTTCCTTGGCCCCTCAGGTGCACCGTCAGCCTGGCCTTGGAGATACCCAAGCTCTGGAAACTCCAGTGATAGCTCCTGAGTCTAGCTGGGACCAGGAGCCAGCCAGGAGAGCTTGGGGCCAGCTGCCCCCAGTCTGCAGAGTGGGGCTGGCCATGCCCTGGGCTCCCCTGGTCTGAGGTGCTGGCCCCAAGGGCATCACAGTGACTTTGGTAAATGCACCCTGCTGCCCTGGTGAGAGAATTTTGGGAGAAGGAGGTGATTTTGTGGGGCCCCCTCTAGGGCTTTGGGTGCCTCCCCCAGCCATGTGCTGCAGGAGTAGCAGAGACCAGTGGCTGGTGCCAAGGCCTGTGCAGAGCAGCCGCTCTCTGATGGAGCGGGGAGGTGGCCTCTGCCTTTTCTGCGCCCATTTAACAGAACACTGAGGCACGGTGGGGGTCGGCCAAATCCTGTAGGGGATGAGGATGTGAGTGCTTTAAATGTCAGTGTTAGCCTCCAGGGCCTGGTCCCCACAACAGGCCCAATGGCCTCAACGATCAAACCTGGGGCCTCAAAAGAGGCAGCTCATTATGATTTTAAGGGGAGCTGAAAGGGTTGGGGTCTGCTCTGGGCCCTGCCTTAACGGGGAAGGGGGGCACAGAGTGCCCTGTATGGGCCACCCCACAGCCAGAGGCCGATTAAGGTTTCCTGGGGCCCTGGGCCAGAACAAGTGTGGGGCCCTTCCCCACCCCTTCCAACTGTGGTCCTGCCCCCATTCTGCCTGTGGCCCTGCCCATGGCCCCACCCCTTTCTGCCCCTTCCCCAGGGCCCTGCCCCTGTTCCAGACGGCCTCCCCCCACCCCCGCTTGCCCCATATTGGAGAAGCTGAGGCCGGGGCAGGCAGCAAGAGGTTTTCCAGCCCCGGGGCTGCAGCACGGGGCGGGCTCAGGGGGCACTAGGGGCTTCTCCGGCCCTCCCCCCACGGCTTCCGCCAGGGAGTGGGATCAGAATGTGGGGGCTTTCCTCGCCCTGCCTGCCTGGCAACCCCTGGGCACAGGCTCAGTGGCTCATCTGCCATTGCCCCCGGCACTTCACCCTGGGTTGGGGATGAGACCTGCCCCCGGAGATACCCGCTCTGCTGGTTCAGCCCTGGCAGGGTTTGGACTGGGAGCGGGATCTCTGAACAGCTGCTTGCCATGAGGGGTGCTAGGGTCTTTGTGTGAAATCAGCTGTCGAGGGGGCTCAGCCCTGCAGGGTGGGCACTTGTGTCCCAGAAGCCAGCACGACGAGCGGCACCGACAGGGTCCCACAGCAAAGGGGTGAATGTGCCCCTGAGACTGAGCTCCCCTCTCCGGGGCTGCCCCAGCAGGGCACTGGATGAAGATAGAGGCTCGAGGGCAGGATAGCCCTGCCCTTGCCCTGCCAGCGCTGCCGGCCCTCGGGGCTCAGGGGATTGGCTCAGGGCTGCCAAGCCACTAAACACACACCCCACCCCTCAGTTCCTGCTGTTTTGTTTCACTAGTGTTGGGGACCCTGGGGCATGGCCACTAGGTAACTCGAGGGGATGGAAGACCACGAGTGTGAATGAAGCCCCCTCGCACTAGGTCCAAGTGTCCTTGGCCCCCTCTCCCGCCTGGAGGCACTCGCAGCAGCTCTGCGTAGTAGGCCCAAGTGTCCTTGGCTCCCCAGCCTGGAGGCACTCGCAGCAGTTATGCTGAGGATCTGCAACAATATGTTGCAGAGTCAGACTGCCTGAAACTAAACAAGGCCAAACAGGGCAGATATGGAAGAACAATGCTGAATAAAGCAGCTTTATGTATAGGTTAACAAATGATACAGAGAACAAGGGAACTAGCTGGGAATGGGATTGGCTGGCTAGATGGATACTTAGGGTATGCTGGGAAAAAGGATGTATAAAAGCCTGTGTAACTTCCTGCTCTGTGTGCAGGATTTGAGATTCTATTCTCCCTGGATCTTTTTGCAGCTGCAAATAAACTTTTCCACTTCTCCACCCCATTGTGATTATTGGGTGTAGCGCACCAGGTAGCGAACCAACCCCAGCTGTTGTTTAGCCTCTCGGCACTGCATGCCGGCAACAATAACAATTATCAAAAAGTGTCATGTTTTCTCTTGTGACGTGCAAACATATTTTGCCACCAGGATAAAGATGTAATAATTCTAATGAATTACCACAGATTTACATTGGTGTAACTGAAATTATGCATTCAATATCCTGTTTCAGGTTAGTCAAAATAAAAGAATGCTGTGGGTTTTGCGGACATGTACAAGATACAGATTTATAAAAACAACATGAAAACAAGTAGTTATGCTGGGGAAAGGGGAAGCCTTATTGAAGCTGGTGGGCATACCAGTTGTCCTTTATTCAGGATCAATGTAAAACAATCAACCTCTTTTGTGGAATAGATGGCTGACTTAATAGAAGTCACCATCAAGTGAAGCTGGAATAGGAGTTGAGCCATACAGTGGAAGGGGCTTTCACTAGGGTCTGAATGCAAATGCAGGGGGATGGGTTTCGGGGCGGGGGGGAGGAAGAGAGGGAGTGTGACACCGCAGAAGCACAAAGGAGCCCCAGAGAAGTATTTGTATTGTGATCTCAGAAAAAGTTGAGAGAGAGAGAGAGAGCTTTAGGGTAGACTGCTGGATAGAAAGAGGCTTGGAATTGTGAGCCAAGAAACTATTCCTGCTGTCGTTAGGGAAATAGAACTTTGGGTACATTCTTTGTAAATAAGCAGGATTGTGTCAAAAAAATACCTGACTCCATCATCCATTTCCCCTCCTAATGGAAACAACTCACAAGACCCAAAATGGTCACTAATTGCTCAGGTCAAAAGGGATAACAATATTGTGAATTCTTTTGTTTTCCTGTTCTTAGATAAAGAATAGACCTGCTTCAGTAAAGAACCATAAACACTGAAAATACTGTTTTGTTCTCTCAGAGCTAGCTCTCAGTAGATCTAGAAAATAAGAGTGTTTGTTGTTACACAATCCTTAGAATTCAATTATTTGCACAAATCATTTTAATTTTTCTCTGATTAGGATTTAAAAATAAGCAATTAGATATTCTGTATAGTGTTTAGGAAATTTGTAGGATTAAAATCAGCATGTATTCTGCATACATGGCTTTACCATATATGTAACCTCACATCTACACTTGTAAGAGGACCACATTTCCTGAAGCAGTTTCAAACCACTTCAAGCTAGGACAGTTTTAAGCTACTTTATGTTTCAAATGTGAATGGTGTCCAGCTGTGTCAATTAATTTTTTTAAATTATGACCATGATCTAAGATCCACATTTTCAGAATTTTCTTACATCATTCATATGCTCAGATGAATGAAGCTGCTTTCCTGAACTGCGGTCCATATTTGGAACTGTCTTTATAGTTTAGACTCAACCACCCTTCTTAAACAGTTTGGAAGTTGTTCGATACTCCCTCGGGACCAGATTTACTCTTCTTTACACAGATTTGGGCCCTAGTCGGGGAGCGACGTACTCATGTAACTGTTGGGGACACTGGGGCATGGCCACTAGGTAACTCGAGGGAATGGAAGACCACGAGTGTCGATGAAGGCCCCTCGCACTAGGCCCAAGTGTCCTTGGCCCCCCCTCCTGCCTGGAGGCACGCGCAGCAGCTCTGTGTACTAGGCCCAAGTGTCCTTGGCCCCCCCGCCTGGAGGCACACACAGCAGTTATGCTGAGAATCTTCAACAGTATGTTTCAGAGTCAGACTGCCTGAAACTAAGCAAGGGCAAACAGGGGAGATATGGAAGAACAATGCTAAATAGAGCAGCTTTCTGTATAGTTTAACAAATGATACAGAGAATCAGGGAACTAGCTGGGAACTGGATTGGCTGGCTATATGGATACTTGGGGCAGCTTGCAATTGGACAAGTATGCTGGAAAAAAGGATGTATAAAAGCCTGTGTAACTTCCTGCTCTGGTGTGCAGGATTTGAGATTTTATTCTCCCTGTATCTTTTTGCAGCTGCAAATAAACTTTTCTGCTTCTCCACCCCGTTGTGATTACTGGGTGTAGCACACCGGGTAACGAACCAACTCAAGCTGTTGTTCAGCCTCTCGGCACTGGGTGCCGGCAACATAACCGAGGAGCAGAATTTGGCCCTAATATGGGTTCAGTCTCTCAGTTAGGCCTGTCTTTTTATCTTATCTATTGATATGGCATCCATCCCGAGAGTAGAAGAGCAGCTGTCCCATTTCAGACAAGATACATCAATACCTATATTGATTATTCACAATGGGGTTTTTATCTTTGTTGTACTGTTCCTTTTGAGAAATAAGAAAATAGAGTAAAAGTAAAATGTACTTTTTCTCCCAAATCTATGTGCCATTCCTGATCTTGATTGAACAGGAGAGAGCGTCTTCCCTCTGGATTAAAAATCCAGCTGAGACAACTACCCCAGCCCCCACATTCTACAAGGGAATCCAAAGTCAGAGCAGTGGCGTTCAGTGAAGGGGAGCTGCTCTCTTTGAACATCCTGATAGATGAAATAAAGGACTGGGGGTCATTATTAAAAGTACCTTAAATGGGAGCTCAATTCTCAGAGATATGATTGCCGAATCAGGAAAAAACAAGAAAGCATGTCCTCTCAGGGATTGGCACATTCAAGTTTACAAGAGAGACGATAAAGACTGGCCATGACGTAGAAAAATCAAAATTCAAGTTTGCCAGTAAGAAAAGAGCCTGAGTAATAATCTGTTAAAGAATGGAAGGGACCAGTTTACCCAGGAAGTTACAAGAGCCTTTATTAAAATGGACAGCTACTTTTGTCCTTCTGTCTGCTTGCTTCTGGCAAAGGTTGACTCAGGAATTGAGGGGGAATCTCTTGGGGTCCAGCAATTCTGCTGGCTTGGGAAAGTGTGCACTGCATCACCCACTCCTCCCTGTGTGAGACAATCTCTGGGCTTCTGTTTCGACAGTTCAAAACCCTTAAAAATATCTTTCTTTACAGCTCAATGCAGAAATTGCCAGAACCTAGTCCTGTACTTTTTTCTTTAAAAACAAACAATGAAATGGGGATGTTTGCACGACAATGATATGAATCGATGTCTGTATTTTTATATCTTTAGACACCCAACAAATATATAAAAATCTGCATTAAAATAACAATTAGTAAGTTTGCAAAACTGAGCAATGGAAAGTTCGGAAATGCCAGGATTCAGGGAGTCTGAGTACTGTGCACGTGCATTTTGACACAGTCTTTAATTGCACAATTGTACTATTTTTTTCCACAGGCCCCTCATTCAGTGACCACTGAAGTGTTGTTTGCTTTCAGACACTGTGTACATACTTCTGCAACGTGAACACATCAAGTCAGGTTCCAGGTCGCAGTCCTTCTCTTCCAGGGGCTCAGTAGCCAGGGCCCAGTATATCTAAAATATGAGGTAAATCCCTGGGATTAGGGTTGTGGCTGACAGGGCCTATTTCTCAGGCACCATGAAGTTTTCTACTCTAAGGATGAGGCTTGTCTGTGCAGTAGATAGAGCTTTCTCAGGGGACAGTCTGTGACAGGAGAACACACTCCCATGTCATTCCGAGGATATTAGAGAGACAAGGTGGGTGAGGGATAGGGTGACCAGATAGTAAGTATGAAAAATCATGATGGGGGTGGGGGGGATTGATAGGCGCCTAAACCCCGAATATCTGGACTGTCCCTATAAAATTAGGACATCTGGTCACCCTAGCTGAGGTAATATCTTCTGTTGGACCAACTTCTGTTGGTGAAAGAAATAACCATTCAAGGACCTGAAGGAGAACTCTGTGCAGTCCTTTCACCAACAGAAGTTAGTCCAATAAAAGATATTACCATGACAGATGTGAGTCATATTATTAATGTACTAGGCAAAACCTTAAGTTACAAAAAAGACACACAGACAAGAATAGTCATTCTATTCAGCACAGTTCCTTGTTCAGCCATTTAAAGTAATCATAATCTAACACATACCTAGCTAGATTACTTCCTAAAAGTTCTAAGACTCCATTCCTGTTCTATCCCCGGCACAAGCAGCATACAGACAGACACAGACCCTTTGTTTTTTCTCCCTCCTCCCAGCTTTTGAAAGTATCTTGTCTCCTCATTGGTCATTTTGGTCAGGTGCCAACGAGGTTACCTTTAGCTTCTTAACCCTTTACAGGTGAGAGGATTTTTCCTCTGGCCAGGAGGGATTTTAAAGGGGTTTACCCTTCCCTTTATATTTATGACAAATGCATTTTCTGTATTTACCAGCTTTGTTTTCTTGCATCCTCAGTCATTTTGGGCCTTGTACAAAATGTATCTAAATGGAATATTTATCATCCTCTCTGACTGTAATGTGTTTTAAGTGATGGTATATTGTCAAGCTGCATTCAGCGTGGGTTGATCTGTTGATTCTCATTAGTGAGAGAAGTGTATGAATTACGAGCCCAAGCAGGATCCCACTGCTCATTGCTGCAGCTCAGCTTGCACTGCTGCAGAACACTATTTGTGTGTGTGCACAAGGCTTGTGTTGTGAAAACCTTGCCCCCTGTAAATACACTCAAAGTCAACCTCTGATCCAGCTCTTGTCAAATGCAGCCAGTTAACATCACAGTGACCACGGGTGTAAAGCTGTGGCCTCCTCCTTCTGAGGGTCTACTGTTGCCCAAGCTCTAAGACAAGCTGAGGCAGTGTTTGGGGGATGATGTGCTAATTTATGAGCTCCTTGATGCCTGCACAGTGTTTGTCATGGCTTTGCCACACAGACTGTTGTTCTGTTCTTGATCTTAATTTGTTCTGTGGCATTACATAGTTCATGGTGTTACTTGTCACATGCATGAACACTCTTCCCATCACTGGTCCATCCGTAGTGGACTTACATGTGGATGCCTTGCCCGGATGTTAACAGCTGCAATGAGCAAGCATTATTACAATTACCTGTGCTCCTACCTGATGCTGCATTTTGGAAAGGCCCAACTTTTTGGAGCCAGGTGTAGACAGTGAGGGGTGCAGAACACCAGTACAGAGACAGGCAAACTCTCTGTGCTGACCATGCCCTTAGCTTCTTGCAGAGTGGCCTGCTGTTTATGCACTAAAAATGGAGTAGGCCTCAACTGTGTGCCACTGTATACTTTCCATCTTGTGCAAATGTACGAGTCCCCACTTTACACAATGGCATGGAACAGGGGCTGAGTCACATCAGACCCTGACTCAGGAATAAGTTCCCGAAATAGGTAGCACTATGTTAGTTATCTGCTGGTACCTGGTCAAAGGGGCCTTTTTTGCTTGCTTTATTATCCTCTTGTCTGTTTGTTGTGCTGTTAAGATGTGTTAATTAATGACAGTTAAGGACCATCTTGTTCTCTGTTTGTACAGTTCCTAGTGCAATGGGATCCTGGTTTGTGACTGGGACTGTGAGGCTGTACTGCAATACAAAGAATCACATGCTGATCTCCAGAAATATTTTTATACCGTGGCCATCCCCACTAGCTTAAGAGATTAGTCACGGAAAATGGAAGTATGTGAACCTGACATCTGCAGTTTAACTCAGTCCCCTTGTCTCCTGTACTGAGTGTTCTTTCTGCTCAATACACACTCAATGGTAGGCATGCCCACAGAATAGGGTTATGAAGATGGGTCTCTGGGAGGGTTTGACTTCCTCTACCATGGGATGCTATTGCAGGAAGGAGGTTTGCTGGGAAGAGATGGGGTCCGTCTGACCAAGAAGGAGAAGAACCTCTTCATGCACTGACTCACCAACCTTAGGAGAAGAGCTTAAAACAAAGTTCAGAGGGGGCAGGTGAAAAAAGCCACCAGGTAAAAAAAGGTGGCCTTAATAGAGGACTAGCTAGTGGGGAGAAGTAGATGTGGAAAACTGCAGTAGAATTATAGGAGAAACAAGAGGGAAATCCATGGGGGCATCTGCTGAACATCTTAGATGTCTGTACACACAAGCAAGGAGGAATAATAATGGGGAATAAACAGTAAGAACTGGGAGTTTAAGTACATAAATCTTAACTGAGCTTAACTGCATCACAGATACTTGATGGGATAACTCTCATGAGTGGACTATTGGTATAGAGGGCTATAGCTTGTTGAGGAAGGACAGGCAGGAAAAAAGAGAGGACATATTGCATTGTAAACCTGTTCTGAGGTCCAGAAGGAGGTGAGAAGCAGACCAGTTGAAAGTCTCTGAGTAAAGATAAAAGAGGGGTGAGGTCCTGGTAGGGGTCTATTACAGACCTCCAAATCAGGAAGAGGAGGGAGAGGAGGCATTTCTAGAACAAACAACAGAAATATGCAAAACACAAATCCTGATCGTAATGGGGGACTTTACCTACCCAGACAGCTGCTGAAAAAGGAATATGGTAAAACCCCAAATTACCCAATAAGTTCCTGGAATGTACTGGGGACAATGCTTTGTTTCAGAAAATGGAGGAAGTAAGCGGGGGGACAGCCATTTTAGACGTGATTCTGACCAGCAGGGAGGAGCTGGTGGTGAATGTGAAGGTGGAAGGTGATTTGGGTGAAAGGGATCATGAAGGACAATTTCATGATTCTAAGGAGTGAGAATGACAGGAGAAGGGCTGCCAAAAGCAGACTTGAACATCCTCAGAGAACTGGTAGGTAGCGACCCCTGGGGAAAAAGTCGAAGGCCTAAAGGAGTTCAGGAGTTTCTCCAGGAGACCATATTAAAGGCACAACTGCCAATGCAAAGGAAAGAGAGGAAGAACAGTAAGAGGCCAATGGCTCCATCAGAAGTTTTGTAATGACCTGAAAATCAAAAAGAAATCCTACAAAATATGGAAACATGGACGAATTACTAAGGAGGAGTACAAAAGAATGGCATGTCCGTGTAAGGGCAAATTCAGAAAGGGTAAGGCACAAAATCAGTTATACATAGCAAAGGACACATGTAATTGGAATTCTTTTTCCACATGGTATACTGCAAAGAGTGTCATCATTCTGAATGCTTTAAAGGCAACATAATCTCCCAAATCAAGTGTGGGCTCTACCTATGGCCATACATATGACACCACACTGTATTAAACACAGCAAAAAATAATTTAGTTGATTTGTTTGGCGGGACATGGAAATGAATAAATTTCAATTCATTGTAAAACAATATAAAAATCAATATTTGTAATACAGTCCAATAAGATTTCATCAAGCTTTTTAATCAACCAAATTAAAAAGCAAAGGAAACCAACCACCCACACTCAAGTGTCACTGTGCATTCTCCAAGGCCAGTTTCTTCTCTTTCTTTGTTCGGTGCTTTTATTTTCTATCAATTCAACCAGGAGCAGATTTTCCAGTAAAACCAATCTTGGAAAGTGTGGCAAACTGAGAGAAGGACGGAACCAAAATTCAAAATGATTTAGAGCAAATGAGAAATTCTACACTGGAGCAAATTTAGCCACCTATTGGACTGCATACATGGATGGGCCCTGATATTGAAATGTATTTAGATTCCTCATATCTATTGATTTCAGTGCGAGTTAGGAGCCTAAATACCTTTGAGGATCTTGTCCATGTCATCACAGCACCGACCTGGCCAGCAGCAGTTTATGTGCTATGCCACAGTCACAGGGATGTCATAATAGTGCTTGCATAATCTGAACTGGCTATCCTGGACAGGACAGGACAGCCTGAGAGGCCAGCTGCCTATCAGTACTGGAGCTCTTTGGAGAAAGGACTGGAGGAAGTGTTGAGGAAAGATTAAAACATGAATAAATCTGTGAGTGAGCGGGAGGTAACCGACAGAGGTAAGGGTCAGCATTGTATTCTCTATATCCATTCTATATTCACACACACACATTTAGAAAGCATAGGCATACAGATTAGCTGTAATGTTCTCCATTTGTATGAGCAGAACCTCAGCTGCTGTAAACCAGTGTCCCTCTGTTGACTTCCTTGTAGCTGTGTTGATTTACACCAGTTGAGGAGTTGGCCTACAGCCTCTGGACCTAGAAACTTTCCTGAAAATCTGAGTTTCTAGGGAATGTTATGGGGGAGGTCTTCCTTCTTTTCTCCCAGTTGTTTTATGTTTGTTATGGGTCCTCATTTTGTGTCTTCTGGATCCATGGAGCCAACTCCATTAGAGATAGGGGAAATTAGAACAAAAAATGCAGAAGGACTTCTCCTCTAGCTGTCTAAATGAAGCTCTGCTAATATCTTAAATGCAAGAGAACAAAGCATGGGGGTCACATTTCTTAGCAACACTAGTGCTCCTCATCCCACACGGATGGGCAGTGTAGGTTACAGTTATGATTCCGTTTGCATCTGGGTGTTACAACTGAAGGATGTAATTTGCATAACAGATGGGCAATCACCTAACCTCAAGCAGTCTTTCCTGGGAAGGGGAAATCTTGTTAGTTCCTCCTTCATGCTTGGAATGCTGTTACAATGGAGACAGATAAACACGGCATTTCAGATTTCTTGTGAAATATTAAGTCTCCTGGAGAATTTCTGCCCAGAGCGAAGAGATACATGGAAGATCAAATCCTGATTTTTGTAATACACCAACTATTTCATTGTTTCCCAGAGTTTAAGGCCAGAAGGGACCATTAGATCATCTAGTCTGACTTCCTGTATTTCACAGGCCACTAAATTTCACCTAGCAACCCTACACTGAACCCCAAAACTTGTCTTGGATGAAAACATTTCAGTCTTTAGGAGACAAAACTGGTGTGTGCCATCGGCAGAGGACAGGAGAGACTGAGGTTCCACCAATGCCTGAGGCCCTTGCAATGGTCGAGAATTGATTAGGTCAGATATACTCAGATTATCCTAGCAGGTGATCAGTGCCCCATCCTCCCACTCAAAGGTCCCTGCCAATCCGACCAGGGGGAAATTCCTTCCCACCCACAACTCTGGAGATCAGTTGGACCCTGAGCATGTGAGCAGGACAGCTAAGGAAACAGATTCTCTGAACCATCTTAGAGCACTGGTCCACCCTACCAGGTGTCCCATCTCCTGCTATGGTCAATCCCTGATGCTTCAGATGAAGGTTGGAGGGACCCACCCCACCCCACTCACAGCATACACCTCGCCAATTGTGCATGGGGGTGGGGGGGCGGGGAAATTCCTTTATGACCTGCACAGGCAACTGTACAGGGGGGAGGGATAGCTCAGTGGTTGAAGCATTGGCCTGCTAAACCCAGGGTTGTGAGTTCAATCCTTGAGGGGGCCATTTAAGGATCTGGGGCAAAAGTTGGGGATTGGTCCTGCTTTGAGCAGGGGGTCGGACTAGATGACCTCCTGAGGTCCCTTCCAACCCTGATATTCTATGAACTGGATGAACTCCGTTCCATGAGTCTTCTCTGCAAGTATTTAAACTACCATAAAATAAGATTAAAGGCTTCCTTCAAAACAAGGGGCCTAAAGTTAGGCTTCTAAATTCATACTGAGGTCTACAACATTGGCCTGATTTTCAAGAGATACCGAGCCCCAAAAGTTCCCAGCATAGCCAATAGGTACATCTGGGTGCTCAGGATTTTTGAAAATGAGGCCCTGACTAAGCAAAACTCTGAAGCATGTGCTTAACTTTAGCTCTATGTCTTGGCTTAGAGTTAAATTATTACTCTGTATGCTATCAAAACTCATCAATTGACAGTAAAGAGGGAAAGGAAGATTATTTTCCGTGGGGATCTACTTGAAAGGAGCAAATTTGCTTCATTATGATTTCCCCCCAAGCACACTGGGTAGTTCAGCAAACAAACCTGGTCATGAGGAGGAAGGAAGAGGATTTCCAGGATTCCCAGGTCTACTTCTCACAGTGTTTGGGTTCCTGCAGAATCTTTACTGGACAGTGAATTAAAGAGGCCAGCACCAATTTCTACTATCAATGGTAACCAGCCGAATCCTTTTATTTAATTTCAGGTGTTTATAATGAGGTTGTTTCCCTCCTGGCACATATGGATGACCAAGATAAGGGCAAAATTGCCCTCAGGATTGCCTTTATAGCCGAGACCAAGCTGGCTATCGTTCTGACAATTCTGCTCGAGAAACTGCAAAAGGATGAGGTAGGGCAGTTTCATGAAATTACATCCGCTTTCCGGGTGTCCACACCAAATTCTGCCTGACTTCATGGGGGTACAGGGGACTGCACGGGGGTAATTCAGTGTAGAACTTGGCCTGGTGCACCATCAGTAGAATCAGTATTCGCCCTTCTGTCCTCAGGCGTAAACTCATCGTGCAAAATGCTGTTCTTACAGATCAGGATGATATAATGCTCTATAAAGAGAGCATTGTCCTTTTACACACAGTGGAGTACATGGGCTGTAGACAGTAAAAGTACACGATCGGACTAGCAGTAATCTCTTCTAATAATACTTTGCCCTTCTTTAGCATCTTTGTCCAAAAATCTCAAAGCACTTCCCTAATACTAATGAATTAAGACTCACAGCACCCTTGTGAGAATGGGAAGCATTATCCTCATTTACGGATGACTTGTGTCACAGAGAATTAAGTAACTTGCTCAACACCACTTAGCAAGTTAGTCAAAGAATGTGAATAAAGCCCAAGTGAACTGACTCCCTCCTCTAAATCCTAGCCAACACTCCTTTATTATGATGACATATTATTGAGATTATAGCATTGAAGGGACCCTTATCTATATATTTTCTACGGGGGGAATTCTGCAACAAAAAAATAAAAATGATGTGTACAATATTTTAGATGTTCTGCAAAATTCTGCATATTTTGTTTGTCAAAATAATACAATATAATTACACCTGTTAAAATTATTTTTGGTTATTTATTTCAAAATACCTGTCAGCAAGTATGTCTGTATGAATACAGACAACAAAAATGATTCAGGAAATGTTTTTTGACAAACCAATTCCTTACTATGCATGTTAATAGAGAACTCTGAGAAATAATTCATTTAAAGTCAATACAGAACCATATTTCTTGCACCCCTTAGGCGCAGTGCAAAGGCTTGGTAGAGTCAGGGGTAATGGAGGAGCTGAGGGAGAGGGAAGTAAATTGCTGGGAAGGAGCCTGGGTGTGAACTTGGAGCATTGCTGGGTATGGGTGGGAAAAGTATGGAACAGTTTTTTTGGGAGGGGCGGGGAGGAATTGTTAGGCAGCTTCCCCCATGCAGACCCTGTCTGACCCCAAACCTCTCCCATTCAGTAAGGCACATCTGCCCCTGTCTCCATGTGTTCCTGCACACCCATGGGTCCTTGCACCCCCTGTTCACATGTGTCCCTCCACCCCCACTCAGAAACCCACTCCCCCCATCCCCATGTGTGTTAGGGGGCTTATTCCTTCACCCACTTACTTCCCTGGTCCTTCTTGCATGAACAGAGAGCAACAATACCCAAAGTCCAAAGGTGCAAACAATTCGATGTTTATTGGGTGAACTTCCAGCAAGCATGATTCCAGTTTCCTTCCTTAGTGTCCCCCTTCCCAGCTCTGACACCACAGAGCCTTACACCTGTGTCCCTGTTCCCATTCCTGCCCTTAGCCAAACATGATTCCAATTTCCCCACCCCCATTCCCTGTTCCCATTTCCCCCACCCACACACCCACCCCCTCACTTCCTGATTGACTGCAGACTATATCGTAAAACTCGAGTTCTGCTTAGCTATACCTTAACCAATCATTTTCCTGAAATTTAACTAACCATTCCTAACATATTGTAACAGGATTATTTAACCAATTATATCCCACCACCTTAATTAGTTTACACCCAGCAAAATTAATTATACAGCAGAGAGAAACAATCACAGAACCAGGCAGAGATTATACAGACAAACAATGGGGAAATGGGGACTACAGTGATAGAACAAACACAGAAATGAGGATTTCACATCCCAGCTAGTGATAAGTGAGTTCTTGCCAGACAGGATGCTATCAAACTAAGTTTCCTTTTACATCTTCTAGGCCCTTCCCTTTCTCTGGAGGCGATAGGCATTATCAGGACAGGATTGTGTTCCTAACAGCCCAATAGCACCTTCTTTCAATGTGACTAGTTGGGAATGTGAGGAGGTGACCTGTCACTTCCCAGCTTATGGCTGCCTCTGCTGCTTAGCCAAAGGCCTTAGCCTAAGCACAGGGCCTCAGACTGTCACAGTAAGAGAAAGACCTTACACTGGCAGACAGTGATTTTGATTCTTTCTTTTATACCTCTATAACTAGCCAAGTGATAAGAATACACCTAAATGCTTAGATTATAGGCCTTTACAGACAGGTCTGAACATCTATATCCTAACAATGTGTCCCTGTACCCCCTCCCCCTGTCCCCATGTGTCTCTGTACCCCCAGCCAACCACCCCCTGTCCTTATGTAGCTCTGCACCTCCTCCCCCATCACTGTGGGGCCCTGAACCTCCCTCCTCCTCTAACTCTGTGCCTCCACTCCCATTCAGCCCCTGCCCCAGTCTGTTCTCCCCCACTAGCCCTTATGAGCCCTGACTGAACCCACCCCAGCATCCCACACTGTCTGTCTCCCCATAGCCCCTGTCTGCTGACCTGGCCTGCTGTGAAGAAGACAGGCTCTCTCTCTTTCTTCGCTGATAGGGAGTTGCTGCTTTGTTCTATTGCCACAGCACCCTTTGGTGGGCAAAAGATGGAACGGCAGCAGCATTTCAGCAGAAGCTTTTTACTGTGCAAAAAAATAAAAATATGCGGGGCTCATTAATTATGCACATGTGCAGTAGTGCAGAATTCCCCCAGGAGGAATATTCAGACCCCTTTTTTCCATTGATTAATACTTGCATCCGACAAAGTCCATTTCTCGATTAAGGAGCAACACAGAAGGCATTTTAGTTTCCATTAAAGTACTAGGAGGCCAACTGAACTGCTTGTCTTGGCCTCCGACTCCTTTAATTATTTGAATTACTTGATTAATTATAAAAAGAAAAGGAGGACTTGTGGCACCTTAGAGACTAACCAATTTATTTGAGCATAAGCTTTCGTGAGCTACAGCTCACTTCATCGGATGCATTCAGTGGAAAATAAAGTGAGGAGATTTATATACACACAGAACATGAAAAAATGGGAGTTATCATACTCACTGTAAGAAGAGTGATTAATTATGTTAATTCATTTGATTAATTACTTGAATTACTTAATTATGTAGTGCTTATGTATTGATAAGTTCTCAGTGACAATTTTCAATTAAAAAAATCCTCCTTACATTTAAAAATGAATGGAAGGGGCTTCTCCCCAGTGGAGCTGTCTGTTATGATTGCAGTTTGCAGAAGCATGCCTTTTAAAGCAGAACCACTGGAACGTTTAGCCAATCAAGAGATCTGATGCAGACCCCGTCCGACCCCTAACCTCTCCCATTCAGAGATCTGATTGGCTTTGAACCTTCCAAAGTGGGTTATGACCTTGGCATGCAGGTCACACAGATGTCTAGACTCACAGGAGACCGAGATGGAAAAGACCTATTGGATCATCCACTCCATTTCCCTGCTAATGCAAGAGCATTCCCAGCAGCCATTTTCCAGTGTTTTGGCCAAATTAATTTGAAAAGCCCCTAAGGACTGAACTTCCACCTCTTTCCTAGGAAGACTATGTCATAACCTAATAGCCCTGTCTCACAGTTGGGGCATTTTTCCTGTTAGCAAAGTCTAAATTGAATGTCCTTTTTTAGCTTACTCCCATTACTCCTACTTTTACCGAAATGTATTATCCTAAAAAATTCCTCTCCCTCCTTGGTGTTCACACCCTCCAGGTAGTTGTATGGTATTATCCTCTCTCCCTCCGAGTCATCCCTTGGCCGCATCGGACACAGACAGCTCTTTCCGTCTGTCTGCAGAAGTAGGGGTCTGCTCGGGCCCAACCTGAACTGGCCCCCGGCCCACTCACCTCACCCTGAGAGGCTGAATCATTTTCCATCCTGGTCCAAATCCTTCCCCCCAGACCGGATCCTGCCTCTGCATCCTGCTCATGGGGCTGGTGCAGCGGCCACTGTGAGCAGCAATGGCTCCATCCTCTGACACGGCCCCTGCTGCGCTGGGTCTGTGCTGCAGAGAGAGAGGGAGATGCTGTGACTCCTCGGCATCCTCGCTCCACAGCGCGGGAAGGAGGTGGTGGCTGGCAGGAACACGCAGTCACGGTTGTGCCGATCCCAGGGGCTAAAGGAGGAGAGCCGACCTGACCCCACCCCAAGAGGGTCCAGTTGTTTTCTTACCCAACCTGACCCGGACTCCTGTGGTCAGGTCCCCTAGGATTTGGGTCAGGTTGCAAGGCTCTATCCAGAAGTCACTTCTGCCAGCCCCCTGCATTCTTTTTTGCTCTCCCGGGAATGACTTCCCATTTGTTGATCTCTCTGGGAATGTGGTGCTAGAAAAGGCACTCCTCCAGCTGCAGTCACAGCTCAGCTGAACAGACAGGAACTGTTGTCTTCCTGCTTTGTGCCATGAGCCCTGTGTGTAAAAGACCCAACCCACCTGGCTCTTTGTGGTAGCCATCACACCTTGCATATACCTCTTGACTTTGTTTTCCACTGTCACCCCCAGGGCACTTGTTGCTTCCCACTTTTCTCCCTCCCACTATGTCAGTTACTTCTACCTCCTTTCCAGAGGTGCTAGTTTGCAGTTTTCTGAAATGAATCTTGTTCTCGCTTCAGGCTTTTCATTTCTCTGTGTCCCGCTTTATTTTTTCTGGGTCCCAACTGATCCTACAACTCCTCCATAGTTAGTCTCATCTGTGAAGTTCTACACTGATGGGCCACATAAAAGACACCTTCGAGCGTGCTACTGTCTGTGTGGACCTCACAGCTGAGCTCATTGCCCCTGGGAGCTGCTGAGGACTTACTGCAGGAGTTGGGTAGTGAAGGGCGCTTCTTCTGGCTCTTGTCTCTCCAGGAAGATTAAACAATGTCACTTGCTTGGCTGCTTCTGAAGCGCTGCTAAATGCAGTGCGTGTGGAGGGTTTTACACCAAGTAAGCCGCCAATTAGGGCAGGAGCTTATTAGCCAAATTACTGTATGGTCGTCAAGAAAAACTTTTCCCAATTCTTCTCCTTTATGTTTTGTCCCCAGCAAAGCAGAGTAGACATTTACTGTGCCCTGGAGAAAGTCTTACAGCAGGACACCCAGGGCCTGGAGAGAAGGCTTCTGGAGAAAATAATAACACTAGCCTCCAACCACATGACAGAGACTCAGGTAAGTTAGTTCTCCCGAGATACCAGTCAAAGGATCCAAAGCTTTAACTCATTCAAACTCTCTTTTTGGGGGATAAACTATATACTAAAATGAAAATGTATTCTTCTGTTAGAGGTCCACACCTTCCTCCAGACCAAAGCCCAGGTCCTAGACAGCACTTGTGCACATGCATAAGATGGGACAACTCACATGCTGACAGTTACACATGTGCTTAAGTGCTTTGCAGGATCAGGACCTGAGACACATGATCTCAGACCCAGAGACAGGCCTATGGTGTCTTAAGGAGCAAGTCTTTCCCGAAAACCCCTGCTGGAAAAATCCCTCTCTTGTTCCAAAGGAAGTCAGCCTCCTTTTTGGGGACAGTTTATTCCAGGAAAGCTCTCGGAATATCTTGAAGCTGCCCAGTCTGTGTCTCACTTACCGCCTCAGGGAAGGGCAGGGAAAATATCATGTGACTGTGGTGACCAGTCACCCACCACAAGTAGCTAACAGTGAATAGGCTAAGGAAGCAGCTTGCAAGCAACTCAAAGGCCGAAAACTGTTTAGCCAAGTGACTCGAGGAATATTTATGACGAATGACTCTACCCTCAGAAAGTTGGGTTGGTTCATGTTTGAGTGTGTGTGTGTGTGTGTGTAGAAACACAAGATTAACTGCTGTTGCTAGTTCTGGCCTCCAGACCATGAGCCATCCAGCCGGAGGTGCAAGCTCTAACTTATGCCCCTGAGTGAAGTACTTTAAGGATGGGAATGAGTGAAAGATCAGGTCTAGTGGAGCTCTTCTCCACCCCACTTCTCATCCCGCCCCAGTGCTCTCTCCCCTTACTCTGGGAGTGAGTTGGGCATGGGGCACAGCTGTACACTTGTGGAGGATTCCCCTCTTCAGGGTGAACCCTCCACTGGCTTTCAATGGCTGCTTTAAAGCCATTCTGCTCTGCTAACGCAGCACCAATGGCCTCGGAACCCATAGCATCCTGCCCCACGGTGATCCTTCCAGGTGATCCTACGGGCCTGAAACCCTCTGTGATCACTTTGTAATCTGTCCTCTTCACTACCATGTTTGTGACCCTCTGTGTCATAGGGAAGTAGCCCATGGCTCCTTATGCATCTTTTGATTTAAAATGGACACGTGTGGTGTACAGACGAAGAAGGACAACTTTTCAACTCCAATCTGCACAGAAGTGGGATGGACACTTCAAGGATTGAATACAATGCTTTGATCTTCCATCTGTTCATTAAAGAAAGACAAAGGTGCAGATTTGGGAGGCTTGGCACTGACTTCCCCAGGATCATTCCTCTCTGCGTAATTCCCATGATAAATCTCCTCTCAAGGAAGAGCCTGAGGAAGTGTGATCAGGGGAACTACCCAGAGCACCAGATAAATCAGGGCCCTGAGCTGAGAAAAACCAAGCCTCAGCCAGTTCACATTAATTCAGCTGTCCTCAGCACAGACACCCCTGAAGCCCCCGAGGATTCCTTGAAAGGCTTTGAGAGGCTTGGCTCTGAAGAGCGAGAGATGAAGCCTATTACTGCAGGGAAATCAATGACAGAGCACTGTCCACACCAGCACTTAGGTCGGTGTAACTTGTCTCACTCGGGGGGTGGCTTCTTCACACCCCTGAGCGACATACGTTCTACCGACACAAGGGGGCGTGTAGACGCAGCCTTAGCAGAGAAGCGATTTAGAAAACAGGTTTTGTTTTGGAGGAAATGCAGGAACCCCGGGTTTGTAATAACCCAAAGGAGAGTCCGACCCCATCAGTCACCTTCCCCACTTTGCACTTGTCCCTGGGATAGTTGTTTTCTCTCAGCCTGTGCCCACTATCATGCCATGTGAAGGGGAAGGAGCCATGCACCTGTCTAGGGTGCTTCTGACATCCGAGAGGGGAGAAAGGAAAAAAGAGGCTCAGTCCCACATGCTACTCACACAGGGGGTGGGAACTTTTGTGGTCATTTCAGTCGAGTCAAGGGGCTCCAAAAGAGTCAAAGCTGCTAACGTGACCCTGTCCCTGTTGTTGGGGACACTGGGGCATGGCCACTAGGTAACTCGAGGGGATGGAAGACCACGAGTGTCGATGAAGCCCCCTTGCACTAGGCCCAAGTGTCCTTGGCCCCCCCGCCTGGAGGCACTCGCAGCAGTTATGCTGAGGATCTGCAACAATACGGTGCAGAGTCAGACTGCCTGAAACTAAACAAGGCCAAACGGGGCAGATATGGAAGAATCATAGAATATCAGGGTTGGAAGGGACCTTAGGAGGTCATCTAGTCCAACCCCCTGCTCAAAGCAGGACCAATCCCTGTTTGCCCCATATCCCTAAATGGCCTCCTCAAGGGTTGAACTTACAACCCTGGGTTTAGCAGGCCAAAGCTCAAACCACTGAGCTATCCCTCCCCCCCCCACTGAGCTATCCCTCCCCCCTTCAGAACAATGCTGAATCAAGCAGCTTTATGTCTAGGTTAACAAATGATACAAAAAACAAGGGAACTAGCTGGGAACTGGATTGGCTGGCTAGATGGATACTTAGGGCAGCTTGCTATTGGATAAGGATGCTGAAGAAAGGATGCATAAAAGCCTGTGTAACTTCCTGCTCTGGGTGCAGGATTGGAGATTCTATTCTCCCTGGACCTTTCTGAAGCTTCAAATAAACTTTTCTGCTTCTCCACCCCGTTGTGATTATTGGGTGACGCACACCGGGTAATGAACCCCTCCCCCCGCCGTTGTTTTGCCTCTTGGCACTGGGTGCCAGCAACTCTGTCCAACATTAAAGAGGTGAAACAAGGCTGGCAGTTTGGGCTGCTGGACAGGACAAGCCTTCAGGCTGAAAAGCCAACAACCTTTCTCTCCATTTCAGCAAAAAACAACATTCAACAAACCCCCACAAAAACAGGCACCTGAAAAGTCCTGCCCCCGACTTCACCTTTCCAAGGTCTTCTCCGCACTCTCTCCCGCCCCGAGTGAGAATCCGACCCCTTGACCAACACACCACAGTGAGACCCGAATGCAGCTCTCCCTCTGCAGGCAGGATGGTGGAGAAAAACACAGGTGAAAAAACCCTCCCGGCTCAGCTGCGCAGGGAGCCTTGGCAAGGACGTGGTGGAAAGGTGACGCCGGGATCTCTCGCACGGGAAAGGAGACTCGGGCCCGAGTCCAACCAACCCTTCGGGAACTCGAAGGAAGCCGCATCCCACAGGCGTTTCCACAGCCCAGCCACCAGCCACACACCCAGGCCGGAGGGGCCGGGACACGGGAAGGGGCAGCAGCCAACGCCCCCGGGGGGAGGGCTGGGGCGGGAGCTGCAGCCAGGCCCCTGGACCCGCAGGGAGACGCAGACCCTGACGGCAACCAGCCACGTTTGCCCACGTGTGTGTGTGAGACACGTTTGTGTGTGTGTGATGTCTTGTGTGTGTGCTGTGTGTCGTCCAGAGTCTTGTGTTCAGTGTGTGTGTAATGTGTTGTGTTTCGTGTTGTGTGTGTGGTGTGTGTGTTGAGTTGTGTGCCATTTTATGTGTCATGTTGAGTGTGTGTTGAGTTGTGTGCCGTTTTGTATGTCATGTTGAGTGTGTGTTGTGTGGTTGTGATGTCATGAGACCTGTTGTGTGTGATGTGGTGTGTGTCGCACACACAGACACAACACATTGTACGCCGCACGCACAACATGTCACGTGTAGCACGTCTCACACACACGTTGCACATCGCACGCACAGCATGCTGCGTGTAGCACGTACACACACAAAACATTGCACGTCGCACGCACACACACAACACGTCACCTGTTGCACGATGCACATGGCACATAGCACGGACACACACAACACATTGCACGTTGCATGCACAGCACCTCGCACCTCACACTCACAAACACGTCTCACACACGCACAACATGACACACACCACATCACACAGACAAAAAAAACTACACACATGTCACACATACAGAAACACACACAACATGACACACAGCACGTCACATACACAGCACAACACACAAAACAGCACACAACATAACACAGGCACACAACCTGATAGACAACACATCACAGACATTCACACAGACACACAACACGACACACAACACGTCATACACACACACACAACACGTCACACAACACGTCACACACTTCACACAAAACACGTAACATGACACCACACACAGAACACCATACACACACTGAACATGACACAAAATGGCCTACAATACAACACAAACACACATCACACACAACACATGACACACACACCACACCACAAAGACACACACACAGTACGTCACACACACACAACACTACACAACACACATCTCACACACCCACACCCACAAACCACGTCACATGTCACCACAAACACACAACCACACACAATCCATACAACACTCTAGACCACACACAACACACACACGACACACAACCCGTCACACACATACACAGAACACGACACACACAACATGAGACAAATACACACAAAAACATTTCACACACACAACATGACACACAACCCGTCTCACACACACACATAGCACAACATGACACACACACAATACAACACACACAGAAACAAATCGCATGTCCCACACAACACGTCGCACGTTGCACGGATACACAGAACACATCGCATGCGCACATGTATGCAAGTCGCACGACACACACACAGAAACATGTCACACACAAACACACACGTGACACACAACATGACACACAACACATCACACACACAAACACCTCTCTCACACACACACAAGACGACACAGAACCCGTCTCACACAGACACACACAACACAACATGTAACACACAACATGACACACAAGACGTCACACATACAACACATCGCACGTCGCACATCGTACGGACACACACAACACATTGTACGTCACATGTTGCACGTCACACCTGCACACACAACACATCGCGCATCGCACGTCACACACACAACACGTCGAATGTCGGACATACAACACGTCGCACGTCGCACGCACAGTCAGCATGGCACACGTCGCGCATTGCACGCCACACTTCGAACACACAACACGTTGCGTGTCGCATGTTACACACAAAAATGTTGCATGTCGCACACACATGTTGCACGTCGCACATTGCACACACAACACGTCACACGTCACACAAACAAACACACAATGTGTCACAATCACAACATCACACACACACTCAACACGGCAAAAAAGAAGATGCACATGTGAAGTGTGAGGTGCAATGTCTTCTGTTTGCGTGTGCAATGTACAACATGTAACGTGCAATGTGAGGCGTGTTGTGTGTATGTGACGTGCCATGTTTTGTGTGTGTGATGTGCGACGCAGGACGTGTTGTGTGTGTGACGTGCGATGTGCTCCGGGTGGGGTCTGTGTGTGTTTCTGCACAAGCTGATTGCGATGTCCCGGAGGCCAACAGCAAAGAGGGTTCGGCGTCAGCTTTCTTGCCCTGCCGTCAGTCTGCCACCGGGCTGGGGGGACAGCGGCTGGGGACCCCAGGAGCTGCTGAGAGACGCGGAGGATCCCTGGGAAGGGAGAAGACGACGGGAGAATCAGACTCTTCCAGCAATGAGCCACATTTGCCCAGTGCTGACGCTGTCAGGCCTCCGCATTTTGGGCCAGAAACCAACAGCCAAATCGAGCTGGAAAATTGAACCACTTGCAAATGGCCCTTGTAGCGTCTCACCAGACCGTCGGCGACCCTCTGGGGGTGAGCTGTGGGCTCCCGAGAGGTAGAATCCAGGGCCTGCCTCTTCGCTTCCCACGGCCAGGTATTTTCAGCCCCCAACAATTAGGGGAAGAACAGGGAGATGAAAAGCCAAAGAAAGTTTCAAGAGTTCTCCTTCCTGGCTGAGCTGGGGGCGCTGTCCAGGTCACAGATGGTCATTCTGGGGAGGGATGTGGGTCTGGTCCACTTTGCAGGCGGTTGATCTGGGGAAGGATGTGGGTCTCAGATACCTGGAGGATTGGCCCAGAGCCCAGTCTTGTGGGGGCACAGCTGGTGGTCCTCATCCTCGTCTGTCTGCCTCTCTTCTGCCAGAGAAGGCAAGCCAGGCGAGTACGAATAATGATGCTGTCAATAAAATGGAATCAAGTTGTGGATGTTTTTTCTTTGAAAAAATATTTTCACACTTTTCAATCGGCCCCTGGTAGTTCCTAGGAGAAATGTGAAGGATGAGATATTGGAACAGTTCCCTCTTCGTGGGAGCAACAGCTGGCTGGGGTTTTGGCTGCTCAGGCTTTTGTTCCCTGGTTTTACCCACTGTGGTTTCTTTTGCATGGATTTCATGTACCTGTGTGTAACTTTTTGCCCAAAGGCACACAGCTGTACAGGTTTTATCTACAATCTTTACAAGTTGAAGTTGCAGATGGAGGGGGCTCCCAGCAATGGCAGCCTTAAGGGGGTGGGCGGCTAGAAGCTGGGGGACTGGATCGGGACCCCCCACAACTTACTGGTCTCTCTGCCCTGCAGTTTTAGTCCCCCCCCCCCAGATTAGCCTGGTTATCACAACAAAAGTTTTGTTTCTCCTGCTGTTAACAGCCCACCTTCATCCATTGGTCTTGTTAAGAGTTGCTATGGCAACCCCCATTTTCTCATCTTCTCTGTATCAATATATCTATATCTATATCTTCCTGCTGTATTTTCCCCTGCATGCATCTGATGAAGTGGGCTTTAGCCCATGAAAGCTTATGCTCAGATAAATTGGTTCGTCTCTAAGGTGCCACAAGTCCTCCTCATTCGCTTTTCCTGACTGATTGTGCTGGGGGCTCTGCCTGGCTCCAGCGCTTCGGTCCCTCAGCTACCAAGGCCACCTGGGAACCCTGATCGATTCCAGCTTCAAGGAGTGCTGAGATCCATCTGTCTCTTTCTGTGCCTCTGTCTCTCTCTAGGAATAGCCTCCTGACCCTGCCTCCTGTGATCAGTTATAGTTTGCTAGCCCCTCACCCCACCTCCATGGGTGGTTTTGGCTTCTCCATTCACTCGGCAGCAACGCTCCTTGTACCCAAGCTAAAGATCCCTGCAGCCCCAAAAATCCTCGGGGGTTTGCTCAGCAAGTGGGTTACTAGCAGAATGGTTGTGGGGTGAAGGTGGGGATAGGGAGGTGCTGAACCTGGGGCATAGGAGGGTGGCAGATTAAGCTGTTGCTCAGCCCAGCCCGCTGAGTCCAAGGACATACGAGGGGACCAGCTTTAAATTGCTGTTCGATCCAGCTGACTGAGTCCCGGGACACAGCAGGGGTCAGCTTGTGAGTGCTGATGACCCAGTCCTCTCTTACATGCTATGTTCATGTGTGTGTGCCTGTGTGTCTGTTCATGTTCATTACATTTGGGGGCTGGAAGACCCCAGCCCTGGGGAACCGAGGTCCTGCAGGGTAGCTCCATTGGGAGGGAACTTGCAGAAGGAAGGAGTAGCGATCCATAGGAAAACACAAGTGACACAAGCAGCACATTGACAGAATTGCAAAATCTCCCCGCACCAGAAGAGTAACCCTAACAAATGGGCGTACCCCAAGGTAAAGGGTGTTAGAGAGCTTATTCCTTCACTCTCCCACTTCCCTGGTTCTTCTCGCATGAACAGAGAGCAACAATACCCGAAGTCCGAAGGTGAAAACAATTCGATGTTTATTGGGGTGAACTTCCAGCAAGCTAAATACAAGTTCCTTTTTCCTTATTTTCGAATCCCAACTTACTTCCTGTTTGTCCCTAATTTATATAGTAATATTCTTAGCTATACCTTAACCAATCATTCTACTAAAATTTAACTAACCAATCCTAACATATTGTAACATGATCAGCTAACCAATTATATCCCACCACCTTAATTAGATTACACCCAGCAAAATTAATTATACAGCAGACAGAAACAATCACAGAACCAGACAGAGATTATATAGACAAACAATAACAAAGTGGGAACTATAATGACAAAACAATACAGGAGTGAGGATTTCACATCCCAGTATTGAAAAGTGAGTTCTTGCCAGACAGGATGCTGTTTCCTTTTACATTCTCTAGGCACTCCCTTTCTCTGGAGGTGATAGGCATTATCAGGACAGGATTGTATTCAGGACAGGATTGTATTCCTAACAGCCCAATAGCACCTTCTTTCAATGTGACTAGTTTGGAATGTGAGGATGTGACCTGTCGCTTTCCAGCTTATGGCTGCCTCTGCTGCTTAGCCAAAGGCCTTAGCCTAAGCACAGGGCCTCAGACTGTCACAGTAAGAAAAGGCCCTTACACTGGCAGACAGTGATTTTGATTCTTTCTTTTATACCTCTAACTAGCCAAGTGATAAGAATACACCTAAATTCTTAAAGTATAGGCCTTTATAGACAGGCCTGAATATTCTGGTAACAGCTCATTTGGGGCATGTTTGGAAGGGGGATGGACGTCATTCTTGGGACAAGGAACCTGCTATGGCCAAAAACACTTTAGCCCTATGCACCCTTCCAGGCAAGTCTTATGTTCCAAATACTTTGGGTCTTCCGGGATAAGTCCCTGAATAATCAAGGATCTTGACCAAAAAGGTCGTTACGTCTAAAAAGGAAGAAAGATTGTCGTTGTGTACACCATGAAGCAAGCCCTGCAACTTCTGGACATGTATCCCGACAGTCCACAGGGTGCACATCAAGGGACGTTCAAAGCGAGACGGGCGTTCTTTTTGGGGAGACTAACCCCCATTGCGCTGACCAGGAGAAGGGGGAAGTGGGAGCCTGCAGCGCCATCTAGCGGCCAAAGGAGAAATCGCCGGCTTCTGGACCTGTGTGCGCCCTTGGTTCGGTTCACATGCAAAGCTGTGTCACGCCAGGTTGGGAAAACGGGGTTCTGCTGCCCGACATCATCCTCTGGAATGACTCAACCCGATAGGACACCTCCTACGATACACTGCTCCGAGTGACGCTCTCAAACAGGTCCCCACAGCTCCCCAGCCTCCCCCCACCGGGAGGCAGGTGTGAGAGGATTGTTCTCCCCAACTGACAGAGGGAAAAACGAAGGCTGAGAAAGGCGAAGGGCCTTGTCTTCCATCACACAACCTGTTGGGGTAGAGTTGGGAACAGGACCCGGGTGTCCTGACTTTTAAACGAACCATCAGTCTGGAGTTTCACACACTGAAGGATCAGAATAAAGGGACCTGCAATGAGCTACAGACCAACAACCATTCACACTGATTCTTCAGCAAGTGTTTTAGAAGCAGGAGAACACCAGCGAGAACCAGGAACGGCTCAGAGACAATCAGCAGCGAGAAGGAGAACAATTCACCAAGCAGATGATTGGTTCTGGCTTATTTGCTGGGCCTTAAACAAGAACAACGAAGTCCTGAATCTCCTCCCTGCCACGAGACCCCCTGTTCAGCCAATCAGCATTGAGATTGTGGCGGTGGGCTGAGGGTTCCCCAGATGGCCCAGGGATGGCTCAGGTCACCGGTGAGGATCACTCTCAGAGCACGCTTCCTGTCCCATCTCTTTGGGAGGCCTCCCACCATGAGGGCTACAGAGTACCCCCTCCTTGCCAGTGGAGGGAGGGAAGCAGGAAAAGGGAAACCAAAAAAGTCAAACCCCAAGGGGGGAAAATTGTCCCACCTTAACCTCCTGTTTTCCGTGCCGAGAATTTGGCCAGCACCAGGTGGATCAGGCTGCCTCGGTACCAAACCTCTCTGGGGCTCTTACCTTCTCCACAGGGACGTCTGTCTTCTCGCTCAATGAGCAGTGGGAAAGGAGAAAACTCCAGAGAGGCTCCACCTCGTGCTCACATACGAGACCCTGAATTCTCTCTCAGTCCTCAAGGGGACACCTCAAGAAGGAGACTCCCTGCAGCAAAGCCCCGGGGGTCTCTGAGATCCCCCTGCCCTGCAGCCTGTCCTCCCTGGCCGTTGTCGTGGACTCTCTGAGGTCACCGCCTCCCAACCTCCTTTCACCAATCAGCTGAGTGCTGCAAAAGGCCCTTGTGATGTCACTGCCACCCCCACCCCTGCCCTGCAGGGCTCATGTCCTGCCCCGAGCCGGCTCCTGTGCGTGTTTGAGCTGCTCCCCCTGGGTCACCCCCACACACTCAGTGGTCGTGCAAGGGTTCACGCAGGCCACACATGGAACCATCAGAGGATGCTCCATGTGCCACACGCGGTTTTGCAGAGATTTGGAGACTTGAAGGCCAGAAGAGACTCTTAGATCATCTCATCTGGCCCCCTACACATCACAGGCCTCCTGTATGGCACAGTAGCGAGTTTTGGACCAAAGCAGACTCCAGAAAGGCATCTCACCAAGGGATTGAGGAAACACCACTTCCCTTGGGAGTCTGGAGGAAATTGATGCTGTGGGGGGCAGGGAATTGACCTCAAGGCCACACTTGTGAGTCTGTATCATAACACACATGCACAACAGCACTGCGCGAAATATGTACACGTCACCTTAACTCTGATGTTTCCTAACGTTTAAAGGCCTGGTCTCCAGGGTGTTCTTTGTGTTTATAGATTGATTTTGGGGAGAGATGCAATCGTTTAGTTCAGAGTGGGAGCCGTGTTAGTCTGTATCAGCAAAAAAACCCCAAACAAACAAACAAAAAAACAAAACGAGGAGTAGTTCTGGCACCTTAGAGACTAACAAATGTATTTGGGCACATTTGATGGTGTGGCTGATGTGATTAGGTCCGAGGATGGTGTCCCTAGACTAGATATGTGCAATGGGGTTGTTGCAAGGATAGGTTCCTGGGTTAGTGTTTTTGTTGTCTGGTTGCTGGTGAGTATTTGCTTCAGGTTGGGGGGCTGTCTGTAAGTGGGGACTGGCTTGTGAGATTGAGGGATCGTCCTTAAGAATAGATTGTAGATCCTTGATTCTGCCCTGGAGATCTTTTAGTTGGGGGCTGAAGCTGATGGCTGGTGGCGTTCTGTTCCTTTCTTTGTTGGGCCTGTCCTGGAGTAGGGGACTTCTGGGTATTCTTCCTTTCAGCAGGTGGGGATTGTAGTTTGAAGAATGCTGTCATAAATATAAAGGGAAGGGTAAACCCCTTTAAAATCCCTCCTGGCCAGAGGAAAAATCCTCTCACCTGCAAAGGGTTAAGAAGCTAAAGGTAACCTCGCTGGCACCTGACCAAAATGACCAATGAGGAGACAAGATACTTTCAAAAGCTGGGAGGAGGGAGAAAAACAAAGGGTCTGTGTCTGTCTGTGTGCTGTTTTTGCTGGGGATAGAACAGGAATGGAGTCTTAGAACTTTTAGTAAGTAATCTCGCTAGGTATGTGTTAGATTATGATTTCTTTAAATGGCTGAGAAAGGAACTGTGCTGAATGGAATGACTATTCCTGTCCGTGTGTCCTTTTTGTAACTTAAGGTTTTGCCTAGAGGGATTCTCTATGTTTTGAATCTAATTACCCTGTAAGGTATCTACCATCCTGATTTTACAGAGGGGATTTCTTTACTTCTATTAAAAGTCTTCTTGTAAGAAAACTGAATGCTTTTTCATCATTCTCAGATCCAAGGGTTTGGGTCTGTGGTCACCTATGCAAATTGGTGAGGATTTTTACCAAACCTTTCCCAGGAAGTGGGGTGCAAGGGTTGGCAGGATTTTGGGGGGAAAGATGTGTCCAAACTACATTTCCCAGTAAACCCAGTTAGAGTTTGGTGGTGGCAGTGGAGATCCAGGGACAAAGGATAAAATTAATTTGTACCTTGGGGAAGTTTTAACCTAAGTTGGTGAAAGTAAGCTTAGGAGGTTTTCATGCAGGTCCCCACATCTGTACCCTAGAGTTCAGAGTGGGGAAGGAACCTTGACAAATGCTTGATAGAGATCCTGTCAGTGTTTGTCTCTGTCTGAGGGATTGGAGCAAATGTGCTTGTATCTTAGAACTTGGCTGCAGACAACGGATCGTGTGATGTGGTCTGTATGAAAGCTGGAGGCATGTAGGTAAGTATAGCGGTCCAGGATAGGGTGGTGTTTATGTGACCATCACTTATTAGCACTCTAGTGTCCAGGAAGTGGGTGTCCTGTGTGGCCTCTCCTTCTGCCCCTCCACCCCCACCAACATGATACAGTTCTGAGGTGACTTGGAATCCGACTTTCCACGTCTCCGACGGAAGGAATATTTCCAACACACCTCTGAACAACACACTAATCCACAGAGACCTTCTGACCAACACGACAAAAAGAAGGATTCTGCCTGAAGGTCGAAACAGCAGACTGGACTTCAACTCGAGTGCCTCAGCCGACAAGCACGGGCTGAAGTGGTGGAAAAGCAGCATCACTTGGCCCATAACCTCATCTGTGCCGAACACAACACCGTCCATGGCCTCAGGAACAACTCTGACATCCGAATCAAAAAGGCTGACAAAGGAGGTGCTGTCGTCTTCATGAATAGGTTGGAATATGAACAAGAGGCTGCTCGGCAGGTCTCCAACTCCACATTCTCCAGCCCATTCCCCTCTGATCCCACTCAGGTGACCAAGAGAAACTGCACCATCTGCTCAAGAAACTCCCTGAAAAAGCACAAGAACAAATGTGCACAGACCTGCCCCTGGAACCCCGACCAGGGGTCTTCTATCTGCTACCCGAGATCCATATACCGGGAAATCCTGGACGCCCCGTCATCTCAGGCATTGGCTGGGGTGCTGGTCGCTCAGGGCCGGAGGAGAGAGTCGACACAGCCAGATACTCCTGCTGTCAGGATGCCAATGCCTGAGAGGATTTCATCGCAGTCTCTGACGAGGGGGTTCAGGCTCCAGTGCTCTGCTCTGTTTTCCCAGCCCTGTGCAGGGGGTTGTTTCCAGTTTCAGAAATGGGGCAATGTTCACACACTCCCAATGGGTCTTTGCATGAATCAGGCCCTAAGCCAGGGGCAGGCAAACTTTGGCCTGATGCCAAATCGGGTTTCAGAAATTGTACGGAGGGACAGTTAGGGGAGGCTGGGCCTCCTCCAACAGCAAGACATGGCCCGGCCCCCGCCCCGATCTGACCCCTGCTTCTCGCCCCCGGACGGCCGCCCCGGGCCTCCGGCCCCATCCAACCCCTCTGTTCCCTGAGGGGCTCCAGATCCCCCTGCTCCTAACAGCCCCACACTGCCCCATCCAACCCCCCCCCTTCCTGTCTGTCCCCCGGACCTTCTGCCCCATCCAACCACCCCTTCTCCCTGACCGCCCCGGGACCTCCTGCTGCCATTCAACCCCCTGTTCCCCGCCCTCTCACTGCCCTGCCCCATCCGCCCCCCAGCCCCTGACCCCCCCGAACTCCCCTGCCCTCTACCCCTCCCTCCCCTGCTCCCTGCCCCCTGACCGCGCTGCCTGGAGCCCCAGGACCAGCCGCCGGGCCGCACCGCACAGAGCCCCGGGGTCGGCCAGGCTCGTTGCCCCGCTGCCCGGAGCATGGGCCGGCGGCGCCGGGAGCGGAGGCTGCGGGGGGGGAACGGCAGGGGCACGGCCGAGGGCTCTCCAGAACGGCTCAGAGCCCCCGGCCCCCCTTCTGCCGCCCCCGCTCCCCACATGTCGCAGCCACCCCACCCAGCTGAGACACCCCACCCCACAGACCCCTCCCCTCCCTACAGCCCCCCACAGCCATGCTGTGTCCCCCTGGGGGCTGCCATGGTGCTGCCCCTCCCAACCCAACCCAACCCAACAGCCGCAGCCATGCCATTGACCCAAGTCCCCGATCCAAGTCCCCTATAGCCTCTCCCTCCCCCACATCCCTGCCAGACCCAGTCCCCATCCCGACAACCCAATTGCCCCCTGTCCACAATCCCCCTTTCCTACTCCCACAGCACCAATCCATCCCCTACCCTCCCACAGCTCCCACCACACAGACCCCTCCACCTCCCAGCTGGGCCCCCTCCCCGCCCCCTGCCACCCCACCCACCCCGTCAGACACCCGCCCCCGCTGGTGCACCAGGGTTTCCCCAAGACCCACCAACAGCTGTGAATGGTGTGGAGGAGAAGGTGTTGGTATTCGGTTGTGTGTTGGGATTATGTGTACGTGTCGAGGCTTGTGGGGGCTTTGTGCTGGGGGAGAAGTTGATCCCTGATTCGGGGCCGGGGCTTCTCTGACTCGGGGTCCTATGAAGGGAGCCAGCCAGTCAGGCCGTGGCACAGGAGCCAGCAAACAGGGCTGTAAACAGGGGAGTCTGAGGGGGAGTTTGTCTTGTGGTGCTTGTTTGGGGTTTGTTGTTGCTGTGGGGGGTGGGGTTTGGGTGTTTCCCAGGTGAACAGGATTTAGGTGGGAAGGCGATGACAGACACAGAGGCAGCGGTGGGAGTGACTCATGTCGTGGAAGACACAATGGAGATGACTGGCTGTGGAAGCTGCCGTATGTCCATGATCCTGGAGGGGGGACCTGGTAAGAGTTTTGTCTGCATGAAATGCCGTCTGCTCGAGCTGATGGAGGAGAAGATCTGAGGTTTGGAGATGCAGGTGGAAAGTCTGGTTGAGTTTAGAAAGGGGTTTGAGCAGATGATGGAGCAAAGACATGAGGTATCTGAAGGGAAAAGCTCAGACTTGCAGATGGAAGCAGGACTGGGGAATTCTGAGGGGAGACTGCTGGGTGAGGGAAGTGGTCAGTGGAAGCATGTGACTACAAGAACCAGGCAGAGGAAAAGACGGGCTCGTGAAGGAGAAATAGAGCTCAGAAATAGGTTTTGAGAGTTGGAAAATGAAGAAGGGGCTCAACAGGTAGTCACTGAAGGTGGAGGGGCAAGGAGGAAGAGAAGAGTGGCTAGTCCTATTGGAAAAGGGGAAGAGTCAATGGAGACTACACCAAATATGAGCCCCAGGAGGATACAGGATGGGTTGAAGAGGATTACAAGGGAGAATAGGAATGGAAAGAACTTGCAGCCAGAGGGAACAGGGGATAGACTGGAGAACAGCATCATCACCAGGGAAAGGCAGGGCTATGTGATCGGGGACTCTTTACTGAGAAGACAAGACAGGCCTGTAACCAGAGCTGATCCAGAGAATAGAAGGGTGTGCTGTCTTTCAGGTCCTAAGATACGGGATGTAGATCTGAGGTTGACAAGTATCCTAAAGGGAACGGGAAAGAATCCCCTAATTATCCTTCATGTGGGAACAAATGATACAGCTAGATTCTCGCTGGAAAGGATTAAGGGAGACTGTGCTAGGCTGGGGAAGACGCTTAAGGAAATCGAGGCTCAGGTGATCTGTAGTGGGATTTTGCCTGTTCCTGGAGAAGGGCAACAAAGGCGTGACAAGATTATGACTGTCAACAGATGGCTCAGGCAGTGGTGCTAGAAGGAGGGCTTTGGGATGTATGGCCACTGGGAGGCATTCCTGGACAGAGGACAGTTCTCTCAGGATGGACTTCATCTGAGTAGGGAAAGAAATAGACTTCTAGGATGGAGGCTGGCACAACTGATTAAGAGAGCTTTAAACTAGGAATCTGGGGGAGATGGTTGGTTAGGGGATGTCCAGGTAATCTCCACGCCGGATTTTAGCCTTGAGAGGGAAGAAAACAAAGTAAGAAAGGATACAGCCATGGGTAGGAGAATGGCTATAAGGAGGAAGGCAGTGTGGATACCAGTCTAATAGGTTCTACTGGCTGTAGAATGACCATGCCTCATTGGGTAAAGAAGGTGAGGGAGGCCAAACCAACAAAAATGAAGATGTTTGTACACTAATGCGAGGAGCCTTGGTAACAAAATGGAGGAACTAGAGGTACTGGTGCAGGAAGTGAAACCAGATATTCTCAGGATAACAGAAACAGGGTGGAATAGTCGTCATGACTGGACTACGGGTATTGAAGGGTATGTGCTGTTTAGGAAAGACTGAAATAAAGGTAAAGGTGGTGGAGTAGCATTGTCTATCAATGAGGAGGTAGAATGTAAAGAAATCAGCGATGGAATGGATAAGACACAGTCCGTCTGGGCAAAAATGACGCTGGGGAAGAGAACTACTCGAGACTCCCCTGGGATAGTACTTGGAGTCTGCTAGAGAATGCCGGGATCTAATGTGGATATGGATCGAGCCCTCTTTAATGTTTTTAATGAAGTAAATACGAATGGAAACTGCGTGATCATGGGAGACGTTAACTTCCCAGATCTAGATTGGAGGACGAGTGCTAGTAATAATAATCGGGCTCAGATGTTCCTAGATGCGATAGCTGATGGATTCCTTCAACAAGTAGTTGCTGAACCGACAAGAGGGGGTGCCATTCTAGATTTGGTTTGGACGAGAAGTGAGGACCTCCTAGAAGAAATGGCTGGAGGGGACAATCTTGGTTCGAGCAATCATGAGCTAATTCAGTTCAAACTGAACGAAAGGATCACCAAAAAATAAATCTGCAACTAGGGTTTTTCATTTCAAAAGGGCTGACTGAAAAATTAAGGAAATGAGTTAGGCAAGTGGATTGGACTGAAGAACTTTTGGGATCTAAAGGCAGAGGAGGCCTGGGATTACTTTAAATCAAAGCTGCAGAAGCTATCAGAAGCCTGCATCCCAAGAAAGGGGGGAAGATTCATAGGCAGGAGTTGTAGACCAAGCTGGATGAGCAAGCATCTCGGAGAGCTGATTAAGAAAAAGGAGAAAGAATACAGGGAGTGGAAAATGGGAGGGATCAGCAAGGAAAGCTACCTTCTTGAGGGCAGAACATGAAGGGATAAAGTGAGAAGGACCTTGCAAAGAGAATTAAAACCAATCGTAAAAGGTTCTATCACCATGTCAATAAGAAGAAAACCAAGAAAGAAGAAGTGGGACCGCTCAGCACTGAGGATGGAGTGGAGGTCAAGGATAATCTGGGCATGGCCCAATATCTAAACAAATACTTTGCCTCAGTCTTTAATAAGGCTAATGAGGATCTTAGGGATAATGGTAGCATGACAAATGGGAAGGAGGAGATGGAGGTAGATATTACCATATCTGAGGTAGAAGCAAAACTCAAACAGCTCAATGGGACTAAATCGGGGGGTCACAGATAATCTTCATCCAAGAATATTAAAGGAACTGGCACATGAAATTGCAAGCCCATTAGCAAGAATTTGTAATGAATCTGTCGACTCAGGGGTTGTACCGTTTGATTGGAGAATTGCAAACATAGTTGCTATTTTTAAGGGGGGGGGGGAAGTGATCCGGGTAACTACAGGCCTGTTAGTTCGACATCTGAAGTATGCAAGGTCTTGGAAAAAATTTTGAAGGAGAAAGTAGTTAAGGACATTGAGGTCAATGGTAAATGGGACAAAATACAAGATGGTTTTACAAAAGGTAGATCATGCCAAACCAACCTGATCTCCTTTTTTGAGAAAGTAACAGATTTTTTAGACAAAGGAAACGCAGTGGATCTAATTGACCAAGATTTCAGGAAGACGTTTGATATGGTGCCACATGGGGAATTATTAGTTAAACTGGCAAAGATGGGGATCAATATGAAAATTGAAAGATGGATAGGGAAATGGTTAACAGGGAGATTATAGCGGGTCCTGCTGAAAGGTGAACTGTCAGGCAGGAGGGAGGTTACCAGTGGAGTTCCTCAGGGATCAATCTTTGGGACCCATCTTATTTCATCTCCCTCCCTCAGCTCAGTTATGGCCTGAATTGCCCCTTCTCCCGGCAGAGCCAGAGGATTGGAAGCAGCAACATCAGACCCCTGTGTGGCTCGCAGGAATGAACACAAACACGCCCTTGTAGCTGGACAGATGGCGAGTTTTACCCCTGGGATACGACAAGGCTAAAGAGAAAGGTGGTGGCCCCACATCTAAGGAATGAAACACAACACAGTCATCATCGTTACGCCCGTCCTTGCCCCTTTATACTTCTACTGTCTCGCTCCCGCCACCCTCGCCCTCTGTGGGTTCAGGGAGAGCCACACTCAGTGCTTCCGACACACACAGACTCACACACACATCTTGCAAGGAAAACCTCACCACGGAGTCACATGCACCTGTTGCTTCCCTGCCCCCCTGCTCTCCAGAATCCAATCCCAAGGAAAGCTTGTCGGGCCCAGAGCTGGCAGGGCGCCCGGTGCTGGAGTATTGAAGCTACCGTGACGGCACTCAGAGGAAAGATGCGGAGAGAGTGCAAGTTAAGAATTGGCCGGTCAGGTTTCCAGTCGCCTCACAGGTCATTCCCTCACTCGAGCAAAGGGGCACATCTCAAGTCTCAGCTGGCTCAGTCGGGCTGCATCGTTCTTGTTTCCACTCAGTCAGGTTTGAGGCCTGTTTCGCACCCTGTCTTTGAGAAGACAGTCAGAAACTACTCTCTGAAATAGCCAATGCAGGAGGAGGTGTTATCACTCCTGCCCCAACACAGACAGACAAAGAGAGAAATGTTCTCGCTTTGAGGGTGGGACTCCCTGCCCTGGGCCAAAGACGAGCACCTCTCTTTGACCTTGGTCGCTCCTTCAGCTTTTCTTTCAGCAGGGAGCCCGAGAGCTCAGGTGCTGGAGCGCTGCATTGGTCAGTGAAGCTCGGTGAGCTCCAATGTCACTCGGCTCTTCTACCAGCAAGTCAAAACACAGGCAGGATTTCCTCATTTGACAATACTGGGGCTGTCTGAGGGTCTGTCCACACTGCACACTGAGCCTGTCTCTATGTGGCCTGGGCTTGCTGACTTGTGTTGCCAAGCCGGTGTTTGAGCCGGTGTTTGTCTATCTGTCAAGGTTCCTTCCCCACTCCGAACGCTAGGGTACAGATGTGGGGACCTGCATGAAAACCTCCTCAGCTTACTTTTACCCGCTTAGATTAAAACTTCCCCAAGGTACAAACTATTTTACCTTTTGCCCTTGGACTTTCGCTGCTACCACCAAAATTCTAACCGGTTTTTTTATTAGGAAAGAGCCGTTTGGAAATGTCTTTCCCCCAAAAATCCTCACCAAAACATTGCACCCCCCTATCTGGGGAAGGTTTGGTAAAAATCCTCACCAATTTGCATAGGTGACCACAGACCCACACCCTTGGATCTTAAGAACAATAAAAAACATTCAGTTTCTTAAAAGAAGAATTTTAATAGAAGAAAAAGTAAAAAGAATCACCTCTGTAAAATCAGGATGGTAGATACCTTACAGGGTACCTTACAGGGTAATTAGATTCAAAACACCGAGAATCCCTCTAGGCAAAACCTTAAGTTACAAAAAGACACACAGACAGGAATATCCATTCCATTCAGCACAGCTTATTTTCTCATCCATTTAAAGGAATCAGAATCTAACGCATATCTAGCTTGATTACTTACTAAGTTCTAAGACGCCATTCCTGTTCTGTCCCCAGCAAAAGCATCACACAGACAGACCCAGACCCTTTGTTTCTCCCTCCCCCTGCCAGCTTTTGAAAGTATCTTATCTCCTCATTGATCATTTTGGTCAGGTGCCAGCGAGGTTATCCGAGCTTCTTAACCCTTTACAGGTGAGAGGATTTTTTCCTCTGGGCAGGAGGGATTTAAAGGTGGTTAGCCTTCCCTTTCTATTTATGACTCTATCCTACCGCAGGAAGTCGTCCTAAGTTACGCTGCTCCCGCTGCGTGAATAACAGAGCTGGATTTGACGTCGCTTCGGTCGACTTCCTGCTGTGTCTACACTGGGCTGTAGAGACGCTCTTCGGTCGACTTACCTTCCTCCTGCCGTTCCCGGCGCAGTCCCAACGGCGACCGGAGAGCGCTCTGCTGTCAATTTAGTGGGTCTTCACTCGACCCCCACGACATCAACCCCCAGTGGATCCACCGCAGCAAACAGAGCCTCCCAACCGTGCTGCCCCATCCACATGGCACGACTTAGACCCGAGTGGGAAATTCAGCTCCTGTGGGGTGTGTCACCCTCATCCGCTGAAGGTGCTCCCCGAGTCTCCAGGGATTCCTGCCCTAACTACTCTCCAGCCGGTTTGTGTCCATACGCTCCCCGCGGGGAGGCTGTGAGTGGCCTGGTTACAAGCGCTGGTTGCTCAGGCCTGGCAGGGAAGGGAAGCTCCGGGCAGCATTGACAGTCTGGAGATCCCTCCGGGGAAGCACAGGCGGTGGGTGGAACAGGCGGGGAGGCGAAGCTGCGGGGTCCTGCGGACGCCCTGAAACCAGCTCACAGACCCCCGGGGGTCACGCTGCCCTACACGCTGTTGCAGTAATGTTTGTACAAGGCGTGACGCTGAAAGAGCAGCTTGTGTCAGAGTGTATTCAGGCCAACGGATGTGTGTGTTAGTAGAGATCAAAGCGACTGTTAAATGTTCAAATGTATTGGGTGTTTAAACCTCCTGAAAACTCGTGGAATGTTGTTTGCACTGTTTTCACGTCTCTGTGTCCTGTTACGCTGTAATAGCAAAGAGTTGCCTTGTGTAGACCCCTGTCACTAAATAACCCCTCAAAGGAGAATGAAGGTGTGTGGGATGCAAGTGAAGAAAAGGTTCATTTCCAAAGAAGGGGTGGTAAGAAGCAGGATCCCTGGGCGGGGGGCAGGAGGGTGGTTTGCACTGTTGTTGCCCAGGGTGGGAATGGGGAACTGGGCTCTGGCTTAAAGCGGTGTCAGGCTTCGAGGGGCTGGGTTCAGAGCTGGAGGTGAGGGTTGGGGTGAGGGTTGGGCTACAGTTTTGGTTCAGGGGTTTCGAGTTGGGGGGCAGGTTATGGGGTCAGGGTTCCAGTTGGGTTCCGGGTAGGGGGTGGGGTTTAGATTTTGGGGGAGGGTTTGGCCAGCAGCAGCATAGAAGTGCGGGTGGCAATGGGGTGCAGCCAAGAGTGATAAGTCGGGGGTCTTTTAGGTCGTTTTAGTGTCAGTAGCACCCTGGGGAGGGGGTAGGATCATGTTTACGACAGGGGGCTAAAGTGTTGGGGAAGGGGGCGGCAAGTTGACCCATCCCACTTCTCACTTCCCACACGGACACGCACAATACGTCGAAGGCGCGGACGCACACACGTCACACACACACGATGACACAAAACGGCACACAACATGACACACAAAAATAACACACCACACAGACACACACACAACACGACACGGAAAGCATCACACACAAAACATCACACACACTCAACACAACACGACCCACAACACGTCACACACACACACGCAAACATGACACACAACACTTCTCACACTCAAGACGACACACAACATGAACCATATCATGTCTCACACACAGTCAACGACACACAGCACGTTGCACTTAAATCGCACACACACAACGTCGCACACACAGTTTGTCGCATGTCGCACATATCACGTCACGCACATGTCGCACTACGTACATGCACACGTACAACACGTCGCACGCACGCACACACTACATGTCACACACACACTATGCCCACAACACGACACATGACACAAAATGGCACACGACACAAAATGGCACACGACATTGAGACACACACGACACTGAGACACACACACATGACACTGACACATTGCACATGGAACACACAGCACGTCGCACGTCACGCACAACACGTAGCACACAGCACGTCGAGCGTTGCTCGTGCATCGCACATCGCAGGTTGTAGACCCCACGTTACATGTTATACACACAACACATTGCACACTGCCTGCCGCACGTTGTAGACAGCGCGTCGCACGTCGCACACACAACACAGTGCGTGTCGCAGGCACGTTGCGCCTTGCGCGTCGCACATAAATGGCACGTCACGCGTACACTGCACGTCGCACACGCACAACACGACACACAACCCGTCACACACACAAAAATCACACACAACACTGACACGCAACATGTTACACACTCAACAAAACACTCAAGACAACACACACACAACCATGTCTCACACACACACGACACCACATGACACACTACGTCTCACACACACAAACACGTCTCTCACACACGCCCACACACACACGACACATGATGTCTCACACACGACACCGAGACACACGACGTCTCACACGCCCACGACACGACACCGACACGTCACACGACACACAAGACGGCAGAGGACACGACACCGAAATCACAGCCCCGGAGACGACCCCCCGCGGGGGCGAGAGCGGAGCGGGGACGGTCGGGGGAACTCGGTCTCTGGGCGGCGCGTGGGGCCGGTGTGGGCGGGAGGGAAGAGGGCGGCAGGGCCGAGGGCGAGATTCCCAGCCCCCGGCGAGCGCTGTGGAGCGAGGGCTCCGGCTCGGCTCTCGCAGCGGCTCTGGCGAGGAATGGTGCCGGAGCTCTCGCCGGAGGGGAACGCGGCCGGAGGGGCCTGAGCCGCTTGGGCCTCTTTCCAAGGAGGCGGAACCAGGCCTCCGCTCTCTGCCCGCTGCAGACCCGGCTGCCAGGTCGGCGCTTCCAGTTCCTCGTCCGCACTCGCCGTCTTCTCGTGTGTTCGCCAACTCGCTCTCTCCTCTGCTCTCCTGGTGCCGTCTCCCTTTGTAGGACACGGGTAGGTGTGAATTCCCACAGGTGAGGTCTCGGGAGCCATGGAGAAGTCGGAGCGGAGGAAAATCATGCAGGGCAGTAGAAAGGCTGCTGAAAGTACCTGAAGAGACAAAGGAAACGAGAAGGGGGAAGTCCAGACAAAGACAGGAGTCTAGTCTGTAAAGAGAAACAACGGGAAGTCTAAGCTACAGAAACTCTTCAAGTTGCCAAAAGACATTTAGGATGGGAAATGTCTTCTTGAATCCAGTCTCTTTAAGATCTTAGGCTTAGTATGTGTGTGTATTTGTATTTGCTTTGCAATCTGCCTTCTTCTGTTTGCTATCCCTTATAATCACTGAAAATCTGCCTTTTCTAGTGAAACTTTTTTTTGTTTATTATTATTATTATTAAACTCAGTTTGTGCAAGGGGTGCTCCGTGAGGAAATGATTTGTGTGTTACTCCAAGGGGCCGCCCGGTGTCACTGTTGCTCCATGAGGGAAATGATTTGAGCATGACCTGAATTGGCCACCCACTGTCACTGTTGGGCCAGGAGGGAAATGATTTGTGCATTTCACTGACTGGCCACCCGGTGTCACTGTTGCTCCGTTAAGGAAATTATTTGTGCATTACCCTGAGTGACCACCGAGTGTCACTGTTGCTCCATGAGGGAAATGCTTTGTGCAGTACCTGGATTAGCCACCCGGTGTCACTGTTGCTCCACGAGGGAAATTGTTGGTGCATGACCCTGAGTGGTGTGAAGGAAAAGTTAGCCTGGGTGACTCCATTTTGGTTTGGGGCCCACCATTGTCTAAAAGCAAGCACATCACGCACCAGGAGGGTGTTTCTTAGATACTGCATTCCTGTGAAAATCCTCCGCCCCCCGCCCGTGTCTCCAGCCTGTTTTATCTCCCGGTTTCTGTTCTTTGTCTGTTCCTTACTCCCTGCCTCCTGGCCTTGCTGTGGGCCTCCCATCCTGATAAGAAAAGTTCCTGGTGCATTACTTTAGGACCATGTAATGGAGCTGAAGTCACGGTTTAGCACGGGGAATGTACCTAGCCGGGATAGGTGGTAGATAAGGGAAGGGTTTGTCTCTTGGCTAAGGTTTCCGATGCACGAGGGCAACGTGCCTTGCTAAAAGGTCTATAATCTCTGTATAACCTGCCTGCGGGGTCCCCTCCTGATGAGCAGGGCGGCACCACGCTCGAGCGCAATAAACTGAGTATTTTTGGGAACCTGCCGTTGTGGACTTCGTTCGTGTGCCTCAGCCAAGACTCGAACTGTGCGGGACCAATCGGGTAGAATTCGCAGCAGTTCCTGTGCGGGACCTGTCGGGTATAATTCGTAACAGTGGCCACCCACTGTCACTGTTGCTCTGTGCGGGAAATGGTTTGTGCATGACCTGAATTGGCCACACACATCACTGTTGCTCCGGGGGGGCGGGGGGGATTGTTTGTGTGTTACTCCTGAGTGGCCACGTTGTGTCACTCTTCCTCCATGAGGGGAATGCTTTGTGCATTACCCTGTGTGGCCACCCAAGACAACACACACATCACACACAAAACATCACACACACAAAACACGACACCGACACACACACACACACACAACACGACACCGACACACACAAACAACATGACACACAAATAAAATGACACACAAAACAGCACACAACACGACACACAAAAAAAACACACAATACACGACACCGACACATACACACCCACCCACACGAGACGAGGCACAAAACGGCAGACAACGTGACACAGAAATCACACACAACACCCACCCACCCACACACACCCACACACACGAGACGAGGCACAAAACAGCAGACAACGTGACACAGAAATCACAGACGACACCGACACACACACACAATACGACACACAACACCTCACATGACACACAAAACGGCACACGTGACGCACACACACAACACGATGCACAAAACATCGCACACAAAATATCACACACCCACACACAACACGACACACACACGGACAACACGACACACGACACACAAAATAGCACACGACACAAGACACAAAAATCTCACACAACACATGACACCGACACACACAACATGCACACAAAACGGCACACAACACGGCACACACCATCACATGCACACAACACGGCACACAACATGGCACACACACACTCAACATGGACCACAACACGCACACATAAACACGTCTCACACACACAAAACGACACACAAGTCACACACGCAACACGTCACACGACACATGCAACACGACACACACAACACGTCACACAGCAGAAGGTTTCATCGAGGAGGAGGATGTCCCGGGGTCCCCGGGCGATGCTCTGGGACTGCTCCCCAGGAAGCCAGGCAGGACTCTGGGGAAGTCTCCTCTCGGGGAGCAGCCTGTCTGCAGGACACACAGCTCCCCCGGCTCCACCTTCCTGGCTCTGACCTCGGAGCCTTCAGCCTCCTCTGCCCCTCCCTGCGCTTCCCACAGCCAGTCCGCCCAGGCGGGGTCCTGGGGGGGCAGAGGGTCCTGCCCCCCAACTCCGCAGTCAGACGGGACTCTCAGCCAGCCAGGAAAACAGCGGTTTATTAGACGACAGGGACATGGTCTAACACAGAGCTTGTAGGTGCAGAGAACAGGACCCCTCAGCCGGGTCCATTTTGGGGGGCAGTGAGCCAGACAACCCCGTCTGCCCTTCACTCCATGTCTCCAGCCAGCCCCCAACTGAAACTCCCCCCAGCCCCTCCTCCTCTGGGCTTTGTCCCTGTCCCCGGCCAGGAGGGCACCCGATTCCTTTGTTCCCTTCAGCTCTCACCTCACAAGATGGAAGGGCCCAGGGCATCAGGTGCCAGGAAACAGGGGGTCGGCCATTCTCTGTGTCCAGACCCCTGCACACACCTGCCCTCCAGAGCTCTGCAACGATCATACACCCTTACCCCACCCCCTAGATCCTTAAGAACTGCATAGGGGAAACTGAGGCACCCCCACACAATTCAGAGGAAACATGAAGTCCCGCTTCATCACAGATGACTCCAGGAGGTGAGTTGCTTGCTATCCTACCATGTTTTTCTCTGTCTCTCCTCTAGTATGTTGGCCATCACACACACTCTGTCTCTGTCTCTGTCTCTCTCTCTCTCTCCTCTCCTCTCCAGGTGCCAACGATGACCAGGCCCCGGGTGCCTGGGCCCCAGTTCCCCGCCTGTGCTCCATCTCTTCCTGTATCTGCCTCGCCCCTTCTCCCAGCCCACACTGCCCACCGCTGCCTGGATGATTTCCCCCTCTCCTCCATTGCACCCCCCTCTATGGGGTCCCTGCCACTCACCGTCTGCCTCCTCTCCTCCACCCCCTCCCCCGCTTCCCCACGGGTCACTCTGGGGGCCGGTTTTCTTCACCATCTTCGTGCATGATCTGGAGGATGGGATGGATTGCACCCTCAGCAAGTTCGCAGATGACACCAAGCTGGGCGGAGAGGGAGATACGCTGGAGGGTCGGGATTGGGTTCAGAGTGACCCAGACAAATTATAGGATTGGGCCAAAATAAATCTGATGAGGTTCAGCAAGGACAAGTGCTGAGCCCTGCACTGAGGAGAGAAGAATCCCATGCACTGCCCCAAGTATGTGAATCCCATGCACCGCCCCGAACCGACCCACCCGGAGCATCCTCAATTCCATGAAACAGCTGTTCTGGGGTGGGCAGGAAGTGCTGGGAAGGAGGGTGGGGAGTTGCTCAGTGGGGGTGTGTCTCTCTGGGTGGGGTCTGTGTGTGTTTATGCACAAGCTGATTGTGATGTCACGGAGGCCAACAGCAAAGAGTGTTCGGCGTCAGCATTCTTGCCCTGCCGTCAGTCTGCCAACTGGCTTGGTTGACAACGGCTGGTGACCCAAGGAGCTGCTGAGAGACGCGGACCATCCCTCTGTCAGCAACTTCTTGAATCAGCTATTTCCACAGGTGTTTGAGGAACAAAAGGATGAGTTTTTACAGAAGGTAATTCCCAGATTCTTTCCCTGCTCATTAGATCGCACACAACAGGTCGGTGCCTCCTTCTCCTCGGGACGGGTGGGGGCGGGTGTGGCAACAGGCAGGTCTCAGCGTTCCCTTTTGATTTGAAAGTGGCCATCTCTCAGGTCTCCTCCTGCTTCAGCCGGTCAGGTTCTTTGGAGGCAGATTTAGGTGATTTTATCTTTCAGCAGACTAGTCGGGGGCAATTTCCAGGGATAGAACCAAAAGGGAAGAAAACAAAACTCGTGTAGAATTTAGATTGAGATCTCCATCAATAGTCTTTCCCTTGGAGTTGCCCCTAATGCACTCCTTGCCTTCAAGTTGGGAATAGAAACCCTTTGTCTCCTGTCATGACTGCCAAATAAATGTGTATTGAGAGAATATCGATCTCAGAATTTACAGGATTGAAATGCCCATAAATGAGCTCAAATAATGCAGAAGAAATGAATCTTAGATATTGAAAGTGATACAGCTCCACTCCCATCCCCTGGCTGTCATCTTGGTAGTTCTCTCAGAAAGAATCTCATGGCGATAGATCTCAAAACTCTCTACAAATTCTACTCTACCCCCTTGGGCTAGAGAAAAGAGATGTGTTGATCCCCCCTGCCCCACAATTCCTTTCCAGGAAAGGGGTTTCAATCAACTGTCGCCTACATTTGTCATGGGTCTCGCTGTGATTTCTTTGTCCTTGTTTTGGAGGCCTAACTTCTGACTGGATGTTGGAAATAATATGGGTCATTCTTCATTTCAAGTTGACTGATTCTTTCCCCCATGCTAATACATTCCAGATTTTCAAATAGTTGAGAAGAAGTCAACATATTTGCAGCTGCTAATTCATCCTTCCAGACCCTCAAACCCTCGAGATGACAATCTTTTCTTCCTTTTCCTGGCTTCTCTGGGAACAGAGCTTTCTTGGTTTGCAGCTTGGCCCGATCTGTTCCCAGAGTCCCAACATTCTGTGCACAAAGGAGTGGGGTTAAGAAGGAAGCATTTTTGCAACTAGGCCCAGGCAAAGAACATAGAAACTGACCTTTTGCTCTTTCTATCCCTAGCCTCTGTTTGCCAGGTGCCAGGAATGAGCAACAGGAATGGATCGCTTGATGATTCCCTGTTCATTCCTTCTGGGGCACTCAGCACTGGCTACTGTCAGAAGGCGGTCTTGTGTTGCTTACCTTCTTGGTTGCAGCAACCAGTCCTGGCTATTAGAGGAGCAGATGGCTTCAAAAGACCACTCTCGTGGATCTGGGAATCCTGGGCAAACTAATTCCCTTCCTTTCGAGAAGGACAGAAAAACCCATTTCCTCCTTCTTTCTATTCCAGGCTTCGTTCCTTTTTCCAAAGACTCACCTCTCGGGAGCACAGAGAGATCCATGTGCACAAAGTGCTCGTCCAACCTGCAGCCATTGAGGCATGCTCTGGCCTCAGCCCCCAAGAACAGGCCTTGCCAGAGAAGCCCCAAGGAAGAAAATACTCATGGACCATCATGAAAAGACTCTGTGTCTGTTGCCAATCCCACAACTCGATGGCAGAGAGCAGTGAGGAGAGAACAGCTTCCTCTCCAAGAAGGTGGACGCACTTGTCCCTGAAGAAGAAAGCAGCGGAGACCCAGGTGGAGGCAGAGGAGGTGAAGCTGCAGGAGACAACACACAAAGTCAAAGCGGATCTTACAGGTGAGATGGTTCAATCCACATGGTTCGCGAGGAGCATGTGAGGAACACTCACACCAGTCACTTGACAAGCCTCGACATCAGGGCCATCTCATGGGACAGTGATGGGTACCTCCGGCTCTGGAATCCATATAGAGGGTGGCAGAGGTCCATGGCTGAGGTGGGGAGAGCTGACAATGTCAGGTCACCCCCCTCTGGGGATCTGGCACGGTGGGGTGGGGACTACTAACATTGTTCCAGGCTGGAAGGAGAAGAGAGAGGCTGGACGTTGGAGGAAATCCTTTCTTTTCTCCTGGATTGGGTCCCTTTCCTCAAGAAAATGCTCCAGAGGTCTCAGCAGGTCACAGCTGGGAACCGTACCAGAGCTGAGTCATTCCTTCTTGGGGGGTTCAATGCAAAAGGAGGCCAGGTGCCCATCACTGACAGGAAAAGGGTGCAAGGGGAGGGGAAGAGTAGAGGACACCATTGAAAAGAAACTGGCCCCGAGGGAAGAGGAAGCCTCGTGTGGTTAAAGCCTCCAGCTAGAGTCAGGAGAGCAGAGTTCTCTGCTGAGCTCTGCCAACAACCTTCAGTCTGACCCTGGGCAATTCGCTTCAGGGCTCTGGGCCCAACTTCCATCCTCTGTAAACCGGGGGGAAGACATGGAAAAGCAAAATGTTAAGAATGTTTCTGTCTGCTGCAGGGACGAAGAAGGAGCCGTCTGACACGAAGGGGAAGTGGGAAAAAGGAAGCCCAGAAGAGCAGGAAGAAGAGCGCACTCCCAGCCCCTCATTAACAAGCAGCTCCCATATGACGATGGTAATGGTGCTGTGTGGCCGTGCTCATGGAAAGCAACCCTTGCTGTGTGTAGGAATATCTCCCAGGGGCTGAAAAGAAACACTCGTCAAGGGTGATCAACTCCAGCCAGTCTTTATCTGGGTCGCTTGAACGAGGCCCGCTTTGACAAAGGGGTTTAGACACCTAAAGAAGTCCAGAGGTGCTTTGTGGGATTGGCAGAAGTGCCTGACTCAGGTGCCCAATTCTCATGCACTTTCCATGGCATACAGGCACGGCTGAAAATCAGACCAGGCCCATCCCTGCCCTGGTCGGGGGAACCCACATATGTCCTGGCTGTGGGGTTCTGGCCCATCTCGTGGCACCAGGACCACTTTGAGACACAGAGAAAAGGAGTCTGCTCTAGAGCCTTAGCTAACAGCCTCTTGGCTTTTCGCTCCTGTGGTCGAGGCTCCTGCACTAAGCTCCAGAGGTCCCAGGTTTCCTCCCACCTGCCAACATCTGGGCTCTCTCCGAGTTACAAAAGCCTCTAGACACCTTTGTAACTCTTCCTCTTCGGGACAGAGCACCCTGCAGCGCATACAAAAGGCTGCAATTCTGGGAGCTTCTGACCCGCCGGGGGTCTGGAGTATGGAGGCGAGTGTGCCACTCCGCCGTGCTCTACTGCATCCTAGGATATCAGGGTTGGAAGGGACCTCAAGAGGTCATCCAGTCCACTCCCTTGCTCAAAGCAGGACCAAACCCCAATTTTTACCCTAGATCTCGAAATGGCCCCCTCAAGGATTGAACTCACAACCCCGGGTTTAGCAAATGCTCAAACCACTGAGCTACCCCTCAGCTGTTGGCAACCAGGACAGACGGTGCTAATCCAGCGCCATGCAGGCCAGCTGCAGTAATCCCCAGGGGGTGCCCTGAGACCCCAGGGCAAAGGCCTCCAGCACCCCAGGCCCTGGGTTGAGGTGACCCTGGAACCAGGCCCCCTGGAGTAACATTGTGCCCAGTGAGTTCTCACCCCCAGGGCTCTGGCCCCAGAGGCCCACGCTTTGGGCTTCTCCTCAGCCAGGCAAACTTGCTTCTTCAGTCTCAGTTACTTTCTGTCCTGACGGCGATTCCTGCCTGTTTTCTGGCAGCCCCACAGGCTGCTAGGTGGGGAAGGAAGAGGGTGTTTCCGTTTGGGCCCTATTCTCAGTCCCTTCCTCGCAGACACTGTGGGCTGCCAGAGTTGCTGAGCCAATCTCCTCAGGCGCTCGGGGTGGGATGGGACATGGGGCAGATTCTCCAGTGACCCCTCGGCGACACTCAAGGAGCAACTCGAATGGGCTTTGCAGGACATTGAGGCTTTCTCAGCAAAAGCGGGGTTTCCTGCGAGGAGGGGCTAGCGAGGGAGGAAACGGGGTGGCCCTTGGGGTCCCAGCACTGCCCGAGAGGCTCCCATCTCTTCTCAGGGGAGGGGGCCAGAGAGGGGACAAAAGGCTAAGGAAACCTTAGCACCTGGGGAGGCTTTTGAAGAAAAGGGCTCAGCCGGAGTCTCCACGCTCCCTCGGCACTGCCAGCCTCCCCCGGGGACAGACTGTTCCAGGGCAGCTGCCCGAGGGAAATACTCAATCCCAACAGGCTTTGACCGTGTTCTTTCCAGACCCCCAGGGAGCACCCTTCCTCAGCCCCGCTCCATGCCCTGCTGATGGCAGCCGTGAAGGGTCTGACAACACCCACCCTGCAGAGATTTAGAGCCGCAGAGGAAGAGCTGAGGGCCATCGTATCTCTCCACGGAGACAAGATGGAGAGAGTAAGAGACTCCCGCAATGGGGCAGGGGGATGCTGCGCAGAGAGGGGGATGGGAGAAGTTCCTCTCCTCGGAAACCATTCCTGGGACACTGGCATGGGATTGGAAGGTTGGCTCAGCCCCTTGCCATTCATCGCTTGGCCACGGGGATAGGCGACATTCAAGCCCTTCTCCAAAGACCGCCTGCACGTGGCGCGGAAGTGCAGACTTAGTCCCTTCCTGGGCTTTGGCTTTCCTGGAAACGCTGAGACTAATCAATGAACAGAATCCTCAGCCTGAACTTCCTCCCCAACCTGCCTGTTCCTAGGGTTTCCTGCAGGTCATCCCTGTCTCTGTCCGAGTTCCTTCTTTCCAACAGTTCCCAGCGGGAAGTTAACAAATGGCCCCTCAATCAGCAGATTGATTTGTGCAGGGCTCTAACTCCTGCTAGCAGAACAGGTCAACAGAATCCAGCCACCCACCTTGGAGCTTCTGCTCCTTGTTCGAGAGAGGAAAGAGCAATGACCAATTCCTCACGGAAGAGTCCTAGGGGGTGGCTTGTCCCTTTAGGGTCTGCTCCCTGTGTTGCAAACTCTGCAGCAGGAGCCTGAAAGCCTGGCCCTATGGACTTGGGCTCCCAGGGCTGGCACTGAGGGGCCACAACAGCAATGCAGACTCTTCTGGGCTGGGGCTGGAACTTGATCTCTGAAGCCTGGGGAGGAGGGTGGCTTCAGAGCCTGGGCTCCAGCCCAAGTCACCTTGTCTGCACTGCTCTTCTAAGTGCCATAGCATGAATCCGAGATTAGAGACTGGGGACTTCGGAGACTGGGGCCGGGAGCTGGCTAGCCCCACCCAACTAGCCCTGCCTCCCATCTCTGCCATGGGCTCTGGGATACATCGGTCGAACCAGCTGGGTCTGGAGCAGTGCTTCTCAACCTGTGGCCCGGTCAGCACAGAGCTGCGCCCCTTTGGGACATCCTCAGGGACAAACAGGTCGGATTGGATGTGCCCCACTGTGGAACCTAGGTTGAGAACCACTGGTCTGGAGGAGCGGATTGTGCAAGAAAGAGCTAAAAGGAAGTTGCAGAGATGGAGGAAAGGCTCCTGGAGGGAAGCCCTTGAGAGCGGGGCTGAGAGCCGTTTGCTACGGCAGGGAAGGCCCTGGGACATCAGGAGAGTTAGGACTGTGCGCACTCTAAGGTTTTGTGCGTGTTTTTGAGCTTGAAGGTGCTAACCCAGACCTCAGGAAGACTGGGGTTCCTGGACTTGTCAAAGGCTCTTAGGGAGCAGCCAAGATAGGCAACCGAGGTCAGAGGAGGCTTGCAGGGCTGCCAGGAGGGTTTCCCTGGGAGGAGGCCACTCATCGATAAATCTATCCCTCAACTTTCTGGCATTCTTCCAGGTTGGAGACGTCGTGGGAGGGATCTTAATCTGGCTCGACAACAGCTGTGATCCCAGAGCCAGAAGAGCAGTGCTCAGGGCCATGGCCTTGCTGGCTCGCTCCCACCCCCAGGACGTGGTTCTAACCTGTGTGTCTCACACGCTCTCATCGCACAGGTAGGGAGCTGCTTTGTTATCTCCTCAGTCCAGTAGTTCTCCTCCTGCTCCTACTGAGAGGCCACAGGCCGGGAGGGGTCCGTGGGGCTCACACAGTTGGAGGGAGTTTCCTGCTGTGCAGAGAGCTGTCCACGCTTACGAAGAAGAGATGGCCAGGCCCAGCCACTGAGGAGCCAACCCCTCCTCCTACACTCCCCGGGATGGAGACATGCCACTTTTCTGGAGAATTCCAACATTGTCCTGATTTCTATGGGTCACCCCACTTCCTCTCAGATCCAGTACAGGGCCAATCAATGATTTGGGGGCTCACTCAACATCCCTGGCTCATGAGGTCTGGCTGCTCCTTACTGCAGGAGAGAAGGCAGAGATGGAAAAGGCCCATGAGGCCCATCTGTCTATCCCCTGGAGACCAGTGCAGGATTCTTACCTGTCGTCAGACCCCCCAGTTATTCCATGGCTGAGGAATTGGTGACAAAATGCACTCATCCTTATGGAGCGGTGGGGCAGAGGTCAATCTCTTAAGACAGACATTTACAGCCCTTATTGATCCAAAAGAAAATAAAAGAAAATCAACAAAAAAATCATCCCCACATGACCAGATCCTAAATGCAGTGCAGCAAGCAGACAGCCAGCATTAATAGCTCTGAGAAGGGGGAGTGCCTCTTTCCACCTCAATAGATTGTTAACTTTCAGTCCTGCTGGTTATTGCTGATCACTTGGAAGGGTCAGCCAGCTGAGGGGTTTGTAACACAACCCCCATGTGCCTCGGGGCCATGAAACCCAACTGAACCCTAGCCAGAGGTCAAAAGTCCAGCTTTCCTTGGCATCTTCTGCAATGCAGTTCTGCACAGACCTGAGAGAAATTTGTGTCACACTGCAGAGCAAATTGAAGAGCGGCAGGAAAGAAATGGAACTTCTTACCCAATTCAGTTATCAGAGGAATACAGTGTTGGTCTTCAGATTTCTTTGAGTGTTTGATTTGTAAACCTTTCTGAATTTCAGAATCAGGTCTGAATTTCTTGGAACAGCCACAGTGCTTTCCAGGGGCTGTGCTCAGAAGTTACAGAAACTCGGCAGCATTGGAACAGAAGTTCAGTCAAGCTTCCGGAAGACCTTGCTTCCAGGCCATTTGCCCTTGAGTTGTCCAACCTAGGTCTCAATGTCCTAGGGCTTCACCACCACGTCCGACCTTCCTCACCAAACTTGGAAGTCAAATGACTGGAAGTCTTTTGGATCCATCTGCAGTCTTCCTCTGCAGATGCCTGCGGGGACAAGCAGGACTTAGATCCGCAAGAATGGAGGAGGGGGATTTCAGTCCTACTTTCCTTCCATCTCTGTCACATGGGGCTTTACAATCTCCTCTTCCAAGCTCTTGAATCTTCTCAGATCAAGGCATGTGCTGACTCACTCTCTGACCCTGTCCACCACACTGCAGTAGAATTGAGCTGCTAAGAGACACTTGGCCAAACGCTGGGTCTCCGTTATAGCCCCAAACAGCCAGAGGAACTCCAATGATGTCAGGCAAGTTTCTCGGGACTGACCCAAGTGTAACAGAGCAGAATTTTGCAGTCTGCGGGTCACAGTTTGGTGGTCATTCTGTGGTCAGTACATGGTCACTGTCTTGGAAAGAGTGGGTTAGCTTTAGAAACAAGAACCCATTAGGGGAAAGGAATAAATACAACTTTCTCTGAAGGGACTTGCCCTGCCTTAGCCTCCCTGCACCAGTGGCTGTCTTCTCTGGTATTCCAAGCCTCTCCCTGGGGAGGGCAAGAGATGGCCAAGCAGGAAAGCTCTGACGTGTGTTTCTGAATTTGCAGATGTGCCATTGAGTTGTGGAAGGCCTTGGGTGAAGAACCACAGCTCACCAGGGAGGTGCTGCAGCAGCTGCTGGACAAGCTCCAGCAGAGACGCCGGGAGGAGACGAGCAGCCATGTGTCTCTGGCTGTAAGTGAGATTTGAGATGTCACCTTGCGAACCCGCCACCACAGGGAAGATGGTGCATCTGTGTGTGTGTGCGAGTTTCACCTCTTCTTACCTTCAGGCCATGGCTCCACCACACATTGAAGCCGACCTAACTTAAATGGGCAGACAGCCGCCACAGTGATTCCATCCCTGGTGTGTGTCCGCACTTTGCTGCTCGTGTCAGGAGTGCCCGTCCTCACCAGAAGGGCTTGTCTTGATTGTAGGGTCAGGGTGGGGCATTGTGGGAAGGCTCCTGAAAGCCAGTTGAGGAAAGCGACGTGGTGTCTGCACGGACGCTGCATCGACCTGACTGCATCGACCTGGACTCTCTGCCACGTGTGGAGGTGGAGTGACGAATTTGGCACCGAGGGGCAGTTCTGACGATGGGAAGGAAATTCCATCCTTAGGGGGATGCAGAGTGAGCGGCCTTGCGTTGACCTATCTCTGGAGTGTAGACCAGGTCTTAGTGTGTCCTCACCACTTCCAATCAAACCAAAGAGGGGTAGTAAAGTTTCCCCCAGGTCAAAGTTACACATCTGAAGTGGTTTATCTGCTGGTACCCTGGCTCAGTTGTCTTCTGCTCCAGATGGCCCTTTAGTGAACAGGTGCAGTTCAGGTGTCTCTTGGAAGTCTCCAAGTATCTGGCTCTGTAAACTGTGGCTAGAAATCTTCCCAACATGGCATCCTGAGAAGTCCAGTACTTTTGACTGGGCCAGAAACACTGGGCCTAGGAGAACGGATCTCCTCAGGATGGTTTCAGCCCTTCCAGTCATGGCTGGAAAGCCAAAGCACAGGCTCTGCACCAGAAAGAAATAATGGGGAATAACGTCATCCAGACTCTTCTCATCTTTCCATCCTGCTTCCGTTCCAGGAATGGGGGAAGGTTCAGGAGCCTCCAAATGTCCCCACCCCTCTCAGAAGCCAATACTCTTTTGTAATACGCTGGAGAGGAAAGGAGACATGACAAAGGGACAATAGCGAATGGCAATGGGGACAGGTGGCAGATTGGGAGAGCTGAGTGAAATTCTTTCCCCCCTCCAGGCAATGAAGACCATTTATGAGCTCCTTTTCCTACGGGGATACCGAGAAGCCATCCTGCAAATGTATCCCCAGCTGCTCATTCTCTGCGTCAGGCAAGTGCAGTACGTGATGGATCAGCACTTGCCAGGGACCTACATGGCCAGGCAGACATCCAGCCCCGAGGAGGGATGCAGCTGCCTCAGTCTCCTAAGGTAATGACTGAAAGGAAAAGGAAGAACAGATTTGTTGGGCTAAACACATGGGGGCTGTTCACGGCCATCAGTTGTTCGGGTGCTGTCGTTAGCCCAGGCTCAGTTGGGAGCAGGTCTCTCTTGAGGGAAAAGGGTTGAGAGCCGTGCGTTCTTGTGAGTCACACTCGCTCATCTGACGCCGTCCACAGCCCAGCTGCTTTCCCTACACACTCAGGCAGCAGCCATGTTTGTGCATCCATCCACGTCTGCCACCCGCCAAAGGGTCAGTGCGTTCATCAGTGCCTGCTGAGCAAATCCGTGGGCCTCTCTCCCCGAACGCGGACAGAGCCACACCGGCACCACATGGGGACAGGCCCCGCAGGACGTCAGCCTCACAGGCAGACAGGAGGAAGAGGGACCAGTTCATCTGGTTCTGTGGGCACAGTTAGGGGCTTCCATCTGCACGGGAAAGAGAGAGCGCCAGAAGACACCTCAGGTGGCGTAAACTGATGGAGCTTTGCTCGATTCCACCAACAAAGGATCTGGACACACATGCCCGCTTGAGTCCTGTTACCTGTCACAGTAAAGAATCAAGTATTCAACCATTGGGAGTGATGACACCAACCATTTGAAGAAGCTACAGTGTCCCTCACTGGTTCCAAAGTCAGTGAAACTGCAGTGTAGACAGGGTATCACACTGGATCGATCCTTGGGGAGGCTAGCTACTGCTGAGCATGCTGGGTGTCTCAGGACTTGTGCAGATTTGCCATGCTTGGGGCTGATCTCATTGCTTGACACTCTGTTTGTTTGTTTGTTTTTGTCTTTAGCACCTCAGTGGAGGCTGTGAAGACGCTTTTCTCCATGCCCGGCTACTGGAAGGAATTTGCCAGCATCCAGTTTCATCGGGGTTGGGACATGATAGCCTCCCGATATCACTACTCGCAGGGGGTTGGCCTGATTGCAAGGTAGGAGCTCAACGTTTCCTCTTCTTTGGGTCTCTCTTGGGAATGGGATTTCCGTGTGAAATAGTCCTCAGTTCCAGGCTGCCAGCTCAGCCCAGCAACTGGAGCTGAACGCTCTCTCCCCCTTGAGAATCAAAAGGGACTTTCTGTTCCATGTTCCAGAGCCATGATCGAGTTTGAGAACCCTCAGCTCCCTGCAGTTTTCAGAGAGGCAATCACCATCATCCAGAGTGGGAAGGAGGAGGAGCAGAGAACTATCGCCCTGGCTTTCTGCACTGAGGTGAGATTCATGAGTTGACAGGCAGAAGTGGGCTTTCTGGAGAGCAGCTCAGGACAGGAAGCTCTAGGCTACATTGTCAGCAGCTTAGCAGCCCTACCGCCAGCTAGCTCCTCTCCGCACATGGATGGATGCGGGGCATGGCAAAGAGAGGGAGGGAGAGACAGGGTGAGATTGCTCCTGGCTGGATGTGCCCAGATGGGGTTATGGGACAAGAAGCCATGTTTCTCCAGTGCCCCAAGGCCATGCTTCTCTCCTCACCTTTTCCTGGGGTTCTGCTTTTCTTCTGCCCCACGGCTCTCTCCATGGCACTCAATGAGGTCTGGAGATTCCCCTTTCCCTGGGGGCTTAGTTGTGACTTGTGCATTAGTCTAAATTTGGGGAAGGAACCAACTGAAACAGCAGCAATTGGCTCCCTACTCACCAGAGACTTTGCATAGGAGGAAGTGGCCCTTTGGGAAAGACGACTGTCCAGGGAACAGACCCCACAATAAGACCTCTGCTCCTCAACCTGATCTTCATTTGGCTCTTGCCAGTTTCTCCAGAGTCCTTCCATTGACACCATCCTGACAAGATCAGCCCTACAGGCACAGCTCATGGACTGGACCAAAGATGCAAATTCCATCATACGGAGGCTCAGTCTGCGAGGCCTTGGCAGTATTGTGTTCCAGCCAGAAAAGGTGAGAGCCGGGGATTGCCCAGGGGACCCAGGAAGCCAATGTCCATCAAATAGCTCAGAAATGAGAGGGAGAGCCACACACAAGCCTTCTTGTTTAAAACACAGCCCTCAAATGGTGGAGGTGCTTTCGGAACAAATCAAGGCATGCCATGCTCCCTGCTCCCGTGAGCTGAGCCCTGATTGCAGATGGGATGCAATGCGGGAGGCGGGGTGAGCAAAGACAAAGGTGACAGTGAGCAACTGGCACAGAGTGACAGGAGAATGACTTTCTGCCCCGTTGGGGGGCTGTGCCCCTCCGTGGTTTATCATCGGTGGCAGTGGTCCATCATGTGCTCCAGGTTGTCACCTGGGATAGTAATGAGCTGCCTTCTTCATTCCGGCAGGTGCAATTCTTACGGGCCCAGCTGCCAGCAATCCTGGCCATGTTTTGTGACAGGGATGGAAGGCGTGTCATGGAGGCCATGCATAAAGCTGCAGACATCATCCACCTCCTCAACAGGGAGGGGCTTGGCTCCATCTCCCAGGACATTGCTGTCAGCCTTCGCCCCTTCATTGATGACGTAAGGCTTGGAACCCGCAGAAGAAGCCCATTCCCCCGCTCCAGCTGTCTGTGATGCCCTTGTCTCTCTCTCCCCATCCCCTTCCTCCCGCCCCTCAGGCCTGCCATGGAGCCGCCAAGGAGTGCCCCCTCCATGGGTGGGGAATCTCCTGCTGAGCCACCTCCCTGTCAGAGCTCTTCTCTCCAAAGCTCAGCCTCAGTGCCATGCTCCCAGCCCCTGCTGCAGCCTGGCCTGGGGGAGAGGGGGCCTGGCACTGGGCAGATGACCAGCTGCCTGGAGAACACAGGCCCCCAAAGAGGTGGAGATTCTCAGCAGGAAAGAGGTGGGTCGGGAATGGCCCGGCTCTCAGGGGCACCCAAGAGCCAAAGAAATGCTGTCTTTTGGAGCAGCCAGTCCCTGCCAGGCTCCAGCAGCTGCTTCTCCCCTTCCCCACACCAGTCTCCAGCAGCCTTCCTGCCCTCTCCCCTCATCTTCTCGGGTTCTAGGATTCTGTGCTCTCCAGACAGAAACTGCCTCTGGGACACCCTGGGCTGCACTGTCCCGCACAGGGTCTCAGGCCCTGCACAAGATGTCCATGGCGCTGGCCTGGTGGCCTCCCTGCTCCCGCCAGCCCAGGTAGTTCACACAGGGGGACCGGAGCAGCGTGTGCATTACCACTCAGTGGCGTTCTGCTCTGATGCTGCCTGGCTATAACCGGGGGTCCCCACCCCTGTGTGTCATTGCCAGGAGAAGGGCAGTGTGCGCTCAGCTGCCATTGTACTGCTGGGCAACGTGGTGAGCAGGGTGCAGGACCCCGACAAACCCTTTGTGCAGCAGGAAATCATCCATTGCTTGCTCCCCCTGCTGCTGCATCTTGAAGACCAGGAGGAGAGTGTGAAACTGGTAAGTGCCACGGTCATTATTGCCTGAAGAGCAAAGAGCCAGTATCTCCTGGGGCCCCCACTCCAGTCATCGCCAGAGCCCCTTGCCCAAGCAGAGTCTTCTCCTCCCTGCTTCACTCCATGCTGGAGCCAAGCGCCTCATCCATCCTCACAGCACACAGCACAATTGGGAAGAAAAGCCTTCTTCTGGGAAAGAGGTGGGGCATAGCGTAGCGGATCCGGGAGTACTGCTGCTGGCCCCGGCACGGCCCAGGGCCTGCGTCCCCCTGAAGTGCAGGGCCCCCCAAAGCACGGGGCCCTGGGCAACCACCCCAAACCATCCAAAGGACAGGATGGCTCTGGCTCTCTCCAGCCAACTCTCCCTTTCCTCTCCTCAGCATACTCCTGTGGAGAACAAATGACAGGAATCTCCACTGGCAGGAAAAGCAGGAGAACAAGGGACGGGGAAGGTTCCATGTCCCCCAGACTATCCCTCTCTCAGGGAGAACCCTCTTGGTCTCCTCTTCTCTTGCAGTCATGTAAACTGACGCTCTTCCGCTGCGCAGTGTTCCTCAGGTGGGCTCATTTGAAGACCCTCTCCCACAGCTTGGCCTGGGATGGCTCCTCACAGCTCTTGAAGTGTGTCTGGATCTGCTTGGTAGGTGAATTCCTTGTGCCTTGAGAGTGCTGAATGGGGACTTGAGGAAGACCTTTCTAACTCCACACCCTGAGTACCCATCCGCTTCGGTCGGGCTGCAGGACTCTGTTCCAGGCTCTCTGCTGGCTCATTTCAGCAGGAGTTACAATCCGTTCACATTGTTGACATTTTTCTCCACAATTCTCCGACCTTCAAACTTTTGTCTTTTCAAATGAAAGCTGAGGTTCTGGAGAACACAATAGGAACTTCAGAGGGGTGCTGCTCTGGTGTATGGGTTCATATTGGCGGTTGCCAGGGCCTGGCTATATGCATTGGCTTTCCTGGACTATTTGCTGTGGGAAGAACATGTCATTTGTATATTGTGCATTTCTTCCTTCTTTCTTCCTAGATGCAGAACAACGAGAGCCACATCCCCAAATTCCTGTTCCAGGCCTTACAGTACCTGGAAAGCTCACAGACAACAATAAGACATTCAGCAGCCCGATTCATTGGTAAGCAGAGCAAATTCACTTGATCTTTTCTCAATGCTTCCTTCAGAGCCCTTTTCTGGACGGCTGCTCTGTTCCCTCCAACAGCACCAGAATCCTAAAACGGGGTGTGTGTGTGTGTGCATGTGTGTGTGAATTAACATGTATTCCAAGATGAAGGGAGCAGCTTAGCTGAATCGACTGCACCAACTTCCCCCGCCCACAACAATTCTTTGGCTGCGCCTAGGGGAAACCAGCAGGATGTGAATTCAATCTCCTTTGGAAATCAGCCTCTCAGTAACTTCTGGGCCTCTGATGCTTTCTGGAATATGCTTTGTGAACAGATGTAAGGAATGTCTGGAATTTCCCAAAGGTGTCTTGGGAGAATGGCTGCATCATTAGCAGTTTTCAGGAAAGGATCTGAAAAGCCATGAGAGCCATTGTATTCATTGCAAAAAGAAAAGGAGTACTTGTGGCACCTTAGAGACTAACCAATTTATTTGAGCATGAGCTTCATTTCCACGGTATGCATCCGATGAAGTGAGCTGTAGCTCACGAAAGCTTATGCTCAAATGAATTGGTTAGTCTCTAAGGTGCCACAAGTCCTCCTTTTCTTTTTGCAAAGACAGACTAACACGGCTGTTACTCTGAAACCTGTCATTGTATTCATTGTTTGTCTAGGAAATACTATCCACCATTACTGTGATTTGTTGTCTGAAACAGTGAATGAAGATGGAATCTCCCGCCTGTATGAAGGTAAGGAAATACCTCTGTGTGTTTGGGCCTCTGTGGGAAGCACAGGGGTGCAGCACAGGGCCTGAACACAGCTTTGAATGTGTCCCTCTCAGTCTAAGGACAGCGTTGAAGGAAGAAGGATGGTCACGCCAGCTTTCATCGTGGTCCCACAATCTGTGCATGGGAGCAGGGGAATTCCATCCCGAGCTCCTAGTGTAGACATAGCCTTAGAGCTGTGTGGGGAGACTGTCTTCATCAAGGTCAGAAAGTCTCTAAAGGAAGGCCTGACCCAACTGAAAAGGGCTGTTGGTATTAAGGATGATGATGATGACGATTCCCCTCTGTAGGGAAAGATTCATCACCTGCCCTCCCTGGAATGGAGTGATTGCAGGCCAGGGACCTTCACTCCGAGATTGGTTATCAGCTCCTAGGAAATCCCATGAGGGCACATGGGTAACATTTTACCCCGTGAGCTCTTCAGGAATGAAGGCACAGGGCCACAAAGCATTTCAGGAGACGTTAGGAGCCGAAATCCCTTTGTGGATCTCGGCCTAAATGTTGTATGGTTTAATGTGGCTGCCGCTGTCACTTTCCTGTTCCATCCAAAGAACAAGTGCCCCCAATCGTCTGTGTGTACGGGTGTGTGGAGGAGTGTCTGCCAGCAGAGGGGGAAGCTTTGCAAGAATGGGGTCTCCTCTCGGTCCAGGGCTATTTTGGGAGGAGCAGAGTTGTTGTTCTTGTGCCCTTAGACTCTTGGGGAGCTAATAGCAGGGGGCAATGGCCATCGGAAGTGGAGGTTTCCTAGGTACCAGTCACATCAGCATCACGGGGTTTTCAACCCATTTCCTCTTGGTTTCAGCTTTTCACGAAGTGCCTTTGAAATCAGACAGGACCACATGGTACATCCTCAACAGATATTATAAATGGTTGCAGAAGCTTGGAAATCTCGTGTCGGGTTCTGCATTTGACTAGGGAACCGGGACCGACACAGACAAGCTCTTTGTCCTGCTATGGTAAATACAACAGACGCTTCTCAACTTTTTGGTGTCCCTGGCCTCTGTTTGCCAGAAGCTGGGAATGCGGGACAGGGGACTGATGACTAGATGATTGCCTGTCCCTTCATTCCCTCTGGGGCACCTGGCATTGGCCACTGTCGGAAGACAGGATACTGGGCTAGATGGACCTTTGTTGTGGCCTTTCTTATGTCCTTATGTTTGGAACCGGGACTGAACAACGAGGTGGATAACAGCAGATGACCCAAAATTATGTTCATTAGTCGGGCCTAGAGAAGACTTGGAAGAAGCTCAAAGGGATCTAAGAAAGCCATGTCACTGGGCAGCACCATGGCAGATGAAAACCAGCGCTGACCAAGGCAGGGCCATACACATGGAAAGCAGTGAGGTGAACGACTCCTCCATAGCGCTGGTGTCAGAGGCCAAAGCACGGCTGGTTGGACCCAGTGGTTGGAGCAGTGGCTCTGGGGCCTTGTGCTCAGAGTGGTGGAGGCCGACCCGAGGGGAGCCAAGGGTTGGAGCCGGAGTCAGGAGTCAAGAGCAGGATTGGAGGCTGGGGAATAGGGCAAGGGCCGGATTAACGATCCCCGGCCAATGGGAGCTGCGGGGAGGCAGAGCCTACAGGCAAGATCAGCCCCCGGGACAGAGGTTCCCGGTGTGGTGCTCGTCGTGGTGACGTGGCTGGCGGGGATGAGGAACGGCAGCGTGAGGAGCCTCCTCGCCCCCACCCCAGCCAGGCAGAGCCGGCCCGGCCGCAACGCAGCACGCAGGGGTTTAGTGACTGCAGCCTGGGCCCCTCTTAGCCCTACTCCTTTCCTGAGTGCACCATTGCCCCACTTCTGCCCCATTCCCACACACTGGTACAGGGTACAACCCTGGAGCTGATCTCTGAAATCTCTCTCACTAGAAGGAAGACACTGCAAAGGCAGGACAACCCCACCTTTGGGCACCATGGAGGACATCTCATCCCACTGCACAGAGCCCTACATTCACACAGCTTCTCGCATGTGGTTCCCTCACTCATCAGAGCCAGGTGGAGAGAGGAAAAATTCTCCCAGACTCCCTTTTACCATTGCCAGCCCACAGGGTAGCAGAGGTTGCGGGGGGTTGGGTGCTCTCTTTAAGAAATGCCAGCTCTCAGGGAAGTTGCCAATGAGCATCAGCAAAGTGGGGTGGGGTTGTGCTGTGGAAAACTACCCTGCTTGAAGGTTTTGTTCTTCTCATTTGGGTTCCTGCCCTTTCTCCCTCTTCCAGACATCGAGAGGCCAACAGGAGCCAATTGAGCCCACCACTGATCCCATCTCTTGTGAGATGGCAAAGCAGCTTTGCATGGGAAGGAGGAGACAGAAGAGGCCGAGCAGCATGTGCCAGGCTGAACCAGCCACACAGAACCCCATAGTCTAGGTGGAGAAAGCCAAGCCCCGCCCCAGCCCTGCCAGACATGCTCCAACTGGAGCACCAGTGTGTAAGGGAGCAGCTCAGCTCACGCTAGGCAGACCGCTGAAAATGGAGGATGCACACTGTAGGCTCCAGTCCAGAAGCAGCTCAAGCCCCTGACTGCAGAGCTCTGAGGTGCCGAGACCCAGCCACGTCCCCGGGGGCCTGCAGATATGCAAGAGAGATCGGAGACTCTGGGAGTTTCCCACGCCGGGAACCCAGAGACCCCCAGCCCATGGCCTAGAGACATCTCCAAGGAAGTAACCTGGGTGAACTAGCCATTGTCATCCGCAGTGCTGGATCCCCACTGACTCAATGGCAAACACATTGGCCACGGACGAGGCCCTGGGCGAGGAGCCGGTGGAGTAACGAGGGCCTGGGTCCACCTGCCCTGGCTGCCATCCATCCTTTGGTGGCTGCCCACGTCCCCATTGACCCACTAGACTGCACAGCCCCAAGAGGAGGGGCAACCATCTTGCCTCTGAACTCTCAGCCAAACAGCCCTGCAGTGAAGGGCAGCTACACTGACTCCGGCCGTTGGGCCACACAGCATTGAGGGAGAGAGTAGCCATATTGTCCGTTGCTATCGGGCCACACGGGCGTAAGAGACAGGATAGACATATGGACTCTAAGCGTTGAGCCACACAGCCCCGACGGAGAGGAGGGCCGCACGGACTCTGGTCGCTGGGCCACACAGCCCCTACGGAGAGGGCGGCCGCACGGACTCTGGTCGCTGGGCCACACAGCCCCGACGGAGAGGAGGACCGCACGGACTCTGGTCGCTGGGCCATACAACCCCGACGGAGAGGAGGGCCGCACGGACTCTGGTCGCTGGGCTACACAGCCCCGACGGAGCGGGCGGCCGCACGGACTCTGGTCGCTGGGCCACACAGCCCCGACGGAGAGGAGGGCCGCACGGACTCTGGTCGCTGGGCCACACAGCCCCGACGGAGCGGGCGGCCGCACGGACTCTGGTCGCTGGGTCACACAGCCCCGACGGAGCGGGCGGCCGCACGGACTCTGGTCGCTGGGCCACACAGCCCTGACGGAGCGGGCGGCCGCACGGACTCTGGTCGCTGGGCCACACAGCCCCGACGGAGCGGGCGGCCGCACGGACTCTGGTCGCTGGGCCACACAGCCCCGACGGAGAGGGCGGCTGCACGGACTCTGGTCGCTGGGCCACACAGCCCCGACGGAGAGGGCGGCCGCACGGACTCTGGGTGTTGGGACACACACACTGCGTGGGAGGGCAGTCATTTTGACACTGGGCATTTGGCCAAACTACCCTGAGGCTTAGGGAAGTTATTTGATGTCAGCCATGGGACCTCACCCCTTCACTCCTCAGACATCGCTCATCTGTCACCATGAGACCGACCCCATGACAGAAGACTTTTGGGGTCAAGATGCAAACAGGAATCGAAACAAGGAGTGGCATGTGACCCCTCTAAGAGATCCTCCCACTCCTTTACCAATCTGGGGGTGTTTTATCTCCATGCACCTGCCTCAGGAATGGATTTGAGCAATTGGGGAATGTTCTGGGGCAGAGTGACCCATCCGGAAGTGGGTCACGTGACCCTCCAAGAGCTCCTCCCACTTGGGGTGGGCCTCAGCCCCTTAGGACCCACTAGAGAGGGGATTTCACCAAACAGGGTAAGTGCCATGGTGGGGTGACCTGCCCGCAAGAGGGGTCCATCACCCCTCCATGAAATCCCCGCACCGTCCTCTGCTAATCAGTCAGGATTTCACACACACGCTTTAGGCCATCCCAGAAGGGAAACGTAACGATCAGACTAGGCAGTGCCCGAAGGTCTAGGCCAGAAGCCGCCGATCTCTGGAGCTCCATGTTTGCGAGGCTGGCAGCATCGTCCTAGAAGTCGCAACACAACACTGCGGGGAAGAGCCCGTCTCGTTCCAAGGATGTCTTTTGAAGAAACCGTGGCCTAGACCTTCGGGCTATACCTGTTCTGGATTGGTACACATTTCCCTTCTGAGATGGCCTAAGGTGGGAGTGAAACCCTCGCCAACTGCTAGAGGGTGGCGTGGGGACGTTTTAGAGGGACCACGGGATCCTGTTGCGGGCAGGTCACTCCACTGCAGCACTTCCCTTCTTTGGTCAAATCCCCTCTCGGGGTGGTCCTACGGGGCTGATGCCCACTTCAATTGGTAGAGGACACAGGGAGGAGTTCTCAGAGGGGATATACAACCCCCTTCTGTGTGGGTCACCCTGCCCCGCAACATCCCCTGATTGGTCAAATCCAGTCTCCAGGCGTGTAAAATGCTGGTTGCCCCTGCGAAATTTTCCTAAAAGAAGGGAAGAAAGGCATGTACCTTTTGGGTTATCTGTCAGGTGGCCATCTTGGACTTGGGAAAAGAAGCTGGTGACCTTTAGCCATTTCCTCTATTAGTTTGGGTTGGGGAGCACACTCCCACGCACGGATTGAATCCGCGTAGATAGGGTCTAACATCCAGGCAGAGACGACGCAAAGAGGGATAGGGAGGGTTTTTAGTTAGGTCTACTCACCCGTTCCTGTGTCCATCATGGAGTCCCTCCCTGACGTCCAATGTCAAGAGAGCAGCAGCCGTCCATCGCTGTCCCTGCAAGAGAAGGGAGAGAGAACATCAACCTGACCTCCTGGGTGTAATTGTTTGGGAGACTGGAGCACTTCCAGAGTTCAAGTTTTGTTAATCCACCCCTTCTCTAGCATAGCCTAGTCCTTTTCCCTCTCGTAAATAAAGTCTTGTTTGTGTGCTTACCACTGCCTGGCGTTATTTTCTTGTGCTAAGGCAAGCTCTGACAGACTGGCTTTACAAAGGGGACCATGTGGGAAGAATTTACTGTAAGATTCCCTGCATCTTCTGAATGGGGTTTGGGTTCTGCCCTTTTGAAAGGAAGGAAAAATCTTTCCAGGTGATCCTAGGGGGCTGAAACCCACTGGGATTACTTAGTAATCTGTCCTCTTCACTACCATGTTTGTGACCCTCTGTGTCATAGGGAAGTAGCCCATGGCTCATTATGCATCTTTGGATTTAAAATGGACACGTGTGGTGTACAGACGAAGAAGGACAACTTTTCAAGTCCACTGTGCACAGAAATGGGATGGACACTTCAAGGATTGAATACAATGCTTTGATCTTCCATCTGTTCATTAAAGAAAGACAAAGGTGCAGATTTGGGAGGCTCGGCACTGACTTCCCCAGGATCATTCCTCTCCGCGTAATTCCCATGATAAATCTCCTCTCAAGGAAGAGCCTGAGGAAGTGTGATCAGGGGAACTACCCAGAGCACCAGATAAATCAGGGCCCTGAGCTGAGAAAAACCAAGCCTTGGAAAGAGGCCCAAGCAGCTCAGCCGTCTTGTCCTCTGCCGTCTTGTGTGTGTGTGCGACGTGCTGTGTGTTCCACGTGCAACGTGTCAGTGTCGTGTGTGTGTGTCTCAATGTCATGTGTGCCATTTTGTGTCATGTGCCATTTTGTATCATGTGTCATGTGGTGTGCGTCATGTGTGTGTGACATGTAGTGTGTGCATGCGTGTGACGTGTTGTGCGAGTGCATGTGCGTTGTGTGACATCTGCGTGACATGATACGTGAGACATGCAACAAACTGTGTGCGACTTTGTGTGTGTGTGACGTACGTGCAACGTGCTGTGTGTCATTCAGTGTGTGTGACACGTGTTGTCGGTCGTGTTGTGTGTCGTGTTGAGTGTGAGACGTGTTGTGTGTCATGTTGAGTGTGTGAGTGTGACATGTTGCGGGTCGTGTTGTGTTGAGTGTGTATGACATGTTGTGCGTCGTGTGTGTGATGTTTTGTGTGTGACGCTTTCCATGTCTTGTGTGTGTGTCTGTGTGGTGTGTTATTTTTGTGTGTCGTGTTGTGTGCCGTTTTGTGTCATCGTGTGTGTGTGACGTGTGTGCGTCCACGCGTTCGACGTATTGTGCGTGTCCGTGTGGGAAGTGCGAAGTGGGATGGGTCAACTTGCCGCCCCCTTCCCCAACACTTTAGCCCCCTGTCGTAAACATGACCCTCCCCCCTCCCCAGGGTGCTACTGACACTAAAACGACCTAAAAGACCCCCGACTTATCACTATTGGCTGCACCCCATTGCCACCCGCACTTCTATGCTGCTGCTGGCCAAACCCTCCCCCCAAAATCTAAACCCCACCCCCTACCCGGAACCCAACTGGAACCCTGACCCCATAACCTGCCCCCCAACTCGAAACCCCTGAACCAAAACTGTAGCCCAACCCTCACCCCAACCCGAACCTCCAGCTCTGAACCCAGCCCCCCGAAGCCTGACACCGCTTTAAGCCAGAGCCCAGTTCCCCATTCCCACCCTGGGCAACAACAGTGCAAACCACACCCTCCTGCCCCCCGCCCAGGAATCCTGCTTCTTACCACCCCTTCTTTGGAAATGAACCTTTTCTTCACTTGCATCCCACACACCTTCATTCTCCTTTGAGGGCTTATTTAGTGACAGGGGTCTACACAAGGCAACTCTTTGCTATCACAGCGTAACAGGACACAGAGAAGTGAAAACAGTGCAAACAACATTCCACGAGTTTTCAGGAGGTTTAAACACCCAATACAGTTGAACATTTAACAGTCGCTTTGATCTCTACTAACACACACATCCATTGGCCTGAATACACTCTGACACAAGCTGCTCTTTCAGCGTCACGCCTTGTACAAACATTACTGCAACAGCGTGTAGGGCAGCGTGACCCCCGGGGGTCTGTGAGCTGGTTTCAGGGCGTCCGCAGGACCCCGCAGCTTGGCCTCCCCGCCTGTTCCACCCACCGCCTGTGCTTCCCCGGAGGGATCTCCAGACTGTCAATGCTGCCCGGAGCTTCCCTTCCCTGCCAGGCCTGAGCAACCAGCGCTTGTAACCAGGCCACTCACAGCCTCCCCGCGGGGAGCGTATGGACACAAACCGGCTGGAGAGCAGTTAGGGCAGGAATCCCTGGAGACTCGGGGAGCACCTTCAGCGGATGAGGGTGACACACCCCGCAGGAGCTGAATTTCCCACTCGGGTCTAAGTCGTGCCCTGTGGATGGGGCAGCATGGTTGGGAGGCTCTGTTTGCTGCGGTGGATCCACTGGGGGTTGATGTCGTGGGGGTCGAGTGAAGACCCACTAAATTGACAGCAGAGCACTCTCCGGTCACCGTTGGGACTGCGCCGGGAACGGCAGGAGGAAGGTAAGTCGACCGAAGAGCATCTCCCGTCGACCCAGCCCAGTGTAGACACAGCAGTAAGTCGACCGAAGCGACGTCAAATCCAGCTATGTTATTCACGCAGCAGGAGCAGCGTAACTTAGGACGACTTCCTGCGGTAGGATAGAGTCATAAATAGAAAGGGAAGGCTAACCACCTTTAAATCCCTCCTGGCCAGAGGAAAAATCCTCTCACCTGTAAAGAGTTAAGAAGCGAGGAGAACCTCGCTGGCACCTGACCAAAATGACCAATGAGGAAACAAGATACTTCAAAAGCTGGCGGGAGGGAGAAACAAAGGGTCTGTGTCTGTCTGTGTGATGCTTTTGCCGGGGACAGAACAGGAATGGCGTCTTAGAACTTAGTAAGTAATCAAGCTAGATATGCGTTAGATTCTGATTCCTTTTAATGGGTGAGAAAATAAGCTGTGCTGAATGGAATGGATATTCCTGTTTTTGTATCTTTTTGTAACTTAAGGTTTTGCCTAGAGGGATTCTAGGTGTTTTGAATCTCATTACCCTGTAAGGTATCTACCATCCTGATTTTACAGAGGTGATTCTTTTTACTTTTTCTTCTATTAAAATTCTTCTTTTAAGAAACTGAATGCAAATTGATGAGGATTTTCACAAAACCTTCCCCAGGAAGAGGGGTGCGATGTTTTGGTGAGGATTTTTGGGGGAAAGACGTTTCCAAACGGCTCTTTCCTAATAAAAAACCCGGTTAGACTTTTGGTGGTAGCAGCGAAAGTCCAAGGGCAAAAGGTAAAATAGTTTGTACCTTGGGGAAGTTTTAACCTAAGCGGGTAAAAGTAAGCTGAGGAGGTTTTCATGCAGGTCCCCACATCTGTACCCTGGCGTTCAGAGTGGGGAAGGAACCTTGACAGATAGACACAGTGTGAGGCCTGAGTTTCCCCTGCAGTCTGGATGCTCAAACACCGGCTTGGCAACACAAGTCAGCAAGCCCAGGCCACATAGAGACAGGCTCAGTGTGCAGTGTGGACAGACCCGCAGACAACCCCAGTATTGTCAAATGAGGAAATCCTTCCTGTGTTTTGACTTGCTGGTAGAAGAGCCGAGTGACCTTGGAGCTCACCGAGCTTCACTGACCAACGCAGCGCTCCAGCACCTGAGCTCTCGGGCTCCCTGCTGAAAGAAAAGCTGAAGGAGCGACCAAGGTCAAAGAGAGGTGCTCGTCTTTGGCCCAGGGCAGGGAGTCCCACCCTCAAAGCGAGAACATTTCTCTCTTTGTCTGTCTGTGTTGGAGCAGGAGTGATAACACGTCTCCTGCATTGGCTATTTCAGAGAGTAGTTTCTGACTGTCTTCTCAAAGACAGGGTGCGAAACAGGCCTCAAACCTGACTGAGTGGAAACAAGAACGATGCAGCTCGACGGAGCCAGCTGAGACTTGAGATGTGCCCCTGTGCTCGAGTGAGGGAATGACCTGTGAGGGGACCGGAAACCTGACCGGCCAATTCTTAACTTGCACTCTCTCAGCATCTTTCCTCTGAGTGCCGTCACGGTAGCTTCAATACTCCAGCACCGGGCGCCCTGCCAGCTCTGGGCCCGACAAGCTTTCCTTGGGATTGGATTCTGGAGAGCAGGGGGGCAGGGAAGCAACAGGTGCATGTGGCTCCGTGGTGAGGTTTTCCTTGCAAGATGTGTGTGTGAGTCCGTGTGTGTCGGAAGCACTGAGTGTGGCAATGAGTAAGGCTTCCAATCCTCTGGCTCTGCCGGGAGAAGGGGCAATTCAGGCCATCCCTGAGCTGAGGGAGGGAGATGATTTTCTGACAGGGAGGGACGCCTCCTCCTAAAGGTGCTTGGCAGGCAGTCCTCCTTCCCAGGTGCGTCCCGACAACACCCAGTTGAAAAGGGGCCCTCCCCAGCCCTCCTCAGCGCGGTGACAATGAGCGAGTGAGGGAGCGTGGGGGAGAGGGAGCGATGGAGGGGAGGGAGATGGCGTGAGCGGGCCAGGACCATGGCAAGGGGGGCACAAGGGTGTTCAGTTTTGTTGGGTGTGAAAGTTGGCAACCCTAGATCCAGGGGCAACAACTCCAACCTCCAAAGAGGCTAGGCAGGGGCAAGTCATCAGCTTGGAGGGGAGGGGTGGGGGGGCAGTGACATCACCAAGGCCTTTTGCAGGAACTCAGCCCATTGGGCAAAGGTGGTGGGGAGGGGGTGACCTCACCGAGAGACCCCGACATCAGCCGGGCAGGGCCGAGGTGCAGGGCCAGGGCAGTCTCGGAGACCCACCCCCCCCGGCTTTGCAGCCGCACGTCTCCTTCTCCAGGTCTCCCCTCGAGGACGGGGAGAGAATTAGGATTCCCGTCTGTGAGCGTGAGGAGGAGCCTCTGTGGAGTTTTCTCCTTTCCTACCCCTGGTTGTGCCAGAAAACGAACGTCCCTTGGACAAGGTCAGAGGCTCCGAGAGGTTTGGAACCTGTTGGGTCTGATGCACCTGCTGCAGGCAGAATTCTCGGCACAGAAAACACTGGCTTAAGGGGCAGAATTTGATTTCCTACCTCGGACTGTGACCCTTGGAATCACTGGGGACCTGGGGGTTTATCCTTTTTGGTTTCCCTTTTGCTCTTTTCTCCCTCCTTTCTCCTCTTCTTTTGCTTCTTTTTTCCCTTTTCCCTGCTTCCCTCCCTCTACCAAGGAGGGGTGTGTGTGGAGTGTGGGGGGGGGGGGGGTTGCTCTCATTGTGGGGGGTCCTCCCAAAGAGGTGGGTGCGGATCTGAGAGTGATCCCCTCTGGAGATGGTGATGGGGCAGAGGGTTGGGGTGCGGGGGGGGCGGCGTTAGGGCTCCGTCTGGGGGTGTGGGGTTCAGGGTGGGGTTGGGGATGAGGGGTTTGGGGTGCAGGTTGCCCCAGGGAGAGAGGACTCACTCCCACCCAAGCCCTCTCTACCACAGAAGCTCAGGGCCAGGGGCGAGGCACCTCTCTCCTTGCCGCAGCACCTCCTGTGGGGCTGGTTTGGGGCGGCGTGAGGGGACAGGATTTATTTTTCCTAAGTCAGATGGGGGAAGGGAAGGAGTTACACTTCATTTTTTACCATGGAAACTGAGGTCCCGTCTAATCTGCAAGACGCTATGGAAATAAGACACCACATCACGTGGGGACCTCCCAAGAGCAGAGGGTGCGAGAACTCCAGCAACTGAGAGGGGAAGGGATTTACCGTCAGATTGTTTCAAATGCTGCATTCATCAGCTGACATTTAACAGCAATGCTCAGCTAACATCGTGGAGAAAGGAATTCTCTGCTAAGGATTCAAGGTGCCCCTTTGGCCAACTCCACCCCTTCCCTGAACGGAGTGTACTCAGAACAACCCCCCCCCACAACACACACACACACACACAGACACACAGAGAGAGAGAGAGAGAGAGAGAGAGAGCTGGGCGCCCAGCACAAAGCAAGGGAGGGGCTTGCTTGGCTTGTTTTACTTTTTATTTGGCAGCAGGGTTTTCAAAAAGCATTTCCTGCCCCTGTTCCCCATGGGGAGGAAGCGGATGGTTGTGGGGAAGGGAACCTCAGCATGGTAGAGCTGGGATTTGGGGAGAAGCAGAGGGAGGGGAGTGGGGGAGGAGGTGAAGGGGCAGTTGCAGGGGAGGGAGGCTAAAGGGGTCAGGTTGGGCAGCTGGGCGAGGGGTTCGGGGGGAAGGCTGAAGGAGGGCAGTTGGTTGTAGGGGGGGAAGACTGAAAGGGCAGCTAGGGAGGAGCCTGGGAAGGGGGGGAAGGTTGAGGGGACGATGAGGGGAGGGAGACTGGGGCAGTTGGGGGAGGCTGAAGGGAGTGATGGGGGGCTGAAGAGGTGATGGGAGGAAGGGGATATTTGGAGGGAGGCTGAAGGGGTGATGAGAAGGAGGCCTGGGGCAGAGAGACAGTTGTGGGGGCTGCTCATCCCCACGGGAGGGGAGGAGGAAGAGGAGCTGCCCTGGTATCAGAAGCTGCTTCTTTATTAGAACTTGGTCACTTCCCTGTTCCTGAGCAGGGTCCTGGGATCAAAAGTTTCGACAGGGAACTAGAGAGATTCGGTCCATCGATGGCGATTAGCCAGGATGGGCAGGGATGGTGTCCCTAACCTCTGTTTGTCAGAAGCTGGGAATGGGGCAACAAGGGATGGATCCCGGCATGATTCCTGTCTGTTCATTCCCTCTGGGGCACCTGGCACTGGCCACTGTCAGCAGACGGACACTGGGCTAGATGGACCTTTGGTCTGACCCCGTCTGGCCGTTCTTTGCTCTTCTGTTCTTATCACCTGCTCAGTGACATCTGCAAGTTGCTGCCCTCGCTCATCACCAGCATCTGCTCCCTGCAACCAAAGGCAAGGAAAATCCCCCCGAAGGGGGGAAATTGGAGGGGAGGGATGGGCAGAGGGACAAAACTGGGAGCGGATCAGGGGTTCAGACAGGGGGGCTGCTCTGCCAGATAGGTGCAGAAGAGAAAACCCTGAGATAGAGGGTGGCAGAGGGGATAACAGTTCCCACAGATCGGGGTAGCCATCAGCAGCTATTCCAAAAGAGGGTGTGGTGGACGGTTGAAGGACTTGTGTTCCTCACTGGATGATCCCTCTCAGCACCCCCTCCCCAGGGCTGTGGTGTTAAAGGCCCCGGGGGGCCCAATGCCCAGGGACCACAGCTCTTCTCTCGCTGACATGGTGGACTGAGCTGCCAGTGGAAACTTCATTCAGGGAAATAGTTTACACCCTCCCCCCAAACCCCCTCAGCATAACGCAAATGGATACTTTGATAAGTGTTGACCCAGTTTCCAAGAATTCCTGGCCAGTTTCCGACTCTATAACGTGTCTGCTTGGAGCCTCATAGGAGCTCCAAATGTGTCCTATCTGCTGTTCTGATTGCCTGAATTGGTCTCCCTGTCCTGAAACCCCCTGGATTTTTGCCGTTCCGCGTCTTTCATGATTGATTTCTAACAGTGTTATTTAGATGACACTGTCCAGTGGAGCAGGAACCCACCGGAGAGGTCGGAATTAGGAAACCCCGGTGATCCAATCCCCTGGCCCGAGCTCTTTCATTATTTAGCCTCAGGGAACCAACTTCCACAGGAGCGCGGGAGACAGCCCCACCACACCACCGTGCTTCACACACTGACCTGAAACATGGGGACCCTGGTTCAATCCTTCCTCCCTTGCAGACAGTGGGGGGTGATGCTGGCAGCACCAGCTCCTGCTCAGGCCTCCCTGAGCCACAGATCGAGCCCAAAGGCAGGCTTGCCTCGGTGGCAGGACAGAGCAGAGGGCCCAAGGGGAGTGTCTGGGACTCCCTCTTCAGGCTGTTGCCGTGCCTGGGGAGTGGACGCTTGGTGGGTGAAATCAAACTATCGAGCTCCCAATCCCCATGGGGTGTGTGCCCTGGTGTGTAACACTCTGCCCTGAGGTTGGTACTCACACCCCGAGCTACGCGAGGCAGCTGGACACAGCCCAGGTGAGTGCTGTGAGAGAAGGGTGGGGCTCGGACACCTCCCCCTCCTCAGTCTCTCCCATTCAAGGGCTTGGCTGGCTCCCTGCCCAGTGAGCTGGCTTTTGGGAGTTGTATTGTACGGTGACTGTGTGGCCCATGCGTTGTACGGGGAGTTTCGGCACCTAACTCCGCTGTGTGGATCCGTGTTGTTCCTGTGATTTTCTAGCTGTCTAAACCCATGGCCTGTGACGCTCAGCATTGCCACACCTCCGTCCCATCCTGGGCTGCGCCCTGTGTCACCAGTCAGCTCTCTGCAGAGCACAGCTGAGTGATTCCTGATTGACAGGGGTGTGTCCAGGACAAGAGACAGAGCACAGACTGGAAAGTGACACCTCTCAGCAAAGCCCAAACGCTGCTCCTAGAGGCTCGCTATTCCCTGTGGGTGCTGGAGGGGGACAATGTGATGGGATCCCCCTGAGGTGCAGCCTGGGACCAAGGGACCGCTGTGCTCCCTGAACCCTCTCCAGCCTGGGCTGTCTCTCCCAATGCCCTGCTTGTGACCAGCAGCACCCCAGCCAGGTGCTGTTATCACCCAGCTTGATCGCATGAATGCTCCCCGAGCCACTCCTGAGTCAAACAGGGAGGCACCAGCCGGATCCCCCCAGCTCCCAGCCCTGTATCTCAGGAGTAGACTCTGTATCGTATGAATTGCTTCCCCACTTCGTCAGTGGAAAGTGGCTCGACACCAGCCTTTGATAACTGAGGAATTTACCATACACTTCAGGGAAACTCACTGGTCAAGTTGAACAGCTCAACACGTTTATTGTCGACAAAATAGAGACTTTAAGTGGTATGAAGTGAACGGCAAAAAATCCAAGTAAGTTACCAAAGGAAATAAACACCTAAGTGCACAGTCTGAACTCTCAACCCTCCTAGACTGGGCAACAACGAGTCGAAGCCGTTTTTCTCCCCCTCCTGGATTTTGCAGTCCCTAGCACCCAGATTTCTCCCTTGGAATCTGGGCCAGTCCCCTCAGTTGGAGTCTCAAGTCTTCAATGTCTTTCTTGCTTGCAGTGTAGGTGGGGGAAGGAGAAAGGCCAAGCATGGGCCCCTGGGTTTGAGTTTGGTTTTTGTACCCTCAATCCCTGTGCTTGGGAAGCCCCAGGCCAGGCATGTCTGGGGTGGGGGTGGGGCATTGCTCAATCTCCCAGCAAGGTGGAGCAATTCCCTTGCTGTGGCCTCATGCAGGTGAATCATTGAATGGGAGCTTCCTTGCTGGGCAATGGCTCTTGATGGGTTGTATCACACCCCACCCAGGGGTTGCTGACCTTCCTTGCTGGTACCTCTGGGGAAGCTCATTTTGGGCTGATTCCACAACTTACAGCATGTTTCAGTGAAAACCGTCCAATTCTTCTCATTTCATAGGCATTGAGGAGACACAGATCTAGACAGAGAGAAGAGTGACTTTTGGCAGCTCCTCACCTTTCCCCTGATCCCTTGCATGGCATGGTTTACGTGTAACATCACAATTAAATCCAAGGTGAGGAATATGGGGGTTACAGGCCACTTAGAGGAGTAGAATTCGATGTTTGCATTTTGCATAATGAAAGACAAGGGATAATCATGTATTAAATGGATTGATGTATGATAGGATTTGACCATATTCTGCCCGCCACCCTTTCTGAGAGCAGGAAGGAACGGCCTCGCGTGCCATTGGTAAAGAGGCATCAGCCAGATTCTGATGTCTGAAGCTGATTTCAGGCAGGAATAGACCAGAACAGTCCTGGTCACCTTTTGTTTCAGGATAAGGTTTCATTATGGTATTTGCTCCAAGGTGTTGTTTCTTCTCTGCATTACAAATTAAGTTGTGTTTCTTCTCTGCATTGCAAACTAAGTTGCCTAAGGTTCTTTTGTAATCCCTTTAGAAATCATATCATCCTTTCTAAAATATTATCCTGTTTGAAAGTCTCCATCAAATTGTTTGGTGAGAGTGAGAAATGTGTGCATAGTTCAAAATAAAGGTGAAAAGCCATCACAAATGTGCAGATGGTCAAGAAGAAGTGAGAGACTTGGAAACAGCAGGAGACAATCAGAAAACATCCATTGTATCCGACGCTAAACATGTTAGCAGCATTGATGACCTCAAAGGTGAGGCAGGCACCCTGAATGCAAGACAACAAAGAAGAGGTAAGGATGTGACGCCAAAAAAAACATCAAATGATAATAGTGGAAAACCCGGAGATTAACCCCACTTGAGGACTAACGATTACAGAATGACATTGCAAAATCCATCGACGAAAGTGGGAATTTACAAGTCTAAAACTGGGGTGTTTTGCCATCAGACTCTGGGTTCAGTCCTGCAAAGCCTCGGAGCATGGGATCGCGACCGACAGAGCCCAGCTCCTCGCTTGTGTTCAATCTAACTGGCCATTAGATTGACAAGAGCTACAGCAAACTGGTAACTGTAAGACCATCTGCAGGACGTGTGTGTGTGTGTGTGTGTGTGTGTGTGTGATTAAATGCGTATGCTAAGAGTTGTATTTTCAAGAAATGCGGCATATTGCCTTTTCCCCTGAAAAGATCCAGTGTGCTTCTTATCAGCATAGCACACTCCCCCAAGGTGTAGAGTGTCACAAACACATCTCATGACTCTGCCCCAAACAACTGGAACTAGGACATGAATGTGGAAGAAACAAGAAGAATTGTGTTAATGGTTTATTTACAGTAACTGGAAAGCAGGAAAGTAAAAGGAGCTGAGAAGGAGCTTTCATAACCACAGCGTAGGGCAAGGGGACCCAGAGATTTTGAGAACAGTTTTCTCAATGGCACTAAAGCAACACAAATGGCCAGGAAGTAACCCAGGGAATTAATGAATTACCATCTCACTTGAAGAAAAGGAGTACTTGTGGCACATTAGAGACTGGGAAATTTCTTTGAGCATAAGCTTTCGAGAGCTACAGCTCACTTCATTGGATGCATTCAGTGGAAAATACAGTGGGGAGATTTATATACAGAGAGAACATGAAACAATGGGTGTTACCATACACACGGTAACGAGAGTGATCACTTAAGGTGAGCTATTATCAGCCGGAGAACGGGGAGGGGGGAACCTTTTGTAGTGATAATCAAGGTGGGCCATTTCTAGCAGTTGACAAGAAAGTCTGAGGAACAGTGGGGGGTGGGGGTGGGGAGGAATAAACATGGGGAAATAGTTTTACTTTGTGAAATGACCCATCCACTCCCAGCCTCTATTCAAGCATCAGTTAATTGTGTCCAGTTTGCAAATTAATTCCAATTCAGCAGTCTCTGGTTGGAGTTTGTTTTTGAAGTTTTTTAGTTGAAGAATTGCAACTTTTAGGTCTGTAATCGAGTGACCAAAGAGATTGAAGTGTTCTCCGACTGGTTTTTGAATGTTATAATTCTTGACGTCTGATTTGTGTCCATTGATTCTTTTACATAGAGACTGTCCAGTTTGACCAATGTACATGGCAGAGGGTCATTGCTGGCACATGATGGCATATATCACATTGGTGGATGTGTAGGTGAATGAGCCTCTGATAGTGTGGCTGATGTGATTAGGCTCTATGATGATGTCCCCTGAATAGATATGTGGACAGAGTTGGCAACGGGCTTTGTTGCAAGGATAGGTTCCTGGGTTAGTGGTTCTGTTGTGTGGTGTGTGGTTGCTGGTGAGTATTTGCTTCAGGTTGGAGGGCTGTCTGTAAGCAAGGGCTGGCCTGTCTCTCAAGATCTGTGCGAGTGATGGGTCGTCCTTCAGGATAGGTTGTAGATCCTTGATGATGCATGGGAGAGGTTTTAGTTGGGTGCTGAAGGTGACGGCTAGTGGCGTTCTGTTATTTTCTTTGTTGGGCCTGTCCTGTAGTAGGTGACTTCTGGGTACTCTTCTGGCTCTGTCAATCTGTTTCTTCACTTCAGCAGGTGGGTAGTGTAGTTGTCAGAACGCTTGATAGAGATCCTGTAGGTGTTTGTCTGTGTCTGAGGGGTAGGAGCAAATGCGGTTGTATCATAGAGCTTGGCTGTAGACAAGGGATCGTGTGGTAAGCCTCCAGCTTTCATCCAGACCACACCACACGATCCCTTGTCTACAGCCGAGCTCTACGGTACAACCGCATTTGCTCCAACCCCTCGGACAGAGACAAACACCTACAGGATCTCTATCAAGCGATCTTAAAACTACCTGCTGAAGGGAAGAATACCCAGAAGTCACCTACTCCAGGACAGGCCCAACAAAGAAAGGAACAGAACGCCCCCAGCCGTCACCTTCAGCCCCCAACTGAAACCTCTCCAGCGCAGCATCAAGGATCTGCAACCTATTCTGAAGGATGATCCCTCACTCTCACAGATCTTGGGAGACAGGCCAGTCCTCGCTTACAGACAGCCCCCCAACCTGAAGCAAATACTCACCAGCAACCACACAACAAAAACACTAACCCACGAACCGATCCTTCCAACAAACCCATTGCCAACTCTGTCCACATATCTACTCTGGAGATCTGGAGTACTGTGTCCAGTTTGGGGCCCCACACTACAAGAAGGAGGTGGAAAAATTGGAAAGAGTCCAGCAGAGGGCAACAAAAATGATTAGGGGACTGGAACACATGACTTATGAGGAGAGGCTGAGGGAACTGGGATTCTTTAGTCTGCAGAAGAGAAGACTGAGGGGGGATTTGATAGCTGCTTTCAACTACCTGAAAGGGGGTTCCAAAGAGGATGGATCTAGACTGTTCTCAGTGGTAGCTGATGACAGAACAAGGAGTAATGGTCTCATATTGCAGTGGGGGAGGTTTAGGTTGGATATTAGGAAAATCTTTTTCACTAGGAGGGTGGTGAAACACTGGAATGCGTTACCAAGGGAGGTGGTGGAATCTCCTTCCTTAGAAGTTTTTAAGGTCAGGCTTGACAAAGCCCTGGCTGGGATGATTTTGTTGGGGATTGGTCCTGCTTTGAGCAGGGGAGTTGTTGGGGATACTGGGGCATGGCCACTAGGTAACTTGAGGGGATGGAAGACCACGAGTGTCGATGAAGCCCCCTCGCACTAGGCCCAGGTGTCCTTGCCCCCCCCCCCGGCCTGGAGGCACTCACAGCAGCTCTGCATACTAGGTCCAAGTGTCCTTGCCCCCCCCCCCGGCCTGGAGGCACTCGCAGCAGTTATGCTGAGGATCTGCAACAATATGTTGCAGAGTCAGACTGCCTGAAACTAAACAAGGACGAACAGGGCAGATATGGAAGAACAATGCTGAATAAAGCAGCTTTATGTATAGGTTAACAAATGATACAGAGAACAAGGGAACTAGCTGGGAACTGGATTGGCTGGCTATATGGATACTTAGGGCAGCTTGCTATTGGATAGGTATGCTGGGAAAAAGGATGTATAAAAGCCTGTGTAACTTCCTGCTGTGGGTGCAGAATATGAGATCTTATTCTCCCTGTACCTTTTTGCAGCTGCAAATAAACTTTTCTGCTTCTCCACCCCGTTGTGATTATTGGGTGTAGCACACCGGGTAGCGAACCAACCTCAGCTGTTGTTTAGCCTCTTGGCACTGGGTGCCGGCAACAGGTTGGACTACATGACCTCCTGAGGTCCCTTCCAACACTGATATTCTATGAATCTATGATTCTATGATTCTAGGCATACCATCCTAGGACCTAATCACATCAGCCACACCATCATGGGCTCATTCTCCTGCACGTCTACCAATGTGATGTTTGCCATCATTTGCCAGCAATGCCCCTCTGCCATGTACATTGGCCAAACCGGATAATCTCTATGCAAAAGAATAAATGGACACAAATCAGACGTCAAGAATTATAACATTCATAAACCAGTCGGAGAACGCTTCAACCTCCCTGGTCACTCAATTTCAGATCTAAAATTCGCAATTCTCCAATAAAAATACTTCAAAAACAGACTCCAGCCAGAAACTGCAGAATTGGAATTAATTTGCAAACTGGACACTGTTAAATTAGGCTTGAATAAAGATTGGGAGTGGGTGGGTTATTACACAAAGTAAAAACTATTTCCCCATGCTAAGTTCCCCACTACTGTTACTCACATCTTCCTCTCAACTCTTTGAAATGTGCCATCCTGATTTTCACTACAAAAGGTTTTTTTCCTCCTGCTGAGAATAGCCCACCTTAATTGATTTAGTTGTCTGTCTGTTGTCTGTCTGTCAGTTGTCTGTCTGTCAGTTGATTTGTCTGTTAGAGTTGGTATGGCAACCCCCATTTTTTCATGTTCTCTGTGTATATATATCTTCCGACTGTATTTTCCAGTGGATGCATCCGATGAAGTGGGTTTTAGCCCACGAAAGCTTATGCCCAAATACATTTGTTAGTCTCTACGGTGCCACAAGTACTCCTCGTTTTCTTTTGTTTTTTGCTGATACAGACTAACACGGCTCCCACTCTGAACTAAATCATTACATCTCTCCCCAGAATCAATCTGTAAGCACAAAGAACACCCTGGACACCAGGCCTTTAAACGTTAGGAAACATCAGAGTTAAGGTGACGTGTACATACTTCGCGCAGTGCTGTTGTGCATGTGTGTTATGATACAGACTCACAAGTGTGGCCTTGAGGTCAATTCCCTGCCCCCCACAGCATCAATTTCCTCCAGACTCCCAAGGGAAGTGGTGCTTCCTCCATCCCTTGATGAGATGCCTTTCTCGAGTCTGCTTTGGTCCAAAACTCGCCACTGCGCCATACAGGAGGCCTATGATGTGTAGGGGGGCCAGATGAGATGATCTAAGAGTCTCTTCTGGCCTTCAAGTCTCCAAACCTCTGCAAAACCGAGTGCGGCACATTGAGCATCCTCTGATGGTTCCACGTGTGGCCTGCGTGAACCCTTGCACGACCACTGAGTGTGTGGGGGTGACCCAGGGGGAGCAGCTCAAACACGCACAGGAGCCGGCTCGGGGCAGGACATGAGCCCTGCAGGGCAGGGGTGGGGGTGGCAGTGACATCACAAGGGCCTTTTGCAGCACTCAGCTGATTGGTGAAAGGCGGTTGGGAGGCGGTGACCTCACAGAGAGTCCACGACAACGGCCAGGGAGGACAGGCTGCAGGGCAGGGGGATCTCAGAGACCCCCGGGGCTTTGCTGCAGGGAGTCTCCTTCTGGAGGTGTCTCCTTGAGGACTGAGAGAGAATTCAGGGTCTCGTATGTGAGCGCGAGGTGGAGCCTCTCTGGAGTTTTCTCCTTTCCCACTGCTCATTGAGCGAGAAGACAGACGTCCCTGTGGAGAAGGGAAGAGCCCCAGAGAGGTTTGGTACCGAGGCAGCCTGATCCGCCCGGTGCTGGCCAAATTCTCGACACGGAAAACAGGAGGTTAAGGTGGGACAATTTTCCCCCAGCTAGGCCTTTGTCCCTTCGAGTCCTTGGGGTTTGTCTTTTTTGGTTTCCCTTTTCCTGCTTCCCTCCCTCCACTGGCGAGGAGGGGGCTGCTCTGTAGCCTTCATGGTGGGAGGCCTCCCAAAGAGATGGGACAGGGAGCTTGCTCTGAGAGTGATCCTCACCGGTGACCTGAGCCATCCCTGGGCCATCTGGGGAACCCTGAGCCACCGCCAGAGTCTCCACGCTGATTGGCTGAGCAGGGGGTCTCGTGGCAGGGAGGAGATTCAGGACTTTGTTGTTCTTGTTCAAGGCCCAGCAAATGAGCCAGAAAAATTATCTGCTTGGTGAATTGTTCTCCTTCTCGCTGCTGATTGTCTCTGAGCCGTTCCTGGTTCTCGCTGGTGTTCTCCTTCTTCTAAAACACTTGCTGAAGAATCAGTGTGAATGGTTGTTGGTCTGTAGCTCATTCCAGGTCCGTTTATTCAGTGTGTGAAACTCCAGACTGATGGTACGTTTGAAAGTCAGGACACCTGGGTCCTGTTCCCAACTCTATCCCGACAGGTTGTGTGATGGAAGACAAGGCCCTTCGCCTTTCTCAGCCTTCGCTTCTCCCTCTGTCAGTTGGGGAGAACAATCCTCTCACACCTGCCTCCCAGTGCAGGGAGGCTAGGTGTAACTCATTCGGCCAAGCATCCGAAGTTGGTGCTTTGCCGTTCCTAGATTGAGCTGGAGGCACGGGGAAGATGGGGCAGGGAAACAGAGGGACCCTGGGGATTCTGTGAGGTCATTAAACCAGAGCAGAAGTTAGTGTGGGGGACAGATCTCCTGTACCCCTTCCCTACAGGGACATGCGGGTAATGTGAATGGAGGAGGTGGGGGACCAAGTCACCCTGAGGATCCTGCAAAATTAATACAACCAGAGCAGGAGAGAGTGGGGTATAGACACCCTGAACTCTCTCTCTTCTCCAGAATGACCCTGATTACCAGAACTGGGGGACTCCTCAGAGAGCAGAAGAGAGCTGGAGGGGATAGACCTCTGCAATATGGACTATATGGTGGATAGAAAATTGGTCCTCGAGCCGGTTTTGTTCAATATCTTCATAAATGATCTGGAGGATGGTGTGGATTGCACCCTCAGCAAGTTTGCAGATGACACTAAACTGGGAGGAGAGGTAGATACGCTGAAGGGTAGGGATACGATACAGAGGGACCTAGACAAATTGGAGGATTGGGCCAAAAGAAATCTGATGAGGTTCAACAAGGACAAGTGCAGAGTCCTGCACTTAGGACGGAAGAATCCCATGCATCGCTACAGACTAGGGACCGAATGGCTAGGCAGCAGTTCTGCAGAAAAGGACTTAGGGGTTACAGTGGACGAGAAGCTGGATCTGAGTCAACAGTGTGCCCTTGTTGCCAAGAAGGCCAATGGCATTTTGGGATGTATATGTAGGGGCATTGCCAGAAGATCGAGGGACGTGATCGTTCCCCTCTATTCGACATTGGTGAGGCCTCATCTGGAGTCCTGTGTCCAATTTTGGGCCCCACACTACAAGAAGGATGTGGACAAATTGGAAAGCATCCAGCGGAGGGCAACAAAAATGATTAGGGGACTGGAACACATGACTTATGAGGAGAGGCTGAGGGAACTGGGATTGTTTAGTCTGTGGAAGAGAAGAATGAGGGGGGATTTGATAGCTACTTGAAAGGGGGTTCCAGAGAGGATGGTTCTAGACTATTCTCAGTGGTGGCAGATTACAGAACAAGGAGTAATGGTCTCAAATTGCAGTGGGGGAGGTTTAGGCTGGATATTAGGAAAAACTTTTTCACTAGGAGGGTGGTGAAACACTGGAATGCGTTACCTAGGGAGGTGGTAGAATCTCCTTCCTTTGAAGTTTTTAAGGTCAGGCTTGACAAAGCCCTGGCTGGGATGATTTAATTGGGGATTGGTCCTGCTTTGAGCAGGGGGTTGGACTAGATGACCTCCTGAGGTCCCTTCCAACCCTGATATTCTATGATTCTATTAATATCCAGAGTACTCCCTCTGGGGTTGTGCCACCCTGCACTCCCTACAGGGAACATACAAGAACAAGCAGCAGTGAGGTGATCCTTGAAGGTTGTGAGCTCTCTATAGTGGGGGGTCTTTAGTGTACAAAGACCCAACAGATGGAGTGTGGGCCCCCTGCGGGTTTGGGTTCCCTCCTGAAAGGAGCTGGGAGGGTTTAGGACCCAGCAGCATAAGTGGGAACCCCATTTCTCAGGGGAGGGAGGGCCCAGTAGCAAGGGGAGGACCCAGTGGTCTACCTGCAATGGGGTCTTGGTGAGATTTCAGAGAGAGGCTGCTGCTGACCCTCAGCTGTGTTTCAGGGTTTCACATTATCCAGACGATATACGGCTGTGATCTCCGGGAAGACAACACCACTCAGGTGTTTTACCAGGATTCATATGATGGACGCGACTTTCTTACCTTCGATAAGGAGACCGTGACTTGGGAAGCAGCAGACATTGGGGCTCAGATCTCCAAGAGGAGGTGGGATGCTGAAGTACTTGACAACCAGCGGTGGAAACGCTACCTGGAGGAGACATGTATTCCCTGGCTAAGGAGTTCTCTAGAGTACGGGAAGGAGACTCTGCAGAGGAAAGGTAAGTTGGGGGACAAGCCCCACCCAAGAGGTCAATACAAGTTACATCTCCATTCCCCAGCCCCAGTTCCAAAATGGAGCAGGGCAGTAAGGGGCAATTCAGCGAACCTTGCACCAGGGATGGGTGGGGAAAGAACCCCTTCCCCACCAGCACTGCTGGAAAAAAAGATAAGAAATTGAAAATGTTAAAAGCAGCTCACTGTAGAGAAGCTGATCAAATGAGCCCAAATTTGCAGCACACATTCTAGCTCTTCCCCTGGTGTGACACAGTAGTTATCAAGGCAATCTGCCAATGCATGTGCATGTTAGAGCACTTTACTTAATTATGGAAGAGCCACCACTTCTCTGGACACCAGCTTCATTCACCATGTAATTCTTCCTCATTCACTGTCTGCACCATCATATTTTCTTGTGTTACCCCCAGCCCCTGTGTTCCACCAATGACCATAGCTTTGTTCTTGTTGCCTTTGTCCAAACTTCTCCCACAGTCATTTATGTGCTTTCTTCCATGCCATCCCCTACATGTGGAATTGCCCTCCCCATACTAATCTGGAAGAAGGCACCCCTTGTCCTTAAAGTTTTCCCCCTCAAGACCTACCTTTGCTGCAACACCCTCTTACTTATTCCTTGATTCTTTTATCAATAAGACATCTGATAATCACACTCAAATTTATCAAAGCTTTTTCAGTAAAGATTAATCAGCACAAACATAGAAGGGAAGAGGTTAAATGCTTTACCACTCCGACTCAGGAGGACAGTTGCAGCGTAGTCTGCTTCAAAATGTTAACTCGCTATTACCCACATATGTACCTTGTGTGTTACCATGTACACACATTTCCCAGATTAGTTAGCATCATTACACACCCTAATCTTTCCCTTCCCAAACAGTTTGCACTTGCTGTTCAAAGTTACTTGAAATTTGTACCCAGTTTTTTGCAACATACTAGTTACTTATTTCTCTCAGGAACCTCAGCAGAACATTATCTTTTCAATTGCCATCTTTACAAATGCCAAGAAGTAAAAGCCATACACAGCAGTCTAATGTATATTTCAGTGCCAACGGGCTGGGAAACTGATTTTTCAACATAAGAGTAAATGCATTTGAAATCCATAATATTGGGGTAAATAGATTTGGTAACAACCTAAAAGAAATTAGCCAATTAATATTAGTTAATTTGAGGGGCAATTTAGCACTGTCACTTTTTGTTTAATGGGCCCTTTCCATCTTTAATTGGTCATTTTATCTAGTTCATTTTTTTGCTCCCTGGCCAGGGCAAGATTCTTCTCTCTTTCATATCCAGGGACTGAGAGGAGATGGGCACAAACCTAGCACATGATTGACACCTGTATCTGGAGCTTAGTGAAGCCTTTCAAGGTACTTGTGTCACTGTGGTTGAAAATAACTAACTTCAATTTCTTCTTTTTCCCAGTGCGCCCAACAGCTAGAGTGAGCGACAGGTCATCTCATGATGGCCTTATCACCCTCTCCTGTAAGGTCAGTGGGTTCTACCCCCGGGACATCACCGTGACCTGGCTGAGAAATGGGGAGAGCAGACAGCAAGAGACCTACTCTGAAGGCATCCTACCCAGTGGGGACGGGACCTACCAGACCTGGGTGACAATGGAGATTGATCCCAAGATCAAAGGCCATTATTCATGTCACGTGGAGCATGAAAGCCTATCAGAGCCACTCTCCGTCTCCTGGGGTAAGGCATTTGTGTGTGTGTCTCTTTTTTCCTTGTGGGAGAGGGGGAATCCATTAAACTCAACCCCTGAAAAATTCTCATTTGGATTTCTAGGCTGAAGCTGGAATTTCCTCAGGGTCTGTGAGGCCCTGTCCCCTTTGGCCCTGTCCCTCTGCATCAAGTTCTTGTGCTAGAGTTGGGACCCACAGTGCCTGGGGCTCATGCCTTGCTCTCCAGTTTGCTGCCTCTGGGGCTGTTCGATACATCTCAGCAATACACTGTCTCTGAAGGGAGAAGATGAGTAATCGGACATTAAGGCCTGAAGGGACCATTCTAATCATCTGATCTGAGCTCCTGCATAGCCCAGGGCAGGGGGGAATCACACCAGGGACCCCAGCATCCAGTCTGGTCATCTGTGAGCAAACTAGAGCTCATCCTTCAGAAAGAGATGCCCATTCCAGATGTAAAGTCTCCAAGGGATGGAGAATTTACCACATCCCAGGGGAAGCTCAGATCTGCCCCTTATTTCCAGACAGAATTGGTCTTGCTTCAGCTTGCAGCCCGGTGTCAGAGAAAAACACAGTTCTCACTCTCAGGTTGGGTGCAGCAAGTCAGATACACTTTATTATCTCAAGCAATTGCACAGAGGGAGAGAATGCCCTAGGACACAGGGTTTCCCACACCTAGGCAGGTCTCTCTACAGATAAACAATTAGAGCAAGTATTTATACCTTTATTACAGACAATAATAAGCAACAGCTGCATATTGTTTATACATATTCCTTCATGATATCTCATTTTGCTCAATTTCTCTTATAGTCTACGTTCTATTCTTATCTAATACAAGGTCACAACAGCCTCTTTCACAGTTCTTTTCCACTCGCTTCGCACTATCCCCGCTTCTACAAATCTTGCGTTATTAAAGCTAGAGTTAGCCTGACTTCTGTTCATTTCAGAGGCCTGCATCCAAATTCCCTTTATATACTTCCACATCGGTCTCAACTTCATGCACTTGTGGTCCTGCCATGAGTGCAGGGGACGGGACTAGATGACCTCTCGAGGTCCCTTCCGGTCCCCTGATTCAGCAGGTTCTCAGAAACACGGCTCTATGGGCTCTTCATTCTTGCCCATGTGGCCAGAGAGAGAGGTTTAATGTTGGGAGCAGCTTGTTTCTGTGCGCAGTGATGCTGGAAGGGAGGTATGGCCTTGGAATGGAGCGAGGAGGCAGATTAGAGCCCTGCATCACGGGGGAGAGACTCCTATGCCCCTAGCACAAGAAAGTCTAGGAATAATTTATTACAGATGGAGCTCCCTTCCAGCCATCTTTTTGCTTGGTTAATTGGGATGGGGAAAAATGCAACATTTGGAAGTGCAAACGATTTCTGAGCGGGCAATGTGCACCGGGACTCTCGTCAGCAGACGGTTTCACATCACGATCCTGCTCCCACGTCCCTTGCCAATTTTTGTGTCATAACCCACATTTCCTTATTCTCTTCGAAATATTTTTCTTTTTGCTGTATTATCATGTGGCTCTTTCAGACAACAGGAGAAGCTGATTAATGAAACTGAAAGTGTATACAGAACGTGGGGTTTAACAGGTTTATATAAACCAAAAACAGTATTAATATTTCTATCCTCCCCTCTTCACTTCCTGCCCCCTCAAAAAACACGCATTGTGTCTGTAACTCCATTCATGGCAGGGAAATCCAGAGCTTTGAGGTCAGTTTCCAGTTTGGCACCAGATTCCCACAGTGGGACTGTTCCATTAGTCATAAAAGTCAGCGTTGTCAAGGGGGGTTAGGGGCTGGGAGCCAGGACTCCTGGGTTCTGTCTCTGGAAGGGGAGTTGGGGTTAGTGGGTTAGAGCAGGAGGGGCTGAGAGCCAGGATTCCTGGGGTCGATTCCTGGCTCTTGCACTGCCTCACTGTGTGATCTTCAGCAAGTCTCCCCCCTTTCCCGTGTAGGGATGATACTGACATCCATGCTCTCCCACAGTTCTGAGGATTGGTTAATGTTATAAAAGTCTTCGAGTTTAAGTGCTAAATATTTATTATGACTTGAAGTGGTAGAGACTGTGTCCAGGACTTCCTATGGTGGGGTGCAATGCATGGTGGCTGCAGTGGAAGGGGTGGAGGGTTGCAGGACTCAGCCCTAACTTGGGGAGCTGACTGACGGATCCCTGCAGTGGGATGAAAGGGGGATTTTAGAGGTGGGGGGAGGGGGATTTTTCCCCATTGATCATTCTTTCCATTCCATTTCAGAACCAAATAATCTGATTCCCACTGTGGCTGGAGTTATCACTGCAGTTGTCCTGGTTGGTGCTATAATCGGAGTAGTCGTCTGGAAAAAGAAACGCCCAGGTAAAGAGCCTGGGATGGGGGGATTCTCTGGACTTGCCGGGCCCTGCACACCCGCCTAAGGGCAACAGCAGTACAGGAGCCTGTGTCAGTCCGGTGTAACTGCCCCATTGCAGGACTGAGCTAATGACCCCCAATGGGAGCTGCTGGAAGGCCAGACCCAGAAACTGGGTGTGGGTTACAGTTTAGATGGGGCTAGGTTTTCCAAAGAGCTCAGCACCCAGTGCGCCGAGGTCTTTGGAAACAGTCTCATTGTGTCTTTCTCTCCTGCCAATTGTGAGCGCCTGGGACCTTGAGTCCATTACTGAGCTCCAGGGGGCTGTGCTGGGCCAGGGGCCTGGTTTCTGAGCTGTGGACACAGATCGGAGTCGGTTCCTGCCTTGGGAGCTGCATTCACTGAAATTTGCCTTCTCTCTGCAGGGAAGAAGGGAGACGGCTATGCTGTAGCTCAGGGTAAGTGACAAGAGACCCATCGCCTCTTTTCAAGTGGCCATCTCTGAACAGCCATCAGTATTTGCTTGTGGATTTTAGCCTGGAAGCACTGACAGGAGATCCTCGCTCCCACTCATAGGCCTTGTCTACACTGAGGATTTTAGGGAAATCTCCAACTATTGCTCTAGTACCATAGAATCGTAGGACTGGAAGGGACCTCAAGAGGACACCTCGTCCTGTTCCCTGCACTCATGGCAGGACTAGGTATTATCTAGACCATCCCTGAGTAACCTGCTCTTAAAACCCTCCAATGAGGGAGATTCCACAACCTCTCTAGGCAATTTATTCCAGTGCTTAACCACCTCTTCCAGTCCTCTCTCCCATCTTCCATGACTTTTCAGAGCTATTGACTCAGATATCTCCTCTGTCAGTTCCTTGACTATTCTAGGATACTTTTCATCAGGCCTTGGTGACTTGAAGACCTCTAACTTGTCTAAATAATTTTTAACTTGTTCTTTCCCTATTTTAGCCTCAGATTCTACCTCAATTTCACTGGTGTTCACTATGTCAGACATCCAATCGCTATGACACGTTTGGGTGAAAACTGAAACAAAAAAGTCATTTAGCCCTTTTCCCATTTTCACATATTCTGTTATTGTCTTTCCTTCCTCATTGACTAATGGGCCTACCTTGTCCTTGATCTTCCTCTTGCTTCTAGTGTATTTGTAGAATGTTTTCTTGTTACCCTTTATGTCTCTAGCTAGTTTGATCTCGTTTTGCACCTTGGCCTTTCCAATTTTCCCCCTACATACTTGTGTTATTTGTTTACAGTTTTCCTTTGTAGTTTGATCTAGCTTCCACTTTGTGTAGGACACTCTTTTGATTTTTAGATCATTGAAGATCTCCTGGTTAAGCCAGTGTGGTCTCTTGCCATCCTTCATTTCTTTCCTGTGCAGTGGGATAATTTGCACTTGTGCTCTTGATAATGTCTCCTTGAGAACTTTTCAACTCTCCGGAATTGTTTTTCCCCTTAGACTTGCTTCCCATGGGATCTTACCTTAGTAAACTCAGGGAGCTGCTAAAGTCTGCCTTCTTGAAATCCATTATTTTATTGTGTTGTTTTCCCTCCTACCATTCTTTAGAATCATGAATTCTGTCATTTCATGATCACATTCACCCAAGCTTCCTTCCACTTTCAAATTCTCAACCAGTTCCTCACTATTTGTCAAAGCCAAATCTAGAACAGCCTCTCCCCTAATAGCTTTCTCCACATTCTGAAAGAAAAATTGTCTCCAATACATTCCAAGAATTTGTTGGATAATCTGTGCCCTGCTGTGTTGTTTTCCCAGCAGAGGTCTTCTTCAGTAGTGTAGAGTGGCTGTAGACACATGTTCTCTAACCTTGCTCCGAGGAAGTCCTAGATGATACAAGGGTTAAAAACACCTGAACCCCATCTCCTCAATTGCTCCACCCCTGCTCTCTCTGGTGGAACTGCATGGCTTGCGGGCATGGGTCCCAATTTTAGTAGTGTAGACAAGGCGATAGTCAGGAATGTATACGGTGGTTTTGGGCTGAATTATTATCCCCCTAGAGCTGTGCTGTGTGTGGCTGAGTGTGACCCTGAAGGTGTCTGACCTGCTTTTAATGTTACACTTCTTTTGACTTACCTGAAAGTTGGTTTGGTGCTTGTGAAATCTGGGCCTGATCCAAAGCCTGTTGAAGCCAATGGGAGTCTTTCCACTGACTTCAGATCAGCACCACTCTGTCGCCTCGATGACCACGTGTTCAAATCCCCTCCTCAATTGTCTCCTGTAATTAGCTTTACCAACAGGACCAAGACTAAAAATTATGGGAGATATTTACATACATTATTGACTGCATCTGAGGCCCTCTAATATCTGGTATGAAGAGCCAGTATAAAGTGCACAGATCTGCCGGGCCCTGCTAGGGTGTAGTCATCCAGGTCTCTCTCTATGCTCTCAGGGATCCCCCAGCAGGTAACGGAGGGGGTTTGAGAAGTGCCAACAAAACCTCCGCAGAGCACCACCCTTTCTCCTACAGCTGGCCCTCAGTCGTGCCTCCTTCCCTCCTCCTCGTTACTCCAGAACAACAGAAATTCACATGCAAGAACTTTGTTAATGGGGAGTTGAGGTGGCAGGTGCTCAGCCCTGCCCTGGGCTCCCTGTGTCCTTTCAGAATGGGAGTGTTTAATTCCCAGAAGTCAAAGGTTGGCAAACCAGGATATGCAGAGATATTATGGCCAAATTCACAGCCATAAAAAACGCATCACGGACCATGAAATCTATACAGATTTCACAGGGGAGACCTGCGTTTCTCTAACAGGGGGTCCTGACCCAGAAGAGGGTTGTGGGGGGCGGAGGGGGTTTGCAAGGTTATTGGAGGGGATCACAGTATAGCCACCCTTACTTCCGTGCTGCCTTCAGAGCTGGGGAGCCAGAGAACGGTGGCTGCTGGCCAGGCACCCAGCCCTGAAGGCAGAGCCCCCCCCAGCAGCACCCTAAACGTAAGGGTGGCAATGCTGTGACCCATCGACAATAACCTTGCTGCCCCCCCAGCCGCTTTTTGGGTCAGGACCCTACAGGTACAACACTGTGAAATTTCAGATTTAAATAGCTGAAATGATGAAAATGACAATTTTTTACATCCTGTGACTGACATTGACCAAAACCGACCATGAATTTGGTAAGCTCTTAATTATGATGCTTCCCACGCAACTCAAACTCTGCCCCAGTGGGTCTGGGAATAGGAACAAGGAATAGACCAGCACCATGCCAAACCAAACTTGCCCTTGTCTGTGTGCCCAGCACCGCCCCAAATCTGCATTCCTCTTCATACCGTCCACATTGTTCGGTGCAGCGCCATTGATTAAGGCGGGAATTGCTGTTCATTGGCGGGGGGAGGGTGACGTCTGTGGTCTGCGTGAGGGACCCCTCTGGGGCACAGACCAAAGGAGGCAGAGTTGAGGTTGTTTAGCAGGAGTATCCTTAGCCCAGCATCTCCTGCTTTGCCCGCCGTTGAATGTTGAGTAGTCTGGGCTCCCGTTCTGACGAGGCATGAAGAGCACAGAGCAGTGCTGTCCCCCTGCAGTGGTGACGTTTTTCGCACGTGAATAATGGAAATCCTGGGCAGCTGCCCTGTAGACTGATCTGTGCACCAACCAGCTCACTGCTCGGGAAGAGTCAGGTGATGACTGTTCCCTTTGGATAGGAGTCCCCGTATCTAACAACTACGCTGAAACCCTGTCCTGTGAGAGACGCTAATATACTCTCTCTTCTCCGCCTCCTCTGCACAGCAAACGACCAAGGATCTAGTGGTTCTGACCTATCTGCCCAGGGTAAGTGAGGGGGGCTCTAGCCTAGGGGTTCACTGCTCTCACTGAGGCCTCTGGAGAGAGAGACCCAGTCCAAGTCATTGGACCCTGAGTCTCCCTGGCCCATCCCCTCTAGCAAACCAGCCCCAAGGAGCAGAACAGGGGAGTTTGGGATCTCTTATTTCCCTTTTATTCACACTGGGGGTGCAGGAACAGGTTTGCAGCCAAATCCCCCTTGTTTTCGCTGCGATGACTTTAGGTGTGAAAGACGCTAGTGAGAGGGATTTCTCTGTGGCTGCTGGTACAGCGTGGGCTGAGCTCAGCTTTTGCAAGGATAACTCCAGCTGCTTCAGAGAACAGTCTCCAGTGCACTGCAGGGAGGAAGCAGCAGGGACAGAGCCCAGCCCTTGGGGCTCCAGGAACCCGGGTCTCTGACCCTGGAGCTACAAGCTTTGTCAGCGGGGTTAGAGATTTTATCCACTGAACCCTGCAGCCACTAGGGCGACCGCCCCGACCGCAGCCTGCACTGTCATTGCAAAACATGATGGCAGGTTCCCTTTGACAGACGTTGCCTGTGTTTAACTTCTGCAGCTTAACTGAGCCTGGTGGAGTCCGTGCTACGGCCTGAGGGGACCCCCGAGAGGAAGACGGATGAGCTCTGCTCTGTCTCCCTACAAGAACCAGTCAACCCCTCCCTAGCTTTTCTCTGGCAATTGGAGGGTCCCGTGTGGGATTTCTGGCCTCATCTCTCTGCTCACTGAACGACGTTTTGCTTTCCAGATGTCATAGTTTTCTGTAATAATGTTTTATTTGCACAAAATAATTTCCAAAATTTTACTGGATTAAAATCTCTGTTAGTCAGAGTTCAGTGTTTGCCCCATTCAGTGTGGGCACGCCGTGCTCTGGCTGCGCGGTGCGGTGAGCTAGGTCTGTCAGCAGTAACTGCTTGTGCATCTGTGGTGGGGACGGCTTTTTTTCCTGCCGAATTTCATGATTATAACACGGTAAATGGCCGGGTCTACTCGCAGCTGTTCGCGCTGCTGCCATCATCAGCTGCGGACGTCTGTTGGACAGGAATAAGTGTCTGCGTTTAGTTTGTAAGTGCCTCTAATGTCCTTTTCACCATTCATAGAGCCATAGAAATGCTGGGCTAGAAGGGCCCTCAAGAGATCATCAAGTCCAGCCCCTGATCTCAGGCAGCACCAAGTTAACCTAGACCATCCCTGACAGGTGTTTGTCCAACCTGTCCTTAAAAACCTCCAATGATGGGGATTCCACATCCTCTCTAGGCAACCTGTGTGACGAAGTGGGGATTTTCCTAACGTTGCGTATGTATACTGTGTGCCTCAGTTTCCCCCGTGTGCTGCATGTCTAACCCAGGTGGGAGGTGGGGTGTCTGTTGTTGTAGAGGACCAGGTGTGACCCAGTCTAGCAGCCTGGACCCCAGACCATGGCCTGGGCACTTTGTAACTTAGCAACTGATGGACCTGAAGGCCCATCCCAACTTGGAGCCAGCCAGTTATGGGCAGCGGAGAGAACAGAGAGCTGAAGAGAGAGTCACCTGGAGACCTGTTTGCCCGGGAAAGAAGACAGATGGAAGTGGGGCCTTGGAGGTGATATGGGGTGGGCCGCAGAAAGGAGGATTCACTTCTGGTCGGGGAACAAAGAGCGGCCTGAGCCCACCTGGATGGGGACAGACCCTGATGAACGCCCCTGAGAAGGTCTTGTAATCTGCTCCAGACGTACAATAAACCCTTCTGTGCTGCGCTGGCTGAGAATCGCTGCAGGCTCAAGAGAGGCAGGCATGCTGGAGGCTCAGACGGGCGGTACTGGGAGGCGGAGGAGAAGCCTACAACTTAAACCCTGAGCAAAGAGTGTGACCTCATGTAGGCTCAATACTCTGAAAGGCCGGTTCCCATACGGAGCCAAGAGGGCACTGGCCTGTGAGTCTGTGACAACCTGTCCCACACTGAACTGTCCTTAGAGCTAGAGAGTTTTCCTAATGTCTAACCTAAATCCCCCGTCTCCTACTGTCAGTGCACCTGGAGAACACTTGATCACCGTCCTCTTCAGAGCAGCCCTTAATGCCGGGGTAGATAATTATTTTTTGTCAAGGTCCAAATTTCTTGGTCACGATATAGCCACGGTCCAGACTCAAGAGAAACATTTTTCACACCACAAGTGCCCTGTTCAACGACCGCCTGCAGTGCTGTGAAATGTGCCCAGGGCCTATATTGTTTCTATTCTTAGTGCATTAAATGAAAAATAAAATCAAGCCATAGTATAGCCTGAAAATAACCTCCAAGAAAGATAATGAGGAGTCTGGTGGCACCTTAAAGACTAACCGATTTGTTTGGGCATAAGCTTTCATGGGCCCACGAAAGCTTATGCCCAAATAAATCGGTTAGTCTTCTTGGAGACCCCAGGGCATGGCCACTAGTTAAGTCGAGGGGATGGAAGGCAATAAGGGTCGAGGAAGTCTCCCTGCTGAAGGCCGAAGGGCTTCTTCTCAATGCCCCTTAATAGAATTTAGGCCTGGCTGGTTTGAGTAAGCTCTTTTGCTCTTAAAACAATGTTGCAGCCGCAGATAATGCCTTATAGTGTAAGGTTTGCTGACGCCAAGTTAAAGATAATAGGAGAGAGAACTACAAGGCCAGGCAGGACGTGCTGGTTGTTTAAGTTGCTAGGAATGCTTGTTAGCGGTTGCAGGAAGTAAACATTGTTGTAACCCAGATAAGGAAGGCAGAGTATTTGTGTAAAGTTTTAATTGGCTGATGTGTAGTGCAGTAGCATTAAGGAATATAAAAGTGTGTGTAATGACCTGCTCTGGGTGCAGGATTTGAGATTCTATTCTCCCTACACTTTGTTTGCAGCTGCAAATAAACTTTTCTGCTTCTCCACCCCGTTGTGATTATTGAGTGACGCACACCGGGTAACGAACCCCTGCTGTTGTTTGGCCTCTGGGCACTGGGTGCTGGCAACAGTCTTTAAGGTGCCATCGGACTCCTCATTGTTTTTGGGGATACAGGCTAACACGGCTCCCCCCGATACTTGTCTCCAAGAAAGATGTAATTTATCTGAACCGTTGAGAAAGTGTTTAGAAAAATGTCAAATAGATGCAACTATTAGCATTAAAAATACTTTCAGGCAACAGGTTTAAGTTTTGTGTGAGTTTTGTCAAATACGGTTATTGTAGGCGTATCTGCACAGAGAGAGAGAAACAGATTCAAAACTTTTTCAGCCGTTTGTGGTTTATTTACCATCAGTATCAGAGTTTGAAAGAAACACTTAGTACACCTGAACTCTTCATCATTTATGATTCAAGCCTTTCCACTAACAAACTCCCACCCACCACCACTCCCAGATCCTTCTCAGCACCGCTGCTGCCGAGCCAGTTTGCCTCATTCTGTATTTGTGCATCTGGTTTTCCTTCCCTACGTGGCGCACCTCACATTGGTCTTTGTTGAATTTCATTTTGTCGTCTGTTGCCCAGTTCTCCAGTTTATCCAAGTCCCTCTGAATTTTAGCTCTATCCTCCAAAGTGCTGGCAACCTCCTTCCCCCCACCCCGCAGCTTTGTGTCATCTTCAGCATTGATCAGTCTGCTCTCTGTACCTACATCCAGGTCATTAATAACGATGTTAAACGCTGGAGCCAGAACAGATCCCTGGGGAACCCCACTTAAGACCACCTCTTTTGCCCTCACAGTTTACAGCTCTCTCCTCCCCCTCGGGGTGCAGTGACCCTCTACGGGTTAACAGGACCTTTTTCCAGTGAAAGAGCCTTTATGACACTGTGAATATTCTGAAACATGTACATGTATTTGTTAGCAATCAGCAGCTGATCAGCAGAATGCACTCACCGAGCATCTAATGCTCACCACTCCCAATAAAGCAGACAGACCTCTCCTAATGGCCAGTCAGCGTTGTGTCATCTGGGGCTCTGGCTTCTCCACAGTCTGGTCATGCAAGGGATAAAAATCCGAGCCATTCCAGTCTTGAGCCGAATCCCCGAGTTACGTTCCAATGAGCTTGTTTTCTCACCCTCCGGATCGAGTTAAAATGAGAGTTCTTCTTACAATACCTTCTTCGCCAAGTGTTTTACTCAAAGCATGACTAGACGTCTCACCAATCATAACCCCTCATGGGCTAAAGCAATTTCTCTAGCAACAGCAAAAGCAACTTATCAGCAGAAGCAACTTTTAACTCAGACTCCCACGGGCGCCCAGTCAGAGCCTTGCAGACACGCCAGGGCAGCGGGTCCGTCCTCCCTCCCGGTCCAGTCGCTCTGTGACGTTCCTGGGTCTGTCCCGGGGAGTGATGCTGCAGCTGCCCCGGCATTCCTTGTCCCTGCGCTCAGGAGCACAGCAGGGGAGCTGCCTTGTTCCTTCCCCCGTCCTGGGGCTGCCTGGACCCACCGCAGGCTGGGGAGGGCAGCAGGTGAGAGACACAGATGGCCTGGAGACCCCTCCCTGACCAGCCTCCACAGACTGGGCCAAGCTCCTCTGCCTGTCCCATGCAGCCTGCAGGGCTTGCTGGGTTTAACTCTCACCTCCGGGGTGAGACTGGATCGTACCACAGTGTAACAGGGACGTGCTGGTGGCTCCTCCCTGGGGAATTTGGGTGCTTGGTGCCCAGGGTTCATCTCTCCTGGTGGCAGAGAGCACAGGAGCAGCCAGTGCAAACTGTATAGCCTTCCCCTCTGCTCATGGGTGGCTGGGCTTAAAGATGCCTCTGAACCAGGCACCTTCACCCAAAAGGGAGCTGATTCCTGGCCCATTGCAGGGCGTGAACTGGCATCAAACAGCTCACTCTGGGCAGGGCCTTGTACCCTTCCCCACCCCTATTTCTCCAGAGTTGAAAGGTCAAAAATCCCCCTCAAATCTTCCTTTAAGAGATGATTAGCGTCTGAGCTGCGTGGACAGCGATTTGCACTAGTTGGTGTGTGGACGGGGGGCCTGGTGTTGGTTGGGGAGCTCCCTGTCCATCTCCCCCACCCCGGAGCCCACTCCAGGCTCATCCATACCCCCCTGCGGTCTCCCAGGAGCTGGGGCTGCCTCCTCTCAGCTCTTGCAGCTGCTGTGATCCGGTGTAGCTTCACTCTGTTGTGGCCGTGAGGACGACTGTGCCGGTGTCAGGCAGCCCAGGGGCTCTGGGTGAGGGAGCGGCTGACAGGGGATGTTTTGATCTAGAACAGGAGTTCTCCAACTTCACTGCACCATGACCCCTTTCTGACAACAAAAACTACGACATGTCCCCAGGAGGGGGGGCTGAAGTCCAAACCTGCCTGAGCCCCACTGCTCTGGGTCCGGGGGTTGAAGCCCCAGGGCTTCAGCCCCAGGCAGGGATCCTGTAACCTGAGCCCCATCACCTAGCACTGAAGCCCTCAGGCAAGTATAAGCCAGCCTGGTGACCCCACTAAAATGGAGGTTGTGGGGGGTTGGGTGCTCTCTTTAAGAAATGCCAGCTCTCAGGGAAGTTGCCAATGAGCATCAGCAAAGTAGGGTGGGGTTGTGCTGTGGAAAACTACCCTGCTTGAAGGTTTTGTTCTTCTCATTTGGGTTCCTGCCCTTTCTCCCTCTTCCAGACATCGAGAGGCCAACAGGAGCCAATTGAGCCCACCACTGATCCCATCTCTTGTGAGATGGCAAAGCAGCTTTGCATGGGAAGGAGGAGACAGAAGAGGCCGAGCAGCATGTGCCGGGCTGAATCAGCCACACAGAACCCCATAGTCTAGGTGGAGAAAGCCAAGCCCCGCCCCAGCCCTGCCGGACATGCTCCAACTGGAGCACCAGAGTGTAAGGGAGCAGCTCAGCTCACGCTAGGCAGACCGCTGAAAATGGAGGATGCACACTGTAGGCTCCAGTCCAGAAGCAGCTCAAGCCCCTGACTGCAGAGCTCTGAGGCGCCGAGACCCAGCCACGTCCCTGGGGGCCTGCAGACATGCAAGGGAGTTCGGAGACTCTGGGAGTTTCCCACGCCGGGAACCCAGAGACCCCCAGCCCATGGCCTAGAGACATCTCCAAGGAAGTAACCTGGGTGAACTAGCCATTGTCATCCGCAGTGCTGGATCCCCACTGACTCAATGGCAAACACATTGGCCACAGACGAGGCCCTGGGCGAGGAGCCGGTGGAGTAACGAGGGCCTGGGTCCACCCGCCCTGGCTGCCATCCATCCTTTGGTGGCTGCCCACGTCCCCATTGACCCACTAGACTGCACAGCCCCAAGAGGAGGGGCAACCATCTTGCCTCTGAACTCTCAGCCAAACAGCCCTGCAGTGAAGGGCAGCTACACTGACTCCGGGCGTTGGGCCACACAGCATTGAGGGAGAGAGTAGCCATATTGTCCGTTGCCATCGGGCCACACGGGCGTAAGAGACAGTATAGACATATGGACTCTAAGCGTTGAGCCACACAGCCCCGACGGAGAGGGTAGCTGCACGGACTCTGGTCGCTGGGCCACACAGCCCTGGACAGAGGGGGCGGCCGCACGGACTCTGGTCGCTGGGCCACACAGCCCCGACGGAGCGGGCGGCCGCACGGACTCTGGTCGCTGGGCCACACAGCCCCGGACAGAGAGGGCGGCCGCACGGACTCTGGTCGCTGGGCCACACAGCCCCGACGGAGAGGGCGGCCGCACGGACTCTGGTCGCTGGGCCACACAGCCCCGACGGAGAGGGCGGCCGCACGGACTCTGGGTGTTGGGACACACACACTGCGTGGGAGGGCAGCCATTTTGACAATGGGCATTTGGCCAAACTACCCTGAGGCTTAGGGAAGTTATTTGATGTCAGCCATGGGACCTCGCCCCTTCACTCCTCACACATCGCTCATCTGTCACCATGAGACCGACCCCATGACAGAAGACTTTTGGGGTCAAGATGCAAACGGGAGTCTAAACAAGGAGTGGCATGTGACCCCTCTAAGAGATCCTCCCACTCCTTTACCAATCTGGGGGTGTTTTATCTCCATGCATCTGCCTCAGGAATGGATTTGAGCAATTGGGGAATGTTCTGGGGCAGAGTGACCCATCCGGAAGTGGGTCACGTGACCCTCCAAGAGCTCCTCCCACTTGGCGTGGGCCTCAGCCCCTTAGGACCCACCAGAGAGGGGATTTCACCAAACAGGGTCAGTGCCATGGTGGGGTGACCTGCCCGCAAGAGGGGTCCATCACCCCTCCATGAAATCCCCACACCGTCCTCTGCTAATCAGTCAGGGTTTCGCACACACGCTTTAGGCCATCCCAGAAGGGAAACGTAACAATCAGACTAGGCAGTGCCTGAAGGTCTAGGCCAGAAGCTGCCGATCTCTGGAGCTCCATGTTTGCGAGGCTGGCAGCATCGTCCTGGAAGTCGCAACACAACACTACGGAGAAGAGCCCGTCTCGTTCCAAGGATGTCTTTTGAAGAAACCATGGCCTAGACCTTCGGGCTATACCTGTTCTGGATTGGTACACATTTCCCTTCCGAGATGGCCTAAGGTGGGAGTGAAACCCTCGCCAACTGCTAGAGGGTGGCATGGGGACGTTTTAGAGGGACCACGGGATCCTGTTGCGGGCAGGTCACTCCACTGCAGCACTTCCCTTCTTTGGTCAAATCCCCTCTCAGGGCGGTCCTACGGGGCCCACTTCAATTGGTAGAGGACACAGGGAGGAGTTCTCAGAGGGGATATACAACCCCCTTCTGCGTGTTTCACCCTGCCCCACAACGAACCCTGATTGGTCAAATCCAGTTTCCGGGTGTGTAAAATGCTGGTTGCCCCTGCCAAATTTTCCTAAAAGAAGGGAAGAAAGGCATGTACCTTTTGGGTTATCTGTCAGGTGGCCATCTTGGACTTGGGAAAAGAAGCTGGTGACCTTTAGCCATTTTCTCTATTAGTTTGGGTTGGGGAGCACACTCCCACGCACGGATTGAATCCGCGTAGATAGGGTCTAACATCCAGGCAGAGACGACGCAAAGAGGGATAGGGAGGGTTTTTAGTTAGGTCTACTCACCCGTTCCTGTGTCCATCATGGAGTCCCTCCCTGACGTCCAATGTCAAGAGAGCAGCAGCCGTCCATCGCTGTCCCTGCAAGAGAAGGGAGAGAGAACATCAACCTGACCTCCTGGGTGTAATTGTTTGGGAGACTGGAGCACTTCCAGAGTTCAAGTTTTGTTAATCCCCTTCTCTAGCCTAGCCTAGTCCTTTTCCCTCTCGTAAATAAAGTCTTGTTTGTGTGCTTACCACTGCCTGGCATTATTTTCTTGTGCTAAGGCAAGCTCTGACAGACTGGCTTTACAAAGGGGACCATGTGGGAAGAATTTACTGTAAGATTCCCTGCATCTTCTGAATGGGGTTTGGGTTCTGCCCTTTTGAAAGGAAGGAAAAATCCTTCCAGGTGATCCTACAGGGCTGAAACCCACTGGGATTACTTAGTAATCTGTCCTCTTCACTACCATGTTTGTGACCCTCTGTGTCATAGGGAAGTAGCCCATGGCTCATTATGCATCTTTGGATTTAAAATGGACACGTGTGGTGTACAGACGAAGAAGGACAACTTTTCAAGTCCACTGTGCACAGAAATGGGATGGACACTTCAAGGATTGAATACAATGCTTTGATCTTCCATCTGTTCATTAAAGAAAGACAAAGGTGCAAATTTGGGAGGCTCGGCACTGAGTTCCCCAGGATCATTCCTCTCCGCGTAATTCCCATGATAAATCTCCTCTCAAGGAAGAGCCTGAGGAAGTGTGGTCAGGGGAACTACCCAGAGCACCAGATAAATCAGGGCCCTGAGCTGAGAAAAACCAAGCCTTGGAAAGAGACCCAAGCAGCTCAGCCGTCTTGTCCTCTGCCGTCTTGTGTGTGTGTCACGTGTGATTTCGGTGTCGTGTTGTCTGCCGTCTTGTGTGTCGTGTGACATGTCGTATGTCCTATGTCGTGTCGTGGGCGTGTGAGACGTCGTGTGTGTGTATGTGAGACGTCGTGTGTCTCGGTGTCGGTGTTGTGGGCATGTGAGACGTCGTGTGTGTGTGGGGGTGTGTGTTGTGTTTCTTGGCGTGTCTGAGAGATGTCGTGTCCCGTGCGTGAGCGCGTGAGTGTGTGTCGGCACGTATGAGAGCCGTCGTGTGCCGTGTGTGTGTGTGTCGGCGTGTGTGAGAGACATGTTTCTGTGTGTGAGGCGTTGTGTGTCATGTGGTATTGTGTGTGTGTGAGACGTGGTTGTGTGTGTGTTTTCTTGAGGGTTTTGTTGGTGTGTGACGTGTTGTGTGTCAGTGTTGTGTGTGATTTTTGTGTGTGTGACGGGTTGTGTGTCGTGTTGTGCGTGTGCGACATGCAGTGTACGCGTGACATGCAGTTTACGTGCGACGCGCAATGCGCAACGTGCCTGCGACACGCAATGTGTTCTGTGAGCGACGTGTGACGCGCTGTCTACAATGTGCGACGTGCTGTGTGTGCGACGTGCTGTGTGTTCCACGTGCAACGTGTCAGTGTCGTGTGTGTGTGTCTCAATGTCATGTGTGCCATTTTGTGTCATGTGCCATTTTGTATCATGTGGTGTGCGTCATGTGTGTGACATGTAGTGTGTGCATGTGTGTGACGTGTTGTGCGTGTGCATGTGCGTAGTGTGACATCTGCGTGACATGATACGTGAGACATGCAACAAACTGTGTGTGCGACTTTGTGTGTGTGTGACGTACGTGCAACGTGCTGTGTGTCATTCAGTGTGTGTGAGACGTGTTGTGGGTCGTGTTGTGTGTCGTGTTGAGTGTGAGACGTGTTGTGTGTCGTGTTGAGTGTGTGAGTGTGACGTGTTGTGGGTCGTGTTGTGTTGAGTGTGACATGTTGTGGGTCGTGTTGTGTTGAGTGTGTAAGACATGTTGTGCGTCGTGTGTGTGATGTTTTGTGTGTGACGCTTTCCATGTCGTCTTGTGTTGTGTGTGTGTGACGTGCTGTGTGTCGTGTTGCGTGTCTTTCTGTATGTGTGACATGTGTGTAGTTTTTTCTGTCTGGGTGATGTGGTGTGTGTCGTGTTGTGCGTGTGTGAGACGCGTTTGTGAGTGTGAGGTGCGAGGTGCTGTGCGTGCGACGCGCAAGGTGTTGTGTGTGACCGTGCTGTGTGCTATGTGCATCATGCAACAGGCGGCGTGTTGTGTGTGTGTGTGTGCGACGTGCAATGTTTTGTGTGTGTGTGTGCTACATGCAGCATGCTGTGCGTGTGACGTGCGACGTGTGTGTGAGACGTGCTACACGTGACATGGTGTGTGTGGCGTACAATGTGTTGTGTCTGTGTGTGCGACACACACCACATCACACACAACACGTCTCATGACACCACAACCACACAACACACACTCAACATGACATACAAAACGGCACACAACTCAACACACAAAACACAACACACAACATGTCACACAACACTACACACACACACCACACACACACACACACAACACGAAACACAACACAGCACACACACACTGAACACAAGACTCTGCATGACACACAGCACACACACAAGACATCACACACACACAGACGTGTCTCACACACACACGTGGGCAAACGTGGCTGGTTGCCGTCAGGGTCTGCGTCTCCCTGCGGGTCCAGGGGCCTGGCTGCAGCTCCCGCCCCAGCCCTCCCCCCGGGGGCGTTGGCTGCTGCCCCTTCCCGTGTCCCGGCCCCTCCGGCCTGGGTGTGGGGCTGGTGGCTGGTCTGTGGAAACGCCTGTGGGATGCGGCTTCCTTCGAGTTCCCAAAGGGTTGGTTGGACTCGGGCACGAGTCTCCTTTCCCGTGCGAGAGATCCCGGCGTCACCTTTCCACCACGTCCTTGCCAAGGCTCCCTGCGCAGCTGAGCCGGGAGGGTTTTTTCACCTGTGTTTTTCTCCACCATCCTGCCTGCAGAGGGAGAGCTGCATTCGGGTCTCACTGTGGTGTGTCGGTCAAGGGGTCGGATTCTCACTCGGGGCGGGAGAGAGTGCGGAGAAGACCTTGGAAAGGTGAAGTCGGGGGCAGGACTTTTCAGGTGCCTGTTTTTGTGGGGGTTTGTTGAATGTTGTTTTTTGCTGAACTGGAGAGAAAGGTTGTTGGCTTTTCAGCCTGAAGGCTTGTTCTGTCCAGCAGCCCAAACTGCCAGCCTTGTTTCACCTCTTTAATGTTGGACAGTGTTGCCGGCACCCAGTGCCAAGAGGCTAAACGACAGCTGGGGTTGGTTCGCTACCCGGTGTGCGTCACCCAATAATCACAACGGGGTGGAGAACAGAAGTTTATTTGCAGCTGCAAAAAGGTCCCAAGGACACCTGGGCCTAGTGCGAGGGGGCTTCATTGACTCTCGTGGTCTTCCATCCCCACGAGTTACTTAGTGGCCACGCCCCAGTGTCCCCAACAACTCCCTCCTTTGAGAACACTCAACAACCTTGGCTCTGAGTTTTCTCACTTGGGCTACTTATTTCTTTACAATAGGACTTTGCATAAGCACTCTGTGATAGCCCTGAAGAGAAGGACTTATTAACTTTTGCAAAAGGGCCCTAACCCATGAGACTGCACAGCATAATACCAGTAATACAAGCAATACAGGAAAGAGAAGTATCAAAAGCAGGCTAAATAAACCACCCAGCCAAGATGACAAACCCCAGCCTGAAAACAAGGTTTGCAACCAATCGCTCTCTGGGGCAGTGTAGGCAACCTGTGCTCCGGCTCGGGCCTGGGCCTCAGCCTGTACCACCTTTTCATAGATCTCATAACTGCTATCATTGACATATACACAACAGCGGGGCCCGACGAGGGCACAAACCCCTCCTTGGGATGCCAAGAGATAGTCCAAAGCCAGCCTGTTTTGGAGGGAAAACGTCCTGAGCTGCTGAACCTCTTTATTTAATGTTTTTACTGCTGACCCTAAATCACTAACCGAGTCCTCTGACTCTAAGGCCACCTTCTCAAGTACCATTTGCAGGCTTACAGGATAGCGGCCTATGCCTGCCATGGCTGGCCTGGTAAACAGTGGTGCTGTTCCCAGTACAGAGCACCCTACAAGCTTCTCGGTTGTGAGGGGATTCTTCATCTTGCCCTCCAATGCCGTAGTCAGTCGCCGCAGGGTCTTTTCTCGTGACTCAACAGAGGTGTCTCGGGCATTTCTAATCTTTCCTTTGGGCAGCGTGGCAGTTATGGAAAGATGAGGAACTCCACGAGCTATATAACAGCTACCTGTCCAGTTGGCTGGCAGCACCTTGTAAGCCTTTCGGCCACATACAAAATAGTGACCCTGTAGGGCCCAATAAGGACTGTTTCTTAAGGGGATTCCTGGGCTATTTAAGGCTGCTTTTCCAGTTCATATGCCCCTAGGGGGGCATCCCATCCTCCTGATTGGGTACAAGTGGGGGCATTTCTAACTGTGCCGTTCAAATTACACTCGCCATAGGGACCACTACAAACCCACCATTGGCTTGCTACATTGGAGATATTAACTGGACGGCAAGTTATATTTCCAAACCCTTTTTTTGTGGTAAGATTATTTGTAAGAGTTTCCCCAAAAGGAGAGGAACCATTACACCCACACTGCTGGCCTCCCCTGTTGGTCTTTATCCAATACCCTTCAGCCCACTGTGTAAATAACACAGGAGCTTTTTCCCACAGGACGCCCATAGTGATCAGATTGGCTTTGGGTAAAACATAACACTCCCTCAGTGAGTACTGCAACCGAATACTCCTGGTCCTGAGAGGTGGCTGTAAAGGGGTCTTGTTCCAGATCGGCAAGTCCTTTCTTTCCTGCTCTTTGGGGGTGGCTTATTCTGCTAGGGTCAGGGGCAGCATGTCAAGGGGCATTCCCGTTTTGGGGGACAGTGGAGTCGGAGCATATACCCATCAATCAGTCTGGTTTGTTAAATTAGCAACATGGTGCGCAAGCAAAACAAAGGAGTTATGCTCCCGATATGCATAGTTTGGAAATACCAATAGAGAGAATAACAATGTTACCCAATTAATTATCACCCGAGTCTTCCCAACCCAGGGTCTCCAGTACCTGGGTGGGCCCATTTAGCATTAAGGTGCCCGCTATTTGTGTCTCTTAAACAGTAGCTTTAGCCCGAGATCGTCACTAGATGAGGAGTCAGCAGGTTGGACGGTCCACTGTTCCGCTGATGAGGGGGCGGGTACTGCCTTCAGACGAGAGTGATGGATCCAGTTCTTGTGTCCCTCGGTCTTTGCCGCTGTATGGGAGACCAGCAGGACGGTATAGAGTCCTTTCCACTTTTCCTGGAGAGGCTCATCTTTCCAGGTACGAACAAGCACGGAGTCACCGGCTGTAAGGAGTGGACGGGAGAGTCCAAGGGGAGAGGCTGGGAATCCTTGGTATACCTGTGAAGAGACAAGAGAACAGCAGACAGGGAACACATATACTGAGACAAAAAACCATTACCCAGCTCCCATTCCCCTGACAGAACCGGGGTGCCATTCATAGGCCATGCCCATTCAAACATAATTTCAAAGGGACTAAGCCCTAATCTACCCTTTGGGAGAGCGCGGACACGGAGCAGGACGAGGGGCAAAGCATCAGGCCATCGCAGTGAGGCTTCTTGGCACACTTTTGAGAGATGCCGTTTAAGGGTCTGATTGATAAGCTCCACTACCCCACTGGCTTGCGGTCTCCAGGGCGTATGGAGTTTCCAGGGGGTCTGTAAAGCATGTGAGATGCTTTGAATGATTTTTGACGTGAAATGTGTCCCGTTGTCAGATTCCATCCACTGGGGGAGTCCAAAGCGAGGAATGATCTCCTTAACAAACTTGAGGGCCACTGTTCTGGCAGTGCAATTACGGCATGGGAAGGCTTCTGGCCATCCGCTGAACCGATCCACTATGACAAGGAGATATTTGAACCCTGGGGTCCGGGGAAACTCAGTAAAGTCTATTTGCCACACTTGTCCGGGGCCCGGAGTGGGTTCCAGGGCAGCTGGTGGCACAGGATGTCCCGGTCGGGGATTATTCTTTTGGCAGACTAAGCAGTCCGCTTGTACCTGGGCAGCCAGGGGTTGGAGTCCGGAAGTGATAAAGTATTTTCCCATTAGCTGGATAAGTGCTTCCCTGCCAGCATGAGTGGTTTGATGTAGTTTCTGCAGCACCGGCCGGATCAGGCCCTTTGGTAAGAGGACCTTCCCTTCTGGGGAATGGAGCTATCCCTCCTTTTCCCGGAGACCGAGTTTGTCAGTTAGCTGTCTCTCCTCCCCAGAGTACTGAGGGGTTGGAAGCTCCCCTCCTGATGGGATAAGGGCATGCATATGGGCGTTCTCAGCCTGAGGGGATGGCAGGGTGGCAGCATGCTTAGCCTCTCTATCTGCCCGAGCGTTACCTCTGGCCACATCTTGATCCTCCCTTTGATGGGCTTTACAGTGTACCACCGCCACTTCCGAGGGAAGTTGTACGGCTTCTAGGAGCCAGAGGATTTGGGGCCCATACTTGACTGGGGAGCGTTGGGCTGTCAGCATTCCCCTTTGCTTCCATAGGCCAGCATGAGCATGCAGCACACCAAAAGCATACTTTGAATCAGTAAAAATGTTGACCCGCTTTCCTTTTGACAGTTCAAGTGCACGGGTCAGGGCTATTAGTTCGGCCAGCTGGGCAGAGGTCCCAGCAGGCAAACCTTCAGCTTCCACAGTGTCATGGAGGGTCACAACAGCATAACCCGCCCTCCTTTGCCCATCTATTACAGTACTGCTACCATCAGTGTACCACTCATAATCTGCATTTGGGACGGGTGCATCCTTTAAATCCGGACGGCTGGAGTACTGGGCATCTATGATCTCTAAACAGTCATGTTCCTGTTCCTCTGTTTCTGGCAAGAGGGTGGCTGGGTTAAGGGAGGGGCAAGGCTGTAAGGTGACTTCAGAGTTCTCTAACAGCTTAGCCTGGTACCGAGCAATGGAGCCTGGGTGAGCCAAAGCCCTGCCTTTGCAGCCAATAAGGCTCGGACCATATGGGGAGTATAGATTTGCATAACCCCTCCCAATGTTAGCTTCTCCGCTTCCTCAAGCAACAGGGCAAGTAGTTGCGACCGCCCATAAACATGCCGGCCAACCCTTTGCAACCTGATCCAGTTGCTTAGAAAAATAAGCCACGGGACGTCTCCATGCTCCTAACAGCTGTGTGAGCACTCCTAGGGCCACCCCCTTTCGTTCGTGTACATACAACTGAAACGGCTTCGAGAGATCCGGCAGGCCCAGTACCAGAGCTTCCATCAATTTTCTTTTCAGGATTTTAAATGCCCTGTCAGCCTCTGGGGTCCAATAGAAGGGGTCATGATCTGCTCCTTTTACACTGTCGTACAGGGGTTTAGCCCACAGTCCAAACTCTGGGATCCATATCCTGCAAAAGCCTGCCATACCCAGAAATGCCCTGAGCCACTTACGATTACTTGGGGTAGGAACTTGACAGATAGCTTCCTTTCTTTTTTTTTTTTTTTCGCTTGAAAGCTGTCGCTCCCCTTGCCTTAGCTGTAACCTGATTCCTCTTCACCTCAGACAACAGGGTTCTCAGGAGGATATTACAGTCATCTCAATCCGGCTTGTGACTACTGAGGCACCCCTCAAAGACTGAAATAAACCAGCTTGGGTTCATGGAGAATTCCCCAGCCTGTCTTTTAAAAGCTGCTAGGTCTATTGGATTGAATGGCACATGGGTGTAAACTTGCATAGTGGTAGCCTGACGTCCGTCTGCCCCTGGGCAAGCCACAACAGTCTTGGTAATCAAAGGATAGAGTCCCACTGAGGGGGCAATCTCTGTAACCCGAGGCATCCTACCCTTATAAGGTGGGGGTTGGGGGCCGAAGGGGACATCGGCTCTGCCATTACAGTGGGGGTGGGGGTCTGGGGACTAACATTAGCTACTACCGAACCAGTCGGAGTCAAATTACAGCTCTGCAGAATTACAGCTCTGTTCTGTTTCTTCAAGCCATAAACGTTTGTGCATACAAATGTTCATTCCATTTACCCATTCACTGACAAAACAAAACTAATTGGAGGATCATGTGGTAATTAATTGACCCTCCTGGTGGCCACCACTCCTGGTCCTCTAGTTGATATTGAGGCCAGTCAACTGTACAGAATCGTTTTAATTGGCTCTTAGTCATCGGATCCGCACCAAATACCTTCCAGATTGCTAGAATGCATTCTAGGAGCGTACACTGTGCCCTAGCCCCCGAGCTCTGTCCCTGTCCCATACCTACAGAGTAACTCTGGGCATCCCCAGGTTCCAACAGAGCATAGAATCCGGATTTCAAAAGGTTCCTACCTTATCCAAGGGACCCGTTCCTCACCGTCGTCCGCAGCTGCTCCTCCCCCATGTCCAAGGGACCGGTTCCTCACCATCATCCACAACTACTTCTCCACTATATGAGTGCGTTGCACCGTCGTGCCCTCTGGGGTCGATCAAATCGCGTCTCCTCCAAGGCCCCCGATGAACTCACCAGTGCACGCTGGGCGTCGGTTCTCGCCGCAATCCTCGACCTCCAGGAGGGGTCCGGACAAGGCTAAATAGCAGCCTCATCGCCCACCCAGGGATGCCAAAAGCTGTTGCCGGCACCCAGTGCCGAGAGGTTAAACAACAGCTGGGGTTGGTTCATTACCCGGTGTGCTTCACCCAATAATCACAACGGGGTGGAGAAGGAGAAAAGTTTATTTGCAGCTGCAAAAAGGTCCAGGGAGAATAAGATCTCAGATCCTGCACACAGAGCAGGAAGTTACACAGGCTTTTATACATCCTTTTTCCCAGCATACCTATCCAATAGGAAGCTGCCCTAAGTATCCATATAGCCAGCCATTCCAGTTCCCAGCTAGTTCCCTTGTTCTCTGTATCATTTGTTAAACTATACATAAAGCTGCTTTATTCAGCATTGTTCTTCCATATCTGCCCTGTTTGGCTTTGTTTAGTTTCAGGCGGTCTGACTCTGCAACATATTGTTGCAGATCCTCAACATAACTGCTGCGAGTGCCTCCAGGCGGGGGGGCCAAGGACACTTGGGCCTAGTACGCAGAGCTGCTGCGAGTGCCTCCAGGCAGGAGGGGGGGCCAAGGACACCTGGGCCTAGTGCGAGGGGGCTTCATCGACACTCGTGGTCTTCCATCCCCTCGAGTTACCTAGTGGCCATGCCCCAGTGTCCCCAACAACTCCCCTGCTCAAAGCAGGACCAATCTCCAACTAAATCATCCCAGCCAGGGCTTTGTCAAGCCTGACCTTAAAAACTTCTAAGGAAGGAGATTCCACCACCTCCCTAGGGAACGCATTCTAGTGTTTCACCATCCTCCTAGTGAAAAAGTTTTTCCTAATATCCAACCTAAACCTCCCCCACTGCAATATGAGACCATTACTCCTTGTTCTGTCATCTGCTATCACTGAGAACAGTCTAGATCCATCCTCTTTGGAACCCCCTTTCAGGTAGTTGAAAGCAGCTATCAAATCCCCCCTCAGTCTTCTCTTCTGCAGACTAAACAATCCCAGTTCCCTCAGCCTCTCCTCATAAGTCATGTGTTCCTGTCCCCTACTCATTTTTGTTGCCCTCCACTGGACTCTTTCCAATTTTTCCACCTTCTTCTTGTAGTGTGGGGCTCCAAACTGGACACAGTACTCCAGATCTCCAGAGTAGATATGTGGACAGAGTTGGCAATGGGTTTGTTGGAAGGATCGGTTCGTGGGTTAGTGTTTTTGTTGTGTGGTTGCTGGTGAGTATTTGCTTCAGGTTGGGGGGGGCTGTCTGTAAGCGAAGTCTGGCCTGTCTCCCAAGATCTGTGAGAGTGATGGGTCGTCCTTCAGAATAGGTTGCAGATCCTTGATGCTGCGCTGGAGAGGTTTCAGTTGGGGGCTGAAGGTGACGGCTGGGGGCGTTCTGTTCCTTTCTTTGTTGGGCCTGTCCTGGAGTAGGTGACCTCTGGGTATTCTTCCCTTCAGCAGGTAGTTTTAAGATCACTTGATAGAAATCCTGTAGGTGTTTGTCTCTGTCCGAGGGGTTGGAGCAAATGAGGTTGTACCGTAGAGTTTGCCTGTAGACAAGGGATCGTGTGGTGTGGTCTGGATGAAAGCTGGAGGCTCACCACACGATCCATCGTCTACAGCCGAGCTCTACGATACAACCGCATTTGCTCCAACCCCTCAGACACAGACAAACACCTCCAGGATCTCTATCAAGCATTCTTACAACTACAATACCCACCTGTGGAAGTGAAGAAACAGATTGACAGAGCCAGAAGAGTACCCAGAAGTCACCTACTACAGGACAGGCCCAACAAAGAAAATAACAGAACACCACTAGCCGTCACCTTCAGCCCCCAACTAAAACCTCTCCAGCTCATCATCAAGGATCTACAACCTATCCTGAACGACGGCCCATCACTCTCACAGATCTTGCGAGACAGGCCAGCCCTTGCTTACAGACAGCCCCCCAACCTGAAGCAAATACTCACCAGCAACCACACACCACACAACAGAACCACTAACCCAGGAACCTATCCTTGCAACAAAGCCCGTTGCCAACTGTGCCCACATATCTGTTCAGGGGACACCATCATAGAGCCTAATCACATTAGTCACACTATCAGAGGCTCGTTCACCTGCACATCTACCAATGTGATATATGCCATCATGTGCCAGCAATGCCTCTCTGCCATGTACATTGGTCAAACTGGACAGTCTGTACGTAAAAGAATCAATGGACACAAATCAGACGTCAAGAATTATAACATTCAAAAACCAGTCGGAGAACACTTCAATCTCTTTGGTCACTCGATTACAGACCTAAAAGTTGCAATTGTTCAACTAAAAAACTTCAAAAACAGACTCCAACCAGAGACTGCTGAATTGGAATTAATTTGCAAACTGGATACAATTAACTGAGGCTTGAATAGAGGCTGGGAGTGGAAGGGTCATTTCACAAAGTAAAATTATTTCCCCATGTTTATTTCTCCTCACCCCCACCCCCCACTGTTCCTCAGACTTTCTTGTCAGCTGCTGGAAATGGCCCACCTTGGTAATCACTACAAAAGGTTTTTCCCCCCCCCGTTCTCCTGCTGGTAATAGCTCACCTTAAGTGATCACTCTCGTTACCGTGTGTATGGTAACACCCATTGTTTCATGTTCTCTCTGTATATAAATCTCCCTACTGTATTTTCCACTGAATGCATCCAATGAAGTGAGCTGTAGCTCACGAAAGCTTATGCTCAAAGAAATTTCCTAGTCTCTAAGGTGCCACAAGTACTCCTTTTCTTCAAGTGAGATGGTAATTCATTCATTCCCTGGGTTACTTCCTGGCCACTTCTGTGACTTTAGTGCCATTATGAAAACTGTTCTCAAAATCTCTGGGTCCCCTTGCCCTACGCTGTGGTTATGAAAGCTCCTTCTCAGCTCCTTTTACTTTCCTGCTTTCCAGTTACTGTAAATAAACCATGAACACAATTCTTCTTGTTTCTTCCACATTCTTGTCTTAGGTCCAGTTGTTGGGGGCAGAGTCATGAGATGTGTTTGTGACACTCTACACCTTGGGGGAGCGTCTTATGCTTAGAAGAAGCACACGGGATCTTTTCAGGGGAAAAGGCAATACACCGCATATGTTGAAAATACAACTCTTAGCATACGCATTTAATCACACACACACACACACACACACACGTCCTGCAGATGGTCTTACAGTTACCAGTTTGCTGTAGCTCTTGTCAATCTAACGGCCAGTTAGACTGAACACAAGCGAGGAGCTGAGCTCTGTCGGTCGCGATCCCATGCTCTGAGGCTTTGCAGGACTGAACCCAGAGTCTGATGGCAAAACACCCCAGCTTTAGACTTGTAAATTCCAACTTTCGTCTATGGATTTTGCAATGTCATTCTGTAATCGTTAGTCCTCAAGTGGGATTAATCTCCGGGTTTTCCGCTGTTATTGTTTGGTGGTTTTGTTGGCTTCCCATCCTTAGCTCTTCTTTGTCGTGCATTCAGGGTGCCTGCCTCGCCGTTCAGGTCATAAATGCTGCTAACATGTTTAGCGTCGGATACGGTGGATGTTTTCTGATTGTCTCCTGCTGTTTCCAAGTCTCTCACGTCTTCTTGACCATCTGGATATTTGTGAGGCCTTTTCACAGTCATCAGAATCTGGCTGATGCACCTTTACCAATGGCCCACGAGGCCGTTCCTTCCTGCTCTCAGAAAGGGTGGCGGGCAGAATATGGTCAAATCCTATCCTACATCAATCCATTTAATACATGGTTATCCCTTCTCTTTCATTATGCAAAATGCAAACATCAAATCCTCCTCCTCTAGGTGCCCTGTAACCCCCATATTCCTCACCTTGCATTGAATTGTGTTGTTACCTTGCACGGCATGGTTTCCATGTATCCGGGGAAAGATTAGGAGATACCAGCAAGGAAGGTCAGCAACCCCCGGGTGGGGTGTGAAACAGCCCATCCACAGCCGTTGCCCAGCAAGGAAGCTCCCACTCAGTGATTCCCCTGCCTGAGGCCACAGCAAGGGAATTGCTGCACCGGGCTGGGAGATTGAGCAATGCCCCCCCCACGATTCCCCCCCCCAGACACGCCTGGACTGGGGCTTCCCAAGCACACGGGCTGAGGGGGCAAAAACCAAACCCAAACCCAGGGCCCACGCTTGGCCTTTCTCCTCCCCCCACCGACACTGCCAGCAGGAAGGACACTGAAGACTTGAGACTGCAACTGAGGGGACGGGCCTGGACACACAACACGTCGCACTTCACACACACAAAATGTCGAATCTCGCACCCACAACTCCTCGCACGTCACACCCACAGAACATATCGCACGTCGCGCACACAGCACGTCGCACGTCGCACACACAAACACGTCTCACACACACACAAAACACGACACACAACCCGTCTCACAGACAGAAAACACGACACACACCACATCACACAAAACACGTCACATGACACCACAGACACAACACCACACACACACTTAACACGACACACAAAATGGCACACAACACACACAATACGACAGACAACAGATCACACAACACACCACACAGACACACACACAGAACATGTCACACATCGCACCTCACACACAAAGGTCACATGTCACACACAACACGCCGCACGCCGCATGTCGTACACCGCACATCACAATTCGCATGCACACACAGCATGTCGCATGTCGCACGTCACAGTCACGCACACCACACAGCTCACGTCACACGTCTCACACACACAACACGTTGCACGTCGCACATCACACACACAAAGTGCTGTGCATCACACACAACGTCGTTCGTCACATGTCACGTGTCGCACGCCCACACAGCACATCGCATATCGCAAATCAAACACACAGCACTTCGCGTTTCGCATATCTCACACACACAACACATCCCACACACACAGCACGACACACAACACTTGTGTGTGTGAGACGTGTTTGTGTGCGTGTGATGTGTTGTGCATGTGTTGTCTGTCGTATAGAGTGTTGTATTCAGTGTGTGTGGGACGTGTTGTGTTGTGTGTGTGTGTCTGTGTGGTGTGTTGTGTGTGTGATGTGTTGTGTGCAATGTTGTGTGTTTGTTTTGTGTTGTGTGCCGTTGGTGTGGTGTGTGTCGCACGCACAGAGACAACACATCTCACCTCAGACGCACAGCACGTTGCACGCTCACATAGCACATCACACACACAGTACATTGCGCATCGCACATGTCACACACACAACATCACACAAACACACAGCACGACACACAACACATGTGTGAGACGTATTTGTGTGTGTGCGATGTGTTGTGTGTGTGCTGTGTGTCGTCCAGAGTGTTGTGTTCCGTGTGTGTGTGATGTGTTGTGTTTCGTGTTGTGTGTGGTGTGGTGTGTGTGTGGTCTTTTGTGACGTGTTGTGTGTGTCATCTAGAGTGTTGTGTGACGTGTTGTGTGTGTGTCTGTGTGGTGAGTGGTGTGTTGTGTGTGTGTGATGGGTTTTGTGTCGTGTTGTGTGTCATGAGACGTTTTGTGTGTGACATGGTGTGTGTCGCACGTACAGAAACAACACATCGTACGCCGCACGCCACACGCCGCACACACAACACGTCGCACATCGCTTGTCACACATTGGACATAGACACACAACACGTCGCACATCAGACACACACATACACACAAAACGTCGAACGTGGCACACACAACACGTCGCACGTCACGTCACTCCCAGCAAGTCGCACTTCACACATGTCCCCCATGTGTCACACGCGCACACACAGCACGTCGCATGTCATGCACAACACGTCGCGTGTAGCACGGACACACAACACGTCGCACGTAACACACACAAGATGTCACGTGTTGCACATCACACACAAACCATCGCATGTCACAGGCACATACACAACACGTCGCATGTCGCATGATGCACATTGCACATAGCACGGACACACACAACACGCTGCCCGTTGCACGCACGCACAGCACGTCGCACGTCACACTCAAAAACACATCTCACACCACACAAGCCATGTCACACAGACACAAAACACTACACACGTCACACACACAACACAGAATACATCACACAGACAGACACAAACACACACGACACACACCACCTCACGCACAACACATCACATAACACCAAAAACACAACACCACACACACACTCAACATGGCATACAACATGACACAACACGTCACACAGACAGACACAAACACGACACACAATGTCACACACACACTACACAAAACACGTCTCACACACACACCACGTCACATGTCACCACAAACACAATACCACACACACAATCCACACAACACTCTAGACGACACACAACACCACACACAAGACATCACACACACACACACACAACCCGTCACACACACACATATCACGACACACACATGACACAGAAAACGACTCACACAGAAACACACACAACACAACACACACAGAAACACATCACACGTCCCACAAAACATGTTGCACATTGTCACACACACTCATGTAAGCATGTCGCACATTGCACGCCGCATGACACACACAAAAACCTGTCACACACACAAACACACACACAACACATCACACACACAATGTCTCATGCACACACACACGACACACAACCCGTCTCACACATACAGACACATAACACGACACACACAACACGTCACGCACACAAAACGACACACAACATGCCACACAGACAGACACAAACACACATGACACAGAGCTTGTCACGCACACAGAACACTACACAAAACACATCTCACAAACACACACCATGTCATATGACACAACAAACACCACACACACAATCTACACAACTCTAATTGACACACAAAATGACACACATGTCACACACACACAAAACGTCTCACACACACACAAAACACGACACACAACCCGTCTCACACACAAACATAACATGACAAACAGAACACGACACACACCATGACACACACAGAAACACATTTAATGTCCCACACAATACGTCACATGTTGCATAGATACATACAACACATCGCACGACACACACACAGAAAAACATCATACACACAAAAACACACAACGCGACACACAACAAGACACAAAACACATCAAACACACACAACATGTCACACATATACAAAAACGTTTCTCTCACACACAAGACGACACAGAACACATACAATACGACAAACATAACATGAAACACAACACACACAACATGACATACAACACGTTACACATACAACACATTGCATGTCACACGTTGCATGGACACACACAACACATCATATGCCTCAAGCTGCACAAACAGTTAGCACATGGCACATCGCACGTTGCACGTCACACACACAACACGTCGAATGTCGGACACACAACATGTCGCACGTCGCACGCGCACACAGCACATCGCACATCGTGAATCAAACACACAATACGTCGCACGTCGGACAAGCACACACACAACGCGACACACAACACAACACGACACACACAACATGACACACAATATGTCACACACACACCCACACACACCACGTCACACACAACACATCACATGACACCACAAACACCTCACCACACACAAACACACACTCAACACGTTGCACAACATGACACACAACACATCTCACACACACACACACACACAACATGACACACAACACGTCACACAGACAGACAAACACACATAACATGACACACAACACATCACACACACAACATTACACAAAACACGTTTTGAAGGGGGATGGACGTCATCGTTGCAACAAGGCACCTGCTATGGCCAAAAACACTTTCGCCCTGTGCGCCCTTCCAGACAAGTCTTATGTCCCAAATACTTTGGGTCTTCCGGGATAAGTCCCCGAATAATCAAGGACCTTGACCAAAAAGGTCGTCACGTCTAAAAAGGAAGAAAGGTTGTCGTTGTGGAGACCATGAAACAAGCCCTGCAACTTCTGGACACGTATCCCGACAGTCCACAGGGTGCACGTCAAGGGACGTTCAAAGCGAGACGGGCGTTCTTTTTGGGGAGACTAACCCCCATTGCGCTGACCAGGAGAAGGGGGAAGTGGGAACCTGCAGCGCCATCTAGTGGCCAAAGGAGAAATCGCCGGCTTCTGGACCTGTGTGCACCCTTGGTTCCGTTCACATGGAAAGCTGTGTCACGCCAGGTTGGGAAAACGGGGTTCTGCTGCCCGACATCATCCTCTGGAATGACTCAACCCGACAGGACACGTCCTACGATACACTGCTCCGAGTGACGCTCTCAAACAGGTCCCCACAGCTCCCAAGTCTCCCCCCTCCGGGAGGCAGGGGTGAGAGGATTGTTCTCCCCAACTGACAGAGGGAGAAACGAAGGCTGAGAAAGGCGAAGGGTCTCGTCTTCCATCATACAACTTGTCGGGATAGAGTTGGGAACAGGACCCGGGTGTCCTGACTTTCTAACGAACCATCAGTCCCGAGTTTCACACACTGAATGATCAGAATAAAGGGACCTGCAATGAGCTACAGACCAACAACCCCAATGACTCAAAGGGACAAAGGCCAAGCTGGGGGAAAATTGTCCCACCTTAACCTCCTGTTTTCCGTGCCGAGAATTTGGCCAGCACTGGGCGGATCAGGCTGCCTAGGTACCAAACCTCTCTGGGGCTCTTCCCTTCTCCACAGGGACGTCTGTCTTCTCGCTCAATGAGCAGTGGGAAAAGAGAAAACTCCAGAGAGGCTCCACCTCGCGCTCACATACGAGACCCTGAATTCTCTCTCAGTCCTCAAGGAGACACCTCAAGAAGGAGACTCCCTGCAGCAAAGCCCCGGGGGTCTCTGAGATCCCCCTGCCCTGCAGCCTGTCCTCCCTGGCCGTTGTCGTGGACTCTCTGTGAGGTCACCGCCTCCCAACCTCCTTTCACCAATCAGCTGAGTGCTGCAAAAGGCCCTTGTGATGTCACTGCCACCCCCACCCCTGCCCTGCAGGGCTCATGTCCTGCCCCGAGCCGGCTCCTGTGCGTGTTTGAGCTGCTCCCCCTGGGTCACCCCCACACACTCAGTGGTCGTGCAAGGGTTCACGCAGGCCACACGTGGAACCATCAGGGGATGCTCAATGTGCCGCACTCGGTTTTGCAGAGATTTGGAGACTTGAAGGCCAGAAGAGACTGTTAGATCATCTCATCTGGCCCCCTACACATTAGCAGTAGCGAGTTTTGGACCAAAGCAGACTCGAGAAAGGCATCTCATCAAGGGATGGAGGAAGCACCACTTCCCTTGGGAGTCTGGAGGAAATTGATGCTGTGGGGGGCAGGGAATTGACCCCAAGGCCACACTTGTGAGTCTGTATCATAACACACATGCACAACAGCACTGCACGAAGTATGTACACGTCACCTTAACTCTGATGTTTCCTAACGTTTACAGGCCTGGTCTCCAGGGTGTTCTTTGTGCTTACAGATCGATTTTGGGGAGAGATGCAATCATTTAGCTCAGAGTGGGAGCCGTGTTAGTCTGTATCAGCAAAAAAAACCCAAACAAACAAACAAAAAAACAAAACGAGGAGTAGTTCTGGCACCTTAGAGACTAACAAATGTATTTGTGCACATTTGATGGTGTGGCTGATGTGATTAGGTCCGAGGATGGTGTCCCTAGACTAGATATGTGCAATGGGTTTGTTGCAAGGACAGGTTCCTGGGTTAGTGTTTTTGTTGTCTGGTTGCTGGTGAGTATTTGCTTCAGGTTGGGGGGCTGTCTGTAAGTGGAGACTGGCTTGTGAGATTGAGGGATCGTCCTTCGGAATAGATTGTAGATCCTTGATCCTGCCCTGGAGATCTTTTAGTTGGGGGCTGAAGCTGATGGCTGGTGGTGTTCTGTTCCTTTCTTTGTTGGGCCTGTCCTGGAGTAGGTGACTTCGGGGTATTCTTCCTTTCAGCAGGTGGGGATTGTAGTTTGAAGAATGCTGTCATAAATATAAAGGGAAGGGTAAACCCCTTCAAAATCCCTCCTGGCCAGAGGAAAAATCCTCTCACCTGCAAAGGGTTAAGAAGCTAAAGGTAACCTCGCTGGCACCTGACCAAAATGACCAATGAGGAGACAAGATACTTTCAAAAGCTGGGAGGAGGGAGAAAAACAAAGGGTCTGTGTCTGTCTGTATGCTGCTTTTGCTGGGGATAGAACAGGAATGGAGTCTTAGAACTTTTAGTAAGTAATCTCGCTAGGTATGTGTTAGATTATGATTTCTTTAAATGGCTGAGAAAGGAACTGTGCTGAATGGAATGACTATTCCTGTCTGTGTGTCCTTTTTGTAACTTAAGGTTTTGCCTAGAGGGATTCTCTATGTTTTGAATCTAATTACCCTGTAAGGTATCTACCATCCTGATTTTACAGAGGGGATTTCTTTACTTCTATTAAAAGTCTTCTTGTAAGAAAACTGAATGCTTTTTCATCATTCTCAGATCCAAGGGTTTGGGTCTGTGGTCACCTATGCAAATTGGTGAGGATTTTTACCAAACCTTTCCCAGGAAGTGGGGTGCAAGGGTTGGCAGGATTTTGGGGGGAAAGACGTGTCCAAACTACGTTTCCCAGTAAACCCAATTAGAGTTTGGTGGTGGCAGTGGAGATCCAGGGACAAAGGATAAAATTAATTTGTACCTTGGGGAAGTTTTAACCTAAGTTGGTGAAAGTAAGCTTAGGAGGTTTTCATGCAGGTCCCCACATCTGTACCCTAGAGTTCAGAGTGGGGGAGGAACCTTGACAAATGCTTGATAGAGATCCTGTCGGTGTTTGTCTCTGTCTGAGGGATTGGAGCAAATGCGGTTGTATCTTAGAACTTGGCTATAGACAACGGATCGTGTGATGTGGTCTGTATGAAAGATGGAGGCATGTAGGTAAGTATAGCGGTCCAGGATAGGGTGGTGTTTATGTGACCATCACTTATTAGCACTCTAGTGTCCAGGAAGTGGGTGTCCTGTGTGGCCTCTCCTTCTGCCCCTCCACTCCCACGAACATGATACAGTTCTGCGGTGACTTGGAACCTGACTTTCCACGTCTCCGATGGAAGGAATATTTCCAACACACCTCTGAACAACACACTAATCCACAGAGACCTTCCTACCAACACGAGAAAAAGAAGGATTCTGCCTGAAGGTCGAAACAGCAGACTGGACTTCAACTCGAGTGCTTCAGCCGACAAGCACGGGCTGAAGTGGTCGAAAAGCAGCATCACTTGGCCCATAACCTCAGCCGTGCAGAACACAACACCGTCCACGGCCTCAGGAACAACTCTGACATCCGAATCAAAAAGGCTGACAAAGGAGGTGCTGTCGTCATCATGAATAGGTCGGAATATGAACAAGAGGCTGCTCGGCAGCTCTCCAACTCCACATTCTCCAGCCCATTCCCCTCTGATCCCACTCAGGGTGACGAAGAGAAACTGCACCATCTGCTCAAGAAACTCCCTGAAAAAGCACAAGAACAAATCTGCACAGACCCGCCCCTGGAACCCCGACCAGGGGTCTTCTATCTGCTACCCAAGATCCATAAACCTGGAAATCCTGGACGCCCCGTCATCTCAGGCATTGGCTGGGGTGCTGGTCGCTCAGGGCCAGAGGAGAGAGTCGACACAGCCAGATACTCCTGCTGTCTGGATGCCAATGCCTGAGAGGATTTCATCGCAGTCTCTGACGAGGGGGTTCAGGCTCCAGAGCTCTGCTCTGTTTTCCCAGCCCTGTGCAGGGGGTTGTTTCCAGTTTCAGAAATGGGACAATGTTCACACACTCCCAATGGGTCTTTGCATGAATCAGGCCCTAACCCAGGGGCAGGCAAACTTTGGCCTGATGCCGAATCGGGTTTCAGAAATTGTACGGAGGGACAGTTAGGGGAGGCTGGGCCTCCTCCAACAGCAAGACATGGCCCGGCCCCCGCCCCGATCTGACCCCTGCTTCTCGCCCCCGGACGGCCGCCCCGGGCCTCCGGCCCCATCCAACCCCTCTGTTCCCTGAGGGGCTCCAGATCCCCCTGCCACTAACAGCCCCACACTGCCCCATCCAACCCCCCCCTCCTTCCTGTCTGCCACCCGGACCTTCTGCCACATCCAACCACCCCTTCTCCCTGACCGCCCCGGGACCTCCTGCTGCCATTCAACCCCCTGTTCCCCGCCCTCTCACCACCCCGACCCCATCCACCCCCCAGCCCCTGACCCCCCGAACTCCCCTGCCCTCTACCCCACCCCTCCCCTGCTCCCTGCCCCCTGACCGCGCTGCCTGGAGCCCCAGGACCAGCCGCCGGGCCGCACCGCACAGAGCCCCGGGGTCAGCCAGGCTCGTCGCCCCGCTGCCCGGAGCATGGGCCAGCGGCGACGGGAGCGGAGGCTGGGGGGGGGACGGCAGGGGCATGGCCGGGGGCTCTCCAGAACGGCTCAGAGCCCCCGGCCCCCCTTCTGCCCCCCCCCGCTCCCCACATGTCGCAGCCACTCCACCCAGCTGAGACACATCACCCCACAGACCCCTCCCCTCCCTACAGCCCCCCACAGCCATGCTGTGTCCCCCTGGGGGCTGCCATGGTGCTGCCCCTCCCAACCCAACCCAACCCAACAGCCGCAGCCATGCCATTGACCCAAGTCCCCGATCCAGGTCCCCTATAGCCTCTCCCTCCCCCACATCCCTGCCAGACCCAGTCCCCATCCCGACAACCCAATCGCCCCCTGTCCACAACCCCCCCTTTCCTCCTCCCACAGCACCAATCCATCCCCTACCCTCCCACAGCTCCCACCACACAGACCCCTCCACCTCCCAGCTGGGCCCCTCCCCGCCCCCTGCCACCCCACCCACCCCGTCAGACACCCGCCCCCGCTGGTCCACCAGGGTTTCCCCAAGACCCACCAACAGCTGTGAATGGTGTGGGGGAGAAGGTGTTGGTATTCGGTTGTGTATTGGGATTTTGTGTACGTGTCGAGGCTTGTGGGGGCTTTGTGCTGGGAGAGAAGTTGATCCCTGATTTGGGGCCGGGGCTTCTCTGACTCGGGGTCCTATGAAGGGAGCCAGCCAGTCAGGCCGTGGCACAGGAGCCAGCAAACAGGGCTGTAAACAGGGGGGTCTGAGGGGGAGTTTGTCTTGTGGTGCTTGTTTGGGGTTTGTTGTTGCTGTGGGGGGTGGGGTTTGGGTGTTTCCCAGGTGAACAGGATTTAGGTGGGAAGGTGATGACAGACACGGAGGCAGCGGTGGGAGTGACTCATGTCGTGGAAGACACAATGGAGATGACTGGCTGTGGAAGTTGCCGTATGTCCATGATCCTGGAGGGGGGACCTGGTAAGAGTTTTGTCTGCATGAAATGCCGTCTGCTTGAGCTGATGGAGGAGAAGATCTGAGGTTTGGAGATGCAGGTGGAAAGTCTGGTTGAGTTTAGAAAGGGGTTTGAGGAGATGATGGAGCAAAGACATGAGGTATCTGAAGGGAAAAGCTCAGACTTGCAGATGGAAGCAGGACTGGGGAATTCTGAGGGGAGACTGCTGGGTGAGGGAAGTGGTCAGTGAAAGCATTTGACTACAAGAACCAGGCAGAGGAAAAGACGGGCTCGTGAAGGAGAATTAGAGCTCAGGAATAGGTTTTGAGAGTTGGAAAATGAAGAAGGGGCTCAACAGGTAGTCACTGAAGGTGGAGGGGCAAGGAGGAAGAAAAGCGTGGCTAGTCCGATAGGAAAAGGGGAAGAGTCAATGGAGACTACACCAAATATGAGCCCCAGGAGGATACAGGATGGGTAGAAGAGGATTACAAGGGAGAATAGGAATGGAAAGAACTTGCAGCCAGAGGGAACAGGGGATAGACTGGAGAACAGCATCGTCACCAGGGAAAGGCAGGGCTATGTGATCGGGGACTCTTTACTGAGAAGACAAGACAGGCCTGTAACCAGAGCTGATCCAGAGAATAGAAGGGTGTGCTGTCTTTCAGGTGCTAAGATACGGGATGTAGATCTGAGGTTGAAAAGGATCCTAAAGGGAACGGGAAAGAATCCCCTAATTATCCTTCATGTGGGAACAAATGATACAGCTAGATTCTCGCTGGAAAGGATTAAGGGAGACTGTGCTTGGCTGGGGAAGACGCTTAAGGAAATCGAGGCTCAGGTGATCTGTGGTGGGATTTTGCCTGTTCCTGGAGAAGGGCAACAAAGGCGTGACAAGATTATGACTGTCAACAGATGGCTCAGGCAGTGGTGCTAGAAGGAGGGCTTTGGGATGTATGGCCACTGGGAGGCATTCATGGACAGAGGACAGTTCTCTCAGGATGGACTTCATCTGAGTAGGGAAGGAAATAGACTTCTAGGATGGAGGCTGGCACAACTGATTAAGAGAGCTTTAAACTAGGAATCTGAGGGAGATGGTTGGTTAGGGGATGTCCAGGTAATCTCCACGCCGGATTTTAGCCTTGAGAGGGAAGAAAACAAAGTAAGAAAGGATACAGCCATGGGTAGGAGAATGGCTATATGGAGGAAGGGCAGTGTGGATACCAGTCTAATAGGTTCTACTGGCTGTAGAATGACCATGCCTCATTGGGTAAAGAAGGTGAGGGAGGCCAAACCAACAAAAATGAAGATGTTTGTACACTAATGCGAGGAGCCTTGGTAACAAAATGGAGGAACTAGAGGTACTGGTGCAGGAAGTGAAACCAGATATTCTCAGGATAACAGAAACAGGGTGGAATAGTCGTCATGACTGGACTACGGGTATTGAAGGGTATGTGCTGTTTAGGAAAGACTGAAATAAAGGTAAAGGTGGTGGAGTAGCATTGTCTATCAATGAGGAGGTAGAATGTAAAGAAATCAGCGATGGAATGGATAAGACACAGTCCGTCTGGGCAAAAATGACGCTGGGGAAGAGAACTACTCGAGACTCCCCTGGGATAGTACTTGGAGTCTGCTAGAGAACGCCGGGATCTAATGTGGATATGGATCGAGCCCTCTTTAATGTTTTTAATGAAGTAAATACGAATGGAAACTGCGTGATCATGGGAGACGTTAACTTCCCAGATCTAGATTGGAGGACGAGTGCTAGTAATAATAATCGGGCTCAGATGTTCCTAGATGCGATAGCTGATGGATTCCTTCAACAAGTAGTTGCTGAACCGACAAGAGGGGGTGCCATTCTAGATTTGGTTTGGGTGAGAAGTGAGGACCTCCTAGAAGAAATGGTTGTAGGGGACAATCTTGGTTCGAGCAATCATGAGCTAATTCAGTTCAAACTGAACGGAAGGATCACCAAAAAATAAATCTGCAACTAGGGTTTTTCATTTCAAAAGGGCTGACTGAAAAATTAAGGAAATGAGTTAGGCAAGTGGATTGGACTGAAGAACTTTAGGGATCTAAAGGCAGAGGAGGCCTGGGATTACTTTAAATCAAAGCTGCAGAAGCTATCAGAAGCCTGCATCCCAAGAAAGGGGGGAAGATTCATAGGCAGGAGTTGTAGACCAAGCTGGATGAGCAAGCATCTCGGAGAGCTGATTAAGAAAAAGGAGAAAGAATACAGGGAGTGGAAAATGGGAGGGATCAGCAAGGAAAGCTACCTTCTTGAGGTCAGAACATGAAGGGATAAAGTGAGAAGGACCTTGCAAAGAGAATTAAAACCAATCGTAAAAGGTTCTATCACCATCTCAATAAGAAGAAAACCAAGAAAGAAGAAGTGGGACCGCTCAGCACTGAGGATGGAGTGGAGGTCAAGGATAATCTGGGCATGGCCCAATATCGAAACAAATACTTTGCCTCAGTCTTTAATAAGGCTAATGAGGATCTTAGGGATAATGGTAGCATGACAAATGGGAAGGAGGAGATGGAGGTAGATATTACCAGATCTGAGGTAGAAGCGAAACTCAAATAGCTTAATGGGACTAAATCGCGGGGCCCAGATAATCTTCATCCAAGAATATTAAAGGAACTGGCACATGAAATTGCAAGCCCATTAGCAAGAATTTGTAATGAATCTGTCGACTCAGGGGTTGTACCGTTTGATTGGAGAATAGCAAACATAGTTGCTATTTTTAAGGGGGGGGGGAGTGATCCGGGTAACTACAGGCCTGTTAGTTCGACATCTGTAGTATGCAAGGTCTTGGAAAAAATTTTGAAGGAGAAAGTAGTTAAGGACATTGAGGTCAATGGTAAATGGGACAAAATACAAGATGGTTTTACAAAAGGTAGATCATGCCAAACCAACCTGATCTCCTTCTTTGAGAAAGTAACAGATTTTTTAGACAAAGGAAACGCAGTGGATCTAATTGACCAAGATTTCAGGAAGACGTTTGATATGGTGCCACATGGGGAATTATTAGTTAAACTGGCAAAGATGGGGATCAATATGAAAATTGAAAGATGGATAGGGAAATGGTTAACAGGGAGATTATAGCGGGTCCTGCTGAAAGGTGAACTGTCAGGCAGGAGGGAGGTTACCAGTGGAGTTCCTCAGGGATTAATCTTTGGGGCCCATCTTATTTCATCTCCCTCCCTCAGCTCAGTTATGGCCTGAATTGCCCCTTCTCCCGGCAGAGCCAGGGGATTGGAAGCAGCAACATCAGACCCCTGTGTGGCTCGCAGGAATGAACACAAACACGCCCTTGTAGCTGGACAGATGGCGAGTTTTACCCCTGGGATACGACAAGGCTAAAGAGAAAGGTGGTGGCCCCACATCTAAGGAATGAAACACAACACAGTCATCATCGTTACGCCCATCCTTGCCCCTTTATACTTCTACTGTCTCGCTCCCGCCACCCTCGCCCTCTGTGGGTTCAGGGAGAGCCACACTCAGTGCTTCCGACACACACAGACTCACACACACATCTTGCAAGGAAAACCTCACCACGGAGCCACATGCACCTGTTGCTTCCCTGCCCCCCTGCTCTCCAGAATCCAACCCCAAGGAAAGCTTGTCGGGCCCAGAGCTGGCAGGGCGTCCGGTGCTGGAGTATTGAAGCTACTGTGACGGCACTCGGAGGAAAGATGCGGAGAGAGTGCAAGTTAAGAATTGGCCGGTCAGGTTTCCAGTCCCCTCACAGGTCATTCCCTCACTCGAGCAAAGGGGCACATCTCAATTCTCAGCTGGCTCAGTCGGGCTGCATCGTTCTTGTTTCCACTCAGTCAGGTTTGAGGCCTGTTTCGCACCCTGTCTTTGAGAAGACAGTCAGAAACTACTCTCTGAAATAGCCAATGCAGGAGGACGTGTTATCACTCCTGCCCCAACACAGACAGACAAAGAGAGAAATGTTCTCGCTTTGAGGGTGGGACTCCCTGCCCTGGGCCAAAGACAAGCACCTCTCTTTGACCTTGGTCGCTCCTTCAGCTTTTCTTTCAGCAGGGAGCCCGAGAGCTCAGGTGCTGGACCACTGCGTTGGTCAGTGAAGCTCGGTGAGCTCCAATGTCACTCGGCTCTTCTACCAGCAAGTCAAAACACAGGCAGGATTTCCTCATTTGACAATACTGGGGCTGTCGGAGGGTCTGTCCACACTGCACACTGAGCCTGTCTCTATGTGGCCTGGGCTTGCTGACTTGTGTTGCCAAGCCGGTGTTTGAGCATCCAGACTGCAGGGGAAACTCAGGCCTCACACTGTGTCTATCTGTCAAGGTTCCTTTCCCACTCTGAACGCCAGGGTACAGATGTGGGGACCTGCATGAAAACCTCCTCAGCTTACTTTTACCCGCTTAGGTTAAAACTTCCCCAAGGTACAAACTATTTTACCTTTTGCCCTTGGACTTTCGCTGCTGCCACCAAAAGTCTAACCGGGTTTTTTATTACGAAACAGCCGTTTGGAAATGTCTTTCCCCCAAAAATTCTCACCAAAACATTGCTCCCCCCTTCCTGGGGAAGGTTTGGTAAAAATCCTCATCAATTTGCATAGGTGACCACAGACCCAGACCCTTGGATCTTAAGAACAATAAAAAAAAAATTCAGTTTCTTAAAAGAAGAATTTTAATAGAAGAAAAAGTAAAAAGAATCACCTCTGTAAAATCAGGATGGTAGATACCTTACAGGGTACCTTACAGGGTAATTAGATTCAAAACACCGAGAATCCCTCTCGGCAAAACCTTAAGTTACAAAAAGACACACAGACAGGAATATCCATTCCATTCAGCGCAGCTTATTTTCTCATCCATTTAAAGGAATCAGAATCTAACGCATATCTAGCTTGATTACTTACTAAGTTCTAAGACGCCATTCCTGTTCTGTCCCCGGCAAAAGCATCACACAGACAGACCCAGACCCTTTGTTTCTCCCTCCCCCCGCCAACTTTTGAAAGTATCTTGTCTCCTCATTGGTCATTTTGGTCAGGTGCCAGCGAGGTTATCCGAGCTTCTTAACCCTTTACAGGTGAGAGGATTTTTTCCTCTGGCCAGGAGGGATTTAAAGGTGGTTAGCCTTCCCTTTCTATTTATGCCTCTATCCTACCGCAGGAAGTCGTCCTAAGTTACGCTGCTCCTGCTGCATGAATAACAGAACTGGATTTGATGTAGCTTTGGTCGACTTCCTGCTGTGTCTACACTGGGCTGGGTCGACGGGAGATGCTCTTCGGTTGACTTACCTTCCTCCTGCCGTTCCCGGCGCAGTCCCAACGGCGACCGGAGAGCGCTCTGCTGTCAATTTAGTGGGTCTTCACTCGACCCCCACGACATCAACCCCCAGTGGATCCACCGCAGCAAACAGAGCCTCCCAACCGTGCTGCCCCATCCACATGGCACAACTTAGACCCGAGTGGGAAATTCAGCTCCTGTGGGGTGTGTCACCCTCATCCGCTGAAGGTGCTCCCCGAGTCTCCAGGGATTCCTGCCCTAACTGCTCTCCAGCCGGTTTGTGTCCATACGCTCCCCGCAGGGAGGCTGTGAGTGGCCTGGTTACAAGCGCTGGTTGCTCAGGCCTGGCAGGGAAGGGAAGCTCCGGGCAGCATTGACAGTCTGGAGATCCCTCCGGGGAAGCACAGGCGGTGGGTGGAACAGGCGGGGAGGCCAAGCTGCGGGGTCCTGCGGACGCCCTGAAACCAGCTCACAGACCCCCGGGGGTCACGCTGCCCTACACGCTGTTGCAGTAATGTTTGTACAAGACGTGACGCTGAAAGAGCAGCTTGTGTCAGAGTGTATTCAGGCCAACGGATGTGTGTGTTAGTAGAGATCAAAGCGACTGTTAAATGTTCAACTGTATTGGGTGTTTAAACCTCCTGAAAACTCGTGGAATGTTGTTTGCACTGTTTTCACGTCTCTGTGTCCTGTTACGCTGTGATAGCAAAGAGTTGCCTTGTGTAGACCCCTGTCACTAAATAACCCCTCAAAGGAGAATGAAGGTGTGTGGGATGCAAGTGAAGAAAAGGTTCATTTCCAAAGAAGGGGTGGTAAGAAGCAGGATCCCTGGGCGGGGGGCAGGAGGGTGGTTTGCACTGTTGTTGCCCAGGGTGGGAATGGGGAACTGGGCTCTGGCTTAAAGCGGTGTCAGGCTTCGGGGGGCTGGGTTCAGAGCTGGAGGTGAGGGTTGGGGTGAGGGTTGGGCTACAGTTTTGGTTCAGGGGTTTCGAGTTGGGGGGCAGGTTATGGGGTCAGGGTTCCATTTGGGTTCCAGGTAGGGGGTGGGGTTTAGATTTTGGGGGGAAGGTTTGGCCAGCAGCAGCATAGAAGTGCGGGTGGCAATGGGGTGCAGCCAATAGTGATAAGTCGGGGGTCTTTTAGGTCGTTTTATTGTCAGTAGCACCCTGGGGAGGGGGTAGGGTCATGTTTACGAGAGGGGGCTAAAGTGTTGGGGAAGGGGGCGGCAAGTTGACCCATGCACACTTCGCACTTCCCACACGGACACGCACAATATGTCGAAGGCGCGGACGCACACACGTCACACACACGCGATGACACAAAACGGCACACAGCACGACACACAAAAATAACACACCACACGGACACACACACAAGACGACATGGAAAGCGTCACACACAAAACATCACACACACGATGCACAACATGTCATACACACTCAACACAACACGACCCGCAACATGTCACACTCAACACAACACGACCCACAACATGTCACACTCACACACTCAACACGACCCACAACACGTCTCACACTCAACACGACCCACAACACGTCTCACACACACTGAATGACACACAGCACGTTGCACGTACGTCACACACACAAAGTCGCACACACAGTTTGTTGCATGTCTCATGTATCATGTCACGCAGATGTCACACTACGTCATGCACACGCACAACACGTCACACGCACGCACACACTACATGTCACACACACATGACTCACACCACATGACACATGACACAAAATGGCACACATGACATTGAGACACACACACACGACACTGACACGTTGCACGTAGCACACACAGCACATCGCACGTTGTAGACAGCGTGTCGCACGTTGTAGACAGCGCGTCACACGTCGCTCACAGAACACAGTGCGTGTCGCAGGCACGTTGCGTATTGCGCGTCGCACGTAAACCGCACGTCACGCGTACACTGCACGTCACACACGCACAACACGACACACAACCCGTCACACACACAACACTGACACACAACACGTCACACACTAACAAAACCCTCAAGAAAACACACACACAACCACGTCTCACACACACACAATACCACATGACACACAACGCCTCACACACAGAAACACGTCTCTCACACACACCGACACACACACGCACGGCACACGACGGCTCTCATACGTGCCGACACACTCGCGCGCTCGTGCACGGGACACGACATCTCTCACACACGTCACCCCCACACACACACGACACACGACGTCTCACACGCCCACAACACGACATAGGACACGTCACACGACACACAAGACGGCAGACAACACGACACCGAAATCACACGCGACACCGAAACGCGACACACACACAAGACGGCAGAGGACAAGACGGCTGAGCTGCTTGGGCCTCTTTCCAAGGCTTGGTTTTTCTCAGCTCAGGGCCCTGATTTATCTGGTGCTCTGGGTAGTTCCCCTGATCACACTTCCTCAGGCTCGTCCTTGGGAGGAGATTTATCATGGGAATTACACAGAGAGGAATGATCCCTGGGAACTCAGTGCCGAGCCTCCCAAATCTGCACCTTTGTCTTTCTTTAATGAACAGATGGAAGATCAAAGCATTGTATTCAATCCTTGAAGTGTCCATCCCATTTCTGTGCACAGTGGACTTGAAAAGTTGTCCTTCTTCGTCTGTACACAACACGTGTCCATTTTAAATCCAAAGATGCATAATGAGCCATGGGCTACTTCCCTATGACACAGAGGGTCACAAACATGGTAGTGAAGAGGACAGATTACTAAGTAATCCCAGTGGGTTTCAGCCCCGTAGGATCACCTGGAAGGATTTTTCCTTCCTTTCAAAAGGGCAGAACCCAAACCCCATTCAGAAGATGCAGGGAATCTTACAGTAAATTCTTCCCACATGGTCCCCTTTGTAAAGCCAGTCTGTCAGAGCTTGCCTTAGCACAAGAAAATAACGCCAGGCAGTGGTAAGCACACAAACAAGACTTTATTTACGAGAGGGAAAAGGACTAGGCTAGGCTAGAGAAGGGCTGGATTAACAAAACTTGAACTCTGGAAGTGCTCCAGTCTCCCAAACAATTACACCCAGGAGGTCAGGTTGATGTTCTCTCTCCCTTCTCTTGCAGGGACAGCGATGGACGGCTGCTGCTCTCTTGACATTGGACGTCAGGGAGGGACTCCATGATGGACACAGGAACGGGTGAGTAGACCTCACTAAAAACCCTCCCTATCCCTCTTTGCGTCGTCTCTGCCTGGATGTTAGACCCTATCTACGCGGATTCAATCCGTGCGTGGGAGTGTGCTCCCCAACCCAAACTAATAGAGGAAATGGCTAAAGGTCACCAGATTCTTTTCCCAAGTCCAAGATGGCCACCTGACAGATAACCCAAAAGGTACATGCCTTTCTTCCCTTCTTTTAGGAAAATTTGGCAGGGGTAACCAGCATTTTACATACCCGGAGACTGGATTTGACCAATCAGGGTTCGTTGCGGGGCAGTGTGACCCACACAGAAGGGGGTTGTATATCCCCTCTGAGAACTCCTCCCTGTGTCCTCTACCAACTGAAGTGGGCGTCAGCCCCGTAGGACCGCCCCGAGAGGGGATTTGACCAAAGAAGGGAAGTGCTGCAGTGGAGTGACCTGCCCGCAACAGGATCCCGTGGTCCCTCTAAAATGTCCCCACACCACCCTCTAGCAGTTGGCGAGGGTTTCACTCCCACCTTAGGCCATCTCAGAAGGGAAATGTGTACCAATCCAGAACAGGTATAGCCCGAAGGTCTAGGCCACGGTTTCTTCAAAAGACATCCTTGGAACGAGATGGGCTCTTCTCCGCAGTGTTGTGTTGCTACTTCCAGGACGATGCTGCCAGCCTCGCAAACATGGAGCTCCAGAGATCGGCGTCTTCTGGCCTAGACCTTCGGGCACTGCGTATTCTGATCATTACGTTTCCCTTCTGGGATGGCCTAAAGCGTGTGTGCGAAACCCTGACTGATTAGCAGAGGACGGTGCGGGGATTTCATGGAGGGGTGATGGACCCCTCTTGCGGGCAGGTCACCCCACCATGGCACTTACCCTGTTTGGTGAAATCCCCTCTCTGGTGGGTCCTAAGGGGCTGAGGCCCACCCCAAGTGGGAGGAGCTCTTGGAGGGTCACGTGACCCACTTCCGGATGGGTCACTCTGCCCCAGAACATTCCCCAATTGCTCAAATCCATTCCTGAGGCAGGTGCATGGAGATAAAACACCCCCAGATTGGTAAAGGAGTGGGAGGATCTCTTAGAGGGGTCACATGCCACTCCTTGTTTCGACTCCCGTTTGCATCTTGACCCCAAAAGTCTTCTGTCATAGGGTCGGTCTCATGGTGACAGATAGCGATGTCTGAGGAGTGAAGGGGCTAGGTCCCATGGCTGACATCAAATAACTTCCCTAAGCCTCAGGGTAGTTTGGCCAAATGCCCATTGTCAAAATGGCTGCCCTCCCACGCAGTGTGTGTGTCCCAACACCCAGAGTCCGTGCGGCCGTCCTCTCCGTCGGGGCTGTGTGGCCCAGCGACCAAAGTCCGTGCGGCCGCCCTCTCCGTCGGGGCTGTGTGGCCCAGCGACCAGGGTCCGTGCGGCCGCCCGCTCCGTCGGGGCTGTGTGGCTCAACGCTTCGAGTCCATATGTCTATCCTGTCTCTTACGCCCGTGTGGCCCGATAGCAACGGACAATATGGCTACTCTCTCCCTCAATGCTGTGTGGCCCAACGCCCGGAGTCAGTGTAACTGCCCTTCACTGCAGGGCTGTTTGGCTGAGAGTTCAGAGGCAAGATGGTTGCCCCTCCTCTTGGGGCTGTGCAGTCTAGTGGGTCAATGGGGACGTGGGCAGCCACCAAAGGATGGATGGCAGCCAGGGCAGGTGGACCCAGGCCCTCGTTACTCCACCGGCTCCTCGCCCAGGGCCTCGTCCGTGGCCAATGTGTTTGCCATTGAGTCAGTGGGGATCCAGCACTGCGGATGACAATGGCTAGTTCACCCAGGTTACTTCCTTGGAGATGTCTCTAGGCCATGGGTTGGGGGTCTCTGGGTTCCCGGCGTGGGAAACTCCCAGAGTCTCCGATCTCCCTTGCATGTCTGCAGGCCCCCATGGACGTGGCTGGGTCTCGGCACCTCAGAGCTCTGCAGTCAGGGGCTTGAGCTGCTTCTGGACTGGAGCCTACAGTGTGCATCCTCCATTTTCAGCGGTCTGCCTAGCGTGAGCTGAGCTGCTCCCTTACACTCTGGTGCTCCAGTTGGAGCATGTCCGGCAGGGCTGGGGAGGGGCTTGGCTTTCTCCACCTAGACTATGGGGTTCTGTGTGGCTGGTTCAGCCCGGCACATGCTGCTCGGCCTCTTCTGTCTCCTCCTTCCCATGCAAAGCTGCTTTGCCATCTCACAAGAGATGGGATCAGTGGTGGGCTCAATTGGCTCCTGTTGGCCTCTTGATGTCTGGGGGCTCAGGAAGGAGGTTGGGGTGGGGCTCTGGGAGAGAGTTAGGGTGCAGTAGGGGGCTCAGGGCAGGAGGTTGGGGTGGGGGTCTGGGAGAGAGTTAGGGTGCGGGAGGGGGCTCTGGGCAGGAGGTTGGGGTGGGGGTCTGGGAGAGAGTTAGGGTGCGGGAGGGGGCTCAGGGCAGGAGGTTGGGGTGGGGGTATGGGGTTTGAAAGGGAGTTAGGGTGCAGGAGGGGGCTCAGGGCTGGGGCGTGAGGTGCGGGGTGCTTGCCTGGGGCAGCTCCCATTTGGGGGTGCACTGGGGTTGAGGCAGGCTCCTTGCCTGCCCTGGCCCTGCGCTGCTCCTCCCGGAGTGACCCTGCAGCTGCCGGCACGGCACGGATGTCCCTTGCTGCGGCCCCGCTGGGGGGGAAGGTTGCTCCTTGCGCTGTCCTGTGTCTGCCTGCAGGCACCGCCCCCACAGATCCCATTGGCTGCGGTTCCTGGCCAATGGGAGCTGCGGGGGTGGAGCCTGCAGGTGAGGGCAGCGGGTGGGCGGAGCTTCCAGGCACTCACAGCTCCAGATCCAGCCCAGCACGGTGGGGGAGGGACAGCAGTGCACGAAGCCACCTCCCTGCTCCCCGCTAGGAAGGGCCGGACGCAGGGACGTTAGTGGCCGCAGTCCAGGGTCCCGGGCTAAGGGGGCCCCACCAAAAGATCTGCACTTCTGGCAGCCTGGAGATCTTTTTGCGGAGTCCCCCTTAGCCAGGGCTGCTGCCCCTAGATCCCCTGCATTAATCCTGCCCTGTATGCACCCCAAACTCCTCATCCCCAGCACCACCCCAGAGCCCGCAGCCCCCACACCTCCCAGCCACTGGGTCTCATAATTTATAAAATTGCTATTTGCAAAAATCCAAATATTGAAAATTAATTCCCGGATCCTGCAGACACTTAAACAGACACAGAACTTTACTCTAGAAACAGTCCCGTGGTTTAAAGTTCAGTGAGCGTTTGCAGCGTCAGGGACTCCGTGTATTTTTATTAAGAACTTGTCATGTAGTGGCATAAAATCTGTCACTTCAACAGTAAAACAATTTTGTTTTAACAATAAAAAGTTATTTAAACTCTCAGTAATTTACAATAGCAATTTTTTTATACCGGCCAAAGTTTCCAAAAAGTGGAGCCCAAAATCAGGCTCTTCAGCCTGCCTTTAGCCACCTAAGGGAGGGGTTTTCAAGCATGCTCAGGGCACAAGTCCTATTGACTTCAAACTGCAAATCCTGATGGTTGAAGCATTTCAGCTCTTTACTTGTGGAAGTACAGTGTCCTGGCCAGAACACATCCACATCGTCCACATCGCTTTTCACTAGTAGATCTCAAAGCTCTTGACCAAGGAGGCACAGAGTACAGGCTTCTTGATTTTCAATTCTGCATCTGTATAGTCTCATACTAGGGGATATTAATGAGGCCTTGGGCTTGTCTTTTTCAGCACAGATGAGCATTTTAAGTGTGAAACTTCTTAGTAGAAAAATATCGACATAAAATCCAAAATCTTATTAACACTTAGGAAACGAAAAAAACAAACAAGTAGAAAACATCCACTTTGACAATTTAAGACCATAAAATGGAAGAGAAGAACTAGCAATATGTAGATAAGAAATTTGATGTAAATTTTCAAAAAAACCCTATATTTAAATGTCATAATTTAAATAAAAATTTTAGTTGTGATTTTTAGCCACCCTAAGAAGGGGAGCTCCCAAAGGGTGCTGATGAAAATGTGGTCAGGTAGGAGAAACACCAAAACAAAACCAAGACCTGTTCTTTGAAAACACGAGAACATAAGAACATAAGAATGGCCATACTGGGTCAGTCCAAAGGTCCATCCAGCCCAGTATCCTGTCTACCGACAGAGACCAATGCCAGGTGCCCCAGAGGGAGTGAACCTAACAAGTAATGATCAAGTGATCTCTCTCCTGCCATCCAGCTCCACTCTCTGACAAACAGAGGATAGGGACACCAGTCCTTACCCATCCTGGCTAATAGCCATTAATGGACTTAACCTCCATGAAATTATCCAGTTCTCTTTTAAACCCTGTTATAGTCCTAGCCTTCACAACCTCCTCAGGCAAGGAGTTCCACAGGTTGACTGTGCGCTGAGTGAAGAAGAACTTCCTTTTATTGGTTTTAAACCTGCTGCCCATTAATTTCATTTGGTGGCCCCCTAGTTCTTATATTATGGGAACAAGTACATAACTTTTCCTTATTTGCTTTCTCCACACCACTCATGATTTTATAGACCTCTATCATATCCCCCATAAGTCTCCTCTTTTCCAAGCCAAAAAGTCCTAGCCTCTTTAATCTCTCCTCATATGGGACCCGTTCCAACTCCTAATCATTTTAGTTGTCCTTTTCTGAACCTTTTCTAATGCCAATATATCTTTATTGAGATGAGGAGACCACATCTGTACATAGTATTCAAGATGTGGGCACACCATGGATTTATATAAGGGCAATAAGATATTCTCCATCTTATTCTCTATCCCTTTTTTAATGATTCCTAACATCCCGTTTGCTTTTTTGACTGCCACTGCCCACTGCGTGGACGTCTTCAGAGAACTATCCACGATGACCCCAAGATCTTTCTCCTGATTAGTTGTAGCTAAATTAGCCCCCATCATATTGTAGGTATAGTTGGGGTTATTTTTTCCAATGTGCATTACTTTACATTTATCCACATTACATTTCATTTGCCATTTTGTTGCCCAATCACTTAGTTTTGTGAGATCTTTTTGAAGTTCTTCACAGTCTGCTTTGGTCTTAACTATCTTGAGCAGTTTAGTATCACCTGCAAACTTTGCCACCTCACTGTTTACCCCTTTCTCCAGATTGTTTATGTATAAGTTGAATAGGATTAGTCCTAGGACTGACCCTTGGGGAACACCACTGGTTACCCCTCTCCATTCTGGAAATTTACCATTTATTCCTACCCTTTGTTCCCTGTCTTTTAACCAGTTCTCAATCCATGAAAGGATCTTCCCTCTTATCCCATGACAACTTAATTTACATAAGAGCCTTTGGTGCGGCTTCAGAGTGATAGCCGTGTTAGTCTGTTTCAGCAGAAAGAACGAGGAGGACTTGTGGCACCTTAGAGAGGAACAAATTTATCTGAGCATAAGCTTTCATGGGCTAAAGCCCACTTCATCAGACGCATGCAGTGGAAAATACAGCAGGAAGATATATAGATATATATACACACAGAGCATGAGAAAATGGGTGTTGCCATTCTAACTCTTAAGGAGACCAATCGATTAAGGTATCACAACAAAAGTGTTTTTTTCTCCTGCTGCTAACAGCCCACCTTCATCTATTGGTCTCGTTAAGAGTTGTTATGGTAACCCCCATTTTCTCGTCTTCTCTGTATCGCTATATCTATATCTTCCTGCTGTATTTTCTCAGAGCATGAGAAAATGGGTGTTGCCATTCTAACTCTTAAGGAGACCAATCGATTAAGGTATCACAACAAAAGTGTTTTTTTCTCCTGCTGCTAACAGCCCACCTTCATCTATTGGTCTCGTTAAGAGTTGTTATGGTAACCCCCATTTTCTCGTCTTCTCTGTATCGCTATATCTATATCTTCCTGCTGTATTTCCCCTGCATGCATCTGATGAAGTGGGCTTTAGCCCATGAAAGCTTATGCTCAGAGAAATTGGTTCGCCTCTAAGATGCCACAAGTCCTCCTCATTCGCTTTTCCTGACTGATTGTGCTGGGGGCTCTGCCTGGCTCCAGCGCTCCGGTCCCTCAGCTACCACGGCCACCTGGGAACCCTGATCGATTCCAGCTTCAAGAAGTGCTGAGATCCATCTGTCTCTTTCTGTGCCTCTGTTTCTCTCTAGGTATAGCCTCCTGACCCTGCCTCATGTTGATCAGTTATAGTTTGCTAGCCCCCCACCCCACCTCCATGGATGTTTTTGGCTTCTCCATTCACTCGGCAGCAACGCTCCTTGTACCCAAGCTAAAGATCCCTGCAGCCCCAAAAGTCCTCGGGGGTTTGCTCAGCAAGTGGGTTACTAGCAGAATGGTTGTGGGGTGAAGGTGGGGATAGGGAGGTGCTGAACCTGGGGGCAGAGGAGGGTGGCAGATTAAGGTGTTGCTCAGCCCAGCCAGCTGAGTCCAAGGACATAGGAGGGGACCAGCATTAAATTGCTGTTCAATCCAGCCCACTAAGTCCCGGGACACATCAGGGGTCAGCTTGCGAGTGCTGATGACCCAGTCCTCTCTGACATGCTATGTTCATGTGTGTGTGCCTGTGTGTCTGTTCATGTTCATCACATTTGGGGGCTGGAAGACCCCAGCCCTGGGGAACCGAGGTCCTGCAGGGTAGCTCCATTGGGAGGGAACTTGCAGAAGGAAGGAGTAGCGATCCATAGGAAAACACAAGTGATAAAAGCAGCACATTCACAGAATTGCAGAATCTCCCCCCACCAGAAGAGTAACCCTAACAAATGGGCGTACCCCAAGGTAGAGGGCAATTCTGGTAACAGCTCATTTGGGGATTGTTTGGAAGGGGGATGGACGTTATTCTTGGGACAAGTCACCTGCTATGGCAAAAAACACTTTAGCCCTGTGCGCCCTTCCAGACAAGTCTTATGTCCCAAATACTTTGGGGCCAGTTTTGTTTAATATCTTCACTAATGATCTGGAGGATGGCATGGATTGCACCCTCAGCAAGTTTGCAGATGACACTAAACTGGGAGGAGAGGTAGATACACTGGAGGGTAGGGATAGGATACAGAGGGCCCTAGACAAATTAGACGATTGGGCCAAAAGAAATCTGATGAGGTTCAACAAGGACAAGTGCAGAGTCCTGCACTTAGGACGGTAGAATCCCATGCACTGCTACAGACTAGGGACTGAATGGCTCGGCAGCAGTTCTTCAGAAAAGGACCTAGGGGTTACAGTGGACTAGAAGCTGGATATGAGTCAACAGTGTGTCCTTGTTGCCAAGAAGGCCAATGGCATTTTGGGATGTATAAGTAGGGGCATTGCCAGCAGATCGAGGGACGTGATCGTTCCCGTCTATTCGACACTGGTGAGGCCTCATCTGGAGTACTGTGTCCAGTTTTGGGCCCCACACTACAAGAAGGGTGTGTAAAAATTGGAAAGAGTCCAGCGGAGGGCAACAAACATGATTAGGGGACTGGAACACATGACTTATGAGGACAGGATGAGGGAACTGGGATTGTTTAGTCTGCGGAAGAGAAGAAGGAGGGGGGATTTGATAGCTGTTTTCAACTACCTGCCAGGGGGGTCCAAAGAAGATGGATCTAGTCTGTTCTCAGTGGTAGCAGATGACAGAACGAGGAGTAATGGTCTCAAGTTGCAGTGGGGGAGGTTTAGGTTGCATATTAGGAAAAACTTTTTCACTAGGAGGGTGGTGAAACACTGGAATGCGTTACCTAGGGAGGTGGTGGAATCTCCTGCCTCAGAAGTCTTTAAGGTCAGGCTTGACAAAGCCCTGGCTGGGATGATTTGTTGGGGATAGGTCCTGCTTTGAGCAGGGGGTTGGGCAAGATGACCTCCTGAGGTCCCTTCCAACCCTGATATTCTATGATTCTATGATCAGTCTGGAGTTTCACACACTGAATGATTGGAATAAAGTGACCTGCAATGAGCTACAAACCAACAACCATTCACACTGATTCTTCAGCAAGTGTTTTAGAAGCACGAGAACACCAGCGAGAACCAGGAATGGCTCAGAGACAATCAGCAGCGAGAAGGAGAACAATTTACCAAGCAGATGATTGGTTCTGGCTTATTTGCTGGGCCTTAAACGAGAACAACAAAGTCCTGAATCTCCTCCCTGCCACGAGACCCCCAGCTCAGCCAATCAGCATTGAGACTCTGGCAGTGGGCTGACGGTTCCCCAGATGTCCCAGGTCACCGGTGAGGATCACTCTGAGAACACGCTTCCTGTCCCATCTCTTTGGGAGGCCTCCCACCATGAGGGCTACAGAGCAGCCCCCTCCTCGCCAGTGGACGGAGGGAAGCAGAAAAAGGGAAACCAAAAAAGTCAAACCCCAAGGACTCGAAGGGACAGAGGCCTAGCTGGGGGAAAATTGTCCCACCTTAACCTCCTGTTTTCCGTGCCGAGAATTTGGCCAGCACCAGGTAGATCAGGCTGCCTCGGTACCAAACCTCTCTGGGGCTCTTCCCTTCTCCACAGGGACGTCTGTCTTCTCGCTCAATGAGCAGTGGGAAAGGAGAAAACTCCAGAGAGGCTCCACCTCGCGCTCACATACGAGACCCTGAATTCTCTCTCAGTCCTCAAGGAGACACCTCAAGAAGGAGACTCCCTGCAGCAAAGCCCCGGGGGTCTCTGAGATCCCCCTGCCCTGCAGCCTGTCCTCCCTGGCCGTTGTCGTGGACTCTCTGTGAGGTCACCGCCTCCCAACCTCCTTTCACCAATCAGCTGAGTGCTGCAAAAGGCCCTTGTGATGTCACTGCCACCCCCACCCCTGCCCTGCAGGGCTCATGTCCTGCCCCGAGCCGGCTCCTGTGCGTGTCTGAGCTGCTCCCCCTGGGTCACCCCCACACACTCAGTGGTCGTGCAAGGGTTCACGCAGGCCACACGTGGAACCATCAGAGGATGCTCAATGTGCCGCACTCGGTTTTGCAGAGATTTGGAGAATTGAAGGCCAGAAGAGACTGTTAGATCATCTCATCTGGCCCCCTACACATCACAGGCCTCCTGCATGGCGCAGTCGCGAGTTGTCATAAATATAAAGGGAAGGGTAAACCCCTTTAAAATCCCTCCTGGCGAGAGGAAAAATCCTCTCACCTGTAAAGGGTTAAGAAGCTAAAGGTAACCTCACTGGCACCTGACCAAAATGACCAATGAGGAGACAAGATACTTTCAAAAGCTGGGAGGAGGGAGAAAAACAAAGGGTCTGTGTCTGTCTGTGTGATGCTTTTGCCGGAGACAGAACAGGAATGGAGTCTTAGAACTTAGTAAGTAATCTAGCTAGGTAGGTGTTAGTTTATGATTTCTTTAAATGGCTGAGAAAATAGCTGTGCTGAATAGAATGACTATTCCTGTCTGTGTGTCTTTTTTGTAACTTAAGGTTTTGCCTAGAGGGATTCTTTATGTTTGAATCTAATTACCCTGTAAGATATCTACCATCCTGATTTTACAGAGGTGATTCTTTTTACTTCTATTAAAAGTCTTCTTGTAAGAAAACTGAATGCTTTTTCATTGTTCTAAGATCCAAGGATTTGCGTCTGTGGTCACCAATGCAAATTGGTGAAGATTTTTACCAAACCTTCCCCAGGAAGTTGGGTGCAAGGGTTGGGAGGATTTTGGGGGAAAGACGTGTCCAAACTACGTTTTCTCAGGAACCCAGATAAAGTTTGGTGGTGGCAGTGGAAGTTCAGGGGCAAAAGGGTAAAATAGTTTGTACCTTGGGGAAGTTTTAAACAAAGCTGGTAAAAGTAAGCTTAGGAGGTTTTCATGCAGGTCCCCACATCTGTACCCTAGAATTCAGAGTGGGGAGGGAACCTTGACAGGAGTGTGGGAGGGGGCTGGGGCAGGGTGTTGAGGGATGCGGGGCGGCTTACCTCGGGATGGGGGGCTCCCCAGCTCCCACCGGCATAGCCCTGCAGCTCCTAGGTGGCAGAGGGGTTGGGGGGGGGGTGTCTCCACACCACTCTGCCTGTGCCTGCAGGCCCTGCCCCCCGCAGCTCCCATTGGCTGAGGTTCCTGGCCAATGGGAACTGTGCCCACCCCCCAGGACCAGCAGGGGTCCCACTCCCAGGCTGCGCACTGCAGCCCCCTCCCCCAGCACCAGTGGGGTCCCGGGCCTCCTCCCCCAGCACCTGGGATGCCCCCGATCTGCCCCTAGTAGTACACACTTAGTAGATTACAAGCTTTCTAATGATATGTTACATGGGGCATTTAGCATAAAGCATATTCCAGGCATGTTATGTTCCTGTTCATAAGCATATTTTCATAAAGCATATGAGTGCAACGTCACAACGGCCTCACAGAGAGTAAAGTTACCATGAGCTGTGGGTTTAGGGAACCCCGGGGAGCAGACCAGGCTCCCTGCAGTGCAGGAATCACTTCATGGGGCGAGGGGTGCTGCGTGGAGTTTACAACATGGCCACTGTGGTCATTGTTGCAGGGAATGGGGTATTGCGGGACAGCTGCTGGAGGATGGTTCGGGTAGATGTAGGCCAATGCCATCTGGAGAGGTGGTTTTACTGCATCACCGTAAGGGAGCAATTACATTGGCCAAAGAGAAATTTGAGTGCAGAGCTGGGCACAGCGAGGTGAATGTAAGGCAATGTATGCCAGCCGAACTGTGGTGTTGACAGGCCTTAGGGGCTTGGTTGCTTGAGGCACAGCTAGCCGTGCCATGGTGTAGGGGCCACTACCAGCTGTTCTGCCCACACTAACTGTCATAAATATAAAGGGAAGGGTAAACCCCTTTGAAATCCCTCCTGGCCAGGGGAAAGCTCCTCTCACCTGTAAAGGGTTAAGAAGCTAAAGGTAACGTCGCTGGCACCTGACCAAAATGACCAATGAGGAGACAAGATACTTTCAAAAGCTGGGAGGAGGGAGAGAAACAAAGGGTCTGCGTGTCTGTCTATATGCTGGTTTCTGCCGGGGATAGACCAGGAATGGAGTCTTAGAACTTTTAGTAAGTAATCTAGCTAGGTATGTGTTAGATTATGATTTCTTTAAATGGCTGAGAAAAGAATTGTGCTGAATAGAATAACTATTTCTGTCTGTGTATCTTTTTTGTAACTTAAGGTTTTGCCTAGAGGGGTTCTCTATGTTTTTGAAGCTAATTACCCTGTAAGATATCTACCATCCTGATTTTACAGGAGGGATTTCTTTATTTCTATTTACTCCTATTTTTATTAAAAGTCTTCTTGTAAGAAAACAATGCTTTTTCATTGTTCTCAGATCCAAGGGTTTGGGTCTGTGGTCACCTATGCAAATTGGTGAGGCTTTTTATCCAACATTTCCCAGGAAAGGGGGGGTGCAAGTGTTGGGAGGATTGTTCAATGTTCTTAAGATCCAAGGGTCTGGGTCTGTAGTCACCTAGGCAAATTGGTGAGGCTTTTTACCAAACCTTGTCCAGGAAGTGGGGTGCAAGGTTTTGGGAAGTATTTTGTGGGGAAGGACGCGTCCAAACAGCTCTTCCCCAGTAACCAGTATTAGTTTGGTGGTGGTAGCGGCCAGTCCAAGGACAACGGGTGGAATATTTTGTACCTTGGGGAAGTTTTGACCTAAGCTGGTAAAGATAAGCTTAGGAGGTTTTTCATGCAGGTCCCCACATCTGTACCCTAGAGTTCAGAGTGGGGGAGGAACCTTGACACGGGGTCAGACCAAAGGTCCATCTAGCCTGTGTCCGTCTGCCGACAGTGGCCAGTGCCAGGTGCCCCAGAGGGAATGAACAGACAGGAATCATGCCGGGATCCATCCCTTGTCGCCCCATTCCCAGCTTCTGACAAACAGAGGTTAGGGACACCATCCCTGCCCATCTTGGCTAATCGCCATCGATGGACCGAGCCACCAGGAATCTCTCTAGTTCCCTGTCGAACCTTTTGATCCCAGGACCCTGCTCAGGAACAGTGAAGTACCAAGTTCTAAGAAAGAAACAGCTTCTGATACCAGGGCAGCTCCTCTTCCTCCTCCCCTCCCATGGGGATGAGCAGCCCCCCCAACTGTCTCTCTGCCCCAGGCCTCCTTCTCTCATCACCCCTTCAGCCTCCTTCCAAATATCCCCTTCCTCCCATCACCTCTTCAGCCCCCATCACTCCCTTCAGCCTCCCCCAACTGCCCCAGTCCCCGTCCCCTCAACCTTCCCCCCCTTCCCAGGCTCCTCCCTAGCTGCCCTTTCAGTCTTCCCCCCCTACAACCAACTGCCCTCCTTCAGCCTTCCCCCCGAACCTCTTATCCAGCTGCCCCACCTGACCCCCTTTAGCCTCCCTCCAACTGCCCCTTCACCCCCTCCCCCACTCCTCTCCCTCTGCCTCTCCCCAAATCCCAGCTCTACCATGCTGAGGTTCCCTTCCCCACAACCATCTGCTTCCTTCCCATGGGGAACAGGGGCAGGAAATGCTTTTTGAAAAACCTGCTGCCAAATAAAAAGTAAAACAAGCCACGCAAGCCCCTCCCTTGCTTTGTGTGTGTGTGTGTGTGGAGGGGGTTGTTCTGAGCACACTCTGTTCAGGGAAGGGATGGAGTTGGCCAAAGGGGCACGTTGAATCCTTAGCAGAGAATTCCTTTCTCCACGATGTTAGCTAAGCGTTGCTGTTAAATGTCAGCCAACGAATGCAGCATTTGAAACAATCTGATGGTAAATCCCTTCCCTCTCAGTTGCTGGAGTTCTCACACCCTCTGCTCTTGGGAGGTCCCCATGTGATGTGGTGTCTTATTTCCATAGCGTCTTGGAGATTAGACGGGACCTCAATTTCCACGGTAAAAAATGAAGCGTAACTCCTTCCCTTCCCCCATTTGACTTAGGAAAAATAAATCCTGTCCCCTCCCTCAGCCCCAAACCAGCCCCACAGGAGGTACTGCGGCCAGGAGAGAGGTGCCTCGCCCCTGGCCCTGAGCTGCTGTGGTAAGAGAGGGCTCGGGTGGGGGTGAGTTCTCTCTTCCTGGGGCAACCTGCACCCCAAACCCCTCATCCCCAACCACACCCTGAACCCCACACCCCCAGACGGAGCCCTAACCCCCACCCCCCACCCCAACCCTCTGCCCCATCACCATCTCCAGAGGGGATCACTCTCAGATCCACACCCACCGCTTTGGGAGGACCCCCCACAATGAGAGCAACGCCTCCACACCCCCTCCTTGGACGGGGGAGGGAAGCAGGGAAAAGGGGGAAAAGAAGCAAGAGAAGAGGAGAAAAGAGCAAAAGGGAAACCAAAAAGGATAAACCCCAAGGTCCCCAGTGATTCCAAGGGTCACAGTCCGAGGTCGGAAATCAAATTCTGCCCCCTTAAGCCAGTGTTTTCTGTGCCGAGAATTCTGCCTGCAGCAGGTGCATCAGACCCAACAGGTTCCAAACCTCTCGGAGCCTCTGCCCTTGTCCAAGGGACGTTCGTTTTCTGGCACAACCAGGGGTAGGAAAGGAGAAAACTCCACAGAGGCTCCTCCTCATGCTACGACGTGAATCCTAATTCTCTCCCCGTCCTCGAGGGGAGACCTGGAGAAGGAGACGTGCGGCAGCAAAGCCGGGGGGGTCTCAGCGACTGCCCTGGCCCTGCACCTCGGCCCTGCCCGGCTGATGTCGGGGTCTCTCGGTGAGGTCACCCCCTCCCCACCACCTTTGCCCAATGGGCTGAGTTCCTGCAAAAGGCCTTGGTGATGTCACTGCCCCCCCACCCCTCCCCTCCAAGCTGATGTCCTACCCCTGCCCAGCATCTTTGGAGGTTGGAGTTGTTGCCCCTGGATCTCCGGTTGCCAACTTCCGGACCCAACAAAACTGAACACCCTTGTGCCCCCCTTCGCCGAGGTCCTGGCCCGCTCACGCCATCGCCATGTCCCACCCCTCCGTCGCTCCCTCTCCCCCATGCTCCCTCACTCGCTCATCGTCACCGTGCTGAGGAGGGATGGGGAGGGCCCCTTTTCAACTGGGTGTTGTCGGGACGGACCTGGGAAGGAGGGCTGCCTGCCAAGCACCTTTAGGAGGAGGCGTCCCTCCCTGTCAGAAAATCATCTCCCTCCCTCAGCTCAGGGATGGCCTGAATTGCCCCTTCTCCCGGCAGAGCCAGAGGATTGGAAGCAGCAACATCAAACCCCTGTGTGGCTCGCAGGAATGAACACAAACACGCCCTTGTAGCTGGACAGATGGTGAGTTTTACCCCTGGGAAACAACAAGGCTCAAGAGAAAGGTGGTGGCCCCACATCTAAGGAATAAAACACAACACAGTCATCATCGTTACGCCCGTCCTTGCCCCTTTATACTTCGACTGTCTCGCTCCCGCCACCCTCGCCCTCCGTGGGTTCAGTGAGAGCCGCACTCAGTGCTTCCGACACACACAGACTCACACACACATCTTGCAAGGAAAACCTCACCACGGAGCCACATGCACCTGTTGCTTCCCTGCCCCCCTGCTCTCCAGAATCCAATCCCAAGGAAAGCTTGTCGGGCCCAGAGCTGGCGGGCGCCCGGTGCTGGAGCATTGAAGCCACCGTGACGGCACTCAGAGGAAAGATGCTGAGAGATGCAAGTTAAGAATTGGCCGGTCAGGTTTCCAGTCCCCTCACAGGTCATTCCCTCACTCGAGCAAAGGGGCACATCTCAATTCTCAGCTGGCTCAGTCGAGCTGCATCGTTCTTGTTTCCACTCAGTCAGGTTTGAGGCCTGTTTCGCACCCTGTCTTTGAGAAGACAGTCAGAAACTACTCTCTGAAACAGCCAATGCAGGAGGACGTGTTATCGCTCCTGCCCCAACACAGACAGACAAAGAGAGAAATGTTCTCGCTTTGAGGGTGGGACTCCATGCCCTGGGCCAAAGACGAGCACCTCTCTTTGACCTTGGTCGCTCCTTCAGCTTTTCTTTCAGCAGGGAGCCCGAGAGCTCAGGTGCTGGAGCGCTGCGTTGGTCAGTGAAGCTCGGTGAGCTCCAATGTCACTCGGCTCTTCTACCAGCAAGTCAAAACACAGGCAGGATTTCCTCGTTTGACAATACTGGGGCTGTCTGAGGGTCTGTCCACACTGCACACTGAGCCTGTCTCTATGTGGCCTGGGCTTGCTGACTTGTGTTGCCAAGCCAGTGTTTGAGCACCCAGACTGCAGGGGAAACTCAGGCCTCACACTGTGTCTACCTGTCAAGGTTCCTTCCCCACTCTGAACGCCAGGGTACAGATGTGGGGACCTGCATGAAAACCTCCTCAGCTTACTTTTACCCGCTTAGGTTAAAACTTCCCCAAGGTACAAACTATTTTACCTTTTGCCCTTGGACTTTCGCTGCTACCACCAAAAGTCTAACCGGGTTTTTTATTAGGAAAGAGCTGTTTGGAAACATCTTTCCCCCAAAAATCTTCACCAAAACATTGCACCCCCCTTCCTGGGGAAGGTTTGGGAAAAATCCTCATCAATTTGCATAGGTGACCACAGACCCAGACCCTTGGATCTTAAGAACAATAAAAAAGCATTCAGTTTCTTAAAAGAAGAATTTTAATAGAAGAAAAAGTAAAAAGAATCACCTCTGTAAACTCAGGATGGTAAATACCTTACAGGGTAATTAGATTCAAAACACCGAGAATCCCTCTAGGCAAAACCTTAAGTTACAAAAAGACACACAGACAGGAATATCCATTCCATTCAGCGCAGCTTATTTTCTCATCCATTTAAAGGAATCAGAATCTAACGCATATCTAGCTTGATTACTTACTAAGTTCTAAGACACCATTCCTGTTCTGTCCCCGGCAAAAGCATCACACAGACAGATCCCGACCCTTTGTTTCTCCCCCCCCCCCCCCCCAACTTTTGAAAGTATCTTATCTCCTCATTGGTCATTTTGGTAAGGTGCCAGCGAGGTTCTCCTAGCTTCTTAACCCTTTACAGGTGAGAGGATTTTTTCCTCTGGCCAGGAGGGATTTAAAGGTGGTTAGCCTTCCCTTTCTATTTATGACTCTATCCTACCGCAGGAAGTCGTCCTAAGTTACGCTGCTCCCGCTGCGTGAATAACAGAGCTGGATTTGACGTCGCTTCGGTCGACTTCCTGCTGTGTCTACACTGGGCTGGGTCGACGGGAGACGCTCTTCGGTCGACTTCCCTTCCTCCTGCCGTTCCCGGCGCAGTCCCAACGGCGACCGGAGAGCACTCTGCTGTCAATTTAGTGGGTCTTCACTCGACCCCCACGACATCAACCCCCAGTGGATCCACCGCAGCAAACAGAGCCTCCCAACCGTGCTGCCCCATCCACATGGCACGACTTAGACCCGAGTGGGAAATTCAGCTCCTGTGGGGTGTGTCACCCTCATCCGCTGAAGATGCTCCCCGAGTCTCCAGGGATTCCTGCTCTAACTGCTCTCCAGCCGGTTTGTGTCCATACGCTCCCCGCGGGGAGGCTGTGAGTGGCCTGGTTAGAAGCGCTGGTTGCTCAGGCCTGGCAGGGAAGGGAAGCTCCGGGCAGCATTGACAGTCTGGAGATCCCTCCGGGGAAGCACAGGCGGTGGGTGGAACAGGCGGGGAGGCGAAGCTGCGGGGTCCTGCGGACGCCCTGAAACCAGCTCAAAGACCCCCGGGGGTCACGCTGCCCTACACGCTGTTGCAGTAATGTTTGTACAAGGCGTGACGCTGAAAGAGCAGCTTGTGTCAGAGTGTATTCAGGCCAATGGATGTATGTGTCAGTAGAGATCAAAGCGACTGTTAAATGTTCAACTGTATTGGGTGTTTAAACCTCCTGAAAACTCGTGGAATGTTGTTTGCACTGTTTTCACTTCTCTGTGTCCTGTTACGCTGTGATAGCAAAGAGTTGCCTTGTGTGGACCCCTGTCACTAAATAACCCCTCAAAGGAGAATGAAGGTGTGTGGGATGCAAGTGAAGAAAAGGTTCATTTCCAAAGAAGGGGTGGTAAGAAGCAGGATCCCTGGGCGGGGGGCAGGAGGGTGGTTTGCACTGTTGTTGCCCAGGGTGGGAATGGGGAACTGGGCTCTGGCTTAAAGCGGTGTCAGGCTTCGGGGGGCTGGGTTCAGAGCTGGAGGTTCGAGTTGGGGTGAGGGTTGGGCTACAGTTTTGGTTCAGGGGTTTCGAGTTGGGGGGCAGGTTATGGGGTCAGGGTTCCAGTTGGGTTCCGGGTAGGGGGTGGGGTTTAGATTTTGGGGGAGGGTTTGGCCAGCAGCAGCATAGAAGTGCGGGTGGCAATGGGGTGCAGCCAATAGTGATAAGTTGGGGGTCTTTTAGGTCGTTTTATTGTCAGTAGCACCCTGGGGAGGGGGTAGGGTCATGTTTACGACAGGGGGCTAAAGTGTTGGGGAACGGGGTGGCAAGTTGACCCATCCCACTTCGCACTTCCCACACGGACACGCACAATACGTCGAACGCATGGATGCACACACGTCACACACACACGATGACAGAAAACAGCACACAACACGACACACAAAAGTAACACATGACACAGACACACACACAACACGACACGGAAAGCATCACACACAAAACATCACACACACTCAACACAACACGACCCACAACACGTCACACACACACACGCAAACACGACACACAACACTTCTCACACTCAAGACGACACACAACATGAACCACATCACGTCTACGTCACGCACATGTCGCACTACGCACGTGCACACGTACAACACGTCGCACGCACGCACACACTACATGTCACACACACACGATGCCCACAACACGACACATGACACAAAATGGCACACGACAGTGAGACACACGCACATGACACTGACACGTTGCACGTGGAACACAGAGCACGTCGCACGTCACGCACAACACGTCGCACTTTACATGTCACACAGACAACACGTAGCACACAGCACGTCGAGCGTTGCTCATGCATCGCACGTCGCAGGTTGTAGACCCCACGTTTCATGTTATACACACAACACATCGCACACTGCCTGTCGCACGTTGTAGACAGCACGACACATGCCGCACACACAACACATTGCACGTTGCAGGCACGTTGCGCATTGCGCGTCGCACACGCACAACACGACACACAACCGGTCACACACACAAAAATCACACACAACACTGACATGCAACATGTTACACACTCAACAAAACACTCAAGACAACACACACACAACCATGTCTCACACACACACGACACCACATGACACACTACGTCTCACAGACACAAACACGTCTCTCACACACGTCGACACACATTCACACACACACACACGGCACACGACACATGATGTCTCACACATGACACCGAGACACACGACGTCTCACACGCCCACGACACGTCACACGACACACAAGACGGCAGAGGACACGACACCGAAATCCCACCCCGGAGACGACCCCCCCCCGTGGGGGCGAGAGCGGAGCGGGGACGGTCGGGGGAACTCGGTCTCTGGGCGGCGCGTGGGGCCGGTGTGGGCGGGAGGGAAGAGGGCGGCAGGGCCGAGGGCGAGATTCCCAGCCCCCGTCGAGCGCTGGGGAGCGAGGGCTCCGGCTCGGCTCTCGCAGCGGCTCTGGCGAGGAATGGTGCCGGAGCTCTCGCCGGAGGGGAACGCGGCCGGAGGGGCCTGAGCCGCTTGGGCCTCTTTCCAAGGAGGCGGAACCAGGCCTCCGCTCTCTGCCCGCTGCAGACCCGGCTGCCAGGTCGGCGCTTCCAGTTCCTCGTCCGCACTCGCCGGCTTCTCGTGTGTTCGCCAACTCGCTCTCTCCTCTGCTCTCCTGGTGCCGTCTCCCTTTGTAGGACACGGGTAGGTGTGCATTCCCACAGGTGAGGTCTCGGGAGCCATGGAGAAGTCGGAGCGGAGGAAAATCATGCAGGGCAGTAGAAAGGCTGCTGAAAGTACCTGAAGAGACAAAGGAAAAGAGAAGGGGGAAGTCCAGACTAAGACAGGAGTCTAGTCTGTAAAGAGAAACAACGGGAAGTCTTCAAGTTGCCGAAAGACATTTAGGATGGGAAATTACTTCTTGAATCCAGTCTCTTTAAGATCTTAGGCTTAGTATGTGTGTGTATTTGTATTTGCTTAGCAATCTGCCTTCTTCTGTTTGCTATCCCTTATAATCACTGAAAATCTACCTTTTCTAGTGAAACTATTTTTTGTTTATTATTATTAAACTCAGTTTGTGCAAGGGGTGCTCCGTGAGGAAATGATTTGTGTGTTACTCCAAGGGGCCGCCCGGTGTCACTGTTGGTGCAGGAGGGAAATGATTTGTGCATTACACTGACTGGCCACCTGGTGTCACTGTTGCTCCGTTAGGGAAATTATTTGTGCATTACCCAGAGTGGCCACCGAGTGTCACTGTTGCTCCATGAGGGAAATGCTTTGTGCAATACCTGGATTAGCCACCCGGTGTCACTGTTGCTCCACGAGGGAAATGGTTGGTGCATGACCCTGAGTGGTGTGAAGGAAAAGTTAGCCTGGGTGACTCCATTTTGGTTTGGGGCCCACCATTGTCTAAAAGCAAGCACATCACGCACCAGGAGGGTGTTTCTTAGATACTGCATTCCTGTGAAAATCCTCCGCCCCCCGCCCTTGTCTCCAGCCTGTTTTATCTCCCGGTTTCTGTTCTTTGTCTGTTCCTAACTCCCTGCCTCCTGGCCTTGCTGTGGGCCTCCCATCCTGATAAGAAAAGTTCCTGGTGCATTGCTTTAGGACCATGTAATGTAGCTGAAGTCACGGTCTAGCACGGGGAATGTACCTAGCCGGGATAGGTGGTAGATAAGGGAAGGGTTTGTCTCTTGGCTAAGGTTTCCGATGCACGAGGGCAACGTGTCTTGCTAAAAGGTCTATAATCTCTGTATAACCTGCCTGCGGGGTCCCCTCCTGATGAGCAGGGGGGCACCACGCTCGAGCGTAATAAACTTAGTATTTTTGGGAACCTGCCGCTGTGGACTTCGTTCGTGTGCCTCAGCCTAGACTTGAACTGTGCGGGACCAATCGGGTAGAATTCGCAGCAGTTCCTGTGCGTGACCTGTCGGGTATAATTCGTAGCAGTGGCCACCCACTGTCACTGTTGCTCTGTGAGGGAAATGGTTTGTGCATGACCTGAATTGGCCACACACATCACTGTTGCTCCTGGAGGGAGGGTGGGGGGGAGATGGTTTGTGTGTTACTCCTGAGTGGCCACGTTGTGTCACTCTTCCTCCGTGAGGGGAATGCTTTGTGTCTTACCCTGTGTGGCCACCCAAGACAACACACACATCACACACAAAACATCACACACACAAAACACGACAGACGACATTCACACACAACACAACACCAACACTCACAGAGAGAACACGTCACACATACAGAAACACGTCTCTCACACACACACACAACACAGGACACCGACACACACAAACAACATGACAAACAAATAAAATGACACACAAAACAGCACACAACACGACACACAAAAATCACACACAACACACGACACCGACACATACACACACACACACGAGACAAGGCACAAAACGGCAGACAACGTGACACAGAAATCACACACAACACCGACACCCACACACAATACGACACACAACACCTCACATGACACACAAAACGGCACATGTGACACACACACACAACACGATGCACAAAACTTCGCACACAAAATATCACACACCCACACACAACACGACACACACACAAACACGACCCACGACACCGACACACGACACACAAAACGGCACACGACACGAGACACAAAAATCTTACACAACACATGACACCGACATACACAACATGCACACAAAACGTCACACAACACGGCACACACCGTCACATGCACACAACACAGCATACAATATGGCACACACACACTCAACATGGACCACAACATGCACACATAAACACGTCTCACACACACAAAACGACACACAAGTCACACACACAACACGTCACACGACACATGCAACACGACACACACAACACGTCACACGGCAGAAGGTTTCATCGAGGAGGAGGATGTCCCGGGGTCCCCGGGCGATGCTCTGGGACTGCTCCCCAGGAAGCCAGGCAGGACTCTGGGGAAGTCTCCTCTCGGGGAGCAGCCTGTCTGCAGGACACACAGCTCCCCCGGCTCCACCTTCCTGGCTCTGACCTCGGAGCCTTCAGCCTCCTCTGCCCCTCCCTGCGCTTCCCACAGCCAGTCCGCCCAGGCGGGGTCCTGGGGGGGGCAGAGGGTCCTGCCCCCCAACTCCGCAGTCAGACGGGACTCTCAGCCAGCCAGGAAAACAGAGGTTTATTAGACGACAGGGACATGGTCTAACACAAGCTTGTAGGCGCAGAGAACAGGACCCCTCAGCCGGGTCCATTTTGGGGGGCAGTGAGCCAGACAACCCCGTCTGCCCTTCACTCCATGTCTCCAGCCAGCCCCCAACTGAAACTCCCCCCAGCCCCTCCTCCTCTGGGCTTTGTCCCTGTCCCCAGCCAGGAGGGCACCCGATTCCTTTGTTCTCCAACCCTTTAGCTCTCACCTCGCAGGGGGGAAGGGCCCAGGGCATCAGGTGCCAGGAAAGAGGGTGTCGGCCATTCTCTGTGTCCAGACCCCTGCACACACCTGCCCTCCAGAGCTCTGCAACGATCATACACCCTTACCCCACCCCCTAGATCCTTAAGAACTGCATAGGGGAAACTGAGGCACCCCCACACAATTCAGAGGAAACATGAAGTCCCGCTTCATCACAGATGACTCCAGGAGGTGAGTTCCTTGCTATCCTACCATGTTTTTCTCTGTCTCTCCTCTAGTATGTTGGCCATCACACACACTCTGTCTCTGTCTCTGTCTCCTCTCCTCTCCTGGTGCCAACGATGACCAGGCCCTGGGTGCCTGGGCCCCAGTTCCCCGCCTGTGCTCCATCTCTTCCTGTATCTGCCTCGCCCCTTCTCCCAGCCCACACTGCCCACCACTGCCTGGATGATTTCCCCCTCTCCTCCATTGCACCCCCCTCTGTGGGGTCCCTGCCACTCACCGTCTGCCTCCTCTCCTCCACCCCCTCCCCCGCTTCCCCACGGGTCACTCTGGGGGCCGGTTTTCTTCACCATCTTTGTGCATGATCTGGAGGATGAGATGGATTGCACCCTCAGCAAGTTCGCAGATGACACTAAGCTGGGCGGAGAGGGAGATACACTGGAGGGTCGGGATAGGGTTCAGAGTGACCCAGACCAATTAGAGGATTGGGCCAAAAGAAATCTGATGAGGTTCAGCAAGGACAAGTGCTGAGCCCTGCACTTAGGAGAGAAGAATCCCATGCACTGCCCCAAGTATGTGAATCCCATGCACCGCCCCGAACTGACCCTCCCGGAGCATCCTCAATTCCATGAAACAGCTGTTCTGGGGTGGGCAGGAAGTGCTGGGAAGGAGGGTGGGGAGTTGCTCAGTGGGGGTGTGTCTCTCTGGGTGGGGTCTGTGTGTGTTTATGCACAAGCTGATTGTGATGTCACGGAGGCCAACAGCAAAGAGTGTTGGGCGTCAGCATTCTTGCCCTGCCGTCAGTCTGCCAACTGGCTTGGTTGACAACGGCTGGTGACCCAAGGAGCTGCTGAGAGACGCGGACCATCCCTCTGTCAGCAACTTCTTGAATCAGCTATTTCCACAGGTGTTTGAGGAACAAAAGGATGAGTTTTTACAGAAGGTAATTCCCAGATTCTTTCCCTGCTCATTAGATCGCACACGACAGGTCAGCGCCTCCTTCTCCTCGGGACGGGTGGGGGCGGGTGTGGCAACAGGCAGGTCTCAGCGTTCCCTTTTGATTTGAATGTGGCCATCTCTCAGGTCTCCTCCTGCTTCAGCCTGTCAGGTTCTTTGGAGGCAGATTTAGGTGATTTTATCTTTCAGCAGACTAGTCGGGGGGAATTTCCAGGGATCGAACCAAAAGGGAAGATAACAAAACTCGTGTAGAATTTAGATTGAGATCTCCATCAATCGTCTTTCCCTTGGAGTTGCCCCTAATGCACTCCTTGCCTTCAAGTTGGGAATAGAAACCCTTTGTCTCCTGTCATGACTGCCAAAGAAATGTGTATTGAGAGAATATCGATCTCAGAATTTACAGGATTGAAATGCACATAAATGAGCTCAAATAATGCAGAAGAAATTAATCTTAAGATATTGAAAGTGATACAGCTCCACTCCCATCCCCTGGCTGTCATCTTGGTAGTTCTCTCAGAAAGAATCTCATGGCGATAGATCTCAAAACTCTCTACAAATTCTACTCTACCCCCTTGGGCTAGAGAAAAGAGATGTGTCGATCCCCCCCCACACACACACGCAATTCCTTTCCAGGAAAGGGGTTTCAATCAACTGTCGCCTACATTTGTCATGGGTCTCGCTGTGATTTCTTTGTCCTTGTTTTGGAGGCCTAACTTCTGACTGGATGTTGGAAATAATATGGGTCATTCTTCATTTCAAGTTGACTGATTCTTTCCCCCATGCTAATACATTCCAGATTTTCAAATAGTTGAGAAGAAGTCAACATATTTGCAGCTGCTAATTCATCCTTCCAGACCCTCAAACCCTCGAGATGACAATCTTTTCTTCCTTTTCCTGGCTTCTCTGGGAACAGAGCTTTCTTGGTTTGCAGCTTGGCCCGATCTGTTCCCAGAGTCCCAACATTCTGTGCACAAAGGAGTGGGGTTAAGAAGGAAGCATTTTTGCAACTAGGCCCAGGCAAAGAACATAGAAACTGACCTTTTGCTCTTTCTATCCCTAGCCTCTGTTTGCCAGGTGCCAGGAATGAGCAATAGGAATGGATCGCTTGATGATTCCCTGTTCATTCCTTCTGGGGCACTCAGCACTGGCTACTGTCAGAAGACAGCATACTGGGCTCAGTGGACCTTTGGTTTGACCCAGTCTGGGCGGTCTTGTGTTGCATATCTTCTTGGTTGCAGCAACCAGTCCTGGCTATTAGAGGAGCAGATGGCTTCAAAAGACCACTCTCGTGGATCTGGGAATCCTGGGCAAACTAATTCCCTTCCTTTCGAGAAGGACAGAAAAACCCATTTCCTCCTTCTTTCTATTCCAGGCTTCGTTCCTTTTTCCAAAGACTCACCTCTCGGGAGCACAGAGAGATCCATGTGCACAAAGTGCTCGTCCAACCTGCAGCCATTGAGGCATGCTCTGGCCTCAGCCCCCAAGAACAGGCCTTGCCAGAGAAGCCCCAGGGAAGAAAATGCTCATGGACCATCATGAAAAGACTCTGTGTCTGTTGCCAATCCCACAACTCGATGGCAGAGAGCAGTGAGGAGAGAACAGCTTCCTCTCCAAGAAGGTGGACACACTTGTCCCTGCAGAAGAAAGCAGCTGAGACCCAGGTGGAGGCAGAAGAGGTGAAGCTGCAGGAGACGACAGACAAAGTCAAAGTGGATCTTACAGGTGAGATGGTTCAATCCACATGGTTCGCGAGGAGCATGTGAGGAACACTCACACCAGTCACTCGACAAGCCTTCGACATCAGGGCCATCTCATGGGACAGTGATGGGTACCTCCGGCTCTGGAATCCATATAGAGGGTGGCAGAGGTCCATAGCTGAGGTAGGGAGAGCTGACAATGTCAGGTCACCCCCCTCTGGGGATCTGGCACGGTGGGGTGGGGACTACTAACATTGTTCCAGGCTGGAAGGAGAAGAGAGAGGCTGGACGTTGGAGGAAATCCTTTCTTTTCTCCTGGATTGGGTCCCTTTCCTCAAGAAAATGCTCCAGAGGTCTCAGCAGGTCACAGCTGGGAACCGTACCAGAGCTGAGTCATTCCTTCTTGGGGGGTTCAATGCAAAAGGAGGCCAGGTGCCCATCACTGACAGGAAAAGGGTGCAAGGGGAGGGGAAGAGTAGAGGACACCATTGAAAAGAAACTGGCCCCGAGGGAAGAGGAAGCCTCGTGTGGTTAAAGCCTCCAGCTAGGAGTCAGGAGAGCAGAGTTCTCTGCTGAGCTCTGCCAACAACCTTCAGTCTGACCCTGGGCAATTCGCTTCAGGGCTCTGGGCCCAACTTCCATCCTCTGTAAACCAGGGGGAAGACATGGAAAAGCAAAATGTTAAGAATGTTTCTTTCTGCTGCAGGGACGAAGAAGGAGCCGTCTGACACGAAGGGGAAGTGGGAAAAAGGAAGCCCAGAAGAGCAGGAAGAAGAGCGCACTCCCAGCCCCTCATTACCAAGCAGCTCCCATATGACGATGGTAATGATGCTGTGTGGCCGTGCTCATGGAAAGCATTTCTTGCTGTGTGTAGGAATATCTCCCAGGGGCTGAAAAGAAACACTCGTCAAGGGTGATCAACTCCAGCCAGTCTTTATCTGGGTCGCTTGAACGAGGCCCGCTTTGACAAAGGGGTTTAGGCACCTAAAGAAGTGCAGAGGTGCTTTGTGGGATTGGCAGAAGTGCCTGACTCAGGTGCCCGATTCTGATGCACTTTCCATGGCACACAGGCACGGCTGAAAACCAGACCAGGCCCATTCCTGCCCTGGTCGGGGGAACCCACATATGTCCTGGCTGTGGGGTTCTGGCCCATCTCGTGGCACCAGGACCACTTTGAGACACAGAGAAAAGGAGTCTGCTCTAGAGCCTTAGCTAACAGCCTCTTGGCTTTTCACTCCTGTGGTCGAGGCTCCTGCACTAAGCTCCAGAGGTCCCAGGTTTCCTCCCACCTGCCAACATCTGGGCTCTGTCCGAGTTACAAAAGCCTCTAGACACCTTTGTAACTCTTCCTCTTCGGGACAGAGCACCCTGCAGCGCATACAAAAGGCTGCAATTCTGGGAGCTTCTGACCCGCCGGGGGTCTGGAGTATGGAGGCGAGTGTGCCACTCCGCTGTGCTCTACTGCATCCTAGGATATCAGGGTTGGAAGGGACCTCAAGAGGTCATCCAGTCCACCCCCTTGCTCAAAGCAGGACCAAACCCCAATTTTTACCCTAGATCTCGAAATGGTCCCCTCAAGGATTGAACTCACTACCCCGGGTTTAGCAAATGCTCAAACCACTGAGCTACCCCTCAGCTGTTGGCAACCAGGACAGACGGTGCTAATCCAGCGCCATGCAGGCCAGCTGCAGTAATCCCCAGGGGGTGCCCTGAGACCCCAGGGCAAAGGCCTCCAGCACCCCAGGCCCTGGGTTGAGGTGACCCTGGAACCAGGCCCCCTGGAGTAACATTGTGCCCAGTGAGTTCTCACCCCCAGGGCTCTGGCCCCAGAGGCCCACGCTTTGGGCTTCTCTTCAGCCAGGCAAACTTGCTTCTTCAGTCTCAGTTACTTTCTGTCCTGACGGCGATTCCTGCCTGTTTTCTGGCAGCCCCACAGGCTGCTAGGTGGGGAAGGAAGAGGGTGTTTCCGTTTGGGCCCTATTCTCAGTCTCTTCCTCGCAGACACTGTGGGCTGTCAGAGTTGCTGAGCCAATCTCCTCAGGCGCTCGGGGTGGGATGGGACATGGGGCAGGTTCTCCAGTGACCCCTCGGCGACACTCAAGGAGCAACTCGAATGGACTTTGCAGGACATTGAGGCTTTCTCAGCAAAAGCAGGGTTTCCTGCGAGGAGGGGCTAGCAAGGGAGGAAATGGGGTGGCCCTTGGGGTCCCAGCACTGCCCGAGAGGCTCCCGTCTCTTCTCAGGAGAGGGGGCCAGAGAGGGGACAAAGGCTGAGGAAACCTTAGCACCTGGGGAGGCTTTTGAAGAAAAGGGCTAAGCCGGAGTCTCCACGCTCCCTCGGCACTGCCAGCCTTCAGGCTTTGTCCCTGTTCTTTGCAGACCCCCAGGGAGCACCCTTCCTCAGCCCCGCTCCATGCCCTGCTGATGGCAGCCGTGAAGGGTCTGACAACACCCACCCTGCAGAGATTTAGAGCCGCAGAGGAAGAGCTGAGGGCCATCGTATCTCTCCACGGAGACAAGATGGAGAGAGTAAGAGACTCCCGCAATGGGGCAGGGGGATGCTGCGCAGAGAGGGGGATGGGAGAAGTTCCTCTCCTCGGAAACCATTCCTGGGACACTGGCATGGGATTGGAAGGTTGGCTCAGCCCCTTGCCATTCATCGCTTGGCCACGGGGATAGGCGACATTCAAGCCCTTCTCCAAAGACCGCCTGCACGTGGCGCGGAAGTGCAGACTTATTCCCTTCCTGGGCTTTGGCTTTCCTGGAAACGCTGAGACTAATCAATGAACAGAATCCTCAGCCTGAACTTCCTCCCCAACCTGCCTGTTCCTAGGGTTTCCTGCAGGTCATCCCTGTCTCTGCCCGAGTTCCTTCTTTCCAACAGGTCCCAGCGGGAAGTTAACAAATGGCCCCTCAATCAGCAGATTGATTTGTGCAGGGCTCTGACTCCTGCTAGCAGAACAGGTCAACAGAATCCAGCCACCCACCTTGGAGCTTCTGCTCCTTGTTCGAGAGAGGAAAGAGCAATGACCAATTCCTCACGGAAGAGTCCTAGGGGGTGGCTTGTCCCTTTAGGGTCTGCTCCCTGTGTTGCAAACTCTGCAGCAGGAGCCTGAAAGCCTGGCCCTATGGACTTGGGCTCCCAGGGCTGGCACTGAGGGGCCAAAACAGCAATGCAGACTCTTCTGGGCTGGGGCTGGAACTTGATCTCTGAAGCCTGGGGAGGAGGGTGGCTTCAGAGCCTGGGCTCCAGCCCAAGTCACCTTGTCTGCACTGCTCTTCTAAGTGCCATAGCATGAATCCGAGATTAGAGACTGGGGACTTAGGAGACTGGGGCCGGGAGCTGGCTAGCCCCACCCAACTAGCCCTGCCTCCCATCTCTGCCATGGGCTCTGGGATACATCGGTAGAACCAGCTGGGTCTGGAGCAGTGCTTCTCAACCTGTGGCCCGGTCAGCACAGAGCTGCGCCCCTTTGGGACATCCTCAGGGACAAACAGGTCGGATTGGATGTGTCCCACAATGGAACCTAGGTTGAGAACCACTGGTCTGGAGGAGCGGATTGTGCAAGAAAGAGCTAAAAGGAAGTTGCAGAGATGGAGGAAAGGCTCCTGGAGGGAAGCCCTTGAGAGCAGGACTGAGAGCCGTTTGCTACGGCAGGGAAGGCCCTGGGACATCAGGGGAGTTAGGACTGTGCGCACTCTAAGCTTTTGTGCGTGTTTTTGAGCTTGAAGGTGCTAACCCAGACCTCAGGAAGACTGCGGTTCCTGGACTTGTCAAAGCCTCTTAGGGAGCAGCCAAGATGGGCAACCGAGGTCAGAGGAGGCTTGCAGGGCTGCCAGGAGGGCTTCCCTGGGAGGAGGCCACTCATTGATAAATCCATCCCTCAACTTTCTGGCATTCTTCCAGGTTGGAGACGTCGTGGGAGGGATCTTAATCTGGCTCGACAACAGCTGTGATCCCAGAGCCAGAAGAGCAGTGCTCAGGGCCATGACCTTGCTGTCTCGCTCCCACCCCCAGGACGTGGTTCTAACCTGTGTGGCTCACACGCTCTCATCGCACAGGTAGGGAGCTGCTTTGTTATCTCCTCAGTCCAGTAGTTCTCCTCCTGCTCCTACTGACAGGCCACAGGCCGGGAGGGGTCCGTGGGGCTCACACAGTTGGAGGGAGTTTCCTGCTGTGCAGAGAGCTGTCCACGCTTCCTAAGAGGAGATGGCCAGGCCCAGCCGCTAAGGAGCCAACCCCTCCTCCTACACTCCCCGGGATGGAGACATGCCACTTTTCTGGAGAATTCCAACATTGTCCTGATTTCTATGGGTCACCCCACTTCCTCTCAGATCCAGTACAGGGCCAATCAATGATTTGGGGGCTCACTCAACATCCCTGGCTCATGAGGTCTGGCTGCTCCTTACTGCAGGAGAGAAGGCAGAGACGGAAAAGGCCCATGAGGCCCATCTGTCTATCCCCTGGAGACCAGTGCAGGATTCTTACCTGCCCTAAGACCCCCCCAGTTATTCCATGGCTGAGGAATTGGTGACAAAATGCACTCATCCTTATGGAGCGGTGGGGCAGAGGTCAATCTCTTAAAACAGACATTTCCAGCCCTTATTGATGCAAAATAAAATCAAATCAAATCAACAAAAAATCATCCCCACATGACCAGAGCCTAAATGCAGTGCAGCGAGCAGACAGCTAGCATTAATAGCTCTGAGAGGGGGGAGTGCCTCTTTCCACCTCAATAGATTGTTAACTTTCAGTCCTGCTGGTTATTGCTGATCACTTGGAAGGGTCAGCCAGCTGAGGGGTTTGTAACACAACTCCCATGTGTTCCTCAGGGCCATGAAACCCAACTGAACCCTAGCCAGAGGTCAAAAGTCCAGCTTTCCTTGGCATCTTCTGCAATGCAGTTCTGCACTGACCTGAGTGAAATTTGTGTCACACTGCAGAGCAAATTGAAGAGCAGCAGGAAAGAAATGGAACTTCTTACCCAATTCAGTTATCAGAGGAATACAGTGTTGGTTTTCAGATTTCTTTGAGTGTTTGATTTGTAAACCTTTCTGAATTTCAGAATCAGGTCTGAATTTCTTGAAACAGCCACAGTGCTTTCCAGGGGCTGTGCTCAGAAGTTACAGAAACTCGGCAGCATTGGCACAGAAGTTCAGTCAAGCTTCCGGAAGACCTTGCTTCCAGGCCATTTGCCCTTGAGTTGTCCAACCTAGGTCTCAATGTCCTAGGGCTTCACCACCATGTCCGACCTTCCTCACCAAACTTGGAAGTCAAATGACTGGAAGTCTTTTGGATCCATCTGCAGTCTTCCTCTGCAGATGCCTGTGGGGACAAGCAGGACTTAGATCCGCAAGAATGGAGGAGGGGGATTTCAGTCCTACTTTCCTTCCATCTCTGTCACATTGGGCTTTACAATCTCCTCTTCCAAGCTTTTGAGTCTTCTCAGATCAGGGCATGTGCTGACTCACTCTCTGACCCTGTCCACCACACTGCAGTAGAATTGAGCTGCTAAGAGACACTTGGCCAAACGCTGGGTCTCCGTTAGACCCCCAAAGAGCCAGAATAACTCCAATGATGTCAGGCAAGTTTCTCGGGACTGACCCAAGTGTAACAGAGCAGAATTTTGCAGTCTGCGGGTCACAGTTTGGTGGTCATTCTGTGGTCAGTACATGGTCACTGTCTTGGAAAGAGTGGATTAGCTTTAGAAACAAGAACCCATTCGGGGAAAGGAATAAATACAACTTTCTCTGAAGGGACTTGCCCTGCCTTAGCCTCCCTGCGCCAGTGGCTGTCTCCTCTGGTATTCCAAGCCTCTCCCTGGGGAGGGCAAGAGATGGCCAAGCAGGAAAGCTCTGACGTGTGTTTCTGAATTTGCAGATGTGCCATTGAGTTGTGGAAGGCCTTGGGTGAAGAACCACAGCTCACCAGGGAGGTGCTGCAGCAGCTGCTGGACAAGCTCCAGCAGAGACGCCAGGAGGAGACGAGCAGCCATGTGTCTCTGGCTGTAAGTGAGATTTGAGATGTCACCTTGCGAACCCGCCACCACAGGGAAGATGGTGCATCTGTGTGTGTGTGCGAGTTTCACCTCTTCTTACCTTCAGGCCATGGCTCCACCACACATTGAAGCCGACCTAACTTAAATGGGCAGACAGCCGCCACAGCGATTCCATCCCTGGTGTGTGTCCGCACTTTGCTGCTAGTGTCGGCAGTGCCCGTCCTCACCAGAAGGGCTTGTCTTGATTGTAGGGTCAGGGTGGGGCATTGTGGGAAGGCTCCTGAAAGCCAGTTGAGGAAAGCGACGCGGTGTCTGGTCTGACGCTGCATCGACCTGACTGCATCGACCTGGACTATCTGCCACGTGTGGAGGTGGAGTGACGAATTTGGCACCAAGGGGCAGTTCTGACGATGGGAAGGAAATTCCATCCTTAGGGGGATGCAGAGTGAGCGGCCTTGCGTTGACCTCACTCTGGAGTGTAGACCAGGCCTTAGTGTGTCCTCGCCACTTCCAATCAAACCAAAGAGGGGTAGTAAAGTTTCCCCCAGGTCAAAGTTACACATCTGAAGTGGTTTATCTGCTGGTACCCTGGCTCAGTTGTCTTCTGCTCCAGATGGCCCTTTAGTGAACAGGTGCAGTTCAGGTGTTTCTTGGAAGTCTCCAGGTTTCTGGCTCTGTAAACTGTGGCTAGAAATCTTCCCAACATGGCATCCTGAGAAGTCCAGTACTTTTGACTGGGCCAGAAACACTGGGCCTAGGAGAACGGATCTCCTCAGGATGGTTTCAGCCCTTCCAGTCATGGCTGGAAAGCCAAAGCACAGGCTCTGCACCAGAAAGAGAAATAATGGGGAATAACAGGTTTCAGAGGAACAGCCGTGTTAGTCTGTATTCGCAAAAAGAAAAGGAGTACTTGTGGCACCTTAGAGACTAACCAATTTATTTGAGCATGAGCTTTCGTGAGCTACAGCTCACTTCATCAGATGTATACCGTGGAAACTGCAGCAGACTTTAAATACACACAGAGAATATGAAACAATACCTCCTCCCACCCCACTGTCCTGCTGGTAATAGCTTATCTAAAGTGAGACTGGGAGTGGCTAAGTCATTATGCAAGGTAGCCTGTTTCCTCTTGTTTTTTCCTACCCCCCCCCCAGATGTTCTGGTTTAACTTGGATTTAAACTTGGAGAGTGGTCAGTTTAGATGAGCTATTACCAGCAGGAGAGTGAGTTTGTGTGTGTATGGGGGTGGGGGGGATGTGAGAAAACCTGGATCTATGCAGGAAATAGCCCGACTTGATTATGTAAAGAGTTGTCACTTTGGATGGGCTAGCACCAGCAGGAGAGTGAATTTGTGTGGGGGGGTGGAGGGTGAGAAAACCTGGATTTGTGCTGGAAATGGCCCACCTGTTGATCACTTTAGATAAGCTATTACCAGCAGGACAGTGGGGTGGGAGGAGGTATTGTTTCATATTCTCTGTGTGTATTTAAAGTCTGCTGCAGTTTTCACGGTATACATCTGATGAAGTGAGCTGTAGCTCACGAAAGCTCATGCTCAAATAAATTGGTTAGTCTCTAAGGTGCCACAAGTCCTCCTTTTCTTAATGGGGAATAACGTCATCCAGACTCTTCTCATCTTTCCATCCTGCTTCCGTTCCAGGAATGGGGGAAGGTTCAGGAGCCTCCAAATGTCCCCACCCCTCTCAGAAGCCAATACTCTTTTGTAATACGCTGGAGAGGAAAGGAGACATGACAAAGGGACAATAGTGAATGGCAATGGGGACAGGTGGCAGATTGGGAGAGCTGAGTGAAATTCTTTCCCCCCTCCAGGCAATGAAGACCATTTATGAGCTCCTTTTCCTACGGGGATACCGAGAAACCATCCTGCAAATGTATCCCCAGCTACTCATTCTCTGCGTCAGGCAAGTGCAGTACGTGATGGATCAGCACTTGCCAGGGACCTACATGGCCAGGCAGACATCCAGCCCCGAGGAGGGATGCAGCTGCCTCAGTCTCCTAAGGTAATGACTGAAAGGAAAAGGAAGAACAGATTTGTTGGGCTAAACACATGGGGGCTGTTCACGGCCATCAGTTGTTCGGGTGCTGTCGTTAGCCCAGGCTCAGTTGGGAGCAGGTCTCTCTTGAGGGAAAAGGGTTGAGAGCCGTGCGTTCTTGTGAGTCACACTCGCTCATCTGACGCCGTCCACAGCCCAGCTGCTTTCCCTACACACTCAGGCAGCAGCCATGTTTGTGCATCCATCCACGTCTGCCACCCGCCAAAGGGTCAGTGCTTTCATCAGTGCCTGCTGAGCAAATCCGTGGGCCTCTCTCCCCGAACGCGGACAGAGCCACACCGGCACCACATGGGGACAGGCCCCGCAGGACGTCAGCCTCACAGGCAGACAGGAGGAAGAGGGACCAGTTCATCTGGTTCTGTGGGCACAGTTAGGGGCTTCCATCTGCACGGGAAAGAGAGAGCGCCAGAAGACACCTCAGGTGGCGTAAACTGATGGCGCTTTGCTCGATTCCACCAACAAAGGATCTGGACCCACATGCCCGCTTGAGTCCTGTTACCTGTCACAGTAAAGAATCAAGTATTCAACCATTGAGAGTGATGACACCAACCATTTGAAGAAGCTACAGTGTCCCTAACTGGTTCCAAAGTCAGTGAAACTGCAGTGTAGACAGGGTATCACACTGGATCGATCCTTGGGGAGGCTAGCTACTGCTGAGCATGCTGGGTGTCTCAGGACTTGTGCAGATTTGCCATGCTTGGGGCTGATCTCATTGCTTGACACTCTGTTTGTTTGTTTGTTTTTGTCTTTAGCACCTCAGTGGAGGCTGTGAAGACGCTTTTCTCCATGCCCGGCTACTGGAAGGAATTTGCCAGCATCCAGTTTCATCGGGGTTGGGACATGATAGCCTCCCGATATCACTACTCACAGGGGGTTGGCCTGATTGCAAGGTAGGAGCTCAACGTTTCCTCTTCTTTGGGTCTCTCTTGGGAATGGGATTTCCGTGTGAAATAGTCCTCAGTTCCAGGCTGCCAGCTCAGCCCAGCAACTGGAGCTGAACGCTCTCTCCCCCTTGAGAATCAAAAGGGACTTTCTGTTCCATGTTCCAGAGCCATGATCGAGTTTGAGAACCCTCAGCTCCCTGCAGTTTTCAGAGAGGCAATCACCATCGTCCAGAGTGGGAAGGAGGAGGAGCAGAGAACTATCGCCCTGGCTTTCTGCACTGAGGTGAGATTCATGAGTTGACAGGCAGAAGTGGGCTTTCTGGAGAGCAGCTCAGGACAGGAAGCTCTAGGCTACATTGTCAGCAGCTTAGCAGCCCTACCGCCAGCTAGCTCCTCTCCGCACATGGATGGTAGCGGGGCATGGCAAAGAGAGGGAGGGAGAGACAGGGTGAGATTGCTCCTGGCTGGATGTGCCCAGATGGGGTTATGGGACAAGAAGCCATGTTTCTCCAGTGCCCCAAGGCCATGCTTCTCGCCTCACCTTTTCCTGGGGTTCTGCTTTTCTTCTGCCCCACGGCTCTCTCCATGGCCCTCAATGAGGTCTGGAGATTCCACTTTCCCTGGGGGCTTAGTTGTGACTTGTGCATTAGTCTAAATTTGGGGAAGGAACCAACTGAAACAGCAGCAATTGGCTCCCTACTCACCAGAGACTTTGCATAGGAGGAAGTGGCCCTTTGGGAAAGACGACTGTCCAGGGAACAGACCCCACAATAAGACCTCTGCTCCTCAACCTGATCTTCATTTGGCTCTTGCCAGTTTCTCCAGAGTCCTTCCATTGACACCATCCTGACAAGATCAGCCCTCCAGGCACAGCTCATGGACTGGACCAAAGATGCAAATTCCATCATACGGAGGCTCAGTCTGCGAGGCCTTGGCAGTATTGTGTTCCAGCCAGAAAAGGTGAGAGCCGGGGATTGCCCAGGGGACCCAGGAAGCCAATGTCCATCAAATAGCTCAGAAATGAGAGGGAGAGCCACACACAAGCCTTCTTGTTTAAAACACAGCCCTTAAATGGTGGAGGTGCTTTCGGAACAAATCAAGGCATGCCATGCTCCCTGCTCCCGTGAGCTGAGACCTGATTGCAGATGGGATGCAATGGGGGAGGCGGGGTGAGCAAAGACAAAGGTGACAGTGAGCAACTGGCACAGAGTGACAGGAGAATGACTTTCTGCCCCGTTGGGGGGCTGTGCCCTCCGTGGTTTATCATCGGTGGCAGTGGTCCATCATGTGCTCCAGGTTGTCACCTGGGATAGTAATGAGCTGCCTTCTTCATTCCGGCAGGTGCAATTCTTACGGGCCCAGCTGCCAGCAATCCTGGCCATGTTTTGTAACAGGGATGGAAGGCGTGTCATGGAGGCCATGCATAAAGCTGCAGACATCATCCACCTCCTCAACAGGGAGGGGCTTGGCTCCATCTCCCAGGACATTGCTGTCAGCCTTCGCCCCTTCATTGATGACGTAAGGCTTGGAACCCGCAGAAGAAGCCCATTCCCCCGCTCCAGCTGTCTGTGATGCCCTTGTCTTTCTCTCCCCATCCCCTTCCTCCCGCCCCTCAGGCCTGCCATGGAGCCTCCAAGGAGTGCCCCCGCCATGGGTGGGGAATCTCCTGCTGAGCCACCTCCCTGTCAGAGCTCTTCTCTCCAAAGCTCAGCCTCAGTGCCATGCTCCCAGCCCCTGCTGCAGCCTGGCCTGGGGGAGAGGGGGCCTGGCACTGGGCAGATGACCAGCTGTCTGGAGAACACAGGCCCCCAAAGAGGTGGAGATTCTCAGCAGGAAAGAGGTGGGTCGGGAATGGCCCGGCTCTCAGGGGCACCCAAGAGCCAAAGAAATGCTGTCTTTTGGAGCAGCCAGTCCCTGCCAGGCTCCAGCAGCTGCTTCTCCCCTTCCCCACACCAGTCTCCAGCAGCCTGCCTGCCCTCTCCCCTCATCTTCTCGGGTTCCAGGATTCTGTGCTCTCCAGACAGAAACTGCCTCTGGGACACCCTGGGCTGCACTGTCCCGCACAGGGTCTCAGGCCCTGCACAAGATGTCCATGGCGCTGGCCTGGTGGCCTCCCTGCTCCCGCCAGCCCAGGTAGTTCACACAGGGGGACCGGAGCAGCGTGGGCATCACCACTCAGTGGCGTTCTGCTCTGATGCTGCCTGGCTTTAACCGGGGGTCCCCACCCCCTGTGTGTCATTGCCAGGAGAAGGGCAGTGTGCGCTCAGCTGCCATTGTACTGCTTGGCAACGTGGTGAGCAGGGTGCAGGACCCCGACAAACCCTTCGTGCAGCAGGAAATCATCCACTGCTTGCTCCCCCTGCTGCTGCATCTTGAAGACCAGGAGGAGAGTGTGAAACTGGTAAGTGCCACGGTCATTATTGCCTGAAGAGCAAAGAGCCAGTATCTCCTGGGGCCCCCACTCCAGTCATCGCCAGAGCCCCTTTGCCCAAGCAGAGTCTTCTCCTCCCTGCTTCACTCCATGCTGGAGCCAAGCGCCTCATCCATCCTCACAGCACACAGCACAATTGGGAAGAAAAGCCTTCTTCTGGGAAAGAGGTGGGGAATAGCGTAGCGGATCTGGGAGTACTGCTGCTGGCCCCGGCACGGCCCAGGGCCTGCGTCCCCCTGAAGTGCAGGGCCCCCCAAAGCACGGGGCCCTGGGCAACCACCCCAAACCATCCAAAGGACAGGACGGCTCTGGCTCTCTCCAGCCAACTCTCCCTTTCCTCTCCTCAGCACACTCCTGTGGAGAACAAATGACAGGAATCTCCACTGGCAGGAAAAGCAGGAGAACAAGGGACAGGGAAGGTTCCATGTCCCCCAGACTATCCCTCTCTCAGGGAGAACCCTCTTGGTCTCCTCTTCTCTTGCAGTCATGTAAACTGACGCTCTTCCGCTGCGCAGTGTTCCTCAGGTGGGCTCATTTGAAGACCCTCTCCCACAGCTTGGCCTGGGATGGCTCCTCACAGCTCTTGAAGTGTGTCTGGATCTGCTTGGTAGGTGAATTCTTTGTGCCTTGAGAGTGCTGAATGGGGACTTGAGGAAGACCTTTCTAACTCCACACCCTGAGTACCCATCCGCTTCGGTCGGGCTGCAGGACTCCGTTCCAGGCTCTCTGCTGGCTCATTTCAGCAGGAGTTACAATCCGTTCACATTGTTGACATTTTTCTCCACAATTCTCCGACCTTCAAACTTTTGTCTTTTCAAATGAAAGCTGAGGTTCTGGAGAACACAATAGGAACTTCAGAGGGGTGCTGCTCTGGTGTATGGGTTCATATTGGCGGTTGCCAGGGCCTGGCTATATGCATTGGCTTTCCTGGACTATTTGCTGTGGGAAGAACATGTCATTTGTATATTGTGCATTTCTTCCTTCTTTCTTCCTAGATGCAGAACAACGAGAGCCACATCCCCAAATTCCTGTTCCAGGCCTTACAGTACCTGGAAAGCTCACAGACAACAATAAGACATTCAGCAGCCCGATTCATTGGTAAGCAGAGCAAATTCACTTGATCTTTTCTCAATGCTTCCTTCAGAGCCCTTTTCTGGACGGCTGCTCTGTTCCCTCCAACAGCACCAGAATCCTAAAACGGGGTGTGTGTGTGAGTGTGTGTGTGTGCATGTGTGTGTGAATAAACATGTATTCCAAGATGAAGGAAGCAACTTAGCTGAATCGACTGCACCAACTTCCCCCGCCCACAACAATTCTTTGGCTGCGCCTAGGGGAAACCAGCAGGATGTGAATTCAGTCTCCTTTGGAAATCAGCCTCTCAGTAACTTCTGGGCCTCTGATGCTTTCTGGAATATGCTTTGTGAACAGATGTAAGGAATGTCTGGAATTTCCCAAAGGTGTCTTGGGAGAATGGCTGCATCATGAGCAGTTTTCAGGAAAGGATCTGAAAAGCCATGAGAGCCATTGTATTCATTGTTTGTCTAGGAAATACTATCCACCATTACTGTGATTTGTTGTCTGAAACAGTGAATGAAGATGGCATCTCCCGCCTGTATGAAGGTAAGGAAATACCTCTGTGTGTTTGGGCCTCTGTGGGAAGCACAGGGGTGCAGCACAGGGCCTGAACACAGCTTTGAATGTGTCCCTCTCAGTCTAAGGACAGCGTTGAAGGAAGAAGGATGGTCACGTGAGCTTTCATCGTGGTCCCACAATCTGTGCATGGGAGCAGGGGAATTCCATCCCGAGCTCCTAGTGTAGACATAGCCTTAGAGCTGTGTGGGGAGACTGTCTTCATGGAGGTCAGAAAGTCTCTAAAGGAAGGCCTGACCGAATTGAAAAGGGCTGTTGGTATTAAGGATGATGATGATGATGATGACGATTCCCCTCTGTAGGGAAAGATTCATCACCTGCCCTCCCTGGAATGGAGTGATTGCAGGCCAGGGACCTTCACTCCGAGATTGGTTATCAGCTCCTAGGAAATCCCATGAGGGCACATGGGTAACACTTTTCCCTGTGAGCTCTTCAGGAATGAAGGCACAGGGCCACAAAGGATTTCAGGAGACGTTAGGAGCCGAAATCCCTTTGTGGATCTCGGCCTAAATGTTGTATGGTTTAATGTGGCTGCCGCTGTCACTTTCCTGTTCCATCCAAAGAACAAGTGCCCCCAACCGTCTGTGTGTGCGGGTGTGTGGAGGAGTGTCTGCCAGCAGAGGGGGAAGCTTTGCAAGAATGGGGTCTCCTCTCTGTCCAGGGCTATTTTGGGAGGAGCAGAGTTGTTGTTCTTGTGCCCTTAGACTCTTGGGGAGCTAACAGCAGGGGGCAATGGCCATCGGAAGTGGAGGTTTCCTAGGTACCAGTCACATCAGCATCACGGGGTTTTCAACCCATTTCCTCTTGGTTTCAGCTTTTCACGAAGTGCCTTTGAAATCAGACAGGACCACGTGGTACATCCTCAACAGATATTATAAATGGTTGCAGAAGCTTGGAAATCTCGTGTCGGGTTCTGCATTTGACTAGGGAACCGGGACCGACACAGACGAGCTCTTTGTCCTGCTATGGTAAATACAACAGACGCTTCTCAACTTTTTGGTGTCCCTGGCCTCTGTTTGCCAGAAGCTGGGAATGGGGGACAGGGGACTGATGACTAGATGATTGCCTGTCCCTTCATTCCCTCTGGGGCACCTGGCATTGGCCACTGTCGGAAGACAGGGTACTGGGCTAGATGGACCTTTGTTGTGGCCTTTTTTATGTCCTTATGTTTGGAACCGGGACTGAACAACGAGGTGGATAACAGCAGATGACCCAAAATTATGTTCATTAGTCGGGCCTAGAGAAGACTTGGAAGAAGCTCAAAGGGATCTAAGAAAGCCATGTCACTGGGCAGCACCATGGCAGATGAAAACCAGCGCTGACCAAGGCAGGGCCATACACATGGAAAGCAGTGAGGTGAACGACTCCTCCATAGCGCTGGTGTCAGAGGCCAAAGCACGGCTGGTTGGGCCCAGTGGTTGGAGCAGTGGCTCTGGGGCCTCGTGCTCAGAGTGGTGGAGGCCGAGCCGAGGGGAGCCAAGGGTTGGAGCCGGAGTCAGGAGTCAAGAGCAGGATTGGAACAGGCTGGGGAATAGGGCAAGGACCGGATTAACGATCCCCGGCCAATGGGAGCTGCGGGGAGGCAGAGCCTACAGGGAAGATCAGCCCCCGGGACAGAGGTTCCCAGTGTGGTGCTTGTCGTGGTGACGTGGCTGGCGGGGATGAGGAATGGCAACGTGCGGAGCCTCCTCGCCCCCACCCCAGCCAGGCAGAGCCGGCCCGGCCGCAACGCAGCACGCAGGGGTTTAGTGGCTGCAGCCTGGGCCCCCCTTAGCCCTACTCCTTTCCTGAGTGCACCATTGCCCCACTTCTGCCCCATTCCCACACACTGGTACAGGGCAGAACCCTGGAGCTGATCTCTGAAATCTCTCTCACTAGAAGGAAGTCACTGCAAAGGCAGGACAACCCCACCTTTGGGCACCATGGAGGACATCTCATCCCACTGCACAGAGCCCTACATTCACACAGCTTCTCGCATGTGGTTCCCTCACTCATCAGAGCCAGGTGGAGAGAGGAGAAATTCTCCCAGACTCCCTTTTACCATTGCCAGCCCACAGGGTAGCAGAGGTTGCGGGGGGTTGGGTGCTCTCTTTAAGAAATGCCAGCTCTCAGGGAAGTTGCCAATGAGCATCAGCAAAGTAGGGTGGGGTTGTGCTGTGGAAAACTACCCTGCTTGAAGGTTTTGTTCTTCTCATTTGGGTTCCTGCCCTTTCTCTCTCTTCCAGACATCGAGAGGCCAACAGGAGCCAATTGAGCCCACCACTGATCCCATCTCTTGTGAGATGGCAAAGCAGCTTTGCATGGGAAGGAGGAGACAGAAGAGGCCGAGCAGCATGTGCCGGGCTGAACCAGCCACACAAAACCCCATAGTCTAGGTGGAGAAAGCCAAGCCCCACCCCAGCCCTGCCGGACATACTCCAACTGGAGCACCAGTGTGTAAGCGAGCAGCTCAGACCGCTGAAAATGGAGGATGCACACTGTAGGCTCCAGACCAGAAACAGCTCAAGCCCCTGACTGCAGAGCTCTGAGGCGCCGAGACCCAGCCACGTCCCTGGGGGCCTGCAGACATGCAAGGGAGTTCGGAGACTCTGGGAGTTTCCCACGCCGGGAACCCAGAGACCCCCAGCCCATGGCCTAGAGACATCTCCAAGGAAGTAACCTGGGTGAACTAGCCATTGTCATCCGCAGTGCTGGATCCCCACTGACTCAATGGCAAACACATTGGCCACGGACGAGGCCCTGGGCGAGGAGCCGGTGGAGTAACGAGGGCCTGGGTCCACCTGCCCTGGCTGCCATCCATCCTTTGGTGGCTGCCCACGTCCCCATTGACCCACTAGACTGCACAGCCCCAAGAGGAGGGGCAACCATCTTGCCTCTGAACTCTCAGCCAAACAGCCCTGCAGTGAAGGGCAGCTACACTGACTCCGGCCGTTGGGCCACACAGCATTGAGGGAGAGAGTAACCATATTGTCCGTTGCTATCGGGCCACACGGGCGTAAGAGACAGGATAGACATATGAACTCTAAGCGTTGAGCCACACAGCCCCGACGGAGAGGGCAGCTGCACGGACCCTGGTCGCTGGGCCACACAGCCCCAACGGAGCGGGCAGCCGCACGGACTCTGGTCGCTGGGCCACACAGCCCCGACGGAGCGGGCGGCCGCACGGACTCTGGTCGCTGGGCCACACAGCCCCGACGGAGCGGGCGGCCGCACGGACTCTGGTCGCTGGGCCACACAGCCCCGACGGAGAGGGCGGCCGCACGGACTTTGGTCGCTGGGCCACACAGCCCCGATGGAGCGGGCGGCCGCACGGACTCTGGTCGCTGGGCCACACAGCCCCGACGGAGCGGGCGGCCGCACGGACTCTGGTCGCTGGGCCACACAGCCCCGACGGAGAGGGCGGCCGCACGGACTTTGGTCGCTGGGCCACACAGCCCCGATGGAGCGGGCGGCCGCACGGACTCTGGTCGCTGGGCCACACAGCCCCGACGGAGCGGGCGGCCGCACGGACTCTGGTCGCTGGGCCACACAGCCCCGACGGAGAGGGCGGCCGCACGGACTTTGGTCGCTGGGCCACACAGCCCCGATGGAGCGGGCGGCCGCACGGACTCTGGTCGCTGGGCCACACAGCCCCGACGGAGCGGGCGGCCGCACGGACTCTGGTCGCTGGGCCACACAGCCCCGACGGAGAGGGCGGCCGCAGGGACTTTGGTCGCTGGGCCACACAGCCCCGACGGAGCGGGCGGCCGCACGGACTTTGGTCGCTGGGCCACACAGCCCCAACGGAGCGGGCGGCCGCACGGACTCTGGTCGCTGGGCCACACAGCCCCGACGGAGCGGGCGGCCGCACGGACTCTGGTCGCTGGGCCACACAGCCCCGACGGAGCGGGCGGCCGCACGGACTCTGGTCGCTGGGCCACACAGCCCCGACGGAGAGGGCGGCCGCACGGACTTTGGTCGCTGGGCCACACAGCCCCGATGGAGCGGGCGGCCGCACGGACTCTGGTCGCTGGGCCACACAGCCCCGACGGAGCGGGCGGCCGCACGGACTCTGGTCGCTGGGCCACACAGCCCCGACGGAGAGGGCGGCCGCAGGGACTTTGGTCGCTGGGCCACACAGCCCCGACGGAGCGGGCGGCCGCACGGACTCTGGTCGCTGGGCCACACAGCCCCGACGGAGCGGGCGGCCGCACGGACTCTGGTCGCTGGGCCACACAGCCCCGACGGAGAGGGCGGCCGCAGGGACTTTGGTCGCTGGGCCACACAGCCCCGACGGAGCGGGCGGCCGCACGGACTTTGGTCGCTGGGCCACACAGCCCCGACGGAGCGGGCGGCCGCACGGACTCTGGTCGCTGGGCCACACAGCCCCGACGGAGCGGGCGGCCGCACGGACTCTGGTCGCTGGGCCACACAGCCCCGACGGAGCGGGCGGCCGCACGGACTCTGGTCGCTGGGCCACACAGCCCCGACGGAGAGGGCGGCTGCACGGACTTTGGTCGCTGGGCCACACAGCCCCGACGGAGAGGGCGGCCGCACGGACTTTGGTTGCTGGGCCACACAGCCCTGACAGAGCGGGCGGCCGCACGGACTCTGGTCGCTGGGCCACACAGCCCCGATGGAGAGGGCGGCCGCACGGACTTTGGTCGCTGGGCCACACAGCCCCGACGGAGCGGGCGGTCGCACGGACTCTGGTCGCTGGGCCACACAGCCCCGACGGAGCGGGCGGCCGCACGGACTTTGGTCGCTGGGCCACACAGCCCCGACGGAGCGGGCGGCCGCACGGACTCTGGTCGCTGGGCCACACAGCCCCGACGGAGCGGGCGGCCGCACGGACTCTGGTCGCTGGGCCACACAGCCCCGACGGAGCGGGCGGCCGCACGGACTCTGGTCGCTGGGCCACACAGCCCCGACGGAGAGGGCGGCCGCACGGACTTTGGTCGCTGGGCCACACAGCCCCGACGGAGCGGGCGGCCGCACGGACTCTGGTCGCTGGGCCACACAGCCCCGACGGAGCGGGCGGCCGCACGGACTCTGGTCGCTGGGCCACACAGCCCCGACGGAGAGGGCGGCCGCAGGGACTTTGGTCGCTGGGCCACACAGCCCCGACGGAGCGGGCGGCCGCACGGACTTTGGTCGCTGGGCCACACAGCCCCGACGGAGCGGGCGGCCGCACGGACTCTGGTCGCTGGGCCACACAGCCCCGACGGAGAGGGCGGCCGCACGGACTTTGGTCGCTGGGCCACACAGCCCCGACGGAGCGGGCGGCCGCACGGACTCTGGTCGCTGGGCCACACAGCCCCGACGGAGCGGGCGGCCGCACGGACTCTGGTCGCTGGGCCACACAGCCCCGACGGAGAGGGCGGCCGCAGGGACTTTGGTCGCTGGGCCACACAGCCCCGACGGAGCGGGCGGCCGCACGGACTGTGGTCGCTGGGCCACACAGCCCCGACGGAGCGGGCGGCCGCACGGACTCTGGTCGCTGGGCCACACAGCCCCGACGGAGCGGGCGGCCGCACGGACTCTGGTCGCTGGGCCACACAGCCCCGACGGAGCGGGCGGTCGCACGGACTCTGGTCGCTGGGCCACACAGCCCCGACGGAGCGGGCGGCCGCACGGACTCTGGTCGCTGGGCCACACAGCCCCGACGGAGAGGGCGGCCGCACGGACTCTGGTCGCTGGGCCACACAGCCCCGACGGAGAGGGCGGCCGCACGGACTCTGGTCGCTGGGCCACACAGCCCCGACGGAGCGGGCGGCCGCACGGACTTTGGTCGCTGGGCCACACAGCCCCGACGGAGCGGGCGGCCGCACGGACTCTGGTCGCTGGGCCACACAGCCCCGACGGAGCGGGCGGCCGCACGGACTCTGGTCGCTGGGCCACACAGCCCCGACGGAGCGGGCGGCCGCACGGACTCTGGTCGCTGGGCCACACAGCCCCGACGGAGCGGGCGGCCGCACGGACTCTGGTCGCTGGGCCACACAGCCCCGACGGAGCGGGCGGCGGCACGGACTCTGGTCGCTGGGCCACAGAGCCCTGGACAGAGAGGGCGGCCGCACGGACTCTGGTCGCTGGGCCACACAGCCCCGAAGGAGAGGGCGGCCGCACGGACTCTGCTCGCTGGGCCACACAACCCCGACGGAGAGGGCAGCCGCACGGGCTCTGGGTGTTGGGACACACACACTGCGTGGGAGGGCAGCCATTTTGACAATGGGCATTTGGCCAAACTACCCTGAGGCTTAGGGAAGTTATTTGATGTCAGCCATGGGACCTTGCCCCTTCACTCCTCAGACGTCGCTCATCTGTCACCATGAGACCGACCCCATGACAGAAGACTTTTGGGGTCAAGATGCAAACGGGAGTCGAAACAAGGAGTGGCATGTGACCCCTCTAAGAGATCCTCCCACTCCTTTACCAATCTGGGGGTGTTTTATCTCCATGCACCTGCCTCAGGAATGGATTTGAGCAATTGGGGAATGTTCTGGGGTAGAGTGACCCATCCGGAAGTGGGTCACGTGACCCTCCAAGAGCTCCTCCCACTTGGGGTGGCCTCAGCCCCTTAGGACCCACCAGAGAGGGGATTTCACCAAACAGGGTAAGTGCCATGGTGGGGTGACCTGCCCGCAAGAGGGGTCCATCACCCCTCCATGAAATCCCCGCACCGTTCTCTGCTAATCAGTCAGGGTTTCGCACACACGCTTTAGGCCATCCCAGAAGGGAAACGTAACGATCAGACTAGGCAGTGCCCGAAGGTCTAGGCCAGAAGCCGCCGATCTCTGGAGCTCCATGTTTGCGTGGCTGGCAGCATCGTCCGGGAAGTCGCAACACAACACTGCGGGGAAGAGCCCATCTCATTCCAAGGATGTCTTTTGAAGAAACTGTGGCCTAGACCTTCGGGCTATACCTGTTCTGGATTGGTACACATTTCCCTTCTGAGATGGCCTAAGGTGGGAGTGAAACCCTCGCCAACTGCTTGAGGGTGGTGTGGGGACGTTTTAGAGGGACCACGGGATCCTGTTGCGGGCAGGTCACTCCACTGCAGCACTTCCCTTCTTTGGTCAAATCCCCTCTCGGGGCGGTCCTACGGGGCTGACGCCCACTTCAATTGGTAGAGGACACAGGGAGGAGTTCTCAGAGGGGATATACAACCCCCTTCTGCGTGGGTCACCATGCCCCGCAACGAACCCTGATTGGTCAAATCCAGTCTCTGGGTGTGTAAAATGCTGCTTGCCCCTGCCAAATTTTCCTAAAAGAAGGGAAGAAAGGCATGTACCTTTTGGGTTATCTGTCAGGTGGCCATCTTGAACTTGGGAAAAGAATCTGGTGACCTTTAGCCATTTCCTCTATTAGTTTGGGTTGGGAAGCACACTCCCACGCACGGATTGAATCCGCGTAGATAGGGTCTAACATCCAGGCAGAGACGACGCAAAGAGGGATAGGGAGGGTTTTTAGTTAGGTCTACTCACCCGTTCCTGTGTCCATCATGGAGTCCCTCCCTGACATCCAATGTCAAGAGAGCAGCAGCCGTCCATCGCTGTCCCTGCAAGAGAGGGGAGAGAGAACATCAACATGACCTCTTGGGTGTAATTGTTTGGGAGACTGGAGCACTTCCAGAGTTCAAGTTTTGTTAATCCACCCCTTCTCTAGCCTAGCCTAGTCCTTTTCCCTCTCGTAAATAAATCTTGTTTGTGTGCTTACCACTGCCTGGCATTATTTTCTTGTGCTAAGGCAAGCTCTGACAGACTGGCTTTACAAAGGGGACCATGTGGGAAGAATTTACTGTAAGATTCCCTGCATCTTCTGAATAGGGTTTGGGTTCTGCCCTTTTGAAAGGAAGGAAAAATCCTTCCAGGTGATCCTACGGGGCTGAAACCCACTGGGATTACTTAGTAATCTGTCCTCTTCACTACCATGTTTGTGACCCTCTGTGTCATAGGGAAGTAGCCCATGGCTCATTATGCTTCTTTTGATTTAAAATGGACACGTGTGGTGTACAGACGAAGAAGGACAACTTTTCAAGTCCACTGTGCACAGAAATGGGATGGACACTTCAAGGATTGAATACAATGCTTTGATCTTCCATCTGTTCATTAAACAAAGACAAAGGTGCAGATTTGGGAGGCTCGGCACTGAGTTCCCCAGGATCATTCCTCTCCGCGTAATTCCCATGATAAATCTCCTCTCAAGGAAGAGCCTGAGGAAGTGTGATCAGGGGAACTACCCAGAGCACCAGATAAATCAGGGCCCTGAGCTGAGAAAAACCAAGCCTCAGCCAGTTCACATTAATTCAGCTGTCCTCAGCACAGACACCCCTGAAGCACCCGAGGATTCCTTGAAAGGCTTTGAGAGGCTTGGCTCTGCAGAGCGAGAGATGAAGCCTATTACTGCAGGGAAATCAATGACAGAGCACTGTCCACACCAGCACTTAGGTCGGTGTAACTTGTCTCACTCGGGGGGTGGCTTCTTCACACCCCTGAGCGACATACGTTCTACCGACACAAGGGGGAGTGTAGACGCAGCCTTAGCAGAGAAGCGACTTAGAAAACAGGTTTTGTTTTGGAGGAAATGCAGGAACCCCGGGTTTGTAATAACTCAAAGGAGAGTCCGACCCCATCAGTCACCTTCCCCACTTTGCACTTGTCCCTGGGATAGTTGTTTTCTCTCAGCCTGTGCCCACTATCATGCCATGTGAAGGGGAAGGAGCCATGCACCTGTCTAGGGTGCTTCTGACATCCGAGAGGGGAGAAAGGAAAAAAGAGGCTCAGTCCCACATGCTACTCACACAGGGGGTGGGAACTTTTGTGGTCATTTCAGTCGAGTCAAGGGGCTCCAAAAGAGTCAAAGCTGCTAACGTGACCCTGTCCCTGTTGTTGGGGACACTGGGGCATGGCCACTAGGTAACTCGAGGGGATGGAAGACCACGAGTGTCGATGAAGCCCCCTCGCACTAGGCCCAAGTGTCCTTGGCCCCCCCGCCTGGAGGCACTCGCAGCAGTTATGCTGAGGATCTGCAACAATATTGTGCAGAGTCAGACGGCCTGAAACTAAACAAGGCCAAACGGGGCAGATATGGAAGAATCATAGAATATCAGGGTTGGAAGGGACCTTAGGAGGTCATCTAGTCCAACCCCCTGCTCAAAGCAGGACCAATCCCCATTTGCCCCATATCCCTAAATGGCCTCCTCAAGGGTTGAACTTACAACCCTGGGTTTAGCAGGCCAAAGCTCAAACCACTGAGCTATCCCTCCCCCCCCCACTGAGCTATCCCTCCCCCCTTCAGAACAATGCTGAATCAAGCAGCTTTATGTCTAGGTTAACAAATGATACAAAAAACAAGGGAACTAGCTGGGAACTGGATTGGCTGGCTAGATGGATACTTAGGGCAGCTTGCTATTGGATAAGTATTCTGAAGAAAGGATGTATAAAAGCCTGGGTAACTTCCTGCTCTGGGTGCAGGATTGGAGATTCTATTCTCCCTGGACCTTTCTGAAGCTTCAAATAAACTTTTCTGCTTCTCCACCCCGTTGTGATTATTGGTTGACGCACACCGGGTAATGAACCCCTCCCCCCTGCTGTTGTTTAGCCTCTTGGCACTGGGTGCCGGCAACTCTGTCCAACATTAAAGAGGTGAAACAAGGCTGGCAGTTTGGGCTGCTGGACAGAACAAGCCTTCAGGCTGAAAAGCCAACAACCTTTCTCTCCATTTCAGCAAAAAACAACATTCAACAAACCCCCACAAAAACAGGCACCTGAAAAGTCCTGCCCCCAACTTCACCTTTCCAAGGTCTTCTCCGCACTCTCTCCCGCCCCGAGTGAGAATCCGACCCCTTGACCAACACACCACAGTGAGACCCGAATGCAGCTCTCCCTCTGCAGGCAGGATGGTGGAGAAAAACACAGGTGAAAAAACCCTCCCGGCTCAGCTGCGCAGGGAGCCTTGGCAAGGACGTGGTGGAAAGGTGACGCCGGGATCTCTCGCACGGTGAAGGAGACTCGTGCCCGACTCCAACCAACCCTTTGGGAACTCGAAGGAAGCCGCATCCCACAGGCGTTTCCACAGACCAGCCACCAGCCCCACACCCAGGCCGGAGGGGCCGGGACACGGGAAGGGGCAGCAGCCAACGCCCCCGGGGGGAGGGCTGGGGCGGGAGCTGCAGCCAGGCCCCTGGACCCGCAGGGAGACGCAGACCCTGACGGCAACCAGCCACGTTTGCCCACGTGTGTGTGTGAGACACGTTTGTGTGTGTGTGATGTCTTGTGTGTGTGCTGTGTGTCGTGCAGAGTCTTGTGTTCAGTGTGTGTGTGGTGTGTTGTGTTTCATGTTGTGTGTGTGTGTGGTATGTGCTGTGTGTGTGTACTGTTGTGTGACGTGTTGTGTGTTGTCTTGTGTGTCATGTTGAGTGTGTGTTGTGTGGTTGTGGTGTCATGAGACGTGTTGTGTGTGATGTGGTGTGTGTCGCACACACAGACACAACACATTGTATGCCGCACGCACAACACGTCACGTGTAGCACGTCTCACACACACGTCGCACATTGCACGCACAGCATGCTGCATGTAGCACGCACACACACAAAACATTGCACGTCGCACGCACACACACAACACGTTGCCTGTTGCACGATGCACATGGCACATAGCACGGACACACACAACACATTGCGTGTCGCTCGCACAGCACCTCGCACCTCACACTCACAAACGCGTCTCACACACGCACAACACGACACACACCACATCACATAGACAGAAAAAACTACACACATGTCACACATACAGAAACACACACAACACGTCACATACACAGCACAACACACAAAACGGCACACAACATAACACAGGCACACAACCTGACAGACAACACATCACAGTCACTCACACAGACACACACACACACACACAACACATCACACAACGCGTCTCACACACACAACACATCACACAACACGTCACACACACACACACCAACACACACAAGACGACATACAACATGACACACGCTTCACACAAAACACGTAACATGACACCACACACACAACACCATACACACACTGAACACGACACAAAATGGCCCACAATACAACATAAACACACATCACACACAACACATCACACACACACACACACACCACAAAGACACACACACAGTACATCACACACACACACACAACACGTCTCACACACACACCCACACACCACGTCACATGTCACCACAAACACACAACCACACACAATCCATACCACACTCTAGACCACACACAACACACAACCCGTCACATACATACGCATAACACGACACACACACACAACATGAGACAAATACACACAAAAACATTTCACACACACAACACGACACACAACCCGTCTCACACACACACATAACACAACATGACACACAAACAATACAACACACACAAACAAATCACATGTCCCACACAACACGTTGCACGGATACACAGAACACATCACATGCACACATGTATGGAAGTCGCACAACACACATACAGAAACACGTCACACACAAACACACACGTGACACACAACATGACACACAACACATCACACACACAAACACCTCTCTCACACACACACAAGACGACACAGAACCCGTCTCACACAGACACACACAACACAACATGTAACACACGACACACAACACGTCACACATACAACACATCGCACGTCGCACATCGTACGGACACACACAACACATCACACGTCACATGTTGCAAGTCACACCTGCACACACAACACATCGTGCATCACACGTCACACACACATCACGTCGAATGTCGGACACACAACACGTCGCACGTCGCACGCACACTCAGCACGGCACACGTCGTGCATTGCACGCCACACTTTGAACACACAACACGTCACGTGTCGCACATTACACACAAAATCGTTGCATGTCGCCCTCACATGTTGCACGTCGCACATCACACACACAACACGTCACACGTCGCACAAACAAACACACAATGCGTCACAAACACAACACATCACACACACACAAACAGGTCTCTCACGCACAACATGAAACACAACACATAACACACACACAACACAACACACAACACGTCACACAGACACAAACACAAACAACATGACATTCATGTCAGACACACACCCCCACACGCCACATGACACCACAAACACACCACACACACACACCATGTCACACACACACAAACACACAACACGACACACAACACATCACACAGATAGGCACAAACACATACAACATGACACACAACACGACACACCCAAGACTACGCAAAACACATCACACACACACACACACACAAACACCATGTCACATGACACCACAAACACAACATCACACACACACTCAACACGGCAAACAAGAAGACGCACATGTGAAGTGTGAGGTGCGATGTCTTCTGTTTGCGTGTGCGACATGCAACGTGCAATGTGAGGCGTGTTGTGTGTATGTGACGTGCAATGTTTTGTGTGTGTGATGTGCGACGCAGGACGTGTTGTGGGTGTGACGTGCGATGTGCTCCGGGTGGGGTCTGTGTGTGTTTCTGCACAAGCTGATTGCGATGTCCCGGAGGCCAACAGCAAAGAGGGTTCGGCGTCAGCTTTCTTGCCCTGCCGTCAGTCTGCCACCGGGCTGGGGGGACAGCGGCTGGGGACCCCAGGAGCTGCTGAGAGACGCGGAGGATCCCTCGGAAGGGAGAAGACGACGGGAGAATCAGACTCTTCCAGCAACGAGCCACATTTGCCCAGTGCTGACGCTGTCAGGCCTCCGCATTTTGGGCCAGAAACCAACAGCCAAATCGAGCTGGAAAATTGAAGCACTTGCAAATGGCCCTTCTAGCGTCTCACCAGAACGTCGGCGACCCTCTGGGGGTGAGCTGTGGGCTCCCGAGAGGTAGAATCCAGGGCCTGCCTCTTCGCTTCCCACGGCCAGGTATTTTCAGCCCCCAACAATGAGGGGAAGAACAGGGAGATGAAAAGCCAAAGAAAGTTTCAAGAGTTCTCCTTCCTGGCTGAGCTGGGGGCACTGTCCAGGTCACGGATGGTCACTCTGGGGAGGGATGTGGGTCTGGTCCACTTTGAAGGCGGTTGATCTGGGGAAGGATGTGGGTCTCAGATATCTGGAGGATTGGCCCAGAGCCCCGTCTTGTGGGGGCACAGCTGGTGGTCCTCATCCTCGTCTGTCTGCCTCTCTTCTGCCAGAGAAGGCAAGCCAGGCGAGTACGAACAATGATGCTGTCAATAAAATGGAATCAAGTTGTGGATGTTTTTTCTTTGAAAAAATATTTTCACACTTTTCAATCGGCCCCTGGTAGTTCCTAGGAGAAATGTGAAGGATGAGATCTTGGAACAGTTCCCTCTTCGTGGGAGCAACAGCTGGCTGGGGTTTTGGCTGCTCAGGCTTTTGTTCCCTGGTTTTACCCACTGTGGTTTCTTTTGCATGGATTTCATGTACCTGTGTGTAACTTTTTGCCCAAAGGCACACAGCTGTACAGGTTTTATCTGCAATCTTTACAAGTTGAAGTTGCAGATGGAGGGGGCTCCCAGCAATGGCAGCCTTAAGGGGGTGGGCAGCTAGAAGCTGGGGGACTGGATCGGGACCCCCCAACACTGACTGCTCTCTCTGCCCTGCAGTTTTAGTCCCCCCAGATTAGCCTGATTATCACAACAAAATTCTGTTTCTCCTGCTGCTAACAGCCCACCTTCATCGATTGGTCTCGTTAAGAGATGCTATGGCAACCCCCATTTTCTCGTCTTCTCTGTATCGCTATATCTATATCTTCCTCCCGTATTTTCCCCTGCATGCATCTGATGAAGTGGGCTTTAGCCCATGAAAGCTTATGCTCAGATAAATTGGTTCGTCTCTAAGGTGCCACAAGTCCTCCTCATTCGCTTTTCCTGACTGATTGTGCTGGGGGCTCTGCCTGGCTCCAGCGCTCCGGTCCCTCAGCTACCAAGGCCACCTGGGAACCCTGATCGATTCCAGCTTCAAGGAGTGCTGAGATCCATCTGTCTCTTTCTGTGCCTCTGTCTCTCTCTAGGAATAGCCTCCTGACCCTGCCTCCTGTGATCAGTTATAGTTTGCTAGCCCCCCCACCCCACCTCCATGGGTGGTTTTGGCTTCTCCATTCACTCTGCAGCAACGCTCCTTGTACCCAAGCTAAAGATCCCTGCAGCCCCAAAAGTCCTCGGGGGTTTGCTCAGCAAGTGGGTTACTAGAAGAATGGTTGTGGGGTGAAGGCGGGGATAGGGAGGTGTTGAACCTGGGGGCAGAGGAGGGTGGCAGATGAAGGTGTTGCTCAGCCCAGCCCGCTGAGTCCAAGGACGTATGAGGGGATCAGCTTTAAATTGCTGTTCGATCCAGCCCACTGAGTCCCGGGACACATCAGGGGTCAGCTTGTGAGTGCTGATGACCCAGTCCTCTCTGACATGCTATGTTCATGTGTGTGTGCCTGTGTGTCTGTTCATGTTCATCACATTTGGGGGCTGGAAGACCCCAGCCCTGCGGAACCGAGGTCCTGCAGGGTAGCTCCATTGGGAGGGAACTTGCAGAAGGAAGGAGTAGCGATCCATAGGAAAACACAAGTGACACAAGCAGCACATTGACAGAATTGCAGAATCTCCCCCCACCAGAAGAGTAACCCTAACAAATGGGCGTACCCCAAGGTGAAGGGCAATTCTGGTAACAGCTCATTTGGGGCTTCTTTGGAAGGGGGATGGACGTCATTCTTGCGACAAGGCACCTGCTATGGCCAAAAACAATTTAGCCCTGTGCGCCCTTCCAGACAAGTCTTATGTCCTAAATACTTTGGGTCTTCCGGGATAAGTCCCCGAATAATCAAGGATCTTGACCAAAAAGGTCGTCACGTCTAAAAAGGAAGAAAGATTGTCGTTGTGGAGACCATGAAGCAAGCCCTGCAACTTTTGGACACGTAAGCCGACAGTCCACAGAGTGCACATCAAGGAACGTTCAAAGCGAGACGGGCGTTCTTTTTGGGGAGACTAACCCCCATCGTGCTGACCAGGAGAAGGGGGAAGTGGGAGCCTGCAGCGCCATCTAGTGGCCAAAGGAGAAATCGCCGGCTTCTGGACCTGTGTGCGCTGTTGGTTCGGTTCCCATGCAAAGCTGTGTCATGCCAGGTTGGGAAAACGGGGTTCTGCTGCACGACATCATCCTCTGGAATGACTCAACCCGATAGGACACCTCCTACGATACACTGCTCCGAGTGACACTCTCAAACAGGTCCCCACAGCTCCCCAGCCGCCCCCCACCGGGAGGCAGGTGTGAGAGGATTGTTCTCCCCAACTGACAGAGGGAGAAGCGAAGGCTGAGAAAGGCGAAGGGCCTCGTCTTCCATCACACAACCTGTCGGGATAGAGTTGGGAACAGGACCCGGGTGTCCTGACTTTCAAATGAACCATCAGTCTGGAGTTTCACATACTGAATGATCAGAATAAAGGGACCTGCAATGAGCTACAGACCAACAACCATTCACACTGATTCTTCAGCAAGTGTTTTAGAAGCAGGAGAACACCAGCGAGAACCAGGAACGGCTCAGAGACAATCAGCAGCGAGAAGGAGAACAATTCACCAAGCAGATGATTGGTTCTGGCTTATTTCCTGGGCCTTAAAGGAGAACAACAAAGTCCTGAGTCTCCTCCCTGCCACGAGACTCCCTGCTCAGCCAATCAGCGTGGAGACTCTGGCGGTGGGCTGAGGGTTCCCCAGATGGCCCAGGGATGGCTCAGGTTACCGGTGAGGATCACTCTCAGAGCACGCTTCCTGTCCCATCTCTTTGGGAGGCCTCCCACCATGAGGGCTACAGAGCAGCCCCCTCCTCGCCAGTGGACAGAGGGAAGCAGGAAAAGGGAAACCAAAAAAGACAAACCCCAAAGACTCGAAGGGAGAAAGGCCTAGCTGGGGGAAAATTGTCCTACCTTAACCTCCTGTTTTCCGTGCCGAGAATTTGGCCAGCACCGGGCGGATCAGGCTGCCTCGGTACCAAACCTCTCTGGGGCTCTTCCCTTCTCCACAGGGACGTCTGTCTTCTCGCTCAATGAGCAGCGGGAAAGGAGAAAACTCCAGAGAGGCTCCACCTCGCGCTCACATACGAGACCCTGAATTCTCTCTCAGTCCTCAAGGAGACACCTCAAGAAGGAGACTCCCTGCAGCAAAGCCCCGGGGGTCTCTGAGATCCCCCTGCCCTGCAGCCTGTCCTCCCTGGCCGTTGTCGTGGACTCTCTGTGAGGTCACCGCCTCCCAACCGCCTTTCACCAATCAGCTGAGTGCTGCAAAAGGCCCTTGTGATGTCACTGCCACCCCCACCCCTGCCCTGCAGGGCTCATGTCCTGCCCCGAGCCGGCTCCTGTGCGTGTCTGAGCTGCTCCCCCTGGGTCACCCCCACACACTCAGTGGTCGTGCAAGGGTTCACGCAGGCCACACGTGGAACCATCAGAGGATGCTCAATGGGCCGCACTTGGTTTTGCAGAGATTTGGAGACTTGAAGGCCAGAAGAGACTCTTAGATCATCTCATCTGGCTCCCTACACATCACAGGCCTCCTGCATGGCGCAGTAGCGAGTTTTGGACCAAAGCAGACTCCAGAAAGGCATCTCATCAAGGGATGGAGGAAGCACCACTTCCCTTGGGAGTCTGGAGGAAATTGATGCTGTGGGGGGCAGGGAATTGACCTCAAGGCCACATTTGTGAGTCTGTATCATAACACACATGCACAACAGCACTGCACGAAATATGTACACATCACCTTAACTCTGATGTTTCCTAACGTTTAAAGGCCTGGTCTCCAGGGTGTTCTTTGTGCTTAGAGATTGATTTTGGGGAGAGATGCAATCATTGAGTTCAGAGTGGGAGCCGTGTTAGTCTGTATCAGCAAAAAAACAAAAACAAAACGAGGAGCAGTTCTGGCACCTTAGAGACTAACACATGTATTTGGGCACATTTGATGGTGTGGCTGATGTGATTAGGTCCGAGGATGGTATCCCTAGACTAGATATGTGGACAGAGTTGGCAATGGGTTTGTTGCAAGGATCGGTTCCTGGGTTAGTGTTTTTGTTGTGTGGTTGCTGGTGAGTATTTGCTTCAGGCTGGGGGGCTGTCTGTCAGCGAGGACCAGCCTGTCTCCCAAGATCTGTGAGAGTGAGGGATCATCCTTCAGAATAGATTGTAGATCCTTGATCCTGCGCTGGAGATCTTTTAGTTGGGGGCTGAAGCTGATGGCTGGTGGCGTTCTGTTCCTTTCTTTGTTGGGCCTGTCCTGGAGTCAGTGACTTCTGGGTATTCTTCCTTTCAGCAGGTGGGGATTGTAGTTTGAAGAATGCTTGATGGAGATCCTGTAGGTGTTTTTCTTTGTCTGAGGGATTGGAGCAAATGCGGTTGTATCTTAGAGCTTGGCTGTAGAGAACGGATCGTGTGATATGGTCTGGATGAAAGCTGGAGGCATGTAGGTAAGTACAGCGGTCCAGGATAGGGTGGTATTTATGTGACCATCGCTTATTAACACTGTAGTGTCCAGGAAGTGGGTATCGTGTGTGGCCTCTCCTTCTGCCCCTCCACCCCCACCAACATGATACAGTTCTGCGGTGACCTGGAATCCTACTTTCCACGTCTCCGACTGAAGGAATTTTTCCAACACACCTCTCAACAACACACTAATCCACAGAGACCTTCCTACCAACACGACAAAAAGAAGGATTCTGCGTGGAATCCTCCTGAAGGTCGAAACACCAGACTGGACTCAAGTGCTTCACCCGACAAGCACGGACTGAAGTGGTGGAAAAGCAGCATCACTTGGCCCATAACCTCAGCCGTGCAGAACACAACAACGTCCACGGCCTCAGGAACAACTCTGACATCAGAATCAAAAAGGCTGACAAAGGAGGTGCTGTCGTCATCATGACTAGGTCGGAATATGAACAAGAGGCTGCTTGGCAGCTCTCCAACTCCACATTCTCCAGCCCATGCCCCTCTGATCCCACTCAGGGTGACCAAGAGAAACTGCACCATCTGCTCAAGAAACTCCCTGAAAAAGCACAAGAACAAATCTGCACAGACCCACCACTGGAACCCCGACCAGGGGTCTTCTATCTGCTACCCAAGATCCATAAACCGGGAAATCCTGGACGCCCCGTCATCTCAGGCATTGGCTGGGGTGCTGGTCGCTCAGGGCCGGAGGAGAGAGTCGACACAGCCAGATACTCCTGCTGTCTGGATGCCCAGGCCTGAGAGGATTTCATCGCAGTCTCTGACGAGGGGGTTCAGGCTCCAGTGCTCTGCTCTGTTTTCCCAGCCCTGTGCAGGGGGTTGTTTCCAGTTTCAGAAATGGGGCAATGTTCACACACTCCCAATGGGTCTTTGCATGAATCAGGCCCTAAGCCAGGGGCAGGCAAACTTTGGTCTGATGCCGAATCAGGTTTCAGAAATTGTACGGAGGGACAGTTAGGGGAGGCTGGGCCTCCTCAAAGAGCAAGGCATGGCCCGGCCCCCGCCCCCATCTGACCCCCGCTTCTCGCCCCAGGACGGCCGCCCCGGGCCTCCGGCCCCATCCAACCCCTCTGTTCCCTGAGGGGCTCCAGATCCCCCTGCCCCTAACAGCCCCACACTGCCCCATCCAACCCCCCCCTCCTTCCTGTCTGTCCCCCGGACCTTCTGCCCCATCCAACCAGCCCTTCTCCCTGACCGCCCCAGGACCTCCTGCTGCCATTCAACCCCCTGTTCCCCGCCCTCTCACCACCCCGACCCCATCCACCCACCCAGCTGAGACACCCCACCCCACAGACCCCTCCCCTCCCTACAGCCCCCCACAGCCATGCTGTGTCCCCCTGGGGGCTGCCATGGTGCTGCCCCTCCCAACCCAACCCAACCCAACAGCCGCAGCCATGCCATTGACCCAAGTCCCCGATCCAGGTCCCCTATAGCCTCTCCCTCCCCCACATCCCTGCCAGACCCAGTCCCCATCCCGACAACCCAATCGCCCCCTGTCCACAACCCCCCTTTCCTACTCCCACAGCACCAATCCATCCCCTACCTTCCCACAGCTTGCACCACACAGACCCCTCCACCTCCCAGCTGGGCCCCCTCCCCGCCCCCCGCCCCCTCACCCACCCCATCAGACACCCGCCCCCGCTGGTGCACCAGGGTTTCCCCAAGACCCACCAACAGCTGTGAATGGTGTGGGGGAGAAGGTGTTGGTATTTGGTTGTGTGTTGGGATTATGTGTACGTGTCGAGGCTTGTGGGGGCTTTGTGCTGGGGGAGAAGCTGAGCCCTGATTCGGGGCTGGGGCTTCTCTGACTCGGGGTCCTATGAAGGGAGCCAGCCAGTCAGGCCGTGGCACAGGAGCCAGCAAACAGGGCTGTAAACAGGGGAGTCTGAGGGGGAGTTTGTCTTGTGGTGCTTGTTTGGGGTTTGTTGTTGCTGTGGGGGGTGGGGTTTGGGTGTTTCCCAGGTGAACAGGATTTAGGTGGGAAGGCGATGACAGACACGGAGGCAGCGGTGGGAGTGACTCATGTCGTGGAAGACACAATGGAGATGACTGGCTGTGGAAGCTGCCGTATGTCCATGATCCTGGAGGGGGGACCTGGTAAGAGTTTTGTCTGCATGAAATGCCGTCTGCTCGAGCTGATGGAGGAGAAGATCTGAGGTTTGGAGATGCAGGTGGAAAGTCTGGTTGAGTTTAGAAAGGGGTTTGAGCAGATGATGGAGCAAAGACATGAGGCATCTGAAGGGAAAAGCTCAGACTTGCAGATGGAAGCAGGACTGAGGAATTCTGAGGGGAGACTGCTGGGTGAGGGAAGTGGTCAGTGGAAGCATGTGACTACAAGAACCAGGCAGAGGAAAAGACGGGCTCGTGAAGGAGAAATAGAGCTCAGGAATAGGTTTTGAGAGTTGGAAAATGAAGAAGGGGCTCAACAGGTAGTCACTGAAGGTGGAGGGGCAAGGAGGAAGAGAAGAGTGGCTAGTCCTATAGGAAAAGGGGAAGAGTCAATGGAGACTACACCAAATATGAGCCCCAGGAGGATACAGGATGGGTAGAAGAGGATTACAAGGGAGAATAGGAATGGAAAGAACTTGCAGCCAGAGGGAACAGGGGATAGACTGGAGAACAGCATCGTCACCAGGGAAAGGCAGGGCTATGTGATCGGGGACTCTTTACTGAGAAGACAAGACAGGCCTGTAACCAGAGCTGATCCAGAGAATAGAAGGGTGTGCTGTCTTCCAGGTGCTAAGATACGGGATGTAGATGTGAGGTTGAAAAGGATCCTAAAGGGAACGGGAAAGAATCCCCTAATTGTCCTTCATGTGGGAACAAATGATACATCTAGACTCTCGCTGGAAAGGATTAAGGGAGACTGTGCTAGGCTGGGGAAGACGCTTAAGGAAATCGAGGCTCAGGTGATCTGTAGTGGGATTTTGCCTGTTCCTGGAGAAGGGCAACAAAGGCGTGACAAGATTGTGACTGTCAACAGATGGCTCAGGCAGTGGTGCTAGAAGGAGGGCTTTGGGATGTATGGCCACTGGGAGGCATTCATGGACAGAGGACAGTTCTCTCAGGATGGACTTCATCTGAGTAGGGAAAGAAATAGACTTCTAGGATGGAGGCTGGCACAACTGATTAAGAGAGCTTTAAACTCGGAATCTGGGGGAGATGGTTGGTTAGGGGATGTCCAGGTAATCTCCACGCCGGATTTTAGCCTTGAGAGGGAAGAAAACAAAGTAAGAAAGGATACAGCCATGGGTAGGAGAATGGCTATAAGGAGGAAGGCAGTGTGGATACTAGTCTAATAGGTTCTACTGGCTGTAGAATGACCATGCCTCATTGGGTAAAGAAGGTGAGGGAGGCCAAACAGCAAAAATGAAGATGTTTGTACACTAATGCGAGGAGCCTTGGTAACAAAATGGAGGAACTAGAGGTACTGGTGCAGGAAGTGAAACCAGATATTCTCAGGATAACAGAAACAGGGTGGAATAGTCGTCATGACTGGACTACGGGTATTGAAGGGTATGTGCTGTTTAGGAAAGACTGAAATAAAGGTAAAGGTGGTGGAGTAGCATTGTCTATCAATGAGGAGGTAGAATGTAAAGAAATCAGCGATGGAATGGATAAGACAGAGTCCGTCTGGGCAAAAACGACGCTGGGGAAGAGAACTACTCGAGACTCCCCTGGGATAGTACTTGGAGTCTGCTAGAGAACGCCGGGATCTAATGTGGATATGGATCGAGCCCTCTTTAATATTTTTAATGAAGTAAATACGAATGGAAACTGCGTGATCATGGGAGACGTTAACTTCCCAGATCTAGATTGGAGGACGAGTGCTAGTAATAATAATCGGGCTCAGATGTTCCTAGATGCGATAGCTGATGGATTCCTTCCACAAGTAGTTGCTGAACCGACAAGAGGGGGTGCCATTCTAGATTTGGTTTGGGTGAGAAGTGAGGACCTCCTAGAAGAAATGGTTGTAGGGGACAATCTTGGTTCGAGCAATCATGAGCTAATTCAGTTCAAACTGAACGGAAGGATCACCAAAAAAATAAATCTGCAACTAGGGTTTTTCATTTCAAAAGGGCTGACTGAAAAATTAAGGAAATGAGTTAGGCAAGTGGATTGGACTGAAGAACTTTAGGGATCTAAAGGCAGAGGAGGCCTGGGATTACTTTAAATCAAAGCTGCAGAAGCTATCAGAAGCCTGCATCCCAAGAAAGGGGGGAAAATTCATAGGCAGGAGTTGTAGACCAAGCTGGATGAGCAAGCATCTCGGAGAGGTGATTAAGAAAAAGGAGAAAGAATACAGGGAGTGGAAAATGGGAGGGATCAGCAAGGAAAGCTACCTTCTTGAGGGCAGAACATGAAGGGATAAAGTGAGAAGGACCTTGCAAAGAGAATTAAAACCAATCGTAAAAGGTTCTATCACCATGTCAATAAGAAGAAAACCAAGAAAGAAGAAGTGGGACCGCTCAGCACTGAGGATGGAGTGGAGGTCAAGGATAATCTGGGCATGGCCCAATATCGAAACAAATACTTTGCCTCAGTCTTTAATAAGGCTAATGAGGATCTTAGGGATAATGGTAGCATGACAAATGGGAAGGAGGAGATGGAGGTAGATATTACCATATCTGAGGTAGAGGCGAAACTCAAACAGCTTAATGGGACTAAATCGGGGGGCCCAGATAATCTTCATCCAAGAATATTAAAGGAACTGGCACATGAAATTGCAAGCCCATTAGCAAGAATTTGTAATGAATCTGTCGACTCAGGGGTTGTACCGTTTGATTGGAGAATTGCAAACATAGTTGCTATTTTTAAGGCGGGGGGAAGTGATCCGGGTAACAACAGGCCTGTTAGTTCGACATCTGTAGTATGCAAGGTCTTGGAAAAAATTTTGAAGGGGAAAGTAGTTAAGGACATTGAGGTCAATGGTAAATGGGACAAAATACAAGATGGTTTTACAAAAGGTAGATCATGCCAAACCAACCTGATCTCCTTCTTAGAGAAAGTAACAGATTTTTTAGACAAAGGAAACGCAGTGGATCTAATTGACCAAGATTTCAGGAAGATGTTTGATATGGTGCCACATGGGGAATTATTAGTTAAACTGGCAAAGATGGGGATCAATATGAAAATTGAAAGATGGATAGGGAAATGGTTAACAGGGAGATTATAGCGGGTCCTGCTGAAAGGTGAACTGTCAGGCAGGAGGGAGGTTACCAGTGGAGTTCCTCAGGGATCAATCTTTGGGACCCATCTTATTTCATCTCCCTCCCTCAGCTCAGTTATGGCCTGAATTGCCCCTTCTCCCGGCAGAGCCAGAGGATTGGAAGCAGCAACATCAGACCCCTGTGTGGCTCGCAGGAATGAACACAAACACGCCCTTGTAGCTGGACAAATGGCGAGTTTTACCCCTGGGATACGACAAGGCTAAAGAGAAAGGTGGTGGCCCCACATCTAAGGAATGAAACACAACACAGTCATCATCGTTCTGCCCGTCCTTGCCCCTTTATACTTCTACTGTCTCGCTCCCGCCACCCTCACCCTCTGTGGGTTCAGGGAGAGCCACACTCAGTGCTTCCGACACACACAGACTCACACACACATCTTGCAAGGAAAACCTCACCACGGAGCCACATGCACCTGTTGCTTCCCTGCCCCCCTGCTCTCCAGAATCCAACCCCAAGGAAAGCTTGTCGGGCCCAGAGCTGGCAGGGCACCCGGTGCTGGAGTATTGAAGCTACCGTGACGGCACTCAGAGGAAAGAGGCTGAGAGATGCAAGTTAAGAATTGGCCGGTCAGGTTTCCAGTCCCCTCACAGGTCATTCCCTCACTCGAGCACAGGGGCACATCTCAATTCTCAGCTGGCTCAGTCGAGCTGCATCGTTCTTGTTTCCACTCAGTCAGGTTTGAGGCCTGTTTCGCACCCTGTCTTTGAGAAGACAGTCAGAAACTACTCTCTAAAATAGCCAATGCAGGAGACGTGTTATCACTCCTGCCCCAACACAGACAGACAAAGAGAGAAATGTTCTCGCTTTGAGGGTGGGACTCCCTGCCCTGGGCCAAAGACGAGCACCTCTCTTTGACCTTGGTCGCTCCTTCAGCTTTTCTTTCAGCAGGGAGCCCGAGAGCTCAGGTGCTGGAGCGCTGCGTTGGTCAGTGAAGCTCGGTGAGCTCCAATGTCACTCGGCTCTTCTACCAGCAAGTCAAAACACAGGCAGGATTTCCTCTTTTGACAATACTGGGGCTGTCGGAGGGTCTGTCCACGCTGCACACTGAGCCTGTCTCTATGTGGCCTGGGCTTGCTGACTTGTGTTGCCAAGCCGGTGTTTGAGTATTCAGACTGCAGGGGAAACTCAGGCCTCACACTGTGTCTATCTGTCAAGGTTCCTTCCCCACTCTGAACGCTAGGGTACAGATGTGGGGACCTGCATGAAAACCTTCTCAGCTTACTTTTACCAGCTTAGGTTAAAACTTCCCCAAGGTACAAACTATTTTACCTTTTGCCCTTGGACTTTCGCTGCTGCCACCAAAAGTCTAACCGGGTTTTTTATTAGGAAAGAGCCGTTTGGAAATGTCTTTCCCCCAAAAATTCTCACCAAAACATTGCTCCCCCCTTCCTGGGGAAGGTTTGGTAAAAATCTTCACCAATTTGCATAGGTGACCACAGACCCACACCCTTGGATCTTAAGAACAATAAAAAACATTCAGTTTCTTAAAAGAAGAATTTTAATAGAAGAAAAAGTAAAAAGAATCACCTCTGTAAAATCAGGATGGTAGATACCTTACAGGGTACCTTACAGGGTAATTAGATTCAAAACACCGAGAATCCCTCTAGGCAAAACCTTAAGTTACAAAAAGACACACAGACAGGAATATCCATTCCATTCAGCGCAGCTTATTTTCTCATCCATTTAAAGGAATCAGAATCTAACGCATATCTAGCTTGATTACTTACTAAGTTCTAAGACGCCATTCCTGTTCTGTCCCCGGCAAAAGCATCACACAGACAGACCCAGACCCTTTGTTTCTCCCTCCCCCCGCCAACTTTTGAAAGTATCTTATCTCCTCATTGGTCATTTTGGTCAGGTGCCAGCGAGGTTATCCGAGCTTCTTAACCCTTTACAGGTGAGAGGATTTTTTCCTCTGGCCAGGAGGGATTTAAAGGTGGTTAGCCTTCCCTTTCTATTTATGACTCTATCCTACCGCAGGAAGTCGTCCTAAGTTACGCTGCTCCCGCTGCGTGAATAACAGAGCTGGATTTGACGTCGCTTCGGTCGACTTCCTGCTGTGTCTACACTGGGCTGGGTCGACGGGAGATGATCTTCGGTCGACTTACCTTCCTCCTGCCGTTCCCGGCGCAGTCCCAACGGTGACCGGAGAGCGCTCTGCTGTCAATTTAGTGGGTCTTCACTCGACCCCCACGACATCAACCCCCAGTGGATCCACCGCAGCAAACAGAGCCTCCCAACCGTGCTGCCCCATCCACATGGCACGACTTAGACCCGAGTGGGAAATTCAGCTCCTGTGGGGTGTGTCACCCTCATCCACTGAAGGTGCTCCCCGAGTCTCCAGGGATTCCTGCCCTAACTGCTCTCCAGCCAGTTTGTGTCCATACGCTCCCCGCGGGGAGGCTGTGAGTGGCCTGGTTACAAGCGCTGGTTGCTCAGGCCTGGCAGGGAAGGGAAGCTCCGGGCAGCATTGACAGTCTGGAGATCCCTCCGGGGAAGCACAGGCGGTGGGTGGAACAGGTGGGGAGGCGAAGCTGCGGGGTCCTGCGGACGCCCTGAAACCAGCTCACAGACCCCCGGGGGTCACGCTGCCCTACACGCTGTTGCAGTAATGTTTGTACAAGGTGTGACGCTGAAAGAGCAGCTTGTGTCAGAGTGTATTCAGGCCAACGGATGTGTGTGTTAGTAGAGATCAAAGCGACTGTTAAATGTTCAAATGTATTGGGTGTTTAAACCTCCTGAAAACTCGTGGAATGTTGTTTGCACTGTTTTCACTTCTCTGTGTCCTGTTACGCTGTGATAGCAAAGAGTTGCCTTGTGTAGACCCCTGTCACTAAATAAGCCCTCAAAGGAGAATGAAGGTGTGTGGGATGCAAGTGAAGAAAAGGTTCATTTCCAAAGAAGGGGTGGTAAGAAGCAGGATTCCTGGGCGGGGGGCAGGAGGGTGTGGTTTGCACTGTTGTTGCCCAGGGTGGGAATGGGGAACTGGGCTCTGGCTTAAAGCGGTGTCAGGCTTCGGGGGGCTGGGTTCAGAGCTGGAGGTGAGGGTTGGGGTGAGGGTTGGGCTACAGTTTTGGTTCAGGGGTTTCGAGTTGGGGGGCAGGTTATGGGGTCAGGGTTCCAGTTGGGTTCCGGGTAGGGGGTGGGGTTTAGATTTTGGGGGGAGGGTTTGGCCAGCAGCAGCATAGAAGTGCGGGTGGCAATGGGGTGCAGCCAATAGTGATCAGTCGGGGGTCTTTTAGGTCGTTTTAGTGTCAGTAGCACCCTGGGGAGGGGGGAGGGTCATGTTTACGACAGGGGGCTAAAGTGTTGGGGAAGGGGGCGGCAAGTTGACCCATCCCACTTCGCACTTCCCACACGGACACGCACAATACGTCGAACGCGTGGACGCACACACGTCACACACACACGATGACACAAAACGGCACACAACACGACACACAAAAATAACACACCACACAGACACACACAGAAGACATGGAAAGCGTCACACACAAAACATCACACACACGACGCACAACATGTCATACACACTCAACACAACACGACCTGCAACATGTCACACTCACACACTCAACATGACACACAACACGTCTCACACTCAACACGACACACAACACGACCCACAACACGTCTCACACACACTGAATGACACACAGCACGTTGCACGTACGTCACACACACACAAAGTCGCACACAGTTTGTTGCATGTCTCACGTATCATGTCACGCAGATGTCACACAACGCACATGCACTCGCACAACACGTCACACGCACGCAGACACTACATGTCACACACACAAGACGCACACCACATGACACATGATACAAAATGGCACATGACACAAAATGGCACACATGACATTGAGACACACACACACGACACTGACACGTTGCACGTGGAACACACAGCAAGTCGCACACACACACAAGACGGCAGAGGACAAGACGGCTGAGCTGCTTGGGCCTCTTTCCAAGGCTTGGTTTTTCTCAGCTCAGGGCCCTGATTTATCTGGTGCTCTGGGTAGTTCCCCTGATCACACTTCCTCAGGCTCTTTCTTGAGAGGAATTAAGCGGAGAGGAATGATCCTGGGGAAGTCAGTGCCGAGCCTCCCAAATCTGCACCTTTGTCTTTGTTTAATGAACAGATGGAAGATCAAAGCATTGTATTCAATCCTTGAAGTGTCCATCCCATTTCTGTGCACAGTGGACTTGAAAAGTTGTCCTTCTTCGTCTGTACACCACACGTGTCCATTTTAAATCCAAAGATGCATAATGAGCCAGGGGCTACTTCCCTATGACACAGAGGGTCACAAACATGGTAGTGAAGAGGACAGATTACTAAGTAATCCCAGTGGGTTTCAGCCCCCTAGGATCACCTGGAAAGATTTTTCCTTCCTTTCAAAAGGGCAGAACCCAAACCCCATTCAGAAGATGCAGGGAATCTTACAGTAAATTCTTCCCACATGGTCCCCTTTGTAAAGCCAGTCTGTCAGAGCTTGCCTTAGCACAAGAAAATAACGCCAGGCAGTGGTAAGCACACAAACAAGACTTTATTTAGGAGAGGGAAAAGGACTAAGCTAGGCTAGAGAAGGGGTGGATTAACAAAACTTGAACTCTGGAAGTGCTCCAGTCTCCCAAACAATTACACCCAGGAGGTCAGGTTGATGTTCTCTCTCCCTTCTCTTGCAGGGACAGCGATGGACGGCTGCTGCTCTCTTGACATTGGACGTCAGGGAGGGACTCCATGATGGACACAGGAACGGGTGAGTAGACCTAACTAAAAACCCTCCCTATCCCTCTTTGCGTCGTCTCTGCCTGGATGTTAGACCCTATCTACGCGGATTCAATCCGTGCGTGGGAGTGTGCTCCCCAACCCAAACTAATATCGGAAATGGCTAAAGGTCACCAGATTCTTTTCCCAAGTCCAAGATGGCCACCTGACAGATAACCCAAAAGGTACATGCCTTTGTTCCCTTCTTTTAGGAAAATTTGGCAGGGGCAACCAGCATTTTACACACCCGGAGACTGGATTTGACCAATCAGGGAACGTTGCGGGGCAGGGTGACCCACGCAGAAGGGGGTTGTATATCCCCTCTGAGAACTCCTCCCTTTGTCCTCTACCAATTGAAGTGGGCGTCAGCCCCGTAGGACCACCCCGAGAGGGGATTTGACCAAATAAGGGAAGTGCTGCAGTGGAGTGACCTGCCCGCAACAGGATCCTGTGGTCCCTCTAAAATGTCCCCACACCACCCTCTAGCAGTTGGCGAGGGTTTCACTCCCACCTTAGGCCATCTCAGAAGGGAAATGTGTACCAATCCAGAACAGGTATAGCCCGAAGGTCTAGGCCACGGTTTCTTCAAAAGACATCCTTGGAACGAGACGGGCTCTTCCCCGCAGTGTTGTGTTGCGACTTCCCGGACGATGCTGCCAGCCTCACAAACATGGAGCTCCAGAGATCGGCGCCTTGTGGCCTAGACCTTCGGGCACTGCCTAGTCTGATTGTTACGTTTCCCTTCTGGGATGGCCTAAAGCGTGTGTGCGAAACCCTGACTGATTAGCAGAGGACGGTGCGGGGATTTCATGGAGGGGTGATGGACCCCTCTTGCGGGCAGGTCACCCCACCATGGCACTTACCCTGTTTGGTGAAATCCCCTCTCTGGTGGGTCCTAAGGGGCTGAGGCCCACCCCAAGTGGGAGGAGCTCTTGGAGGGTCACGTGACCCACTTCCGAATGGGTCACTCTGCCCCAGAACATTCCCCAATTGCTCAAATCCATTCCTGAGGCAGGTGCATGGAGATAAAACACCCCCAGATTGGTAAAGGAGTGGGAGGATCTCTTAGAGGGGTCACATGCAACTCCTTGTTTCGACTCCCGTTTGCATCTTGACCCCAAAAGTCTTCTGTCATGGGGTCGGTCTCATGGTGACAGATGAGCGATGTCTGAGGAGTGAAGGGGCAAGGTCCCATGGCTGACATCAAATAACTTCCCTAAGCCTCAGGGTAGTTTGGCCAAATGCTCATTGTCAAAATGGCTGCCCTCCCACGCAGTGTGTGTGTCCCAACACCCAGAGCCCGTGCGGCCGCCCTCTCCGTCGGGGCTGTGTGGCCCAGCGACCAGAGTCCGTGCGGCCGCCCGCTCCGTCGGGGCTGTGTGGCCCAGCGACCAGAGTCCGTGCGGCCGCCCGCTCCGTCGGGGCTCTGTGGCCCAGCGACCAGAGTCCGTGCGGCCGCCCGCTCCGTCGGGGCTGTGTGGCCCAGCGACCAAAGTCCGTGCGGCCGCCCGCTCCGTCGGGGCTGTGTGTCCCAGCGACCAGAGTCCGTGCGGCCGCCCTCTCCGTCGGGGCTGTGTGGCCCAGCGACCAGAGTCCGTGCGGCCGCCATCTCCGTCGGGGCTGTGTGGCCCAGCGACCAGAGTCCGTGCAGCCGCCCGCTCCATCGGGGCTGTGTGGCCCAGCGACCAGAGTCCGTGCAGCCGCCCGCTCCATCGGGGCTGTGTGGCCCAGCGACCAAAGTCCGTACGGCCGTCCGCTCCATCGGGGCTGTGTGGCCCAGCGACCAAAGTCCGTGTGGCCGCCCGCTCCGTCGGGGCTGTGTGGCCCAGCGACCAAAGTCCGTGCGGGCGCCCTCTCCGTCGGGGCTGTGTGGCCCAGCGACCAGAGTCCGTGCGGCCGCCCGCTCCGTCAGGGCTGTGTGGCCCAGCAACCAAAGTCCGTGCGGCCGCCCGCTCCGTCGGGGCTGTGTGTCCCAGCAACCAAAGTCCGTGCGGCCGCCCGCTCCGTCGGGGCTGTGTGGCCCAGCAACCAAAGTCCGTGCGGCCGCCCGCTCCGTCGGGGCTGTGTGTCCCAGCGACCAGAGTCCGTGCGGCCGCCCGCTCCGTCGGGGCTGTGTGTCCCAGCGACCAGAGTCCATGCAGCCGCCCGCTCCATCGGGGCTGTGTGGCCCAGCGACCAAAGTCCGTGCGGCCGCCCTCTCCGTCGGGGCTGTGTGGCCCAGCGACCAGAGTCCGTGCGGCCGCCCGCTCCATCGGAGCTGTGTGGCCCAGCGACCAAAGTCCGTGCGGCCGCCCGCTCCGTCGGGGCTGTGTGGCCCAGCGACCAGAGTCCGTGCGGCCGCCCTCTCCGTCGGGGCTGTGTGGCCAAGCGACCAAAGTCTGTGCGGCCGCCCGCTCCGTCGGGGCTGTGTGGCCCAGCGACCAGAGTCCGTGCGGCCGCCCGCTCCGTCGGGGCTGTGTGGCCCAGCGACCAGAGTCCGTGCGGCCGCCCTCTCCGTCGGGGCTGTGTGGCCCAGCGACCACAGTCCGTGCGGCCGCCCTCTCTGTCGGGGCTGTATGGCCCAGCGACCAGAGTCCGTGCGGCCGCCCGCTCCGTCGGGGCTGTGTGGCCCAGTGACCAGGGTCCGTGCAGCTGCCCTCTCCGTCGGGGCTGTGTGGCTCAACGCTTAGAGTCCATATGTCTATCCTGTCTCTTATGCCCGTGTGGCCCGATAGCAACGGACAATATGGTTACTCTCTCCCTCAATGCTGTGTGGCCCAACGGCCGGAGTCAGTGTAGCTGCCCTTCACTGCAGGGCTGTTTGGCTGAGAGTTCAGAGGCAAGATGGTTGCCCCTCCTCTTGGGGCTGTGCAGTCTAGTGGGTCAATGGGGACGTGGGCAGCCACCAAAGGATGGATGGCAGCCAGGGCAGGGGGACCCAGGCCCTCGTTACTCCACCGGCTCCTCGCCCAGGGCCTTGTCCGTGGCCAATGTGTTTGCCATTGAGTCAGTGGGGATCCAGCACTGCGGATGACAATGGCCAGTTCACCCAGGTTACTTCCTTGGAGATGTCTCTAGGCCATGGGCTGGGGGTCTCTGGGTTCCCGGCGTGGGAAACTCCCAGAGTCTCCGAACTCCCTTGCATGTCTGCAGGCCCCCAGGGACGTGGCTGGGTCTCGGCACCTCAGAGCTCTGCAGTCAGGGGCTTGAGCTGTTTCTGGACTGGAGCCTACAGTGTGCATCCTCCATTTTCAGCGGTCTGAGCTGCTCGCTTACACACTGGTAGTCCAGTTGGAGCATGTCCGGCAGGGCTGGGGTGGGGCTTGGCTTTCTCCACCTAGACTATGGGGTTCTGTGTGGCTGGTTCAGCCCGGCACATGCTGCTCGGCCTCTTCTGTCTCCTCCTTCCCATGCAAAGCTGCTTTGCCATCTCACAAGAGATGGGATCAGTGGTGGGCTCAATTGGCTCCTGTTGGCCTCTCGATGTCTGGAAGAGAGAGAAAGGGCAGGAACCCAAATGAGAAGAACAAAACCTTCAAGCAGGGTAGTTTTCCACAGCACAACCCCACCCCACTTTGCTGATGCTCATTGGCAACTTCCCTGAGAGCTGGCATTTCTTAAAGAGAGCACCCAACCCCCCGCAACCTCTGCTACCCTGTGGGCTGGCAATGGTAAAAGGGAGTCTGGGAGAATTTCTCCGCTCTCCACCTGGCTCTGATGAGTGAGGGAACCACATGCGAGAAGCTGTGTGAATGTAGGGCTCTGTGCAGTGGGATGAGATGTCCTCCATGGTGCCCAAAGGTGGGGTTGTCCTGCCTTTGCAGTGACTTCCTTCTAGTGAGAGAGATTTCAGAGATCAGCTCCGGGATTCTGCCCTGTACCAGTGTGTGGGAATGGGGCAGAAGTGGGGCAATGGTGCACTCAGGAAAGGAGTAGGGCTAAGGGGGGCCCAGGCTGCAGCCACTAAACCCCTGCGTGCTGCGTTGCGGCCGGGCCGGCTCTGCCTGGCTGGGGTGGGGGCGAGGAGGCTCCGCACGTTGCCATTCCTCATCCCCGCCAGCCACGTCACCACGACGAGCACCACACCGGGAACCTCTGTCCCGGGGGCTGATCCTGCCTGTAGGCTCTGCCTCCCCGCAGCTCCCATTGGCCGGGGATCGTTAATCCGGCCCTTGCCCTATTCCCGAGCCTGTTCCAATCCTGCTCTTGACTCCTGACTCCGGCTCCAACCCTTGGCTCCCCTCGGCTCGGCCTCCACCACTCTGAGCACAAGGCCCCAGAGCCACTGCTCCAACCACTGGGTCCAACCAGCCGTGCTTTGGCCTCTGACACCAGCGCTATGGAGGAGTCGTTCACCTCACTGCTTTCCATGTGTATGGCCCTGCCTTGGTCAGCGCTGGTTTTCATCTGCCATGGTGCTGCCCAGTGACATGGCTTTCTTTGATCCCTTTCAACTTCTTCCAAGTCTTCTCTAGGCCCGACTAATCGACATAATTTTGGGTCATCTGCTGATATCCACCTCGTTGTTCAGCCCCGGTTCCAAACATAAGGACATAAGAAAGGCCACAGCAAAGGTCCATCTAGCCCAGTATCCTGTCTTCCGACAGTGGCCAATGCCAGGTGCCCCAGAGGGAATGAAGGGACAGGCAATCATCTAGTCATCAGTCCCCTGTCCCGCATTCCCAGCTTCTGGCAAACAGAGGCCAGGGACACCAAAAAGTTGAGAAGCGCCTGTTGTATTTACCATAGCAGGACAAAGAGCTCGTCTGTGTCGGTCCCGGTTCCCTAGTCAAATGCAGAACCCGACACGAGATTTCCAAGCTTCTGCAACCATTTATAATATCTGTTGAGGATGTACCATGTGGTCCTGTCTGATTTCAAAGGCACTTCGTGAAAAGCTGAAACCAAGAGGAAATGGGTTGAAAACCCCGTGATGCTGATGTGACTGGTACCTAGGAAACCTCCACTTCCGATGGCCATTGCCCCCTGCTGTTAGCTCCCCAAGAGTCTAAGGGCACAAGAACAACAACTCCGCTCCTCCCAAAATAGCCCTGGACAGAGAGGAGACCCCATTCTTGCAAAGCTTCCCCCTCTGCTGGCAGACACTCCTCCACACACCCGCACACACAGACGGTTGGGGGCACTTGTTCTTTGGATGGAACAGGAAAGTGACAGCGGCAGCCACATTAAACCATACAACATTTAGGCCGAGATCCACAAAGGGATTTCGGCTCCTAACGTCTCCTGAAATCCTTTGTGGCCCTGTGCCTTCATTCCTGAAGAGCTCACAGGGAAAAGTGTTACCCATGTGCCCTCAAGGGATTTCCTAGGAGCTGATAACCAATCTCAGAGTGAAGGTCCCTGGCCTGCAATCACTCCATTCCAGGGAGGGCAGGTGATGAATCTTTCCCTACAGAGGGGAATCGTCATCATCATCATCCTTAATACCAACAGCCATTTTCAGTTGGGTCAGGCCTTCCTTTAGAGACTTTCTGACCTTGATGAAGACAGTCTCCCCACACAGCTCTAAGGCTATGTCTACACTAGGAGCTTGGGATGGAATTCCCCTGCTCCCATACACAGATTGTGGGACCACGATGAAAATTGGCGTGACCATCCTTCTTCCTTCAGTGCTGTCCTTAGACTGAGAGGGACACATTCAAAGCTGTGTTCAGGCCCTGTGCTGCACCCCTGTGCTTCCCACAGAGGCCCAAACACACAGAGGTATTTCCTTACCTTCATACAGGTGGGAGATGCCATCTTCATTCACTGTTTCAGACAACAAATCACAGTAATGGTGGATAGTATTTCCTAGACAAACAATGAATACAATGGCTCTCATGGCTTTTCAGATCCTTTCCTGAAAACTGCTAATGATGCAGCCATTCTCCCAAGACACCTTTGGGAAATTCCAGACATTCCTTACATCTGTACACAAAGCATATTCGAGAAATCATCAGATGCCCAGAAGTTACTGAGAGGCTGATTTCCAAAGGAGATTGAATTCACATCCTGCTGGTTTCCCCTAGGCACAGCCAAAGAATTGTTGTGGGCGGGGGAAGTTGGTGCAGTCGATTCAGCTAAGTTGCTCCCTTCATCTTGGAATACATGTTAATTCACACACACATGCACACACACACACACCCCGTTTTAGGATTCTGGTGCTGTTGGAGGGAACAGAGCAGCCGTCCAGAAAAGGGCTCTGAAGGAAGCATTGAGAAAAGATCAAGTGAATTTGCTCTGCTTACCAATGAATCGGGCTGCTGAATGTCTTATTGTTGTCTGTGAGCTTTCCAGGTACTGTAAGGCCTGGAACAGGAATTTGGGGATGTGGCTCTCGTTGTTCTGCATCTAGGAAGAAAGAAGGAAGAAATGCACAATATACAAATGACATTTTCTTCCCACAGCGAATAGTCCAGGAAAGCCAATGCATATAGCCAGGCCCTGGCAACCGCCAATATGAACCCATACACCAGAGCAGCACCCCTCTGAAGTTCCTATTGTGTTCTCCAGAACCTCAGCTTTCATTTGAAAAGACAAAAGTTTGAAGGTCGGAGAATTGTGGAGAAAAATGTCAACAATGTGAACGGATTGTAACTCCTGCTGAAATGAGCCAGCAGAGAGCCTGGAACGGAGTCCTGCAGCCCGACCGAAGCGGATGGGTACTCAGGGTGTGGAGTTAGAAAGGTCTTCCTCAAGTCCCCATTCACCACTCTCAAGGCACAAGGAATTCACCTACCAAGCAGATCCAGACACACTTCAAGAGCTGTGAGGAGCCATCCCAGGCCAAGCTGTGGGAGAGGGTCTTCAAATGAGCCCACCTGAGGAACACTGCGCAGCGGAAGAGCGTTAGTTTACATGACTGCAAGAGAAGAGGAGACCAAGAGGGTTCTCCCTGAGAGAGGGATAGTTTGGGGGACATGGAACCTTCCCCGTCCCTTGTTCTCCTGCTTTTCCTGCCAGTGGAGATTCCTGTCATTTGTTCTCCACAGGAGTGTGCTGAGGAGAGGAAAGGGAGAGTTGGCTGGAGAGAGCCAGAGCCGTCCTGTCCTTTGGATGGTTTGGGGTGGTTGCCCAGGGCCCCGTGCTTTGGGGGGCCCTGCACTTCAGGGGGACGCAGGCCCTGGGCCATGCCGGGGCCAGCAGCAGTACTCCCGGATCCGCTACGCTATGCCCCACCTCTTTCCCAGAAGAAGGCTTTTCTTCCCAATTGTGCTATGTGCTGTGAGGATGGATGAGGCGCTTGGCTCCAGCATGGAGTGAAGCAGGGAGGAGAAGACTCTGCTTGGGCAAGGGGCTCTGGCGATGACTGGAGTGGGGGCCCCAGGAGATACTGGCTCTTTGCTCTTCAGGCAATAATGACCGTGGCACTTACCAGTTTCACACTCTCGTCCTGGTCTTCAAGATGCAGCAGCAGGGGGAGCAAGCAGTGGATGATTTCCTGCTGCACGAAGGGTTTGTCGGGGTCCTGCACCCTGCTCACCACGTTGCCAAGCAGTACAATGGCAGCTGAGCGCACACTGCCCTTCTCCTGGCAATGACACACAGGGGGTGGGGACCCCCGGTTAAAGCCAGGCAGCATCAGAGCAGAACGCCACTGGGTGGTAATGCCCACGCTGCTCCGGTCCCCTGTGTGAACTACCTGGGCTGGCGGGAGCAGGGAGGCCACCAGGCCAGCGCCATGGACATCTTGTGCAGGGCCTGAGACCCTGTGCGGGACAGTGCAGCCCAGGGTGTCCCAGAGGCAGTTTCTGTCTGGAGAGCACAGAATCCTAGAACCCGAGAAGATGAGGGGAGAGGGCCGGCAGGCTGCTGGAGACTGGTGTGGGGAAGGGGAGAAGCAGCTGCTGGAGCCTGGCAGGGACTGGCTGCTCCAAAAGACAGCATTTCTTTGGCTCTTGGGTGCCCCTGAGAGCCGGGCCATTCCCGACCCACCTCTTTCCTGCTGAGAATCTCCACCTCTTTGGGGGCCTGTGTTCTCCAGGCAGCTGGTCATCTGCCCAGTGCCAGGCCCCCTCTCCCCCAGGCCAGGCTGCAGCAGGGGCTGGGAGCATGGCACTGAGGCTGAGCTTTGGAGAGAAGAGCTCTGACAGGGAGGTGGCTCAGCAGGAGATTCCCCACCCATGGCGGGGGCACTCCTTGGAGGCTCCATGGCAGGCCTGAGGGGCGGGAGGAAGGGGATGTGGAGAGAGAGACAAGGGCATCACAGACAGCTGGAGCGGGGGAATGGGCTTCTTCTGCGGGTTCCAAGCCTTACGTCATCAATGAAGGGGCGAAGGCTGACAGCAATGTCCTGGGAGATGGAGCCAAGCCCCTCCCTGTTGAGGAGGTGGATGATGTCTGCAGCTTTATGCATGGCCTCCATGACACGCCTTCCATCCCTGTCACAAAACATGGCCAGGATTGCTGGCAGCTGGGCCCGTAAGAATTGCACCTGCCGGAATGAAGAAGGCAGCTCATTACTATCCCAGGTGACAACCTGGAGCACATGATGGACCACTGCCACCGATGATAAACCACGGAGGGCACAGCCCCCCAACGGGGCAGAAAGTCATTCTCCTGTCACTCTGTGCCAGTTGCTCACTGTCACCTTTGTCTTTGCTCACCCCGCCTCCCCCATTGCATCCTATCTGCAATCAGGGCTCAGCTCACGGGAGCAGGGAGCATGGCATGCCTTGATTTGTTCTGAAAGCACCTCCACCATTTGAGGGCTGTGTTTTAAACAACAAGGCTTGTGTGTGGGTCTCCCTCTCATTTCTGAGCTATTTGATGGAGATTGGCTTCCTGGGTCCCCTGGGCAATCCCCGGCTCTCACCTTTTCTGGCTGGAACACAATACTGCCAAGGCCTCGCAGACTGAGCCTCCGTATGATGGAATTTGCATCTTTGGTCCAGTCCATGAGCTGTGCCTGGAGGGCTGATCTTGTCAGGATGGTGTCAATGGAAGGACTCTGGAGAAACTGGCAAGAGCCAAATGAAGATCAGGTTGAGGAGCAGAGGTCTTATTGTGGGGTCTGTTCCCTGGACAGTCGTCTTTCCCAAAGGGCCACTTCCTCCTATGCAAAGTCTCTGGTGAGTAGGGAGCCAATTGCTGCTGTTTCAGTTGGTTCCTTCCCCAAATTTAGACTAATGCACAAGTCACAAATAAGCCCCCAGGGAAAGGGGAATCTCCAGACCTCATTGACTGCCATGGAGAGAGCCGTGGGGCAGAAGAAAAGCAGAACCCCAGGAAAAGGTGAGGCGAGAAGCATGGCCTTGGGGCACTGGAGAAACATGGCTTCTTGTCCCATAACCCCATCTAGGCACATCCAGCCAGGAGCAATCTCACCATGTCTCTCCCTCCCTCTCTTTGCCATGCCCTGCATCCATCCATGTGCGGAGAGGAGCTAGCTGGCGGTAGGGCTGCTAAGCTGCTGACAATGTAGCCTAGAGCTTGCTGTCCTGAGCTGCTCTCCAGAAAGCCCACTTCTGCCTGTCAACTCATGAATCTCACCTCAGTGCAGAAAGCCAGGGCGATAGTTCTCTGCTCCTCCTCCTTCCCACTCTGGACGATGGTGATTGCCTCTCTGAAAACTGCAGGGAGCTGAGGGTTCTCAAACTCGATCATGGCTCTGGAACATGGAACAGAAAGTCCCTTTTGATTCTCAAGGGGGAGAGAGCGTTCAGCTCCAGTTGCTGGGCTGAGCTGGCAGCCTGGAACTGAGGACTATTTCACACGGAAATCCCATTCCCAAGAGAGACCCAAAGAAGAGGAAACGTTGAGCTCCTACCTTGCAATCAGGCCAACCCCCTGCGAGTAGTGATATCGGGAGGCTATCATGTCCCAACCCCGATGAAACTGGATGCTGGCAAATTCCTTCCAGTAGCCGGGCATGGAGAAAAGCGTCTTCACAGCCTCCACTGAGGTGCTAAAGACAAAAACAAACAAACAAACAGAGTGTCAAGCAATGAGATCCGCTCCAAGCATGGCAAATCTGCACAAGTCCTGAGACACCCAGCATGCTCAGCAGTAGCTAGCCTCCCCAAGGATCGATCCAGTGTGATACCCTGTCTACACTGCAGTTTCACTGAGTTTGGAACCAGTTAGGGACACTGTAGCTTCTTCAAATGGTTGGTGTCATCACTCCCAATGGTTGAATACTTGATTCTTTACTGTGACAGGTAACAGGACTCAAGCGGGCATGTGGGTCCAGATCCTTTGTTGGTGGAATCGAGCAAAGCTCCATCAGTTTACGCCACCTGAGGTGTCTTCTGGCGCTCTCTCTTTCCCGTGCAGATGGAAGCCCCTAACTGTGCCCACAGAACCAGATGAACTGGTCCCTCTTCCTCCTGTCTGCCTGTGAGGCTGACGTCCTGCGGGGCCTGTCCCCATGTGGTGCCGGTGTGGCTCTGTCCGCGTTCGGGGAGAGAGGCCCACGGATTTGCTCAGCAGGCACTGATGAAAGCACTGACCCTTTGGCGGGTGGCAGACGTGGATGGATGCACAAACATGGCTGCTGCCTGAGCGTGTAGGGAAAGCAGCTGGGCTGTGGGCGGCGTCAGATGAGCGAGTGTGACTCACAAGAATGCACGGCTCTCAACCCTTTTCCCTCAAGAGAGACCTGCTCCCAACTGAGCCTGGGCTAACGACAGCACCCGAACAACTGATGGCCGTGAACAGCCCCCATGTGTTTAGCCCAACAAATCTGTTCTTCCTTTTCCTTTCAGTCATTACCTTAGGAGACTGAGGCAGCTGCATCCCTCCTCGGGGCTGGATGTCTGCCTGGCCATGTAGGTCCCTGGCAAGTGCTGATCCATCACGTACTGCACTTGCCTGACGCAGAGAATGAGCAGCTGGGGATACATTTGCAGGATGGCTTCTCGGTATCCCCGTAGGAAAAGGAGCTCATAAATGGTCTTCATTGCCTGGAGGGGGGAAAGAATTTCACTCAGCTCTCCCAATCTGCCACCTGCCCCCATTGCCATTCGCTATTGTCCCTTTGTCATATCTCCTTTCCTCTCCAGCGTATTACAAAACAGTATTGGCTTCTGAGAGGGGTGGGGACATTTGGAGGCTCCTGAACCTTCCCCCATTCCTGGAACGGAAGCAGGATGGAAAGATGAGAAGAGTCTGGATGACGTTATTCCCCATTAAGAAAAGGAGGACTTGTGGCACCTTAGAGACTAACCAATTTATTTGAGCATGAGCTTTCGTGAGCTACAGCTCACTTCATCAGATGTATACCGTGGAAACTGCAGCAGACTTTATATACACACAGAGAATATGAAACAATACCTCCTCCCACCCCACTGTCCTGCTGGTAATAGCTTATCTAAAGTGATCAACAGGTGGGCCATTTCCAGCACAAATCCAGGTTTTCTCACCCTCCACCCCCCCACACAAATTCACTCTCCTGCTGGTGCTAGCCCATCCAAAGTGACAACTCTTTACATAATCAAGTCGGGCTATTTCCTGCATAGATCCAGGTTTTCTCACATCCCCCCCTCCCCCATACACACACAAACTCACTCTCCTGCTGGTAATAGCTCATCTAAACTGACCACTCTCCAAGTTTAAATCCAAGTTAAACCAGAACATCTGGGGGGGGGGGGTAGGAAAAAACAAGAGGAAACAGGCTACCTTGCATAATGACTTAGCCACTCCCAGTCTCACTTTAGATAAGCTATTACCAGCAGGACAGTGGGGTGGGAGGAGGTATTGTTTCATATTCTCTGTGTGTATTTAAAGTCTGCTGCAGTTTCCACGGTATACATCTGATGAAGTGAGCTGTAGCTCACGAAAGCTCATGCTCAAATAAATTGGTTAGTCTCTAAGGTGCCACAAGTACTCCTTTTCTTTTTGCGAATACAGACTAACACGGCTGTTCCTCTGAAACCTGTTATTCCCCATTATTTCTCTTTCTGGTGCAGAGCCTGTGCTTTGGCTTTCCAGCCATGACTGGAAGGGCTGAAACCATCCTGAGGAGATCCGTTCTCCTAGGCCCAGTGTTTCTGGCCCAGTCAAAAGTACTGGACTTCTCAGGATGCCATGTTGGGAAGATTTCTAGCCACAGTTTACAGAGCCAGAAACCTGGAGACTTCCAAGAGACACCTGAACTGCACCTGTTCACTAAAGGGCCATCTGGAGCAGAAGACAACTGAGCCAGGGTACCAGCAGATAAACCACTTCAGATGTGTAACTTTGACCTGGGGGAAACTTTACTACCCCTCTTTGGTTTGATTGGAAGTGGCGAGGACACACTAAGGCCTGGTCTACACTCCAGAGTGAGGTCAACGCAAGGCCGCTCACTCTGCATCCCCCTAAGGATGGAATTTCCTTCCCATCGTCAGAACTGCCCCTCGGTGCCAAATTCGTCACTCCACCTCCACACGTGGCAGAGAGTCCAGGTCGATGCAGTCAGGTCGATGCAGCGTCAGACCAGACACCGCGTCGCTTTCCTCAACTGGCTTTCAGGAGCCTTCCCACAATGCCCCACCCTGACCCGACAATCAAGACAAGCCCTTCTGGGGAGGACGGGCACTGCCGACACGAGCAGCAAAGTGCGGACACACACCAGGGATGGAATCGCTGTGGCGGCTGTCTGCCCATTTAAGTTAGGTCGGCTTCAATGTGTGGTGGAGCCATGGCCTGAAGGTAAGAAGAGGTGAAACTCGCACACACACACAGATGCACCATCTTCCCTGTGGTGGCGGGTTCGCAAGGTGACATCTCAAATCTCACTTACAGCCAGAGACACATGGCTGCTCTTCTCCTCCTGGCGTCTCTGCTGGAGCTTGTCCAGCAGCTGCTGCAGCACCTCCCTGGTGAGCTGTGGTTCTTCACCCAAGGCCTTCCACAACTCAATGGCACATCTGCAAATTCAGAAACACACGTCAGAGCTTTCCTGCTTGGCCATCTCTTGCCTTCCCCAGGGAGAGGCTTGGAATACCAGAGAAGACAGCCACTGGTGCAGGGAGGCTAAGGCAGGGCAAGTCCCTTCAGAGAAAGTTGTATTTATTCCTTTCCCCTAATGGGTTCTTGTTTCTAAAGCTAACCCACTCTTTCCAAGACAGTGACCATGTACTGACCACAGAATGACCACCAAACTGTGACCCGCAGACTGCAAAATTCTGCTCTGTTACACTTGGGTCAGTCCCGAGAAACTTGCCTGACATCATTGGAGTTCCTCTGGCTGTTTGGGGGTCTAACGGAGACCCAGCGTTTGGCCAAGTGTCTCTTAGCAGCTCAATTCTACTGCAGTGTGGTGGACAGGGTCAGAGAGTGAGTCAGCACATGCCTTGATCTGAGAAGATTCAAGAGCTTGGAAGAGGAGATTGTAAAGCCCAATGTGACAGAGATGGAAGGAAAGTAGGACTGAAATCCCCCTCCTCCATTCTTGCAGATCTAAGTCCTGCTTGTCCCCGCAGGCATCTGCAGAGGAAGACTGCAGATGGATCCAAAAGACTTCCAGTCATTTGACTTCCAAGTTTGGTGAGGAAGGTCGGACGTGGTGGTGAAGCCCTAGGACATTGAGACCTAGGTTGGACAACTCAAGGGCAAATGGCCTGGAAGCAAGGTCTTCCGGAAGCTTGACTGAACTTCTGTGCCAATGCTGCCGAGTTTCTGTAACTTCTGAGCACAGCCCCTGGAAAGCACTGTGGCTGTTCCAAGAAATTCAGACCTGATTCTGAAATTCAGAAAGGTTTACAAATCAAACACTCAAAGAAATCTGAAAACCAACACTGTATTCCTCTGATAACTGAATTGGGTAAGAAGTTCCATTTCTTTCCTGCCGCTCTTCAATTTGCTCTGCAGTGTGACACAAATTTCTCTCAGGTCTGTGCAGAACTGCATTGCAGAAGATGCCAAGGAAAGCTGGACTTTTGACCTCTGGCTAGGGTTCAGTTGGGTTTCATGGCCCCGAGGCACATGGGGGTTGTGTTACAAACCCCTCAGCTGGCTGACCCTTCCAAGTGATCAGCAATAACCAGCAGGACTGAAAGTTAACAATCTATTGAGGTGGAAAGAGGCACTCCCCCTTCTCAGAGCTATTAATGCTGGCTGTCTGCTTGCTGCACTGCATTTAGGATCTGGTCATTAGGGGATGGTTTTTTTGTTGATTTTCTTTTCTTTTCTTTTGGATCAATAAGGGCTGGAAATGTCTGTCTTAAAAGATTGACCTCTGCCCCACCGCTCCATAAGGATGAGTGCATTTTGTCACCAATTCCTCAGCCATGGAATAACTGGGGGGTCTGGTGACAGGTAAGAATCCTGCACTGGTCTCCAGGGGATAGACAGATGGGCCTCATGGGCCTTTTCCATCTCTGCCTTCTCTCCTGCAGTAAGGAGCAGCCAGACCTCATGAGCCAGGGATGTTGAGTGAGCCCCCAAATCATTGATTGGCCCTGTACTGGATCTGAGAGGAAGTGGGGTGACCCATAGAAATCAGGACAATGTTGGAATTCTCCAGAAAAGTGGCATGTCTCCATCCCGGGGAGTGTAGGAGGAGGGGTTGGCTCCTCAGTGGCTGGGCCTGGCCATCTCCTCTTAGGAAGCGTGGACAGCTCTCTGCACAGCAGGAAACTCCCTCCAACTGTGTGAGCCCCACGGACCCCTCCCGGCCTGTGGCCTCTCAGTAGGAGCAGGAAGAGAACTACTGGACTGAGGAGATAACAAAGCAGCTCCCTACCTGTGCGATGAGAGCGTGTGAGCCACACAGGTTAGAACCACGTCCTGGGGGTGGGAGCGAGCCAGCAAGGCCATGGCCCTGAGCACTGCTCTTCTGGCTCTGGGATCACAGCTGTTGTCAAGCCAGATTAAGATCCCTCCCATGACGTCTCCAACCTGGAAGAATGCCAGAAAGTTGAGGGATGGATTTATCAATGAGTGGCCTCCTCCCAGGGAAACCCTCCTGGCAGCCCTGCAAGCCTCCTCTGACCTCGGTTGCCCATCTTGGCTGCTCCCTAAGAGGCTTTGACAAGTCCAGGAACCCCAGTCTTCCTGAGGTCTGGGTTAGCACCTTCAAGCTCAAAAACACGCACAAAACCTTAGAGTGCGCACAGTCCTAACTCTCCTGATGTCCCAGGGCCTTCCCTGCCGTAGCAAACGGCTCTCAGCCCCGCTCTCAAGGGCTTCCCTCCAGGAGCCTTTCCTCCATCTCTGCAACTTCCTTTTAGCTCTTTCTTGCACAATCCGCTCCTCCAGACCAGTGGTTCTCAACCTAGGTTCCATTGTGGGACACATCCAATCCGACCTGTTTGTCCCTGAGGATGTCCCAAAGGGGCGCAGCTCTGTGCTGACCGGGCCACAGGTTGAGAAGCACTGCTTCAGACCCAGCTGGTTCTACCGATGTATCCCAGAGCCCATGGCAGAGATGGGAGGCAGGGCTAGTTGGGTGGGGCTAGCCAGCTCCCGGCCCCAGTCTCCTAAGTCCCCAGTCTCTAATCTCGGATTCATGCTATGGCACTTAGAAGAGCAGTGCAGACAAGGTGACTTGGGCTGGAGCCCAGGCTCTGAAGCCACCCTCCTCCCCAGGCTTCAGAGATCAAGTTCCAGCCCCAGCCCAGAAGAGTCTGCATTGCTGTTTTGGCCCCTCAGTGCCAGCCCTGGGAGCCCAAGTCCATAGGGCCAGGCTTTCAGGCTCCTGCTGCAGAGTTTGCAACACAGGGAGCAGACCCTAAAGGGACAAGCCACCCCCTAGGACTCTTCTGTGAGGAATTGGTCATTGCTCTTTCCTCTCTCGAACAAGGAGCAGGAGCTCCAAGGTGGGTGGCTGGATTCTGTTGACCTGTTCTGCTAGCAGGAGTTAGAGCCCTGCACAAATCAATCTGCTGATTGAGGGGCCATTTGTTAACTTCCCGCTGGGACCTGTTGGAAAGAAGGAACTCGGGCAGAGACAGGGATGACCTGCAGGAAACCCTAGGAACAGGCAGGTTGGGGAGGAAGTTCAGGCTGAGGATTCTGTTCATTGATTAGTCTCAGCGTTTCCAGGAAAGCCAAAGCCCAGGAAGGGAATAAGTCTGCACTTCCGCGCCACGTGCAGGCGGTCTTTGGAGAAGGGCTTGAATGTCGCCTATCCCCGTGGCCAAGCGATGAATGGCAAGGGGCTGAGCCAACCTTCCAATCCCATGCCAGTGTCCCAGGAATGGTTTCCGAGGAGAGGAACTTCTCCCATCCCCCTCTCTGCGCAGCATCCCCCTGCCCCATTGCGGGAGTCTCTTACTCTCTCCATCTTGTCTCCGTGGAGAGATACGATGGCCCTCAGCTCTTCCTCTGCGGCTCTAAATCTCTGCAGGGTGGGTGTTGTCAGACCCTTCACGGCTGCCATCAGCAGGGCATGGAGCGGGGCGTGCTCCCTGGGGGTCTGGAAAGAACAGGGACAAAGCCTGTTGGGATTGAGTATTTCCCTCGGGCAGCTGCCCTGGAACAGTCTGTCCCCGGGGAAGGCTGGCAGTGCCGAGGGAGCGTGGAGACTCCGGCTTAGCCCTTTTCTTCAAAAGCCTCCCCAGGTGCTAAGGTTTCCTCAGCCTTTGTCCCCTCTCTGGCCCCCTCTCCTGAGAAGAGACGGGAGCCTCTCGGGCAGTGCTGGGACCCCAAGGGCCACCCCATTTCCTCCCTTGCTAGCCCCTCCTCGCAGGAAACCCTGCTTTTGCTGAGAAAGCCTCAATGTCCTGCAAAGTCCATTCGAGTTGCTCCTTGAGTGTCGCCGAGGGGTCACTGGAGAACCTGCCCCATGTCCCATCCCACCCCGAGCGCCTGAGGAGATTGGCTCAGCAACTCTGACAGCCCACAGTGTCTGCGAGGAAGGGACTGAGAATAGGGCCCAAACGGAAACACCCTCTTCCTTCCCCACCTAGCAGCCTGTGGGGCTGCCAGAAAACAGGCAGGAATCGCCGTCAGGACAGAAAGTAACTGAGACTGAAGAAGCAAGTTTGCCTGGCTGAAGAGAAGCCCAAAGCGTGGGCCTCTGGGGCCAGAGCCCTGGGGGTGAGAACTCACTGGGCACAATGTTACTCCAGGGGGCCTGGTTCCAGGGTCACCTCAACCCAGGGCCTGGGGTGCTGGAGGCCTTTGCCCTGGGGTCTCAGGGCACCCCCTGGGGATTACTGCAGCTGGCCTGCATGGCGCTGGATTAGCACCGTCTGTCCTGGTTGCCAACAGCTGAGGGGTAGCTCAGTGGTTTGAGCATTTGCTAAACCCGGGGTAGTGAGTTCAATCCTTGAGGGGACCATTTCGAGATCTAGGGTAAAAATTGGGGTTTGGTCCTGCTTTGAGCAAGGGAGTGGACTGGATGACCTCTTGAGGTCCCTTCCAACCCTGATATCCTAGGATGCAGTAGAGCACAGCGGAGTGGCACACTCGCCTCCATACTCCAGACCCCCGGCGGGTCAGAAGCTCCCAGAATTGCAGCCTTTTGTATGCGCTGCAGGGTGCTCTGTCCCGAAGAGGAAGAGTTACAAAGGTGTCTAGAGGCTTTTGTAACTCGGACAGAGCCCAGATGTTGGCAGGCGAGAGGGAACCTGGGACCTCTGGAGCTTAGTGCAGGAGCCTCGACCACAGGAGTGAAAAGCCAAGAGGCTGTTAGCTAAGGCTCTAGAGCAGACTCCTTTTCTCTGTGTCTCAAAGTGGTCCTGGTGCCACGAGATGGGCCAGAACCCCACAGCCAGGACATATGTGGGTTCCCCCGACCAGGGCAGGAATGGGCCTGGTCTGGTTTTCAGCCATGCCTGTGTGCCATGGAAAGTGCATCAGAATCGGGCACCTGAGTCAGGCACTTCTGCCAATCCCACAAAGCACCTCTGCACTTCTTTAGGTGCCTAAACCCCTTTGTCAAAGCGGGCCTCGTTCAAGCGACCCAGATAAAGACTGGCTGGAGTTGATCACCCTTGACGAGTGTTTCTTTTCAGCCCCTGGGAGATATTCCTACACACAGCAAGAAATGCTTTCCATGAGCACGGCCACACAGCATCATTACCATCGTCATATGGGAGCTGCTTGGTAATGAGGGGCTGGGAGTGCGCTCTTCTTCCTGCTCTTCTGGGCTTCCTTTTTCCCACTTCCCCTTCGTGTCAGACGGCTCCTTCTTCGTCCCTGCAGCAGAAAGAAACATTCTTAACATTTTGCTTTTCCATGTCTTCCCCCTGGTTTACAGAGGATGGAAGTTGGGCCAGAGCCCTGAAGTGAATTTTCAGTGATTATAAGGGATAGCAAACAGAAGGCAGATTGCTAAGCAAATACAAATACACACACATACTAAGCCTAAGATCTTAAAGAGACTGGATTCAAGAAGTAATTTCCCATCCTAAATGTCTTTCGGCAACTTGAAGACTTCCCGTTGTTTCTCTTTACAGACTAGACTCCTGTCTTAGTCTGGACTTCCCCCTTCTCATTCCCTTTGTCTCTTCAGGTACTTTCAGCAGCCTTTCTACTGCCCTGCATGATTTTCGTCTGCTCCGACTTCTCCATGGCTCCCGAGACCTCACCTGTGGGAATGCACACCTACCCGTGTCCTACAAAGGGAGACGGCACCAGGAGAGCAGAGGAGAGAGCGAGTTGGCGAACACACGAGAAGACGGCGAGTGCGGACGAGGAACTGGAAGCGCCGACCTGGCAGCCGGGTCTGCAGCGGGCAGAGAGCGGAGGCCTGGTTCCGCCTCCTTGGAAAGAGGCCCAAGCGGCTCAGGCCCCTCCGGCCGCGTTCCCCTCCGGCGAGAGCTCCGGCACCATTCCTCGCCAGAGCCGCTGCGAGAGCCGAGCCGGAGCCCTCGCTCCCCAGCGCTCGACGGGGGCTGGGAATCTCGCCCTCGGCCCTGCCGCCCTCTTCCCTCCCGCCCACACCGGCCCCACGCGCCGCCCAGAGACCGAGTTCCCCCGACCGTCCCCGCTCCGCTCTCGCCCCCGCGGGGGGTCGTCTCCGGGGTGGGATTTCGGTGTCGTGTCCTCTGCCGTCTTGTGTGTCGTGTGACGTGTCGTGGGCGTGTGAGACGTCGTGTGTCTCGGTGTCATGTGTGAGACATCATGGGTCGTGTGCCGTGTGTGTGTGTGTGTGAATGTGTGTCGACGTGTGTGAGAGACGTGTTTGTGTCTGTGAGACGTAGTGTGTCATGTGGTGTCGTGTGTGTGTGAGACATGGTTGTGTGTGTGTTGTCTTGAGTGTTTTGTTGAGTGTGTAACATGTTGCATGTCAGTGTTGTGTGTGATTTTTGTGTGTGTGACCGGTTGTGTGTCGTGTTGTGCGTGTGCGACGCGCAATGCGCAACGTGCCTGCGACGTGCAATGTGTTGTGTGTGCGGCATGTGTCGTGCTGTCTACAACGTGCGACAGGCAGTGTGCGATGTGTTGTGTGTATAACATGAAACGTGGGGTCTACAACCTGCGACGTGCGATGCACGAGCAACGCTCGACGTGCTGTGTGCTACGTGTTGTCTGTGTGACATGTAAAGTGCGACGTGTTGTGCGTGACGTGCGACGTGCTCTGTGTTCCACGTGCAACGTGTCAGTGTCATGTGCGTGTGTCTCACTGTCGTGTGCCATTTTGTGTCATGTGTCGTGTTGTGGGCATCGTGTGTGTGTGACATGTAGTGTGTGCGTGCGTGCGACGTGTTGTACGTGTGCACGTGCGTAGTGCGACATGTGCGTGACGTAGACGTGATGTGGTTCATGTGGTTCATGTTGTGTGTCGTCTTGAGTGTGAGAAGTGTTTGCGTGTGTGTGTGTGACGTGTTGTGGGTCGTGTTGTGTTGAGTGTGTGTGATGTTTTGTGTGTGATGCTTTCCGTGTCGTGTTGTGTGTGTGTCTGTGTCATGTGTTACTTTTGTGTGTCGTGTTGTGTGCTGTTTTCTGTCATCGTGTGTGTGTGACGTGTGTGCATCCATGCGTTCGACGTATTGTGCGTGTCCGTGTGGGAAGTGCGAAGTGGGATGGGTCAACTTGCCACCCCGTTCCCCAACACTTTAGCCCCCTGTCGTAAACATGACCCTCCCCCCTCCCCAGGGTGCTACTGACAATAAAACGACCTAAAAGACCCCCAACTTATCACTATTGGCTGCACCCCATTGCCACCCGCACTTCTATGCTGCTGCTGGCCAAACCCTCCCCCAAAATGTAAACCCCACCCCCTACCCGGAACCCAACTGGAACCCTGACCCCATAACCTGCCCCCCAACTCGAAACCCCTGAACCAAAACTGTAGCCCAACCCTCACCCCAACTCGAACCTCCAGCTCTGAACCCAGCCCCTCGAAGCCTGACACCGCTTTAAGCCAGAGCCCAGTTCCCCATTCCCACCCTGGGCAACAACAGTGCAAACCACCCTCCTGCCCCCCGCCCAGGGATCCTGCTTCTTACCACCCCTTCTTTGGAAATGAACCTTTTCTTCACTTGCATCCCACACACCTTCATTCTCCTTTGAGGGGTTATTTAGTGACAGGGGTCCACACAAGGCAACTCTTTGCTATTACAGCGTAACAGGACACAGAGAAGTGAAAACAGTGCAAACAACATTCCACGAGTTTTCAGGAGGTTTAAACACACAATACAGTTGAACATTTAACAGTCGCTTTGATCTCTACTGACACATACATCCATTGGCCTGAATACACTCTGACACAAGCTGCTCTTTCAGCGTCACGCCTTGTACAAACATTACTGCAACAGCGTGTAGGGCAGCGTGACCCCCGGGGGTCTTTGAGCTGGTTTCAGGGCGTCCGCAGGACCCCGCAGCTTCGCCTCCCCGCCTGTTCCACCCACCGCCTGTGCTTCCCCGGAGGGATCTCCAGACTGTCAATGCTGCCCGGAGCTTCCCTTCCCTGCCAGGCCTGAGCAACCAGCGCTTCTAACCAGGCCACTCACAGCCTCCCCGCGGGGAGCGTATGGACACAAACCGGCTGGAGAGCAGTTAGAGCAGGAATCCCTGGAGACTCGGGGAGCATCTTCAGCGGATGAGGGTGACACACCCCACAGGAGCTGAATTTCCCACTCGGGTCTAAGTCGTGCCATGTGGATGGGGCAGCACGGTTGGGAGGCTCTGTTTGCTGCGGTGGATCCACTGGGGGTTGATGTCGTGGGGGTCGAGTGAAGACCCACTAAATTGACAGCAGAGTGCTCTCCGGTCGCCGTTGGGACTGCGCCGGGAACGGCAGGAGGAAGGGAAGTCGACCGAAGAGCGTCTCCCGTCGACCCAGCCCAGTGTAGACACAGCAGGAAGTCGACCGAAGCGACGTCAAATCCAGCTCTGTTATTCACGCAGCGGGAGCAGCGTAACTTAGGACGACTTCCTGCGGTAGGATAGAGTCATAAATAGAAAGGGAAGGCTAACCACCTTTAAATCCCTCCTGGCCAGAGGAAAAAATCCTCTCACCTGTAAAGGGTTAAGAAGCTAGGAGAACCTCGCTGGCACCTTACCAAAATGACCAATGAGGAGATAAGATACTTTCAAAAGTTGGGGGGGGGGGAGAAACAAAGGGTTGGGATCTGTCTGTGTGATGCTTTTGCCGGGGACAGAACAGGAATGGTGTCTTAGAACTTAGTAAGTAATCAAGCTAGATATGCGTTAGATTCTGATTCCTATAAATGGATGAGAAAATAAGCTGCGCTGAATGGAATGGATATTCCTGTCTGTGTGTCTTTTTGTAACTTAAGGTTTTGCCTAGAGGGATTCTCGGTGTTTTGAATCTAATTACCCTGTAAGGTATTTACCATCCTGAGTTTACAGAGGTGATTCTTTTTACTTTTTCTTCTATTAAAATTCTTCTTTTAAGAAACTGAATGCTTTTTTATTGTTCTTAAGATCCAAGGGTCTGGGTCTGTGGTCACCTATGCAAATTGATGAGGATTTTTCCCAAACCTTCCCCAGGAAGGGGGGTGCAATGTTTTGGTGAAGATTTTTGGGGGAAAGATGTTTCCAAACAGCTCTTTCCTAATAAAAAACCCGGTTAGACTTTTGGTGGTAGCAGCGAAAGTCCAAGGGCAAAAGGTAAAATAGTTTGTACCTTGGGGAAGTTTTAACCTAAGCGGGTAAAAGTAAGCTGAGGAGGTTTTCATGCAGGTCCCCACATCTGTACCCTGGCGTTCAGAGTGGGGAAGGAACCTTGACAGATAGACACAGTGTGAGGCCTGAGTTTCCCCTGCAGTCTGGATGCTCAAACACTGGCTTGGCAACACAAGTCAGCAAGCCCAGGCCACATAGAGACAGGCTCAGTGTGCAGTGTGGACAGACCCTCAGACAGCCCCAGTATTGTCAAAAGAGGAAATCCTGCCTGTGTTTTGACTTGCTGGTAGAAGAGCCGAGTGACATTGGAGCTCACCGAGCTTCACTGACCAACGCAGCGCTCCAGCACCTGAGCTCTCGGGCTCCCTGCTGAAAGAAAAGCTGAAGGAGCGACCAAGGTCAAAGAGAGGTGCTCGTCTTTGGCCCAGGGCAGGGAGTCCCACCCTCAAAGCGAGAACATTTCTCTCTTTGTCTGTCTGTGTTGGGGCAGGAGCGATAACACGTCCTCCTGCATTGGCTGTTTCAGAGAGTAGTTTCTGACTGTCTTCTCAAAGACAGGGTGCGAAACAGGCCTCAAACCTGACTGAGCGGAAACAAGAACGATGCAGCTCGACTGAGCCAGCTGAGAATTGAGATGTGCCCCTTTGCTCGAGTGAGGGAATGACCTGTGAGGGGACTGGAAACCTGACCGGCCAATTCTTAACTTGCATCTCTCAGCCTCTTTCCTCTGAGTGCCGTCACGGTGGCTTCAATGCTCCAGCACCGGGCGCCCAGCCAGCTCTGGGCCCGACAAGCTTTCCTTGGGATTGGATTCTGGAGAGCAGGGGGCAGGGAAGCAACAGGTGCATGTGGCTCCGTGGTGAGGTTTTCCTTGCAAGATGTGTGTGTGAGTCTGTGTGTGTCGGAAGCACTGAGTGTGGCAATGAGTGAGGCTTCCAATCCTCTGGCTCTGCCGGGAGAAGGGGCAATTCAGGCCATCACTGAGCTGAGGGAGGGAGATGATTTTCTGACAGGGAGGGACCCCTCCTCCTAAAGGTGCTTGGCAGGCAGCCCTCCTTCCCAGGTCCGTCCCGACAACACCCAGTTGAAAAGGGGCCCTCCCCATCCCTCCTCAGCGCGGTGACAATGAGCGAGTGAGGGAGGGTGGGGGAGAGGGAGCGATGGAGGGGAGGGAGATGGTGATGCTGTGAGCGGGCCGGGACCTCGGCGAAGGGGGGCACAAGGGTGTTCAGTTTTGTTGGGTGCGGAAGTTGGCAACCCTCGATCCAGGGGCAACAACTCCAACCTCCAAAGAGGCTGGGCAGGGGCAGGACATCAGCTTGGAGGGGAGGGGTGGGTGGGGCAGTGACATCACCAAGGCCTTTTGGAGGAACTCAGCCCATTGGGCAAAGGTGGTGGGGAGGGGGTGACCTCACCGAGAGACCCCGACATCAGCCGGGCAGGGCCGAGGTGCAGGGCCAGGGTAGTCTCGGAGACCCCCGCGGCTTTGCAGCCGCACGTCTCCTTCTCCAGGTCTCCCCTCGAGGACGGGGAGAGAATTAGGATTCCCGTCTGTGAGCATGAGGAGGAGCCTCTGTGGAGTTTTCTCCTTTCCTACCCCTGGTTGTGCCAGAAAACGAACGTCCCTTGGACAAGGGCAGAGGCTCCGAGAGGTTTGGAACCTGTTGGGTCTGATGCACCTGCTGCAGGCAGAATTCTCGGCACAGAAAACACTGGCTTAAGGGGGCAGAATTTGATTTCCTACCTCGGACTGTGACCCTTGGAATCACTGGGGACCTTGGGGTTTATCCTTTTTGGTTTCCCTTTTCCTCTTTCCTCCCTCCTTTCTCCTCTTCTCTTGCTTCTTTTTTTCCCTTTTCCCTGCTTCCCTCCCTCTACCAAGGAGGGGTGTGTGTGGAGTGTGGGCGACGAAGGGGGGGTTGCTCACATTGCAGGAGGTCCTCTCAAAGGGGTGGGTCCAGATCTGAGAGTGATCCCCTCTGATGGTGACCTGAGCCATCCTTTGAGACATCTGGTGAGACCTGTCAGCCTCCCGCCCCTCAGCGTCTCAATGCTGACTGGCCGAGCAGGGGGCTATCCACAGCGAGGAGACTCAGGTCCTTTTGGTCTCTTTTCAAATCAGGGAAATAAGACACAACCAATCCAACGTATGGGATTCATCTTGATGCTTCTCTCCATTTATTGTCTCTTAGCAGTTGATGATTTCCTCCAATGTTCCAGGTCATCTAAAATACTTGCTGAATAATTCCTATGAACAACTGTTGGTCTGTAGGTCACCTGAGAGCCGTTTATTCTCATCGGTCAATGTATGAAATTCAAGATGTGACAGACAGGTTGAAAGTCAGGAGCAGTGTTTCCTCTAATTTGTTATGTCCGTGTGCTGTAAGGCGATTTTGGTACATGGTCATATTCTGTTTTGAATGTTACTGAAATTAAAAATGGAGTTTAGAAATTCAAGATGGTGCACATGATTGGAAAGGTTTGAACTCCATCTTGGTACCCTTTCTTCCTGGCATTTTCCCGCCAAAACTCTGTGTCCCTGACGGAACCGGAGGGGCAGAGAACTGGCTGGGCCCGGTGGGGCAGGGCCCGTCAGCGTGCGCCTCAGGAATGTGCGCCACGGCGAGCGTACGAGGGAGGGTCGGGGGTGACGCAGGCGCTGTCCACCATGGAGGCAGCCAGGGCCAGGTTCTTTGCGCGGCATCGGATCAAGACTCCGGCTACTAACATCTGTCAAGGACTCGGATACTTACCTGACTCCCGTCATCCACCAAAGGCCCCAGTGGAGGCTTTGCTGTCAGCCCAGATCTGTTGATCTCCTGCTTCGGCAGTAGAGAGCCAGATCCTCCGATGCTCCAGAGATCCCGAGACGGACCATCCGTTGTCGGTGTCCTCCTTCTGCAGCTTGGAGAGAGAGAGTCATTATTTTTTGGGCATTTATTAGTTTAACCAAAGGACAGTTTAAGGGTCTGGGCTTTATGCCCCTTGCTGGAATCTATGGGGAGGTATTTGTAGTGTTCCCCACAGTGAATCTTCCCCCAGCTGTATCTATCCCTTAATAAATCTTTCTGTTTAAGGTTATATTCTTTCTATCCTTTATTTCAGTGCAACATGGGTGGGAGGCACAGAGATTTCTAATGTTCCCAGTTGATAGATGCTGGTAGGAGTCGGACCTGTTGTATATGTCACCTCCTTATTATTCCTGACAGAGATTTGGGGGTAACAGTGCAGAATGAATGTTGTTCTGTGCACCAGTATGGAGATGAGGGGTGACCCCTCCCCTGTACATTGCTGCTCAATCCAAAATTCATTCTGCACATGGCCGGTGTGTGGTAGGCTGAAGGGTTCGGCGTGTGGGAGGGGGCTCAGGTGGGGCAGAGGGTTGGGGTGTGGGCTGTTGGGTGGGGCCAGGGATGAGGGGCTCAGGGCTAGGGCTGAGGGTTGGGGTGCAAGAGTGTGAGGGGTCCGGCTGGGGGTGCGGGCTCTGGGGTGGCGTTGAGGATGAGGGATTTGGGATGCAGGTTCCTCCGTCTGATCTCCAAGATGCTCTGGAAATAAGACGCCGTGTCCTGTGATGAGCTCACACCCAAGAGCAGAGGGTGCGAGAACTCCAGCAACTGAGAGGGCAAGGGATTTACCCTCAGATTGTTTCAAATGCTGCATTCGTCAGGTGACATGTAACAGCAACGCTCAGCTAACATCGTGGAGAAAGGAATTCTCTGCTAAGGATTCAACGTGCCCCTTTGGCCAACTCCACCCCTTCCCTGAAGGGAGTGTGCTCAGAACAACCCCTCCTCAGCCGAACACACACAAACCCCCAGCTGGGCGCCCAGCACAAAGCAAGGGAGGGGCTTGCTTGGATTGTTTTACTTTTTACTTTGCAAAAGGTTTTTTCAAAAGCATTTCCTGTTCCCCATGGGAAGGAAGTGGATGGTCGTGGGGAAGGGAACCTCAGCGTGGTGGAGCTGGGAATTTGGGGAGAGGCAGAGGGAGGGGAGTGGGTGAGGGGGTGAAGGGGCAGTTGTGGGGGAGGGAGGCTAAAAGGGGTCAGGTGGGGCAGCTAGGTGAGGGGTTTGGGGGTAAGACTGAAGGAGGGCAGTTGGTTGTAGGGGGGGAAGACTGAAAGGGCAGCTGGGGAGGAGCCTGGGACGGGGGGAAGGTTGAGGGGAGCGATGAGGGGAAGGGGACCAGGGCAGTTGGGGGAGGCTGAAGGGGGGCTGAAGGGGTGATGGGGGGAAGGGAACATTTGGAGGGAGGCTGAAGGGGTGATGAGGTATAGGGGGCCGGGGCAGAGAGACAGCTGGGGGGGCTGCTCATCCCCACGGGAGGGGAGGAGGAAGAGGAGCTCCCCGGTATCAGAAGCTACTTCTTTTTCAGAACTTTCTACGTTCCTGAGCAGGGTCCTGGGATCAAAAGGTTCGACAGGGAACTAGAGAGATTCCTGGAGGCTCGGTACATCGATGGCGATTAGCCAGAATGGGCAGGGATGGTGTCCCTAACCTCTGTTTGTCAGAAGCTGGGGATGGGGCGACAAGGGATGGATCCCGGCATGATTCCTGTCTGTTCATTCCCTCCGGGCCACTGTCGGCAGACGGACACTGGGCTAGATGGACCTTTGGTCTGACCCCGTCTGGCCGTTCTTTGCTCTTCTGTTCTTATCACCTGCTCAGTGACATCTGCAAGTTGCTGCCCTCACTCATCACCAGCATCTGCTCCCTGCAACGAAAGGCAAGGAAAATCCCTCTGAAGGGGGGAAATTGGAGGGGAGGGATGGACAGAGGGACAAAACTGGGAGCGGATCAGGGGTTCAGACAGGGGGGCTGCCCTGCCAGATAGGCACAGAAGAGAAAACCCCCAGATAGAGGGTGGCAGAGGGGATAACAGTTACCACAGATGGGGTGAGCCATCAGCAGCCATTCCAAAAGAGGGTGTGGTGGATGGTAGAAGGACTTGTCTTCCTCACTGGATGGTCCATCTCAGCACCCCCTCCCCAGGGCTGTGGTGTTAAAGGCCCCAGGGGGCCCATTGCCCAGGGACCGCAGCTCTTCTCTCGCTGAGATGGTGGACTGAGCTGCCAGTGGAAACTTGATTCAGGGAAATAGTTTACACCCTCCCCCCAAACCCCCTCATCCTAATGCAAACGGATACTTTGATAAGTGTTGACCCAGTTTCCAAGAATTCCTGGCCAGTTTCCGTCTCTATAACGTGTCTGCTTGGAGCCTCATAGGAGCTCAAAATTTGTCTTTTCTGCTGTTCTGATTGCCTGAATTGGTCTCCCTGTCCAGAAACCCCCTGGATTTCTGTCGTTCCGCATCTTTTCATGATTGATTTCTAACAATCTTATTTGGATGACACTGTCCAGTAGAGCAGCAACCCACTGGAGAGGTCAGAATTAGGAAACCCCGGTGACCCAATCCCCCTGGCCCGAGCTCTTTCCTTATTTAGCCTCAGGGAACCAACTTCCACAGGAGCGCGGGAGAGAGCCCCACCACACCACCGTGCTTCACACACTGACCTGAAACATGGGGACCCTGGTTCAATCCTTCCTCCCCTGGAGGCAGTGGGGGGTGATGCCTCCTCATGGAGCAGGTCCTCAAGGAATCAATCCTGAAGCACTTAAATGAGAGGAAAGTGATCAGGAACAATCAGCATGGATTCACCAAGGGAAGGTCATGCCTGACTAATCGAATCGCCTTCTATGATGAGATTACTGGTTCTGTGGATGAAGGGAAAGCAGTGGATATATTGTTTCTTGACTTTAGCAAAGCTTTTGACATGATCTCCCACAGTATTCTTGTCAGCAAGTTAAAGAAGTATGGGCTGGATGAATGCACTATAAGGTGGATAGAAAGCTGGCTAGATTGTCGGGCTCAACGGGTAGTGATCAATGGCTCCATGTCTAGTTGTCAGCTGGTATCTAGTGGAGTGCCCCAAGGGTCGGTCCTGGGGCCACTTTTGTTCAATATCTTCATAAATGATCTGGAGGATGGTGTGGTTTGCACTCTCAGCAAATTTGCAGATGATACTAAACTGATAGGAGTGGTAGATATGCTGGAGGGCAGGGATCGGATACAGAGGGACCTAGACAAATTGGAGGATTGGGCCAAAAGAAATCTGATGAGGTTCAACAAGGATAAGTGCAGGGTACTGCACTTAGGACGGAAGAACCCAATGCACCGCTACAGACTAGGGACCGAATGGCTAGGCAGCAGTTCTGCAGAAAAGGACCTAGGGGTGACAGTGGACGAGAAGCTGGATATGAGTCAGCAGTGTGCCCTTGTTGCCAAGAAGGCCAATGGCATTTTGGGATGTATAAGTAGGGGCATCGCGAGCAGATCGAGGAACGTGTTCGTTCCCCTCTATTCGACATTGGTGAGGCCTCATCTGGAGTACTGTGTCCAGTTTTGGGCCCCATACTACAAGAAGGATGTGGAGAAATTGGAGAGAGTCCAGCGAAGGACAACAAAAATGATCAAGGGTCTGGAACACATGACTTCTGAGGAGAGGCTGAGGGAACTGGGATTGTTTAGTCTGCGGAAGAGAAGAATGAGGGGGGATTTGATAGCTGTTTTCAACTACCTGAGAGGTGGTTCCAGAGAGGATGGTTCTAGACTATTCTCAGTGGTAGAAAAGGACAGGACAAGGAGTAATGGTCTCAAGTTGCAGTGGGGGAGGTTTAGGTTGGATATTAGGAAAAACTTCTTCACTAGGAGGGTGGTGAAACTCTGGAATGCGTTGCCTAGGGAGGTGGTAGAATCTCCTTCCTTAGAAGTTTTTAAGGTCAGGCTTGACAAAGCCCTGGCTGGGATGATTTAATTGGGGATTGGTCCTGCTTTGAGCAGGGGGTTGGACTAGATGACCTCCTGAGGTCCCTTCCAACCCTGATATTCTATGATTCTATGCTGGCAGCACCAGCTCATGCTCAGGCCTCCCTGAGCCACAGATCGAGCCCAAAGGCAGGCTTGCCTCGGTGGCAGGACAGAGCAGAGGGCCCAAGGGGAGTGTCTGGGACTCCCTCTTCAGGCTGTTGCCGTGCCTGGGGAGTTGGCTCTTGGTGGGTGAAAGCAAACTATCGAGCTCCCAGTCCCCATGGGGTGTGTGCCCTGGTGTGTAACACTCTGCCCTGAGGTTGGTACTCACGCCCCGAGCTACGCTAGGCAGCTGGACACAGCCCAGGTGAGTGCTGCGAGAGACGGGTCGGGCTCGGACACCTCCCCCTCCTCAGTCTCTCCCATTCAAGGGCTTGGCTGGCTCCCTGCCCTGTGAGCTGGCTTTCGGGAGTTGTATTGTAAGGTCCCTGTGTGGCCCATGCGCCGTACGGGGAGTTTCGGCACCTAACTCCGCTGTGTGGATCCGTGTTGTTCCTGTGATTTTCTAGCAGGTGAATCATTGAATGGGAGCTTCCTTGCTGGGCAATGGCTATTGATGGGCTGTTTCACACCCCACCTGGGGGTTGCTGACCTTCCTTGCTGGTACCTCTGGGGAAGCTATTTTTTGGCTGATCCCACAACTTACAGCATGTTTCAGTGAACACCGAACAATTCTTGTCATTTCATAAGCATTGAGGAGACACAGATCTAGACAGAGAGAAGAGTGACTTTTGACAGCTCCTCACCTTTCCCCTGATCCCTTGCATGGCCTGGTTTATGTGTAAAATCACAATTCAAGACAAGATGAGGAATATGGGGGTTACAGGGCACCTAGAGGAGGAGGATTTGATGTTTGCATTTTGCATAATGAAAGAGAAGGGATAATCATGTATTAAATGGATTGATGTATGGTAGGATGTGACCATATTCTGCCCGCCACCCTTTCTGAGAGCAGGAAGGAACGGCCTCGTGGGCCATTGGTAAAGAGGCATCAGCCAGATTCTGATGTCTGAAGCTGATTTCAGGCAGGAATAGACCAGAACTGTCCTGGTCACCTTTTGTTTTAGGATAAGGTTTCATTATGATATTTGCTCTAAGGTCTTGTTTCTTATCTGCATTACAAATTAAGTTGTCTGCATTGGAAACTAAGTTGCCTAAGGTTCTTTTGTAATCCCTTTAGTAACCATATCATCCTTTCTAAAATGTTATCCTGTCTGAAAGTCTCCATCAAATTGTTTGGTGCGAGTGAGAAATGTGTGCATAGTTCAAAATAAAGGTGGAAAGCCATCACAAATGTCCAGATGGTCAAGAAGACATGAGAGACTTGGAAACAGCAGGAGACAATCAGAAAACATCCACCATATCCAACGCTAAACATGTTAGCAGCATTGATGACCTCAGAGGCTAGGCAGGCTCCCTGAATGCAAGACAAAGAAGAGCTACGGATGGGAAGCCAACAAAACCACCAAATGATAACAGCAGAAAACCCGGAGATTAAGCCCATTTAAGAACTAACGATTACAGAATGACACTGCAAAATCCGTAAACGAAAGTGGGAATTTACAAGTCTAAAGCTGGGGTGTTTTGCCATCAGACTCTGGGTTCCGTCCTGCAAAGCCTCGGAGCATGGGATCGCGACCGACAAAGCCCAGCTCCTCGCTTGTGTTCAATCTAACTGGCCATTAGATTGACAAGAGCTACAGCAAACTGGTAACTGTAAGACCATCTGCAGGACGTGTGTGTGTGTATGATGAAATGCGTATGCTTACAGTTGTATTTTCAATAAAGGCGGCATATTGCCTTTTCCCCTGAAAAGATCCTGTGTGCTTCTTATCAGCATAAGATGCTCCCCCAAGGTGTAGAGTGTCACAAACACATCTCATGACTCTGCCCCCAACAACTGGAACTAGGACATGAATGTGGAAGAAACAAGAAGAATTGTTTCAATGGTTTATTTACAGTAAGTGGAAAGCAGGAAAGTAAAAGGAGCTGAGAAGGAGCTTTCATAACGACAGCGTAGGGCAAGGAGACCCAGAGATTTTGAGAACAGTTTTCTTAATGGCACTAAAGTGACAGAAATGGCCAGGAAGTAACCCAGGGAATGACTGAATTACCATCTCACATTAATAAGTCTCTCTGTCCCGCTCACTGTCCCGTTCCTTCTCCTTTTGTTTTGTTGTTGGTCCAGGAGTAGCTTTTTTTTCCATGCTCAAGAGCATGATTGGCTGTCGGTTGCCCCATCCTCTTCTGTGAGCATGTGCAGAGAACTAAAAAAGCTTTCAAAGATGGGGCTCTTTCCCTTTTGATTTTCCTTCCACTCTCTGTCAGCCTGTGTCCTTGCTGCCCTTTCGTTGCTGCTTCCAGGTGGTTGGTTTGAGGTCCATGGGGTCTGTGGTGTCCTGGTTTGGGTGGGTTATTGGAGGAGGGGGAGGACTAGTCTATGGCAACAGCCTGCGATTTGCCTTGCCTGCACGGCTTGCGCTTTTGCCTTCGCTTTTGGTTTTTGATTTTTTCCTTCCCCTATCATCAGTTCATCTCTTCACGACGTAACTGTCCGGAGCCTGGCTTGGAGCCGGAGGCAGGAGGAGACAGACAAGAGTGAGATTTCAGCATCTCCAGGTAGGGACCACGGCTCCAGGAGGCCCCAACCAACACTGTGGGGTTTTTAATTCATAGATATTAAGGTCAGAAGGGACCATTATGATCATCTAGTCTGACCTCCTGCACAACGCAAGCCACAGAATCTCACCCACCCACTCCTGCGCAAAACCTCTCACCTATGTCTGAGCCATTGAAGTCCTCAAATCAGGGTTTGAAGACCTCAAGGAGCAGAGAATCCTCCAGCAAGTGACCCGTGCCCCATGCTACAGAGGAAGGTGAAAAATGTCCAGGGCCTCTTCCAATCTGCCCTGCAGGAAAATTCCTTCCCCACCCCAGTTATGGCGACAGCTAAACCCTGAGCATTTGAGCAAGATTCACCAGCCAGATACCCAGGATCTGTAGTAACTCAGATCCCAGCCCATCTAACATCCCATCACAGGCCATTGGGCCTATTAACCATGAATATTTAAAGATCAATTAAGTGCCAAAATCATGTTATTCCATCATCCCATCTCCTCCATAAACTTATCGAGTTTAATCTTAAAGCCAGATAGGTCTTTTGCCCCCACTGCTTCCCTTGGAAGGCTATTCCAAAACTTCACTCTTCTGATGGTTAGAAACCTTCATCTAATTTCAAGTCTAAACTTCCCAGTGACCAGTTTATAGCCATTTGTTCTTGTGTCCACATTGGTACTGAGCTTAAATTTTAATTCTTCTCCCTCTCCGGTATTTATCCCTCCGATATATTTATAGAGAGCAATCCTATCTCCCCTCAGCCTTCTTTTAGTTAGGCTAAACAATCAGGGCTCAGTTTCTCCCCCAGCACAAAGCCCCCACAAGCCTCGACACATACACATAATCCCAATACACAACCGAATACCAACACCTTCTCCCCCACACCATTCACAGCTGTTGGTGGGTCTTGGGGAAACCCTGGTGCACCAGCGGGGGGGGTGTCTGATGGGGTGGGTGGGGCGGCGGGGGGCGGGGAGGGGGCCCAGCTGGGAGGTGGAGGGGTCTGTGTGGTGGGAGCTGTGGGAGGGTAGGGGATGGATTGGTGCTGTGGGAGGAGGAGAGGGGGGTTGTGGACAGGGGGCGATTGGGTTGTCGGGATGGGGACTGGGTCTGGGAGGGATGTGGGGGAGGGAGAGGCTATAGGGGACTTGGATCAGGGACTTGGGTCAATGGCATGGCTGTGGCTGTTGGGTTGGGTTGGGTTGGGAGGGGCAGCACCATGGCCGCCCCCAGGGGGACACAGCATGGCTGTGGGGGGCTGTAGAGAGGGGAGGGGTCTGTGGGGTGGGGCAGCTGCAGCCTGGCTTGGGGCGAGGAGGACAGTCTGGGGGGACTGTGGAGGGGCTCGGCCACACTGGGGCCTGGGGGCTGGTGGGGAGGGGCAGTGGGGTGGCAGCCGGCCATGGCTCTTGGGGCATCTCAGGTGGGGGGCCCCAGCGGGGGATGGGGGGGGTCTGGCAGTGCCCCCGGGGAGAGAAGGGGAGACCTGCCCCCCAGGGAGCTGCTCCCGGTGCAGCCTGTGCGGGGCAGGGGAGCCCAGGCTGCTCCCAGTGGGGGGCTGCGAGTCCCTGCCCCGGGCAGAGGGAAGCTGCAGCAGCTCCCCGGGTTTGGGGGGCAGCGACACGTGGGGAGCAGGGGGGGGAGCAGAAGGGGGGCCAGGGGCTCTGAGCCGCTCCGCCCGGCCCCGAGCTCTGGAGAGCCCCCGGCCCCGCCCCTGCTGTCCCCCCCCACAGCCTCCGCTCCCGGCGCCGCCGGCCCATGCTCCAGGCAGTGCGGGCAGGGGGCAGGGGAGGGCTGGGGTAGAGGGCAGGGGAGTTCGGGGGTGGTCAGGGGCTGGGGGGCAGATGGGGTCGGGGCGGTGAGAGGCGGGGAACAGGGGCTTGAATGTGGGCAGGAGGTCCCGGGGCGGTCAGGGAGAAGGGGTGGTTGGATGAGGCAGAGGTCCTGGGGGGCAGGCGGGGGGGGGTTGGATGGGGCGGTGGGGGGCTGTTAGGGGTGGGGGCAGTCAGGGGACAGAGAGCAAGGGGGGGTTGATGGGGCAAGGGTCCTGGGGGGCCCCGCAGGGAACAGAGGGGTTGGATGGGGCCGGAGGCCCGGGGCGGCCATCAGGAGGCGAGAAGCGGGGGTCGGATGGGGGCGGGGGCCGGGCCATGCCTTGCTGTTTGAGGAGGCACAGCCTCCCCTAACTGTCCCTCCGTACAATTTCTGAAACCCGATCCGGCATCAGGTCAAAAGTTTGCCTGCCCCTGGCTTAGGGCCTGATTTATTAGATTAGAGGAACATGGTCTAACACAGAGCTTGTAGGTGCAGAGAACAGGACCCCTCAGCCGGGTCCATTTTGGGGGGGGGCAGTGAGTCAGACAACCACTTCTGCCCTTCACTCCATGTCTCCAGCCAGCCCCCAACTGAAACTCCCCCCAGCCCCTCCTCCTCTGGGCTTTGTCCCTCTCCCCGGCCAGGAGGGCACCCGATTCCTTTGTTCTCCAACCCTTTAGCTCTCACCTCACAGGGTGGAAGGGCCCAGGGTATCAGGTGCCAGGAAAGAGGGTGTCGGCCATTCTCTGTGTCCAGACCCCTGCACACACCTGCCCTCCAGAGCTCTGCAACGATCATACACCCTTACCCCACCCCCTAGATCCTTAAGAACTGCATAGGGGAAACTGAGGCACCCCCACACTATTCAGAGGAGACATTAAGAACAGTCCCACTTCGTCACATCTCTCCCCACTTCGAGATCGAACTGAGTGGGGTCACTTTAGCCGGTGACCTGGGGAAGTTCGAAGCCACCAACGTTCCCATGGATGCCCCAGCATCTCTCCCATTCCTTGGTAGGAGTTACACCAGGCCCTTCCAGTTTCACACCCTCCCTTAGGTCGGGGGTGGTCGACAGCACTCGCAGGCCGCATGTGGGAAGGTTTATGCAGCCCGTGCCCTTTGGCCACCCCAAAACCCCAGGGGGTCAAACTGGGATTGGGTCTTCTCCCCAACAAGCTGGCCAAACACAGACACTTGGTTATAGGACTGTTTAACTTTCTTAACAGCTTTCACTCCATCTGAGACCTTCTCAAAGCTATCCACGCTGGATCTTTCAACAGGAAAGTCAGTGGCTTCATTCACAACAGAAAATTTCTGGCTGTTAGGAACTGAAACTTTCTTGATTAAATCACTTTCACACCTGCAGTTGCAGTAAACTCCTTGCCAAGACTCCATGAGGATTCCTTTCCCTAGAGCTTTTCTATGCAACAATTCACTCCTCACAGAAATTCTGCCCTTACCCTCTTCACCTAGGGCTTCCTCTAGAGGAACACTTTCCTGAGCAACAACAGACTCTTTCTGGGTCTCCCTTACATCCAGAATTACCTCTGGCCCATCAGGCGGATTCCTACACAATCCCCTTTCAGGCAAACTGACAGACTTCCTAGATAAAAGGTCAGAAGCATTCTCCTTCCCTTTGCCACACACAAGTTCAGGAATCTTTTCCTTCTTGCTACAGGTTTCCACACCCTCAGTAGGTGACACAATCACACACCTTCATGCTCTCCTTGTGCCCTGGCTAGGATCTCACCCTGACTGGACAGAGTTGCTCCACCCTTTCCCAACAACACACTAGCAACAGGCAAAATACAAGCACCAGAATTGTCTGGTCTCTGGGATTTTACATAGACCCTAACTGGATGCGACCTAGTTACAGGGCCATTCTCCCGAGCAGACACAAACTTAGGACCCTTCCCTTCCTGGGCTTTAGCTGAACCCAGAACCAGCTCTGAGACAACTGCATGACCCTCAACCATCACAGGCTGAAAGGCCCCTTCTGTCTGCTCCACAGACAAAGAAGAGCCGGACACACTTTCTCCTTTCCCAGACAGACAGCTTGGGATCTCATTCCCCTTGTCCCAGCACACAAGGCTGGTCACAGACAACTGCTTGGAGATCAGGGTAGCTCCCTCCATAGGCAAGTCAATACCCCTGACAGACAGAGACCCATTTCCTTCACTGTCCCAATTCTCCACCCAGCTGACAAGTAAGGTCCAGGGACACTCATCTTCCACTCTCCTCGCCTTCCCACCCTGCTGACTAGACACAGCCATCAGCTCACAAGGTTGCCTAGGCTCATCCAGACTTTCCTTACCAAGCACCTTGCCACTCCCCACAGATCCCCTGCCCTGCCTGTGTCTCCCCCCCTCAGCTGGGGTCTCAGCTCCCACTGTGCTCAGCGCTGCCCTTGCTGTCCCAGTGGGGGTAGGCAGCGAGCTCCCTGCTTTCCTCACAGCATCAGAGCCAGCCTGAGCCCCCTCTCCAGTGTGCAAGGGGGCGGGGAGCCCCAGGGGTCTGGTTACAGGCAGGCAGGTAGCCTGAGCCTAGCCGCTCCTCCCCCCTGCCAGCCAGGTCATCTGCATTTTCACTGACCCTTTCCCTCTCCACCAATTGCTTCCCTGGATTCAAATTCAAACCCTTGGCCATTACAGGAGCAGGGCCTGGATCCTGACCCAAAGAGACACAGTCACCCCACAACAGGGTTTCGCAGCCGATATCCCGGAGAACCCCAACGACCAGCCAGCCCGACCCCTCCTGGGTCTGCACAGGGATCTGGGCCATAGGCAGGGCGAGGGGCTTCGTCCCTGGGACCCTCACCCAGCTCACACAGCCCCTCAGCCTCTGAGGCTGCACCACCCAGGGCCTGACACCAGTTCTCTCTGTCCCAGGATCTCGCCACCCCAGGAATGTCTCCCCATTGACCATCACCTTCCGCTCCCACTGGAGGTCCGAGGGGCCTGGCCCAAGGAAACTCCACACAGACATATAGGTTGGGACCAGGAGTGGGAGCCTGTCCACCTCCCCACCCACCTGGCTGATGGAGTCTACGGCCTTGGGACCCAGCAAGGGAGCTAGACACCGGGGCTTTTCTGCAGGGTCCCCCTGGTTCAAATCGCCAGCCTGCTCAAAGGCAGTGAGGTGCCATCCACACCCCCCCCCCTCCTTAACCGGGGCAGCAATTTAGTCTCAAGGTTCCCTGCGGAACTGGCCCCCCAGGGTCTATCCCCACTCACCCCTGGGGGGGCCCCTAGGCCTCTCCGCTCCCCCACCGCCAGTTCATGCTGCTGCTGCTTCTGCAGCTCTTTCTCGGGCTCTCGCTGTCTCTCACAGTCCTCTTGCTCTCTCGGACTCAGCTCCAACCCATCCATCTCCGATCCCCTGATGGGGAACCCGATTGTGAAGACCCTCGTCTGGTCGGGGACAGGAGTCTTGGCGATGCCTGGCTACCACTCCAGCTGCTCCCAGATCCTGCTATAGCCCCATTTGGGGTCAGGAATCTGTCCCTGAGAGCGGTCATCCTCCTCCAGCTGCAAGATGAACTGTGCCTTGGTGAACTTTCCAATGCTCAACCCTCTCTTTCTGCACAGGGTTACAATGTCCTTCTTAAGGAGATGGTGACAGGCCATCACTCCACTCTTCCCAAGTTGTTGTGGACTCACAGGCCTGTGTGCTCTCAGCTCCCCACAGTTTCCAGGGAGAACCCCTAGTGTGCCAGCCCTTCTCGAGGTCACCACTTCTTTGCCAGGGTCGAGCTGCAGACTCCTCCGCCCCTGGGACCACTCGCTGCAATCCCCCGGGGGACCCTGTTACTGCAAAAGTCCTTCTCTCTGGTCACACACTTCCAGGAGTTAACCGCCCCCTGAAACCGTCTCTCTCTGAATCTTCAACACGCCTGGTCCCCGTCAATCCCCCTTCGTTTTACTGCTCCCCAGTCACTTACTGCAGGAAGCGCCGTCCACGGGGTGCAGTACATCCCACCGCTACCACCAATTGTCACGGAGTCCCCGGGCGATGCTCTGGAACTGCTCCCCATGAAGCCAGTCAGGACTCTGGGGAAGTCTCCTTTCTGTGAGCAGCCTGTCTTCAGGACACACAGCTCACACAGCTTCCACCTTCCTGGGTCGGACCTCGGAGCATTCAGCATGCTCTGCCCCTCCTTGCGCTTCCCTCAGCTAGTCCGCCCAGGCGGGCTCCTGGGGAAGCCAGAGGGTCCTGCCCCCCAACTTCGCAGTCAGACGTGACTCTCAGCCAGCCAGTAAAACAGAGATTTATTAGATGACAGGAACATGGTCTAAAACAGAGCTTGCAGGTGCAGAGAACAGGACCCCTCAGCTGGGTCCATTTTGGGGGGCAGTGAGCCAGACAACCACGTCTGCCCTTCACTCCATGTCTCCAGCCAGCCCACAACTGAAACTCCCTCCAGCCCCTCCTCCTCTGGGCTTTGTTCCTTTCCTGGGCCAGGAGGTCACCTGATTCCTTTGTTCTCCAACCCTTTAGCTCTCACCTTGCAGGGGGGAAGGGCCCAGGCCATCAGTTGTCAGGAAACAGGGTGTCGGCCATTCTCTGTGTCCAGACCCCTGCACACACCTGCCCTCCAGAGCTCTGCAATGATCATACACCCTTACCCCACCACCTAGATACTTAAGAACTGCCTAGGGGAAACTGAGGCAACCCCACACTATTCAGAGGAAACATTAAGAGCATTCCCACTTCGTCATACACTCTCAGCAAATTTGCGGATGATACTAAACTGGGAGGAGTGGTAGATACGCTGGAGGGCAGGGATAGGATACAGAGGGACCTAGACAAATTGGAGGATTGGGCCAAAAGAAATCTGATGAGGTTCAATAAGGATAAGTGCAGGGTCCTGCACATAGGACGGAAGAACCCAATGCACCGCTACAGACTAGGGACCGAATGCCTAGGCAGCAGTTCTGTGGAAAAGGACCTAGGGGTGACAGTGGACGAGAAGCTGGATATGAGTCAGCAGTGTGCCCTTGTTGCCAAGAAGGCCAATGGCATTTTGGGGTGTATAAGTAGGGGCATAGCGAGCAGATCGAGGGACGTGATCGTTCCCCTCTATTCGACATTGGTGAGGCCTCATCTGGAGTACTGTGTCCAGTTTTGGGCCCCACACTACAAGAAGGATGTGGATAAATTGGAGAGAGTCCAGCGAAGGGCAACAAAAATGATTAGGGGTCTGGAACACATGACTTATGAGGAGAGGCTGAGGGAACTGGGATTGTTTAGCCTGCGGAAGAGAAGAATGAGGGGGGATTTGATAGCTGCTTTCAACTACCTGAGAGGTAGTTCCAGAGAGGATGGTTCTAGACTATTCTCAGTAGTAGAAGAGGACAGGACAAGGAGTAATGGTCTCAAGTTGCAGTGGGGGAGGTTTAGGTTGGATATTAGGAAAAGCTTTTTCACTAGGAGGGGGGTGAAACACTGGAATGCGTTACCTAGGGAGGTGGTAGAATCTCCTTCCTTAGAAGTTTTTAAGGTCAGGCTTGACAAAGCCCTCGCTGGGATGATTTAATTGGGGATTGGTCCTGCTTTGAGCAGGGGGTTGGACTAGATGGCCTCCAGAGGTCCCTTCCAACCCTGATATTCTATGATTCTATGAACATGCCTGGAATATGCTTTATGCTAAATGCCCCATGTAATATATCATTAGAAAGCTTAAAATCTACGAAGTGTGTACTATTAGGGGCAGATCGGGGGCATCCCAGGTGCTGGGGGAGGAGGCCCGGGACACCACTGGTGCTGGGGGAGGGAGCTGCAGTGCACAGCCTGGGAGTGGGACCCCTGCTGGTCCTGGGGGGGTGGGCACAGTTCCCATTGGCCAGGAAACTCAGCCAATGGGAGCTGCGGGGGGCAGGGCCTGCAGGCACAGGCAGAGTGGTGTGGAGACCCCCCCCCCCAACCCCTCTGCCACCTAGGAGCTGCAGGGCTATGCCGGTGGGAGCTGGGGAGCCCCCCATCCCGAGGTAAGCCGCCCCACATCCCTCAACCCTCTGCCCCAGCCCCCTCCCACACTCCTGTCAAGGTTTCTTCCCCACTCTGAATTCTAGGGTACAGATGTGGGGACCTGCATGCAAACCTCCTAAGCTTACTTTTACCAGCTTAGGTTAAAACTTCCCCAAGGTACAAACTATTTTACCCTTTTGCCTCTGAACTTCCACTGCCACCACCAAACTTTATCTGGGTTCCTGAGAAAACGTAGTTTGGACACGTCTTTCCCCCCCAGATCCTCCCAAAGCTTGCACCCCACTTCCTGGGGAAGGTTTGGTAAAAATCCTCACCAATTTGCATAGGTGACCACAGACCCAAATCCTTGGATCTGAGAACAATGAAAAAGCATTCAGTTTTCTTACAAGAAGACTTTTAATAGAAATAAAAAGGAATCACCTCTGTAAAATCAGGATGGTAGATATCTTACAGGGTAATTAGATTCAAACATAGAGAATCCCTCTAGGCAAAACCTTAAGTTACAAAAAAGACACACAGACAGGAATAGTCATTCTATTCAGCACAGCTATTTTCTCAGCCATTTAAAGAAATCATAATCTCACACCTACCTAGCTAGATAACTTACTAAGTTCTAAGACTCCATTCCTGTTCTGTCTCCGGCAAAAGCATCACACAGACAGACACAGACCCTTTGTTTTTCTCCCTCCTCCCAGCTTTTGAAAGTATCTTGTCTCCTCATTGGTCATTTTGGTCAGGTGCCAGCGAGGTTACCTTTAGCTTCTTAACCCTTTACAGGTGAGAGGATTTTTCCTCTGGCCAGGAGGGATTTTAAAGGGGTTTACCCTTCCCTTTATATTTATGACAACTCGCGACTGCGCCATACAGGAGGCCTGTGATGTGTAGGGGGCCAGATGAGATGATCTAAGAGTCTCTTCTGGCCTTCAAGTCTCCAAATCTCTGCAAAACCGAGTGCGGCACATTGAGCATCCTCTGATGGTTCCACGTGTGGCCTGCGTGAACCCTTGCACGACCACTGAGTGTGTGGGGGTGACCCAGGGGGAGCAGCTCAAACACGCACAGGAGCCGGCTCGGGGCAGGACATGAGCCCTGCAGGGCAGGGGTGGGGGTGGCAGTGACATCACAAGGGCCTTTTGCAGCACTCAGCTGATTGGTGAAAGGAGGTTGGGAGGCGGTGACCTCACAGAGAGTCCACGACAACGGCCAGGGAGGACAGACTGCAGGGCAGGGGGATCTCAGAGACCCCCGGGGCTTTGCTGCAGGGAGTCTCCTTCTTGAGGTGTCTCCTTGAGGACTGAGAGAGAATTCAGGGTCTCGTATAAGACTTGTCTGGTAGGCAGCACAGGGCGAAAGTGTTTTTGGCCATAGCAGGTGCCTTGTCGCAAGAATGACGTCCATCCCCCTTCCAAAGAAGCCCCAAATGAGCTGTTACCAGAATTGCCCTTCACCTTGGGGTACGCCCATTTGTTAGGGTTACTCTTCTGGTGGGGGGAGATTCTGCAGTTCTGTCAATGTGCTGCTTTTGTCACTTGTGTTTTCCTATGGATCGCTACTCCTTCCTTCTGCAAGTTCCCTCCCAATGGAGCTCCCCTGCAGGACCTCGGTTCCCCAGGGCTGGGGTCTTCCAGCCCCCAAATGTGATGAACATGAACAGACACACAGGCACACACACATGAAGTTAGCATGTAAGAGAGGACTGGGTCATCAGCACTCGCAAGCTGACCTCTGATGTGTCCCGGGACTCAGTGGGCTGGATTGAACAGCAATTTAATGCTGGTCCCCTCATATGTCCTTGGACTCAGCGGGCTGGGCTGAGCAACACCTTAATCTGCCACCCTCCTCTGCCCCCAGGTTCAGCACCTCCCTATCCCCATCTTCACCCCACAACCATTCTGCTAGTAACCCACTTGCTGAGCAAACCCCCAAGGATTTTTGGGGCTGCAGGGATCTTTAGCTTGGGTACAAGGAGCGTTGCTGCAGAGTGAATGGAGAAGCCAAAAACACCCATGGAGGTGGGGTGGGGGGCTAGCAAACTATAACTGATCACAGGAGGCAGGGTCAGGAAGCTATTCCTAGAGAGAGACAGAGGCACAGAAAGAGACAGATGGATCTCAGCACTCCTTGAAGCTGGAATCGATCAGGGTTCCCAGGTGGCCTTGGTAGCGGAGGGACTGGAGCGCTGGAGCCAGGCAGAGCCCCCAGCACAGTCAGGAAAAGCGAATGAGGAGGACTTGTGGCACCTTAGAGACGAACATATTTATCTCAGCATAAGCTTTCATGGGCTAAAGCCCACTTCATCAGATGCATGCAGGGGAAAATACAGCAGGAAGATATAGATATAGTGATACAGAGAAGATGAGAAAATGGGGGTTGCCATAACAACCCTTAACGAGACCAATCGATGAAGGTGGGCTGTTAGCAGCAGGAGAAACAGAATTTTGTTGTGATAATCAGGCTAATCTGGGGGGACTAAAACTGCAGGGCAGAGAGAGCAGTAAGTGTTGGGGGGTCCCGATCCAGTCCCCCAGCTTCTAGCCGCCCACCCCCTTCAGGCTGCCATTGCTGGGAGCTCCCTCCATCTGCAGCTTCAACTTGTAAAGATTGTAGATAAAACCTGTACAGCTGTGTGCCTTTGGGCAAAAAGTTACACACAGGTACATGAAATCCATGCAAAAGAAACCACAGTGGGTAAAACCAGGGAACAAAAGCCTGAGCAGCCAAAACCCCAGCCAGCTGTTGCTCCCACGAAGAGGGAACTGTTCCAATATCTCATCCTTCACATTTCTCCTAGGAACTACCAGGGGCCAATTGAAAAGTGTGAAAATATTTTTTCAAAGAAAAAACATCCACAACTTGATTCCATTTTATTTACAGCATCATTATTCGTACTCGCCTGGCTTGCCTTCTCTGGCAGAAGAGAGGCAGACAGACGAGGATGAGGACCACCAGCTGTGCCCCCACAAGACGGGGCTCTGGGCCAATCCTCCAGATATCTGAGACCCACATCCTTCCCCAGATCAACCGCCTGCAAAGTGGACCAGACCCACATCCCTCCCCAGAATGACCATCCGTGACCTGGACAGCGCCCCCAGCTCAGCCAGGAAGGAGAACTCTTGAAACTTTCTTTGGCTTTTCATCTCCCTGTTCTTCCCCTTATTGTTTGGGCTGAAAATACCTGGCCGTGGGAAGCAAAGAGGCAGGCCCTGGATTCTACCTCTCGGGAGCCCACAGCTCACCCCCAGACGGTCGCCGACGGTCTGGTGAGACGCTAGAAGGGCCATTTGCAAGTGGTTCAATTTTCCAGCTCGATTTGGCTGTTGGTTTCTGGCCCAAAATGCGGAGGCCTGACAGCGTCAGCACTGGGCAAATGTGGCTCGTTGCTGGAAGAGTCTGATTCTCCCGTCGTCTTCTCCCTTCCCAGGGATCCTCTGCGTCTCTCAGCAGCTCCTGGGGTCCCCAGCCGCTGTCCCCCCAGCCCGGTGGCAGACTGACGGCAGGGCAAGAAAGCTGAGCCGAACCCTCTTTGCTGTTGGCCTCCGGGACATCGCAATCAGCTTGTGCAGAAACACACACAGACCCCACCCGGAGCACATCGCACGTCACACACACAACACGTCCTGCATCGCACATCACACACACAAAACATTGCACGTCACGCACACACAACACGCCTCACGTTGCACGTTGCATGTTGCATGTCGCACACGCAAACAGAAGACATCGCACCCCACACTTCACATGTGCGTCTTCTTGTTTGCCGTGTTGAGTGTGTGTGTGATGTTGTGTTTGTGGTGTCATGTGACATGGTGTGTGTGTGTGTGTGTGATGTGTTTTGTGTAGTCTTGGGTGTGTCGTGTTGTGTGTCATGTTGTATGTGTTTGTGCCTATCTGTGTGATGTGTTGTGTGTCGTGTTGTGTGTTTGTATGTGTGTGACATGGTGTGTGTGTGTGGTGTGTTTGTGGTGTCATGTGGCGTGTGGGGGTGTGTGTCTGACATGTTGTATGTCATGTTGTGTGTGTTTTTGTCTGTGTGACGTGTTGTGTGTTGTGTTGTGTGTGTGTGATGTGTTGTGTTTCATGTTGTGCGTGTGAGAGACCTGTTTGTGTGTGTGTGATGTGTTGTGTTTGTGACGCATTGTGTGTTTGTGCGATGTGCGACGTGTTGTGTGTGCGATGTGCGACGTGCAACATCTGTGTGCGACATGCAACGTTTTTGTGTGTAACGTGCGACACGCGACGTGTTGTGTGTTCGAAGTGTGGCATGCAATGTGCGACGTGTGCCGTGCTGAGTGTGCATGCGACGTGTGACGCGTTGTGTGTCCGACATTCAATGTGTTGTGTGTGTGACGTGCGATGCGCGATGTGTTGTGTGTGCAGGTGTGACTTGTAACATGTGGCGTGCGATGTGTTGTGTGTGTCCCTACGATGTGCGACGTGCGATGTGTTGTATGTGTGACGTGTTGTGTGTCATGTTGTGTGTTACATGTTGTGTTGTGTGTGACTGTGTGAGATGGGTTCTGTGTCATCTTGTGTGTGTGTGAGAGAAGTGTTTGTGTTTGTGATGTGTTGTGTGTCATATTGTGTGTCATGTGTGTGTTTGTGTGTGACGTGTTTCTGTGTGTGTGTCGTGCGACTTGCATACATGTGTGCATGCGATGTGTTCTGTGTATCCGTGCAACGTGCGACGTGTTGTGTGGGACATACGATTTGTTTCTGTGTGTGTTGTATTGTGTGTGTGTCATGTTGTGTTATATGTGTGTGTGTGACGGGTTGTGTGCCGTGTGTGTGTCATGTGTGGTCTAGAGTGTTGTATGGATTGTGTGTGGTTGTGTGTTTGTGGTGACATGTGACGTGGTGTGTGGGTGTGGGTGTGTGAGACGTGTGTTGTGTAGTGTTGTGTGTGTGTGTGTGACATACTGTGTGTGTGTCTTTGTGGTGTGGTGTGTGTGTGATGTGTTGTGTGTGATGTGTGTTTGTGTTGTATTGTGGGCCGTTTTGTGTCATGTTCAGTGTGTGTATGGTGTTGTGTGTGTGGTGTCATGTTACGTGTTTTGTGTGAAGCGTGTGTCATGTTGTGTGTCGTTTTGTGTGTGTTGGTGTGTGTGTGACGTGTTGTGTGTGTGAGACGCATTGTGTGACGTGTTGTGTGTGTGTGACGTGCTGTGTGTCGTGTTGCGTGTCTTTCTGTATGTGTGACATGTTTGTAGTTTTTTCTGTCTGGGTGATGTGGTGTGTGTCGTGTTGTGCGTGTGTGAGACGCGTTTGTGAGTGTGAGGTGCGAGGTGCTGTGCGTGTGACGCGCAAGGTGTTGTGTGTGTCTGTGCTGTGTGCGATGTGCATCATGCAACAGGCGACGCGTAGTGTGTGTGTGCGTGCAACGTGCAATGTTTTGTATGTGTGCGTGCTACATGCAGCATGCTGTGCGTGTGACGTGCGACGTGTGTGTGTGACGTGCTACACGTGACATGTTGTGCGTGTGGCGTACAATGTGTTGTGTCTGTGCGTGTGACACACACCACATCACACACAACACGTCTCATGACACCACAACCACACAACACACACTCAACATGACACACAAAACGGCACACAACTCAACACACACAACACAACACACAACATGTCACACAAAACGGCACACAACTCAACACACACAACACAACACACAACATGTCACACAACACTACACACACACACCACACACACACACACACAACACGAAACACAACACAGCACACACACACTGAACACAACACTCTGGCCGACACACAGCACACACACAAGACATCACACACACACAGACGTGTCTCACACACACACGTGGGCAAACGTGGTTGGTTGCCGTCAGGGTCTGCGTCTCCCTGTGGGTCCAGGGGCCTGGCTGCAGCTCCCGCCCCAGCCCTCCCCCCGGGGGCGTTGGCTGCTGCCCCTTCCCGTGTCCCGGCCCCTCCGGCCTGGGTGTGTGGCTGGTGGCTGGGCTGTGGAAACGCCTGTGGGATGCGGCTTCCTTCGAGTTCCCAAAGGGTTGGTTGGAGTCGGGCCCGAGTCTCCTTTCCCGTGCGAGAGATCCCGGCGTCACCTTTCCACCACGTCCTTGCCAAGGCTCCCTGCGCAGCTGAGCCGGGAGGGTTTTTTCACCTGTGTTTTTCTCCACCATCCTGCCTGCAGAGGGAGAGCTGCATTCGGGTCTCACTGTGGTGTGTCGGTCAAGGGGTCGGATTCTCACTCGGGGCGGGAGAGAGTGCGGAGAAGACCTTGGAAAGGTGAAGTCGGGGGCAGGACTTTTCAGGTGCCTGTTTTTGTGGGGGTTTGTTGAATGTTGTTTTTTGCTGAAATGGAGAGAAAGGTTGTTGGCTTTTCAGCCTGAAGACTTGTTCTGTCCAGCAGCCCAAACTGCCAGCCTTGTTTCACCTCTTTAATGTTGGACAATGTTGCTGGCACCCAGTGCCAAGAGGCTAAACAACAGCTGGGGTTGGTTCGCTACCCGGTGTGCGTCACCCAATAATCACAACAGGGTGGAGAACAGAAGTTTATTTGCAGCTGCAAAAAGGTCCCAAGGACACCTGGGCCTAGTGCGAGGGGGCTTCATTGACTCTCGTGGTCTTCCATCCCCTCGAGTTACCTAGTGGCCATGCCTCAGTGTACCCAACAACTCCCTCCTTTGAGAACACTCAACAGCCTTGGCTCTGAGTTTGCTCACTTGGGCTACTTATTTCTTTACAATAGGACTTTGCATAAACACTCTGTGATAGCCCTGAAGAGAATGACTTATTAACTTTTGCAAAAGGGCCCTAACACATGAGACTGCACAGCATAATACCAGTAATACAAGCAATACAGGAAAGAAAAGTTTCAATAACAGGCTAAATAAACCACCAAGCCAAGACGACAAACCCCAGCCTGAAAACAAGGTTTGCAACCAATCGCTCCCTGGGGCAGTGTAGGCAACCTGTGCTCCGGCTCGGGCATGGGCCTCAGCCTGTACCACCTTTTCATAGATCTCATAACTGCTATCATTGACATATACACAACAGCGGGGCCCGACGAGGGCACAAACCCCTCCTTGGGATGCCAAGAGATAGTCCAAAGCCAGCCTGTTTTGGAGGGAAAACGTCCTGAGCTGCTGAACCTCTTTATTTAATGTTTTTACTGCTGACCCTAAATCACTAACCGAGCCTTCTAACTCTAAGGCCACCTTCTCAAGTACCATTTGCAGGCTTACAGTATAGCGGCCTATGCCTGCCATGGCTGGCCCGGTAAACAGTGGTGCTGTTCCCAGTACAGAGCACCCTACAAGCTTCTCGGTTGTGAGGGGATTCTTCATCTTGCCCTCCAATGCCGTAGTCAGTCGCCGCAGGGTCTTTTCTCGTGACTCAACAGAGGTGTCTCGGGCATTTCTAATCTTTCCTTTGGGCAGCGTGGCAGTTATGGAAAGATGAGGAACTCCACGAGCTATATAACAGCTACCTGTCCAGTTGGCTGGCAGCACCTTGTAAGCCTTTCGGCCACATACAAAATAGTGACCCTGTAGGGCCCAATAAGGGCTGTTTCTTAAGGGGATTCCTGGGCTATTTAAGGCTGCTTTTCCAGTTCATATGCCCCTAGGGGGGCATCCCATCCTCCTGATTGGGTACAAGTGGGGGCATTTCTAACTGTGCCGTTCAAATTACACTCGCCATAGGGACCAGTACAAACCCACCATTGGCTTGCTACGTTGGAGAAATTAACTGGATGGCAAGTTATATTTCCAAACCCTTTTTTTGTGGTAAGATTATTTGTAAGAGTTTCCCCAAAAGGAGAGGAACCATTACACCCACACTGCTGGCCTCCCCTGTTGGTCTTTATCCAATACCCATCAGCCCACTGTGTAAATAACACAGGAGCTTTTTCCCACAGGACGCCCATAGTGATCAGATTGGCTTTGGGTAAAACATAACACTCCCTCAGTGAGTACTGCAACCGAATACTCCTGGTCCTGAGAGGTGGTTGTAAAGGGGTCTTGTTCCAGATCGGCAAGTCCATTCTTTCCTGCTCTTTGGGGGTGGCTTATTCTGCTAGGGTCAGGGGCAGCATGTCAAGGGGCATTCCCGTGTTGGGGGACAGTGGAGTCGGAGCACATACCCAGCAATCAGTCTGGTTTGTTAAAGTAGCAACATGGTGCGCAAGCAAAACAAAGGAGTTATGCTCCCGATATGCACAGTTTGGAAATACCAATAGAGAGAATAACAATGTTACCCAATTAATTATCACCAGAGTCTTCCCAACCCAGGGTCTCCAGTACCTGGGTGGGCCCATTTAGCATTAAGGTGCCCGCTATTTGTGTCTCTTAAACAGTAGCTTTAGCCCGAGATCGTCACTAGATGAGGAGTCAGCAGGTTGGACGGTCCACTGTTCTGCTGAATAGGGGGCGGGTACTGCCTTCAGACGAGAGTGATGGATCCAGTTCTTGTGTCCCTCGGTCTTTGCCGCTGTATGGGAGACCAGCAGGCTGGTATAGGGTCCTTTCCACTTTTCCTGGAGAGGCTCGTCTTTCCAGGTGCGAACAAGTTCGAGGGGAGAGGCTGGGAATCTTGGTATACCTGTGAAGAGACAAGAGAACAGCAGACAGGGAACACATATACTGTGACAAAAAACCATTACGCAACTCCCATTCCCCAGACAGAACCGGGGTGCCATTCATAGGCCATGCCCTTCCAAACATAATTTCAAAGGGACTAAGCCCTAATCTACCCTTTGGGAGAACACGGATACGAAGTAGGACGAGGGGCAAAGCATCAGGCCATCGCAGTGAGGCTTCTTGGCACACTTTTGAGAGATGCCGTTTAAGGGTCTGATTGATAAGCTCCACTACCCCACTGGCTTGCGGTCTCCAGGGCGTATGGAGTTTCCAGGGGATCTGTAAAGCATGTGAGATGCTTTGAATGATTTTTGACGTGAAATGTGTCCCGTTGTCAGATTCCATCCACTGGGGGAGTCCAAAGCGAGGAATGATCTCCTTAACAAACTTGAGGGCCACTGTTCTGGCAGTGCAATTACGGCATGGGAAGGCTTCTGACCATCCGCTGAACCGATCCACTATGACAAGGAGATATTTGAACCCTGGGGTCCGGGGAAACTCAGTAAAGTCTATTTGCCACACTTGTCCGGGGCCTGGAGTGGGTTCCAGGGCAGCTGGTGGCACAGGATGTCCCGGTCGGGGGTTAGTCTTTTGGCAGACTAAGCAGTCCGCTTGTACCTGGGCAGCCAGGGGTTGGAGTCCGGAAGTGATAAAGTATTTTCCCATTAGCTGGATAAGTGCTTCCCTGCCAGCATGAGTGGTTTGATGTAGTTTCTGCAGCACCGGCCGGATCAGGCCCTTTGGTAAGAGGACCTTCCCTTCTGGGGAATGGAGCCATCCCTCCTTTTCCCGGAGACCGAGTTTGTCAGTTAGCTGTCTCTCCTCCCCAGAGTACTGAGGGGTTGGAAGCTCCCCTCCTGATGGGATAAGGGCATGCATATGGGCGTTCTCAGCCTGAGGGGATGGCAGGGTGGCAGCATGCTTAGCCTCTCTATCTGCCCGGGCGTTACCTCTGGCCACATCTTGATCCTCCCTTTGATGGGCTTTACAGTGTACCACCGCCACTTCCGAGGGAAGTTGTACGGCTTCTAGGAGCCGGAGGATTTGGGGCCCATACTTGACTGGGGAGCCTTAGGCTGTCAGCATTCCCCTTTGCTTCCATAGGCCAGCATGAGCATGCAGCACACCAAAAGCATACTTTCAATCAGTAAAAATGTTGACCCGCTTTCCTTTTGACAGTTCAAGTGCACGGGTCAGGGCTATTAGTTCGGCCAGCTGGGCAGAGGTCCCAGCAGGCAAACCTTCAGCTTCCACAGTGTCATGGAGGGTCACAACAGCATAACCCGCCCTCCTTTGCCCATCTATTACAGTACTGCTACCATCAGTGTACCACTCATAATCTGCGTTTGGGACATGTGCATCCTTTAAATCCGGACGGCTGGAGTACTGGGCGTCTATGATCTCTAAACAGTCATGTTCCTGTTCCTCTGTTTCTGGCAAGAGGGTGGCTGGGTTAAGGGAGGGGCAAGGCTGTAAGGTGACTTCAGAGTTCTCTAACAGCTTAGCCTGGTACCGAGCAATGGAGCCTGGGTGAGCCAAAGCCCTGCCTTTGCAGCCAATAAGGCTCGGACCATATGGGGAGTATAGATTTGCATAACCCCTCCCAATGTTAGCTTCTCCGCTTCCTCAAGCACGAGGGCAAGTAGCTGCGACCGCCCATAAACATGCCGGCCAGCCCTTTGCAACCTGATCCAGTTGCTTAGAAAAATAAGCCACGGGACGTCTCCATGCTCCTAACAGCTGTGTGAGCACTCCTAGGGCCACCCCCTTTCGTTCATGTACATACAACTGAAACGGCTTCGAGAGATCCGGCAGGCCCAGTACCAGAGCTTCCATCAATTTTCTTTTCAGGATTTTAAATGCCCTGTCAGCCTCTGGGGTCCAATAGAAGGGGTCATGATCTGCTCCTTTTACACTGTCGTACAGCGGTTTAGCCCACAGTCCAAACTCTGGGATCCATATCCTGCAAAAGCCTGCCATACCCAGAAATGCCCTGAGCCGCTTACGATTACTTGGGGTAGGAACTTGACAGATAGCTTCCTTTCTTTTTTTTTTTTTTTCGCTTGAAAGCTGTCGCTCCCCTTGCCTTAGCTGTAACCTGATTCCTCTTCACCTCAGACAACAGGGTTCTCAGGAGGATATTACAGTCATCTCAATCCGGCTTGTGACTACCGAGGCACCCCTCAAAGACTGAAATAAACCAGCTTGGGTTCATGGAGAATTCCCCAGCCTGTGTTTTAAAAGCTGCTAGGTCTATTGGATTGAATGGCACATGGGTGTAAACTTGCATAGTGGTAGCCTGACGTCCGTCTGCCCCTGGGCAAGCCACAACAGTCTCGGTAATCAAAGGATAGAGTCCCACCGAGGGGGCAATCTCTGTAACCCGAGGCATCCTACCCTTATAAGGTGGGGGTTGGGGGCCGAAGGGGACATCGGCTCTGCCATTACAGTGGGGGTGGGGGTCTGGGGACTAACATTAGCTACTACCGAACCAGTCGGAGTCAAATTACAGCTCTGCAGAATTACAGCTCTGTTCTGTTTCTTCAAGCCATAAACGTTTGTGCATACAAATGTTCATTCCATTTACCCATTCACTGACAAATCAAAACTAATTGGAGGATCATGTTGTAATTAATTGACCCTCCTGGTGGCCACCACTCCTGGTCCTCTGGTTGATATTGAGGCCAGTCAACTGTACAGAATCGTTTTCTTATTGGCTCTTAGTCATCGGATCCGCACCAAATACCTTCCAGATTGCTAGAATGCATTCTAGGAGCGTACACCGTGCCCTAACCCCCGAGCTCTGTCCCTGTCCCATACCTACAGGGTAACTCTGGGCATCCCCAGGATCCAACAGAGCATAGAATCCGGATTTCAAAAGGTTCCTACCTTATCCAAGGGACCGGTTCCTCACCGTCGTCCGCAGCTGCTCCTCCCCCATGTCCAAGGGACCGGTTCCTCACCATCATCCACAACTACTTCTCCACTATATGAGTGCGTTGCACCGTCGTGCCCTCTGGGGTCGATCAAATCGCGTCTCCTCCGAGGCCCCCGATGAACTCCCCCGAAGGAGATTCCACCACCTCCCTAGGGAACGCATTCTAGTGTTTCACCATCCTCCTAGTGAAAAAGGTTTTCCTAATATCCAACCTAAACCTCCCGCACTGCAATATGAGATCATTACTCCTTGTCCTGTCATCTGCTATCACTGAGAACAGTCTAGATCCATCCTCTTTGGAACCCCCTTTCAGGTAGTTGAAAGCAGCTATCAAATCTCCCCTCAGTCTTCTCTTCTGCAGACTAAACAATCCCAGTTCCCTCAGCCTCTCCTCATAAGTCATGTGTTCCTGTCCCCTACTCATTTTTGTTGCCCTCCACTGGACTCTTTCCAATTTTTCCACCTTCTTCTTGTAGTGTGGGGCTCCAAACTGGACACAGTACTCCAGATCTCCAGAGTAGATATGTGGACAGAGTTGGCAATGGGTTTGTTGGAAGGATCGGTTCGTGGGTTAGTGTTTTTGCTGTGTGGTTGCTGGTGAGTATTTGCTTCAGGTTGGGGGGGCTGTCTGTAAGCGAGGTCTGGCCTGTCTCCCAAGATCTGTGAGAGTGATGGGTCGTACTTCAGAATAGGTTGCAGATCCTTGATGCTGCGCTGGAGAGGTTTCAGTTGGGGGCTGAAGGTGACAGCGGGGGGCGTTCTGTTCCTTTCTTTGTTGGGCCTGTCCTGGAGTAGGTGACCTCTGGGTATTCTTCCCTTCAGCAGGTAGTTTTAAGATCACTTGATAGAGATCCTGTTGGTGTTTGTCTCTGTCCGAGGGGTTGGAGCAAATGCGGTTGTACCGTAGAGCTTGGCTGCAGACAATGGATTGTGTGGTGTGGTCTGGATGAAAGCTGGAGGCTCACTCTCACAGATCTTGCGAGACAGGCCAGCCCTTGCTTACAGACAGCCCCCCAACCTGAAGCAAATACTCACCAGCAACCACACACCACACAACAGAACCACTAACCCAGGAACCTATCCTTGCAACAAAGCCCGTTGCCAACTGTGCCCACATATCTGTTCAGGGGACACCATCATAGAGCCTAATCACATCAGCCACACTATCAGAGGCTCGATCACCTGCACATCTACCGATGTGATATATGCCATCATGTGCCAGCAATGCCTCTCTGCCATGTACATTGGTCAAACTGGACAGTCTGTACGTAAAAGAATCAATGGACACAAATCAGACGTCAAGAATTATAACATTCAAAAACCAGTCGGAGAACACATCAATCTCTTTGGTCACTCGATTACAGACCTAAAAGTTGCAATTCTTCAACTAAAAAACTTCAAAAACAGACTCCAGCCAGAGACTGCTGAATTGGAATTAATTTGCAAACTGGATACAATTTACTGAGGCTTGAATAGAGGCTGGGAGTGGAAGGGTCATTTCACAAAGTAAAATTATTTCCCCATGTTTATTTCTCCTCACCCCCACCCCCCACTGTTCCTCAGACTTTCTTGTCAGCTGCTGGAAATGGCCCACCTTGATTATCACTACAAAAGGTTTCCCCCCCTCCCCGTTCTCCTGCTGGTAATAGCTCACCTTAAGTGATCACTCTCGTTACCGTGTGTATGGTAACACCCATTGTTTCATGTTCTCTCTGTATATAAATCTCCCTACTGTATTTTCACACACACACGCGCCGACACACGATACTGACACACATGAAACCGACAAACACATGACACAGACAACGACTGACAGACACACACAAGACACACGACGTCTCACACACACACACAACTTCTCTCACATAGGCCCACACATGACATGCCCACACAACACACACCCACACATGCCCACACAACGCACGCAGAACACACGCCCACACATACGACACATGCACAACACACAACACACCACACGACACGCCCCCCCCACAAAACACAACACAACACATGACCACACCCACACACCACACACAACACAACACACGCCCACGCCGAAAGACACACACCACACACAACTCACACCCACGCCGACACACCCACCCACCCACACCCACCCGCCGACTCACGACGACTCACACACTGCGAGACGGCAAACACACTGACACACACGACGTCTCACACGCCCACGACACGACACCGACATGTCACACGACACACAAGATGGAAGAGGACACGACACCGAAATCACACCCCGGAGACGACCCCCCGCGGGGGCGAGAGCGGAGCGGGGACGGTCGGGGGAACTCGGTCTCTGGGCGGCGCGTGGGGCCGGTGTGGGCGGGAGGGAAGAGGGCGGCAGGGCCGAGGGCGAGATTCCCAGCCCCCGTCGAGCGCTGTGGAGCGAGGGCTCCGGCTCGGCTCTCGCAGTGGCTCTGGCGAGGAATGGTGCCGGAGCTCTCGCCGGAGGGGAACGCGGCCGGAGGGGCCTGAGCCGCTTGGGCCTCTTTCCAAGGAGGCGGAACCAGGCCTCCGCTCTCTGCCCGCTGCAAAGCCGGCTGCCAGGTCGGCGCTTCCAGTTCCTCGTCCGCACTCGCCGTCTTCTCATGTGTTCGCCAACTCGCTCTCTCCTCTGCTCTCCTGGTGCCGTCTCCCTTTGTAGGACACGGGTAGGTGTGCATTCCCACAGGTGAGGTCTCGGGAGCCATGGAGAAGTCGGAGCGGAGGAAAATCATGCAGGGCAGTAGAAAGGCTGCTGAAAGTACCTGAAGAGACAAAGGAAATGAGAAGGGGGAAGTCCAGACTAAGACAGGAGTCTAGTCTGTAAAGAGAAACCACGGGAAGTCTAAGCTACAGAAACTCTTCAAGTTGCCAAAAAATATTTAGGATGGGAAATTACTTCTTGAATCCAGTCTCTTTAAGATCTTAGGCTTAGTATGTGTGTGTATTTGTATTTGCTTAGTAATCTGCCTTCTTCTGTTTGCTATCCCTTATAATCACTGAAAATCTACCTTTTCTAGTGAAACTATTTTTTCTTTATTATTATTTTTATTAAACTCAGTTTGTGCAACGGGTGCTCCGTGAGGAAATGATTTGTGTGTTACTCCAAGGGGCCGCCCGGTGTCACTGTTGCTCCATGAGGGAAATGCTTTGTGCTATACCTGGTTTAGCCACCCACTGTCACTGTTGGGCCAGGAGGGAAATGGTTTGTGCATGACCTGAATTGGCCACACACATCACTGTTGCTCCGGGGGGGGATTGTTTGTTTGTTACTCCTGAGTGGCCACGTTGTGTCACTGTTTCTCCATGAGGGGAATGCTTTGTGCCTTACTCTGTGTGGCCACCCAAGACAACACACACATCACACACAAAACATCACACACACACACACAACGCGACACCGACACACACAGAGAGAACACGTCACACATACAGAAAAACGTCTCTCACACACACACAACACAGGACACCGACACACACAAACAACATGACACACAAATAAAATGACACACAAAACAGCACACAACACGACACACAAAAATCACACACAATACACGACACCGACACATACACACACACACACGAGGCACAAAACAGCAGACAACGTGACACAGAAATCACACAGGACCCCGACACCCACACACAATACAACACACAACACCTCACATGACACACAAAACGGCACACGTGACACACACACAACACGATGCACAAAACATCGCACACAAAATATCACACACCCACACACAACACGACACACACACAGACAACACGACACAAGACACACAAAACGGCACACGACACGAGACACAAAAATCTCACACAACACGACACCGAGACACACCACATGCCCACAAAACGGCACACAAACGACACACACCGTCACATGCACACAACACGGCATACAACATGGCACACACACACTCAACATGGACCACAACACGCACACATAAACACATCTCACACACACAAAAAGACACACAAGTCACACACACAACACGTCACACGACACATGCAACATGACACACACAACACGCCACACAGCAGAAGGTTTCATCGAGGAGGAGGATGTCCCGGGGTCCCCGGGCGATGCTCTGGGACTGCTCCCCAGGAAGCCAGGCAGGACTCTGGGGAAGTCTCCTCTCGGGGAGCAGCCTGTCTGCAGGACACACAGCTCCCCCGGCTCCACCTTCCTGGCTCTGACCTCGGAGCCTTCAGCCTCCTCTGCCCCTCCCTGCGCTTCCCACAGCCAGTCCGCCCAGGCGGGGTCCTGGGGGGGGCAGAGGGTCCTGCCCCCCAACTCCGCAGTCAGACGGGACTCTCAGCCAGCCAGGAAAACAGAGGTTTATTAGACGACAGGGACATGGTCTAACACAGAGCTTGTAGGTGCAGAGAACAGGACCCCTCAGCCGGGTCCATTTTGGGGGGCAGTGAGCCAGACAACCCCGTCTGCCCTTCACTCCATGTCTCCAGCCAGCCCCCAACTGAAACTCCCCCCAGCCCCTCCTCCTCTGGGCTTTGTCCCTGTCCTCGGCCAGGAGGGGACCCCATTCCTTTGTTCCCTTCAGCTCTCACCTCACAGGGGGGAAGGGCCCAGGGCATCAGGTGCCAGGAAAGAGGGTGTCGGCCATTCTCTGTGTCCAGACCCCTGCACACACCTGCCCTCCAGAGCTCTGCAATGATCATACACCCTTACCCCACCCCCTAGATCCTTAAGAACTGCATAGGGAAAACTGAGGCACCCCCACACAATTCAGAGGAAACATGAAGTCCCGCTTCATCACAGATGACTCCAGGAGGTGAGTTGCTTGCTATCCTACCATGTTTTTCTCTGTCTCTCCTCTAGTATGTTGGCCATCACACACACTCTCTGTCTCTGTCTCTCTCTCCTCTCCTCCCCTGGTGCCAACGATGACCAGGCCCCGGGTGCCTGGGCCCCAGTTCCCCGCCTGTGCTCCATCTCTTCCTGTATCTGCCTCGCCCCTTCTCCCAGCCCACACTGCCCACCGCTGCCTGGATGATTTCCCCCTCTCCTCCATTGCACCCCCCTCTGTGGGGTCCCTGCCACTCACCGTCTGCCTCCTCTCCTCCACCCCCTCCCCCGCTTCCCCACGGGTCACTCTGGGGCCGGTTTTCTTCACCATCTTCGTGCATGATCTGGAGGATGAGATGGATTGCACCCTCAGCAAGTTCGCAGATGACACTAAGCTGGGGGGAGAGGGAGATACGCTGGAGGGTCGGGATAGGGTTCAGAGTGACCCAGACCAATTAGAGGATTGGGCCAAAAGAAATCTCATAAGGTTCAGCAAGGACAAGTGCTGAGCCCTGCACTTAGGAGAGAAGAATCCCATGCACTGCCCCAAGTATGTGAATCCCATGCACCGCCCCGAACCGACCCTCCCGGAGCATCCTCAATTCCATGACACAGCTGTTCTGGGGTGGGCAGGAAGTGCTGGGAAGGAGGGTGGGGAGTTGCTCAGTGGGGGTGTGTCTCTCTGGGTGGGGTCTGTGTGTGTTTATGCACAAGCTGATTGTGATGTCACGGAGGCCAACAGCAAAGAGTGTTCGGCGTCAGCATTCTTGCCCTGCCGTCAGTCTGCCAACTGGCTTGGTTGACAACGGCTGGTGACCCAAGGAGCTGCTGAGAGACGCGGACCATCCCTCTGTCAGCAACTTCTTGAATCAGCTATTTCCACAGGTGTTTGAGGAACAAAAGGATGAGTTTTTACAGAAGGTAATTCCCAGATTCTTTCCCTGCTCATTAGATCGCACACGACAGGTCGGCGCCTCCTTCTCCTCGGGACGGGTGGGGGCGGGTGTGGCAACAGGCAGGTCTCAGCGTTCCCTTTTGATTTGAAAGTGGCCATCTCTCAGGTCTCCTCCTGCTTCAGCCTGTCAGGTTCTTTGGAGGCAGATTTAGGTGATTTTATCTCTCAGCAGACTAGTCGGGGGGAATTTCCAGGGATAGAACCAAAAGGGAAGATAACAAAACTCGTGTAGAATTTAGATTGAGATCTCCATCAATAGTCTTTCCCTTGGAGTTGCCCCTAATGCACTCCTTGCCTTCAAGTTGGGAATAGAAACCCTTTGTCTCCTGTCATGACTGCCAAAGAAATGTGTATTGAGAGAATATCGATCTCAGAATTTACAGGATTCAAATGCACAAAAATGAGCTCAAATAATGCAGAAGAAATAAATCTTAGGTATTGAAAGTGATACAGCTCCACTCCCATCCCCTGGCTGTCATCTTGGTAGTTCTCTCAGAAAAAATCTCCTGGCGATAGATCTCAAAACTCTCGACAAATTCTACTCTACCCCCTTGGGCTAGAGAAAAGAGATGTGTCGATCCCCCCCGCCCCACAATTCCTTTCCAGGAAAGGGGTTTCAATCAACTGTCGCCTACATTTGTCATGGGTCTCGCTGTGATTTCTTTGTCCTTGTTTTGGAGGCCTAACTTCTGACTGGATGTTGGAAATAATATGGGTCATTCTTCATTTCAAGTTGACTGATTCTTTCCCCCATGCTAATACATTCCAGATTTTCAAATAGTTGAGAAGAAGTCAAGAAATTTGCAGCTGCTAATTCATCCTTCCAGACCCTCAAACCCTCGAGATGACAATCTTTTCTTCCTTTTCCTGGCTTCTCTGGGAACAGAGCTTTCTTGGTTTGCAGCTTGGCCCGATCTGTTCCCAGAGTCCCAACATTCTGTGCACAAAGGAGTGGGGTTAAGAAGGAAGCATTTTTGCAACTAGGCCCAGGCAAAGAACATAGAAACTGACCTTTTGCTCTTTCTATCCCGAGCCTCTGTTTGCCAGGTGCCAGGAATGAGCAACAGGAATGGATCGCTTGATGATTCCCTATTCATTCCTTCTGGGGCACTCAGCACTGGCTACTGTCAGAAGACAGCGTACTGGGCTCAATGGACCTTTGGTGTGACCCAGTCTGGGCGGTCTTGTGTTGCTTACCTTCTTGGTTGCAGCAACCAGTCCTGGCTATTAGAGGAGCAGATGGCTTCAAAAGACCACTCTCGTGGATCTGGGAATCCTGGGCAAACTAATTCCCTTCCTTTCGAGAAGGACAGAAAAACCCATTTCCTCCTTCTTTCTATTCCAGGCTTCGTTCCTTTTTCCAAAGACTCGCCTCTTGGGAGCACAGAGAGATCCACGTGCACAAAGTGCTCGTCCAACCTGCAGCCATTGAGGCATGCTCTGGCCTCAGCCCCCAAGAACAGGCCTTGCCAGAGAAGCCCCAAGGAAGAAAATGCTCATGGACCATCATGAAAAGACTCTGTGTCTGTTGCCAATCCCACAACTCGATGGCAGAGAGCAGTGAGGAGAGAACAGCTTCCTCTCCAAGAAGGTGGATGCACTTGTCCCTGAAGAAGAAAGCAGCGGAGACCCAGGTGGAGGCAGAGGAGGTGAAGCTGCAGGAGACAACACACAAAGTCAAAGCGGATCTTACAGGTGAGATGGTTCAATCCACATGGTTCGCGAGCAGCATGTGAGGAACACTCACACCAGTCACTCGACAAGCCTCGACATCAGGGCCATCTCATGGGACAGTGATGGGTACCTCCGGCTCTGGAATCCATATAGAGGGTGGCAGAGGTCCATGGCTGAGGTGGGGAGAGCTGACAATGTCAGGTCACCCCCCTCTGGAGATCTGGCACGGTGGGGTGGGGACTACTAACATTGTTCCAGGCTGGAAGGAGAAGAGAGAGGCTGGACGTTGGAGGAAATCCTTTCTTTTCTCCTGGATTGGGTCCCTTTCCTCAGGAAAATGCTCCAGAGGTCTCAGCAGGTCACAGCTGGGAACTGTACCAGAGCTGAGTCATTCCTTCTTGGGGGGTTCAATGCAAAAGGAGGCCAGGTGCCCATCACTGACAGGAAAGGGGTGCAAGGGGAGGGGAAGAGTAGAGGACACCATTGAAAAGAAACTGGCCCCGAGGGAAGAGGAAGCCTCGTGTGGTTAAAGCCTCCAGCTAGGAGTCAGGAGAGCAGAGTTCTCTGCTGAGCTCTGCCAACAACCTTCAGTCTGACCCTGGGCAATTCGCTTCAGGGCTCTGGGCCCAACTTCCATCCTCTGTAAACCGGGGGGAAGACATGGAAAAGCAAAATGTTAAGAATGTTTCTTTCTGCTGCAGGGACGAAGAAGGAGCCGTCTGACACGAAGGGGAAGTGGGAAAAAGGAAGCCCAGAAGAGGAGGAAGAAGAGCGCACTCCCAGCCCCTCATTAACAAGCAGCTCCCATATGACGATGGTAATGATGCTGTGTGGCCGTGCTCATGGAAAGCATTCCTTGCTGTGTGTAGGAATATCTACCAGGGGCTGAAAAGAAACACTCGTCAAGGGTGATCAACTCCAGCCAGCCTTTATCTGGGTTGCTTGAACGAGGCCCGCTTTGACAAAGGGGTTTAGACACCTAAAGAAGTCCAGAGGTGCTTTGTGGGACTGGCAGAAGTGCCTGACTCAGGTGCCCAATTCTCATGCACTTTCCATGGCACACAGGCACGACTGAAAATCAGACCAGGCCCATCCCTGCTGGTCGGGGGAACCCACATATCTCCTGGCTGTGGGGTTCTGGCCCATCTCGTGGCACCAGGACCACTTTGAGACACAGAGAAAAGGAGTCTGCTCGAGAGCCTTAGCTAACAGCCTCTTGGCTTTTCGCTCCTGTGGTCGAGGCTCCTGCACTAAGCTCCAGAGGTCCCAGGTTCCCTCTCGCCTGCCAACATCTGGGCTCTGTCCGAGTTACAAAAGCCTCTAGACACCTTTGTAACTCTTCCTCTTCGGGACAGAGCACCCTGCAGCGCATACAAAAGGCTGCAATTCTGGGAGCTTCTGACCCGCCGGGGGTCTGGAGTATGGAGGCGAGTGTGCCACTCCGCTGTGCTCTACTGCATCCTAGGATATCAGGGTTGGAAGGGACCTCAAGAGGTCATCCAGTCCACCCCCTTGCTCAAAGCAGGACCAAACCCCAATTTTTACCCGAGATCTCGAAATGGTCCCCTCAAGGATTGAACTCACAACCCTGGGTTTAGCGAATGCTCAAACCACTGAGCTACCCCTCAGCTGTTGGCAACCAGGACAGACGGTGCTAATCCAGCGCCATGCAGGCCAGCTGCAATAATCCCCAGGGGTTGCCCTGAGACCCCAGGGCAAAGGCCTCCAGCACCCCAGGCCCTGGGTTGAGGTGACCCTGGAACCAGGCCCCCTGGAGTAACATTGTGCCCAGTGAGTTCTCACCCCCAGGGCTCTGGCCCCAGAGGCCCACGCTTTGGGCTTCTCCTCAGCCAGGCAAACTTGCTTCTTCAGTCTCAGTTACTTTCTGTCCTGACGGCGATTCCTGCCTGTTTTCTGGCAGCCCCACAGGCTGCTAGGTGAGAAGGAAGAGGGTGTTTCCGTTTGGGCCCTATTCTCAGTCCCTTCCTCGCAGACACTGTGGGCTGCCAGAGTTGCTGAGCCAATCTCCTCAGGCGCTCGGGGTGGGATGGGACATGGGGCAGGTTCTCCAGTGACCCCTCGGCGACACTCAAGGAGCAACTCGAATGGGCTTTGCAGGACATTGAGGCTTTCTCAGCAAAAGCGGGGTTTCCTGCGAGGAGGGGCTAGCGAGGGAGGAAACGGGGTGGCCCTTGGGGTCCCAGTACTGCCCGAGAGGCTCCCGTCTCTTCTCAGGGGAGGGGGCCAGAGAGGGGACAAAAGGCTAAGGAAACCTTAGCACCTGGGGAGGCTTTTGAAGAAAAGGGCTCAGCCGGAGTCTCCACGCTCCCTCGACACTGCCAGCCTCCCCCGGGGACAGACTGTTCCAGGGCAGCTGCCCGAGGGAAATACTCAATCCCAACAGGCTTTGTCCCTGTTCTTTGCAGACCCCCAGGGAGCACCCTTCCTCAGCCCCGCTCCATGCCCTGCTGATGGCAGCCGTGAAGGGTCTGACAACACCCACCCTGCAGAGATTTAGAGCCGCAGAGGAAGAGCTGAGGGCCATCGTAGCTCTCCACGGAGACAAGATGGAGAGAGTAAGAGACTCCCCCAAGATGGGCAACCGAGGTCAGAGGAGGCTTGCAGGGCTGCCAGAAGGGTTTCCCTGGGAGGAGGCCACTCATTGATAAATCCATCCCTCAACTTTCTGGCATTCTTCCAGGTTGGAGACATCGTGGGAGGGATCTTAATCTGGCTCGACAACAGCTGTGATCCCAGAGCCAGAAGAGCAGTGCTCAGGGCCATGGCCTTGCTGGCTCGCTCCCACCCCCAGGACGTGGTTCTAACCTGTGTGGCTCACACGCTCTCATCACACAGGTAGGGAGCTGCTTTGTTATTTCTCCTCAGTCCAGTCGTTCTCCTCCTGCTCCTACTGATAGGCCACAGGCCAGGAGGGGTCCGTGGGGCTCACACAGTTGGAGGGAGTTTCCTACTGTGCAGAGAGCTGTCCACGCTTACGAAGAGGAGATGGCCAGGCCCAGCCACTGAGGAGCCAACCCCTCCTCCTACACTCCCCGGGATGGAGACATGCCACTTTTCTGGAGAATTCCAACATTGTCCTGATTTCTATGGGTTACCCCACTTCCTCTCAGATCCAGTACAGGGCCAATCAATGATTTGGGGGCTCACTCAACATCCCTGGCTCATGAGGTCTGGCTGCTCCTTACTGCAGGAGAGAAGGCAGAGATGGAAAAGGCCCATGAGGCCCATCTGTCTATCCCCTGGAGACCAGTGCAGGATTCTTACCTGTCGTCAGACCCCCCCAGTTATTCCATGGCTGAGGAATTGGTGACAAAATGCACTCATCCTTATGGAGCGGTGGGGCAGAGGTCAATCTCTTAAAACAGACATTTCCAGCCCTTATTGATGCAAAATAAAATAAAATCAAATCAACAAAAAAATCATCCCCACATGACCAGAGCCTAAATGCAGTGCAGCGAGCAGACAGCTAGCATGAATAGCTCTGAGAAGGGGGAGTGCCTCTTTCCACCTCAATAGATTGTTAACTTTCAGTCCTGCTGGTTATTGCTGATCACTTGGAAGGGTCAGCCAGCTGAGGGGTTTGTAACACAACTCCCATGTGTTCCTCGGGGCCATGAAACCCAACTGAACCCTAGCCAGAGGTCAAAAGTCCAGCTTTCCTTGGCATCTTCTGCAATGCAGTTCTGCACTGACCTGAGTGAAATTTGTGTCACACTGCAGAGCAAATTGAAGAGCGGCAGGAAAGAAATGGAACTTCTTACCCAATTCAGTTATCAGAGGAATACAGTGTTGGTTTTCAGATTTCTTTGAGTGTTTGATTTGTAAACCTTTCTGAATTTCAGAATCAGGTCTGAATTTCTTGGAACAGCCACAGTGCTTTCCAGGGGCTGTGCTAGGAAGTTACAGAAACTCGGCAGCATTGGCACAGAAGTTCAGTCAAGCTTCCGGAAGACCTTGCTTCCAGGTCATTTGCTCTTGAGTTGTCCAACCTAGTTCTCAATGTCCTAGGGCTTGACCACCACGTCCGACCTTCCTCACCAAACTTGGATGTCAAATGACTGGAAGTCTTTTGGATCCATCTGCAGTCTTCCTCTGCAGATGCCTGTGGGGACAAGCAGGACTTAGATCCGCAAGAATGGATGAGGGGGATTTCAGTCCTACTTTCCTTCCATCTCTGTCACATTGGGCTTTACAATCTCCTCTTCCAAGCTCTTGAATCTTCTCAGATCAGGGCATGTGCTGACTCACTCTCTGACCCTGTCCACCACACTGCAGTAGAATTGAGCTGCTAAGAGACACTTGGCCAAACGCTGGGTCTCCGTTATAGCCCCAAACAGCCAGAGGAACTCCAATGATGTCAGGCAAGTTTCTCGGGATTGACCCAAGTGTAACAGAGCAGAATTTTGCACAGTCTGCGGGTCACAGTTTGGTGGTCATTCTGTGGTCAGTACATGCTCACTGTCTTGGAAAGAGTGGGTTAGCTTTAGAAACAAGAACCCATTCGGGGAAAGGAATAAATTCAACTTTCTCTGAAGGGACTTGCCCTGCCTTAGCCTCCCTGCACCAGTGGCTGTCTCCTCTGGTATTCCAAGCCTCTCCCTGGGGAAGGCAAGAGATGGCCAAGCAGGAAAGCTCTGACGTGTGTTTCTGAATTTGCAGATGTGCCATTGAGTTGTGGAAGGCCTTGGGTGAAGAACCACAGCTCACCAGGGAGGTGCTGCAGCAGCTGCTGGACAAGCTCCAGCAGAGACGCCGGGAGGAGAAGAGCAGCCATGTGTCTCTGGCTGTAAGTGAGATTTGAGATGTCACCTTGCGAACCCGCCACCACAGGGAAGATGGTGCATCTGTGTGTGTGTGCGAGTTTCACCTCTTCTTACCTTCAGGCCATGGCTCCACCACACATTGAAGCCGACCTAACTTAAATGGGCAGACAGCCGCCACAGCGATTCCATCCCTGGTGTGTGTCCGCACTTTGCTGCTCTTGTCGGCAGTGCCCGTCCTCACCAGAAGGGCTTGTTTTGATTGTAGGGTCAGGGTGGGGCATTGTGGGAAGGCTCCTGAAAGCCAGTTGAGGAAAGCGACGTGGTGTCTGCACGGACGCTGCATCGACCTGACTGCATCGACCTGGACTCTCTGCCACGTGTGGAGGTGGAGTGACGAATTTGGCACCGAGGGGCGGTTCTGATGATGGGAAGGAAATTCCATCCTTAGGGGGATGCAGAGTGAGCGGCCTTGCGTTAACCTCACTCTGGAGTGTAGACCAGGCCTTGGTGTGTCCTCGCCACTTCCAATCAAACCAAAGAGGGGTCAGTAAAGTTTCCCCCAGGTCAAAGTTACACATCTGAGGTGGTTTATCTGCTGGTACCCTGGCTCAGTTGTCTTCTGCTCCAGATGGCCCTTTAGTGAACAGGTGCAGTTCAGGTGTCTCTTGGAAGTCTCCAGCTTTCTGGCTCTGTAAATTGTGGCTAGAAATCTTCCCAACATGGCATCCTGAGAAGTCCAGTACTTTTGACTGGGCCAGAAACACTGGGCCTAGGAGAACGGATCTCCTCAGGATGGTTTCAGCCCTTCCAGTCATGGCTGGAAAGCCAAAGCACAGGCTCTGCACCAGAAAGAGAAATAATGGGGAATAACGTCATCCAGACTCTTCTCATCTTTCCATCCTGCTTCCGTTCCAGGAATGGGGGAAGGTTCAGGAGCCTCCAAATGTCCCCACCCCTCTCAGAAGCCAATACTCTTTTGTAATACGCTGGAGAGGAAAGGAGACATGACAAAGGGACAATAGCGAATGGCAATGGGGACAGGTGGCAGATTGGGAGAGCTGAGTGAAATTCTTTCCCCCCTCCAGGCAATGAAGACCATTTATGAGCTCCTTTTCCTATGGGGATACCGAGAAGCCATCCTGCAAATGTATCCCCAGCTGCTCATTCTCTGCGTCAGGCAAGTGCAGTACGTGATGGATCAGCACTTGCCAGGGACCTACATGGCCAGGCAGACATCCAGCCCCGAGGAGGGATGCAGCTGCCTCAGTCTCCTAAGGTAATGCCTGAAAGGAAAAGGAAGAACAGATTTGTTGGGCTAAACACATGGGGGCTGTTCACGGCCATCAGTTGTTCGGGTGCTGTCGTTAGCCCAGGCTCAGATGGGAGCAGGTCTCTCTTGAGGGAAAAGGGTTGAGAGCCGTGCATTCTTGTGAGTCACACTCGCTCATCTGACGCCGTCCACAGCCCAGCTGCTTTCCCTACACACTCAGGCAGCAGCCATGTTTGTGCATCCATCCACGTCTGCCACCCGCCAAAGGGTCAGTGCTTTCATCAGTGCCTGCTGAGCAAATCCGTGGGCCTCTCTCCCCGAACGCGGACAGACCCACACCGGCAGCACATGGGGACAGGCCCCGCAGGACGTCAGCCTCACAGGCAGACAGGAGGAAGAGGGACCAGTTCATCTGGTTCTGTGGGCACAGTTAGGGGCTTCCATCTGCACGGGAAAGAGAGAGCGCCAGAAGACACCTCAGGTGGCGTAAACTGATGGAGCTTTGCTCGATTCCACCAACAAAGGATCTGGACCCACATGCCCGCTTGAGTCCTGTTACCTGTCACAGTAAAGAATCAAGTATTCAACCATTGGGAGTGATGACACCAACCATTTGAAGAAGCTACAGTGTCCCTAACTGGTTCCAAAGTCAGTGAAACTGCAGTGTAGACAGGGTATCACACTGGATCGATCCTTGGGGAGGCTAGCTACTGCTGAGCATGCTGGGTGTCTCAGGACTTGTGCAGATTTGCCATGCTTGGGGCTGATCTCATTGCTTGACACTCTTTTTTGTTTGTTTGTTTTTGTCTTTAGCACCTCAGTGGAGGCTGTGAAGACGCTTTTCTCCATGCCCGGCTACTGGAAGGAATTTGCCAGCATCCAGTTTCATCGGGGTTGGGACATGATAGCCTCCCGATATCACTACTCGCAGGGGGTTGGCCTGATTGCAAGGTAGGAGCTCAACGTTTCCTCTTCTTTGGGTCTCTCTTGGGAATGGGATTTCCGTGTGAAATAGTCCTCAGTTCCAGGCTGCCAGCTCAGCCCAGCAACTGGAGCTGAACGCTCTCTCCCCCTTGAGAATCAAAAGGGACTTTCTGTTCCATGTTCCAGAGCCATGATCGAGTTTGAGAACCCTCAGCTCCCTGCAGTTTTCAGAGAGGCAATCACCATCGTCCAGAGTGGGAAGGAGGAGGAGCAGAGAACTATCGCCCTGGCTTTCTGCACTGAGGTGAGATTCATGAGTTGACAGGCAGAAGTGGGCTTTCTGGAGAGCAGCTCAGGACAGCAAGCTCTAGGCTACATTGTCAGCAGCTTAGCAGCCCTACCGCCAGCTAGCTCCTCTCCGCACATGGATGGATGCGGGGCATGGCAAAGAGAGGGAGGGAGAGACAGGGTGAGATTGCTCCTGGCTGGATGTGCCCAGATGGGGTTATGGGACAAGAAGCCATATTTCTCCAGTGCCCCAAGGCCATGCTTCTCTCCTCACCTTTTCCTGGGGTTCTGCTTTTCTTCTGCCCCACGGCTCTCTCCATGGCACTCAATGAGGTCTGGAGATTCCCCTTTCCCTGGGGGCTTATTTGTGACTTGTGCATTAGTCTAAATTTGGGGAAGGAACCAACTGAAACAGCAGCAATTGGCTCCCTACTGACCAGAGACTTTGCATAGGAGGAAGTGGCCCTTTGGGAAAGACGACTGTCCAGGGAACAGACCCCACAATAAGACCTCTGCTCCTCAACCTGATCTTCATTTGGCTCTTGCCAGTTTCTCCAGAGTCCTTCCATTGACACCATCCTGACAAGATCAGCCCTCCAGGCACAGCTCATGGACTGGACCAAAGATGCAAATTCCATCATACGGAGGCTCAGTCTGCGAGGCCTTGGCAGTATTGTGTTCCAGCCAGAAAAGGTGAGAGCCGGGGATTGCCCAGGGGACCCAGGAAGCCAATGTCCATCAAATAGCTCAGAAATGAGAGGGAGAGCCACACACAAGCCTTGTTGTTTAAAACACAGCCCTCAAATGGTGGAGGTGCTTTCAGAACAAATCAAGGCATGCCATGCTCCCTGCTCCCGTGAGCTGAGCCCTGATTGCAGATGGGATGCAATGGGGGAGGCGGGGTGAGCAAAGACAAAGGTGACAGTGAGCAACTGGCACAGAGTGACAGGAGAATGACTTTCTGCCCCGTTGGGGGGCTGTGCCCTCCGTGGTTTATCATCGGTGGCAGTGGTCCATCATGTGCTCCAGGTTGTCACCTGGGATAGTAATGAGCTGCCTTCTTCATTCCGGCAGGTGCAATTCTTACGGGCCCAGCTGCCAGCAATCCTGGCCATGTTTTGTGACAGGGATGGAAGGCGTGTCATGGAGGCCATGCATAAAGCTGCAGACATCATCCACCTCCTCAACAGGGAGGGGCTTGGCTCCATCTCCCAGGACATTGCTGTCAGCCTTCGCCCCTTCATTGATGACGTAAGGCTTGGAACCCGCAGAAGAAGCCCATTCCCCCGCTCCAGCTGTCTGTGATGCCCTTGTCTCTCTCTCCCCATCCCCTTCCTCCCGCCCCTCAGGCCTGCCATGGAGCCGCCAAGGAGTGCCCCCGCCATGGGTGGGGAATCTCCTGCTGAGCCACCTCCCTGTCAGAGCTCTTCTCTCCAAAGCTCAGCCTCAGTGCCATGCTCCCAGCCCCTGCTGCAGCCTGGCCTGGGGGAGAGGGGGCCTGGCACTGGGCAGATGACCAGCTGCCTGGAGGACACAGGCCCCCAAAGAGGTGGAGATTCTCAGCAGGAAAGAGGTGGGTCGGGAATGGCCCGGCTCTCAGGGGCACCCAAGAGCCAAAGAAATGCTGTCTTTTGGAGCAGCCAGTCCCTGCCAGGCTCCAGCAGCTGCTTCTCCCCTTCCCCACACCAGTCTCCAGCAGCCTGCCTGCCCTCTCCCCTCATCTTCTCGGGTTCTAGGATTCTGTGCTCTCCAGACAGAAACTGCCTCTGGGACACCCTGGGCTGCACTGTCCCGCACAGGGTCTCAGGCCCTGCACAAGATGTCGATGGCGCTGGCCTGGTGGCCTCCCTGCTCCCGCCAGCCCAGGTAGTTCACACAGGGGGACCGGAGCAGCGTGTGCATTACCACCCAGTGGCGTTCTGCTCTGATGCTGCCTGGCTTTAACCGGGGGTCCCCCCCCCTGTGTGTCATTGCCAGGAGAAGGGCAGTGTGCGCTCAGCTGCCATTGTACTGCTTGGCAACGTGGTGAGCAGGGTGCAGGACCCCGACAAACCCTTTGTGCAGCAGGAAATCATCCACTGCTTGCTCCCCCTGCTGCTGCATCTTGAAGACCAGGAGGAGAGTGTGAAACTGGTAAGTGCCACGGTCATTATTGCCTGAAGAGCAAAGAGCCAGTATCTCCTGGGGCCCCCACTCCAGTCATCGCCAGAGCCCCTTGCCCAAGCAGAGTCTTCTCCTCCCTGCTTCACTCCATGCTGGAGCCAAGTGCCTCATCCATCCTCACAGCACACAGCACAATTGGGAAGAAAAGCCTTCTTCTGGGAAAGAGGTGGGGCATAGCGTAGCGGATCTGGGAGTACTGCTGCTGGCCCCGGCACGACCCAGGGCCTGCGTCCCCCTGAAGTGCAGGGCCCCCCAAAGCACGGGGCCCTGGGCAACCACCCCAAACCATCCAAAGGACAGGACGGCTCTGGCTCTCTCCAGCCAACTCTCCCTTTCCTCTCCTCAGCACACTCCTGTGGAGAACAAATGACAGGAATCTCCACTGGCAGGAAAAGCAGGAGAACAAGGGACAGGGAAGGTTCCATGTCCCCCAGACTATCCCTCTCTCAGGGAGAACCCTCTTGGTCTCCTCTTCTCTTGCAGTCATGTAAACTGACGCTCTTCCGCTGTGCAGTGTTCCTCAGGTGGGCTCATTTGAAGACCCTCTCCCACAGCTTGGCCTGGGATGGCTCCTCACAGCTCTTGAAGTGTGTCTGGATCTGCTTGGTAGGTGAATTCCTTGTGCCTTGAGAGTGGTGAATGGGGACTTGAGGAAGACCTTTCTAACTCCACACCCTGAGTACCCATCTGCTTCGGTCGGGCTGCAGGACTCCGTTCCAGGCTCTCTGCTGGCTCATTTCAGCAGGAGTTACAATCCGTTCACATTGTTGATATTTTTCTCCACAATTCTCCGACCTTCAAACTTTGTCTTTTCAAATGAAAGCTGAGGTTCTGGAGAACACAATAGGAACTTCAGAGGGGTGCTGCTCTGGTGTATGGGTTCATATTGGCGGTTGCCAGGGCCTGGCTATATGCATTGTCTTTCCTGGACTATTTGCTGTGGGAAGAACATGTCATTTGTATATTGTGCATTTCTTCCTTCTTTCTTCCTAGATGCAGAACAACGAGAGCCACATCCCCAAATTCCTGTTCCAGGCCTTACAGTACCTGGAAAGCTCACAGACAACAATAAGACATTCAGCAGCCCGATTCATTGGTAAGCAGAGCAAATTCACTTGATCTTTTCTCAATGCTTCCTTCAGAGCCCTTTTCTGGACGGCTGCTCTGTTCCCTCCAACAGCACCAGAATCCTAAAACGGGGTGTGTGTGTGTGTGCATGTGTGTGTGAATAAACATGTATTCCAAGATGAAGGGAGCAACTTAGCTGAATCGACTGCACCAACTTCCCCCGCCCACAACACTTCTTTGGCTGAGCCTAGGGGAAACCAGCAGGATGTGAATTCAATCTCCTTTGGAAATCAGCCTCTCAGTAACTTCTGGGCCTCTGATGCTTTCTGGAATATGCTTTGTGAACAGATGTAAGGAATGTCTGGAATTTCCCAAAGGTGTCTTGGGAGAATGGCTGCATCATGAGCAGTTTTCAGGAAAGGATCTGAAAAGCCATGAGAGCCATTGTATTCATTGCAAAAAGAAAAGGAGTACTTGTGGCACCTTAGAGACTAACCAATTTATTTGAGCATGAGCTTCATTTCCACGGTATGCATCCGATGAAGTGAGCTGTAGCTCACGAAAGCTTATGCTCAAATGAATTGGTTAGTCTCTAAGGTGCCACAAGTCCTCCTTTTCTTTTTGCAAAGACAGACTGACACGGCTGTTACTCTGAAACCTGTCATTGTATTCATTGTTTGTCTAGGAAATACTATCCACCATTATTGTGATTTGTTGTCTGAAACAGTGAATGAAGATGGAATCTCCCGCCTGTATGAAGGTAAGGAAATACCTCTGTGTGTTTGGGCCTCTGTGGGAAGCACAGGGGTGCAGCACAGGGCCTGAACACAGCTTTGAATGTGTCCCTCTCAGTCTAAGGACAGCGTTGAAGGAAGAAGGATGGTCATGCCAGCTTTCATCGTGGTCCCACAATCTGTGTATGGGAGCAGGGGAATTCCATCCTGAGCTCCTAGTGTAGACATAGCCTTAGAGCTGTGTGGGGAGACTGTCTTCATCAAGGTCAGAAAGTCTCTAAAGAAAGGCCTGACCCAACTGAAAAGGGCTGTTGGTATTAAGGATGATGATGATGATGACGATTCCCCTCTCTAGGGAAAGATTCATCACCTGCCCTCCCTGGAATGGAGTGATTGCAGGCCAGGGACCTTCACTCCGAGATTGGTTATCAGCTCCTAGGAAATCCCATGAGGGCACATGGGTGACACTTTTCCCTGTGAGCTCTTCAGGAATGAAGGCACAGGGCCACAAAGGATTTCAGGAGACGTTAGGAGCCGAAATCCCTTTGTGGATCTCGGCCTAAATGTTGTATGGTTTATCATGGCTGCCGCTGTCACTTTCCTGTTCCATCCAAAGAACAAGTGCCCCCAACCGTCTGTGTGTACGGGTGTGTGGAGGAGTGTCTGCCAGCAGAGGGGGAAGCTTTGCAAGAATGGGGTCTCCTCTCTGTCCAGGGCTATTTTGGGAGGAGCGGAGTTGTTGTTCTTGTGCCCTTAGACTCTTGGGGAGCTAATAGCAGGGGGCAATGGCCATCGGAAGTGGAGGTTTCCTAGGTACCAGTCACATCAGCATCACGGGGTTTTCAACCCATTTCCTCTTGGTTTCAGCTTTTCACGAAGTGCCTTTGAAATCAGACAGGACCACATGGTACATCCTCAACAGATATTATAAATGGTTGCAGAAGCTTGGAAATCTCGTGTCGGGTTCTGCATTTGACTAGGGAACCGGGACCGACACAGACGAGCTCTTTGTCCTGCTATGGTAAATACAACAGACGCTTCTCAACTTTTTGGTGTCCCTGGCCTCTGTTTGCCAGAAGCTGGGAATGCGGGACAGGGGACTGATGACTAGATGATTGCCTGTCCCTTCATTCCCTCTGGGGCACCTGGCATTGGCCACTGTCGGAAGACAGGATACTGGGCTAGATGGACCTTTGCTGTGGCCTTTCTTATGTCCTTATGTTTGGAACCGGGGCTGAACAACGAGGTGGATATCAGCAGATGACCCAAAATTATGTCGATTAGTCGGGCCTAGAGAAGACTTGGAAGAAGTTGAAAGGGATCAAAGAAAGCCATGTCACTGGGCAGCCCCATGGCAGATGAAAACCAGCGCTGACCAAGGCAGGGCCATACACATGGAAAGCAGTGAGGTGAACGACTCCTCCATAGCGCTGGTGTCAGAGGCCAAAGCACGGCTGGTTGGACCCAGTGGTTGGAGCAGTGGCTCTGGGGCCTTGTGCTCAGAGTGGTGGAGGCCGAGCCGAGGGGAGCCAAGGGTTGGAGCCGGAGTCAGGAGTCAAGAGCAGGATTGGAACAGGCTGGGGAATAGGGCAAGGGCCGGATTAACGATCCCCGGCCAATGGGAGCTGCGGGGAGGCAGAGCCTACAGGGAAGATCAGCCCCCGGGACAGAGGTTCCCGGTGTGGTGCTCGTCGTGGTGACGTGGCTGGCGGGGATGAGGAACGGCAGCGTGCGGAGCCTCCTCGCCCCCACCCCAGCCAGGCAGAGCCGGCCCGGCCGCAACGCAGCACGCAGGGGTTTAGTGACTGCAGCCTGGGCCCCCCTTAGCCCTACTCCTTTCCTGAGTGCACCATTGCCCCACTTCTGCCCCATTCCCACACACTGGTACAGGGCAGAATCCCGGAGCTGATCTCTGAAATCTCTCTCACTAGAAGGAAGTCACTGCAAAGGCAGGACAACCCCACCTTTGGGCACCATGGAGGACATCTCATCCCACTGCACAGAGACCTACATTCACACAGCTTCTCGCATGTGGTTCCCTCACTCATCAGAGCCAGGTGGAGAGAGGAGAAATTCTCCCAGACTCTCTTTTACCATTGCCAGCCCACAGGGTAGCAGAGGTTGCGGGGGGTTGGGTGCTCTCTTTAAGAAATGCCAGCTCTCAGGGAAGTTGCCAATGAGCATCAGCAAAGTAGGGTGGGGTTGTGCTGTGGAAAACTACCCTGCTTGAAGGTTTTGTTCTTCTCATTTGGGTTCCTGCCCTTTCTCTCTCTTCCAGACATCGAGAGGCCAACAGGAGCCAATTGAGCCCACCACTGATCCCATCTCTTGTGAGATGGCAAAGCAGCTTTGCATGGGAAGGAGGAGACAGAAGAGGCCGAGCAGCATGTGCCGGGCTGAACCAGCCACACAGAACCCCATAGTCTAGGTGGAGAAAGCCAAGCCCCACCCCAGCCCTGCCGGACATGCTCCAACTGGAGCACCAGTGTGTAAGCGAGCAGCTCAGACCGCTGAAAATGGAGAATGCACACTGTAGGCTCCAGACCAGAAACAGCTCAAGCCCCTGACTGCAGAGCTCTGAGGCGCCGAGACCCAGCCACGTCCCTGGGGGCCTGCAGACATGCAAGGGAGTTCGGAGACTCTGGGAGTTTCCCACGCCGGGAACCCAGAGACGCCCAGCCCATGGCCTAGAGACATCTCCAAGGAAGTAACCTGGGTGAACTAGCCATTGTCATCCGCAGTGCTGGATCCCCACTGACTCAATGGCAAACACATTGGCCACGGACGAGGCCCTGGGCGAGGAGCCGGTGGAGTAACGAGGGCCTGGGTCCACCTGCCCTGGCTGCCATCCATCCTTTGGTGGCTGCCCACGTCCCCATTGACCCACTAGACTGCACAGCCCCAAGAGGAGGGGCAACCATCTTGCCTCTGAACTCTCAGCCAAACAGCCCTGCAGTGAAGGGCAGTTACACTGACTCCGGCCGTTGGGCCACACAGCATTGAGGGAGACAGTAACCATATTGTCCGTTGCTATCGGGCCACACGGGCATAAGAGACAGGATAGACATATGGACTCTAAGCGTTGAGCCACACAGCCCCGACGGAGAGGGCGGCCGCACGGACTCTGGTCGCTGGGACACACAGCCCCGACGGAGCGGGCGGCCGCACGGACTCTGGTCGCTGGGCCACACAGCCCCGACGGAGTTGGCGGCCGCACGGACTCTGGTCGCTGGGCCACACAGCCCCGACGGAGAGGGCGGCCGCACGGACTCTGGTCGCTGGGCCACACAGCCCCGACGGAGAGGGCGGCCGCACGGGCTCTGGGTGTTGGGACACACACACTGCGTGGGAGGGCAGCCATTTTGACAATGGGCATTTGGCCAAACTACCCTGAGGCTTAGGGAAGTTATTTGATGTCAGCCATGGGACCTTGCCCCTTCACTCCTCAGACATCGCTCATCTGTCACCATGAGACCGACCCCATGACAGAAGACTTTTGGGGTCAAGATGCAAACGGGAGTCGAAACAAGGAGTTGCATGTGACCCCTCTAAGAGATCCTCCCACTCCTTTACCAATCTGGGGGTGTTTTATCTCCATGCACCTGCCTCAGGAATGGATTTGAGCAATTGGGGAATGTTCTGGGGCAGAGTGACCCATTCGGAAGTGGGTCACGTGACCCTCCAAGAGCTCCTCCCACTTGGGGTGGGCCTTAGCCCCTTAGGACCCACCAGAGAGGGGATTTCACCAAACAGGGTAAGTGCCATGGTGGGGTGACCTGCCCGCAAGAGGGGTCCATCACCCCTCCATGAAATCCCCGCACCGTCCTCTGCTAATCAGTCAGGGTTTCGCACACACGCTTTAGGCCATCCCAGAAGGGAAACGTAACGATCAGACTAGGCAGTGCCCGAAGGTCTAGGCCACAAGGCGCCGATCTCTGGAGCTCCATGTTTGCGAGGCTGGCAGCATCGTCCGGGAAGTCGCAACACAACACTGCGGGGAAGAGCCCGTCTCGTTCCAAGGATGTCTTTTGAAGAAACCGTGGCCTAGACCTTCGGGCTATACCTGTTCTGGATTGGTACACATTTCCCTTCTGAGATGGCCTAAGGTGGGAGTGAAACCCTCGCCAACTGCTAGAGGGTGGTGTGGGGACATTTTAGAGGGACCACAGGATCCTGTTGCGGGCAGGTCACTCCACTGCAGCACTTCCCTTATTTGGTCAAATCCCCTCTCGGGGGGTCCTACGGGGCTGACGCCCACTTCAATTGGTAGAGGACACAGGGAGGAGTTCTCAGAGGGGATATACAACCCCCTTCTGCGTGGGTCACCCTGCCCCGCAACGTTCCCTGATTGGTCAAATCCAGTCTCCGGGTGTGTAAAATGCTGGTTGCCCCTGCCAAATTTTCCTAAAAGAAGGGAACAAAGGCATGTACCTTTTGGGTTATCTGTCAGGTGGCCATCTTGGACTTGGGAAAAGAAGCTGATGACCTTTAGCCATTGGCTATATTAGTTTGGGTTGGGGAGCACACTCCCACGCACGGATTGAATCCGCGTAGATAGGGTCTAACATCCAGGCAGAGACGACGCAAAGAGGGATAGGGAGGGTTTTTAGTTAGGTCTACTCACCCGTTCCTGTGTCCATCATGGAGTCCCTCCCTGACGTCCAATGTCAAGAGAGCAGCAGCTGTCCATCGCTGTCCCTGCAAGAGAAGGGAGAGAGAACATCAACCTGACCTCCTGGGTGTAATTGTTTGGGAGACTGGAGCACTTCCAGAGTTCAAGTTTTGTTAATCCACCCCTTCTCTAGCTTAGCCTAGTCCTTTTCCCTCTCGTAAATAAAGTCTTGTTTGTGTGCTTACCACTGCCTGGCGTTATTTTCTTGTGCTAAGGCAAGCTCTGACAGACTGGCTTTACAAAGGGGACCATGTGGGAAGAATTTACTGTAAGATTCCCTGCATCTTCTGAATGGGGTTTGGGTTCTGCCCTTTTGAAAGGAAGGAAAAATCTTTCCAGGTGATCCTAGGGGGCTGAAACCCACTGGGATTACTTAGTAATCTGTCCTCTTCACTACCATGTTTGTGACCCTCTGTGTCATAGGGAAGTAGCCCCTGGCTCATTATGCATCTTTGGATTTAAAATGGACACGTGTGGTGTACAGACGAAGAAGGACAACTTTTCAAGTCCACTGTGCACAGAAATGGGATGGACACTTCAAGGATTGAATACAATGCTTTGATCTTCCATCTGTTCATTAAAGAAAGACAAAGGTGCAGATTTGGGAGGCTCGGCACTGACTTCCCCAGGATCATTCCTCTCCGCGTAATTCCCATGATAAATCTCCTCTCAAGGAAGAGCCTGAGGAAGTGTGATCAGGGGAACTACCCAGAGCACCAGATAAATCAGGGCCCTGAGCTGAGAAAAACCAAGCCTTGGAAAGAGGCCCAAGCAGCTCAGCCGTCTTGTCCTCTGCCGTCTTGTGTGTGTGTGAGACGTGCTGTGTGTTCCACGTGCAACGTGTCAGTGTCGTGTGTGTGTGTCTCAATGTCATGTGTGCCATTTTGTGTCATGTGCCATTTTGTATCATGTGTCATGTGGTGTGTGTCATGTGTGTGTGACATGTAGTGTGTGCGTGTGTGTGACGTGTTGTGCGAGTGCATGTGCGTTGTGTGACATCTGCGTGACATGATACGTGAGACATGCAACAAACTGTGTGCGACTTTGTGTGTGTGTGACGTACGTGCAACGTGCTGTGTGTCATTCAGTGTGTGTGAGACGTGTTGTGGGTCATGTTGTGTGTCGTGTTGAGTGTGAGACGTGTTGTGTGTCATGTTGAGTGTGTGAGTGTGACATGTTGCGGGTCGTGTTGTGTTGAGTGTGTATGACATGTTGTGCGTCGTGTGTGTGATGTTTTGTGTGTGACGCTTTCCATGTCTTGTGTGTGTGTCTGTGTGGTGTGTTATTTTTGTGTGTCGTGTTGTGTGCCGTTTTGTGTCATCGTGTGTGTGTGACGTGTGTGCGTCCACGCGTTCGACGTATTGTGCGTGTCCGTGTGGGAAGTGCGAAGTGGGATGGGTCAACTTGCCGCCCCCTTCCCCAACACTTTAGCCCCCTGTCGTAAACATGACCCTACCCCCTCCCCAGGGTGCTACTGACACTAAAACGACCTAAAAGACCCCCGACTTATCACTATTGGCTGCACCCCATTGCCACCCGCACTTCTATGCTGCTGCTGGCCAAACCCTCCCCCCAAAATCTAAACCCCACCCCCTACCCGGAACCCAACTGGAACCCTGACCCCATATCCTGCCCCCCAACTCGAAACCCCTGAACCAAAACTGTAGCCCAACCCTCACCCCAACCCGAACCTCCAGCTCTGAACCCAGCCCCCCGAAGCCTGACACCGCTTTAAGCCAGAGCCCAGTTCCCCATTCCCACCCTGGGCAACAACAGTGCAAACCACACCCTCCTGCCCCCTGCCCAGGAATCCTGCTTCTTACCACCCCTTCTTTGGAAATGAACCTTTTCTTCACTTGCATCCCACACACCTTCATTCTCCTTTGAGGGCTTATTTAGTGACAGGGGTCTACACAAGGCAACTCTTTGCTATCACAGCATAACAGGACACAGAGACATGAAAACAGTGCAAACAATATTCCACGAGTTTTCAGGAGGTTTAAACACCCAATACATTTGAACATTTAACAGTCGCTTTGATCTCTACTAACACACACATCCATTGGCCTGAATACACTCTGACACAAGCTGCTATTTCAGCGTCACGCCTTCTACAAACATTACTGCAACAGCGTGTAGGGCAGCGTGACCCCCGGGGGTCTGTGAGCTGGTTTCAGGGCGTCCGCAGGACCCCGCAGCTTCGCCTCCCCGCCTGTTCCACCCACCGCCTGTGCTTCCCCGGAGGGATCTCCAGACTGTCAATGCTGCCCGGAGCTTCCCTTCCCTGCCAGGCCTGAGCAACCAGCGCTTGTAACCAGGCCACTCACAGCCTCCCCGCGGGGAGCGTATGGACACAAACCGGCTGGAGAGCAGTTAGGGCAGGAATCCCTGGAGACTCAGGGAGCATCTTCAGCGGATGAGGGTGACACACCCCACAGGAGCTGAATTTCCCACTCGGGTCTAAGTCGTGCCATGTGGATGGGGCAGCACGGTTGGGAGGCTCTGTTTGCTGCGGTGGATCCACTGGGGGTTGATGTCGTGGGGGTCGAGTGAAGACCCACTAAATTGACAGCAGAGCGCTCTCCGGTCGCCGTTGGGACTGCGCCGGGAACGGCAGGAGGAAGGTAAGTCGACCGAAGAGCATCTCCCGTCGACCCAGCCCAGTGTAGGCACAGCAGGAAGTCGACCGAAGCGACGTCAAATCCAGCTCTGTTATTCACGCAGCGGGAGCAGCGTAACTTAGGACGACTTCCTGCGGTAGGATAGAGTCATAAATAGAAAGGGAAGGCTAACCACCTTTAAATCCCTCCTGGCCAGAGGAAAAAATCCTCTCACCTGTAAAGGGGTAAGAAGCTCGGAGAACCTCGCTGGCACCTGACCAAAATGACCAATGAGGAGATAAGATACTTTCAAAAGTTGGCGGGGGGAGGGAGAAACAAAGGGTCTGGGTCTGTCTGTGTGATGCTTTTGCCAGGGACAGAACAGGAATGGCGTCTTAGAACTTGGTAAGTAATCAAGCTAGATATGCGTTAGATTCTGATTCCTTTAAATGGATGAGAAAATAAGCTGCGCTGAATGGAATGGATATTCCTGTCTGTGTGTCTTTTTGTAACTTAAGGTTTTGCCTAGAGGGATTCTCGGTGTTTTGAATCTAATTACCCTGTAAGGTACCCTGTAAGGTATCTACCATCCTGATTTTACAGAGGTGATTCTTTTTACTTTTTCTTCTATTAAAATTCTTCTTTTAAGAAACTGAATGTTTTTTATTGTTCTTAAGATCCAAGGGTGTGGGTCTATGGTCACCTATGCAAATTGGTGAGGATTTTTACCAAACCTTCCCCAGGAAGGGGGGAGCAATGTTTTGGTGAGAATTTTTTGGGGAAAGACATTTCCAAACGGCTCTTTCCTAATAAAAAACCCGGTTAGACTTTTGGTGGCAGCAGCGAAAGTCCAAGGACAAAAGGTAAAATAGTTTGTACCTTGGGGAAGTTTTAACCTAAGCTGGTAAAAGTAAGCTGAGAAGGTTTTCATGCAGATCCCCACATCTGTACCCTAGCATTCAGAGTGGGGAAGGAACCTTGACAGATAGACACAGTGTGAGGCCTGAGTTTCCCCTGCAGTCTGGATGCTCAAACACCGGCTTGGCAACACAAGTCAGCAAGCCCAGGCCACATAGAGACAGGCTCAGTGTGCAGCGTGGACAGACCCTCCGACAGCCCCAGTATTGTCAAAAGAGGAAATCCTGCCTGTGTTTTGACTTGCTGGTAGAAGAGCCGAGTGACATTGGAGCTCACCGAGCTTCACTGACGAACGCAGCGCTCCAGCACCTGAGCTCTCGGGCTCCCTGCTGAAAGAAAAGCTGAAGGAGCGACCAAGGTCAAAGAGAGGGGCTCGTCTTTGGCCAAGGGCAGGGAGTCCCACCCTCAAAGCGAGAACATTTCTCTCTTTGTCTGTCTGTGTTGGGGCAGGAGTGATAACACGTCTCCTGCATTGGCTATTTCAGAGAGTAGTTTCTGACTGTCTTCTCAAAGACAGGGTGCGAAACAGGCCTCAAACCTGACTGAGTGGAAACAAGAACGATGCAGCTCGACTGAGCCAGCTGAGAATTGAGATGTGCCCCTGTGCTCGAGTGAGGGAATGACCTGTGAGGGGACTGGAAACCTGACCGGCCAATTCTTAACTTGCATCTCTCAGCCTCTTTCCTCTGAGTGCCGTCACGGTAGCTTCAATACTCCAGCACCGGGTGCCCTGCCAGCTCTGGGCCCGACAAGCTTTCCTTGGGATTGGATTCTGGAGAGCAGGGGGGCAGGGAAGCAACAGGTGCATGTGGCTCCGTGGTGAGGTTTTCCTTGCAAGATGAGTCTGTGTGTGTCGGAAGCACTGAGTGTGGCTCTCCCTGAACCCACAGAGGGCGAGGGTGGCGGGAGCGAGACAGTAGAAGTATAAAGGGGCAAGGACGGGCAGAACGATGATGACTGTGTTGTGTTTCATTCCTTAGATGTGGGGCCACCACCTTTCTCTTTAGCCTTGTCGTATCCCAGGGGTAAAACTCGCCATTTGTCCAGCTACAAGGGCGTGTTTGTGTTCATTCCTGCGAGCCACACAGGGGTCTGATGTTGCTGCTTCCAATCCTCTGGCTCTGCCGGGAGAAGGGGCAATTCAGGCCATAACTGAGCTGAGGGAGGGAGATGAAATAAGATGGGTCCCAAAGATTGATCCCTGAGGAACTCCACTGGTAACCTCCCTCCTGCCTGACAGTTCATCTTTCAGCAGGACCCGCTATAATCTCCCTGTTAACCATTTCCCTATCCATCTTTCAATTTTCATATTGATCCCCATCTTTGCCAGTTTAACTAATAATTCCCCATGTGGCACCATATCAAACATCTTCCTGAAATCTTGGTCAATTAGATCCACTGCGTTTCCTTTGTCTAAAAAATCTGTTACTTTCTCTAAGAAGGAGATCAGGTTGGTTTGGCATGATCTACCTTTTGTAAAACCATCTTGTATTTTGTCCCATTTACCATTGACCTCAATGTCCTTAACTACTTTCCCCTTCAAAATTTTTTCCAAGACCTTGCATACTACAGATGTCGAACTAACAGGCCTGTAGTTACCCGGATCACTTCCCCCCCCCCTTAAAAATAGCAACTATGTTTGCAATTCTCCAATCAAACGGTACAACCCCTGAGTCGACAGATTCATTACAAATTCTTGCTAATGGGCTTGCAATTTCATGTGCCAGTTCCTTTAATATTCTTGGATGAAGATTATCTGGGCCCCCCGATTTAGTCCCATTAAGCTGTTTGAGTTTCGCCTCTACCTCAGATATGGTAATATCTACCTCCATCTCCTCCTTCCCATTTGTCATGCTACCATTATCCCTAAGATCCTCATTAGCCTTATTAAAGACTGAGGCAAAGTATTTGTTTCGATATTGGGCCATGCCCAGATTATCCTTGACCTCCACTCCATCCTCAGTGCTGAGCGGTCCCACTTCTTCTTTCTTGGTTTTCTTCTTATTGACATGGTGATAGAACCTTTTACGATTGGTTTTAATTCTCTTTGCAAGGTCCTTCTCACTTTATCCCTTCATGTTCTGCCCTCAAGAAGGTAGCTTTCCTTGCTGATCCCTCCCATTTTCCACTCCCTGTATTCTTTCTCCTTTTTCTTAATCAGCTCTCCGAGATGCTTGCTCATCCAGCTTGGTCTACAACTCCTGCCTATGAATTTTCCCCCCTTTCTTGGGATGCAGGCTTCTGATAGCTTCTGCAGCTTTGATTTAAAGTAATCCCAGGCCTCCTCTGCCTTTAGATCCCTAAAGTTCTTCAGTCCAATCCACTTGCCTAACTCATTTCCTTAATTTTTCAGTCAGCCCTTTTGAAATGAAAAACCCTAGTTGCAGATTTATTTTTTTGGTGATCCTTCCGTTCAGTTTGAACTGAATTAGCTCATGATTGCTCGAACCAAGATTGTCCCCTCCAACCATTTCTTCTAGGAGGTCCTCACTTCTCACCCAAACCAAATCTAGAATGGCACCCCCTCTTGTCGGTTCAGCAACTACTTGTTGAAGGAATCCATCAGCTATCGCATCTAGGAACATCTGAGCCCGATTATTGTTACTAGCACTCGTCCTCCAATCTAGATCTGGGAAGTTAACGTCTCCCATGATCACGCAGTTTCCATTCGTATTTACTTCATTAAAAACATTAAAGAGGGCTCGATCCATATCCACATTAGATCCCGGCGTTCTCTCGCAGACTCCAAGTACTATCCCAGGGGAGTCTCGAGTAGTTCTCTTCCCCAGCGTCATTTTTGCCCAGACGGACTCTGTCTTATCCATTCCATCGCTGATTTCTTTACATTCTACCTCCTCATTGATAGACAATGCTACTCCACCACCTTGACCTTTATTTTGGTCTTTCCTAAACAGCACATACCCTTCAATACCCGTAGTCCAGTCATGACGACTCTTCCACCCTGTTTCTGTTTTCCCTAGAATATCTGGTTTCACTTCCTGCACCAGTACCTCTAGTTCCTCCATTTTGATACCAAGTCTCCTCGCATTGGTGTACAAACATCTTCATTTTTGCTGTTTGGCCTCCCTCACCTTCTTTACCCAATGAGGCATGGTCATTCTACAGCCAGCAGAACCTATCAGACTGGTGTCCACACTGACCTTCCTCCTTACAGCCATTCCCCTACCCATGGCTGTACCCTTTCTTACTTTCTTTTCTTCCCTCTCAAGGCTAAAATCCGGAGTGGAGATTACCTGGACATCCCCTAACCAACCATCTCCCCCAGATTCCTAGTTTAAAGCTCTCTTAATTAGTTCTGCCAGCCTCCATCCTAGAAGTCTATTTCTTTCCCTACTGAGATGAAGTCCATCCTGAGAGAACTGTCCTCTGTCCAGGAATGCCTCCCAGTGGCCATACATCCCAAAGCCCTCCTTCTAGCACCACTGCCTGAGCCATCTGTTGACAGTCATAATCTTGTCACGCCTTTGTTGCCCTTCTCCAGGAACAGGCAAAAGCCCACTGCAGACCACCTGAGCCTCGATTTCCTTAAGCGTCTTCCCCAGCCTAGTACAGTCTCCCTTAATACTTTCTAGTGAGAATCTAGCCATATCATTTGTTCCCACATGAAGGATAATTAGGGGGTTCTTTCCCGCTCCCTTTAGGAGCCTTTTCAACCTCACATCTATATCACATATCTTAGCACCTGGAAGACAGCACACCCTTCTATTCTCTGGATCAGCTCTGGTTACAGGCCTGTCTAGTCTTCTCAGTAAAGAGTCCCCGATCACGTAGCCCTGCCTTTCCCTGGTGACGGTGCTATTCTCCAGTCTATCCCCTGTTCCCTCTGGCTGCAAGTTCTTTCCATTCCTATTCTCCCTTGTAATCCTCTTCAACCCATCCTGTATCCTCCTGGGGCTCATATTTGGTGTAGTCTCCATTGACTCTTCCCCTTTTCCTATAGGACTAGCCGCTCTTCTCTTCTTCCTTGCCCCTCCACCTTCAGTGACTACCTGCTGATCCCCTTATTCATTTTCCAACTCTCAAAACCTATTCCTGAGCTCTATTTCTCCTTCACGAGCTCGTCGTTTCCTCTGCCTGGTTCTTGTAGTCACATGCTTCCACTGACCACTTCCCTCACCCAGCAGTCCCCCCTCAGAATTCCTCAGTCCTGCTTCCATCTGCAAGGCTGAGCTTTTCCCTTCAGATACCTCATGTCTTTGCTCCATCATATGCTCAAACCCCTTTCTAAACTCAACCAGACTTTCCACCTGCATCTCCAAACCTCAGATCTTCTCCTCCATCAGCTCCAGGAGACGACATTTCATGCAGACAAATCTCTGCAAAACCGAGTGCGGCACATTGAGCATCCTCTGATGGTTCCACGTGTGGCCTGCGTGAGCCCTTGCACGACCACTGAGTGTGTGGGGGTGACCCAGGGGGAGCAGCTCAAACACGCACAGGAGCCGGCTCGGGGCAGGACATGAGCCCTGCAGGGCAGGGGTGGGGGTGGCAGTGACATCACAAGGGCCTTTTGCAGCACTCATCTGATTGGTGAAAGGAGGTTGGGAGGCGGTGACCTCACAGAGAGTCCACGACAACGGCCAGGGAGGACAGGCTGCAGGGCAGGGGGATCTCAGAGACCCCCGGGGCTTTGCTGCAGGGAGTCTCCTTCTTGAGGTGTCTCCTTGAGGACTGAGAGAGAATTCAGGGTCTCGTATGTGAGTGCAAGGTTGAGCCTCTCTGGAGTTTTCTCCTTTCCCACTGCTCATTGAGCGAGAAGACAGACGTCCCTGTGGAGAAGGGAAGAGCCCCAGAGAAGACTGGGACCTAGGCAGCCTGATCCACCTGGTGCTGGCCAAATTCTCGGCACGGAAAACTGGAGGTTAAGGTGGGACAATTTTCCCCCAGCTAGGCCTTTGTCCCTTCGAGTCCTTGAGGTTTGTCTTTTTTGGTTTCCCTTTTCCTGCTTCCCTACGTCCACTGGCGAGGAGGGGGCTGCTCTGTAGCCCTCATGGTGGGAGGCCTCCCAAAGAGATGGGACAGGAAGCGTGCTCTGAGAGTGATCCTCACCGGTGACCTGAGCCATCCCTGGGCCATCTGGGGAACCCTCAGCCCACCGCCAGAGTCTCCACGCTGATTGGCTGAGCAGGGGGTCTCGTGGCAGGGAGGTGTTTCAGGACTTTGTTGTTCTCCTTTAAGGCCCAGCAAATAAGCCAGAACCAATCATCTGCTTGGTGAATTGTTCTCCTTCTCGCTGCTGATTGTCTCTGATCCGTTCCTGGTTCTCGCTGGTGTTCTCCTGCTTCTAAAAGACTTGCTGAAGAATCAGTGCGAATGGTTGTTGGTCTGTAGCTCATTGCAGGTCACTGTATTCTGATCATTCAGTGTGTGAAACTCCAGACTGATCATAGAATCATAGAATATCAGGGTTGGAAGGGACCTCAGGAGGTCATCTAGTCCAACCCCCTGCTCAAAGCAGGACCTATTCCCAACTAAATCATCCCAGCCAGGGATTTGTCAAGCTTGACCTTAAAGACTTCTAAGGAAGGAGATTCTACCACCTCCCTAGGTAACGCATTCCAGTGTTTCACCACCCTCCTAGCGAAAAAGTTTTTCCTAATATCCAACCTAAACCTCCCCCACTGCAACTTGAGACCATTACTCCTCGTTCTGTCATCTGCTACCACTGAGAACAGTCTAGATCCATCCTCTTTGGACCCCCCTGGCAGGCAGTTGAAAACAGCTATCAAATCCCCCCTCCTTCTTCTCTTCCACAGACTAAACAATCCCAGTTCCCTCAGCCTCTCCTCATATCTCATGTGTTCCAGTCCCCTAATCATTTTTGTTGCCCTCCGCTGGACTCTTTCCAATTTTTACACACCCTTCTTGTAGTGTGGGGCCCAAAACTGGACACAGTACTCCAGATGAGGCCTCACCAGTGTTGAATAGAGGGGAACGATCACGTCCCTCAATCTGCTGGCAATGCCCCTTCTTGTACATCCCAAAATGCCATTGGCCTTCTTGGCAACAAGGGCACACTGTTGACTCAGATCCAGCTTCTCGTCCACTGTAACCCCTAGGTCCTTTTCTGAAGAACTGCTGCCTACCCATTCGGTCCCTAGTCTCTAGCGGTGCATGGGATTCTACCATCCTAAGTGCAGGACTCTGCACTTGTCGTTGTTGAACCTCATCAGATTTCTTTTGGCCCAATCCTCCAATTTGTCTAGGGCCCTCTGTATCGTATCCCTACCCTCCAGTGTATCTACCTCTCCTCCCAGTTTAGTGTCATCTGCAAACTTGCTGAGGGTGCAGTCCACGCCATCCTCCAGATCATTAATGAAGATATTAAACAAAACTGGCCCCAAAGTATTTGGGACTCAAAGTATTTGGGGCATAAGACTTGTCTGGAAGGGCGCACAGGGCTAAAGTGTTTTTTGCCACAGCAGGTGACTTGTCTCAAGAATGATGTCCATCCCCCTTCCAAAGAAGCCCCAAATGAGCTGTTACCAGAATTGCCCTTTACCTTGGGGTATGCCCATTTGTTAGGATGACTCTCTGGTGGGGGGAGATTTTGCAATTCTGTCAATGTGCTGCTTTTGTCACTTGTGTTTTCCTATGGATCGCTACTCCTTCCTTCTGCAAATTCCCTCCCAATGGAGCTACCCTGCAGTACCTCAGTTTCCCAGGGCTGGGGTCTTCCAGCCCCCAAATGTGATGAACATGAACAGACACACAGGCACACACACATGAACATAGCATGTCAGAGAGGACTGGGTCATCAGCACTCGCAAGCTGACCCCTGATGTGTCCCGGGACTCAGTGGGCTGGATTGAACAACAATTTAAAGCCGGTCCCCTCCTATGTCCTTGGACTCAGCAGGCTGGGCTGAGCAACACCTTCATCTGCCACCACCCTACGCCCCAGGTTCAGCACATCCCTATCTCCACCTTCACACCACAACCATTCTGCTAGTAACCCACTTGCTGAGCAAACCCCCGAGGATTTTTGGGGCTGCAGGGATCTTTAGCTTGGGTACAAGGAGCGTTGCTGCAGAGTGAATGGAGAAGCCAAAACCACCGATGGAGGTGGGGTGGGGGGGCTAGCAAACTATAACTGATCACATGAGGCAGGGTCAGGAGGCTATTCCTAGAGAGAGACAGAGGCAAAGAAAGAGACAGATGGATCTCAGCACTTCTCAAAGCTGGAATCGATCAGGGTTCCCATGTGTCCTTGGTCGCTGAGGGACCAGAGCGCTGGAGCCAGGCAGAGCCCCCAGCACAATCAGTCAGGAAAAGCGAATGAGGAGGACTTGTGGCACCTTAGAGACTAACCAATTTATCTGAGCATAAACTTTCATGGGCTAAAGCCCACTTCATCAGATGCATGCAGGGGAAAATACAGCAGGAAGATATAGATATAAATATATTGATACAGAGAAGACGAGAAAATATGGGTTGTCATACCAACTCTTAACGAGACCAATCGATGAAGGTGGGCTGTTAGCAGCAGGAGAAAAAAACACTTTTGTTGTGATACCTTAATCGATTGGTCTCGTTAAGAGTTAGAATGGCAACCCCCATTTTCTCATCTTCTCTGTGTATATTAAGTTGTCATGGGATAAGAGGGAAGATCCTTTCATGGATTGAGAACCGGTTAAAAGACAGGGAACAAAGGGAAGGAATAAATGGTAAATTTCCAGAATGGAGAGGGGTAACCGGTGGTGTTCCCCAAGGGTCAGTCCTAGGACCAATCCTATTCAACTTATACATAAACAATCTGGAGAAAAGGGTAAACAGTGAGGTGGCAAAGTTTGCAGGTGATACTAAACTGCTCAAGATAGTTAAGACCAAAGCAGACTGTGAAGAACTTCAAAGAGATCTCACAAAACTAAGTGATTGGGCAACAAAATGGCAAATGAAATGTAATGTGGCTAAATGTAAAGTAACGCACATTGGAAAAAATAACCCCAACTATACCTACGATATGATGGGGGCTAATTTAGCTACAACTAACCAGGAGAAAGATCTTGGAGTCATCGTGGATAATTCTCTGAAGACGTCCACGCAGTGCGCAGCGGCAGTCAAAAAAGCAAATGGGATGTTAGGAATCATTAAAAAAGGGATAGAGAATAAGACGGAGAATATCTTATTGCCCTTATATAAATCCATGGTACGTCCACATCTTGAATACTGCGTACAGATGTGGACCCCTCATCTCAAAAAAGATATACTGGCATTAGAAAAGGTTCAGAAAAGGACAACTAAAATGATTAGGAGTTTGGAACTGGTCCCGTATGAGGAGAGATTAAAGAGGCTAGGACTTTTTGGCTTGGAAAAGAGGAGACTAACGGGGGATATGATAGAGGTCTATAAAATCATGAGCAGTGTGGAGAAGATGAATAAGGAAAAGTTATTTACTTGTTCCCATAATATAAGAACTAGGGGCCACCAAATGAAATTAATGGGCAGCCGGTTTAAAACAAATAAAAGGAAGTTCTTCTTCACTCAGCGCACAGTCAACCTGTGGAACTCCTTGCCTGAGGAGGTTGTGAAGGCTAGGACTGTAACAGGGTTTAAAAGAGAACTGGATAATTTCATGGAGGTTAAGTCCATTAATGGCTATTAGCCAGGATGGGTAAGGACTGGTGTCCCTATCCTCTGTTTGTCAGAGAGTGGAACTGGATGGCAGGAGAGAGATCACTTGATCATTACCTGTTAGGTTCACTCCCTCTGGGGCACCTGGCATTGGCCACTGTCGGTAGACAGGATACTGGGCTGGATGGACCTTTGGTATGACCCAGTATGGCCATTCTTATGTTCTTATGTTCTTGTGTTTTCAAACAACAGGTCTTGGTTTTGTTTTGGTGTTTCTCCTACCTGACCACATTTTCATCAGCACCCTTTGGGAGCTCCCCTTCTTAGGGTGGCTAAAAATCACAACTAAAATTTTAATTTAAATTATGACATTTAAATATAGGTTTTTTTTGAAAATTTACATCAAATTTCTTATCTACATATTGCTAGTTCTTCTCTTCCATTTTATGGTCTGAAATTGTCAAAGTGGATGTTTTCTACTTGTTTGTTTTTTTTGTTTCCTAAGTGTTAAGAAGATTTTGGATTTTATGTCGATATTTTTCAACTAAGAAGTTTCACACTTAAAATGCTCATCTGTGCTGAAAAAGACAAGCCCAAGGCCTCATTAATATCCCCTAGTATGAGACTATACAGACGCAGAATTGAAAATCAAGAAGCCTGTGCTCTGCGCCTCCTTGGTCAAGAGCTTTGAGATCTGCGAGTGAAAAGCGACGTGGAAGAGCGGGAGGATTTCTGGCCAGGACACTGTACTTCCACAAGTAAAGAGCTGAAATGCTTCAACCATCAGGATTTGCAGGTTGAAGTCAATAGGACTTGTGCCCTGAGCATTCTCGAAAACTCCTCCCTTAGGTGGCTAAAGGCAGGCGGAAGAGCCTAATTTTGGGCTCCACTTTTTGGAAACTTTGGCCGGTATAAAAAAATTGCTATTGTAAATTACTAGGAGTTTAAATAGCTTTTTATTGTTAAAACAAAATTGTTTTACTGTTGAAGTGACAGATTTTATGCCACTACATGACAAGTTCTTAATAAAAATACACAGAGTCCCTGACGCTGCAAACGCTCACTGAACTTTAAACCACGGGACTGTTTCTATGAGTAAAGTTCTGTGTCTATTTAAGTGTCTGCAGGACCCGGGAATTAATTTTCACTATTTGGATTTTTGCATATAGCAATTTTATAAATCATGAGACCCAGTGGCTGGGAGGTGTGGGGGCTGCGGGCTCTGGGGTGGGGCTGGGGATGAGGAGTTTGGGGTGCAGACAGGGCAGGATTAATGCAGGGGCTCTAGGGGCTGCAGCCCTGGCTAAGGGGGACTCCGCAAAAAGATCTCCAGGCTGCCAGAAGTGCAGATCTTTTGGTGGGGCCCCCTTAGCCCGGGACCCTGCACTGCGGCCACTAACGTCCCTGCGTCCGGCCCTTCCTAGCGGGGAGCAGGGAGGCGGCTTCGTGCACTGCTGTCCCTCCCACACCGTGCTGGGCTGGAGCTGGAGCTGTGAGTGTCTGGAAGCTCCGCCCACCCGCTGCCCGCGCCTGCAGGCTCCACCCCCGCAGCTCCCATTGGCCAGGAACCGCAGCCAATGGGAGCTGTGGGGGCGGTGCCTGCAGGCAGACGCAGGACAGCGCAAGGAGCAACCTTCCCCACCCGCGAGGCCGCAGCCAGGGACATCCGTGCCGTGCCGGCAGCTGCAGGGTCACTCCGGGAGGAGCAGCGCAGGGCCAGGGCAGGCAAGGAGCCTGCCTCAACCCCAGTGCGCCCCCAAATGGGAGCTGCCCCAGGCAAGCACCCCGCACCTCAAGCACCAGCCCTGAGCTCCCTCCTGCACCCTAACTCCCTTTCAAACCCCATACCCCCACCCCAACCTCCTGCCCTGAGCCCCCTCCCGCACCCTAACTCTCTCCCAGACCCCCACCCCAACCTCCTGCCCTGAGCCCCCTCCCACACCCTAACTCCCTCTCAGACCCCCACCCCCACCCCAACCTCCTGCCCTGAGCCCCGTCCCGCACCCTAACTCTCTCCCAGACCCCCACTCTCACCCCAACCTCCTGCCCTGAGCCCCCTCCCACACCCTAACTCCCTCCCAGACCCCCACCCCAACCTCCTGCCCTGAGCCCCCTCCCGCACCCTAACTCCCTCCCAGACCCCCACCCCAACCTCCTGCCTGAGCCCCCTTCCGCACCCTAACTCCCTCCCAGACCCCCACTCCCACCCCAACCTCCTGCCCTGAGCCCCCTCCCGCACCCTAACTCCCTTTCAAACCCCATATCCCCACCCCAACCTCCTGCCCTGAGCCCCCTCCCACACCCTAACTCCCTCCCAGACCCCCACCCCCACTTCCTGCCCTGAGCCCCCTCCCACACCCTAACTCCCTCCCAGAGCCCCACCCCCACCCCAACCTCCTTCCTGAGCCCCCTCCCACACCCTAACTCCCCCCAGACCCCACCCCAACCTCCTGCCCTGAGCCCCCTCCCACATTCCAAACCCCTGATCCCCAGCCCTGCCCCAGAGCCCGCACCCCCAGTCGGCCCCCTCACCACCTTCCGCACCCACCCCCCTGCCTCAACCTGCAGCCCCTCCTGCGCTCTGAACCCTGCATTTTTCACCACAGCCTGGAGTCTGGGGGCCACAGAATCGAATAGCCCTGGGCCCAAAGAGGCTCCGCGGGGGCTCAGTCCAGAGGACTCCCCCAAGCCCTCTCCCCACCAGCAGCACGGTGCTCTGGGGGGAAGGGGCCTCTCTCCCCCGCCGGGCGCTGGCAAGAGGGAGCTCCGGGGCCAGGAGAGGGGCCTGCGGCAGCCCTTCATCCCCAGCTGGCTCCCCTCCCATCTACCCCTCTCCTCTCCAGGCCCCTGCTGCGTGGCCCTTCATCGCTGGTGTGCGAGCACGCGGCTGAGAGGGAACTGAGACTCCAACCTAGAGTCCAACCTGCCGAGAGTGCTGTAGCCGGGGGGCACCGTGGTGCAGAGTCTGCCTGCGGGGTGCAGCCTGGCGTGGCAAGAGCGTCTGCTTCCCTGCTCCTGAGCAGAGCCCCCCTGCTCCCCACTCCCAGGGTGTCCCTCCCAGCCTGGCTCCACGTTCTGCCCCTGCCCTCTGCCCCTGCGAGCCGGGTCTCCCTGTGACGTTGCACTCCGTATTCTGTACGGAAACGTGCTCACGAGTATGAATATGACGTAACTGGAATATGCTTTATGCAAACTGCCTCTTGTGACAGATCATTGAAAAAGTTCTCATCGACTGAATGAGTTCATCCTATTTGTCTGCATGTGTCATTTCCATGTCTGAAGTTAGAAATATGAGGTATAAACGTGGATTACTAATGTTGTCAGACGAAGGGAGGGCCGTTAATGGTATTTCAGGAACCGGATGGCTCCAGTTTAACTAGAACTAGTTGTGAATGGTTTTGTTTTCCTGTAAGCCTTCCAGCGGATGTGTGGGCTAGCCCATAAAGTATGGAGACTGGGGTCTCACAGGGACATGTGACCATGTCACCTGATACTGGAATCCATCTTAAACCAGGTACTTTTCCATAAGGAACTGGGAGGGTCAAGCTGAAATAAGGACTCCCGCCTTTTGCCAAATCTATATAAGGGGGTGAAACAGGAGGGAAGCTGCGGCCAGTCAGCAGAAAGCCCCTGCTCACCATCCAGGATGTCTGCTGGAACTAACATAAACTAAACAGGGGGAAGGATTGGGACCGGACTAGAAATGCGTCCGGTCTGTGAAAAAAAGCTCATTGGAACATCTTTGAGGGTGAGATATTACATGGAGCCAGTTTCTTAGTGTATTAGATTTTGCCTTGTGTTTGTTTTATTTTACTTAGTAACTTACTTTGTTCTGTCTGTTATCTCTTAGAAACACTGAAATCCTACCTTTTATGCTTAATAAAATCACTTTTGTTCATTAATAATCCCAGTGTAAGTCATTGGTCCCTGCGGGGAGAGCAGTGTGTGTAGATCTCTCTTTAGAAGGAGAAAGAGGGCGAATAATATGAACTCACACTGCGTACAACTTAGACAGGGTGAGAGGAGTTTATCTGGGGTTCAGGCTCCCAGGAAGGCGCTGCACTGGGTGCTGGGGCAAGACCCTGTTAACTGAGCCGCCCCAGGGCTGAGTGAATCTCCGTGTGTGTATTCGGCAGAGGGTGTGGCCCTATCTCTGGGTCTGTGCTGGAGGGGGCCTGCAGGGTCTGGCTCAGCAAGGCAGAGTCAAGGGGTGCCCAGGCTGGCAGAAGGGTTAGGCTCCGTGGTAGCTCAGGACATCAAGTGACAGTCCCAAGGGGGGCTCTACAAGTGAACCCGCCATACTCCCCTTCCCCTCCCACCACCACCCCAGATGGTCCCAGCCCTGCCGTTCCTCTTTCCATGGGCCCAATGGAAGATGAATGGGGCCAGCCAATGGGAGCTGGAAGTTGCCAGACTCTTCTAGGTTGGGAAGCGAGGGGAGGGGAAGGGAAGGGACTGGGAACTAAAACTGCAGGGCAGAGAGACAGTAAGTCTTAGGGGGTCCCGATCCAGTCCCCCAGCTTCTAGCCCACCCCTGCGGACCTCTCCCTGTGCCCCAGCTCACACCCACCCAGCTTCCAGGGCCCCCCCCCGTGCCTCTAGGTCCCAGCCCACCCAACTCCCAGGAGGCCCCTCTCTGTGCCCCCAGAGCCAGGGGGACTCCTCCCTATACCCAGAGCTCCCAGCCCCCAGCCATGTCCACTGTCCAACTTTGACAATTTGGAGGTCCCACCGAGATGGCAAGCGGCTTCACTGAGGCTGTGTGATCCCTGACTGCCTTGCAGGATGATCGTGGCAGCCGGCACCTGGACGCTTAGTCCAAGCGATCCTCCACAAGACAGAAAGGTACACAGCAGCAGCGCAGTCTAGGCCATTGAACTTGTTGGTTCCCACTCTGTTTGGGTAGGGGTCCTTGGATCCAGCTTCTGGAATCAGACGTCTCAGGTACTTATTATTTTTGTGCTTTAACCGGTTTGAGGACTGTCTTGTCTTTGTGTCTATCCGTCTTCCCCGTGGTGTGTGTGTGAATCTGGGAGCCATCTCTGTCCGGAGACTGGCTGACCAAGGGGTCCCCGTCCCCACGGTCTGAATAAGTGGAATCTGCACAGCTGCAGCCGCACCACGCCTTGGGTATAGCCCCTGGTGTGAAAGCAAGGGCAGTTGAGGCAGTAGCCTGTGGACTCCTTTCTGTGTGTTGCACCGGGCACCGCTGTGCTGAGCCCGAATTTCCTTCTTGTGTGAGTGCTGTGTGACTTCCTCCTGGATGGGTAATCAGAAGTCTAAGGTAGAACAGTTCCCTAAGGGAACTCCAGCTTATTTTATGTATTTTAGGAGGGGTCCGGACTCTTGTAGGTTTCTTGAAAAATGGTCCAAATAAGCTCTAGAGAACCCCAAATTACAGTGGCCACTGTTAGGTTCTTGGGACAAGGATCGAGTGGACGCTTTAAAAAGCAAACTCGTCCTCCCAAAAACCAAATTGGAGAGAGGAGAAGTAGACTGCTTCATGCAGTGGTGGGAAGAGGCAAATCGTAGATGGACTGAGTCAAAACTCACCTCTCTTAAAAATTCTATCCAAAAACTAACAGTTCAATTGGATGCAGTCTCTCCCACCACTAGTCGGAGCGCTCTCCTTTGCCCAGTCCTGTGCAATGATCCGGATCAAACCAGACCCGCACCATACTCCTGCGCATATAAGAAATCAGAAAAGGAAAAATCTTCAGTGAGTACAGATAATGAAAGTGAAGAAGATACCCTCATTGGCCTCGCAGCTCTGCAAAATATTATGAAGAAGAAATGCAAAGCAGACTGCAAAGATTCTCTTGACATCTCTTCTTGGAAAAGAGAACCTGATGGGAGGTTAATGAGAGACTCTGATCAAACTGTTGTGGCACCCTTATGAGTCCTTAAGATGGGAGAAAGTGAGTCCATATGGGATTATAAGCCCTGGACTCGTACGGAAGTTTTGTCTATAGTTAAAAGTTTTCCCAAACCACAGGAAAACTCTGTCAAATTTGCTGAGGAGTTTCTGTTAATCTGTGAAACCTACGAACCCTCTGAGACAGATCTCCTCCAACTGTGTAAATTGTTAGCTCCTGCCAGTTATTATGAAAAATGGTTGGCTGCCGCAGACTGGCCAGCTGAGGCACGCCACTCAACCATAAAAAGTACTGGCCCAGATTCGGCATCCAGAGACCGGTGTATGGCTCTTTGGAAGCACCTGCATCAAGCCATTCCCAAAGTGTGGTCTCCTAAAACAAACTGGACAGCAATACGTTGCTGTAAGCAAGGGCAAGGAGAAAGCCCAGGCGACTATAGGTCCCGGCTAACTGATATTTTCCTACAACATTCAGGAATACAAGAGCCCGATGTAAATGGGCAGGGGGCCTTGGCACATGCATTTGTTGATGGTCTTCTCCCTGCCACAGGCAGCATGTTCAAACGAATAAGTGTGGGATGGAGACTGAAACCATGGACAAATTGCTGGCAGGAGCAGAGCATTGCCACCGCACTTTAAAAGGAAAGGAGGAACAGTCCTCCCAAAAGTTAATGGCTCTGCAGATACAGCATTATTCAGGACTAACCAGACCACACCGGGGACAGGGACGGGGTTGCGGAAGGGGGTGGGGGGCTGGATTAACTGGGGTTTGTAACTACTGTAAACAGCCTGGACACTGGAAAAAAGAGTGTCCAAGACGACCTAATAATTGTATGGGAAATCAAGTGAACCCCCCGCTGGTTCCTCCAGGTGATCCCCAACCCTATTTTTCACCCCAACAATGACGGGATGCTGGGGAACCTCACAAAGTTTTAGCTCCCTTATTACCTCTGTCCCCTACTGGAGAATGTGTCCTGACTGTAAATGATCTCTCTCTCCCTCTCCTTGTTCATACTGGAGCTTCTCTTTCTACAGTCCGCACCACTGACTTGCCTGAGGTTCCCCGATCTGGAAAATCTGTGTCTGCTGTTGGCATTACAGGGATCCCTACCTCTTTTCCCCTCTCAAAACCTTTGTCTGTTCAGGTTGGTCCCCTCTCTGAGGAGCATGCATTCCTCCTCTCTGATGCCACCCCTGCAAACCTTCTGGGACGGGACTTGCTACGCAAACTTGGCTGTTCTATTTACTGCTCCCCAGATGGTGTCTATCTGCAAATCCCTCAGTCTTCCTTATGTGATTCTGTAGCCTCTCTGCTGTCTGAAACTTCCCTCTCCACTCCGGTCCCTTGCTGTCCCTTAACTCCGTCCCTAGAGCACCTAATCTCTCAGGTTCCTTCCTCCCTATGGCCAACTCACCCATCTGAAGTGGGCCGATTAAATACTGACCCAGTTCGGATTACTGTAGACAATTCCAAACCTCTGCCTCGCCTGTCTCAGTATCCTTTGAATCCTGAGGCAGAGGCTGGGATTGCTCCAGTTATATCTGCATTAAAAGAACAAGGAATTATTGTCCCTTGTTCCAGCCCCTGTAACACCCCTATCCTCCCAGTTCAAAAGGCTGATGGCAAATCGTGGCGATTTGTTCAAGACCTTCGAGCTATTAACCGTATTGTCATACCTTCTTTTCCAGTGGTTCCTAACCCTGCTACAATCCTAGCGTCTATTCCTCCAAATGCAACCCACTTTACTGTTGTAGATTTGTGCTCCGCTTTCTTCTCTGTCCCAGTTCACTCTGAATCCCAGGATCTCTTTGCCTTCTCCGACAAGGGTCAGCAATATACATGGACTACCCTTCCCCAGGGGTATACAGAGAGTCCATCCTATTTTTCTCAAGCCCTAGCCAGGGATCTCGCTGATCTGGTTTTCCCATCAGGGTCCACACTGATCCAATATGTGGATGACTTACTCCTGTGCTCCCCCTCTCTGTCTGCCTCAGAAACTGATTCACTAACGCTTCTCACAGCTTTAGCGAACAAGGGTCATAAGGCTTCTCGCACAAAATTGCAGCTCTGCCAAACCTCTGTCACATACCTAGGCTTTCTTCTCTCCCAGGGCTCCCGTACACTCTCTCCAGCCTGGGTACAAGCCACCTTAGCTTTCCCCAGCCTTGCTCTCCACGCCAGGTCAGAAAATTCTTAGGCATGACAGGGTTCTGTAGGCAATGGATTCCCCAATATGCTTCTCTGGCAAAACCACTCCAAGAACTCACTCGATCCTCTGTACCTAACCCCATGCCATGGCCACTTGAAGCAAATGCTGCTTTCATCTCCCTTAAGCAGAATTTAGCCTCTGCCCCTGCCTTAGGGTTACCTAACTATGACAAGCCTTTTACCCCTTTCTGTCACGAACAATCTGCTTGTGCCCTCGGGGTTCTTCCTCAGGAGCACGGTGACAGAAATCGCCCGGTGGCTTATTTTTCTGCAACCTTGGACCCTGTAGCCCAGGGTTTACCCCCTTGCCTACACACTGTAGCTGCTGCAGCACGCCTGGTCGAGATGTCTGAGTCCCTTGTCCTCCGCTCTCCTCTCACTCTCATGGTTCCCATTCTGTGGAAACTCTCCTTCTGCAACGCAACACGGCTCACCTCTCCTCTGCTCGCCTCACTAGGTATGAACTTCTGCTGCTTTCAGCCTCACATATCACTACTAAGCGCTGCTCCCGGTTAAACCCTGCTACCCTCCTTCCTTTACCTAGTGATGGTGAACGCCATGACTGCTTTGCAACTGTCTCCGCTATCACTGTCCCGCGCCCCGACCTTTCAGATGTACCTCTCCCTAACTCTGACCTGGTATTATTCACCGATGGGTCCTGTTATAGAAATGACCAAGGCCACCTCCTTGCAGGGTACGCTGTGGTCTCTCTCTCTGAGACCACAGGAGCTGTGCCCTTACCCTCTGTGACCTCTGCCCAGGTGGCTGAACTGATTGCTCTCTGCCACTATTTTTACTGATTCTCGGGATGCCTTTGGGGTTGTGCAGGGCTTTGGCACCCTCTGGCAGGCTCAAGGTTTTCTTACCTCTACTGGTACCCCTATCAAGAATGGCCCCTACATTGCCGCCCTCCTGTAGGCAGTTTTACTACCGTCTGCCTTGGCAAATGTTAAGTGTACTGGCCACTCAGCGGCAGACACCGAGGTGGCAAAAGGTAATGCACTTGCTGCTGCTGCTGCAAAACATGCCGCCACTATAAAACCTTCACCAGAAGCGTTTCTTGGTCCCCTCTCTGTCTCTGTAACGCCACCATCCCTGTCTCATCTCACTCAGCTCCAGGATTCTGCCCCAGAAACAGAGAGAGACTCCTGGAGTGCTTTGGGTTGCTCTTTGCATTTTGATTCCCTTTGGCGATCGCCCACCGGTACCTTTGTAGCCCCCCTCTCACTCTACCCGTCTCTAGCCGCCCTGCTACATGGTGTTTCGCATGTCGGCAAGGAGGGGATGGTCTCTGCTATGAGTAAGGCGGGGTGGTGGGCTCCCCATTTCAGCTCCTTTGCAACCCGCCACTGTGCCACTTGTGTTACTTGTCAAAGCCACAATGTTGGCAAATCTGTAAAAGTAACACAAGGGTTCCGGGGTTTGCCTCAAGCACCTTTCCTACACTGGCAACTTGATTTTGTACAAATGCCAAAGTGTCAGAAATATGAATTCATTTTAGTTATAATATGTCTGTTTTCGGGTTGGATTGAAGCCTTTCCCGGTCGCAAAGCTGATTCACTGTCCGTTGCAAAATGTCTGTTAAACCACATTATCCCTACCAAGGGAATTCCTGCCACTTTGTCTAGTGACCGGGGAACACATTTTACTGGAAAAATTGTACAACATCTAAACCAGGTATTACATGTCACCCACCCATTGCACTGCCCTTACCATCCACAGAGTGCAGGGGCAGTGGAAAGGCGAAATGGTGTGCTTAAAAATAAGCTGGCAAAAATCTGTAGTTCCGCAGGGTTAAACTGGCCAGCTGCTTTACCACTGGCCCTTATGGAAATTCGGTCATCCCCGTCCCAGAGACACAAATTGAGTCCATTTGAAATCATCCTGGGACGCCCTATGCGAACAATGGCTACTATTACCCCAGCCCCAGACCTAAACCTAACTCACAGCGCGCTCCTCCAGTACTGCAAAGGGTTAATGCAAGCGGTGAGCTCCTGCCATTGGCAGGTGGGAGCAGCTTGGCCGAGGGAACCCACCTCTGCTGCCTGTCACACCCCTGAGCCTGGTGAGTGGGTCTGCCTGCGGCACCACCTTCGGAAGCCCGCCTTGGAACCCCGGTGGGTGGGTCCGTACCAGGTACTGCTCACCACCCAGACAGCAGTGAAAGTATCCGGCATCGCTGCACGGATCCACGCCCCACAGTGTAAGCCAGCGCCACCTCACGGGGACCAAGCACCTCTGCAAGACCACGCCGAACCAGCTTCAACCCCAGAAGACAAAGAGGAACAGCCTGCACCCCCTTACAATCTGCGCTCTCGTAAGGGTTGCCAGAAGCAGAGGGTAAGCAGGCAGCAGGACCCAACAAACAAGAAGCAGCAGTGAGCCGAGCGTCTGCTGCCTGGTGGACGTAAAACCGTGACTGCGGTTCCCTCCAAAGGGGTTGTCGGAACCAGAAAGGGTCCTGCTTCCAACATGTGTCCTTTGAGAAGCTTAATCCTCAGCTCCTGTGTCCTGAGGGTCTGGGGAATCCAGAGTGACAATGACAATTCTTTCATCCAACAACAGGTGCAGATAGCCCAGATCCTGAATATTTCTAATTGCTGGGTCTGCAGCCACATCCCAGCTCACTCACAAGCTAGTATCCCCACCATGGCAATCCCTTTGAATTCCTCGGAGCTTGCTGGAGAACCCTATCCACTTAAAAGGACATGGAAGGAAAATGACACTTGGGGGCTGGGAAAAACATATGTTGCTAAACTTATACGTGTGGTGAAAGGAAAGGGCCACTGGTGCTGGGTGTGTAATGGGACAGGGCTGAATGTAGGGAGGAGCAGCTGTCTCCAATACATCGTGTCCCATGGTGTATGGGACTATTCAAACAAGGTTGGAGAATGGCAAACCGGGTATGGAAAGATAAACTTCCTCTCAACCTGGGACCAAACCAAAGATTCAATCTCTTGCTCCCCCTACAGCCTCCCTGAGAAAAACAGCACCATCTACAAATGTCCTGTGAATGCTACCTCTTCTCCCAGTGAAAATCATCCTGTGCCCTTTGGGGGATACTATTCCTCCTTTGTAAATTCTTACATGTCAAAGGGTTGCAGTCAAACCTTCCCAGCTTTAATGGGACATCATTGGGTTTGTGGGGAAAATGCTTACGCTGTGTTACCAGCAAATTGGTCAGGTATCTGTTATCCTGCTCAGCTTTTCCCACAATTCTGGGTGCTTCAATCCCTCCCATGAAATCGCCTCTGTAATTTCAGGCGAAAAGGGAGGGACTTGCCAGATGCTAAATGGTATGTGGATAACATAAGCCCCCTAACTTGGGAAGAAGCTGTTGGCATTTCTTTAGTCCCAGTAGGGGGGGTAATCCACCATGCAAAAAGGCTTTTAAGGTTACAAGCGGTGGTTGAGATCCTGGCCAATGAAACAGGAGAGAGCTTAAAAGCTCTAGCCAAAGAAGCAGGAGCGGTCCGACAAGTGGCCCTCCAAAACCGTCGGGCATTAGATATAATACTGGCAGCCAAAGGAGGGACCTGTGCTCTAATTGGAACAGAAAGCTGTGTATACATACCTGATAATACTAATGAGGTAATAAATCGTGCTAGCCATCTGGAGCAAATTGCATACCTTCCCCACGAAGAACCAAGTTCCTTGTGGAAATGGATAAGTAACTTATTCAATTTCTCTAGTCTGGGAAAGTGGTTGTTTCAAGGAATCCTGACTATCCTATTTGGAATTCTAATAATCTTTGTGTGTTTTCAATTGATTTCTTGTTGTATCCAAAACTGCACAAGACACACCATCCATCAGGTTACCCCTAACCAGAGTGCTAATCTAATGTTGTTAAATGTCACCAGTGAAAGTAATGAAAAAGAACGATTGATGTATGGAATCCAGTAAGTCATTCGTCAAGGGCATAGCCTTGACCAAAAGGAGGGATTGTGGAAGTATAACATTGTATAAGGGGATATGCTGGATACATTGTATATGAGAGGGCATGCGAAAACATGTTACAAAGTATCTGAGGGAGCACACGTAGGGACAGTTAGCTTTTGAATGGAGAAGCAATTAAGATAGAGCCAGCACGTCTAAGAAGCAGGCATCAGAATGGAAGGTGTGAAGGGCAATTAGGTAAGTTAACTGGAAGCTGTTAAAGGAGATTGTTAAGGGTGGCAGGTAATTGAAGATACGTGACTGGTCTCAGGGATCTCGAAGGGTGGTGACTAAAATCTTTTTCTTCTTTTGTCTGTAACTTCTCTGTAACTTGTTCTCCAGCAAGCTGTATAAATTAAGAGACACAAGCCCCACTCGGGGGGCTCACTTCTAAATGTATTAGCAGAGCAGCTTTGCTAATAAAACAGAGTGGTCTGATAAACTGTGAGTCTGAGTCAAACTTTGACAGTAAGAAAAGGTTCCTGATCAGCTGTGGTTATGAGGGAGAAAAGGTCCCATTTTCAGAGGCTGCTCGTTTCTCTGGTCAGGAACGGTGTCTCCTCTGCAAGTTGGATCCAAGAGGATGACTCCAGGTGGTGAGTGGCTTGCCTTGCTCTCATATTTCTCTGTCTTCTCTCATGTGTTCGCCAACTCTCTCTCTCTCTTCTCTGCTCTTCTCTCCTCATGCCGTGTCCCTTCATAAGACACGGGTAGGTGTGCATTCCCACAGGTGAGGTCTCGGGAGCCATGGAGAAGTCGGAGCAGAGGAAAATCATGCCGGGCAGTGGGTGCGAGCGTGGAGCGGTGACTGTCGGGGTTAACTCTGTCTCAGTTCATCGCGTGTGGCCAATGTGCGGATGAAGGCAAGATTTCCAGCACCAATGGAGCATTGTATAATGATAGCCTACGCGATGTGGCCCACTGAGATGGTAACTTCTTTGTTTTTCCTCCTTGGTCTGGGTTTAGTACAAACAGTTGACTCCCCTCATTGGATGGAAAGCGAGCGAGAGTGGTGAGCCCACGAACGCTGTTGATGCAGCCAGGAGTCGTCCGGTTGGCAGCGGAGCAGTCGCGAATGTCAGTGAGATAAGTGTCTGGTTTGGTTAAGGTTTTGCTCATGGCCCGCCTGGCTCCAGGTAGGGACTCCCCATTAGCTGGGGCTGGGTTTGTAAGGAAAGGTTCCTGACCAGGTGTGGTTAGGAGAGAGACAAGGTCCCCATTTTCAGGGGCTACTCATTTCTCTGGCCAGGAACGGTGTCTCCTTCGCAGGAGAAGGTGGCATCTAAGAGGATGACTCCAGCTGGTGAGTTGCTTGCCTTCCTCCCATATTCTTCTCTCTTCTCTTGTGTGTTGGCCAACTTTCTCAGTCTCTCTCTCCTCTGCTCTCCTGGTGCTGTCTCCCTTTGTAGGACACGGGTAGGTGTGCATTCCCACAGGTGAGGTCTCGGGAGCCATGGAAAAGTCGGAGCGGACGAAAATCATGCAGGGCAGTAGAAAGGCTGCTGAAAGTACCTGAAGAGACAAAGGAAATGAGAAGGGGGAAGTCCAGACTAAGACAGGAGTCTAGTCTGTAAAGAGAAACAATGGGAAGTCTAAGCTACAGAAATTCTTCAAGTTGCCAAAAGACATTTAGGATGGGAAATTACTTCTTGAATCCAGTCTCTTTAAGATCTTAGGCTTAGTATGTGTGTGTATTTGTATTTGCTTAGTAATCTGCCTTCTTCCGTTTGCTATCCCTTCTAATCACTGAAAATCTGCCTTTTCTAGTGAAACTATTTTTTGTTTATTATTATTATTATTAAACTCAGTTTGTGCAACGGGTGCTCCGTGAGGGAAATGCTTTCTGCATTACTCCAAGGGGCCGCCCGGTGTCACTGTTGGTGCAAGAGGGAAATGATTTGTGCATTACACTGACTGGCCACCCGGTGTCACTGTTGCTCCGTTAGGGAAATTATTTGTGCATTACCCAGAGTGGCCACCGAGTGTCACTGTTGCTCCATGAGGGAAATGCTTTGTGCAATACCTGGATTAGCCACCCGGTGTCACTGTTGCTCCATGAGGGAAATGGTTGGTGCATGACCCTGAGTGGTGTGAAGGAAAAGTTAGCCTGGGTGACTCCATTTTGGTCTGGGGCCCACCATTGTCTAAAAGCAAGCACATCATGCACCAGGAGGAGTGTTTCTTAGATACTGCATTCCTGTGAAAATCCTCCGCCCCCCGCCCTTGTCTCCAGCCTGTTTTATCTCCCGGTTTCTGTTCTTTGTCTGTTCCTAACTCCCTGCCTCCTGGCCTTGCTGTGGGCCTCCCATCCTGATAAGAAAAGTTCCTGGTGCATTGCTTTAGGACCATGTAATGTAGCTGAAGTCACGGTCTAGCACGGGGAATGTACCTAGCCGGGATAGGTGGTAGCTAAGGGAAGGGTTTGTCTCTTGGCTAAGGTTTCCGATGCACGAGGGCAACGTGTCTTGCTAAAAGGTCTGTAATCTCTGTATAACCTGCCTGCGGGGTCCCCTCCTGATGAGCAGGGGGGCACCACGCTCGAGCGTAATAAACTTAGTATTTTTGGGAACCCTGCCGTTGTGGACTTCGTTCGTGTGCCTCAGCCTAGACTCGAACTGTGCGGGACCAATCGGGTAGAATTCGCAGCAGTTCCTGTGCGTGACCTGTCGGGTATAATTCGTAACAGTGGCCACCCACTGTCACTGTTGCTCTGTGCGGGAAATGGTTTGTGCATTATCTGGATTGGCCACACACATCACTGTTGCTCCTGGAGGGAGGGTGGGGGGGAGATGGTTTGTGTGTTACTCCTGAGTGGCCACGTTGTGTCACTCTTCCTCCGTGAGGGGAATGCTTTGTGTCTTACCCTGTGTGGCCACCCAAGACAACACACACATCACACACAAAACATCACACACACAAAACACGACAGACGACATTCACACACAACACAACACCGACACTCACAGAGAGAACACGTCACACATACAGAAACACGTCTCTCACACACACACACAACACAGGACACCGACACACACAAACAACATGACACACAAATAAAATGACACACAAAACAGCACACAACACGACACACAAAAATCACACACAACACACGACACCGACACATACACACACACACACGAGACAAGGCACAAAACGGCAGACAACGTGACACAGAAATCACACACAACACCGACACCCACACACAATACGACACACAACACCTCACATGACACACAAAACGGCACATGTGACACACACACACAACACGATGCACAAAACTTCGCACACAAAATATCACACACCCACACACAACACGACACACACACAAACACGACCCACGACACCGACACACGACACACAAAACGGCACACGACACGAGACACAAAAATCTTACACAACACATGACACCGACACACACAACATGCACACAAAACGTCACACAACACGGCACACACCGTCACATGCACACAACACAGCATACAATATGGCACACACACACTCAACATGGACCACAACACGCACACATAAACACGTCTCACACACACAAAACGACACACAAGTCACACACACAACACGTCACATGACACATGCAACACGACACACACAACACGTCACACAGCAGAAGGTTTCATCGAGGAGGAGGATGTCCCGGGGTCCCCGGGCGATGCTCTGGGACTGCTCCCCAGGAAGCCAGGCAGGACTCTGGGGAAGTCTCCTCTCGGGGAGCAGCCTGTCTGCAGGACACACAGCTCCCCCGGCTCCACCTTCCTGGCTCTGACCTCGGAGCCTTCAGCCTCCTCTGCCCCTCCCTGCGCTTCCCACAGCCAGTCCGCCCAGGCGGGGTCCTGGGGGGCCAGAGGGTCCTGCCCCCCAACTCCACAGTCAGACGGGACTCTCAGCCAGCCAGGAAAACAGAGGTTTATTAGACGACAGGGACATGGTCTAACACAAGCTTGTAGGCGCAGAGAACAGGACCCCTCAGCCGGGTCCATTTTGGGGGGCAGTGAGCCAGACAACCCCGTCTGCCCTTCACTCCATGTCTCCAGCCAGCCCCCAACTGAAACTCCCCCCAGCCCCTCCTCCTCTGGGCTTTGTCCCTGTCCCCGGCCAGGAGGGCACCCGATTCCTTTGTTCTCCAACCCTTTAGCTCTCACCTCGCAGGGGGGAAGGGCCCAGGGCATCAGGTGCCAGGAAAGAGGGTGTCGGCCATTCTCTGTGTCCAGACCCCTGCACACACCTGCCCTCCAGAGCTCTGCAACGATCATACACCCTTACCCCACCACCTAGATCCTTAAGAACTGCATAGGGGAAACTGAGGCACCCCCACACAATTCAGAGGAAACATGAAGTCCCGCTTCATCACAGATGACTCCAGGAGGTGAGTTCCTTGCTATCCTACCATGTTTTTCTCTGTCTCTCCTCTAGTATGTTGGCCATCACACACACTCTGTCTCTGTCTCTGTCTCTCTCTCTCTCTCCTCTCCTGGTGCCAACGATGACCAGGCCCCGGGTGCCTGGGCCCCAGTTCCCCACCTGTGCTCCATCTCTTCCTGTATCTGCCTCGCCCCTTCTCCCAGCCCACACTGCCCACCGCTGCCTGGATGATTTCCCCCTCTCCTCCATTGCACCCCCCTCTGTGGGGTCCCTGCCACTCACCGTCTGCCTCCTCTCCTCCACCCCCTCCCCCGCTTCCCCACGGGTCACTCTGGGGCCGGTTTTCTTCACCATCTTTGTGCATGATCTGGAGGATGAGATGGATTGCACCCTCAGCAAGTTTGCAGATGACACCAAGCTGGGGGGAGAGGGAGATACGCTGGAGGGTCGGGATAGGGTTCAGAGTGACCCAGACCAATTAGAGGATTGGGCCAAAAGAAATCTGATGAGGTTCAGCAAGGACAAGTGCTGAGCCCTGCACTGAGGAGAGAAGAATCCCATGCACTGCCCCAAGTATGTGAATCCCATGCACCGCCCCGAACCGACCCTCCCGGAGCATCCTCAATTCCATGAAACAGCTGTTCTGGGGTGGGCAGGAAGTGCTGGGAAGGAGGGTGGGGAGTTGCTCAGTGGGGGTGTGTCTCTCTGGGTGGGGTCTGTGTGTGTTTATGCACAAGCTGATTGTGATGTCACGGAGGCCAACAGCAAAGAGTGTTGGGCGTCAGCATTCTTGCCCTGCCGTCAGTCTGCCAACTGGCTTGGTTGACAACGGCTGGTGACCCAAGGAGCTGCTGAGAGACGCGGACCATCCCTCTGTCAGCAACTTCTTGAATCAGCTATTTCCACAGGTGTTTGAGGAACAAAAGGATGAGTTTTTACAGAAGGTAATTCCCAGATCCTTTCCCTGCTCATTAGATCGCACACGACAGGTCGGTGCCTCCTTCTCCTCGGGACGGGTGGGGGCGGGTGTGGCAACAGGCAGGTCTCAGCGTTCCCTTTTGATTTGAAAGTGGCCATCTCTCAGGTCTCCTCCTGCTTCAGCCTGTCAGGTTCTTTGGAGGCAGATTTAGATGATTTTATCTTTCAGCAGACTAGTCAGGGGGAATTTCCAGGGATAGAACCAAAAGGGAAGAAAACAAAACTCGTGTAGAATTTAGATTGAGATCTCCATCAATAGTCTTTCCCTTGGAGTTGCCCCAATGCACTCCTTGCCTTCAAGTTGGGAATAGAAACCCTTTGTCTCCTGTCATGACTGCCAAAGAAATGTGTATTGAGAGAATATCGATCTCAGAATTTACAGGATTGAAATGCACATAAATGAGCTCAAATAATGCAGAAGAAATTAATCTTAGATATTGAAAGTGATACAGCTCCACTCCCATCCCCTGGCTGTCATCTTGGTAGTTCTCTCAGAAAGAATCTCATGGCGATAGGTCTCAAAACTCTCTACAAATTCTACTCTACCCCCTTGGGCTAGAGAAAAGAGATGTGTCGATCCCCCCAACCCCACAATTCCTTTCCAGGAAAGGGGTTTCAATCAACTGTCGCCTACATTTGTCATGGGTCTCGCTGTGATTTCTTTGTCCTTGTTTTGGAGGCCTAACTTCTGACTGGATGTTGGAAATAATATGGGTCATTCTTCATTTCAAGTTGACTGATTCTTTCCCCCATGCTAATACATTCCAGATTTTCAAATAGTTGAGAAGAAGTCAACATATTTGCAGCTGCTAATTCATCCTTCCAGACCCTCAAACCCTCGAGATGACAATCTTTTCTTCCTTTTCCTGGCTTCTCTGGGAACAGAGCTTTCTTGGTTTGCAGCTTGGCCCGATCTGTTCCCAGAGTCCCAACATTCTGTGCACAAAGGAGTGGGGTTAAGAAGGAAGCATTTTTGCAACTAGGCCCAGGCAATGACCAAAGAACATAGAAACTGACCTTTTGCTCTTTCTATCCCTAGCCTCTGTTTGCCAGGTGCCAGGAATGAGCAACAGGAATGGATCGCATGATGATTCCCTGTTCATTCCTTCTGGGGCACTCAGCACTGGCTACTGTCAGAAGACAGCGTACTGGGCTCAATGGACCTTTGGTGTGACCCAGTCTGGTCGGTCTTGTGTTGCTTACCTTCTTGGTTGCAGCAACCAGTCCTGGCTATTAGAGGAGCAGATGGCTTCAAAAGACCACTCTCGTGGATCTGGGAATCCTGGGCAAACTAATTCCCTTCCTTTCGAGAAGGACAGAAAAACCCATTTCCTCCTTCTTTCTATTCCAGGCTTCGTTCCTTTTTCCAAAGACTCGCCTCTCGGGAGCACAGAGAGATCCACGTGCACAAAGTGCTCGTCCAACCTGCAGCCATTGAGGCATGCTCTGGCCTCAGCCCCCAAGAACAGGCCTTGCCAGAGAAGCCCCAAGGAAGAAAATGCTCATGGACCATCATGAAAAGACTCTGTCTCTGTTGCCAATCCCACAACTCGATGGCAGAGAGCAGTGAGGAGAGAACAGCTTCCTCTCCAAGAAGGTGGACGCACTTGTCCCTGAAGAAGAAAGCAGCGGAGACCCAGGTGGAGGCAGAGGAGGTGAAGCTGCAGGAGACAACACACAAAGTCAAAGCGGATCTTACAGGTGAGATGGTTCAATCCACATGGTTCGCGAGGAGCATGTGAGGAACACTCACACCAGTCACTTGACAAGCCTCGACATCAGGGCCATCTCATGGGACAGTGATGGGTACCTCCGGCTCTGGAATCCATATAGAGGGTGGCAGAGGTCCATGGCTGAGGTGGGGAGAGCTGACAATGTCAGGTCACCCCCCTCTGGGGATCTGGCACGGTGGGGTGGGGACTACTAACATTGTTCCAGGCTGGAAGGAGAAGAGAGAGGTTGGACGTTGGAGGAAATCCTTTCTTTTCTCCTGGATTGGGTCCCTTTCCTCAAGAAAATGCTCCAGAGGTCTCAGCAGGTCACAGCTGGGAACCGTACCAGAGCTGAGTCATTCCTTCTTGGGGGGTTCAATGCAAAAGGAGGCCAGGTGCCCATCACTGACAGGAAAGGGATACAAGGGGAGGGGAAGAGTAGACGACCCCATTGAAAAGAAACTGGCCCCGAGGGAAGAGGAAGCCTCGTGTGGTCAAAGCCCCCAGCTAGGAGTCAGGAGAGCAGAGTTCTCTGCTGAGCTCTGCCAACAACCTTCAGTCTGACCCTGGGCAATTCGCTTCAGGGCTCTGGGCCCAACTTCCATCCTCTGTAAACCGGGGGGAAGACATGGAAAAGCAAAATGTTAAGAATGTTTCTTTCTGCTGCAGGGACGAAGAAGGAGCCGTCTGACACGAAGGGGAAGTGGGAAAAAGGAAGCCCAGAAGAGCAGGAAGAAGAGCGCACTCCCAGCCCCTCATTAACAAGCAGCTCCCATATGACGATGGTAATGGTGCTGTGTGGCCGTGCTCATGGAAAGCATCCCTTGCTGTGTGTAGGAATATCTCCCAGGGGCTGAAAAGAAACACTCGTCAAGGGTGATCAACTCCAGCCAGTCTTTATCTGGGTCGCTTGAACGAGGCCCGCTTTGACAAAGGGGTTTAGGCACCTAAAGATGTCCAGAGGTGCTTTGTGGGACTGGCAGAAGTGCCTGACTCAGGTGCCCAATTCTCATGCACTTTCCATGGCATATAGGCACGACTGAAAATCAGACCAGGCCCATCCCTGCCCTGGTCGGGGGAACCCACATATCTCCTGGCTGTGGGGTTCTGGCCCATCTCGTGGCACCAGGACCACTTTGAGACACAGAGAAAAGGAGTCTGCTCTAGAGCCTTAGCTAACAGCCTCTTGGCTTTTCGCTCCTGTGGTCGAGGCTCCTGCACTAAGCTCCAGAGGTCCCAGGTTTCCTCCCACCTGCCAACATCTGGGCTCTGTCCGAGTTACAAAAGCCTCTAGACACCTTTGTAACTCTTCCTCTTCAGGACAGAGCACCCTGCAGCGCATACAAAAGGCTGCAATTCTGGGAGCTTCTGACCCGCCGGGGGTCTGGAGTATGGAGGCGAGTGTGCCACTCCGCCGTGCTCTACTGCATCCTAGGATATCAGGGTTGGAAGGGACCTCAAGAGGTCATCCAGTCCACTCCCTTGCTCAAAGCAGGACCAAACCCCAATTTTTACCCTAGATCTCGAAATGGTCCCCTCAAGGATTGAACTCACAACCCCGGGTTTAGCAAATGCTCAAACCACTGAGCTACCCCTCAGCTGTTGGCAACCAGGATAGACGGTGCTAATCCAGCGCCATGCAGGCCAGCTGCAGTAATCCCCAGGGGGTGCCCTGAGACCCCAGGGCAAAGGCCTCCAGCACCCCAGGTCCTGGGTTGAGGTGACCCTGGAACCAGGCCCCCTGGAGTAACATTGTGCCCAGTGAGTTCTCACCCCCAGGGCTCTGGCCCCGGAGGCCCACGCTTTGGGCTTCTCTTCAGCCAGGCAAACTTGCTTCTTCAGTCTCAGTTACTTTCTGTCCTGACGGCGATTCCTGCCTGTTTTCTGGCAGCCCCACAGGCTGCTAGGTGGGGAAGGAAGAGGGCATTTCCGTTTGGGCCCTATTCTCAGTCCCTTCCTCGCAGACACTGTGGGCTGTCAGAATTGCTGAGCCAATCTCCTCAGGCGCTCGGGGTGGGATGGGACATGGGGCAGGTTCTCCAGTGACCCCTCGGCGACACTCAAGGAGCAACTCGAATGGGCTTTGCAGGACATTGAGGCTTTCTCAGCAAAAGCGGGGTTTCCTGCGAGGAGGGGCTAGCGAGGGAGGAAACGGGGTGGCCCTTGGGGTCCCAGCACTGCCCGAGAGGCTCCCGTCTCTTCTCAGGGGAGGGGGCCAGAGAGGGGACAAAAGGCTAAGGAAACCTTAGCACCTGGGGAGGCTTTTGAAGAAAAGGGCTCAGCCGGAGTCTCCACGCTCCCTCGGCACTGCCAGCCTCCCCCGGGGACAGACTGTTCCAGGGAAGCTGCCCGAGGGAAATACTCAATCCCAACAGGCTTTGTCCCTGTTCTTTGCAGATCCCCAGGGAGCACCCTTCCTCAGCCCCGCTCCATGCCCTGCTGATGGCAGCCTTGAAGGGTCTGACAACACCCACCCTGCAGAGATTTAGAGCCGCAGAGGAAGAGCTGAGGGCCATCGTATCTCTCCACGGAGACAAGATGGAGAGAGTAAGAGACTCCCGCAATGGGGCAGGGGGATGCTGCACAGAGAGGGTGATGGGAGAAGTTCCTCTCCTCGGAAACCATTCCTGGGACACTGGCATGGGATTGGAAGGTTGGCTCAACCCCTTGCCATTCATCGCTTGGCCACGGGGATAGGCGACATTCAAGCCCTTCTCCAAAGACCGCCTGCACGTGGCGCGGAAGTGCAGACTTAGTCCCTTCCTGGGCTTTGGCTTTCCTGGAAACTCTGAGACTAATCCATGAACAGAATCCTCAGCCTGAACTTCCTCCCCAACCTGCCTGTTCCTAGGGTTTCCTGCAGGTCATCCCTGTCTCTGCCCGAGTTCCTTCTTTCCAACAGGTCCCAGCGGGAAGTTAACAAATGGCCCCTCAATCAGCAGATTGATTTGTGCAGGGCTCTAACTCCTGCTAGCAGAACAGGTCAACAGAATCCAGCCACCCACCTTGGAGCTCCAGCTCCTTGTTCGAGAGAGGAAAGAGCAATGACCAATTCCTCACGGAAGAGTCCTAGGGGGTGGCTTGTCCCTTTAGGGTCTGCTCCCTGTGTTGCAAACTCTGCAGCAGGAGCCTGAAAGCCTGGCCCTATGGACTTGGGCTCCCAGGGCTGGCACTGAGGGGCCAAAACAGCAATGCAGACTCTTCTGGGCTGGGGCTGGAACTTGATCTCTGAAGCCTGGGGAGGAGGGTGGCTTCAGAGCCTGGGCTCCAGCCCAAGTCACCTTGTCTGCACTGCTCTTCTAAGTGCCATAGCATGAACCCGAGGTTAGAGACTGGGGACTTAGGAGACTGGGGCCGGGAGCTGGCTAGCCCCACCCAACTAGCCCTGCCTCCCATCTCTGCCATGGGCTCTGGGATACATCGGTAGAACCAGCTGGGTCTGGAGCAGTGCTTCTCAACCTGTGGCCCGGTCAGCACAGAGCTGCGCCCCTTTGGGACATCCTCAGGGACAAACAGGTCGGATTGGATGTGTCCCACAATGGAACCTAGGTTGAGAACCACTGGTCTGGAGGAGCGGATTGTGCAAGAAAGAGCTAAAAGGAAGTTGCAGAGATGGAGGAAAGGCTCTTGGAGGGAAGCCCTTGAGAGCGGGGCTGAGAGCCGTTTGCTACGGCAGGGAAGGCCCTGGGACATCAGGAGAGTTAGGACTGTGCGCACTCTAAGGTTTTGTGCATGTTTTTGAGCTTGAAGGTGCTAACCCAGACCTCAGGAAGACTGGGGTTCCTGGACTTGTCAAAGCCTCTTAGGGAGCAGCCAAGATGGGCAACCGAGGTCAGAGGAGGCTTGCAGGGCTGCCAGGAGGGTTTCCCTGGGAGGAGGCCACTCATTGATAAATCCATCCCTCAACTTTCTGGCATTCTTCCAGGTTGGAGACGTCGTGGGAGGGATCTTAATCTGGCTCGACAACAGCTGTGATCCCAGAGCCAGAAGAGCAGTGCTCAGGGCCATGGCCTTGCTGGCTCGCTCCCACCCCCAGGACGTGGTTCTAACCTGTGTGGCTCACACGCTCTCATCGCACAGGTAGGGAGCTGCTTTGTTATCTCCACAGTCCAGTAGTTCTCTTCCTGCTCCTACTGAGAGGCCACAGGCCAGGAGGGGTCCGTGGGGCTCACACAGTTGGAGGGAGTTTCCTGCTGTGCAGAGAGCTGTCCACGCTTCCTAAGAGGAGATGGCCAGGCCCAGCCACTGAGGAGCCAACCCCTCCTCCTACACTCCCCGGGATGGAGACATGCCACTTTTCTGGAGAATTCCAACATTGTCCTGATTTCTATGGGTCACCCCACTTCCTCTCAGATCCAGTACAGGGCCAATCAATGATTTGGGGGCTCACTCAACATCCCTGGCTCATGAGGTCTGGCTGCTCCTTACTGCAGGAGAGAAGGCAGAGACGGAAAAGGCCCATGAGGCCCATCTGTCTATCCCCTGGACACCAGTGCAGGATTCTTACCTGTCGTCAGACCCCCCAGTTATTCCATGGCTGAGGAATTGGTGACAAAATGCACTCATCCTTATGGAGCGGTGGGGCAGAGGTCAATCTCTTAAGACAGACATTTCCAGCCCTTATTGATCCAAAAGAAAAGAAAAGAAAATCAACAAAAAAACCATCCCCTAATGACCAGATCCTAAATGCAGTGCAGCAAGCAGACAGCCAGCATTAATAGCTCTGAGAAGGGGGAGTGCCTCTTTCCACCTCAATAGATTGTTAACTTTCAGTCCTGCTGGTTATTGCTGATCACTTGGAAGGGTCAGCCAGCTGAGGGGTTTGTAACACAACCCCCATGTGCCTCGGGGCCATGAAACCCAACTGAACCCTAGCCAGAGGTCAAAAGTCCAGCTTTCCTTGGCATCTTCTGCAATGCAGTTCTGCACAGACCTGAGAGAAATTTGTGTCACACTGCAGAGCAAATTGAAGAGCGGCAGGAAAAAAATGGAACTTCTTACCCAATTCAGTTATCAGAGGAATACAGTGTTGGTTTTCAGATTTCTTTGAGTGTTTGATTTGTAAACCTTTCTGAATTTCAGAATCAGGTCTGAATTTCTTGGAAAAGCCACAGTGCTTTCCAGGGGCTGTGCTCAGAAGTTACAGAAACTCGGCAGCATTGGCACAGAAGTTCAGTCAAGCTTCCGGAAGACCTTGCTTCCAGGCCATTTGCCCTTGAGTTGTCCAACCTAGGTCTCAATGTCCTAGGGCTTCACCACCACGTCCGACCTTCCTCACCAAACTTGGAAGTCAAATGACTGGAAGTCTTTTGGATCCATCTGCAGTCTTCCTCTGCAGATGCCTGCGGGGACAAGCAGGACTTAGATCCGCAAGAATGGAGGAGGGGGATTTCAGTCCTACTTTCCTTCCATCTCTGTCACATTGGGCTTTACAATCTCCTCTTCCAAGCTCTTGAATCTTCTCAGATCAAGGCATGTGCTGACTCACTCTCTGACCCTGTCCACCACACTGCAGTAGAATTGAGCTGCTAAGAGACACTTGGCCAAACGCTGGGTCTCCGTTATAGCCCCAAACAGCCAGAGGAACTCCAATGATGTCAGGCAAGTTTCTCGGGACTGACCCAAGTGTAACAGAGCAGAATTTTGCAGTCTGCGGGTCACAGTTTGGTGGTCATTCTGTGGTCAGTACATGGTCACTGTCTTGGAAAGAGTGGGTTAGCTTTAGAAACAAGAACCCATTAGGGGAAAGGAATAAATACAACTTTCTCTGAAGGGACTTGCCCTGCCTTAGCCTCCCTGCACCAGGGGCTGTCTTCTCTGGTATTCCAAGCCTCTCCCTGGGGAAGGCAAGAGATGGCCAAGCAGGAAAGCTCTGACGTGTGTTTCTGAATTTGCAGATGTGCCATTGAGTTGTGGAAGGCCTTGGGTGAAGAACCACAGCTCACCAGGGAGGTGCTGCAGCAGCTGCTGGACAAGCTCCAGCAGAGACGCCGGGAGGAGACGAGCAGCCATGTGTCTCTGGCTGTAAGTGAGATTTGAGATGTCACCTTGCGAACCCGCCACCACAGGGAAGATGGTGCATCTGTGTGTGTGTGCGAGTTTCACCTCTTCTTACCTTCAGGCCATGGCTCCACCACACATTGAAGCCGACCTAACTTAAATGGGCAGACAGCCGCCACAGTGATTCCATCCCTGGTGTGTGTCCGCACTTTGCTGCTCGTGTCGGCAGTGCCCGTCCTCACCAGAAGGGCTTGTCTTGATTGTAGGGTCAGGGTGGGGCATTGTGGGAAGGCTCCTGAAAGCCAGTTGAGGAAAGCGACGTGGTGTCTGCACGGACGCTGCATCGACCTGACTGCATCGACCTGGACTCTCTGCCACGTGTGGAGGTGGAGTGACGAATTTGCCACCGAGGGGCAGTTCTGACGATGGGAAGGAAATTCCATCCTTAGGGGGATGCAGAGTGAGCGGCCTTGCGTTGACCTAACTCTGGAGTGTAGACCAGGCCTTAGTGTGTCCTCACCACTTCCAATCAAACCAAAGAGGGGTAGTAAAGTTTCCCCCAGGTCAAAGTTACACATCTGAAGTGGTTTATCTGCTGGTACCCTGGCTCAGTTGTCTTCTGCTCCAGATGGCCCTTTAGTGAACAGGTGCAGTTCAGGTGTCTCTTGGAAGTCTCCAAGTATCTGGCTCTGTAAACTGTGGCTAGAAATCTTCCCAACATGGCATCCTGAGAAGTCCAGTACTTTTGACTGGGCCAGAAACACTGGGCCTAGGAGAACGGATCTCCTCAGGATGGTTTCAGCCCTTCCAGTCATGGCTGGAAAGCCAAAGCACAGGCTCTGCACCAGAAAGAGAAATAATGGGGAATAACATTATCCAGACTCTTCTCATCTTTCCATCCTGCTTCCGTTCCAGGAATGGGGGAAGGTTCAGGAGCCTCCAAATGTCCCCACCCCTCTCAGAAGCCAATACTCTTTTGTAATACGCTGGAGAGGAAAGGAGACATGACAAAGGGACAATAGCGAATGGCAATGGGGACAGGTGGCAGATTGGGAGAGCTGAGTGAAATTCTTTCCCCCCTCCAGGCAATGAAGACCATTTATGAGCTCCTTTTCCTACGGGGATACCGAGAAGCCATCCTGCAAATGTATCCCCAGCTGCTCATTCTCTGCGTCAGGCAAGTGCAGTACGTGATGGATCTGCACTTGCCAGGGACCTACATGGTCAGGCAGACATCCAGCCCCGAGGAGGGATGCAGCTGCCTCAGTCTCCTAAGGTAATGCCTGAAAGGAAAAGGAAGAACAGATTTGTTGGGCTAAACACATGGGGGCTGTTCACGGCCATCAGTTGTTCGGGTGCTGTTGTTAGCCCAGGCTCAGTTGGGAGCAGGTCTCTCTTGAGGGAAAAGGGTTGAGAGCCGTGCATTCTTGTGAGTCACACTCGCTCATCTGACGCCATCCACAGGCCAGCTGCTTTCCCTACACACTCAGGCAGCAGCCATGTTTGTGCATCCATCCACGTCTGCCACCCGCCAAAGGGTCAGTGCTTTCATCAGTGCCTGCTGAGCAAATCCGTGGGCCTCTCTCCCCGAACGCGGACAGAGCCACACCGGCACCACATGGGGACAGGCCCCGCAGGACGTCAGCCTCACAGGCAGACAGGAGGAAGAGGGACCAGTTCATCTGGTTCTGTGGGCACAGTTAGGGGCTTCCATCTGCACGGGAAAGAGAGAGCGCCAGAAGACACCTCAGGTGGCGTAAACTGATGGAGCTTTGCTCGATTCCACCAACAAAGGATCTGGACCCACATGCCCGCTTGAGTCCTGTTACCTGTCACAGTAAAGAATCAAGTATTCAACCATTGGGAGTGATGACACCAACCATCTGAAGAAGCTACAGTGTCCCTAACTGGTTCCAAAGTCGGTGAAACTGCAGTGTAGACAGGGTATCACACTGGATCGATCCTTGGGGAGGCTAGCTACTGCTGAGCATGCTGGGTGTCTCAGGACTTGTGCAGATATGCCATGCTTGGGGCTGATCTCATTGCTTGACACTCTGTTTGTTTGTTTGTTTTTGTCTTTAGCACCTCAGTGGAGGCTGTGAAGACGCTTTTCTCCATGCCCGGCTACTGGAAGGAATTTGCCAGCATCCAGTTTCATCGGGGTTGGGACATGATAGCCTCCCGATATCACTACTCGCAGGGGGTTGGCCTGATTGCAAGGTAGGAGCTCAACGTTTCCTCTTCTTTGGGTCTCTCTTGGGAATGGGATTTCCGTGTGAAATAGTCCTCAGTTCCAGGCTGCCAGCTCAGCCCAGCAACTGGAGCTGAACGCTCTCTCCCCCTTGAGAATCAAAAGGGACTTTCTGTTCCATGTTCCAGAGCCATGATCGAGTTTGAGAACCCTCAGCTCCCTGCAGTTTTCAGAGAGGCAATCACCATCGTCCAGAGTGGGAAGGAGGAGGAGCAGAGAACTATCGCCCTGGCTTTCTGCACTGAGGTGAGATTCATGAGTTGACAGGCAGAAGTGGGCTTTCTGGAGAGCAGCTCAGGACAGCAAGCTCTAGGCTACATTGTCAGCAGCTTAGCAGCCCTACCGCCAGCTAGCTCCTCTCCGCACATGGATGGTAGCGGGGCATGGCAAAGAGAGGGAGGGAGAGACAGGGTGAGATTGCTCCTGGCTGGATGTGCCTAGATGGGGTTATGGGACAAGAAGCCATGTTTCTCCAGTGCCCCAAGGCCATGCTTCTCGCCTCACCTTTTCCTGGGGTTCTGCTTTTCTTCTGCCCCACGGCTCTCTCCATGGCACTCAATGAGGTCTGGAGATTCCCCTTTCCCTGGGGGCTTATTTGTGACTTCTGCATTAGTCTAAATTTGGGGAAGGAACCAACTGAAACAGCAGCAATTGGCTCCCTACTCACCAGAGACTTTGCATAGGAGGAAGTGGCCCTTTGGGAAAGACGACTGTCCAGGGAACAGACCCCACAATAAGACCTCTGCTCCTCAACCTGATCTTCATTTGGCTCTTGCCAGTTTCTCCAGAGTCCTTCCATTGACACCATCCTGACAAGATCAGCCCTCCAGGCACAGCTCATGGACTGGACCAAAGATGCAAATTCCATCATACGGAGGCTCAGTCTGCGAGGCCTTGGCAGTATTGTGTTCCAGCCAGAAAAGGTGAGAGCCGGGGATTGCCCAGGGGACCCAGGAAGCCAATGTCCATCAAATAGCTCAGAAATGAGAGGGAGAGCCACACACAAGCCTTCTTGTTTAAAACACAGCCCTCAAATGGTGGAGGTGCTTTCAGAACAAATCAAGGCATGCCATGCTCCCTGCTCCCGTGAGCTGAGCCCTGATTGCAGATAGGATGCAATGGGGGAGGCGGGGTGAGCAAAGACAAAGGTGACAGTGAGCAACTGGCACAGAGTGACAGGAGAATGACTTTCTGCCCCGTTGGGGGGCTGTGCCCTCCGTGGTTTATCATCGGTGGCAGTGGTCCATCATGTGCTCCAGGTTGTCACCTGGGATAGTAATGAGCTGCCTTCTTCATTCCGGCAGGTGCAATTCTTACGGGCCCAGCTGCCAGCAATCCTGGCCATGTTTTGTGACAGGGATGGAAGGCGTGTCATGGAGGCCATGCATAAAGCTGCAGACATCATCCACCTCCTCAACAGGGAGGGGCTTGGCTCCATCTCCCAGGACATTGCTGTCAGCCTTCGCCCCTTCATTGATGACGTAAGGCTTGGAACCCGCAGAAGAAGCCCATTCCCCCGCTCCAGCTGTCTGTGATGCCCTTGTCTCTCTCTCCCCATCCCCTTCCTCCCGCCCCTCAGGCCTGCCATGGAGCCGCCAAGGAGTGCCCCCGCCATGGGTGGGGAATCTCCTGCTGAGCCACCTCCCTGTCAGAGCTCTTCTCTCCAAAGCTCAGCCTCAGTGCCATGCTCCCAGCCCCTGCTGCAGCCTGGCCTGGGGGAGAGGGGGCCTGGCACTGGGCAGATGACCAGCTGCCTGGAGAACACAGGCCCCCAAAGAGGTGGAGATTCTCAGCAGGAAAGAGGTGGGTCGGGAATGGCCCGGCTCTCAGGGGCACCCAAGAGCCAAAGAAATGCTGTCTTTTGGAGCAGCCAGTCCCTGCCAGGCTCCAGCAGCTGCTTCTCCCCTTCCCCACACCAGTCTCCAGCAGCCTGCCTGCCCTCTCCCCTCATCTTCTCGGCTTCTAGGATTCTGTGCTCTCCAGACAGAAACTGCCTCTGGGACGCCCTGGGCTGCACTGTCCCGCACAGGGTCTCAGGCCCTGCACAAGATGTCCATGGCGCTGGCCTGGTGGCCTCCCTGCTCCCGCCAGCCCAGGTAGTTCACACAGGGGGACCGGAGCAGCATGTGCATTACCACCCAGTGGTGTTCTGCTCTGATGCTGCCTGGCTTTAACCGGGGGTCCCCACCCCCTGTGTGTCATTGCCAGGAGAAGGGCAGTGTGCGCTCAGCTGCCATTGTACTGCTTGGCAACGTGGTGAGCAGGGTGCAGGACCCCGACAAACCCTTCGTGCAGCAGGAAATCATCCACTGCTTGCTCCCCCTGCTGCTGCATCTTGAAGACCAGGAGGAGAGTGTGAAACTGGTAAGTGCCATGGTCATTGTTGCCTGAAGAGCAAAGAGCCAGTATCTCCTGGGGCCCCCACTCCAGTCATCGCCAGAGCCCCTTGCCCAAGCAGAGTCTTCTCCTCCCTGCTTCACTCCATGCTGGAGCCAAGCGCCTCATCCATCCTCACAGCACACAGCACAATTGGGAAGAAAAGCCTTCTTCTGGGAAAGAGGTGGGGAATAGCGTAGCGGATCCGGGAGTACTGCTGCTGGCCCCGGCACGGCCCAGGGCCTGCGTCCCCCTGAAGTGCAGGGCCCCCCAAAGCACGGGGCCCTGGGCAACCACCCCAAACCATCCAAAGGACAGGACGGCTCTGGCTCTCTCCAGCCAACTCTCCCTTTCCTCTCCTCAGCACACTCCTGTGGAGAACAAATGACAGGAATCTCCACTGGCAGGAAAAGCAGGAGAACAAGGGACGGGGAAGGTTCCATGTCCCCCAAACTATCCCTCTCTCAGGGAGAACCCTCTTGGTCTCCTCTTCTCTTGCAGTCATGTAAACTGACGCTCTTCCGCTGCGCAGTGTTCCTCAGGTGGGCTCATTTGAAGACCCTCTCCCACAGCTTGGCCTGGGATGGCTCCTCACAGCTCTTGAAGTGTGTCTGGATCTGCTTGGTAGGTGAATTCCTTGTGCCTTGAGAGTGCTGAATGGGGACTTGAGGAAGACCTTTCTAACTCCACACCCTGAGTACCCATCCGCTTCGCTCAGGCTGCAGGACTCCGTTCCAGGCTCTCTGCTGGCTCATTTCAGCAGGAGTTACAATCCGTTCACATTGTTGACATTTTTCTCCACAATTCTCCGACCTTCAAACTTTTGTCTTTTCAAATGAAAGCTGAGGTTCTGGAGAACACAATAGGAACTTCAGAGGGGTGCTGCTCTGGTGTATGGGTTCATATTGGCGGTTGCCAGGGCCTGGCTATATGCATTGGCTTTCCTGGACTATTTGCTGTGGGAAGAACATGTCATTTGTATATTGTGCATTTCTTCCTTCTTTCTTCCTAGATGCAGAACAACGAGAGCCACATCCCCAAATTCCTGTTCCAGGCCTTACAGTACCTGGAAAGCTCACAGACAACAATAAGACATTCAGCAGCCCGATTCATTGGTAAGCAGAGCAAATTCACTTGATCTTTTCTCAATGCTTCCTTCAGAGCCCTTTTCTGGACGGCTGCTCTGTTCCCTCCAACAGCACCAGAATCCTAAAACGGGGTGTGTGTGTGTGTGCATGTGTGTGTGAATTAACATGTATTCCAAGATGAAGGGAGCAACTTAGCTGAATCGACTGCACCAACTTCCCCCGCCCACAACAATTCTTTGGCTGCGCCTAGGGGAAACCAGCAGGATGTGAATTGAATCTCCTTTGGAAATCAGCCTCTCAGTAACTTCTGGGCATCTGATGATTTCTTGAATATGCTTTGTGTACAGATGTAAGGAATGTCTGGAATTTCCCAAAGGTGTCTTGGGAGAATGGCTGCATCATTAGCAGTTTTCAGGAAAGGATCTGAAAAGCCATGAGAGCCATTGTATTCATTGTTTGTCTAGGAAATACTATCCACCATTACTGTGATTTGTTGTCTGAAACAGTGAATGAAGATGGCATCTCCCGCCTGTATGAAGGTAAGGAAATACCTCTGTGTGTTTGGGCCTCTGTGGGAAGCACAGGGGTGCAGCACAGGGCCTGAACACAGCTTTGAATGTGTCCCTCTCAGTCTAAGGACAGCATTGAAGGAAGAAGGATGGTCACGCCAGCTTTCATCGTGGTCCCACAATCTGTGCATGGGAGCAGGGGAATTCCATCCCAAGCTCCTAGTGTAGACATAGCCTTAGAGCTGTGTGGGGAGACTGTCTTCATCAAGGTCAGAAAGTCTCTAAAGGAAGGCCTGACCCAACTGAAAAGGGCTGTTGGTATTAAGGATGATGATGATGACGATTCCCCTCTGTAGGGAAAGATTCATCACCTGCCCTCCCTGGAATGGAGTGATTGCAGGCCAGGGACCTTCACTCCGAGATTGGTTATCAGCTCCTAGGAAATCCCATGAGGGCACATGGGTGACACTTTTCCCTGTGAGCTCTTCAGGAATGAAGGCACAGGGCCACAAAGGATTTCAGGAGACGTTAGGAGCCGAAATCCCTGTGTGGATCTCGGCCTAAATGTTGTATGGTTTAATATGGCTGCCGCTGTCACTTTCCTGTTCCATCCAAAGAACAAGTGCCCCCAACCGTCTGTGTGTGCGGGTGTGTGGAGGAGTGTCTGCCAGCAGAGGGGGAAGCTTTGCAAGAATGGGGTCTCCTCTCTGTCCAGGGCTATTTTGGGAGGAGCGGAGTTGTTGTTCTTGTGCCCTTAGACTCTTGGGGAGCTAATAGCAGGGGGCAATGGCCATCGGAAGTGGAGGTTTCCTAGGTACCAGTCACATCAGCATCACGGGGTTTTCAACCCATTTCCTCTTGGTTTCAGCTTTTCACGAAGTGCCTTTGAAATCAGACAGGACCACGTGGTACATCCTCAACAGATATTATAAATGGTTGCAGAAGCTTGGAAATCTCGTGTCGGGTTCTGCATTTGACTAGGGAACCGGGACCGACACAGACGAGCTCTTTGTCCTGCTATGGTAAATACAACAGACGCTTCTCAACTTTTTGGTGTCCCTGGCCTCTGTTTGCCAGAAGCTGGGAATGCGGGACAGGGGACTGATGACTAGATGATTGCCTGTCCCTTCATTCCCTCTGGGGCACCTGGCATTGGCCACTGTCGGAAGACAGGATACTGGGCTAGATGGACCTTTGTTGTGGCCTTTCTTATGTCCTTATGTTTGGAACCGGGGCTGAACAACGAGGTGGATATCAGCAGATGACCCAAAATTATGTCGATTAGTCAGGCCTAGAGAAGACTTGGAAGAAGTTGAAAGGGATCAAAGAAAGCCATGTCACTGGGCAGCACCATGGCAGATGAAAACCAGCACTGACCAAGGCAGGGCCATACACATGGAAAGCAGTGAGGTGAACGACTCCTCCATATCGCTGGTGTCAGAGGCCAAAGCACGGCTGGTTGGACCCAGTGGTTGGAGCAGTGGCTCTGGGGCCTCGTGCTCAGAGTGGTGGAGGCCGAGCCGAGGGGAGCCAAGGGTTGGAGCCGGAGTCAGGAGTCAAGAGCAGGATTGGAACAGGCTGGGGAATAGGGCAAGGGCCAGATTAACGATCCCCGGCCAATGGGAGCTGCGGGGAGGCAGAGCCTACAGGCAAGATCAGCCCCCGGGACAGAGGTTCCCGGTGTGGTGCTCGTCGTGGTGACGTGGCTGGCGGGGATGAGGAACGGCAGCGTGCGGAGCCTCCCCCCCCACCCCAGCCAGACAGAGCCGGCCCGGCCGCAACGCAGCACGCAGGGATTTAGTGGCTGCAGCCTGGGCCCCCCTTAGCCCTACTCCTTTCCTGAGTGCACCATTGCCCCACTTCTGCCCCATTCCCACACACTGGTACAGGGCAGAACCCCGGAGCTGATCTCTGAAATCTCTCTCACTAGAAGGAAGTCACTGCAAAGGCAGGACAACCCCACCTTTGGGCACCATGGAGGACATCTCATCCCACTGCACAGAGCCCTACATTCACACAGCTTCTCGCATGTGGTTCCCTCACTCATCAGAGCCAGGTGGAGAGAGGAGAAATTCTCCCAGACTCCCTTTTACCATTGCCAGCCCACAGGGTAGCAGAGGTTGCGGGGGGTTGGGTGCTCTCTTTAAGAAATGCCAGCTCTCAGGGAAGTTGCCAATGAGCATCAGCAAAGTGGGGTGGGGTTGTGCTGTGGAAAACTACCCTGCTTGAAGGTTTTGTTCTTCTCATTTGGGTTCCTGCCCTTTCTCTCTCTTCCAGACATCGAGAGGCCAACAGGAGCCAATTGAGCCCACCACTGATCCCATCTCTTGTGAGATGGCAAAGCAGCTTTGCATGGGAAGGAGGAGACAGAAGAGGCCGAGCAGCATGTGCCGGGCTGAACCAGCCACACAGAACCCCATAGTCTAGGTGGAGAAAGCCAAGCCCCACCCCAGCCCTGCCGGACATGCTCCAACTGGAGCACCAGTGTGTAAGCGAGCAGCTCAGACCGCTGAAAATGGAGAATGCACACTGTAGGCTCCAGACCAGAAACAGCTCAAGCCCCTGACTGCAGAGCTCTGAGGCGCCGAGACCCAGCCACGTCCCTGGGGGCCTGCAGACATGCAAGGGAGATCGGAGACTCTGGGAGTTTCCCACGCCGGGAACCCAGAGACCCCCAGCCCATGGCCTAGAGACATCTCCAAGGAAGTAACCTGGGTGAACTAGCCATTGTCATCCGCAGTGCTGGATCCCCACTGACTCAATGGCAAACACATTGGCCACGGACGAGGCCCTGGGCGAGGAGCCGGTGGAGTAACGAGGGCCTGGGTCCACCTGCCCTGGCTGCCATCCATACTTTGGTGGCTGCCCACGTCCCCGTTGACCCACTAGACTGCACAGCCCCAAGAGGAGGGGCAACCATCTTGCCTCTGAACTCTCAGCCAAACAGCCCTGCAGTGAAGGGCAGCTACACTGACTCCGGCCGTTGGGCCACACAGCATTGAGGGAGAGAGTAACCATATTGTCCGTTGCTATCGGGCCACACGGGCATAAGAGACAGGATAGACATATGGACACACAGCACCGACGGAGAGGGCAGCTGCACGGACTCTGGTCGCTGGGCCACACAGGCCCAACGGAGAGGGCAGCCGCACGGACTCTGGTCGCTGGGCCACACAGCCCCGACGGAGCGGGCGGCCGCACGGACTCTGGTCGCTGGGCCACACAGCCCCGACAGAGAGGGCGGGCGCACGGACTGTGGTCGCTGGGCCACACAGCCCCGACGGAGAGGGCGGCCGCACGGACTCTGGTCGCTGGGCCACACAGCCCCGACGGAGCGGGCGGCCGCACGGACTCTGGTCGCTGGGCCACACAGCCCTGACGGAGCGGACGGCCGCACGGACTCTGGTCGCTGGGCCACACAGCCCTGGACAGAGAGGGCGGCCGCACGGACTCTGGTCGCTGGGCCACACAGCCCTGACGGAGAGGGCGGCCGCACGGACTCTGGTCGCTGGGCCACACAGCCCCGACGGAGCGGGCGGCCGCACGGACTCTGGTCGCTGGGCCACACAGCCCCGACGGAGAGGGCGGCCGCACGGGCTCTGGGTGTTGGGACACACACACTGCGTGGGAGGGCAGCCATTTTGACAATGGGCATTTGGCCAAACTACCCTGAGGCTTAGGGAAGTTATTTGATGTCAGCCATGGGACCTTGCCCCTTCACTCCTCAGACATCGCTCATCTGTCACCATGAGACCGACCCCATGACAGAAGACTTTTGGGGTCAAGATGCAAACGGGAGTCGAAACAAGGAGTTGCATGTGACCCCTCTAAGAGATCCTCCCACTCCTTTACCAATCTGGGGGTGTTTTATCTCCATGCACCTGCCTCAGGAATGGATTTGAGCAATTGGGGAATGTTCTGGGGCAGAGTGACCCATCCGGAAGTGGGTCACGTGACCCTCCAAGAGCTCCTCCCACTTGGGGTGGGCCTCAGCCCCTTAGGACCCACCAGAGAGGGGATTTCACCAAACAGGGTAAGTGCCATGGTGGGGTGACCTGCCCGCAAGAGGGGTCCATCACCCCTCCATGAAAACCCCGCACCGTCCTCTGCTAATCAGTCAGGGTTTTGCACACACGCTTTAGGCCATCCCAGAAGGGAAACGTAACGATCAGACTAGGCAGTGCCCGAAGGTCTAGGCCACAAGCCGCCGATCTCTGGAGCTCCATGTTTGCGAGGCTGGCAGCATCGTCCGGGAAGTCGCAACACAACACTGCGGGGAAGAGCCCATCTCGTTCCAAGGATGTCTTTTGAAGAAACCGTGGCCTAGACCTTCGGGCTATACCTGTTCTGGATTGGTACACATTTCCCTTCTGAGATGGCCTAAGGTGGGAGTGAAACCCTCGCCAACTGCTAGAGGGTGGTGTGGGGACGTTTTAGAGGGACCATAGGATCCTGTTGCGGGCAGGTCACTCCACTGCAGCACTTCCCTTATTTGGTCAAATCCCCTCTCGGGGTGGTCCTACGGGGCTGACGCCCACTTCAATTGGTAGAGGACACAGGGAGGAGTTCTCAGAGGGGATATACAAGCCCCTTCTGCGTGGGTCACCCTGCCCCGCAACGTTCCCTGATTGGTCAAATCCAGTCTCCGGGTGTGTAAAATGCTGGTTGCCCCTGCCAAATTTTCCTAAAAGAAGGGAAGAAAGGCATGTACCTTTTGGGTTATCTGTCAGGTGGCCATCTTGGACTTGGGAAAAGAAGCTGGTGACCTTTAGCCATTTCCTCTATTAGTTTGGGTTGGGGAGCACACTCCCACGCACGGATTGAATCCGCGTAGATAGGGTCTAACATCCAGGCAGAGACGACGCAAAGAGGGATAGGGAGGGTTTTTAGTGAGGTCTACTCACCCGTTCCTGTGTCCATCATGGAGTCCCTCCCTGACGTCCAATGTCAAGAGAGCAGCAGCCGTCCATCGCTGTCCCTGCAAGAGAAGGGAGAGAGAACATCAACCTGACCTCCTGGGTGTAATTGTTTGGGAGACTGGAGCACTTCCAGAGTTCAAGTTTTGTTAATCCACCCCTTCTCTAGCCTAGCCTAGTCCTTTTCCCTCTCGTAAATAAAGTCTTGTTTGTGTGCTTACCACTGCCTGGTGTTATTTTCTTGTGCTAAGGCAAGTTCTGACAGACTGGCTTTACAAAGGGGACCATGTGGGAAGAATTTACTGTCAGGTTCCCTGCATCTTCTGAATGGGGTTTGGGTTCTGCCCTTTTGAAAGGAAGGAAAATCCTTCCAGGTGATCCTAGGGGGCTGAAACCCACTGGGATTACTTAGTAATCTGTCCTCTTCACTACCATGTTTGTGACCCTCTGTGTCATAGGGAAGTAGCCCATGGCTCATTATGCATCTTTGGATTTAAAATGGACACGTGTGGTGTACAGACGAAGAAGGACAACTTTTCAAGTCCAGTGTGCACAGAAATGGGATGGACACTTCAAGGATTGAATACAATGCTTTGATCTTCCATCTGTTCATTAAAGAAAGACAAAGGTGCAGATTTGGGAGGCTCGGCACTGACTTCCCCAGGATCATTCCTCTCCGCGTAATTCCCATGATAAATCTCCTCTCAAGGAAGAGCCTGAGGAAGTGTGATCAGGGGAACTACCCAGAGCACCAGATAAATCAGGGCCCTGAGCTGAGAAAAACCAAGCCTTGGAAAGAGGCCCAAGCAGCTCAGCCGTCTTGTCCTCTGCCGTCTTGTGTGTGTGTGCGACGTGCTTTGTGTTCCACGTGCAACGTGTCAGTGTCGTGTGTGTGTGTCTCAATGTCATGTGTGCCATTTTGTGTCATGTGCCATTTTGTATCATGTGTCATGTGGTGTGCGTCATGTGTGTGTGCCATGTAGTGTGTGCGTGCGTGTGATGTGTTGTGCGAGTGCATGTGCGTTGTGTGACATCTGCGTGACATGATACGTGAGACATGCAACAAACTGTGTGCGACTTTGGGTGTGTGTGACGTACGTGCAACGTGCTGTGTGTCATTCAGTGTGTGTGACACGTGTTGTGGGTCGTGTTGTGTGTCGTGTTGAGTGTGAGACGTGTTGTGTGTCATGTTGAGTGTGTGAGTGTGACATGTTGCGGGTCGTGTTGTGTTGAGTGTGTATGACATGTTGTGCGTCGTGTGTGTGATGTTTTGTGTGTGACGCTTTCCATGTCTTGTGTGTGTGTCTGTGTGGTGTGTTATTTTTGTGTGTCGTGTTGTGTGCCGTTTTGTGTCATCGTGTGTGTGTGACATGTGTGCATCCACGCGTTCGACGTATTGTGCGTTTCCGTGTGGGAAGTGCGAAGTGGGATGGGTCAACTTGCCGCCCCCTTCCCCAACACTTTAGCCCCCTGTCGTAAACATGACCCTCCCCCCTCCCCAGGGTGCTACTGACACTAAAACGACCTAAAAGACCCCCGACTTATCACTATTGGCTGCACCCCATTGCCACCCACACTTCTATGCTGCTGCTGGCCAAACCCTCCCCCCAAAATCTAAACCCCACCCCCTACCCGGAACCCAACTGGAACCCTGACCCCATGACCTGCCCCCCAACTCGAAACCCCTGAACCAAAACTGTAGCCCAACCCTCACCCCAACCCTCACCTCAGGCTCTGAACCCAGCCCCCCGAAGCCTGACACCGCTTTAAGCCAGAGCCCAGTTCCCCATTCCCACCCTGGGCAACAACAGTGCAAACCACACCCTCCTGCCCCCCGCCCAGGAATCCTGCTTCTTACCACCCCTTCTTTGGAAATGAACCTTTTCTTCACTTGCATCCCACACACCTTCATTCTCCTTTGAGGGGTTATTTAGTGACAGGGGTCTACACAAGGCAACTCTTTGCTATCACAGCGTAACAGGACACAGAGAAGTGAAAACAGTGCAAACAACATTCCACGAGTTTTCAGGAGGTTTAAACACCCAATACATTTGAACATTTAACAGTCGCTTTGATCTCTACTAACACACACATCCGTTGGCCTGAATACACTCTGACACAAGCTGCTCTTTCAGCGTCACGCCTTGTACAAACATTACTGCAACAGCGTGTAGGGCAGCGTGACCCCCGGGGGTCTGTGAGCTGGTTTCAGGGCGTCCGCAGGACCCCGCAGCTTCGCCTCCCCGCCTGTTCCACCCACCGCCTGTGCTTCCCCGGAGGGATCTCCAGACTGTCAATGCTGCCCGGAGCTTCCCTTCCCTGCCAGGCCTGAGCAACCAGCGCTTGTAACCAGGCCACTCACAGCCTCCCCGCGGGGAGCGTATGGACACAAACTGGCTGGAGAGCAGTTAGGGCAGGAATCCCTGGAGACTCGGGGAGCACCTTCAGCGGATGAGGGTGACACACCCCGCAGGAGCTGAATTTCCCACTCGGGTCTAAGTCGTGCCATGTGGATGGGGCAGCACTGTTGGGAGGCTCTGTTTGCTGTGGTGGATCCACTGGGGGTTGATGTCGTGGGGGTCGAGTGAAGACCCACTAAATTGACAGCAGAGCGCTCTCCGGTCACCGTTGGGACTGCGCCGGGAATGGCAGGAGGAAGGGAAGTCGACCGAAGAGCATCTCCCGTCGACCCAGCCCAGTGTAGACACAGCAGGAAGTCGACCGAAGCGACGTCAAATCCAGCTCTGTTATTCACGCAGCGGGAGCAGCGTAACTTAGGACGACTTACTGCGGTAGGATAGAGTCATAAATAGAAAGGGAAGGCTAACCATCTTTAAATCCCTCCTGGCCAGAGGAAAAAATCCTCTCACCTGTAAAGGGTTAAGAAGCTCGGATAACCTTGCTGGCACCTGACCAAAATGACCAATGAAGAGATAAGATACTTTCAAAAGTTGGCGGGGGGAGGGAGAAACAAAGGGTCTGGGTCTGTCTGTGTGATGCTTTTGCCGGGGACAGAACAGGAATGGCGTCTTAGAACTTAGTAAGTAATCAAGCTAGATATGCGTTAGATTCTGATTCCTTTAAATGGATGAGAAAATAAGCTGCGCTGAATGGAATGGATATTCCTGTCTGTGTGTCTTTTTGTAACTTAAGGTTTTGCCTAGAGGGATTCTCGGTGTTTTGAATCTAATTACCCTGTAAGGTACCCTGTAAGGTATCTACCATCCTGATTTTACAGAGGTGATTCTTTTTACTTTTTCTTCTATTCAAATTCTTCTTTTAAGAAACTGAATGTTTTTTATTGTTCTTAAGATCCAAGGGTGTGGGTCTGTGGTCACCTATGCAAATTGGTGAGGATTTTTACCAAACCTTCCCCAGGAAGGGGGGAGCAATGTTTTGGTGAGAATTTTTGGGGGAAAGACATTTCCAAACGGCTCTTTCCTAATAAAAAACCCGGTTAGACTTTTGGTGGCAGCAGCGAAAGTCCAAGGGCAAAAGGTAAAATAGCTTGTACCTTGGGGAAGTTTTAACCTAAGCTGGTAAAAGTAAGCTGAGAAGGTTTTCATGCAGGTCCCCACATCTGTACCCTAGCGTTCAGAGTGGGGAAGGAACCTTGACAGATAGACACAGTGTGAGGCCTGAGTTTCCCCTGCAGTCTGGATGCTCAAACACCGGCTTGGCAACACAAGTCAGCAAGCCCAGGCCACATAGAGACAGGCTCAGTGTGCAGCGTGGACAGACCCTCCGACAGCCCCAGTATTGTCAAAAGAGGAAATCCTGCCTGTGTTTTGACTTGCTGGTAGAAGAGCCGAGTGACATTGGAGCTCACCGAGCTTCACTGACCAACGCAGCGCTCCAGCACCTGAGCTCTCGGGCTCCCTGCTGAAAGAAAAGCTGAAGGAGCGACCAAGGTCAAAGAGAGGTGCTCGTCTTTGGCCAAGGGCAGGGAGTCCCACCCTCAAAGCGAGAACATTTCTCTCTTTGTCTGTCTGTGTTGGGGCAGGAGTGATAACACGTCTCCTGCATTGGCTATTTCAGAGAGTAGTTTCTGACTGTCTTCTCTAAGACAGGGTGCGAAACAGGCCTCAAACCTGACTGAGTGGAAACAAGAACGATGCAGCTCGACTGAGCCAGCTGAGAATTGAGATGTGCCCCTTTGCTCGAGTGAGGGAATGACCTGTGAGGGGACTGGAAACCTGACCGGCCAATTCTTAACTTGCATCTCTCAGCCTCTTTCCTCTGAGTGCCGTCACGGTAGCTTCAATACTCCAGCACCGGGTGCCCTGCCAGCTCTGGGCCCGACAAGCTTTCCTTGGGATTGGATTCTGGAGAGCAGGGGGGCAGGGAAGCAACAGGTGCATGTGGCTCCGTGGTGAGGTTTTCCTTGCAAGATGTGTGTGTGAGTCTGTGTGTGTCGGAAGCACTGAGTGTGGCTCTCGCTGAACCCACAGAGGGTGAGGGTGGCGGGAGCGAGACAGTAGAAGTATAAAGGGGCAAGGACGGGCAGAACGATGATGACTGTGTTGTGTTTCATTCCTTAGATGTGGGGCCACCACCTTTCTCTTTAGCCTTGTCGTATCCCAGGGGTAAAACTCGCCATCTGTCCAGCTACAAGGGCGTGTTTGTGTTCATTCCTGCGAGCCACACAGGGGTCTGATGTTGCTGCTTCCAATCCTCTGGCTCTGCCGGGAGAAGGGGCAATTCAGGCCATAACTGAGCTGAGAGAGGGAGATGAAATAAGATGGGTCCCAAAGATTGATCCCTGAGGAACTCCACTGGTAACCTCCCTCCTGCCTGACAGTTCACCTTTCAGCAGGACCTGCTATAATCTCCCTGTTAACCATTTCCCTATCCATCTTTCAATTTTCATATTGATCCCCATCTTTGCCAGTTTAACTAATAATTCCCCATGTGGCACCATATCAAACATCTTCCTGAAATCTTGGTCAATTAGATCCACTGCGTTTCCTTTGTCTAAAAAATCTGTTACTTTCTCTAAGAAGGAGATCAGGTTGGTTTGGCATGATCTACCTTTTGTAAAACCATCTTGTATTTTGTCCCATTTACCATTGACCTCAATGTCCTTAACTACTTTCCCCTTCAAAATTTTTTCCAAGACCTTGCATACTACAGATGTCGAACTAACAGGCCTGTAGTTACCCGGATCACTTCCCCCCCCCTTAAAAATAGCAACTATGTTTGCAATTCTCCAATCAAACGGTACAACCCCTGAGTCAACAGATTCATTACAAATTCTTGCTAATGGGCTTGCAATTTCATGTGCCAGTTCCTTTAATATTCTTGGATGAAGATTATCTGGGCCCCCCGATTTAGTCCCATTAAGCTGTTTGAGTTTCGCCTCTACCTCAGATATGGTAATATCTACCTCCATCTCCTCCTTCCCATTTGTCATGCTACCATTATCCCTAAGATCCTCATTAGCCTTATTAAAGACTGAGGCAAAGTATTTGTTTAGATATTGGGCCATGCCCAGATTATCCTTGACCTCCACTCCATCCTCAGTGCTGAGAGGTCCCACTTCTTCTTTCTTGGTTTTCTTCTTATTGACATGGTGATAGAACCTTTTACGATTGGTTTTAATTCTCTTTGCAAGGTCCTTCTCACTTTATCCCTTCATGTTCTGCCCTCAAGAAGGTAGCTTTCCTTGCTGATCCCTCCCATTTTCCACTCCCTGTATTCTTTCTCCTTTTTCTTAATCAGCTCTCCGAGATGCTTGCTCATCCAGCTTGGTCTACAACTCCTGCCTATGAATTTTCCCCCCTTTCTTGGGATGCAGGTGTCATAAATATAAAGGGAAGGGTAAACCCCTTTGAAATCCCTCCTGGCCAGGGGAAAGCTCCTCTCACCTGTAAAGGGTTAAGAAGCTAAAGGTAACCTTGCTGGCACCTGACCAAAATGACCAATGAGGAGACAAGATACTTTCAAAAGCTGGGAGGAGGGAGACAAACAAAGGGGTTGTGTCTGTCTGTGTGCTGCTCTTTGCCAGAGACAGAACAGGAATGGAGTCTTAGAACTTTTAGTAAGTAATCTAGCTAGGTATGTGTTAGATTATGATTCCTTTAAATGGCTGAGAAAAGCATTGTGCTGAATAGAATAACTATTTCTGTCTGTGTATCTTTTTTGTAACTTAAGGTTTTGCCTAGAGGGGTTCTCTATGTTTTTGAATCTAATTACCCTGTAAGATATCTACCATCCTGATTTTACAGGGGGGATTTCTTTATTTCTATTTACTTCTATTTTTTATTAAAAGTCTTCTTGTAAAAAACTGACTGCTTTTTCATTGTTCTCAGATCCAAGGGTTTGGGTCTGTGGTCACCTATGCAAATTGGTGAGGCTTTTTATCCAACATTTCCCAGGAAAGGGGGGGTGCAAGTGTTGGGAGGATTGCTCATTGTTCTTAAGATCCAAGGGTCTGGGTCTGTAGTCACCTAGGCAAATTGGTGAGGCTTTTTACCAAACCTTGTCCAGGAAGTGGGGTGCAAGGTTTTGGGAGGTATTTTGGGGGGACAGACGCGTCCAAACAGCTCTTCCCCAGTAACCAGTAATTGTTTGGTGGTGGTAGCGGCCATTCCAAGAATAACGGGTGTAATATTTTGTACCTTGGGGAAGTTTTGACCTAAGCTGGTAAAGATAAGCTTAGGAGGTTTTTCATGCAGGTCCCCACATCTGTACCCTAGAGTTCAGAGTGGGGGAGGAACCTTGACAGCAGGCTTCTGATAGCTTCTGCAGCTTTGATTTAAAGTAATCCCAGGCCTCCTCTGCCTTTAGATCCCTAAAGTTCTTCAGTCCAATCCACTTGCCTAACTCATTTCCTTAATTTTTCAGTCAGCCCTTTTGAAATGAAAAACCCTATTTGCAGATTTATTTTTTGGTGATCCTTCCGTTCAGTTTGAACTGAATTAGCTCATGATTGCTCGAACCAAGATAGTCCCCTACAACCATTTCTTCTAGGAGGTCCTCACTTCTCACCCAAACCAAATCTAGAATGGCACCCCCTCTTGTCGGTTCAGCAACTACTTGTTGAAGGAATCCATCAGCTATCGCATCTAGGAACATCTGAGCCCGATTATTATTACTAGCACTCGTCCTCCAATCTAGATCTGGGAAGTTAACGTCTCCCATGATCACGCAGTTTCCATTCGTATTTACTTCATTAAAAACATTAAAGAGGGCTCGATCCATATCCACATTAGATCCCGGCGGTCTCTAGCAGACTCCAAGTACTATCCCAGGGGAGTCTCGAGTAGTTCTCTTCCCCAGCGTCATTTTTGCCCAGACGGACTCTGTCTTATCCATTCCATCGCTGATTTCTTTACATTCTACCTCCTCATTGATAGACAATGCTACTCCACCACCTTGACCTTTATTTCAGTCTTTCCTAAACAGCACATACCCTTCAATACCCGTAGTCCAGTCATGACGACTATTCCACCCTGTTTCTGTTATCCTGAGAATATCTGGTTTCACTTCCTGCACCAGTACCTCTAGTTCTTCCATTTTGTTACCAAGGCTCCTCACATTAGTGTACAAACATCTTCATTTTTGCTGTTTGGCCTCCCTCACCTTCTTTACCCAATGAGGCATGGTCATTCTACAGCCAGTAGAACCTATTAGACTGGTATCCACACTGCCTTCCTCCTTATAGCCATTCTCCTACCCATGGCTGTATCCTTTCTTACTTTGTTTTCTTCCCTCTCAAGGCTAAAATCCGGCGTGGAGATTACCTGGACATCCCCTAACCAACCATCTCCCCCAGATTCCGAGTTTAAAGCTCTCTTAATCAGTTGTGCCAGCCACCATCCTAGAAGTCTATTTCTTTCCCTACTCAGATGAAGTCCACCCTGAGAGAACTGTCCTCTGTCCATGAATGCCTCCCAGTGGCCATACATCCCAAAGCCCTCCTTCTAGCACCACTGCCTGAGCCATCTGTTGACAGTCACAATCTTGTCACGCCTTTGTTGCCCTTCTCCAGGAACAGGCAAAATCCCACTACAGATCACCTGAGCCTCGATTTCCTTAAGCGTCTTCCCCAGCCTAGCACAGTCTCCCTTAATCCTTTCCAGCGAGAATCTAGCTGTATCATTTGTTCCCACATGAAGGATAATTAGGGGATTCTTTCCCGTTCCCTTTAGGATCCTTTTCAACCTCAGATCTACATCCCGTATCTTAGCACCTGAAAGACAGCACACCCTTCTATTCTCTGGATCAGCTCTGGTTACAGGCCTGTCTTGTCTTCTCAGTAAAGAGTCCCCAATCACGTAGCCCTGCCTTTCCCTGGTGATGATGCTTTTCTCCAGTCTATCCCCTCTTCCCTCTGGCTGCAAGTTCTTTCCATTCCTATTCTCCCTTGTAATCCTCTTCTACCCATCCTGTATCCTCCTGGGGCTCATATTTGGTGTAGTCTCCATTGACTCTTCCCCTTTTCCTATAGGACTAGCCACTCTTCTCTTCCTCCTTGCCCCTCCACCTTCAGTGACTACCTGTTGAGCCCCTTCTTCATTTTCCAACTCTCAAATCCTATTCCTGAGCTCTATTTCTCCTTCACGAGCCCGTCTTTTCCTCTGCCTGGTTCTTGTAGTCAAATGCTTCCACTGACCACTTCCCTCACCCAGCAGTCTCCCCTCAGAATTTCTCAGTCCTGCTTCCATCTGCAAGTCTGAGCTTTTCCCTTCAGATACCTCATGTCTTTGCTCCATCATCTGCTCAAACCCCTTTCTAAACTCAACCAGACTTTCCACCTGCATCTCCAAACCTCAGATCTTCTCCTCCATCAGCTCAAGCAGACGGCATTTCATGCAGACAAAACTCTTACCAGGTCCCCCCTCCAGGATCATGGACATACGGCAGCTTCCACAGCCAGTCATCTCCATTGTGTCTTCCACAACATGAGTCACTCCCACCGCTGCCTCCGTGTCTGTCATCGCCTTCCCACCTAAATCCTGTTCACCTGGGAAACACCCAAACCCCACCCCCCACAGCAACAACAAACCCCAAACAAGCACCACAAGACAAACTCCCCCTCAGACTCCCCTGTTTACAGCCCTGTTTGCTGGCTCCTGTGCCACGGCCTGACTGGCTGGCTCCCTTCATAGGACCCCGAGTCAGAGAAGCCCCGGCCCCGAATCAGGGCTCAGTTTCTCCCCCAGCACAAAGCCCCCACAAGCCTCGACACGTACACAAAATCCCAATACACAACCGAATACCAACACCTTCTCCCCCACACCATTCACAGCTGTTGGTGGGTCTTGGGGAAACCCTGGTGCACCAGCGGGGGCGGGTGTCTGACGGGGTGGGTGGGGCGGCGGGGGGCGGGGAGGGGGCCCAGCTGGGAGGTGGAGGGGTCTGTGTGGTGGGAGCTGTGGGAGGGTAGGGGATGGATTGGTGCTGTGGGAGGAGGAGAGGGGGGTTGTGGACAGGGGGCGATTGGGTTGTCGGGATGGGGACTGGGTCTGGCAGGGATGTGGGGGAGGGAGAGGCTATAGGGGACCTGGATCGGGGACTTGGGTCAATGGCATGGCTGCGGCTGTTGGGTTGGGTTGGGAGGGGAGGGGCAGCACCATGGCAGCCCCCAGGGGGACACAGCATGGCTGTGGGGGGCTGTAGGGAGGGGAGGGGTCTGTGGGGTGGGGTGTCTCAGCTGGGTGGGGTGTCTGTGACATGTGGGGAGCGGGGGGGGGCAGAAGGGGGGCCGGGGGCTCTGAGCCGTTCTGGAGAGCCCCCGGCCGTGCCCCTGCCGTCCCCCGCCCCCCACAGCCTCCGCTCCCGGCGCCGCCGGCCCATGCTCCGGGCAGCGGGGCAACGAGCCTGGCCGACCCCGGGGCTCTGTGCGGCGCGGCCCGGCGGCCGGTCCTGGGGCTCCAGGCAGCGCGGTCAGGGGGCAGGGAGCAGGGGAGGGGTGGGGTAGAGGGCAGGGGAGTTCGGGGGGGTCAGGGGCTGGGGAATAGATGGGGTCGGGGTGGTGAGAGGGCGGGGAACAGGGGGTTGAATGGCGGCAGGAGGTCCCGGGGCGGTCAGGGAGAAGGGGTGGTTGGATGGGGCAGAGGGTCCGGGGGGCAGACAGGAAGGAGAGGGGGTTTGGATGGGGCGGTGGGGGGCTGTTAGGGGCGGGGGGATCTGGGGGCAGTCAGGGGACAGAGAGCGGGGGGGTTGATGGGGCAAGGGTCCTGGGGGGCCCCTCAGGGAACAGAGGGGTTGGATGGGGCTGGAGGCCCGGGGCGGCCGTCCGGGGGCGAGAAGCGGGGGTCGGATGGGGGCGGGGGCTGGGCCATGCCTTGCTGTTTGAGGAGGCCCAGCCTCCCCTAACTGTCCCTCCGTACAATTTCTGAAACCCGATCCGGCATCAGGCCAAAAGTTTGCCTGCCCCTGGGTTAGGGCCTGATTCATGCAAAGACCCATTGGGAGTGTGTGAACATTGCCCCATTTCTGAAACTGGAAACAACCCCCTGCACAGGGCTGGGAAAACAGAGCAGAGCGCTGGAGCCTGAACCCCCTCGTCAGAGACTGCGATGAAATCCTCTCAGGCATTGGCATCCTGACAGCAGGAGTATCTGGCTGTGTCGACTCTCTCCTCCGGCCCTGAGCGACCAGCACCCCAGCCAATGCCTGAGATGACGGGGCGTCCAGGATTTCCAGGTTTATGGATCTTGGGTAGCAGATAGAAGACCCCTGGTCGGGGTTCCAGGGGCGGGTCTGTGCAGATTTGTTCTTGTGCTTTTTCAGGGAGTTTCTTGAGCAGATGGTGCAGTGTCTCTTGGTCACCCTGAGTGGGATCAGAGGGCAATGGGCTGGAGAATGTGGAGTTGGAGAGCTGCCGAGCAGCCTCTTGTTCATATTCCGACCTATTCATGATGACGACAGCACCTCCTTTGTCAGCCTTTTCCATTCTGATGTCAGAGTTGTTCCTGAGGCCGTGGACGGTGTTGTGTTCTGCACGGCTGAGGTTATGGGCCAAGTGATGCTGCTTTTCCACCACTTCAGTCCGTGCTTGTCGGCTGAGGCACTCAAGTTGAAGTCCAGTCTGGCTGTTTCGACCTTCAGGCAGAATCCTTCTTTTTGTCGTGTTGGTCGGAAGGTCTCTGTGGATTAGTGTGTTGTTCAGAGGTGTGTTGGAAATATTCCTTCCGTCGGAGACGTGGAAAGTCGGATTCCAAGTCACCGCAGAACTGTATCATGTTGGTGGGGGTGGAGGGGCAGAAGGAGAGGCAACAAAAGACACTCACTTCCTGGACACTAGAGTGCAAATAAGTGATGGTCACATAAACACCACCCTATCCTGGACCGCTATGCTTACCTACATGCCTCCAGCTTTCATACAGACCACATCACACGATCCGTTGTCTACAGCCAAGTTCTAAGATACAACCGCATTTGCTCCAATCCCTCAGACAGAGACAAACACCGACAGGATCTCTATCAAGCATTTGTCAAGGTTCCTCCCCGACTCTGAACTCTAGGGTACAGATGTGGGGACCTGCATGAAAACCTCCTAAGCTTACTTTCACCAACTTAGGTTAAAACTTCCCCAAGGTACAAATTAATTTTATCCTTTGTCCCTGGATCTCCACTGCCACCACCAAACTCTAACTGGGTTTACTGGGAAACGTAGTTTGGACACGTCTTTACCCCCAAAATCCTGCCAACCCTTGCACCCCACTTCCTGGGAAAGGTTTGGTAAAAATCCTCACCAATTTGCAAAGGTGACCACAGACCCAAACCCTTGGATCTGAGAATGATGAAAAAGCATTCAGTTTTCTTACAAGAAGACTTTTAATAGAAGTAAAGAAATCCCCTCTGTAAAATCAGGATGGTAGATACCTTACAGGGTAATTAGATTCAAAACATAGAGAATCCCTCTAGGCAAAACCTTAAGTTACAAAAAGGACACACAGACAGGAATAGTCATTCCATTCAGCACAGTTCCTTTCTCAGCCATTTAAAGAAATCATAATCTAACACCTACCTAGCTAGATTACTTACTAAAAGTTCTAAGACTCCATTCCTGTTCTTTCCCCGGCAAAAGCATCACACAGACAGACACAGACCCTTTGTTTTTCTCCCTCCTCCCAGCTTTTGAAAGTATCTTGTCTCCTCATTGGTCATTTTGGTCAGGTGCCAGCGAGGTTACCTTTAGCTTCTTAACCCTTTACAGGTGAGAGGATTTTTCCTCTGGCCAGGAGGGATTTTAAAGGGGTTTACCCTTCCCTTTATATTTATGACAGCATTCTTCAAACTACAATCCCCACCTGCTGAAAGGAAGAATACCCAGAAGTCACCTACTCCAGGACAGGCCCAACAAAGAAAGGAACAGAACGCCACCAGCCATCAGCTTCAGCCCCCAACTAAAAGATCTCCAGGGCAGGATCAAGGATCTACAATCTATTCTGAAGGATGATCCCTCACTCTCACAGATCTTGGGAGACAGGCCAGTCCTCGCTTACAGACAGCCCCCCAACCTGAAGCAAATACTCGCCAGCAACCACACAACAAAAACACTAACCCAGGAACCGATCCTTGCAACAAACCCATTGCCAACTCTGTCCACATATCTAGTCTAGGGACACCATCCTCGGACCTAATCACATCAGCCACACCATCAAATGTGCCCAAATACATTTGTCAGTCTCTAAGGTGCCAGAACTACTCCTCGTTTTGTTTTTGTTTTTTGCTGATACAGACTAACACGGCTCCCACTCTGAACTAAATGATTGCATCTCTCCCCAAAATCAATCTAGAAGCACAAAGAACACCCTGGAGGCCAGGCCTGTAAACGTTAGGAAACATCAGAGTTAAGGTGACGTGTACATACTTCGCGCAGTGCTGTTGTGCATGTGTGTTATGATACAGACTCACAAATGTGGCCTAAAGGTCAATTCCCTGCCCCCCACAGCATCAATTTCCTCCAGACTCCCAAGGGAAGTGGTGCTTCCTCCATCCCTTGATGAGATGCCTTTCTGGAGTCTGCTTTGGTCCAAAACTCGCGACTGCGCCATGCAGGAGGCCTGTGATGTGTAGGGGGCCAGATGAGATGATCTAAGAGTCTCTTCTGGCCTTCAAGTCTCCAAATCTCTGCAAAACCGCATGTGGCACATGGAGCATCCTCTGATGGTTCCACGTGTGGCCTGCGTGAACCCTTGCACGACCACTGAGTGTGTGGGGGTGACCCAGGGGGAGCAGCTCAGACACGCACAGGAGCCGGCTCGGGGCAGGACATGAGCCCTGCAGGGCAGGGGTGGGGGTGGCAGTGACATCACAAGGGCCTTTTGCAGCACTCAGCTGATTGGTGAAAGGCGGTTGGGAGGCGGTGACCTCACAGAGAGTCCACGACAACGGCCAGGGAGGACAGGCTGCAGGGCAGGGGGATCTCAGAGACCCCCGGGGCTTTGCTGCAGGGAGTCTCCTTCTTGAGGTGTCTCCTTGAGGACTGAGAGAGAATTCAGGGTCTCGTATGTGAGCACGAGGTGGAGCCTCTCTGGAGTTTTCTCCTTTCCCACTGCTCATTGAGCGAGAAGACAGACGTCCCTGTGGAGAAGGGAAGAGCCCCAGAGAGGTTTGGTACCGAGGCAGCCTGATCCACCCGGTGCTGGCCAAATTCTCGGCAGGGAAAACAGAAGGTTAAGGTGGGACAATTTTCCCCAAGCTAGGCCTTTGTCCCTTCGAGTCCTTGGGGTTTGTCCTTTTTGGTTTTCCTTTTCCTGCTTCCCTCCGTCCACTGGCGAGGAGGGGGCTGCTCTGTAGCCCTCATGGTGGGAGGCCTCCCAAAGAGATGGGACAGGAAGTGTGCTCTGAGAGTGATCCTCACCGGTGACCTGAGCCATCCCTCGGCCATCTGGGGAACCCTCAGCCCACCGCCAGAGTCTCCACGCTGATTGGCTGAGCAGGGGGTCTAGTGGCAGGGAGGAGATTCAGGACTTTGTTGTTCTCCTTTAAGGCCCAGTAAATAAGCCAGAACCAACCATCTGTTTGGTGAATTGTTCTCCCCCTTGCTGCTGATTGCCTCTGAGCCATTTCTGGTTCTCGCTGGTGTTCTCGTGCTTCTAAAACACTCACTGAAGAATCAGTGTGAATGGTTGTTGGTCTGTAGCTCATTGCAGGTCCCTTTATTCTGATCCTTCAGTGTGTGAAACTCCAGACTGATGGTTCATTTGAAAGTCAGGACACCCGGGTCCTGTTCCCAACTCTATCCCGACAAGTTGTATGATGGAAGACGAGACCCTTCGCCTTTCTCAGCCTTCGTTTCTCCCTCTGTCAGTTGGAGAGAACAATCCTCTCACACCTGCCTCCCGGAGGGGGGAGACTGGGGAGCTGTTGGGACCTATTTGAGAGCGTCACTCGGAGCAGTGTATCGTAGGAGGTGTCCTATCGGGTTGAGTCATTCCAGAGGATGATGGCGGGCAGCAGAACCCCGTTTTCCCAACCTGGCGTGACACAGCTTTGCATGTGAACCGAACCAAGGGCGCACACAGGTCCAGAAGCCGGCGATTTCTCCTTTGGCCGCTAGATGGCGCTGCAGGCTCCCACTTCCCCCTTCTCCTGGTCAGCGCAATGAGGGTTAGTCTCCCCAAAAAGAACGCCCGTCTCGCTTTGAACGTCCCTTGACGTGCCCCCTGTGGGCTGTCGGGATACGTGTCCAGAAGTTGCAGGGCTTGTTTCATGGTCTCCACAACGACAACCTTTCTTCCTTTTTAGACGTAACGACCTTTTTGGTCAAGATCCTTGATTATTCAGGGACTTATCCCGGAAGACCCAAAGTATTTGGGACATAAGACTTGTCTGGAAGGGCGCACAGGGCTAAATTGTTTTTGGCCATAGCAGGTGCCTTGTCCCAAGAATGACGTCCATCCCCCTTCCAAAGAAGCCCCAAATGAGCTGTTACCAGAATTGCCCTTTACCTTGGGGTACGCCCATTTGTTAGGATTCCTCTTCTGGTGAGGGGAGATTCTGCAATTCTGTCAATGTGCTGCTTTTGTCACTTGAGTTTTCCTATGGATCGCTACTCCTTCCTTCTGCAAGTTCCTTCCCAATGGAGCTACCCTGCAGGACCTCAGTTCCCCAGGGCTGGGGTCTTCCAGCCCCCAAATGTGATGAACATGAACAGACACACAGGCACACACACATGAACATAGCATGTCAGAGAGGACTGGGTCATCAGCACTCGCAAGCTGACCCCTGATGTGTCCCGGGACTCAGTGGGCTGGATCGAACAGCAATTTAATGCTGGTCCCCTCACATGTCCTTGGACTCAGCGGGCTGGGCTGAGCAACACCTTAATCTGCCACCCTCCTCTGCCCCCAGGTTCAGCACATCCCTATCCCCGCCTTCACCCCACAACCATTCTGCTAGTAACCCACTTGCTGAGCAAATCCCCGAGGATTTTTGGGGCTGCAGGGATCTTTAGCTTGGGTACAAGGAGCGTTGCTGCAGAGTGAATGGAGAAGCCAAAAACACCCATGGAGGTGGGGTGGGGGGGCTAGCAAACTATAACTGATCACAGGAGGCAGGGTCAGGAGGCTATTCCTAGAGAGAGACAGAGGCACAGAAAGAGACAGATGGATCTCAGCACTCCTTGAAGCTGGAATCAATCAGGGTTCCCAGGTGGCCTTGGTAGCTGAGGGACCGAAGCGCTGGAGCCAGGCAGAGCCCCCAGCACAATCAGTCAGGAAAAGCGAATGAGGAGGACTTGTGGCACCTTAGAGACGAACATATTTATCTCAGCATAAGCTTTCATGGGCTAAAGCCCACTTCATCAGATGCATGCAGGGGAAAATACATCAGGAAGATATAGATATAGCGATACAGAGAAGATGAGAAAATGGGGGTTGCCATAACAACCCTTAACGAGACCAATCGATGAAGGTGGGCTGTTAGCAGCAGGAGAAACAAAATTTTGTTGTGATAATCAGGCTAATCTGGACGGACTAAAACTGCAGGGCAGAGAGAGCAGTAAGTGTTGGGGGGTCCCGATACAGTCCCCCAGCTTCTAGCCGCCCACCCCCTTAAGGCTGCCATTGCTGGGAGCTCCCTCCATCTGCAGCTTCAACTTGTAAAGATTGTAGATAAAACCTGTACAGCTGTGTGCCTTTGGGCAAAAAGTTACACACAGGTACATGAAATCCATGCAAAAGAAACCACAGTGGGTAAAACCAGGGAACAAAAGCCTGAGCAGCCAAAACCCCAGCCAGCTGTTGCTCCCACGAAGAGGGAACTGTTCCAATATCTCATCCTTCACATTTCTCATCGGAACTACCAGGGGCCGATTGAAAAGTGTGAAAATATTTTTTCAGAGAAAAAACATCCACAACTTGATTCCATTTTATTGACAGCATCATTGTTCGTACTCGCCTGGCTTGCCTTCTCTGGCAGAAGAGAGGCAGCCAGACGAGGATGAGGACCACCAGCTGTGCCCCCACAAGACTGGGCTCTGGGCCAATCCTCCAGATATCTGAGACCCACATCCTTCCCCAGATCAACCGCCTGCAAAGTGGACCAGACCCACATCCCTCCCCAGAATGACCATCCGTGACCTGGACAGCGCCCCCAGCTCAGCCAGGAAGGAGAACTCTTGAAACTTTCTTTGGCTTTTCATCTCCCTGTTCTTCCCCTAATTGTTGGGGGCTGAAAATACCTGGCCGTGGGAAGCGAAGAGGCAGGCCCTGGATTCTACCTCTCGGGAGCCCACAGCTCACCCCCAGTCAATGAAGGTGGGCTGTTAGCAGCAGGAATAAAAAACACTTTTGTTGTGATACCTTAATCCATTGGTCTCGTTAAGAGTTAGAATGGCAACCCCCATTTTCTCGTCTTCTCTGTATCGCTATATCTATATCTTCCTGCTGTATTTTCCACTGCATGCATCTGATGAAGTGGGCTTTAGCCCATGAAAGTTTATGCTCAGATAAATTGGTTCGTCTCTAAGGTGCCACAAGTCCTCCTCGTTCTTTCTGCTGAAACAGACTAACACGGCTATCACTCTGAAGCCGCACCAAAGGCTCTTACGTAAATTAAGTTGTCATGGGATAAGAGGGAAGATCCTTTCATGGATTGAGAACTGGTTAAAAGACAGGGAACAAAGGGTAGGAATAAATGGTAAATTTCCAGAATGGAGAGGGGTAACCAGTGGTGTTCCCCACGGGTCAGTCCTAGGACCAATCCTATTCAACGTATACATGAACAATCTGAAGAAAGGAGTAAACAGTGAGGTGGCAAAGTTTGCAGGTGATACTAAACTGCTCAAGATAGTTAAGACCAAAGCAGACTGTGAAGAACTTCGAAAAGATCTCACAAAACTAAGTGATTGGGCAACAAAATGGCAAATGAAATGTAATGTGGCTAAATGTAAAGTAATGCACATTGGAAAAAATAACCCCAACTATACATACAATATGATGGGGGGCTAATTTAGCTACAACTAATCAGGAGAAAGATCTTGGAGTCATCGTGGATAATTCTCTGAAGACGTCCACGCAGTGCGCAGCGGCAGTCAAAAAAGCAAATGGGATGTTAGGAATCATTAAAAAAGGGATAGAGAATAAGACGGAGAATATCTTATTGCCCTTATATAAATCCATGGTACGTCCACATCTTGAATACTGCGTACAGATGTGGACCCCTCATCTCAAAAAAGATATACTGGCATTAGAAAAGGTTCGGAAAAGGACAACTAAAATGATTAGGAGTTTGGAACTGGTCCCGTATGAGGAGAGATTAAAGAGGCTAGGACTTTTCAGCTGGGAAAAGAGGAGACTAAGGGGAGATATGATAGAGTTCTATAAAATCTTGAGTGGTGTGGAGAAGGTGAATAAGGAAAAGTTATTTACTTGTTCCCATATTTTAAGAACTAGGGGCCACCAAATGAAATTAATGGACAGCAGGTTTAAAACAAATAAAAGGAAGTTCTTCTTCACTCAGCGCACAGTCAACCTGTGGAACTCCTTGCCTGAGGAGGTTGTGAAGGCTAGGACTATAACAGGGTTTAAAAGGGAATTGGATAATTTCATGGAGGTTAAGTCCATTAATGGCTATTAGCCAGGATGGGTAAGGACTGGTGTCCCTATCCTCTGTTTGTCAGAGAGTAGAGCTGGATGGCAGGAGAGAGATCACTTGATCATTACCTGTTAGGTTCACTCCCTCGGGGGCACCTGGCATTGGCCACTGTCGGTAGAAAGGATACTGGGCTGGATGGACCTTTGGACTGACCCAGTATGGCCATTCTTATGTTTTTATGCTCTTGTGTTTTCAAACAACAGGTCTTGGTTTTGTTTTGGTGTTTCTCCTACCTGACCACATTTTCATCAGCACCCTTTGGGAGCTCCCCTTCTTAGGGTGGCTAAAAATCACAACTGAAATTGTTATTTAAATTATGACATTTAAATATAGGGTTTTTTTGAAAATTTACATCAAATTTCTTATCTACATATTGCTAGTTCTTCTCTTCCATTTTATGGTCTTAAATTGTCAAAGTGGATGTTTTCTACTTGTTTGTTTTTTTCGTTTCCTAAGTGTTAATAAGATTTTGGATTTTATGTCGATATTTTTCTACTAAGAAGTTTCACACTTAAAATGCTCATCTGTGCTGAAAAAGACAAGCCCAAGGCCTCATTAATATCCCGTAGTATGAGACTATACAGACGCAGAATTGAAAATCAAGAAGCCTGTGCTCTGCGCCTCCTTGGTCAAGAGCTTTGAGATCTACGAGTGAATAGGGACGTGGAACAGGGGAGGATTTCTGGCCAGGACACTGTACTTCCACAAGTAAAGAGCTGAAATGCTTCAACCATCAGGATTTGCAGGCTGAAGTCAATAAGACTTGTGCCCTGAGCATTCCCGAAAACCCCTCCCTTAGGTGGCTAAAGGCAGGCGGAAGAGCCTAATTTTGGGCTCCACTTTTTGCAAACTTTGGCCTGTATAAAAAAATTGCTATTGTAAATTACTGAGAGTTTAAATAACTTTTTATTGTTAAAACAAAATTGTTTTACTGTTGAAGTGACAGATTTTATGCTACCACATGACAAGTTCTTAATAAAAATACACGGAGTCCCTGATGCGGCAAATGCTCACTGAACTTCGAACCATGGGACGGTTTCTGTGAGTAAAGTTCTGTGTCTAAGTGTCTGCAGGACCCGGGAATTAATTTTCAATATTTGGATTTTTGCATATAGCAATTTTATAAATCATGAGACCCAGTGGCTGGGAGGTGTGGGGGCTGCGGGCTCTGGGGTGGGGCTGGGGATGAGGAGTTTGGGGTGCAGACAGGGCAGGATTAATGCAGGGGCTCTAGGGGCTGCAGCCCTGGCTAAGGGGAACTCCGCAAAAAGATCTCCAGGCTGCCAGAAGTGCAGATCTTTTGGTGGGGCCCCCTTAGCCCGGGACCCTGGACTGCGGCCACTGACGTCCCTGCGTCCGGCCCTTCTTGCGGAGAGCAGGGAGGCGGCTTCATGCACTGCTGTCCCTCCCCCACCGTGCTGGGCTGGAGCTGGAGCTGTGAGTGCCTGGAAGCTCCGCCCACCCGCTGCCCTCGCCTGCAGGCTCCACCCCTGCAGCTCCCATTGGCCCGGTACCGCAGCCAATGGGATCTGTGGGGGCGGTGCCTGCAGGCAAGCTCAGGGCAGCGCAAGGAGCAACCTTCCCCCCCCGGGGCCGCAGCCAGGGACATCCGTGCTGTGCCGGCAGCTGCAGGGTCACTCCGGGAGGAGCAGCGCAGGGCCAGGGCAGGCAAGGAGCCTGCCTCAACCCCAGTGCGCCCCCAAATGGGAGCTGCCCCAGGCAAGCACCCCGCACCTCATGCCCCAGCCCTGAGCCCCCTCCTGCACCCTAACTCCCTTTCAAACCCCATACCCCCACCCCAACACCCCTGCCTTGAACCCCCTCCCACACCCTAACTCTCTCCCAGACCCCCACCCCAACCTCCTGCCCTGAGCCCCCTCCTGCACCCTAACTCCCTCCCAGACCCCAGACCCCCACCCCAACCTCCTGCCCTGAGCCCCCTCCTGCACCCTAACTCTCTCCCAGACCCCCACCCCAACCTCCTGCCCTGAGCCCCCTCCTGCACCCTAACTCTCTCCCAGACCCCCACCCCATCCTCCTGCCCTGAGCCCCCTCCTGCACCCTAACTCCCTCCCAGAGCCCACCCCAACCTCCTTCCTGAGCCCTCTCCCACATCCTAACTCCCTCCCAGACCCCCACCCCCACTTCCTGCCCTGAGCCCCCTCCCGCACCCTAACTCCCTCCCAGACCCCCACCCCCACTTCCTGCCCTGAGCCCCCTCCCGCACCCTAACTCCCTCCCAGACCCCCACCCTTACCCCAACACTCCTGCCTTGAACCCCCTCCCACACCCTAAGTCTCTCCCAGAGCCCCACCCCCACCCAAATTTCCTGCCCTGAGCCCCCTCCTGCACCCTAACTCCCTCCCAGAGCCCACCCCAACCTCCTGCCCTGAGCCCCTCCCACATTCCAAACCTCTCATCCCCAGCCCTGCCCCAGAGCCCGCACCCCCAGTCGGCCCCCTCACCACCTTCCACACCCACCCCCCTGCCTCAACCTGCAGCCCCTCCTGCTCTCTGACCCCTGCATTTTTCACCACAGCCTAGATCCTGGGGGCCACAAAATCGAATAGCCCTGGGCCCAAAGAGGCTGCGCGGGGGCTCAGGCCAGAGGACTCCCCCAAGCCCTCTCCCCACCAGCAGCACGGTGCTCCGGGGGAAGGGGCCTCTCTCCCTTGCCGGGCGCTGGCAAGAGGGAGCTCTGGGGGGAAGGGGCCTCTCTCCCTGCTGGCAGCAGCGAGCTCTGGGGCCAGGAGAGAGGCCTGCGGCAGCCCTTCATCCCCAGCTGGCTCCCCTCCCATCTCCAGGCCCCTGCTGCGTGGCCCTTCATCGCTGGTGTGCGAGCGCGCGGCTGAGAGGGAACTTAGACTCCAACCCCCTGCTCGAAGCAGGGCCAAGCCCAACTAAATCATCCCAGCCAGGGCTTGGTCAAGCCGGGCCTTAAACACCTCGAAGGAGGGAGATTCCACCACCTCCCGAGGGAACCCATCCCAGTGCTTCACCACGCTCCTAGTGAACTAGTGTTTCCTAACATCCAACCTCGACCTCCCCCACTGCAACTGGAGACCATTGCTCCTTGTTCTGTCATCTGCCACCGCTGAGAACAGGCGAGCTCCATCCTCTTCAGGTCGTTGAAGGCTGCTCTCAAATCCCCCCTCACTCTTCTCTTCTGCAGACGAAATAAGCCCAGTTCCCTCAGCCTCTCCTCACAAATCATGTGCTCCAGCCCCCTAATCATTTTCATGGCCCTCTGTTGGACTCTCTCCAATTTGTCCACATCCTTTCTGTAGTGGGGGGCCCAAAACTGGACACAGTACTCCAGGTGTGGCCTCACCAGAGCCGAAGAGAGGGGAAGAATCATTTCCCTCGATCTGCTGGCAATGCCCCTACTAATGCAGCCCAATAGGCTGTTAGCCTTCTTGCTGTCAGCCTTCATGTCCAGCTTCTCGTCCACTGTAACCCCAGGTCCTTTTCTGCAGAACTGCTGCTTAGCCAGTCGGTCCCCAGCCTGTAGCTGTGCATGGGATTCTTCCGTCCTAAGTGCAGGACTCTGCACTTCTCCTTGCTGAACCTCATCAGATTTCTTTTGGCCCAGTCCTCCAGTTTGTCTATCCAGCATAGGGGTAGGGTCCAACTTTTCATTTCTACTTGATAGCACGTTATTTAATAAAATGGATACATTCAGGAGCAATAATGGTCTCCATGAGGTTTGAAATGCAATGTCCTGAGCTTGGCCTTGGGGTGACGGTTTATTTGTGACTTTCCTGCTGTGAAGGAGGAGGAATAACGTGGGTCTGGATTTCTCAGATTCATTCATCTGCAGAGGGGAAGAATGTGAGAATGGGCCTTCATGGGGTGAGATGGGACCTTCAGGGACGTCTCTTGACGTGTTTCTTTTAAATTACAGAGTCTAGCAGGGCTCTGCTGTTTATTCCCTGCAGGTATCATGCATTCCTAGATCTGGAAGGTTTATCTCAGTGGTTCTGAACCCACGGCCCGTGGGCCACTTGCAGCCCAATCAGCACACAGCTGTGGCTCATGTGACATCCTCAGGGGCATTCAGGTAGTATCTGTGTTGTGTGGATGCAGCCCACATAAGGAGGGGGCTCAGGACTGGGGCAGAGGGTTGGAGTGCTGGGGGAGAGGGCTCCAGCTGGGGGGTGGGCTCTGGGGTGGGGTTGGGGCTGAGGGGTTTGGGGTGCAGGAAGGGGCTCAGGACTGGGGCAGAGGGTTGGGGTGCGGGGAGTGAGGGCTTCTGGTGGGGGTGCAGGCTCTGGGGTGGATCCAGGGGTGAGGGGTACAGGCTGCAGCGGGGAGTGAGGAGTCCCCCCAGCCCTCTCTCTGTGCAGCAGCCCGGGGCCAAGGGAGAGGCACCTCTCCCCACCTGCACGGCCTTGATAGCCTGCTGCACAGCCGCGCAGCTTAGAGGGAACTTAGGTAGCTGCCAGGCAGCATGAAGGAAACACCACTGAGTGGTGCGATCCCCACAGTCATTGATACAAACAGGCTGCTCCACGTGTCACGGCAGTCACACAGCCAGACAGCTTTGAACGGGTTGGGAGACACCCCCAGTAATGCCCTGGATGTATGGCTGGCAGAGGAGGAGGAGGAAATTGGGCAGTTACCTCTGCATGACATTTTCCTGGAGTGGCTTCCCTGGGTGGAGTGCCACGTCTGGGCTTGGCCGACTAGCATGGGCTGGTGGGGCAGGATCGAGCTGCAGAGCTGGGAGGAACGGCTGTGGAAACCGGACGTGGGGAGGTTGAAGTGTAGGTTCCTGGAGGCCTGTGCAGCGCTCAGCCCGGAGCCGCAGGGGTGGAGTCCTGACACGAGAGTTCCCCTCGGCCCCAAGAAGCATGTGGCCAGGGCCAGTCTTAGGGCAGGGCAGTGTGGGCCCTGCCTAGAGTGCTGTAGCCAGGGGGCACCATGGTGCAGAGGCTGCCTGCGGGGTGCAGCCTGGCGTGGCAAGAGCATGTGCTTCCCTGCCCCTGAGCAGAGCCCCCCTGTTCCCCACCCCCAGGGTGTCCCTCCCAGCCTGGCTCCACGTTCTGCCCCTGCCCTCTGCCCCTGCAAGCCGGGTCTCCCTGTGACGCTGCACTCCCTATTCTGTACGGAAATGTGCTCACGAGTATGAATATGACGTAACTGGAATATGCTTTATGCAAACTGCCTCTTGTGACAGATCATTGAAAAAGTTCTCATCGACTGAATGAGTTCATCCTATTTGTATGCATGTGTCATTTCCATGTCTGAAGTTAGAAATATGAGGTGTAAACATGGATTACTAATGTCGTCAGACGAAGGGAGGGCCGTTAATGGTATTTCAGGAACCGGATGGCTCCAGTTTAACTAGAACTAGTTGTGAATGGTTTTGTTTTCCTGTAAGCCTTCCTGCGGATGTGTGGGCTAGCCCATAACATATGGAGACTGGGGTCTCACAGGGACATGTGACCATGTCACCTGATACTGGAATCCATCTTAAACCAGGTACTTTTCCATAAGGAACTGGGAGGGTCAAGCTGAAATAAGGACTGCCGCCTTTTGCCAAATCTATATAAGGGGGTGAAACAGGAGGGAAGCTGCAGCCAGTCAGCAGAAAGCCCCTGCTCACCATCCAGGATGTCTGCTGGAACTAACATAAACTAAACAGGGGGAAGGATTGGGACCGGACTAGAAATGCGTCCAGTCTGTGAAAAAAAGATCATTGGAACATCTTTGAGGGTGAGATATTGCATGGAGCCAGTTTCTTAGTGTATTAGGTTTAGCCTTGTGTTTGTTTTATTTTACTTAGTAACTTACTTTGTTCTGTCTGTTATCTCTTAGAAACACTGAAATCCTACCTTTTATACTTAATAAAATCACTTTTGTTCATTAATAATCCCAGTGTAAGTCATTGGTCCCTGCGGGGAGAGCAGTCTGTGTAGATCTCTCTTTAGAAGGAGAAAGAGGGCGAATAATATGAACTCACACTGCGTACAACTTATGCAGGGTGAGAGGAGTTTATCTGGGGTTCAGGCTCCCGGGAAGGCGCTGCACTGGATGCTGGGGCAAGACCCTGTTAACTGAGCCGCCCCAGGGCTGAGTGAATCTCCGTGTCTGTATTCGGCAGAGGGTGTGGCCCTATCTCTGGGTCTGTGCTGGAGGGGGCCTGCAGGGTCTGGGTCAGCAAGGCAGAGTCAAGGGGTGCCCAGGCTGGCAGAAGGGTTAGGCTCCGTGGTAGCTCAGGAATCAAGTGACAGTCCCAAGGGGGGCTCTACAAGTGAACCCGCCACACTCCCCTTCCCCTCCCACCACCACCCCAGATGGTCCCAGCCCTGCCGTTCCTCTTTCCATGGGCCCAATGGAAGATGAATGGGGCCAGCCAATGGGAGCGGGAAGTTGCCAGACTCTTCTAGGTTGGGAAATGAGGGGAGGGGAAGGGAAGGGACTGGGAACTAAAAGTGCAGGGCAGAGAGACAGTAAGTCTTAGGGGGTCCCGATCCAGTCCCCCAGCTTCTAGCCCACCCCCGCTCCCAGGGGACCTCTCCCTGTGCCCCAGCTCACACCCACCCAGCTTCCAGGGCCCTCCCCGTGCCTCTAGGTCCCAGCCCACCCAACTCCCAGGAGGCCCCTCTCTGTGCCCCCAGAGCCAGGGGGACTCCTCCCTATACCCAGAGCTCCCAGCCCCCAGCCATGTCCACTGTCAAACTTTGACAATTTGGAGGTCCCACCGAGATGGCAAGCGGCTTCACTGAGGCTGTGTGATCCCTGACTGCCTTGCAGGACGATCGTGGCAGCCGGCGCCTGGACGCTTAGTCCAAGCGATCCTCGACAACACAGAAAGGTACACAGCAGCAGCGCAGTCTAGGCCATTGAACCTGTTGGTTCCCACTCTGTTCGGGTAGGGGTCCTTGGATCCAGCTTCTGGAATCAGACATCTCAGGTAATTATTATTTTTGTGCTTTAACCGATTTGAGGACTGTCTTGTCTTTGTGTCTATCCGTCTTCCCCGTGGTGTGTGTGTGAATCTGGGAGCCATCTCTGTCCGGAGACTGGCTGACCAAGGGATCCCCGTCCCCACGGTCTGAATAAATGGAATCTGCACAGCTGGTGTGAAAGCAAGGGCAGTGGAGGCAGTAGCCTGTGGGCTCCTTTCTGTGTGTTGCACCGGGCACCGCTCTGCTGAGCCCGAATTTCCTTCTTGTGTGAGTGCTGTGTGACTTCCTCCTGGATGGGTAATCAGAAGTCTAAGGTAGAACAGTTCCCTAAGGGAACTCCAGCTTATTTTATGTATTTTAGGAGGGGTCCGGACTCTTGTAGGTTTCTTGAAAAATGGTCCAAATTAGCTCTAGAGAACCCCAAATTACAGCGGCCACTGTTAGGTTCTTGGGACAAGGATCGAGTGGACGCTTTAAAAAGCAAATTCGTCCTCCCAAAAACCAAATTGGAGAGAGGAGAAGTAGACTGCTTCATGCAGTGGTGGGAAGAGGCAAATCGTAGATGGACTGAGTCAAAACTCACCTCTCTTAAAAATTCTATCAAAAAACTAACAGTTCAATTGGATGCAGTCTCTCCCACCACTAGTCGGAGCGCTCCCCTTTGCCCAGTCCTGTGCAATGATCCAGATCAAACCCGACCCCCACCATACTCCTGCGCAAATAAGAAATCAGAGAAGGAAAAATCTTCAGTGAGTACAAACAATGAAAGTGAAAAAGATACCCTCATTGGCCTCGCAGCTCTGCAAAATATTATGAAGAAGAAATCCAAAGCAGACTGCAAAGATTCTCTTGACATCTCTTCTTGGAAAAGAGAACCTGATGGGAGGTTAATGAGAGACTCTGATCAAACTGTTGTGGCACCCTTACGAGTCCTTAAAATGGGAGAAAGTGAGTCCATATGGGATTATAAGCCCTGGACTCGTACGGAACTTTTATCTATAGTTAAAAGTTTTCCCAAACCACAGGAAAACTCTGTCAAATTTGCTGAGGAGTTTCTGTTAATCTGTGAACCCTCTGAGACCTCCTCCAACTGTGTAAATTGTTAGCTCCTGCCAGTTATTATGAAAAATGGTTGGCTGCCGCAGACTGGCCAGCTGAGGCACGCCACTCAACCATAAAAAGTACTGGCCCAGATTTGGCATCCAGAGACCGGTGTATGGCTCTTTGGAAGCGCCTGCATCAAGCCATTCCCAAAGTGTGGTCTCCTAAAACAAACTGGACAGCAATACGTTGCTGTAAGCAAGGGCAAGGGGAAAGCCCAGGCGACTATAGGTCCAGGGTAACTGATATTTTCCTACAACATTCAGGAATACAAGAGCCCGATGTAAATAGGCAGGGGGACTTGGCACATGCATTTGTTGATGGTCTTCTCCCTGCCACAGGCAGCATGTTAAAACGAATAAGTGTGGGATGGGAGACTGAAACCATGGACAAATTGCTGGCAGGAGCAGAGCATTGCCACCACACTTTAAAAGGAAAGGAGGAACAGTCCTCCCAAAAGTTAATGGCTCTGCAGATACAGCATTATTCAGGACTAAGCAGACCACACCGGGGACAGGGACGGGGTTGCGAAGGGGGCGGGGGGCTGGATTAACTGGGGTTTGTAACTACTGTAAACAGCCTGGACACTGGAAAAAAGAGTGTCCAAGACGACCTAATAATTGTATGGGAAATCAAGTGAACCCCCCGCTGGTTCCTCCAGCTGATCCCCAACCCTATTTTTCACCCCAACAATGACGGGATGCTGGGGAACCTCACAAAGTTTTAGCTTCCTTATTACCTCTGTCCCCTACTGGAGAATGTGTCCTGACTGTAAATGATCTCTCTCTCCCTTTCCTTGTTCATACTGGAGCTTCTCTTTCTACAGTCCGCACCACTGACTTGCCTGAGGTTCTCCGATCTGGAAAATCTGTGTCTGCTGTTGGCATTACAGGGATCCCTACCTCTTTTCCCCTCTCAAAACCTTTGTCTGTTCAGGTCGGTCCCCTCTCTGAGGAGCATGCATTCCTCCTCTCTGATTCCACCCCTGCAAACCTTCTGGGATGGGACTTGCTATGCAAACTTGGCTGTACTATTTACTGCTCCCCAGATGGTGTCTATCTGCAAATCCCTCAGTCTTCCTTATGTGATTCTGTAGCCTCCCTGCTGTCTGAAACTTCCCTCTCCACTCCGGTCCCTTGCTGTCCCTTAACTCCGTCCCTAGAGCACCTAATCTCTCAGGTTCCTTCCTCCCTATGGCCATCTCACCCATCTGAAGTGGGCCGATTAAATACTGACCCAGTTCGGATTACTGTAGACAATTCCAAACCTCTGCCTCGCCTGTCTCAGTATCCTTTGAATCCTGAGGCAGAGGCTGGGATTGCTCCAGTTATATCTGCATGAAAAGAACAAGGAATTATTGTCCCTTGTTCCAGCCCCTGTAACACCCCTATCCTCCCAGTTCAAAAGGCTGATGGCAAATCGTGGCGATTTGTTCAAGACCTTCGAGCTATTAACCGTATTGTCATACCTTCTTTTCCAGTGGTTCCTAACCCTGCTACAATACTCGCGTCTATTCCTCCAAATGCAACCCACTTTACTGTTGTAGATTTATGCTCCGCTTTCTTCTCTGTCCCAGTTCACTCTGAATCCCAGTATCTCTTTGCCTTCTCCTACAAGGGTCAGCAATATACATGGACTACCCTTCCCCAGGGGTATACAGAGAGTCCATCCTATTTTTCTCAAGCCCTAGCCAGGGATCTCGGTGATCTGGTTTTCCCATCAGGATCCACACTGATCCAATATGTGGATGACTTACTCCTGTGCTCCCCCTCTCTGTCTGCCTCAGAAACTGATTCACTGACACTTCTCACAGCTTTAGCGAACAAGGGTCATAAGGCTTCTCGCACAAAATTGCAGCTCAGCCAAACCTCTGTCACATACCTAGGCTTCCTTCTCTCCCAGGGCTCCCGTACACTCTCTCCAGCCCGGGTACAAGCCATCCTTAGCTTTCCCCAGCCTTGCTCTCCACGCCAGGTCAGAAAATTCTTAGGCATGACAGGGTTCTGTAGGCAATGGATTCCCCAATATGCTTCTCTGGCAAAACCACTCCAAGAACTCACTCGATCCTCTGTACCTAACCCCATGCCATGGCCACTTGAAGCAAATGCTGCTTTCATCTCCCTTAAGCAGAATTTAGCCTCTGCCCCTGCCTTAGGGTTACCTAACTGTGACAAGCCTTTTACCGTTTTCTGTCACGAACAATCTGCTTGTGCCCTCGGGGTTCTTCCTCAGGAGCACGGTGACAGAAATCGCCCGGTGGCTTATTTTTCTGCAACCTTGGACCCTGTAGCTCAGGGTTTACCCCCTTGCCTACGCACTGTAGCTGCTGCAGCACGCCTGGTCGAGATGTCTGAGGCCCTTGTCCTCCGCTCTCCTCTCACTCTCATGGTTCCCCGTTCTGTGGAAACTCTCCTTCTGCAACGCAACACGGCTCACCTCTCCTCTGCTCGCCTCACTAGGTATGAACTTCTGCTGCTTTCAGCCTCACATATCACTATTAAGCGCTGCTCCCGGTTAAACCCTGCTACCCTCCTTCCTTTACCTAGTGATGGTGAACCCCATGACTGCCTTGCAACTGTCTCCGCTGTCACTGTCCCGCGCCCCGACCTTTCAGATGTACCTCTCCCTAACTCTGACCTGGTATTATTCACTGATGGGGCCTGTTATAGAAATGACCAAGGCCACCTTCTTGCAGGGTACGCTGTGGTCTCTCTCTCTGAGACCATAGAAGCTGCGCCCTTACCCTCTGTGACCTCTGCCCAGGTGGCTGAACTGATTGCTCTAACCTGTGCCTGCTTTCTAGCCGAGGGGCTCTCTGCCACTATTTTTACTGATTCTCGGGATGCCTTTGGGGTTGTGCAGGACTTTGGCACCCTCTGGCAGGCTCGAGGTTTTCTTACCTCTCCTGGTACCCCTATCAAGAATGGCCCCTACATGGCCACCCTCCTGTAGGCAGTTTTACTACCGTCTGCCTTGGCAATTGTTAAGTGTACTGGCCACTCAGCGGCAGACACCGAGGTGGCAAAAGGTAATGCACTTGCTGATGCTGCTGCAAAACATGCCGCCACTATAAAACCTTCACCAGAAGCGTTTCTTGGTCCCCTCTCTGTCTCTGTAACGCCGCCATCCCTGTCTCATCTCACTCAGCTCCAGGATTCTGCCCCAGAAACAGAGAGAGACTCCTGGAGTGCTTTGGGTTGCTCTTTGCATTCTGATTCCCTTTGGCGATCGCCCACCGGTACCTTTGTAGCCCCCCTCTCACTCTACCCGTCTCTAGCCGCCCTGCTACATGGTGTTTCGCATGTCGGCAAGGAGGGGATGGTCTCTGCTATGAGTAAGGCGGGGTGGTGGGCTCCCCATTTCAGCTCCTTTGCAACCCGCCACTGTGCCACTTGTGTTACTTGTCAAAGCCACAATGTAGGCAAATCTGTAAAAGTAACACAAGGGTTCTGGGGTTTGCCTCAAGCACCTTTCCTACACTGGCAACTTGATTTTGTACAAATGCCAAAGTGTCAGAAATATGAATTCATTTTAGTTATAATATGTCTGTTTTTGGGTTGGATTGAAGCCTTTCCCTGTCGCAAAGCTGATTCATTGTCTGTTGCAAAATGTGTGTTACACCACATTATCCCTACCAAGGGAATTCCTGCCACTTTGTCTAGTGACTGGGGAACACATTTTACTGGAAAAATTGTACAACATCTAAACCAGGTATTACATGTCACCCCCCTGTTGCACTGCCCTTACCATCCACAGAGTGCAGGGGCAGTGGAAAGGCGAAATGGTGTGCTTAAAAATAAGCTGGCAAAAATCTGTAGTTCCAAAGGGTTAAACTGGCCAGCTGCTTTACCACTGGCCTTATGGAAATTCGGTCATCCCCGTCCCAGAGACACAAATTGAGTCCATTTGAAATCATCATGGGACGCCCTATGCGAACAATGGCTACTATTACCCCAGCCCCAGACCTAAACCTAACTCACAGCACGCTCCTCCAGTACTGCAAAGGGTTAATGCAAGCGGTGAGCTCCTTCCATTGGCAGGTGGGAGCAGCTTGGCCGAGGGAACCCACCTCTGCTGCCTGTCACACCCCTGAGCCTGGTGAGTGGGTCTGCCTGCGGCACCACCTTCGGAAGCCCGCCTTGGAACCCCGGTGGGAGGGTCCATGCCAGGTACTGCTCACCACCCAGACAGCAGTGAAATTATCCGGCATCGCTGCATGGATCCACGCCCCACAGTGTAAGCCAGCGCCACCTCACGGGGACCAAGCACCTCTGCAAGACCACGCTGAACCAGCTTCAACCCCAGAAGACAAAGAGGAACAGCCTGCAACACCTTACAATCTGCGCTCTCGTAAGGGTTGCCAGAAGCAGAGGGTAAGCAGGCAGCAGGACCCAACAAACAAGAAGCAGCAGTGAGCCGAGCGTCTGCTGCCTGGTGGACGTAAAACCGTGAGTGCGGTTCCCTCGAAAGGGGTTGTCAGAACCAGAAAGGGTCCTGCTTCCAACATGTGTCCTTTGAGAAGCTTAATCCTCAGCTCCTGTGTCCTGAGGGTCTGGGGAATCCAGAGAGACAGTGACAATTCTTTCATCCAACAACAGGTGCAGATAGCCCAGATCCTGAATATTTCTAATTGCTGGGTCTGCAGCCACATCCCAGCTCACTCACAAGCTAGTATCCCCACCATGGCAATCCCTTTGAATTCCTCGGAGCTTGCTGGAGAACCCTATCCACTTAAAAGGACATGGAAGGAAAATGACACTTGGGGGCTGGGAAAAACATATGTTCCTAAACTTATAAGTGTGGTGAAAGGAAAGGGCCACTGGTGCTGGGTGTGTAATGGGACAGGGCTGAATCTAGGGAGGAGCAGCTGTCTCCAATACATTGTGTCCCATGGTGTATGGGACTATTCAAACAAGGTTGGAGAATGGCGAACCGGGTATGGAAAGATAAACTTCCTCTCAACCTGGGACCAAACCAAAGATTCAATCTCTTGCTCCCCCTACAGCCTCCCTGAGAAAAACAGCACCATCTACAAATGTCCTGTGAATGCTACCTCTTCTCCCAGTGAAAATCATCCTGTGCCCTTTGGGGGATACTATTCCTCCTTCGTAAATTCTTACATGTCAAAGGGTTGCAGTCAACCCTTCCCAGCTTTAATGGGACATCATTGGGTTTGTGGGGAAAATGCTTACACTGTGTTACCAGCAAATTGGTCAGGTATCTGTTATCCTGCTCAGCTTTTCCCACAATTCCGGGTGCTTCAATCCCTCCCACGAAATCGCCTCCGTAATTTCAGGCGAAAAAGGAGGGACTTGCCAGATGCTAAATGGTATGTGGATAACATAAGCCCCCTAACTTGGGAAGAAGCTGTTGGCATTTCTTTAGTCCCAGTAGGGGGGGTAATCCACCATGCAAAAAGGCTTTTAAGGTTACAAGCGGTGGTTGAGATCATGGCCAATGAAACAGGAGAGAGCTTAAAAGCTCTAGCCAAAGAAGCAGGAGCAGTCCGACAAGTGGCCCTCCAAAACCGTCGGGCATTAGATATAATACTGGCAGCCAAAGGAGGGACCTGTGCTCTAATTGGAAAGGAAAGCTGTGTATACATACCTGATAATACTAATGAGGTAATAAATCGTGCTAGCCATCTGGAGCAAATTGCATACCTTCCCACGAAGAACCAAGTTCCTTGTGGAAATGGATAAGTAACTTATTCAATTTCTCTAGTCTGGGAAAGTGGTTGTTTCAAGGAATCCTGACTATCCTATTTGGAATTCTAATAATCTTTGTGTGTTTTCAATTGATTTCTTGTTGTATCCAAAACTGCACAAGACATACCATCCATCAGGTTACCCCTAACCAGAGTGCTAATCTAATGTTGTTAAATGTCACCAGTGAAAGTAATGAAAAAGAATGATTGATGTATGGAATCCAGTAAGTCATTGGTCAAGGACGTAGCCTTGACCAAAAGGGGGGATTGTGGAAGTATAACATTGTATAAGTATAACGTTGTATAAGGGGACATGCTGGATACATTGTATATGAGAGGGCATGCGAAAACATGTTACAAAGTATCTGAGGGAGCACACGTAGGGACAGTTACTATTGAATGGAGAAGCAATTAAGATAGAGCCAGCACATCTAAGAAGCAGGCATCAGAATGGAAGGTGTGAAGGGCAATTAGTTAAGTTAACTGGAAGCTGTTAAAGGAGATTGTTAAGGGTGGCAGGTAATTGAAGATACGTGACTGGTCTCAGGGATCTCGAAGGGTGGTGACTAAAATCTTTTTCTTCTTTTGTCTGTAACTTCTCTGTAACTTGTTCTCCAGCAAGCTGTATAAATTAAGAGACACAAGCCCCACTCGGGGGGCTCACTTCTAAATGTATTAGCAGAGCAGCTTTGCTAATAAAACAGAGTGGTCTGATAAATTGTGAGTCTGAGTCAAACTTTGACAGTAAGAAAAGGTTCCTGATCAGCTGTGGTTATGAGGGAGAAAAGGTCCCATTTTCAGAGGCTGCTCATTTCTCTGGTCAGGAACGGTGTCTCCTCTGCAGCTGAAGGTTGGATCCAAGAGGATGACTCCAGGTGGTGAGTGGCTTGCCTTGCTCTCATGTTTCTCTGTCTTCTCTCGTGTGTTCGCCAACTCTCTCTCTCTCTTCTCTCCTCTTCTCTCCTCATGCCGTGTCCCTTCATAGGACACGGGTAGGTGTGCATTCCCACAGGTGAGGTCTCGGGAGCCATGGAGAAGTCGGAGCGGAGGAAAATCATGCCGGGCAGTGGGTGCGAGCGTGGAGCAGTGACTGTCGGGGTTAACTCTGTCTCGGTTCATCACGTGGGGCCGATGCGCGGATGAAGGCAAGATTTCCAGCACCAATGGAGCATTGTATAATGATAGCCTACGCGATGTGGCCCACTGAGATGGTAACTTCTTTGTTTTTCCTCCTTGGTCTGGGTTTAGTACAAACAGTTGACTCCCCTCATCGGATGGAAAGCGAGCGAGAGTGGTGAGCCCGTGAACGCTGTTGATGCAGCCAGGAGTCGTCCGGTTGGCAGCGGAGCAGTCGCGAATGTCAGTGAGATAAGTGTCTGGTTTGGTTAAGGTTTTGCTCACGGCCCGCCTGGCTCCAGGTAGGGACTCCCCATTAGCTGGGGCTGGGTTTGTAAGAAAAGGTTCCTGACCAGCTGTGGTTAGGAGAGAGACAAGGTCCCCATTTTCAGGGGCTGCTCATTTCTCTGGCCAGGAACGGTGTCTCCTTCGCAGGAGAAGGTGGCATCTAGGAGGATGACTCCAGCTGGTGAGTTGCTTGCCTTCCTCCCATATTCTTCTCTCTTCTCTTGTGTGTTGGCCAACTTTCTCAGTCTCTCTCTCCTCTGCTCTCCTGGTGCCGTCTCCCTTTCTAGGACCCGGGTAGGTGTGCATTCCCACAGGTGAGGTCTCGGGAGCCATGGAAAAGTCGGAGCGGACGAAAATCATGCAGGGCAGTAGAAAGGCTGCTGAAAGTACCTGAAGAGACAAAGGGAATGAGAAGGGGGAAGTCCAGACTAAGACAGGAGTCTAGTCTGTAAAGAGAAACAACGGGAAGTCTAAGCTACAGAAACTCTTCAAGTTGCCAAAAGACATTTAGGATGGGAAATTACTTCTTGAATCCAGTCTCTTTAAGATCTTAGGCTTAGTATGTGTGTGTATTTGTATTTGCTTAGTAATCTGCCTTCTTCTGTTTGCTATCCCCTATAATCACTGAAAATCTGCCTTTGATAGTGAAACTATTTTTTGTTTATTATTATTATTATTAAACTCAGTTTGTGCAACGGGTGCTCCGTGAGGAAATGATTTGTGTGTTACTCCAAGGGGCCGCCCGGTGTCACTGTTGGTGCAGGAGGGAAATGATTTGTGCATTACACTGACTGGCCACCTGGTGTCACTGTTGCTCCGTTAGGGAAATTATTTGTGCATTACCCTGAGTGGCCACAGAGTGTCACTGTTGCTCCATGAGGGAAATGCTTTGTGCAGTACCTGGATTAGCCACCCGGTGTCACTGTTGCTCCACGAGGGAAATGGTTGGTGCATGACCCTGAGTGGTGTGAAGGAAAAGTTAGCCTGGGTGACTCCGTTTTGGTTTGGGGCCCACCATTGTCTAAAAGCAAGCACATCATGCACCAGGAGGGTGTTTCTTAGATACTGCATTCCTGTGAAAATCCTCCGCCCCCCCGCCCTTGTCTCCAGCCTGTTTTATCTCCCGCTTTCTGTTCTTTGTCTGTCCCTAACTCCCTGCCTCCTGGCCTTGCTGTGGGCCTCCCATCCTGAGAAGAAAAGTTCCTGGTGCATTGCTTTAGGACCATGTAATGTAGCTGAAGTCACGGTTTAGCACGGGGAATGTTCCTAGCCGGGATAGGTGGTAGATAAGGGAAGGGTTTGTCTCTTGGCTAAGGTTTCCGATGCACAAGGGCAACGTGCCTTGCTAAAAGGTCTATAATCTCTGTATAACCTGCCTGCGGGGTCCCCTCCTGATGAGCAGGGCGGCACCACGCTCGAGCGTAATAAACGTAGTATTTTTGGGAACCTGCCGCTGTGGACTTCGTTCGTGTGCCTCAGCCTAGACTTGAACTGTGCAGGACCAATCGGGTATAATTCGCAGCAGTTCCTGTGCGTGACCTGTCGGGTATAATTCGTAACAGTGGCCACCCACTGTCACCGTTGCTCTGTGCGGGAAATGGTTTGTGCATTATCTGGATTGGCCACCTGGTGTCACTGTTTCTCCATGATGGAAATGGTTTGTGCAGTACCCTGAGGGGCCACCCGGGGTCACTGTTGCTCCGTGAGGGAAATGGTTTGTGCATGACCTGAATTGGCCACACACATCACTGTTGCTCCGGGAGGGAGGGGGGGATTGTTTGTGTGTTATTCCTGAGTGGCCATGTTGTGTCACTCTTCCTCCATGAGGGGAATGCTTTGTGTCTTACCCTGTGTGGCCACCCAAGACAACACACACATCACACACAAAACATCACACACACAAAACACGACAGACGACACTCACACACACACACACACAACACGTCACCGACACACACAGAGAGAACACGTCACACATACAGAAACACATCTCTCACACACACACAACACAGGACACCAACACACACAAACAACATGACACACAAAACAGCACACAACACGACACACAAAAATCACACACAATACATGACACCGACACATAAACACACACACACACGAGACGAGGCACAACACCTCACATGACACACAAAATGGCACACGTGACACACACACACAACATGATGCACAAAACATCGCACACAAAATATCACACACTCACACACAACATGACACACACACACACAACACGACACAAGACACACAAAACGACACACGACACGTGACACAAAAATCTCACACAACACATGAGACCGACACACACAACATGCACACAAAACGGCACACAACACGGCACACACCGTCACACGCACACAACACGGCATACAACATGGCACACACACACTCAACATGGACCACAACACGCACACATAAACACGTCTCACACACACAAAACGACACACAAGTCACACACACAACATGTCACACGACACATGCAACACGACACACACAACACGTCACACGACACACGACACAGGCAACACGACACACACAACACGTCACACAGCAGAAAGTTTCATCGAGGAGGAGGATGTCCCGGGGTCCCCGGGCGATGCTCTGGGACTGCTCCCCAGGAAGCCAGGCAGGACTCTGGGGAAGTCTCCTCTCGGGGAGCAGCCTGTCTGCAGGACACACAGCTCCCCCGGCTCCACCTTCCTGGCTCTGACCTCGGAGCCGTCATTCTCCTCTGCCCCTCCCTGCGCTTCCCACAGCCAGTCCGCCCAGGCGGGGTCCTGGGGGGGCAGAGGGTCCTGCCCCCCAACTCCGCAGTCAGACGGGACTCTCAGCCAGCCAGGAAAACAGAGGTTTATTAGACGACAGGGACATGGTCTAACAAAGAGCTTGTAGGCGCAGAGAACAGGACCCCCTCAGCCGGGTCCATTTTGGGGGGGACAGTGAGCCAGACAACCACGTCTGCCCTTCACTCCATGTCTCCAGCCAGCCCCCAACTGAAACTCCCCCCAGCCCCTCCTCCTCTGGGCTTTGTCCCTGTCCCCGGCCAGGAGGGCACCCGATTCCTTTGTTCTCCAACCCTTTAGCTCTCACCTTGCAGGGGGGAAGGGCCCAGGGTATCAGGTGCCAGGAAAGAGGGTGTCGGCCATTCTCTGTGTCCAGACCCCTGCACACACCTGCCCTCCAGAGCTCTGCAACGATCATACACCCTTACCCCACCCCCTAGATCCTTAAGAACTGCATAGGGGAAACTGAGACACCCCCACGCGATTCAGAGGAAACATGAAGTCCCGCTTCATCACAGATGACTCCAGGAGGTGAGTTCCTTGCTATCCTACCATGTTTTTCTCTGTCTCTCCTCTAGTATGTTGGCCATCACACACACTCTGTCTCTGTCTCTGTCTCTGTCTCTGTCTCCTCTCCTCTCCTGGTGCCAACGATGACCAGGCCCCGGGTGCCTGGGCCCCAGTTCCCCGCCTGTGCTCCATCTCTTCCTGTATCTGCCTCGCCCCTTCTCCCAGCCCACACTGCCCACCGCTGCCTGGATGATTTCCCCCTCTCCTCCATTGCACCCCCCTCTGTGGGGTCCCTGCCACTCACCGTCTGCCTCCTCTCCTCCACCCCCTCCCCCGCTTCCCCACGGGTCACTCTGGGGCCGGTTTTCTTCACCATCTTCGTGCATGATCTGGAGGATGAGATGGATTGCACCCTCAGCAAGTTCGCAGATGACACCAAGCTGGGCGGAGAGGGAGATACGCGGGAGGGTCGGGATAGGGTTCAGAGTGACCCAGACCAATTAGAGGATTGAGCCAAAAGAAATCTGATGAGGTTCAGCAAGGACAAGTGCTGAGCCCTGCACTGAGGAGAGAAGAATCCCATGCACTGCCCCAAGTATGCCACGTCCCCGCCCCGAACCGACCCTCCCGGAGCATCCTCAATTCCACGAAACAGCTGTTCTGGGGTGGGCAGGAAGTGCTGGGAAGGAGGGTGGGGAGTTGCTCAGTGGGGGTGTGTCTCTCTGGGTGGGGTCTGTGTGTGTTTATGCACAAGCTGATTGTGATGTCACGGAGGCCAACAGCAAAGAGTGTTCGGCGTCAGCATTCTTGCCCTGCCCTCAGTCTGCCAACTGGCTTGGTTGACAACGGCTGGTGACCCAAGGAGCTGCTGAGAGACGCGGACCATCCCTCTGTCAGCAACTTCTTGAATCAGCTATTTCCACAGGTGTTTGAGGAACAAAAGGATGAGTTTTTACAGAAGGTAATTCCCAGATTCTTTCCCTGCTCATTAGATCGCACACGACAGGTCGGTGCCTCCTTCTCCTCGAGACGGGTGGGGCGGGTGTGGCAACAGGCAGGTCTCAGCGTTCCCTTTTGATTTGAAAGTGGCCATCTCTCAGGTCTCCTCCTGCTTCAGCCTGTCAGGTTCTTTGGAGGCAGATTTAGATGATTTTATCTTTCAGCAGACTAGTCGGGGGGAATTTCCATGGATCGAACCAAAAGGGAAGATAACAAAACTCGTGTAGAATTTAGATTGAGATCTCCATCAATCGTCTTTCCCTTGGAGTTGCCCCTAATGCACTCCTTGCCTTCAAGTTGGGAATAGAAACCCTTTGTCTCCTGTCATGACTGCCAAAGAAATGTGTGTTGAGAGAATATCGATCTCAGAATTTACAGGATTCAAATGCCCATAAATGAGCTCAAATAATGCAGAAGAAATGAATCTTAGATATTGAAAGTGATACAGCTCCACTCCCATCCCCTGGCTGTCATCTTGGTAGTTCTCTCAGAAAGAATCTCCTGGCGATAGATCTCAAAACTCTCTACAAATTCTACTCTACCCCCTTGGGCTAGAGAAAAGAGATGTGTCGATCCCCCCTGCCCCACAATTCCTTTCCAGGAAAGGGGTTTCAAGCAACTGTCGCCTACATTTGTCATGGGTCTCGCTGTGATTTCTTTGTCCTTGTTTTGGAGGCCTAACTTCTGACTGGATGTTGGAAATAATATGGGTCCTTCTTCATTTCAAGTTGACTGATTCTTTCCCCCATGCTAATACATTCCAGATTTTCAAATAGTTGAGAAGAAGTCAACATATTTGCAGCTGCTAATTCATCCTTCCTGACCCTCAAACCCTCGAGATGACAATCTTTTCTTCCTTTTCCTGGCTTCTCTGGGAACAGAGCTTTCTTGGTTTGCAGCTTGGCCCGATCTGTTCCCAGAGTCCCAACATTGTGTGCACAAAGGAGTGGGGTTAAGAAGGAAGCATTTTTGCAACTAGGCCCAGGCAAAGAACATAGAAACTGACCTTTTGTTCTTTCTATCCCTAGCCTCTGTTTGCCAGGTGCCAGGAATGAGCAACAGGAATGGATCGCTTGATGATTCCCTATTCATTCCTTCTGGGGCACACACTACTGGCTACTGTCAGAAGACAGCGTACTGGGCTCAATGGACCTTTGGTGTGACCCAGTCTGGGCGGTCTTGTGTTGCATATCTTCTTGGTTGCAGCAACCAGTCCTGGCTATTAGAGGAGCAGATGGCTTCAAAAGACCACTCTCGTGGATCTGGGAATCCTGGGCAAACTAATTCCCTTCCTTTCGAGAAGGACAGAAAAACCCATTTCCTCCTTCTTTCTATTCCAGGCTTCGTTCCTTTTTCCAAAGACTCGCCTCTCGGGAGCACAGAGAGATCCATGTGCACAAAGTGCTCGTCCAACCTGCAGCCATTGAGGCATGCTCTGGCCTCAGCCCCCAAGAACAGGCCTTGCCAGAGAAGCCCCAAGGAAGAAAATGCTCATGGACCATCATGAAAAGACTCTGTGTCTGTTGCCAATCCCACAACTCGATGGCAGAGAGCAGTGAGGAGAGAACAGCTTCCTCTCCAAGAAGGTGGACGCACTTGTCCCTGAAGAAGAAAGCAGCGGAGACCCAGGTGGAGGGAGAGGAGGTGAAGCTGCAGGAGACAACACACAAAGTCAAAGCGGATCTTACAGGTGAGATGGTTCAATCCACATGGTTCGCGAGGAGCATGTGAGGAACACTCACACCAGTCACTTGACAAGCCTCGACATCAGGGCCATCTCATGGGACAGTGATGGGTACCTCCGGCTCTGGAATCCATATAGAGGGTGGCAGAGGTCCATGGCTGAGGTGGGGAGAGCTGACAATGTCAGGTCACCCCCCTCTGGGGATCTGGCACGGTGGGGTGGGCACTACTAACATTGTTCCAGGCTGGAAGGAGAAGAGAGAGGCTGGACGTTGGAGGAAATCCTTTCTTTTCTCCTGGATTGGGTCCCTTTCCTCAAGAAAATGCTCCAGAGGTCTCAGCAGGTCACAGCTGGGAACCGTACCAGAGCTGAGTCATTCCTTCTTGGGGGGTTCAATGCAAAAGGAGGCCAGGTGCCCATCACTGACAGGAAAGGGGTGCAAGGGGAGGGGAAGAGTAGAGGACACCATTGAAAAGAAACTGGCCCCGAGGGAAGAGGAAGCCTCGTGTGGTTAAAGCCTCCAGCTAGGAGTCAGGAGAGCAGAGTTCTCTGCTGAGCTCTGCCAACAACCTTCAGTCTGACCCTGGGCAATTCGCTTCAGGGCTCTGGGCCCAACTTCCATCCTCTGTAAACCGGGGGGAAGACATGGAAAAGCAAAATGTTAAGAATGTTTCTTTCTGCTGCAGGGACGAAGAAGGAGCCATCTGACACGAAGGGGAAGTGGGAAAAAGGAAGCCCAGAAGAGCAGGAAGAAGAGCGCACTCCCAGCCCCTCATTAACAAGCAGCTCCCATATGACGATGGTAATGGTGCTGTGTGGCCGTGCTCATGGAAAGCATCCCTTGCTGTGTGTAGGAATATCTCCCAGGGGCTGAAAAGAAACACTCGTCAAGGGTGATCAACTCCAGCCAGTCTTTATCTGGGTCGCTTGAACGAGGCCCGCTTTGACAAAGGGGTTTAGACACCTAAAGAAGTCCAGAGGTGCTTTGTGGGATTGGCAGAAGTGCCTGACTCAGGTGCCCAATTCTCATGCACTTTCCATGGCACACAGGCACGGCTGAAAATCAGACCAGGCCCATCCCTGCCCTGGTCGGGGGAACCCACATATCTCCTGGCTGTGGGGTTCTGGCCCATCTCGTGGCACCAGGACCACTTTGAGACACAGAGAAAAGGAGTCTGCTCTAGAGCCTTAGCTAACAGCCTCTTGGCTTTTCGCTCCTGTGGTCGAGGCTCCTGCACTACGCTCCAGAGGTCCCAGGTTTCCTCCCGCCTGCCAACATCTGGGCTCTGTCCGAGTTACAAAAGCCTTTAGACACCTTTGTAACTCTTCCTCTTCGGGACAGAGCACCCTGCAGCGCATACAAAAGGCTGCAATTCTGGGAGCTTCTGACCCGCTGGGGGTCTGGAGTATGGAGGCGAGTGTGCCACTCCGCCGTGCTCTACTGCATCCTAGGATATCAGGGTTGGAAGGGACCTCAAGAGGTCATCCAGTCCACCCCCTTGCTCAAAGCAGGACCAAACCCCAATTTTTACCCTAGATCTCGAAATGGTCCCCTCAAGAATTGAACTCACAACCCCGGGTTTAGCAAATGCTCAAACCACTGAGCTACCCCTCAGCTGTTGGCAACCAGGACAGACGGTGCTAATCCAGCGCCATGCAGGCCAGCTGCAGTAATCGCCAGGGGGTGCCCTGAGACACCAGGGCAAAGGCCTCCAGCACCCCAAGCCCTGGGTTTAGGTGATCCTGGAACCAGGCCCCCTGGAGTAACATTGTGCCCAGTGAGTTCTCACCCCCAGGGCTCTGGCCCCAGAGGCCCAGGCTTTGGGCTTCTCTTCAGCCAGGCAAACTTGCTTCTTCAGTGTCAGTTACTTTCTGTCCTGACGGCGATTCCTGCCTGTTTTCTGGCAGCCCCACAGGCTGCTAGGTGGGGAAGGAAGAGGGTGTTTCCGTTTGGGCCCTATTCTCAGTCCCTTCCTCGCAGACACTGTGGGCTGCCAGAGTTGCTGAGCCAATCTCCTCAGGCGCTCGGGGTGGGATGGGACATGGGGCAGGTTCTCCAGTGACCCCTCGGCGACACTCAAGGAGCAACTCGAATGGGATTTGCAGGACATTGAGGCTTTCTCAGCAAAAGCGGGGTTTCCTGCGAGGAGGGGCTAGCGAGGGAGGAAACGGGGCGGCCCTTGGGGTCCCAGCACTGCCCGAGAGGCTCCCGTCTCTTCTCAGGAGAGGGGGCCAGAGAGGGGACAAAGGTTGAGGAAACCTTAGCACCTGGGGAGGCTTTTGAAGAAAAGGGCTCAGCCGGAGTCTCCACCCTCCCTCGGCACTGCCAGCCTCCCCCGGGGACAGACTGTTCCAGGGCAGCTGCCCGAGGGAAATACTCAATCCCAACAGGCTTTGTCCCTGTTCTTTGCAGACCCCCAGGGAGCACCCTTCCTCAGCCCCGCTCCATGCCCTGCTGATGGCAGCCGTGAAGGGTCTGACAACACCCACCCTGCAGAGATTTAGAGCCGCAGAGGAAGAGCTGAGGGCCATCGTAGCTCTCCACGGAGACAAGATGGAGAGAGTAAGAGACTCCCGCAATTGGGGCAGGGGGATGCTGCGCAGAGAGGGGGATGGGAGAAGTTCCTCTCCTCGGAAACCATTCCTGGGACACTGGCATGGGATTGGAAGGTTGGCTCAGCCCCTTGCCATTCATCGCTTGGCCACGGGGATAGGTGACATTCAAGCCCTTCTCCAAAGACCGCCTGAACGTGGCGCGGAAGTGCAGACTTATTCCCTTCCTGGGCTTTGGCTTTCCTGGAAACTCTGAGACTAATCAATGAACAGAATCCTCAGCCTGAACTTCCTCCCCAACCTGCCTGTTCCTAGGGTTTCCTGCAGGTCATCCCTGTCTCTGCCCGAGTTCCTTCTTTCCAACAGCTCCCAGCGGGAAGTTAACAAATGGCCCCTCAATCAGCAGATTGATTTGTGCAGGGCTCTAACTCCTGCTAGCAGAACAGGTCAACAGAATCCAGCCACCCACCTTGTAGCTTCTGCTCCTTGTTCGAGAGAGGAAAGAGCAATGAGCAATTCCTCACGGAAGAGTCCTAGGGGGTGGCTTGTCCCTTTAGGGTCTGCTCCCTGTGTTGCAAACTCTGCAGCAGGAGCCTGAAAGCCTGGCCCTATGGACTTGGGCTCCCAGGGCTGGCACTGAGGGGCCAAAACAGCAATGCAGACTCTTCTGGGCTGGGGCTGGAACTTGATCTCTGAAGCCTGGGGAGGAGGGTGGCTTCAGAGCCTGGGCTCCAGCCCAAGTCACCTTGTCTGCACTGCTCTTCTAAGTGCCATAGCATGAATCCGAGATTAGAGACTGGGGACTTAAGAGACTGGGGCCGGGAGCTGGCTAGCCCCACCCAACTAGCCCTGCCTCCCATCTCTGCCATGGGCTCTGGGATACATCGGTCGAACCAGCTGGGTCTGGAGCAGTGCTTCTCAACCTGTGGCCCGGTCAGCACAGAGCTGCGCCCCTTTGGGACATCCTCAGGGACAAACAGGTCGGATTGGATGTGTCCCACAATGGAACCTAGGTTGAGAATCACTGGTCTGGAGGAACGGACTGTGCAAGAAAGAGCTAAAAGGAAGTTGCAGAGATGGAGGAAAGGCTCCTGGAGGGAAGCCCTTGAGAGCGGGGCTGAGAGCCGTTTGCTACGGCAGGGAAGGCCCTGGGACATCAGGAGAGTTAGGACTGTGCGCACTCTAAGGTTTTGTGCGTGTTTTTGAGCTTGAAGGTGCTAAGCCAGACCTCAGGAAGACTGGGGTTCCTGGACTTGTCAAAGGCTCTTAGGGAGCAGCCAAGATAGGCAACCGAGGTCAGAGGAGGCTTGCAGGGCTGCCAGGAGGGCTTCCCTGGGAGGAGGCCACTCATTGATAAATCCATCCCTCAACTTTCTGGCATTCTTCCAGGTTGGAGACGTCGTGGGAGGGATCTTAATCTGGCTTGACAACAGCTGTGATCCCAGAGCCAGAAGAGCAGTGCTCAGGGCCATGGCCTTGCTGGCTCGCTCCCACCCCCAGGACGTGGTTCTAACCTGTGTGGCTCACACGCTCTCATCGCACAGGTAGGGAGCTGCTTTGTTATCTCCTCAGTCCAGTAGTTCTCTTCCTGCTCCTACTGAGAGGCCACAGGCCGGGAGGGGTCCGTGGGGCTCACACAGTTGGAAGGAGTTTCCTGCTGTGCAGAGAGCTGTCCACGCTTACGAAGAGGAGATGGCCAGGCCCAGCCACTGAGGAGCGAACCCCTCCTCCTACACTCCCCGGGATGGAGACATGCCACTTTTCTGGAGAATTCCAACATTGTCCTGATTTCTATGGGTCACCCCACTTCCTCTCAGATCCAGTACAGGGCCAATCAATGATTTGGGGGCTCACTCAACATCCCTGGCTCATGAGGTCTAGCTGCTCCTTACTGCAGGAGAGAAGGCAGAGATGGAAAAGGCCCATGAGGCCCATCTGTCTATCCCCTGGAGACCAGTGCAGGATTCTTACCTGTCGTCAGACCCCCCAGTTATTCCATGGCTGAGGAATTGGTGACAAAATGCACTCATCCTTATGGAGCGGTGGGGCAGAGGTCAATCTCTTAAGACAGACATTTCCAGCCCTTATTGATCCAAAAGAAAATAAAATCAAATCAACAAAAAAACCATCCCCTAATGACCAGATCCTAAATGCAGTGCAGCAAGCAGACAGCCAGCATTAATAGCTCTGAGAAGGGGGAGTGCCTCTTTCCACCTCAATAGATTGTTAACTTTCAGTCCTGCTGGTTATTGCTGATCACTTGGAAGGGTCAGCCAGCTGAGGGGTTTGTAACACAACCCCCATGTGCCTCGGGGCCATGAAACCCAACTGAACCCTAGCCAGAGGTCAAAAGTCCAGCTTTCCTTGGCATCTTCTGCAATGCAGTTCTGCACAGACCTGAGAGAAATTTGTGTCACACTGCAGAGCAAATTGAAGAGCGTCAGGAAAGAAATGGAACTTCTTACCCAATTCAGTTATCAGAGGAATACCGTGTTGGTTTTCAGATTTCTTTGAGTGTTTGATTTGTAAACCTTTCTGAATTTCAGAATCAGGTCTGAATTTCTTGGAACAGCCACAGTGCTTTCCAGGGGCTGTGCTCAGAAGTTACAGAAACTCGGCAGCATTGGCACAGAAGTTCAGTCAAGCTTCCGGAAGACCTTGCTTCCAGGCCATTTGCCCTTGAGTTGTCCAACCTAGGTCTCAATGTCCTAGGGCTTCACCACCACGTCCGACCTTCCTCACCAAACTTGGAAGTCAAATGACTGGAAGTCTTTTGGATCCATCTGCAGTCTTCCTCTGCAGATGCCTGCGGGGACAAGCAGGACTTAGATCCGCAAGAATGGAGGAGGGGGATTTCAGTCCTACTTTCCTTCCATCTCTGTCACATTGGGCTTTACAATCTCCTCTTCCAAGCTCTTGAATCTTCTCAGATCAAGGCATGTGCTGACTCACTCTCTGACCCTGTCCACCACACTGCAGTAGAATTGAGCTGCTAAGAGACACTTGGCCAAACGCTGGGTCTCCGTTAGACCCCCAAAGAGCCAGAGGAACTCCAATGATGTCAGGCAAGTTTCTCGGGACTGACCCAAGTGTAACAGAGCAGAATTTTGCAGTCTGCGGGTCACAGTTTGGTGGTCATTCTGTGGTCAGTACATGGTCACTGTCTTGGAAAGAGTGGGTTAGCTTTAGAAACAAGAACCCATTAGGGGAAAGGAATAAATACAACTTTCTCTGAAGGGACTTGCCCTGCCTTAGCCTCCCTGCACCAGTGGCTGTCTCCTCTGGTATTCCAAGCCTCTCCCTGGGGAAGGCAAGAGATGGCCAAGCAGGAAAGCTCTGACGTGTGTTTCTGAATTTGCAGATGTGCCATTGAGTTGTGGAAGGCCTTGGGTGAAGAACCACAGCTCACCAGGGAGGTGCTGCAGCAGCTGCTGGACAAGCTCCAGCAGAGACGCCGGGAGGAGACGAGCAGCCATGTGTCTCTGGCTGTAAGTGAGATTTGAGATGTCACCTTGCGAACCCGCCACCACAGGGAAGATGGTGCATCTGTGTGTGTGTGCGAGTTTCACCTCTTCTTACCTTCAGGCCATGGCTCCACCACACATTGAAGCCGACCTAACTTAAATGGGCAGACAGCCGCCACAGCGATTCCATCCCTGGTGTGTGTCCGCACTTTGCTGCTCGTGTCGGCAGTGCCCGTCCTCACCAGAAGGGCTTGTCTTGATTGTAGGGTCAGGGTGGGGCATTGTGGGAAGGCTCCTGAAAGCCAGTTGAGGAAAGCGACGTGGTGTCTGCACGGACGCTGCATCGACCTGACTGCATCGACCTGGACTCTCTGCCACGTGTGGAGGTGGAGTGACGAATTTGGCACCGAGGGGCAGTTCTGACGATGGGAAGGAAATTCCATCCTTAGGGGGATGCAGAGTGAGCGGCCTTGCGTTGACCTAACTCTGGAGTGTAGACCAGGCCTTAGTGTGTCCTCACCACTTCCAATCAAACCAAAGAGGGGTAGTAAAGTTTCCCCCAGGTCAAAGTTACACATCTGAAGTGGTTTATCTGCTGGTACCCTGGCTCAGTTGTCTTCTGCTCCAGATGGCCCTTTAGTGAACAGGTGCAGTTCAGGTGTCTCTTGGAAGTCTCCAAGTATCTGGCTCTGTAAACTGTGGCTAGAAATCTTCCCAACATGGCATCCTGAGAAGTCCAGTACTTTTGACTGGGCCAGAAACACTGGGCCTAGGAGAACGGATCTCCTCAGGATGGTTTCAGCCCTTCCAGTCATGGCTGGAAAGCCAAAGCACAGGCTCTGCACCAGAAAGAGAAATAATGGGGAATAACATCATCCAGACTCTTCTCATCTTTCCATCCTGCTTCCGTTCCAGGAATGGGGGAAGGTTCAGGAGCCTCCAAATGTCCCCACCCCTCTCAGAAGCCAATACTCTTTTGTAATACGCTGGAGAGGAAAGGAGACATGACAAAGGGACAATAGCAAATGGCAATGGGGACAGGTGGCAGATTGGGAGAGCTGAGTGAAATTCTTTCCCCCCTCCAGGCAATGAAGACCATTTATGAGCTCCTTTTCCTACGGGGATACCGAGAAGCCATCCTGCAAATGTATCCCCAGCTGCTCATTCTCTGCGTCAGGCAAGTGCAGTACGTGATGGATCAGCACTTGCCAGGGACCTACATGGCCAGGCAGACATCCAGCCCCGAGGAGGGATGCAGCTGCCTCAGTCTCCTAAGGTAATGACTGAAAGGAAAAGGAAGAACAGATTTGTTGGGCTAAACACATGGGGGCTGTTCACGGCCATCAGTTGTTCGGGTGCTGTGGTTAGCCCAGGCTCAGTTGGGAGCAGGTCTCTCTTGAGGGAAAAGGGTTGAGAGCCGTGCGTTCTTGTGAGTCACACTCGCTCATCTGACGCCGTCCACAGCCCAGCTGCTTTCCCTACACACTCAGGCAGCAGCCATGTTTGTGCATCCATCCACGTCTGCCACCCGCCAAAGGGTCAGTGCTTTCATCAGTGCCTGCTGAGCAAATCCGTGGGCCTCTCTCCCCGAACGCGGACAGAGCCACACCGGCAACACATGGGGACAGGCCCCGCAGGACGTCAGCCTCACAGGCAGACAGGAGGAAGAGGGACCAGTTCATCTGGTTCTGTGGGCACAGTTAGGGGCTTCCATCTGCACGGGAAAGAGAGAGCGCCAGAAGACACCTCAGGTGGCGTAAACTGATGGAGCTTTGCTCGATTCCACCAACAAAGGATCTGGACCCACATGCCCGCTTGAGTCCTGTTACCTGTCACAGTAAAGAATCAAGTATTCAACCATTGGGAGTGATGACACCAACCATTTGAAGAAGCTACAGTGTCCCTAACTGGTTCCAAAGTCAGTGAAACTGCAGTGTAGACAGGGTATCACACTGGATCGATCCTTGGGGAGGCTAGCTACTGCTGAGCATGCTGGGTGTCTCAGGACTTGTGCAGATTTGCCATGCTTGGGGCGGATCTCATTGCTTGACACTCTGTTTGTTTGTTTGTTTTTGTCGTTAGCACCTCAGTGGAGGCTGTGAAGACGCTTTTCTCCATGCCCGGCTACTGGAAGGAATTTGCCAGCATCCAGTTTCATCGGGGTTGGGACATGATAGCCTCCCGATATCACTACTCGCAGGGGGTTGGCCTGATTGCAAGGTAGGAGCTCAACGTTTCCTCTTCTTTGGGTCTCTCTTGGGAATGGGATTTCCGTGTGAAATAGTCCTCAGTTCCAGGCTGCCAGCTCAGCCCAGCAACTGGAGCTGAACGCTCTCTCCCCCTTGAGAATCAAAAGGGACTTTCTGTTCCATGTTCCAGAGCCATGATCGAGTTTGAGAACCCTCAGCTCCCTGCAGTTTTCAGAGAGGCAATCACCATCGTCCAGAGTGGGAAGGAGGAGGAGCAGAGAACTATCGCCCTGGCTTTCTGCACTGAGGTGAGATTCATGAGTTGACAGGCAGAAGTGGGCTTTCTGGAGAGCAGCTCAGGACAGCAAGCTCTAGGCTACATTGTCAGCAGCTTAGCAGCCCTACCGCCAGCTAGCTCCTCTCCGCACATGGATGGATGCGGGGCATGGCAAAGAGAGGGAGGGAGAGACAGGGTGAGATTGCTCCTGGCTGGATGTGCCCAGATGGGGTTATGGGACAAGAAGCCATGTTTCTCCAGTGCCCCAAGGCCATGCTTCTCGCCTCACCTTTTCCTGGGGTTCTGCTTTTCTTCTGCCCCACGGCTCTCTCCATGGCACTCAATGAGGTCTGGAGATTCCCCTTTCCCTGGGGGCTTATTTGTGACTTGTGCATTAGTCTAAATTTGGGGAAGGAACCAACTGAAACAGCAGCAATTGGCTCCCTACTCACCAGAGACTTTGCATAGGAGGAAGTGGCCCTTTGGTAAAGACGACTGTCCAGGGAACAGACCCCACAATAAGACCTCTGCTCCTCAACCTGATCTTCATTTGGCTCTTGCCAGTTTCTCCAGAGTCCTTCCATTGACACCATCCTGACAAGATCAGCCCTCCAGGCACAGCTCATGGACTGGACCAAAGATGCAAATTCCATCATACGGAGGCTCAGTCTGCGAGGCCTTGGCAGTATTGTGTTCCAGCCAGAAAAGGTGAGAGCCGGGGATTGCCCAGGGGACCCAGGAAGCCAATGTCCATCAAATAGCTCAGAAATGAGAGGGAGAGCCACACACAAGCCTTCTTGTTTAAAACACAGCCCTCAAATGGTGGAGGTGCTTTCGGAACAAATCAAGGCATGCCATGCTCCCTGCTCCCGTGAGCTGAGCCCTGATTGCAGATAGGATGCAATGGGGGAGGCGGGGTGAGCAAAGACAAAGGTGACAGTGAGCAACTGGCACAGAGTGACAGGAGAATGACTTTCTGCCCCGTTGGGGGGCTGTGCCCTCCGTGGTTTATCATCGGTGGCAGTGGTCCATCATGTGCTCCAGGTTGTCACCTGGGATTGTAATGAGCTGCCTTCTTCATTCCGGCAGGTGCAATTCTTACGGGCCCAGCTGCCAGCAATCCTGGCCATGTTTTGTGACAGGGATGGAAGGCGTGTCATGGAGGCCATGCATAAAGCTGCAGACATCATCCACCTCCTCAACAGGGAGGGGCTTGGCTCCATCTCCCAGGACATTGCTGTCAGCCTTCGCCCCTTCATTGATGACGTAAGGCTTGGAACCCGCAGAAGAAGCCCATTCCCCCGCTCCAGCTGTCTGTGATGCCCTTGTCTCTCTCTCCCCATCCCCTTCCTCCCGCCCCTCAGGCCTGCCATGGAGCCTCCAAGGAGTGCCCCCGCCATGGGTGGGGAATCTCCTGCTGAGCCACCTCCCTGTCAGAGCTCTTCTCTCCAAAGCTCAGCCTCAGTGCCATGCTCCCAGCCCCTGCTGCAGCCTGGCCTGGGGGAGAGGGGGCCTGGCACTGGGCAGATGACCAGCTGCCTGGAGAACACAGGCCCCCAAAGAGGTGGAGATTCTCAGCAGGAAAGAGGTGGGTCGGGAATGGCCCGGCTCTCAGGGGCACCCAAGAGCCAAAGAAATGCTGTCTTTTGGAGCAGCCAGTCCCTGCCAGGCTCCAGCAGCTGCTTCTCCCCTTCCCCACACCAGTCTCCAGCAGCCTGCCTGCCCTCTCCCCTCATCTTCTCGGGTTCTAGGATTCTGTGCTCTCCAGACAGAAACTGCCTCTGGGACACCCTGGGCTGCACTGTCCCGCACAGGGTCTCAGGCCCTGCACAAGATGTCGATGGCGCTGGCCTGGTGGCCTCCCTGCTCCCGCCAGCCCAGGTAGTTCACACAGGGGGACCGGAGCAGCGTGTGCATTACCACCCAGTGGCGTTCTGCTCTGATGCTGCCTGGCTTTAACCGGGGGTCCCCACCCCCTGTGTGTCATTGCCAGGAGAAGGGCAGTGTGCGCTCAGCTGCCATTGTACTGCTTGGCAACGTGGTGAGCAGGGTGCAGGACCCCGACAAACCCTTCGTGCAGCAGGAAATCATCCACTGCTTGCTCCCCCTGCTGCTGCATCTTGAAGACCAGGACGAGAGTGTGAAACTGGTAAGTGCCACGGTCATTATTGCCTGAAGAGCAAAGAGCCAGTATCTCCTGGGGCCCCCACTCCAGTCATCGCCAGAGCCCCTTGCCCAAGCAGAGTCTTCTCCTCCCTGCTTCACTCCATGCTGGAGCCAAGCGCCTCATCCATCCTCACAGCACATAGCACAATTGGGAAGAAAAGCCTTCTTCTGGGAAAGAGGTGGGGCATAGCGTAGCGGATCCGGGAGTCCTGCTGCTGGCCCCGGCACGGCCCAGGGCCTGCGTCCCCCTGAAGTGCAGGGCCCCCCAAAGCACGGGGCCCTGGGCAACCACCCCAAACCATCCAAAGGACAGGACGGCTCTGGCTCTCTCCAGCCAACTCTCCCTTTCCTCTCCTCAGCACACTCCTGTGGAGAACAAATGACAGGAATCTCCACTGGCAGGAAAAGCAGGAGAACAAGGGACGGGGAAGGTTCCATGTCCCCCAAACTATCCCTCTCTCAGGGAGAACCCTCTTGGTCTCCTCTTCTCTTGCAGTCATGTAAACTGACGCTCTTCCGCTGCGCAGTGTTCCTCAGGTGGGCTCATTTGAAGACCCTCTCCCACAGCTTGGCCTGGGATGGCTCCTCACAGCTCTTGAAGTGTGTCTGGATCTGCTTGGTAGGTGAATTCCTTGTGCCTTGAGAGTGCTGAATGGGGACTTGAGGAAGACCTTTCTAACTCCACACCCTGAGTACCCATCCGCTTCGGTCGGGCTGCAGGACTCCGTTCCAGGCTCTCTGCTGGCTCATTTCAGCAGGAGTTACAATCCGTTCACATTGTTGACATTTTTCTCCACAATTCTCCGACCTTCAAACTTTTGTCTTTTCAAATGAAAGCTGAGGTTCTGGAGAACACAATAGGAACTTCAGAGGGGTGCTGCTCTGGTGTATGGGTTCATATTGGCGGTTGCCAGGGCCTGGCTATATGCATTGGCTTTCCTGGACTATTCGCTGTGGGAAGAAAATGTCATTTGTATATTGTGCATTTCTTCCTTCTTTCTTCCTAGATGCAGAACAACGAGAGCCACATCCCCAAATTCCTGTTCCAGGCCTTACAGTACCTGGAAAGCTCACAGACAACAATAAGACATTCAGCAGCCCGATTCATTGGTAAGCAGAGCAAATTCACTTGATCTTTTCTCAATGCTTCCTTCAGAGCCCTTTTCTGGACGGCTGCTCTGTTCCCTCCAACAGCACCAGAATCCTAAAACGGGGTGTGTGTGTGAGTGTGTGTGTGTGCATGTGTGTGTGAATTAACATGTATTCCAAGATGAAGGGAGCAACTTAGCTGAATCAACTGCACCAACTTCCCCTGCCCACAACAATTCTTTGGCTGCGCCTAGGGGAAACCAGCAGGATGTGAATTCAATCTCCTTTGGAAATCAGCCTCTCAGTAACTTCTGGGCATCTGATGATTTCTCGAATATGCTTTGTGTACAGATGTAAGGAATGTCTGGAATTTCCCAAAGGTGTCTTGGGAGAATGGCTGCATCATTAGCAGTTTTCAGGAAAGGATCTGAAAAGCCATGAGAGCCATTGTATTCATTGTTTGTCTAGGAAATACTATCCACCATTACTGTGATTTGTTGTCTGAAACAGTGAATGAAGATGGCATCTCCCGCCTGTATGAAGGTAAGGAAATACCTCTGTGTGTTTGGGCCTCTGTGGGAAGCACAGGGGTGCAGCACAGGGCCTGAACACAGCTTTGAATGTGTCCCTCTCAGTCTAAGGACAGCATTGAAGGAAGAAGGATGGTCATGCCAATTTTCATCGTGGTCCCACAATCTGTGTATGGGAGCAGGGGAATTCCATCCCGAGCTCCTAGTGTAGACATAGCCTTAGAGCTGTGTGGGGAGACTGTCTTCATCAAGGTCAGAAAGTCTCTAAAGGAAGGCCTGACCCAACTGAAAACGGCTGTTGGTATTAAGGATGATGATGATGACGATTCCCCTCTGTAGGGAAAGATTCATCACCTGCCCTCCCTGGAATGGAGTGATTGCAGGCCAGGGACCTTCACTCCGAGATTGGTTATCAGCTCCTAGGAAATCCCATGAGGGCACATGGGTGACACTTTTCCCTGTGAGCTCTTCAGGAATGAAGGCACAGGGCCACAAAGGATTTCAGGAGACGTTAGGAGCCGAAATCCCTTTGTGGATCTCGGCCTAAATGTTGTATGGTTTAATGTGGCTGCCGCTGTCACTTTCCTGTTCCATCCAAAGAACAAGTGCCCCCAACCGTCTGTGTGTACGGGTGTGTGGAGGAGTGTCTGCCAGCAGAGGGGGAAGCTTTGCAAGAATGGGGTCTCCTCTCTGTCCAGGGCTATTTTGGGAGGAGCGGAGTTGTTGTTCTTGTGCCCTTAGACTCTTGGGGAGCTAACAGCAGGGGGCAATGGCCATCGGAAGTGGAGGTTTCCTAGGTACCAGTCACATCAGCATCACGGGGTTTTCAACCCATTTCCTCTTGGTTTCAGCTTTTCACGAAGTGCCTTTGAAATCAGACAGGACCACATGGTACATCCTCAACAGATATTATAAATGGTTGCAGAAGCTTGGAAATCTCGTGTCGGGTTCTGCATTTGACTAGGGAACCGGGACCGACACAGACGAGCTCTTTGTCCTGCTATGGTAAATACAACAGACGCTTCTCAACTTTTTGGTGTCCCTGGCCTCTGTTTGCCAGAAGCTGGGAATGCGGGACAGGGGACTGATGACTAGATGATTGCCTGTCCCTTCATTCCCTCTGGGGCACCTGGCATTGGCCACTGTCGGAAGACAGGATACTGGGCTAGATGGACCTTTGCTGTGGCCTTTCTTATGTCCTTATGTTTGGAACCGGGGCTGAACAACGAGGTGGATATCAGCAGATGACCCAAAATTATGTCGATTAGTCGGGCCTAGAGAAGACTTGGAAGAAGTTGAAAGGGATCAAAGAAAGCCATGTCACTGGGCAGCACCATGGCAGATGAAAACCAGCGCTGACCAAGGCAGGGCCATACACATGGAAAGCAGTGAGGTGAACGACTCCTCCATAGCGCTGGTGTCAGAGGCCAAAGCACGGCTGGTTGGACCCAGTGGTTGGAGCAGTGGCTCTGGGGCCTTGTGCTCAGAGTGGTGGAGGCCGAGCCGAGGGGAGCCAAGGGTTGGAGCCGGAGTCAGGAGTCAAGAGCAGGATTGGAACAGGCTCGGGAATAGGGCAAGGGCCGGATTAACGATCCCCGGCCAATGGGAGCTGCGGGGAGGCAGAGCCTACAGGCAAGATCAGCCCCCGGGACAGAGGTTCCCGGTGTGGTGCTCGTCGTGGTGACGTGGCTGGCGGGGATGAGGAATGGCAACATGCGGAGCCTCCTCGCCCCCACCCCAGCCAGGCAGAGCCGGCCCGGCCGCAACGCAGCACGCAGGGGTTTAGTGGCTGCAGCCTGGGCCCCCCTTAGCCCTACTCCTTTCCTGAGTGCACCATTGCCCCACTTCTGCCCCATTCCCACACACTGGTACAGGGCAGAACCCCGGAGCTGATCTCTGAAATCTCTCTCACTAGAAGGAAGTCACTGCAAAGGCAGGACAACCCCACCTTTGGGCACCATGGAGGACATCTCATCCCACTGCACAGAGCCCTACATTCACACAGCTTCTCGCATGTGGTTCCCTCACTCATCAGAGCCAGGTGGAGAGCGGAGAAATTCTCCCAGACTCCCTTTTACCATTGCCAGCCCACAGGGTAGCAGAGGTTGCGGGGGGTTGGGTGCTCTCTTTAAGAAATGCCAGCTCTCAGGGAAGTTGCCAATGAGCATCAGCAAAGTGGGGTGGGGTTGTGCTGTGGAAAACTACCCTGCTTGAAGGTTTTGTTCTTCTCATTTGGGTTCCTGCCCTTTCTCTCTCTTCCAGACATCGAGAGGCCAACAGGAGCCAATTGAGCCCACCACTGATCCCATCTCTTGTGAGATGGCAAAGCAGCTTTGCATGGGAAGGAGGAGACAGAAGAGGCCGAGCAGCATGTGCCGGGCTGAACCAGCCACACAGAACCCCATAGTCTAGGTGGAGAAAGCCAAGCCCCACCCCAGCCCTGCCGGACATGCTCCAACTGGACTACCAGTGTGTAAGCGAGCAGCTCAGACCGCTGAAAATGGAGAATGCACACTGTAGGCTCCAGTCCAGAAACAGCTCAAGCCCCTGACTGCAGAGCTCTGAGGCGCCGAGACCCAGCCACGTCCCTGGAGGCCTGCAGACATGCAAGGGAGTTCGGAGACTCTGGGAGTTTCCCACGCCGGGAACCCAGAGACCCCCAGCCCAAGGCCTAGAGACATCTCCAAGGAAGTAACCTGGGTGAACTAGCCATTGTCATCCGCAGTGCTGGATCCCCACTGACTCAATGGCAAACACATTGGCCACGGACAAGGCCCTGGGCGAGGAGCCGGTGGAGTAACGAGGGCCTGGGTCCCCCTGCCCTGGCTGCCATCCATCCTTTGGTGGCTGCCCACGTCCCCATTGACCCACTAGACTGCACAGCCCCAAGAGGAGGGGCAACCATCTTGCCTCTGAACTCTCAGCCAAACAGCCCTGCAGTGAAGGGCAGCTACACTGACTCCGGCCGTTGGGCCACACAGCATTGAGGGAGAGAGTAACCATATTGTCCGTTGCTATCGGGCCACACGGGCATAAGAGACAGGATAGACATATGGACTCTAAGCGTTGAGCCACACAGCCCCGACGGAGCGGGCGGCCGCACGGACTCTGGTCGCTGGGCCACACAGCCCCAACGGAGCGGGCGGCCGCACGGACTCTGGTCGCTGGGCCATACAGCCCCGACAGAGAGGGCGGCCGCACGGACTGTGGTCGCTGGGCCACACAGCCCCGACGGAGAGGGCGGCCGCACGGACTCTGGTCGCTGGGCCACACAGCCCTGACGGAGCGGGTGGCCGCACGGACTCTGGTCGCTGGGCCACACAGCCCCGACGGAGCGGGCGGCCGCACAGACTTTGGTCGCTTGGCCACACAGCCCCGACGGAGAGGGCGGCCGCACGGACTCTGGTCGCTGGGCCACACAGCCCCGACGGAGCGGGCGGCCGCACGGACTTTGGTCGCTGGGCCACACAGCTCCGATGGAGCGGGCGGCCGCACGGACTCTGGTCGCTGGGCCACACAGCCCCGACGGAGAGGGCGGCCGCGTGGGCTTTGGTCGCTGGGCCAAACAGCCCCGACGGAGAGGGCGGCCGCACGGACTCTGGTCGCTGGGCCACACAGCCCCGACGGAGCGGGCGGCCGCACGGACTCTGGTCGCTGGGCCACACAGCCCCGACGGAGCGGGCGGCCGCACGGACTTTGGTTGCTGGGACACACAGCCCCGACGGAGCGGGCGGCCGCACGGACTTTGGTTGCTGGGCCACACAGCCCTGACGGAGCGGGCGGCCGCACGGACTCTGGTCGCTGGGCCACACAGCCCCGACGGAGAGGGCGCCCGCACGGACTTTGGTCGCTGGGCCACACAGCCCCGACGGAGCGGGCGGCCACATGGACTTTGGTCGCTGGGCCACACAGCCCCGACGGAGCGGGCGGCCGCACGGACTTTGGTCGCTGGGCCACACAGCCCCGATGGAGCGGGCGGCTGCACGGACTCTGGTCGCTGGGCCACACAGCCCCGATGGAGCGGGCGGCCGCACGGACTTTGGTCGCTGGGCCACACAGCCCCGACGGAGAGGGCGGCCGCACGGACTCTGGTCGCTGGGCCACACAGCCCCGACGGAGAGGGCGGCCGCACGGACTCTGGTCGCTGGGACACACAGCCCCGACGGAGCGGGCGGCCGCACGGACTTTGGTCGCTGGGCCACACAGCCCCGACGGAGCGGGCGGCCGCACGGACTCTGGTCGCTGTGCCACAGAGCCCCGACGGAGCGGGCGGCCGCACGGACTCTGGTCGCTGGGCCACACAGCCCCGACGGAGAGGGCGGCCGCACGGACTCTGGTCGCTGGGCCACACAGCCCCGACGGAGAGGGCGGCCGCACGGGCTCTGGGTGTTGGGACACACACACTGCGTGGGAGGGCAGCCATTTTGACAATGAGCATTTGGCCAAACTACCCTGAGGCTTAGGGAAGTTATTTGATGTCAGCCATGGGACCTTGCCCCTTCACTCCTCAGACATCGCTCATCTGTCACCATGAGACCGACCCCATGACAGAAGACTTTTGGGGTCAAGATGCAAACGGGAGTCGAAACAAGGAGTTGCATGTGACCCCTCTAAGAGATCCTCCCACTCCTTTACCAATCTGGGGGTGTTTTATCTCCATGCACCTGCCTCAGGAATGGATTTGAGCAATTGGGGAATGTTCTGGGGCAGAGTGACCCATTCGGAAGTGGGTCACGTGACCCTCCAAGAGCTCCTCCCACTTGGGGTGGGCCTCAGCCCCTTAGGACCCACCAGAGAGGGGATTTCACCAAACAGGGTAAGTGCCATGGTGGGGTGACCTGCCCGCAAGAGGGGTCCATCACCCCTCCATGAAATCCCCGCACCGTCCTCTGCTAATCAGTCAGGGTTTCGCACACACGCTTTAGGCCATCCCAGAAGGGAAACGTAACAATCAGACTAGGCAGTGCCCGAAGGTCTAGGCCACAAGGCGCCGATCTCTGGAGCTCCATGTTTGTGAGGCTGGCAGCATCGTCCGGGAAGTCGCAACACAACACTGCGGGGAAGAGCCCGTCTCGTTCCAAGGATGTCTTTTGAAGAAACCGTGGCCTAGACCTTCGGGCTATACCTGTTCTGGATTGGTACACATTTCCCTTCTGAGATGGCCTAAGGTGGGAGTGAAACCCTCGCCAACTGCTAGAGGGTGGTGTGGGGACATTTTAGAGGGACCACAGGATCCTGTTGCGGGCAGGTCACTCCACTGCAGCACTTCCCTTATTTGGTCAAATCCCCTCTCGGGGTGGTCCTACGGGGCTGACGCCCACTTCAATTGGTAGAGGACAAAGGGAGGAGTTCTCAGAGGGGATATAGAACCCCCTTCTGCGTGGGTCACCCTGCCCCGCAACGTTCCCTGATTGGTCAAATCCAGTCTCCGGGTGTGTAAAATGCTGGTTGCCCCTGCCAAATTTTCCTAAAAGAAGGGAACAAAGGCATGTACCTTTTGGGTTATCTGTCAGGTGGCCATCTTGGACTTGGGAAAAGAAGCTGGTGACCTTTAGCCATTTCCTCTATTAGTTTGGGTTGGGGAGCACACTCCCACGCACGGATTGAATCCGCGTAGATAGGGTCTAACATCCAGGCAGAGACGACGCAAAGAGGGATAGGGAGCGTTTTTAGTTAGGTCTACTCACCCGTTCCTGTGTCCATCATGGAGTCCCTCCCTGACGTCCAATGTCAAGAGAGCAGCAGCCGTCCATCGCTGTCCCTGCAAGAGAAGGGAGAGAAAACATCAACCTGACCTCCTGGGTGTAATTGTTTGGGAGACTGGAGCACTTCCAGAGTTCAAGTTTTGTTAATCCACCCCTTCTCTAGCCTAGCTTAGTCCTTTTCCCTCTCCTAAATAAAGTCTTGTTTGTGTGCTTACCACTGCCTGGCGTTATTTTCTTGTGCTAAGGCAAGCTCTGACAGACTGGCTTTACAAAGGGGACCATGTGGGAAGAATTTACTGTAAGATTCCCTGCATCTTCTGAATGGGGTTTGGGTTCTGCCCTTTTGAAAGGAAGGAAAAATCTTTCCAGGTGATCCTAGGGGGCTGAAACCCACTGGGATTACTTAGTAATCTGTCCTCTTCACTACCATGTTTGTGACCCTCTGTGTCATAGGGAAGTAGCCCCTGGCTCATTATGCATCTTTGGATTTAAAATGGACACGTGTGGTGTACAGACGAAGAAGGACAACTTTTCAAGTCCACTGTGCACAGAAATGGGATGGACACTTCAAGGATTGAATACAATGCTTTGATCTTCCATCTGTTCATTAAAGAAAGACAAAGGTGCAGATTTGGGAGGCTCGGCACTGACTTCCCCAGGATCATTCCTCTCCGCGTAATTCCCATGATAAATCTCCTCTCAAGGAAGAGCCTGAGGAAGTGTGATCAGGGGAACTACCCAGAGCACCAGATAAATCAGGGCCCTGAGCTGAGAAAAACCAAGCCTTGGAAAGAGGCCCAAGCAGCTCAGCCGTCTTGTCCTCTGCCGTCTTGTGTGTGTGTGCGACTTGCTGTGTGTTCCACGTGCAACGTGTCAGTGTCGTGTGTGTGTGTCTCAATGTCATGTGTGCCATTTTGTGTCATGTGCCATTTTGTATCATGTGTCATGTGGTGTGCGTCATGTGTGTGTGACATGTAGTGTCTGCGTGCGTGTGACGTGTTGTGCGAGTGCATGTGCGTTGTGTGACATCTGCGTGACATGATACGTGAGACATGCAACAAACTGTGTGCGACTTTGTGTGTGTGTGATGTACGTGCAACGTGCTGTGTGTCATTCAGTGTGTGTGAGACGTGTTGTGGGTCGTGTTGTGTGTCGTGTTGAGTGTGAGACGTGTTGTGTGTCATGTTGAGTGTGTGAGTGTGACATGTTGCAGGTCGTGTTGTGTTGAGTGTGTATGACATGTTGTGCGTCGTGTGTGTGATGTTTTGTGTGTGACGCTTTCCATGTCTTCTGTGTGTGTCTGTGTGGTGTGTTATTTTTGTGTGTCGTGTTGTGTGCCGTTTTGTGTCATCGTGTGTGTGTGACGTGTGTGCGTCCACGCGTTCGACGTATTGTGCGTGTCCGTGTGGGAAGTGCGAAGTGGGATGGGTCAACTTGCCGCCCCCTTCCCCAACACTTTAGCCCCCTGTCGTAAACATGACCCTCCCCCCTCCCCAGGGTGCTACTGACACTAAAACGACCTAAAAGACCCCCGACTTATCACTATTGGCTGCACCCCATTGCCACCCGCACTTCTATGCTGCTGCTGGCCAAACCCTCCCCCCAAAATCTAAACCCCACCCCCTACCCGGAACCCAACTGGAACCCTGACCCCATAACCTGCCCCCCAACTCGAAACCCCTGAACCAAAACTGTAGCCCAACCCTCACCCCAACCCTCACCTCCAGCTCTGAACCCAGCCCCCCGAAGCCTGACACCGCTTTAAGCCAGAGCCCAGTTCCCCATTCCCACCCTGGGCAACAACAGTGCAAACCACACCCTCCTGCCCCCCGCCCAGGAATCCTGCTTCTTACCACCCCTTCTTTGGAAATGAACCTTTTCTTCACTTGCATCCCACACACCTTCATTCTCCTTTGAGGGCTTATTTAGTGACAGGGGTCTACACAAGGCAACTCTTTGCTATCACAGCGTAACAGGACACAGAGAAGTGAAAACAGTGCAAACAACATTCCACGAGTTTTCAGGAGGTTTAAACACCCAATACATTTGAACATTTAACAGTCGCTTTGATCTCTACTAACACACACATCCGTTGGCCTGAATACACTCTGACACAAGCTGCTATTTCAGCGTCACACCTTGTACAAACATTACTGCAACAGCGTGTAGGGCAGCGTGACCCCCGGGGGTCTGTGAGCTGGTTTCAGGGCGTCCGCAGGACCCCGCAGCTTCGCCTCCCCGCCTGTTCCACCCACCGCCTGTGCTTCCCCGGAGGGATCTCCAGACTGTCAATGCTGCCCGGAGCTTCCCTTCCCTGCCAGGCCTGAGCAACCAGCGCTTGTAACCAGGCCACTCACAGCCTCCCCGCGGGGAGCGTATGGACACAAACTGGCTGGAGAGCAGTTAGGGCAGGAATCCCTGGAGACTCGGGGAGCACCTTCAGCGGATGAGGGTGACACACCCCACAGGAGCTGAATTTCCCACTCGGGTCTAAGTCGTGCCATGTGGATGGGGCAGCACGGTTGGGAGGCTCTGTTTGCTGCGGTGGATCCACTGGGGGTTGATGTCGTGGGGGTCGAGTGAAGACCCACTAAATTGACAGCAGAGCGCTCTCCGGTCACCGTTGGGACTGCGCCGGGAACGGCAGGAGGAAGGTAAGTCGACCGAAGATCATCTCCCGTCGACCCAGCCCAGTGTAGACACAGCAGGAAGTCGACCGAAGCGACGTCAAATCCAGCTCTGTTATTCACGCAGCGGGAGCAGCGTAACTTAGGATGACTTCCTGCGGTAGGATAGAGTCATAAATAGAAAGGGAAGGCTAACCACCTTTAAATCCCTCCTGGCCAGAGGAAAAAATCCTCTCACCTGTAAAGGGTTAAGAAGCTCGGATAACCTCGCTGGCACCTGACCAAAATGACCAATGAGGAGATAAGATACTTTCAAAAGTTGGCGGGGGGAGGGAGAAACAAAGGGTCTGGGTCTGTCTGTGTGATGCTTTTGCCGGGGACAGAACAGGAATGGCGTCTTAGAACTTAGTAAGTAATCAAGCTAGATATGCGTTAGATTCTGATTCCTTTAAATGGATGAGAAAATAAGCTGCGCTGAATGGAATGGATATTCCTGTCTGTGTGTCTTTTTGTAACTTAAGGTTTTGCCTAGAGGGATTCTCGGTGTTTTGAATCTAATTACCCTGTGAGGTACCCTGTAAGGTATCTACCATCCTGATTTTACAAAGGTGATTCTTTTTACTTTTTCTTCTATTAAAATTCTTCTTTTAAGAAACTGAATGTTTTTTATTGTTCTTAAGATCCAAGGGTGTGGGTCTGTGGTCAACTATGCAAATTGGTGAGGATTTTTACCAAACCTTCCCCAGGAAGGGGGGAGCAATGTTTTGGTGAGAATTTTTGGGGGAAAGACATTTCCAAACGGCTCTTTCCTAATAAAAAACCCGGTTAGACTTTTGGTGGCAGCAGCGAAAGTCCAAGGGCAAAAGGTAAAATAGTTTGTACCTTGGGGAAGTTTTAACCTAAGCTGGTAAAAGTAAGCTGAGAAGGTTTTCATGCAGGTCCCCACATCTGTACCCTAGCGTTCAGAGTGGGGAAGGAACCTTGACAGATAGACACAGTGTGAGGCCTGAGTTTCCCCTGCAGTCTGAATACTCAAACACCGGCTTGGCAACACAAGTCAGCAAGCCCAGGCCACATAGAGACAGGCTCAGTGTGCAGCGTGGACAGACCCTCCAACAGCCCCAGTATTGTCAAAAGAGGAAATCCTGCCTGTGTTTTGACTTGCTGGTAGAAGAGCCGAGTGACATTGGAGCTCACCGAGCTTCACTGACCAACGCAGCGCTCCAGCACCTGAGCTCTCGGGCTCCCTGCTGAAAGAAAAGCTGAAGGAGCGACCAAGGTCAAAGAGAGGTGCTCGTCTTTGGCCAAGGGCAGGGAGTCCCACCCTCAAAGCGAGAACATTTCTCTCTTTGTCTGTCTGTGTTGGGGCAGGAGTGATAACACGTCTCCTGCATTGGCTATTTCAGAGAGTAGTTTCTGACTGTCTTCTCAAAGACAGGGTGCGAAACAGGCCTCAAACCTGACTGAGTGGAAACAAGAACGATGCAGCTCGACTGAGCCAGCTGAGAATTGAGATGTGCCCCTGTGCTCGAGTGAGGGAATGACCTGTGAGGGGACTGGAAACCTGACCGGCCAATTCTTAACTTGCATCTCTCAGCCTCTTTCCTCTGAGTGCCGTCACGGTAGCTTCAATACTCCAGCACCGGGTGCCCTGCCAGCTCTGGGCCCGACAAGCTTTCCTTGGGGTTGGATTCTGGAGAGCAGGGGGGCAGGGAAGCAACAGGTGCATGTGGCTCCATGGTGAGGTTTTCCTTGCAAGATGTGTGTGTGAGTCTGTGTGTGTCGGAAGCACTGAGTGTGGCTCTCCCTGAACCCACAGAGGGTGAGGGTGGCGGGAGCGAGACAGTAGAAGTATAAAGGGGCAAGGACGGGCAGAACGATGATGACTGTGTTGTGTTTCATTCCTTAGATGTGGGGCCACCACCTTTCTCTTTAGCCTTGTCGTATCCCAGGGGTAAAACTCGCCATTTGTCCAGCTACAAGGGCGTGTTTGTGTTCATTCCTGCGAGCCACACAGGGGTCTGATGTTGCTGCTTCCAATCCTCTGGCTCTGCCGGGAGAAGGGGCAATTCAGGCCATAACTGAGCTGAGGGAGGGAGATGAAATAAGATGGGTCCCAAAGATTGATCCCTGAGGAACTCCACTGGTAACCTCCCTCCTACCTGACAGTTCACCTTTCAGCAGGACCCGCTATAATCTCCCTGTTAACCATTTCCCTATCCATCTTTCAATTTTCATATTGATCCCCATCTTTGCCAGTTTAACTAATAATTCCCCATGTGGCACCATATCAAACATCTTCCTGAAATCTTGGTCAATTAGATCCACTGCGTTTCCTTTGTCTAAAAAATCTGTTACTTTCTCTAAGAAGGAGATCAGGTTGGTTTGGCATGATCTACCTTTTGTAAAACCATCTTGTATTTTGTCCCATTTACCATTGACCTCAATGTCCTTAACTACTTTCCCCTTCAAAATTTTTTCCAAGACCTTGCATACTACAGATGTCGAACTAACAGGCCTGTTGTTACCCGGATCACTTCCCCCCCCCCCCTTAAAAATAGCAACTATGTTTGCAATTCTCCAATCAAATGGTACAACCCCTGAGTCGACAGATTCATTACAAATTCTTGCTAATGGGCTTGCAATTTCATGTGCCAGTTCCTTTAATATTCTTGGATGAAGATTATCTGGGCCCCCCGATTTAGTCCCATTAAGCTGTTTGAGTTTCGCCTCTACCTCAGATATGGTAATATCTACCTCCATCTCCTCCTTCCCATTTGTCATGCTACCATTATCCCTAAGATCCTCATTAGCCTTATTAAAGACTGAGGCAAAGTATTTGTTTCGATATTGGGCCATGCCCAGATTATCCTTGACCTCCACTCCATCCTCAGTGCTGAGCGGTCCCACTTCTTCTTTCTTGGTTTTCTTCTTATTGACATGGTGATAGAACCTTTTACGATTGGTTTTAATTCTCTTTGCAAGGTCCTTCTCACTTTATCCCTTCATGTTCTGCCCTCAAGAAGGTAGCTTTCCTTGCTGATCCCTCCCATTTTCCACTCCCTGTATTCTTTCTCCTTTTTCTTAATCAGCTCTCCGAGATGCTTGCTCATCCAGCTTGGTCTACAACTCCTGCCTATGAATCTTCCCCCCTTTCTTGGGATGCAGGCTTCTGATAGCTTCTGCAGCTTTGATTTAAAGTAATCCCAGGCCTCCTCTGCCTTTAGATCCCAAAAGTTCTTCAGTCCAATCCACTTGCCTAACTCATTTCCTTAATTTTTCAGTCAGCCCTTTTGAAATGAAAAACCCTAGTTGCAGATTTATTTTTTGGTGATCCTTCCGTTCAGTTTGAACTGAATTAGCTCATGATTGCTCGAACCAAGATTGTCCCCTCCAACCATTTCTTCTAGGAGGTCCTCACTTCTCGCCCAAACCAAATCTAGAATGGCACCCCCTCTTGTCGGTTCAGCAACTACTTGTTGAAGGAATCCATCAGCTATCGCATCTAGGAACATCTGAGCCCGATTATTATTACTAGCACTCGTCCTCCAATCTAGATCTGGGAAGTTAATGTCTCCCATGATCACGCAGTTTCCATTCGTATTTACTTCATTAAAAACATTAAAGAGGGCTCGATCCATATCCACATTAGATCCCGGCGTTCTCTAGCAGACTCCAAGTACTATCCCAGGGGAGTCTCGAGTAGTTCTCTTCCCCAGCGTCATTTTTGCCCAGACGGACTCTGTCTTATCCATTCCATCGCTGATTTCTTTACATTCTACCTCCTGATTGATAGACAATGCTACTCCACCACCTTTACCTTTATTTCAGTCTTTCCTAAACAGCACATACCCTTCAATACCCGTAGTCCAGTCATGACGACTATTCCACCCTGTTTCTGTTATCCTGAGAATATCTGGTTTCACTTCCTGCACCAGTACCTCTAGTTACTCCATTTTGTTACCAAGGCTCCTCGCATTAGGGTACAAACATCTTCATTTTTGTTGGTTTGGCCTCCCTCACCTTCTTTACCCAATGAGGCACGGTCATTCTACAGCCAGTAGAACCTATTAGACTGGTATCCACACTGCCCTTCCTCCTTATAGCCATTCTCCTACCCACGGCTGTATCCTTTCTTACTTTGTTTTCTTCCCTCTCAAGGCTAAAATCCGGCGTGGAGATTACCGGGACATCCCCTAACCAACCATCTCCCCCAGATTCCGAGTTTAAAGCTCTCTTAATCAGTTGTGCCAGCCTCCATCCTAGAAGTCTATTTCTTTCCCTACTCAGATGAAGTCCATCCTGAGAGAACTGTCCTCTGTCCATGAATGCCTCCCAGTGGCCATACATCCCAAAGCCCTCCTTCTACCACCACTGCCTGAGCCATCTGTTGACAGTCATAATCTTGTCACGCCTTTGTTGCCCTTCTCCAGGAACAGGCAAAATCCCACTACAGATCACCTGAGCCTCGATTTCCTTAAGCGTCTTCCCCAGCCTAGCACAGTCTCCCTTAATCCTTTCCAGCGAGAATCTAGCTGTATCATTTGTTCCCACATGAAGGATAATTAGGGGATTCTTTCCCGTTCCCTTTAGGATACTTGTCAACCTCAGATCTACATCCCGTATCTTAGGACCTGAAAGACAGCACACCCTTCTATTCTCTGGATCAGCTCTGGTTACAGGCCTGTCTTGTCTTCTCAGTAAAGAGTCCCCGATCACATAGCCCTGCCTTTCCCTGGTGACGATGCTGTTCTCCAGTCTATCCCCTGTTCCCTCTGGCTGCAAGTTCTTTCCATTCCTATTCTCCCTTGTAATCCTCTTCTACCCATCCTGTATCCTCCTGGGGCTCATATTTGGTGTAGTCTCCATTGACTCTTCCCCTTTTCCTATAGGACTAGCCACTCTTCTCTTCCTCCTTGCCCCTCCACCTTCAGTGACTACCTGTTGAGCCCCTTCTTCATTTTCCAACTCTCAAAACCTATTCCTGAGCTCTATTTCTCCTTCACTAGCCCGTCTTTTCCTCTGCCTGGTTCTTGTAGTCACATGCTTCCACTGACCACTTCCCTCACCCAGCAGTCTCCCCTCAGAATTCCCCAGTCCTGCTTCCATCTGCAAGTCTGAGCTTTTCCCTTCAGATACCTCATGTCTTTGCTCCATCATCTGCTCAAACCCCTTTCTAAACTCAACCAGACTTTCCACCTGCATCTCCAAACCTCAGATCTTCTCCTCCATCAGCTCAAGCAGACGGCATTTCATGCAGACAAAACTCTTACCAGGTCCCCCCTCCAGGATCATGGACATACGGCAGCTTCCACAGCCAGTCATCTCCATTGTGTCTTCCACGACATGAGTCACTCCCACCGCTGCCTCTGTGTCTGTCATCACCTTCCCACCTAAATCCTGTTCACCTGGGAAACACCCAAACCCCACCCCCCACAGCAACAACAAACCCCAAACAAGCACCACAAGACAAACTCCCCCTCAGACTCCCCTGTTTACAGCCCTGTTTGCTGGCTCCTGTGCCACGGCCTGACTGGCTGGCTCCCTTCATAGGACCCCGAGTCAGAGAAGCCCCGGCCCCAAATCAAGGATCAACTTCTCTCCCAGCACAAAGCCCCCACAAGCCTCGACACGTACACAAAATCCCAATACACAACCGAATACCAACACCTTCTCCCCCACACCATTCACAGCTGTTGGTGGGTCTTGGGGAAACCCTGGTGCACCAGCGGGGGTGGGTGTCTGATGGGGTGGGTGAGGCGGCGGGGGGCGGGGAGGGGCCCAGCTGGGAGGTGGAGGGGTCTGTGTGGTGGGAGCTGTGGGAGGGTAGGGGATGGATTGGTGCTGTGGGAGGAGGAAAGGGGGGTTGTGGACAGGGGGCGATTGGGTTGTCGGGATGGGGACTGGGTCTGGCAGGGATGTGGGGGAGGGAGAGGCTATAGGGGACCTGGATCGGGGACTTGGGTCAATGGCATGGCTGCGGCTGTTGGGTTGGGTTGGGTTGGGAGGGGCAGCACCATGGCAGCCCCCAGGGGGACACAGCATGGCTGTGGGGGGCTGTAGGGAGGGGAGGGGTCTGTGGGGTGGGGTGTCTCAGCTGGGTGGGGTGGCTGCGACATGTGGGGAGCGGGGGGGGGCAGAAGGGGAGCCGGGGGCTCTGAGCCGTTCTGGAGAGCCCCCGGCCGCGCCCCTGCCGCCCCCCGCCCCCCGCAGCCTCCGCTCCCGGCGCCGCCGGCCCATGCTCCGGGCAGCGGGGCAACGAGCCTGGCCGACCCCGGGGCTCTGTGCGGCGCGGCCCGGCGGCCGGTCCTGGGGCTCCAGGCAGCGCGGTCAGGGGGCAGGGAGCAGGGGAGGGGTGGGGTAGAGGGCAGGGGAGTTTGGGGGGTCAGGGGCTGGGGGGTGGATGGGGTCGGGGTGGTGAGAGGGTGGGGAACAGGGGGTTGAATGGCAGCAGGAGGTCCCGGGGCGGTCAGGGAGAAGGGGTGGTTGGATGGGGCAGAAGGTCCGGGGGACAGACAGGAAGGAGGGGGGGTTGGATGGGGCAGTGTGGGGCTGTTAGGGGCAGGGGAAACTGGAAACAACCCCCTGCACAGGGCTGGGAAAACAGAGCAGAGCGCTGGAGCCTGAACCCCCTCGTCAGAGACTGCGATGAAATCCTCTCAGGCATTGGCATCCGGACAGCAGGAGTATCTGGCTGTGTCGACTCTCTCCTCAGGCCCTGAGCGACCAGCACCCCAGCCAATGCCTGAGATGACGGGGCGTCCAGGATTTCCCGGTTTATGGATCTTGGGTAGCAGATAGAAGACCCCTGGTCGGGGTTCCAGGGGTGGGTCTGTGCAGATTTGTTCGTGTGCTTTTTCAGGGAGTTTCTTGAGCAGATGGTGCAGTTTCTCTTGGTCACCCTGAGTGGGATCAGAGGGGAATGGGCTGGAGAATGTGGAGTTGGAGAGCTGCCGAGCAGCCTCTTGTTCATATTCCAACCTATTCATGATGACGACAGCACCTCCTTTGTCAGCCTTTTTGATTCTGATGTCAGAGTTGTTCCTGAGGCCGTGGATGGTGTTGTGTTCTGCACGGCTGAGGTTATGGGCCAAGTGATGCTGCTTTTCCACCACTTCAGTCCGTGCTTGTCGGGTGAAGCACTTGAGTCCAGTCTGGTGTTTCGACCTTCAGGAGGATTCCACGCAGAATCCTTCTTTTTGTCGTGTTGGTAGGAAGGTCTCTGTGGATTAGTGTGTTCTTCAGAGGTGTGTTGGAAAAATTCCTTCAGTCGGAGACGTGGAAAGTAGGATTCCAGGTCACCGCAGAACTGTATCATGTTGGTGGGGGTGGAGGGGCAGAAGGAGAGGGCACACAAGATACCCACTTCCTGGACACTACAGTGTTAATAAGCGATGGTCACATAAATACCACCCTATCCTGGACCGCTGTACTTACCTACATGCCTCCAGCTTTCATCCAGACCACATCACACGATCCGTTCTCTACAGCCAAGCTCTAAGATACAACCGCATTTGCTCCAATCCCTCAGACAAAGAAAAACACCTACAGGATCTCTATCAAGCATTCTTCAAACTACAATCCCCACCTGCTGAAAGGAAGAATACCCAGAAGTCACTGACTCCAGGACAGGCTAACAAAGAAAGGAACAGAACGCCACCAGCCATCAACTTCAGCCCCCAACTAAAAGATCTCCAGCACAGGATCAAGGATCTACAATCTATTCTGAAGGATGATCCCTCACTCTCACAGATCTTGGGAGACAGGCCAGTCCTCGCTGACAGACAGCCCCCCAGCCTGAAGCAAATACTCACCAGCAACCACACAACAAAAACACTAACCCAGGAACCTATCCTTGCAACAAACCCATTGCCAACTCTGTCCACATATCTAGTCTAGGGACACCATCCTCGGACCTAATCACATCAGCCACACCATCAAATGTGCCCAAATACATTTGTTAGTCTCTAAGGTGCCAGAACTACTCCTCGTTTTGTTTTTGTTTTTTGCTGCTACAGACTAACACGGCTCCCACTCTGAACTAAATGATTGCATCTCTCCCCAAAATAGATCTAGAAGCACAAAGAACACCCTGGAGACCAGGCCTTTAAACGTTAGGAAACATCAGAGTTAAGGTGATGTGTACATACTTGGCGCAGTGCTGTTGTGAATGTGTGTTATGATACAGACTCACAGGTGTGGCCCTGGGGTCAATTCCCTGCCCCCCACAGCATCAATTTCCTCCAGACTCCCAAGGGAAGTGGTGCTTCCTCCATCCCTTGATGAGATGCCTTTCTGGAGTCTGCTTTGGTCCAAAACTCGCTACTGAGCCATATAGAAGGCCTGTGATGTGTAGGGGGCCAGATGAGATGATCTAAGAGTCTCTTCTGGCCTTCAAGTCTCCAAATCTCTGCAAAACCGGGTGCGGCACATTGAGCATCCTCTGATGGTTCCACGTGTGGCCTGCGTGAACCCTTGCACGACCACTGAGTGTGTGGGGGTGAGCCAGGGGGAGCAGCTCAAACACGCACAGGGGCCGGCTCGGGGCAGGACATGAGCCCTGCAGGGCAGGGGTGGGGGTGGCAGTGACATCACAAGGGCCTTTTGCAGCACTCAGCTGATTGGTGAAAGGAGGTTGGGAGGCGGTGACCTCACAGAGAGTCCACGACAACGGCCAGGGAGGACAGGCTGCAGGGCAGGGGGATCTCAGAGACCCCCGGGGCTTTGCTGCAGGGAGTCTCCTTCTTGAGGTGTCTCCTTGAGGACTGAGAGAGAATTCAGGGTCTCGTATATGAGCGCGAGGTGGAGCCTCTCTGGAGTTTTCTCCTTTCCCACTGCTCATTGAGCGAGAAGACAGACGTCCCTGTGGAGAAGGGAAGAGCCCCGGAGAGGTTTGGTACCGAGGCAGCCTGATCCGCCCGGTGCTGGCCAAATTCTCGGCATGGAAAACAGGAGGTTAAGGTGGGACAATTTTCCCCCAGCTAGGCCTTTGTCCCTTCGAGTCCTGGGGGTTTGTCTTTTTTGGTTTCCCTTTTCCTGCTTCCCTCCCTCCACTGGCGAGGAGGGGGCTGCTCTGTAGCCCTCATGGTGGGAGGCCTCCCAAAGAGATGGGACAGGAAGCGTGCTCTGAGAGTGATCCTCACCGGTGACCTGAGCCATCCCTGGGCCATCTGGGGAACCCTGAGCCCACCACCAGAGTCTCCACGCTGATTGGCTGAGCAGGGGGTCTAGTGGCAGGGAGGAGATTCAGGACTTTGTTGTTCTTGTTCAAGGCCCAGCAAATGAGCCAGAAAAATTATTTGCTTGGTGAATTTTTCTCCTTCTCGCTGCTGATTGTCTCTGAGCCGTTCCTGGTTCTCGCTGGTGTTCTCCTTCTTCTAAAAGACTTGCTGAAGAATCAGTGTGAATGGTTGTTGGTCTGTAGCTCATTCCAGGTCCGTTTATTCAGTGTGTGAAACTCCAGACTGATGGTACGTTTGAAAATCAGGACACCCGGGTCCTGTTCCCAACTCTATCCTGACAGGTTGTGTGATGGAAGACAAGGCCCTTCGCCTTTCTCAGCCTTCGCTTCTCCCTCTGTCAGTTGGGGAGAACAATCCTCTCACACCTGCCTCCCAGTGCGGGGAGGCTGGGTGTAACTCATTCGGCCAAGCATCCGAAGTTGGTGCTTTGCCGTTCCTAGATTGAGCTGGAGGCACGGGGAAGATGGGGCAGGGAAACAGAGGGACCCTGGGGATTCTGTGAGGTCATTAAACCAGAGCAGAAGTTAGTGTGGGGGACAGATCTCCTGTACCCCTTCCCTACAGGGACATGCGGGTAATGTGAATGGAGGAGGTGGGGGACCAAGTCACCCTGAGGATCCTGCAAAATTAATACAACCAGAGCAGGAGAGAGTGGGGTATAGACACCCCGAACTCTCTCTCTTCTCCAGAATGACCCTGATTGCCAGAACTGGGGGACTCCTCAGAGAGCAGAAGAGAGCTGGAGGGGATAGACCTCTGCAATATGGACTATATGGTGGATAGAAAATTGGTCCTCGAGCCGGTTTTGTTCAATATCTTCATAAATGATCTGGAGGATGGTGTGGATTGCACCCTCAGCAAGTTTGCAGATGACTCTAAACTGGGAGGAGAGGTAGATACGCTGAAGGGTAGGGATACGATACAGAGGGACCTAGACAAATTGGAGGATTGGGCCAAAAGAAGTCTGATGAGGTTCAACAACGACAAGTGCAGAGTCCTGCACTTAGGACGGAAGAATCCCATGCATCGCTGCAGACTAGGGACCGAATGGCTAGGCAGCAGTTCTGCAGAAAAGGACCTAGGGGTTACAGTGGACGAGAAGCTGGATCTGAGTCAACAGTGTGCCCTTGTTGCCAAGAAGGCCAATGGCATTTTGGGATGTATATGTAGGGGCATTGCCAGAAGATCGAGGGACGTGATCGTTCCCCTCTATTCGACATTGGTGAGGCCTCATCTGGAGTCCTCTGTCCAATTTTGGGCCCCACACTACAAGAAGGATGTGGACAAATTGGAAAGCATCCAGCGGAGGGCAACAAAAATGATTAGGGGACTGGAACACATGACTTATGAGGAGAGGCTGAGGGAACTGGGATTGTTTAGTCTGTGGAAGAGAAGAATGAGGGGGGATTTGATAGCTGCTTTCAACTACTTGAAACGGGGTTCCAGAGAGGATGGTTCTAGACTATTCTCAGTGGTGGCAGATGACAGAACAAGGAGTAATGGTCTCAAATTGCAGTGGAGGAGGTTTAGGTTGGATATTTGGAAAAACTTTTTCACTAGGAGGATGGTGAAACACTGGAATGCGTTCCCTAGGGAGTTGGTGGAATCTCCTTCCCTAGAAGTTTTTAAGGTCAGGCTTGACAAAGCCCTGGCTAGGATGATTTAGTTGGGGATTGGTCCTGCTTTGAGCAGGGGGTTGGACTAGATGACCTCCTGAGGTCCCTTCCAACCCTGATATTCTATGATTCTATTAATATCCAGAGTACTCTCTCTGGGGTTGTGCCACCCTGCACTCCCTACAGGGAACATACAAGAACAAGCAGCAGTGAGGTGATCCTTGAAGGTTGTGAGCTCTCTATAGTGGGGGGTCTTTAGTGTACAAAGACCCAACAGATGGAGTGTGGGCCCCCTGCGGGTTTGGGTTCCCTCCTGAAAGGAGCTGGGAGGGTTTAGGACCCAGCAGCATAAGTGGGAACCCCATTTCTCAGGGGAGGGAGGGCCCAGTAGCAAGGGGAGGACCCAGTGGTCTACCTGCAATGGGGTCTTGGTGAGATTTCAGAGAGAGGCTGCTGCTGACCCTCAGCTGTGTTTCAGGGTTTCACATTATCCAGACGATATACGGCTGTGATCTCCGGGAAGACAACACCACTTGGGGGTTTTACCAGGATTCGTATGACGGACGCGACTTTCTTACCTTCGATAAGGAGACCGTGACTTGGGTAGCAGCAGACATTGGGGCTCAGATCTCCAAGAGGAGATGGGATGCTGAAGTACTTGACAACCAGCGGTGGAAACGCTACCTGGAGGAGACATGTATTCCCTGGCTAAGGAGTTCTCTAGAGTACGGGAAGGAGACTCTGCAGAGGAAAGGTAAGTTGGGGGACAAGCCCCACCCAAGAGGTCAATACAAGTTACATCTCCATTCCCCAGCCCCAGTTCCAAAATGGAGCAGGGCAGTAAGGGGCAATTCAGCGAACCTTGCACCAGGGATGGGTGGGGAAAGAACCCCTTCCCCGCCAACGCTGCTGGAAAAAAAGATAAGAAATTGAAAATGTTAAAAGCAGCTCACTGTAGAGAAGCTGATCAAATGAGCCCAAATTTGCAGCACACATTCTAGCTCTTCCCCTGGTGTGACACAGTAGTTATCAAGGCAATCTGCCAATGTGTGTGCATGTTAGAGTAATTTACTTAATTATGGAAGAGCCACCGCTTCTCTGGACACCAGCTTCATTCACCATGTAATTCTTCCTCATTCACTGTCTGCACCATCATATTTTCTTATGTTACCCCCAGCCCCTGTGTTCCACCAATGACGGTAGCTTTGTTCTTGTTGCCTTTGTCCAAACTTCTCCCACAGTCATTTATGTGCTTTCTTCCATGCCATCCCCTACATGTGGAATTGCCCTCCCCATACTAATCTGGAAGAAGGCACCCCTTGACCTTAAAGTTTTCCCCCTCAAGACCTACCTTTGCTGCAACACCCTCTTACTTATTCCTTGATTCTTTTATCAATAAGACATCTGATAATCACACTCAAATTTATCAGAGCTTTTTCAGTAAAGATTAATCAGCACAAACATAGAAGGGAAGAGGTTAAATGCTTTACCACTCCGACTCAGGAGGACAGTTGCAGCGTAGTCTGCTTCAAAATGTTAACTCGCTATTACCCACATATGTACCTTGTGTGTTACCATGTACACACATTTCCCAGATTAGTTAGCATCATTACACACCCTAATCTTTCCCTTCCCAAACAGTTTGCACTTGCTGTTCAAAGTTACTTGAAATTTGTACCCAGTTTTTTGCAACATACTAGTTACTTATTTCTCTCAGGAACCTCAGCAGAACATTATCTTGTCAATTGCCATCTTTACAAATGCCAAGAAGTAAAAGCCATACACAGCAGTCTAATGTATATTTCAGTGCCAACGGGCTGGGAAACTGATTTTTCAACATAAGAGTAAATGCATTTGAAATCCATAATATTGGGGTAAATAGATTTGGTAACAACCTACAAGAAATTAGCCAATTAATATTAGTTAATTTGAGGGGCAATTTAGCACTGTCACTTTTTGTTTAATGGGCCCTTTCCATCTTTAATTGGTCATTTTATCTAGTTCATTTTTTTGCTCCCTGGCCAGGGCAAGATTCTTCTCTCTTTCATATCCAGGGACTGAGAGGAGATGGGCACAAACCTAGCACATGATTGACACCTGTATCTGGAGTTTAGTGAAGCCTTTCAAGGTACTTGTGTCACTGTGGTTGGGAGCAGAGGCCAGGTCAGGGACCTGGATTGGGGGTTCACCGTTGCTGATGCTGTGAATTGGGCACAGGAATTCTCTAACATGGTGGCTCTCTCTCATCAGAGGGATTCCGTCTCATGGACTTTCGTCCTCTCCCACTCCTGGGGTCTCAGAATTTCATGCTGCAAAGCTCCAGCAAAGGCTGCCTGGATTAGAGCTTGAAAATAACTAACTTCAGTTTCTTCTTTTTCCCAGTGCGCCCAACAGCTAGAGTGAGCGACAGGTCATCTCATGACGGCCTCACCACCCTCTCCTGTAAGGTCAGTGGGTTCTACCCCCGGGACATCACCGTGACCTGGCTGAGAAATGGGGAGAGCAGACAGCATGAGACCTACTCTGAAGGCATCCTACCCAGTGGGGACGGGACCTACCAGACCTGGGTGACAATGGAGATTGATCCCAAGATCAAAGGCCATTATTCATGTCACGTGGAGTATGAAAGCCTATCAGAGCCACTCTCCGTCTCCTGGGGTAAGGCATTTGTGTGTGTGTCTCTTTTTTCCTTGTGGGAGAGGGGGAATCCGTTAAACTCAACCCCTGAAAAATTCTCATTTGGATTTCTAGGCTGAAGCTGGAATTTCCTCAGGGTCTGTGAGGCCCTGTCCCCTTTGGCCCTGTCCCTCTGCATCAAGTTCTTGTGCTGGAGTTGGGACCCACAGTGCCTGGGGTTCATGCCTTGCTCTCCAGTTTGCTGCCTCTGGGGCTGTTCGATACATCTCAGCAATACACTGTCTCTGAAGGGAGAAGATGAGTAATCGGACATTAAGGCCTGAAGGGACCATTCTAATCATCTGATCTGAGCTCCTGCATAGCCCAGGGCAGGGGGGAATCACACCAGGGACCCCAGCATCCAGTCTGGTCATCTGTGAGCAAACTAGAGCTCATCCTTCAGAAAGAGATGCCCATTCCAGATGTAAAGTCTCCAAGGGATGGAGAATTTACCACATCCCAGGGGAAGCTCAGATCTGCCCCTTATTTCCAGACAGAATTGGTCTTGCTTCAGCTTGCAGCCCGGTGTCAGAGAAAAACACAGTTCTCACTCTCAGGTTGGGTGCAGCAAGTCAGATACATTTTATTATCTCAAGCAATTGCACAGAGGGAGAGAGTGCCCTAGGACACAGGGTTTCCCACACCTAGGCAGGTCTCTCTACAGATAAACAATTAGAGCAAGTATTTATACCTTTATTACAGACAATAATAAGCAACAGCTGCATATTGTTTATACATATTCCTTCATGATATCTCATTTTGCTCAATTTCTCTTATAGTCTACGTTCTATTCTTATCTAATACAAGGTCACAACAGCCTCTTTCACAGTTCTTTTCCACTCGCTTCGCACTATCCCCGCTTCTACAAATCTTGCGTTATTAAAGCTAGAGTTAGCCTGACTTCTGTTCATTTCAGAGGCCTGCATCCAAATTCCCTTTATATACTTCCACATCGGTCTCAACTTCATGCACTTGTGGTCCTGCCATGAGTGCAGGGGACGGGACTAGATGACCTCTCGAGGTCCCTTCCGGTCCCCTGATTCAGCAGGTTCTCAGAAACACGGCTCTATGGGCTCTTCATTCTTGCCCATGTGACCAGAGAGAGAGGTTTAATGTTGGGAGCAGCTTGTTTCTGTGCGCAGTGATGCTGGAAGGGAGGTATGGCCTTGGAATGGAGCGAGGAGGCAGATTAGAGCCCTGCATCACGGGGGAGAGACTCCTATGCCCCTAGCACAAGAAAGTCTAGGAATAATTTATTACAGATGGAGCTCCCTTCCAGCCATCTTTTTGCTTGGTTAATTGGGATGGGGAAAAATGCAGCATTTGGAAGTGCAAACGATTTCTGAGCGGGCAATGTGCACCGGGACTCTCGTCAGCAGACGGTTTCACATCACGATCCTGCTCCCACGTCCCTTGCCAATTTTTGTGTCATAACCCACATTTCCTTATTCTCTTCGAAATATTTTTCTTTTTGCTGTATTATCATGTGGCTCTTTCAGACAACAGGAGAAGCTGATTAATGAAACTGAAAGTGTATACAGAACGTGGGGTTTAACAGGTTTATATAAACCAAAAACAGTATTAATATTTCTATCCTCCCCTCTTCACTTCCTGCCCCCTCAAAAAACACGCATTGTGTCTGTAACTCCATTCATGGCAGGGAAATCCAGAGCTTTGAGGTCAGTTTCCAGTTTGGCACCAGATTCCCACAGTGGGACTGTTCCATTAGTCATGAAAGTCAGCATGGTCAAGGGGGGTTAGGGGCTGGGAGCCAGGACTCCTGGGTTCTGTCTCTGGAAGGGGAGTTGGGGTTAGGGGGTTAGAGCAGGAGGGGCTGAGAGCCAGGATTCCTGGGGTCGATTCCTGGCTCTTGCACTGCCTCACTGTGTGATCTTCAGCAAGTCTCCCCCCTTTCCCGTGTAGGGATGATACTGACATCCATGCTCTCCCACAGTTCTGAGGATTGGTTAATGTTATAAAAGTCTTCGAGTTTAAGTGCTAAATATTTATTATGACTTGAAGTGGTAGAGACTGTGTCCAGGACTTCCTATGGTGGGGTGCAATGCATGGTGGCTGCAGTGGAAGGGGTGGAGGGTTGCAGGACTCAGCCCTAACTTGGGGAGCTGACTGACGGATCCCTGCAGTGGGATGAAAGGGGGATTTTAGAGGTGGGGGGAGGGGGATTTTTCCCCATTGATCATTCTTTCCATTCCATTTCAGAACCAAATAATCTGATTCCCACTGTGGCTGGAGTTATCACTGCAGTTGTCCTGGTTGGTGCTATAGTCGGAGTAGTCGTCTGGAAAAAGAAACGCCCAGGTAAAGAGCCTGGGATGGGGGGATTCTCTGGACTTGCCGGGCCCTGCACACCCGCCTAAGGGCAACAGCAGTACAGGAGCCTGTGTCAGTCCGGTGTAACTGCCCCATTGCAGGACTGAGCTAATGACCCCCAATGGGAGCTGCTGGAAGGCCAGACCCAGAAACTGGGTGTGGGTTACAGTTTAGATGGGGCTAGGTTTTCCAAAGAGCTCAGCACCCAGTGCGCCGAGGTCTTTGGAAACAGTCTCATTGTGTCTTTCTCTCCTGCCAATTGTGAGCGCCTGGGACCTTGAGTCCATTACTGAGCTCCAGGGGGCTGTGCTGGGCCAGGGGCCTGGTTTCTGAGCTGTGGACACAGATCGGAGTCGGTTCCTGCCTTGGGAGCTGCATTCACTGAAATTTGCCTTCTCTCTGCAGGGAAGAAGGGAGACGGCTATGCTGTAGCTCAGGGTAAGTGACAAGAGACCCATCGCCTCTTTTCAAGTGGCCATCTCTGAACAGCCATCAGTATTTGCTTGTGGATTTTAGCCTGGAAGCACTGACAGGAGATCCTCGCTCCCACTCATAGGCCTTGTCTACACTGAGGATTTTAGGGAAATCTCCAACTATTGCTCTAGTACCATAGAATCGTAGGACTGGAAGGGACCTTGAGAGGACACCTCGTCCTGTTCCCTGCACTCATGGCAGGACTAGGTATTATCTAGACCATCCCTGAGTAACCTGCTCTTAAAACCCTCCAATGAGGGAGATTCCACAACCTCTCTAGGCAATTTATTCCAGTGCTTAACCACCTCTTCCAGTCCTCTCTCCCATCTTCCATGACTTTTCAGAGCTATTGACTCAGATATCTCCTCTGTCAGTTCCTTGACTATTCTAGGATACTTTTCATCAGGCCTTGGTGACTTGAAGACCTCTAACTTGTCTAAATAATTTTTAACTTGTTCTTTCCCTATTTTAGCCTCAGATTCTACCTCAATTTCACTGGTGTTCACTATGTTAGACATCCAGTCACTATGAAACGTTTGGGTGAAAACTGAAACAAAAAAGTCATTTAGCCCTTTTCCCATTTTCACATATTCTGTTATTGTCTTTCCTTCCTCATTGACTAATGGGCCTACCTTGTCCTTGATCTTCCTCTTGCTTCTAGTGTATTTGTAGAATGTTTTCTTGTTACCCTTTATGTCTCTAGCTAGTTTGATCTCGTTTTGCACCTTGGCCTTTCCAATTTTCCCCCTACATACTTGTGTTATTTGTTTACAGTTTTCCTTTGTAGTTTGATCTAGCTTCCACTTTGTGTAGGACACTCTTTTGATTTTTAGATCATTGAAGATCTCCTGGTTAAGCCAGTGTGGTCTCTTGCCATCCTTCATTTCTTTCCTGTGCAGTGGGATAATTTGCACTTGTGCTCTTGATAATGTCTCCTTGAGAACTTTTCAACTCTCCGGAACTGTTTTTCCCCTTAGACTTGCTTCCCATGGGATCTTACCTTAGTAAACTCAGGGAGCTGCTAAAGTCTGCCTTCTTGAAATCCATTATTTTATTGTGTTGTTTTCCCTCCTACCATTCTTTAGAATCATGAATTCTGTCATTTCATGATCACATTCACCCAAGCTTCCTTCCACTTTCAAATTCTCAACCAGTTCCTCCCTATTTGTCAAACCAAATCTAGAACAGCCTCTCCCCTTATAGCTTTCTCCACATTCTGAAAGAAAAATTGTCTCCAATACATTCCAAGAACTTGTTGGATAATCTGTGCCCTGCTGTGTTGTTTTCCCAGCAGAGGTCTTCTTCAGTAGTGTAGAGTGGCTGTAGACACATGTTCTCTAACCTTGCTCCGAGGAAGTCCTAGATGATACAAGGGTTAAAAACACCTGAACCCCATCTCCTCAATTGCTCCACCCCTGCTCTCTCTGGTGGAACTGCATGGCTTGCGGGCATGGGTCCCAATTTTAGTAGTGTAGACAAGGCGATAGTCAGGAATGTATATGGTGGTTTTGGGCTGAATTATTATCCCCCTAGAGCTGTGCTGTGTGTGGCTGAGTGTGACCCTGAAGGTGTCTGACCTGCTTTTAATGTTACACTTTTGACTTACCTGAAAGTTGGTTTGGTGCTTGTGAAATCTGGGCCTGATCCAAAGCCTGTTGAAGCCAATGGGAGTCTTTCCACTGACTTCAGATCAGCACCACTCTGTCGCCTCGATTACAACAAGTTCAAATCCCCTCCTCAGTTGTCTCCTGTAATTATCTTTACCAACAGGACCAAGACTAAAAATTATGGGAAATATTTACATACGTTATTGACTGCATCTGAGGCCCTCTAATGTCTGGTATGAAGAGCCAGTATAAAGTGCACAGATCTGCCGGGCCCTGCTAGGGTGTAGTCATCCAGCTCTCTCTCTATGCTCTCAGGGGTCCCCCAGCAGGTAACGGAGGGGGTTTGAGAAGTGCCAACAAAACCTCCGCAGAGCACCACCCTACCTCCTGCAGCTGGCCCTCAGTCGTGCCTCCTTCCCTCCTCCTCGTTACTCCAGAACAACAGAAATTCACATGCAAGAGCTTTGTTAATGGGGAGTTAAGGTGGCAGGTGCTCAGCCCTGCCCTGGGCTCCCTGTGTCCTTTCAGAATGGGAGTGTTTAATTCCCAGAAGTCAAAGGTTTGCAAACCAGGATATGCAGAGATATTATGGCCAAATTCACAGCCATAAAAAACGCATCACAGACCATGAAATCTATAGAGATTTCACCGGGGAGACCAGCATTTCTCTAACTGGGGGTCCAGACCCAGAAGAGGGTTGTGGGGGGCGGAGGGGGTTTGCAAGGTTATTGGAGGGGATCACAGTATTGCCACCCTTACTTCCGTGCTGCCTTCAGAGCTGGGGAGCCAGAGAACGGTGGCTGCTGGCCAGGCACCCAGCCCTGAAGGCAGAGCCCCCCCCAGCAGCACCCTAAACGTAAGGGTGGCAATGCCGTGACCCATCGACAATAACCTTGCTGCCCCCCTCCCCCCAGCCCCTTTTTGGTCAGGACCCTACAGGTACAACACTGTGAAATTTCAGATATAAATAGCTGAAATGATGATAATGACAATTTTTTACATCCTGTGACTGAAATTGACCAAAACCGACCCTGAATTTGGTAAGGTCTTAATTATGATGCTTCCCACGCAACTCAAACTCTGCCCCAGTGGGTCTGGGAATAGGAACAGGAAGTAGACCAGCACCATGCCAAACCAAACTTGCCCTTGTCTGTGTGCCCAGCACCGCCCCAAATCTGCATTCCTCTTCATACCGTCCACATTGTTCGGTGCAGCGCCATTGATTAAGGCGGGAATTGCTGTTCATTGGCGGGGGGAGGGTAACATCTGTGGTCTGCGTGAGGGACCCCTCTGGGCACAGACCAAAGGAGGCAGAGTTGAGGTTGTTTAGCAGGAGTATCCTTAGCCCAGCATCTCCTGCTTTGCCCGCCGTTGAGTGTTGAGTAGTCTGGGCTCCCGTTCTGACGAGGCATGAAGAGCACAGAGCAGTGCTGTCCCCCTACAATGGTGACGTTTTTCGCACGTGAATAATGGAAATCCTGGGCAGCTGCCCTGTAGACTGATCTGTGCACCAACCAGCTCACTGCTCGGGAAGAGTCAGGTGATGACTGTTCCCTTTGGATAGGAGTCCCCGTATCTACTAACTACGCTGAAACCCTGTCCTGTGAGAGACGCTAATATACTCTCTCTTCTCCTCCTCCTCTGCACAGCAAACGACCAAGGATCTAGTGGCTCTGACCTATCTGCCCAGGGTAAGTGAGGGGGGCTCTAGCCTAGGGGTTCACTGCTCTCACTGAGGCCTCTGGAGAGAGAGACCCAGTCCAAGTCATTGGACCCTGAGTCTCCCTGGCCCGTCCCCTCTAGCAAACCAGCCCCAAGGAGCAGAACAGGGGAGTTTGGGATCTCTTATTTCCCTTTTATTCACACTGGGGGTGCAGGAACAGGTTTGCAGCCAAATCCCCCTTGTTTTCGCTGCGATGACTTTAGGTGTGAAAGACGCTAGTGAGAGGGATTTCTCTGTGGCTGCTGGTACAGCGTGGGCTGAGCTCAGCTTTTGCAAGGATAACTCCAGCTGCTTCAGAGAACAGTCTCCAGTGCACTGCAGGGAGGAAGCAGCAGGGACAGAGCCCAGCCCTTCGGGCTCCAGGAACCCGGGTCTCTGACCCTGGAGCTACAAGCTTTGTCAGCGGGGTTAGAGATTTTATCCACTGAACCCTGCAGCCACTAGGGTGACCGCCCCGACCGCAGCCTGCACTGTCATTGCAAAACATGATGGCAGGTTCCCTTTGACAGACATTGCCTGTGTTTAACTTCTGCAGCTTAACTGAGCCTGGTGGAGTCCGTGCCACGGCCTGAGGGGACCCCCGAGAGAAAGACGGATGAGCTCTGCTCTGTCTCCCTACAAGAACCAGTCAACCCCTCCCTAGCTTTTCTCTGGCAATTGGAGGGTCCCGTGTGGGATTTCTGGCCTCGTCTCTCTGCTCACTGAACCATGTTTTGCTTTTCAGGTGTCATAGTTTTCTGTAATAATGTTTTATTTGCACAAAATAATTTCCAACATTTTAATGGATAAAAACTCTGTTAGTCAGAGTTCAGTGTTTGCCCCATTCAGTGTGGGCACACCGTCCTCTGGCTGCGCGGTGCGGTGAGCTAGGTCTGTCAGCAGTAACTGCTTGTGCATCTGTGGTGGGGACGGCTTTTTTTTCTGTCGAATTTCATGATTATAACACGGTAAATGGCCGGGTCTACTCGCAGCTGGTCGCGCTGTTGCCATCATCAGCTGAGGACGTCTGTTGGACAGGAATAAGTGTCTGCGTTTAGTTTGTAAGTGCCTCTAATGTCCTTTTCACCATTCATAGAGCCATAGAAATGCTGGGCTAGAAGGGCCCTCAATAGATCATCAAGTCCAGCCCCGATCTCAGGCAGCACCAAGTTAACCTAGACCATCCCTGACAGGTGTTTGTCCAACCTGTCCTTAAAAACCTCCAACGACGGGGATTCCACATCCTCTCTAGGCAACCTGTGTGACGAAGTGGGGTATTTTCCTAACGTTGCGTATGTATACTGTGTGCCTCAGTTTCCCCCGTGTGCTGCATGTCTAACCCAGGTGGGAGGTGGGGTGTCTGCTGCTGTAGAGGACCAAGTGTGACCCAGTCTAGCAGCCTGGACCCCAGACCATGGCCTGGGCACTTTGTAACTTAGCGACTGATGACTTGAAGGCCCATCCCAACTTGGAGCCAGCCAGTTATGGGCAGCGGAGAGAACAAAGAGTTGAAGAGAGAGTCACCTGGAGACCTGTTTGCCCGGGAAGGAAGACAGATGGAAGTGGGGCCTTGGAGGTGATATGGGGTGGGCCGCAGAAAGGAGGATTCACTTCTGGTCTGGGAACAAAGAGCGGCCTGAGCCCACCTGGATGGGGACAGACCCTGATGAACGCCCCTGAGAAGGTCTTGTAATCTGCTCCAGACGTACAATAAACCCTTCTGTGCTGCGCTGGCTGAGAATCGCTGCAGGCTCAAGAGAGGCAGGCATGCTGGAGGCTCAGACGGGCGGTACTGGGAGGCGGAGGAGAAGCCTACAGCTTAAACCCTGAGCAAAGAGTGTGACCTCATGTAGGCTCAATACTCTGAAAGGCCGGTTCCCATACGGAGCCAAGAGGGCACTGGCCTGTGAGTCTGTGACAACCTGTCCCACACTGAACTGTCCTTAGAGCTAGAGAGTTTTCCTAATGTCTAACCTAAATCCCCCGTCTCCTACTGTCAGTGCACCTGGAGAACACTTGATCACCGTCCTCTTCAGAGCAGCCCTTAATGCCGGGGTAGATAATTATTTTTTGTCAAGGTCCAAATTTCTTGGTCACGATATAGCCACGGTCCAGACTCAAGAGAAACATTTTTCACACCACAAGTGCCCTGTTCAACGACCGCCTGCAGTGCTGTGAAATGTGCCCAGGGCCTATATTGTTTATATTCTTAGTGCATTAAATGAAAAATAAAATCAAGCCATAGTATAGCCTGAAAATAACCTCCAAGAAAGATAATGAGGAGTCTGGTGGCACCTTAAAGACTAACCGATTTGTTTGGGCATAAGCTTTCATGGGCCCACGAAAGCTTATGCCCAAATAAATCGGTTAGTCTTCTTGGAGACCCCAGGGCATGGCCACTAGTTAAGTCGAGGGGATGGAAGGCAATAAGGGTCGAGGAAGTCTCCCTGCTGAAGGCCGAAGGGCTTCTTCTCAACGCCCCTTAATAGAATTTAGGCCTGGCTGGTTTGAGTAAGCTCTTTTGCTCTTAAAACAATGTTGCAGCCGCAGATAATGCCTTATAGTGTAAGGTTTGCTGACGCCAAGTTAAAGATAATAGGAGAGAGAACTACAAGGCCAGGCAGGACGTGCTGGTTGTTTAAGTTGCTAGGAATGCTTGTTAGCGGTTGCAGGAAGTAAACATTGTTGTAACCCAGATAAGGAAGGCAGAGTATTTGTGTAAAGTTTTAATTGGCTGATGTGTAGTGCAGTAGCATTAAGGAATATAAAAGTGTGTGTAATGACCTGCTCTGGGTGCAGGATTTGAGATTCTATTCTCCCTACACTTTGTTTGCAGCTGCAAATAAACTTTTCTGCTTCTCCACCCCGTTGTGATTATTGAGTGACGCACACCGGGTAACGAACCCCTGCTGTTGTTTGGCCTCTGGGCACTGGGTGCTGGCAACAGTCTTTAAGGTGCCATCGGACTCCTCGTTGTTTTTGGGGATACAGGCTAACACGGCTCCCCCCGATACTTGTCTCCAAGAAAGATGTAATTTATCTGAACCATTGAGAAAGTGTTTAGAAAAATGTCAAATAGATGCAACTATTAGCATTAAAAATACTTTCAGGCAACAGGTTTAAGTTTTGTGTGAGTTTTGTCAAATACAGTTATTGTAGGCGTATCTGCACAGAGAGAGAGAAACAGATTCAAAACTTTTTCAGCCGTTTGTGGTTTATTTACCATCAGTATCAGAGTTTGAAAGAAACACTTAGTACACCTGAACTCTTCATCTTTTATGATTCAAGCCTTTCCACGAACAAACACCCACCCACCACCACTCCCAGATCTTCTCAGCACCGCTGCTGCCGAGCCAGTTTGCCTCATTCTGTATTTGTGCATCTGGTTTTCCTTCCCTACGTGGCGCACCTCACACTGGCCTTTGTTGAATTTCATTTTGTCGTCTGTTGCCCAGTTCTCCAGTTTATCCAAGTCCCTCTGAATTTTAGCTGTATCCTCCAAAGTGCTGGCAACCTCCTTCCCCCCACCCCGCAGCTTTGTGTCATCTGCAGCATTGATCAGTCTGCTCTCTGTACCTACATCCAGGTCATTAATAACGATGTTAAACGCTGGAGCCAGAACAGATCCCTGGGGAACCCCACTTAAGACCACCTCTTTTGCCCTCACAGTTTACAGCTCTCTCCTCCCCCTCGGGGTACAGTGACCCTCTACGGGTTAACAGGACCTTTTTCCAGTGAAAGAGCCTTTATCACACTGTGAATATTCTTAAACATGTACATGTATTTGTTAGCAATCAGCAGCAGATCAGCAGAATGCACTCACCGAGCATCTAATGCTCACCACTCCCAATAAAGCAGACAGACCTCTCCTAATGGCCAGTCAGCGTTGTGTCATCTGGGGCTCTGGCTTCTCCACAGTCTGGTCATGCAAGGGATAAAAATCCGAGCCGTTCTGGCCTTGAGCCGAATCCCCGAGTTACGTTCCAATGAGCTTGTTTTCTCACCCTCCGGATCGAGTTAAAATGAGAGTTCTTCTTACAATACCTTCTTCGCCAAGTGTTTTACTCAAAGCATGACTAGACGTCTCACCAATCATAACCCCTCATGGGCTAAAGCAATTTCTCTAGCAACAGCAAAACCTTATAATTTCTGCTTATCAGCAGAAGCAACTTTTAACTCAAACTCCCACGGGCGCCCAGTCAGAGCCTTGCAGACACGCCAGGGCAGCGGGTCCGTCCTCCCTCCCGGTCCAGTCGCTCTGTGACGTTCCTGGGTCTGTCCCGGGGAGTGATGCTGCAGCTGCCCCTGGCATTCCTCCCTGCGCTCAGGAGCACAGCAGGGGAGCTGCCTTGTTCCTTCCCCCGTCGTGGGGCTGCCTGGACCCACCGCAGGCTGGGGAGGGCGGCAGGTGAGAGGCACAGATGGCCTAGAGACCCCTCAAGGGACCCACGCAGACGGGGCCAAGCCCCTCTGCCTGTCCCATGCAGCCTGCAGGGCTTGCTGGGTTTAACTCTCACCTCCGGGGTGAGACTGGATCGTACCACAGTGTAACGGGGACGTGCTGGTGGCTCCTCCCTGGGGAATTTGGGTGCTTGGTGCCCAGGGTTCATCTCTCCTGGTGGCAGAGAGCACAGGAGCAGCCAGTGCAAACTTTATAGCCTTCCCCTCTGCTCATGGGTGGCTGGGCTTAAAGATGCCTCTGAACCAGGCACCTTCACCCAAAAGGGAGCTGATTCCTGGCCCATCGCAGGGCGTGAGCTGGCATCAAACAGCTCACTCTGGGCAGGGCCTTGTACCCTTACTACCCCTATTTCTCCAGAGTTGAAAGGTCAAAAACCCCCTCAAATCTTCCTTTAAGAGATGAATAGTGTCTGAGCTGCGTGGACAGTGATTTGCACTAGTTGGTGTGGGGATGGGGGGGCCTGGTGTTGGTTGGGGAGCTCCCTGTCCATATCCCCCACCCCGGAGCCCACTCCAGGCTCATCCATACCCCCCTGCGGTCTCCCAGGAGCTGGGGCTGCCTCCTCTCTGCGTGATGAGTTCCCTTCTTGTTGGAGGGCTCTTGCAGCTGCTGTGATCCGGTGTAGTTTCACTCTGTTGTGGCTGTGAGGACGACTGTGCCGGTTTCAGGCAGCCCAGGGGCTCTGGGTGAGGGAGCGGCTGACAGGGGATGTTTTGATCTAGAACCCGAGTTTTCCAACTTCACAGCACCATGACGCCTTTCTGACAACAAAAATTACGACATGTCCCCAGGAGGGGGGGCCGAAGTCCAAGCCCGCCTGAGCCCCACTGCTCTGGTTCCGGGGGTCGAAGCCCCAAGGCTGCAGCCCTAGGCAGGGGTCCTGTAACATGAGCCCCATCACCGAAGCCCTCAGGCACGTCTAAGCCAGCCTGGTGACCCCACTAAAATGGGTTCACGGCCCACTTTGGGGTCACAACCCACAGTTTGAGACCCACTGATCTAGAAAGTTAAAATGTTTCTACTGGTACCTAATGGGCAGCTGCCCTTAATGATTTTATAAAAGAGAATGTTTTACATAGTCTATTCTTATATGTCCGTAGTAGCCGTGAAATACAAGAAACCATGTAAAAATAATCTTCTAAAATAACTAAACGAAACTTCAAAAGTATATTTTCTAAAATGATTTTTTTTTCTTTTTTTTTTAATTCTCTCTCATTGGCAGTTTCAAAAAAAATTGTTTTCATTCTGAATTGGATCAAAAGCAAATTTCAATATGTTAAAATTCCCCCTAAAATAGAAATTCCAGGATCTGACCAGCTCCCCCCATAATTCCTGCCTCCCAGCCCCCATTATAACACGGCTTTTGCCTTCATTATCACAGCCAATGCTGGTCAAACTGTAATGCAACTAAGACAGTTTAATAGCGCCTGACAAAGAAACCAGGGATAGTCTGTTCTGTGTTTGTACAGCGCCGAGCGCAGCGGGACCCTGGTACATGCCCATGGCCCCGATGGTAAACGCAGGATAAAGGACAGTTCTGTGGGCAGAGGGATCTGGAGTGCGGGGAGGGGGGTGTGAGGCCTCCTGGAGCCAGCAGAGGGCAGCAGCGACCTCCTGGCAGACCTGTCCTCCAGCTCCTGTCTCCGGGGTCCTGAGTCCTGGTTCTGTCCCCAACCTGTGCTGGAAAATGCACAAAGAGCAGGACTGACCTGCCTCTCCCGCAGTGTGATCCTCACACAGAGACTCCAGCTCCGGCCCAACAGCACTCACAGGGCAGCTGAATTTTCTGGGGGAAAATTGGCTAAATATAGGGTTCACAACCAATCATTTCTTAAAATGTCCCCTCGTGTCTCACTTTCCTAATCTAGCCTTTCTCAAAGGCCAGGTGAGCTGATCAGAATGGGGCCTTCTGTCCTTAACAGCTTTGAATCTGGGGAAAGACCGGAGGGCCGGTCTTGCCCCGCAGTGACTCACGTCTGGATGCCACGGTGACGGGCCCCAGGGGAAACCCCACAGCGGTCACGTTGACTCCCCCAGCCAGTGCCCCAGGGACCCCTCGTCTGGTCGCTGAGCAGGACAGCCAAGACGATGGAGCAGGCGTTCGGCCGCGCTCCGACAGGGTGAGGGGGCTCTGGGGCAGGCGTCCCTCTCCTGCACCTCCCAACCTCTCCCACTCAGCCCCGCATCCAGCTCCTCTGCCAGAGCCCAGAGGGTCGCAGCCCAAGGGGGGCGCTGTGACAGGAGGGCACCAGAGGGCTGTGGTGGCCGGGGCGCACGGTGACCTGAGAGCCCCAGAAAGGGGGGGAAGGAACCGGACGTGGCTGGATAGACTCACACTGGTGTGGGGATACCGGGAGGGGGCAGTGACATGCGGGCTCCAGAAGGGCAGATTTCTCCCACCCCAATGCTGAGCATCACCAATGGTCAAGTGCCCCTCCCCCGGCCCAGAGCAGGGGGTGATTGGGGGAGGGGGGGTTAACACGCTCCAGCGCAATGGAGGGAGCTAGGGTGGGTGGTGATGGTGGAAGGTTGACTCCCGAAATCTCCCCAACCCCCTGCACTAGCCTGTCCCTTTGGGCTGAGTAAGAAAAAGGGGGAGCCCCTGAGAGCTGGGGAGCATGGGGACCTGTCGGGTCAGAGTGTGGCCTGCAGCAGGGGACCCTGAAAACTGGGAGAATTGCAGCAGGAGGCTGAGAACTGGGAGGCTTGGACCTGTGGGGCAGAGGGAAGGGGCCTCCTGGGAGCTGTGTGGACATGGCCGGGGGCTGGGAGCTCTGGGTATAGGGAGGAGTCCCCCTGGCTCTGGGGGCACAGAGAGGGGCCTCCTGGGAGTTGGGTGGGCTGGGACCTAGAGGCACGGGGGGGGCCCTGGAAGCTGAGTGGGTGTGAGCTGGAGCACAGGGAGAGGTCCCCTGGGAGCGGGGGTGGGCTAGAAGCTGGGGGACTGGATCGGGACCCTCCAAAATTTACTGGTCTCTCTGCCCGGCAGTTTTAGTTCCCAGTCCCTTCCCTTCCCCTCCCCTCGCTTCCCAACCTGGAAGAGTCTGGCAACTTCCCGCTCCTGTTGGCTGGCCACATTCATCTTCCATTGGGCCCATGGAAAGAGGAACGGCAGGGCTGGGACCATCTGGGGTGGTGGTGGGAGGGGAAGGGGGGTGTGGCGGGTTCACTTGTAGAGCCCCCCTTGGGACTGTCACTTGATTCCTGAGCTACCACGGAGCCTAACCCTTCTGCCAGCCTGGGCACCCCTTGACTCTGCCTTGCTGAGCCAGACCCTGCAGGCCCCCTCCAGCACAGACTCTAGGGCCACACCCTCTGCCGAATTCAGACACGGAGAATCCCTCAGCCCTGGGGCGGCTCAGTTAACAGGGTCTTGCCCCAGCACCCAGTGCAGTGCCTTCCCGGGAGCCTGAACCCCAGATAAACTCGTCTCACCCTGTCTAAGTTGTACGCAGTGTGAGTTCATATTATTCGCCCTCTTTCTCCTTGTAAAGAGAGATCTGCACAGACTGCTCTCCCCCCAGGGATCAATGACTTACACTGGGATTATTAATGAACAAAAGTGATTTTATTAAGTATAAAAGGTAGGATTTCAGTGTTTATAAGAGATAACAGACAGAACAAAGGAAGTTACTAAGTAAAATAAAACAAACACAAGGCTAAACCTAATACACTAAGAAACTGGCTCCATGTAATATCTCACCCTCAAAGATGTTCCAATGAGCTTTTTTTCCACAGACTGGACGCATTTCTAGTCCGGTCCCAATCCTTCCCTGTTTAGTTTATGTTAGTTCCAGCAGACATCCTGGATGGTGAACAGGGGCTTTCTGCTGACTGGCCGCAGCTTCCCTCCTGTTTCACCCCCTTATATAGATTTGGCAAAAGGCGGGAGTCCTTATTTCAGCTTGACCCTCCCAGTTCCTTATGGAAAAGTACCTGGTTTAAGATGGATTCCAGTATCAGGTGACATGGTCACACGTCCCTGTGAGACCCCAGTCTCCATAGGTTATGGGCTAGCCCACACATCCGCAGGAAGGCTTACAGGAAAACAAAACCATTCACAACTAGTTCTAGTTAACTGGAGCCATCCAGTTCCTGAAATACCATTAATGGTCCTCCCTTCGCCTGACGACATTAGTAATCCACGTTTATACCTCATATTTCTAACTTCAGACATGGAAATGACACATGCAGACAAATAGGATGAACTCATTCAGTTGATGAGAACTTTTTCAATGATCTGTCACAAGAGGCAGTTTGCATAAAGCATATTCCAGTTACGTCATATTCATACTCGTGAGCACATTTCCGTACAGAATACGGAGTGCAGCGTCACAGGGAGACCCGGCTCGCAGGGGCAGAGGGCAGGGGCAGAACTTGGAGCCAGGCTGGGAGGGACACCCTGGGAGTGGGGAGCAGGGGGGCTCTGCTCAGGAGCAGGGAAGCAGACGCTCTTGCCACGCCAGGCTGCACCCCGCAGGCAGCCTCTGCACCACGGTGCCCCCGGCTACAGCACTCTCGGCAGGGGCCCACACTGCCCTGCCCTAAGACTGGCCCTGGCCACATGCTTCTTGGGGCCAAGGGGAACTCTCGTGTCAGGACTCCACCCCTGCAGCTCCGGGCTGAGCGCTGCACAGGTCTCCAGGAACCTACACTTCAACCTCCCCACGTCCGGTTCCCATAGCCGTTCCTCCCAGCTCTGCAGCACTCTCCTACTCCTCCAGCCCATGCTAGTCGGCCAAGCCCAGAGGTGGCACTCCACCCAGGGAAGCCACTCCAGGAAAATGTCATGCAGAGGTAACTGCCCAATTTCCTCCTCCTCCGCCGCCAGCCATACATCCAGGGCATCACTGGGGGTGTCTTCCAACCCGTCCAAAGCTGTCTGGCTGTGTGACTGCCGTGATACGTGGAGCAGCCTGTTTGTGTCAATGACTGTGGGGATCGCACCACTCAGGGGTGTTTCCTTCATGCTGCCTGGCGGCTACCTAAGTTCCCTCTAAGCCGCGCAGCTGTGCAGCAGGCTATCAAGGCCGTGCAGGCAGGGAGAGGTGCCTCTCCCTTGGCCCCGGGCTGCTGCACAGAGAGAGGGCTGGGGGGACTCCTCACTCCCCGCTGCAGCCTGTACCCCTCATCCCTGCCTCCACCCCAGAGCCTGCACCCCTAGCAGGAGCCCTCACTCCCCGTACCCCAACCCTCTGCCCCAGTCCTGAGCCCCCTCCTGCAACCCAAGCCCCTCAGTCCCAACCCCACCCCAGAGCTCACCCCCCAGCTGGAGCCCTCTCCCCCCACACTCCAACCCTCTGCCCCAGTCCTGAGCCCCCTCCTGCACCCCAAACCCCTCAGTCCCAACCCCACCCCAGAGCCTGCACCCCCAGAACTCCAACCCGCTGCCCCAGTCCTGAGCCCCCTCCTTATGTGGGCTGCATCCACACAACACAGATACTACCTGAATGCCCCTGAGGATGTCACATGAGCCACAGCTGTGTGCTGATTGGGCTGCAAGTGGCCCACTGGCCACGGGTTCAGAACCACTGAGCTAAACCTTCCAGATCTAGGAATGCATGATACCTGCAGGGAATAAACAGCAGAGCCCTGCTAGACTCTGAAATTTAAAAGAAACACGTCAAGAGACTTCGCTGAAGGTCCCATCTCACCCCATGAAGGCCCATTCTCACATTCTTCCCCTCTGCAGATGAATGAATCTGAGAAATCCAGACCCATGTTATTCCTCCTCCTTCACAGCAGGAAAGTCACAAATAAACCGTCACCCCAAGGCCAAGCTCAGGACATTGCATTTCAAACCTCATGGAGACCATTATTGCTCCTGAATGTATCCATTTTATTCAATGACGTGCTATCAAATAGAAATGAAAAGTGGGACCCTACCCCTATGCTGGATAGACAAACTGGAGGACTGGGCCAAAAGAAATCTGATGAGGTTCAACAAGGACAAGTGTAGAGTCCTGCACTTAGGACGGAAGAATCCCATGCACCGCTACAGGCTGGGGACTGACCGGCTTAGCAGCAGTTCTGCAGAAAAGGACCTGGGGTTACAATGGACGAGAAGCTGGACATGAAGGCTAACAGCAAGAAGGCTAACGGCCTATTGGGCTGCATTAGTAGGAGCATTGCCAGCAGATCGAGGGAAATGATTCGTCCCCTCTCTTCGGCACTGGTGAGGACACACCTGGAGTACTGTGTCCAGTTTTGGGCCCCCCACTACAGAAAGGATGTGGACAAATTGGAGAGAGTCCAACAGAGGGCAATGAAAATGATTAGGGGGCTGGAGCACATGATTTATGAGGAGAGGCTGAGGGAACTGGGCTTATTTAGTCTGCAGAGAAGAATGAGGGAGGATTTGAGAGCAGCCTTCAACGACCTGAAGAGGATGGAGCTCGCCTGTTCTCAGTGGTGGCAGATGACAGAACAAGGAGCAATGGTCTCCAGTTGCAGTGGGGGAGGTCGAGGTTGGATGTTCGGAAACACTAGTTCACTAGGAGGGTGGTGAAGCACTGGGATGGGTTCCCTCGGGAGGTGGTGGAATCTCCCTCCTTCGAGGTGTTTAAGGCCCGGCTTGACCAAGCCCTGGCTGGGATGATTTAGTTGGGCTTGGCCCTGCTTCGAGCAGGGGGTTGGAGTCTAAGTTCCCTCTCAGCCGCGCGCTCGCACACCAGCGATAAAGGGCCACGCAGCAGGGCCTGGAGAGGAGAGGGGTAGATGGGAGGGGAGCCAGCTGGGGATGAAGGGCTGCCAGGCCTCTCTCCTGGCCCCAGAGCTCCCTCTTGCCAGCGCCTGGCACGGGGAGAGAGGCCCCTTCCCCCCAGAGCACCGTGCTGCTGGTGGGGAGAGGGCTTGGGGGAGTCCTCTGGACTGAGCCCCCGCGCAGCCTCTTTGGGCCCGGGGCTATTCGAGTTTGTGGGCCCCCCAGGCTCCAGGCTGTGGTGAAAAATGCAGGGTTCAGAGCGCAGGAGGGGCTGCAGGTTGAGGCAGGGGGGTGGGTGCGGAAGGTGGTGAGGGGGCCGACTGGGGGTGCGGGCTTTGGGGCAGGGCTGGGGATGAGAGGTTTGGAATGTGGGAGGGGGCTCAGGCAGGAGGTTGGGTTGGGGGTCTGGGAGGGAGTTAGGGTGCGGGAGGGGGCTCAGGGGAGGAGGTTGGGGTGGGGGTCTGGTAGAGAGTTAGGGTGCTGGAGGGGGCTCAGGGCAGGAGGTTGGGGTGGGGGTCTGGGAGAGAGTTAGGGTGCAGGAGGGGGCTCAGGGCAGGAGGTTGGGTTGGGGGTCTGGGCTCTGGGAGGGAGTTAGGGTGCGGGAGGGGGCTCAGGGCAGGAGGTTGGGGTGTGGGTATGGGGTTTGAAAGGGAGTTAGGGTGCAGGAGGGGGCTCAGGGCTGGGGCGTGAGGTGCGGGGTGCTTGCCTGGGGCAGCTCCCATTTGGGGGCGCACTGGGGTTGAGGCAGGCTCCTTGCCTGCCCTGGCCCTGTGCTGCTCCTCCCGGAGTGACCCTGCAGCTGCCGGCACGGCACGGATGTCCCTGGCTGCGGCCCTGGTGGGGGGAAGGTTGCTCCTTGCACTGCCCTGCGCTTGCCTGCAGGCACCGCCCCCACAGATCCCATTGGCTGCAGTTCCCGGCCAATGGGAGCTGTGGGGGTGGAGCCTGCAGGCGAGGGCAGCGGGTGGGCGGAGCTTCCACGCGCTCACAGCTCCAGCTCCAGCCCAGCACGGTGTGGGAGGGACAGCAGTGCACGAAGCCGCCTCCCTGCTCCCCGCTAGGAAGGGCCGGACGCAGGGACATTCGTGGCCGCAGTCCAGGGTCCCGGGCTAAGGGGGCCCCACCAAAAGATCTGCACTTCTGGCAGCCTGGAGATCTTTTTGAGGAGTCCCCTTAGCCCAGGGCTGCAGCCCCTAGAGCCCCTGCATTAATCCTGCCCTGCCTGCACCCCAAACTCCTCATCCTCAGCCCCACCCCAGAGCCCGCAGCCCCCACACCTCCCAGCCACTGGGTCTCATGATTTATAAAATTGCTATACGCAAAAATCCAAATATTGAAAATTAATTCCCGGGTCCTGCAGACACTTAGACACAGAACTTTACTCACAGAAACAGTCCCATGGTTCGAAGTTCAGTGAGCATTTGCCGCATCAGGGACTCCGTGTATTTTTATTAAGAACTTGTCATGTGGTAGCATAAAATCTGTCACTTCAACAGTAAAACAATTTTGTTTTAACAATAAAAAGTTATTTAAACTCTCAGTAATTTACAATAGGAATTTTTTTATACAGGCCAAAGTTTGCAAAAAGTGGAGCCCAAAATTAGGCTCTTCCGCCTGCCTTTAGCCACCTAAGGGAGGGGTTTTCAAGCATGCTCAGGGCACAAGTCCTATTGACTTCAAACTGCAAATCCTGACGGTTGAAGCATTTCAGCTCTTTACTTGTGGAAGTACAGTGTCCTGGCCAGAAATCCTCCCACTCTTCCACGTCGCTTTTCACTAGTAGATCTCAAAGCTCTTGACCAAGGAGGTGCAGAGCACAGGCTTCTTGATTTTCAATTCTGCGTCTGTATAGTCTCATATTAGGGGATATTAATGAGGCCTTGGGCTTGTCTTTTTCAGCACAGATGAGCATTTTAAGTGTGAAACTTCTTAGTAGAAAAATATCGACATAAAATCCGAAATCTTATTAACACTTAGGAAACTAAAAAAACCACAAGTAGAAAACATCCACTTTGACAATTTCAGACCATAAAATGGAAGAGAAGAACTAGCAATATGTAGATAAGAAATTTGATTTAAATCTTCAAAAAAACCCTATATTTAAATGTCATAATTTAAATAAAAACTTTAGTTGTGATTTTTAGTCACCCTAAGAAGAGGAGCTCCCAAAGGGTGCTGATGAAAATGTGGTCAGCTAGGAGAAACACCAAAACAAAACCAAGACCTGTTGTTTGAAAACACAAGAACATAAGAACATAAGAATGGCCATATTGGGTCAGACCAAAGGTCCATCCAGCCCAGTATCCTGTCTACCGACAGTGGCCAATACCAGGTGCCCCAGAGGGAGTGAACCTAAGAGGTAATGATCAAGTGATCTCTCTCCTGCCATCCAGCTCCACCCTCTGACAAACAGAGGATAGGGACACCGTTCCTTACCCATCATCGCTAATAGCCATTAATGGACTTAACCTCCATGAATTTATCCAGTTCTCTTTTAAACCCTGTTATAGTCCTAATCTTCACAACCTCCTCAGGCAAGGAGTTCCACAGGTTGACTGTGCACTGAGTGAAGAAGAACTTCCTTTTATTTGTTTTAAACCTGCTGCCCATTAATTTCATTTGGTGGCCCCCAGCTCTTATATTATGGGAACAAGTAAATAACTTTTCCTTATTCGCTTTCTCCACACCACTCATGATTTTATAGAGCTCTATCATATCCCCCGTTAGTCTCCTCTTTTCCAAGTCAAATATCCTAGCCTCTTTAATCTCTCCTCATATGGGACCCGTTCCAAACTCCTAATCATTTTAGTTGTCCTTTTCTGAACCTTTTCTAATGTCAGTATATCTTTATTGAGATGAGGAGACCACATCTGCATGCAGTATTCAAGATGTGGGCATACCATGGATTTATATAAGGGCAATAAGATATTCTCCGTCTTATTCTCTATCCCTTTTTTAATGATTCCTAACATCCCGTTTGCTTTTTTGACTGCCGCTGCGCACTGCGTGGACGTCTTCAGAGAATTATCCACGATGACCCCAAGATCTTTCTCCTGATTAGTTGTAGCTAAATTAGCCCCCATCATATTGTAGGTATAGTTGGGGTTATTTTTTCCAATGTGCGTTACTTTACATTTATCCACATTCCATTTCATTTGCCATTTTGTTGCCCAATCATTTAGTTTTGTGAGATCTTTTTGAAGTTCTTCACAGTCTGCTTTGGTCTTAACTATCTTGAACAGTTTAGTATCACCTGCAAACCTTGCCACCTCACTGTTTACCCCTTTCACCAGATCGTTTATGAATAAGTTGAATAGGATTGGTCCTAGGACTGACCCAAGGGGAACACCGCTGGTTACCCCTCTCCATTCTGGAAATTTACCATTTATTCCTTCCCTTTGTTCCCTGTCATTTAACCAGTTCTCAATCCATGAAAGGATCTTTCCTCTTATCCCATGACAACTTAATTTACGTAAGAGCCTTTGGTGCGGCTTCAGAGTGATAGCCGTGTTAGTCTGTTTCAGCAGAAAGAACGAGGAGGACTGTGGCACCTTAGAGAGGAACAAATTTATCTGAGCATAAGCTTTCATGGGCTAAAGCCCACTTCATCAGACGCATGCAGTGGAAAATACAGCAGGAAGATATATAGATATATATACACAGAGAAGATGAGAAAATGGGGGTTGCCATTCTAACTCTTAATGAGACCAATGGATTAAGGTATCACAACAAAAGTGTTTTTTTCCTGCTGCTAACAGCCCACCTTCATCGATTGGTCTCGTTAAGAGTTGGTAGGGCAACCCCCATTTTCTCATGTTCTCTCTATACACAAAAACAATTTAGCCCTGTGCGCCCTTCCAGACAAGTCTTATGTCCCAAGTACTTTGGGTCTTCCGGGATAAGTCCCTGAATAATCAAGGATCTTGACCAAAAAGGTCATCACGTCTAAAAAGGAAGAAAGATTGTCGTTGTGTAGACCATGAAACAAGCCCTGCAACTTTTGGACACGAATCCCGACAGTCCACAGGGTGCACATCAAGGAACGTTCAAAGCGAGACGGTCGTTCTTTTTGGGGAGACTAACCCCCATTGCGCTGACCAGGAGAAGGGGGAAGTGGGAGGCTGCAGCACCATCTAGTGGCCAAAGGAGAAATCGCCGGCTTCTGGACCTGTGTGCGCCCTTGGTTCGGTTCACATGCAAAGCTGTGTCACGCCAGGTTGGGAAAATGGGGTTCTGCTGCCCGACATCATCCTCTGGAATGACTCAACCCGATAGAACACCTCCTACGATACACTGCTCCGAGTGACGCTCTCAAACAGGTCCCCACAGCTCCCCAGCCGCCCCCCACCGGGAGGCAGGTGTGAGAGGATTGTTCTCCCCAACTGACAGAGGGAGAAACAAAGGCTGAGAAAGGTGAAGGGCCTTGTCTTCCATCACACAACCTGTCGGGATAGAGCTGGGAGCAGGACCCGGGTGTCCTGACTTTCAAACGAACCATCAGTCTGGAGTTTCACACACTGAATGATCAGAATAAAGTCACCTGCAATGAGCTACAGACCAACAACCATTCACACTGATTCTTCAGCAAGTGTTTTAGAAGCAGGAGAACACCAGCGAGAACCAGGAACGGCTCAGAGACAATCAGCAGCGAGAAGGAGAACAATTCACCAAGCAGATGATTGGTTCTGGCTTATTTGCTGGGCCTTAAAGGAGAACAACAAAGTCCTGAGTCTGCTCCCTGCCACGAGACCCCCTGCTCAGCCAATCAGCGTGGAGACTCTGGCGATGGGCTGAGGGTTCCCCAGATGGCCAAGGGATGGCTCAGGTCACCGGTGAGGATCACTCTCAGAGCACGCTTCCTGTCCCATCTCTTTGGGAGGCCTCCCACCATGAGGGCTACAGAGCAGCCCCCTCCTCGCCAGTGGAGGGAGGGAAGCAGGAAAAGAGAAACCAAAAAAGACAAACCCCAAGGACTCGAAGGGACAAAGGCCTAGCTGGGGGAAATTTGTCCCACCTTAACCTCCTGTTTTCCGTGCCGAGAATTTGGCCAGCACCAGGTGGATCAGGCTGCCTCGGTACCAAACCTCTCTGGGGCTCTTCCCTTCTCCACAGGGACGTCTGTCTTCTCGCTCAATGAGCAGTGGGAAAGGAGAAAACTCCAGAGAGGCTCCACCTCGCGCTCACATACGAGACCCTGAATTCTCTCTCAGTCCTCAAGGAGACACCTCAAGAAGGAGACTCCCTGCAGCAAAGCCCCGGGGGTCTCTGAGATCCCCCTGCCCTGCAGCCTGTCCTCCCTGGCCGTTGTCGTGGACTCGCTGTGAGGTCACCGCCTCCCAACCGCCTTTCACCAATCAGCTGAGTGCTGCAAAAGGCCCTTGTGATGTCACTGCCACCCCCACCCCTGCCCTGCAGGGCTCATGTCCTGCCCCGAGCCGGCTCCTGTGCGTGTTTGAGCTGCTCCCCCTGGGTCACCCCCACACACTCAGTGGTTGTGCAAGGGTTCACGCAGGCCACACGTGGAACCATCAGAGGATGCTCAATGTGCCGCACTCAGTTTTGCAGAGATTTGGAGACTTGAAGGCCAGAAGAGACTCTTAGATCATCTCATCTGGCCCCCCTACACATCACAGGCCTCCTGTATGGCGTAGTCGCGAGTTGTCATAAATATAAAGGGAAGGGTAAACCCCTTTAAAATCCCTCCTGGTCAGAGGAAAAATCCTCTCACCTGTAAAAGGGTTAAGAAGCTAAAGGTAACCTCGCTGGCACCTGACCAAAATGACCAATGAGGAGACAAGATACTTTCAAAAGCTGGGAGGAGGGAGAAAAACAAAGGGTCTGTGTCTGTCTGTGTGATGCTTTTGCTGGAGACAGAACAGGAATGGAGTCTTAGAATTTAGTGAGTAATCTAGCTAGGTATGTGTTAGATTATGATTTCTTTAAATGGCTGAGAAAAGAGCTGTGCTGAATGGAATGACTATTCCTGTCTGTGTGTCTTTTTTGTAACTTAAGGTTTTGCGTAGAGGGATTCTCTATGTTTGAATCTAATTACCCTGTAAGATATCTACCATCCTGATTTTACAGAGGTGATTCTTTTTACTTCTATTAAAAGTCTTCTTGTAAGAAAACGGAATGCTTTTTCATTGTTCTAAGATCCAAGGATTTGGGTCTGTGGTCACCTATGCAAATTGGTGAGGATTTTTACCAAACCTTCCCCAGGAAGTGGGGTGCAAGGTTTGGGAGGATTTGGGGGGGAAAGACATGTCCAAACTGCGTTTTCTGAGGAACCCAGAGAAAGTTTGGTGGTGGCAGTGGAAGTTCAGGGGCAAAAGGGTAAAATAGTTTGTACCTTGGGGAAGTTTTAACCTAAGCTGGCAAAAGTAAGCTTAGGAGGTTTTCATGCAGGTCCCCACATCTGTACCCTAGAATTCAGAGTGGGGAAGAAACCTTGACAGGAGTGTGGGAGGGGGCTGGGGCAGGGGGTTGAGGGATTTGGGGTGGCTTACCTCGGGATGGGGGGCTCCCCAGCTCCCACCAGCATAGCCCTGCAGCTCCTAGGTGGCAGAGGGGTTGGAGGGGGGGGGTGTCTCCACACCACTCTGCCCGTGTCTGCAGGCCCTGCCCCCCGCAGCTCCCATTGGCTGAGGTTCCTGGCCAATGGGAACTGTGCCCACCCCCCAGGACCAGCAGGGGTCCCACTCCCAGGCTGCGCACTGCAGCCCCCTCCGCCAGCACCCGTGGGGTCCCGGGCGTCCTCCCCCAGCACCTGGGATGCCCCCGATCCGCCCCTAGTAGTACACACTTAGTAGATTTTAAGCTTTCTAATGATATATTACATGGGGCATTTAGCATAAAGCATATTCCAGGCATGTTATATTCCTGTTCATAAGCATATTTTCATAAAGCATATGAGTGCAACGTCACAACAGCCTCACAGAGAGTAAAGTTACCATGAGCTGTGGGTTTAGGGAACCCCGGGGAGCAGACCAGGCTCCCTGCAGTGCAGGAATCACTTCATGGGGCGAGGGGTGCTGCGTGGAGTTTACAACATGGCCACTGCGGTCACTGTTGCAGGGAATGGGGTATTGCGGGACAGCTGCTGGAGGATGGTTAGGGTAGATGTAGGCCAATGCCATCTGGAGAGGTGGTTTTACTGCATCACCGTAAGGGAGCAATTACATTGGCCAAAGAGAAATTTGAGTGCAGAGCTGGGCACAGCGAGGTGAATGCAAGGCAATGTATGCCAGCCGAACTGTGGTGTTGACAGGCCTAAGGGGCTTGGTTGCTGGAGGCACAGCTAGCCATGCCATGGTGTAGGGGCCACTACCAGCTGTTCTGCCCACACTACCTTTGGGGAGGAGAGGCCTGGCCCGTCCCAGGGCTGCAGCACAGGGCGGGCTCAGGGGGCACTAGGGGCTTCTCCGGCCCTCCCCCCACGGCTTCCGCCAGGGAGTGGGATCAGAATGTGGGGGCTTTCCTCGCCCTGCCTGCCTGGCAACCCCTGGGCACAGGCTCAGTGGCTAATCTGCCATTGCCCCCGGCACTTCACCCTGCGTTGGGGATGAGACCTGCCCCCGGAGGTACCCGCTCTGCTGGTTCAGCCCTGGCAGGGTTTGGACTGGGAGCGGGATCTCTGAACAGCTGCTTGCGATGAGGGGTGCTAGGGTCTTTGTGTGAAATCAGCTGTCGGGGGGGCTCAGCCCTGCAGGATGGGCACTTGTGTCCCAGAAGCCAGCACGACGAGCGGCACCGACAGGGTCCCACAGCAAAGGGGTGAATGTGCCCCTGAGACTGAGCTCCCCTCTCCGGGGCTGCCCCGGCAGGGCACTGGATGAAGATAGAGGCTCGAGGACAGGATAGCCCTGCCCTTGCCCTGCCAGAGCTGCCGGCCCTCGGGGCTCAGGGGATTGGCTCAGGGCTGCCAAGCCACTAAAGACACACCCCACCCCTCAGTTCCTGCAGTTTTGTTTCACGAGTGTTGGGGACACTGGGGCATGGCCACTAGGTAACTCAAGGGGATGGAAGACCACGAGTGTCGATGAAGCCCCCTCGCACTAGGCCCAGGTGTCCTTGCCCCCCCTCCCGCCTGGAGGCACTCGCAGCAGCTCTGCGTACTAGGCCCAAGTGTCCTTGGCCCCCCCGCCTGGAGGCACTCACAGCAGTTATGCTGAGGATCTGCAACAATATGTTGCAGAGTCAGACTGCCTGAAACTAAACAAGGCCAAACAGGGCAGATATGGAAGAACAATGCTGAATAAAGCAGCTTTATGTATAGTTTAACAAATGATACAGAGAACAAGGGAACTAGCTGGTAACTGGATTGGCTGGCTAGATGGATACTTAGGGCAGCTTGCTATTGGATAAGTATGCTGGAGAAAGGATGTATAAAAGCCTGTGTAACTTCCTGCTCTGGGTGCAGGATTTGAGATTCTATTCTCCCTGGACTTTTTTACAGCTGCAAATAAACTTTTCTGCTTCTCCACCCCGTTGTGATTGGGACCTATGGTACCCCAAGGAGCTTATGATCTAAAAGAGAGACACAGAGTTGACAGGATGTTTTGGGAAATCACAAGGAGGGAGTATCTTGTTGTGCAGGTGTTTTATTTTTTATCTCCTTCTCCTCCTCCCCAGGAAACAGAGGATGCTTTTCATCAGAGGCAGTTCCCTACAAATCTTGTTGCCTGGGTCACCATGTGTATAAACCCAGAACTTGTGTGCATATTTATTATCTAACAAGTCACTATCTAGACCAGGAAACCCCACTGGCAGCAAATTCCTCCTGCAGTTCACACATGCACACACAGAGACAGTTACCTTCATGAGCGGCACCTCACCTTGGTGACGTGCAAAACATCCATTTCCTCCTTATATTGCTCAAGGAGCCATGAGATCTCTTTAAATATCCGATTTTGCGGCTCCTTTCTGTGTAGCAGGAGGCTCATCATGGGACCAAGGGCTTTCATGATGGCCTGCTTGAGCTGCATTGATGAGACACAGAATTTATGTTTCTACGAATTCATTCAATAACTTCCAATAGGCACACCTTTTCTACTTCTAATGAGTGCAATTTCCCTTGTTCCACTGTCAGAACGGTCCTATCCCAATATTTCCTGGTAAAGAACCAGGACTCGTAGGGTTGGTGTCAGGATTATATTCTAATGCACCTCACGAGTAGACCAGGTAAAATATTTCCCCAGATTAGTATGCATTCGAGGCCAACTCATCCCTGTTGTAACTCCACTGGGGCTGAATGGACTTAGACCAGGAATTAATTTAGCCCACTCTCCCGGGTTCATCTGCACATTAGGTGTACAAAACTGGAATCCATGTACACTGGGTACAGACCAAATTTCCATGATGTGGTGACATTATAAACGTATGGGTTTTCGATGTTTTACATGACAATCTGTTCCATCCAAAAGGACCTACCATTAAATGCCATCATCACAAAGAGTGCCAGACGCACAGAATGTAACATCACAATTTCCGCTAAAGGTTTAGAAAGCCAGCAATTCTCACCTCCAGCTCATCACAGATCAGCCAGTTGCTGGTCACATGACAATATAAGGGAAGAATTGCATTGCAGAATTGTGATTCACCCATTCTGGGGAATGGGCACTTTCCCCAGTTCGTAAAATATCCATTTACTGCCCTTGAGCATTTTTCCAGAACTGCAAGGAAGGAGAGAAGACAGGCAATGTGGAAAGGACATAGTAGTAATGAGAAGTTGCTTTCCCAGAGAAGACACCCAGGCCTATCGTTTACTCCCATTCCATGGCAGCTACTGCTCAGTGCAGGACTAGATGCTGAAATCCCATATCAATTTGGAGCTATTTCTCTTTCCCCCATTCCATTTCTTGTTTCTTAACAGGCTTTTTTCTTTGTACATCTCTCCATCTTTTTTCAGTTACCATCATTTGAAGACTCGCGTCCTCTGCAGTTATTATTTATTCAACCCGAACGCTGTATGATTTCATCTTGAGTTACAGTTTGTCTGAAAGATGTTTAGTGCCCCTAACTGCCATTGGCTTTCCTGGGATTTGAAGGTAGTGGGGAGCACTTTGCCCTAAAAGTAGGTGTATCTAGTGTCCTTGCTAAGACAAATTAGGGTCCAATCCTGTTCTCCATGAAGTGGATGGCAAAAGTCCCATTTCCCTCAAGGGCACAGGATTAACCCCTTACTGAGCATCACCTGAAAAGCAAAGGAAGAGAGAAGTGGAGAAGAAGAGAAGACAGAGAAAGAGGGTGAAAGGAGATGATGATGATGATGAAGAAACTAAGGAGAGAGAATGGGTGGAGGAGTGGGAAACAGGGGATTTTTAAATGTACAGTAATGAAATCTGCTCCCTTCACCTCCTCCCCCAGGAGCCTCCTGGCAGAGGGGCAGCTTCAGCCTTTGTGTCTGTTCATTTTAAACGATATGCGTGAGTCATAAAGGGCCTGAACTTACAAATGCTCAGCACCTCCTGCAAAGTAAGGAGCACTCTCAACTTCACTGAGTGCCACGGGGGCCAAGGAACGCAGCACCTGGTGCAATCCAGGAAAGGGAGCCTAGTTCAGGGCCTGTTTGCAAACGTGGTCAGTCACTTAAATCTGTACCAAGACCCCCTAAATATCCATTTGGGGCACCTACAGGAAGTGCTGGCACTTACCACCACAAAATGCTTGTCTCATCCTGCTGTCCTTGACTAACTCCAGCATGGAGATCATGACGTTCAGGATCATTCCCACAAAAGGGATACACTCAAGAGCTGCAGAGAAAGGCCAGAAGAGAAGGAAGACAGACAATCAGCTGCTCTCTGCCTTCTGACAACACACTTAGAAACACCGTGGGACAGGATGCTATGGGTTCCGAGGCCATTGGTGCTGCGTAAGCAGAGCAGAATGGCTTTAAAGCAGCCATTGAAAGCCAGTGCGGGGTTCACCCTGAAGAGGGGAATCCTCCACAAGTGTACAGCTGCGCCCAGTGCCCAACTCACTCCCAGAGTAAGGGGAGAGAGCACTGGGGCGGGATGGGAAGTGGGGTGGAGAAGAGCTCCACTAGACCTGATCTTCCACTCATTCCCATCCTTAAGGTACTTCACTCAGGGGCATAAGTTAGAGCTTGCACCTCCGGCTGGATGGCTCATGGTCTGGAGGCCAGAACTAGCAACGGCAGTTAATCTTGTGTTTCTACACACACACACACACACACACACACACACACACTTAATCTTGTGTTTCTACACACACACACACACACACTCAAACAGAGCTCTGTTTAGCGGTAACATTTTTAGGTAGAGAGACAATCCCCTGTCCTTAAATGAAAAACAATAACCTTGAAAGAAAAGAGGGAAGTGACCGTACCATAGGCGGATGACAGGTTGCCCAACGTAATGAAAATAAACTCTTCAGGCAGCTCCAGACGATACAGCAGCTCGCACATGACATCATTGAAATAGCAGTGTGCCAGAGTCACTAAGGTGTTGCTAGCTGCCACTTTTAGTTCATTTGTTGCTTCCTAAAAACAAAAACCAAAAGAGAGAGACTGAGGTGACTGAAGTCGGTTGCACTAGCCAGAGTTCTTTACATGAGTCAAGTCCTTATTTCTGTGCACAAGTTGTGAATGAACCAACCCAACTTTCTGAGGGTAGAGTCATTCGTCATAAATATTCCTCGAGTCACTTGGCTAAACAGTTTTCGGCCTTTGAGTTGCTTGCAAGCTGCTTCGTTAGCCTATTCACTGTTAGCTACTTGTGCTGGGTGACTGGTCACCACAGTCACATGATATTTTCCCTGCCCTTCCCTGAGGCGGTAAGTGAGACACAGACTGGGCAGCTTCAAGATATTCCGAGAGCTTTCCTGGAATAAACTGTCCCCAAAAAGGAGGCTGACTTCCTTTGGAACAAGAGAGGGATTTTTCCAGCAGGGGTTTTCCTGCTGGCAAACTATATTCTAAATCCAATGCTGCTTCTTTTGGAGATAGCTCAGATTCTGTCTGTCTTGGGGCTTTATACTGCCACTTATCACTGCAGTATCAGAGTGCCTTCCACATAAAATCAGTATCAATAATGAAATCCCGAGTAGACTTCGGGAAAGACTTGCTCCTTAAGACACCATAGGCCTGTCTCTGGGTCTGAGATCATGTGTCTCAGGACCTGATCCTGCAAAGCACTTAAGCACATGTGTAACTGTCAGCATGTGAGTTGTCCCATCTTATGCATGTGCACAAGTGCTGTCTAGGACCTGGGCTTTGGTCTGGAGGAAGGTGTGGACCTCTAACAGAAGAATACATTTTCATTTTACTATATAGTTTATCCCCCAAAAAGAGAGTTTGAATGAGTTAAAGCTTTGGATCCTTTGACTGGTATCTTGGGAGAACTAACTTACCTGAGTCTCTTTCATGTGGTTGGAGGCTAGTGTTATTATTTTCTCCAGAAGCCTTCTCTCCAGGCCCTGGGTGTCCTGCTGTAAGACTTTCTCCAGGGCACAGTAAATGTCTACTCTGCTTTGCTGGGGACAAAACATAAAGGAGAAGAATTGGGAAAAGTTTTTCTTGCCGACCAGACAGTAATTTGGCTAATAAGCCCCTGCCCTAATTGGCGGCTTAATTGGTTTAAAACGTGCCCTGCCCTCCACACAGCAGCGCTTCAGAAGCAGCCGAGCAAGTGACATTGTTTAGTCTTCCTGGAGAGACAAGAGCCAGAAGAAGCACCCTTCACTGCCCCCTTCTCTAGTTTCATTTATTCAGCACAAACAATAAAAATGAGCACCTTGCCCTTGCTCTAGCCGCTCCAGGCAGAATTTGCAAATGTGGAATAGAAAATACCCAACTCCTGCAGTAAGTCCTCAGCAGCTCCCAGGGGCAATGAGCTCAGCCGTGAGGTCCACACGGACAGTAGCATGCTCGAAGGTGTCTTTTATGCGGCCCATCAGTGTAGAACTTCACAGATGAGACTAACTATGGAGGAGTTGTAGGATCAGTTGGGACCCAGAAAAAATAAAGCGGGACACAGAGAAATGAAAAGCCTGAGGAGAGAACAAGATTCATTTCAGAAAACTGCAAACTAGCACCTCTGGAGAGGACATAGAAGTAACTGACATAGTGGGAGGGAGAAAAGTGGGAAGCAACAAGTGCCCTGGGGGTGACAGTGGAAAACAAAGTCAACAGGTATATGCAAGGTGTGATGGCTACCACAAAGAGCCAGGTGGGTTGGGTCTTTTACACACAGGGCTCATGGCACAAAGCAGGAAGACAACAGTTCCTGTCTGTTCAGCTGAGCTGTGACTGCATCTGGAGGAGTGCCTTTTCTAGCACCACATTCCCAGAGAGATCAACAAATGGGAAGTCATTCCTGGGAGAGCAAAAAAGAATGCAGGGGGCTGGCAGAAGTGACTTCTGGATAGAGCCCTGCAACCTGACCCAAATCCTAGGGGACCGGACCACAGGCGTCCGGGTCAGGTTGGGTGAGAAAACAACTGGACCCTCTTGGGGTGTGGTCAGGTCGGCTCTCCTCCTTAAGCCCCTGGGATCGGCACAACCGTGACTGCGTGTTCCTGCCAGCCCCACCTCCTTCCTGCACTGCCCGCGCTGTGGAGCGAGGATGCTGAGGAGTCACAGCATCGCCCTCTCTCTCTTCAGCGCAGACCCAGCGCAGCAGGGGCCGTGTCAGAGGATGGAGCCATTGCTGCTCACAGTGGCCGCTGCACCAGCCCCATGAGCAGGATGCAGAGGCAGGATCCGGTCTGGGGGGAAGGATTTGGACCAAGATGGAAAATGATTCAGCCTCTCAGGGTGAGGTGAGTGGGCCGGGGGCCAGTTCAGGTTGGGCCCGAGCAGACCCCTACTTCTGCAGACAGACGGAAAGAGCTGTCTGTGTCCGATGCGGCCAAGGGATGACTCGGAGGGAGAGAGGATAATACCATGCAACTACCTGGAGGGTGTGAACACCAAGGAGGGAGAGGAATTTTTTAGGATAATACATTTTGGTAAAAGTAGGAGTAACGGGAGTAAGCTAAAAAAGGACATTCAATTTAGACTTTGATAACAGGAAAAATGCTCCAACTGTGAGACAGGGCTATTAGGTTATGACATAGTCTTCCTAGGAAAGAGGCGGAAGTTCAGTCCTTCGGGGCTTTTCAAATTAGTTTGGTCAAAACAGTGGAAAATGGCTGCTGGGAATGCTCCTGCATTAGCAGGGAAATGGACTGGATGATCCAATAGGTCTTTTTTATCTCTGTCTCCTGTGAGTCTAGACATCTGTGTGACCTGCATGCCAAGGTCATAACCCACTTTGGAATGTTCAAAGCCAATCAGATCTCTGAATGGGAGAGGTTAGGGGGTCAGACGGGGTCTGCATCAGATCTCTTGATTGGCTAAACGTTCCAGTGGTTCTGCTTTAAAAGGCATGCTTCTGCAAACTGCAATCATAACAGACAGCTCCGCTGGGGAGAAGCCCCTTCCATTCATTTTTAAATGTAAGGAGGATTTTTTTAATTGAAAATTGTCACTGAGAACTTATCAATACATAAGCACTACATAATTCAAGTAATTCAAGTAATTAATCAAATGAATTAACATAATTAATCACTCTCCTTACAATGAGTATGATAACATCCATTTTTTCATGTTCTGTGTGTATATAAATCTCCTCACTGTATTTTCCACTGAATGCATCCAATGAAGTGAGCTGTAGCTCACGAAAGCTTATGCTCAAATAAATTGGTTAGTCTCTAAGGTGCCACAAGTCCTCCTTTTCTTTTTATAATTAATCAAGTAATTCAAATAATTAAAGGAGTCAGAGGCCAAGACAAGCAGTTCAGTTGGCCTCCTAGTACTTTAATGGAAACTAAAATGCCTTCTGTGTTGGCCCTTAATAGAGAAAAGGACTTTGTCGGATGCAAGTATTAATCAATGGAAAAAAGGGGTCTGAATATTCCTCCTGGGGGAATTCTGCACTTCTGCACATGTACATAATTAATGAGCCCCGCATAGTTTTATTTTTTTGCACAGTAAAAAGCTTCTGCTGAAATGCTGCTGCCGTTCCATCTCTTGCCCACCAAAGGGTGCTGTGGCAATAGAACAAAGCAGCAACTCCCTATCAGCGAAGGAAGAGAGAGAGCCTGTCTTCTTCACAGAAGGCCAGGTCAGGAGACAGGGGCTATGGGGAGACAGACAGTGTGGGATGCTGGGGTGGGGTCAGTCAGGGGCTCATAAGGGCTAGTGGGGGAGGACAGACTGGGGCAGGGGCTGAATGGGAGTGGAGGCACAGAGTTAGAGGAGGAGGGAGGTTCAGGGCCCCATAGTGATGGGGGAGGAGGTGCAGAGCTACATAAGGACAGGGGGTGGTTGGCTGGGGGCACAGAGACACATGGGGACAGGGAGAGAGGGTACAGGGACACATTGTTAGGATATAGATGTTCAGGCCTGTCTGTAAAGGCCTATAATCTAAGCATTTAGGTGTATTCTTATCACTTGGCTAGTTATAGAGGTGTAAAAGAAAGCATCAAAATCACTGTCTGCCAGTGTAAGGTCTTTCTCTTACTGTGACAGTCTGAGGCCCTGTGCTTAGGCTAAGGCCTTTGGTTAAGCAGCAGAGGCAGCCATAAGCTGGGAAGTGACAGGTCACCTCCTCACATTCCCAACTAGTCACATTGAAATAAGGTGCTATTGGGCTGTTAGGAACACAATCCTGTCCTGATAATGCCTATCGCCTCCAGAGAAAGGGAAGAGCCTAGAAGATGTAAAAGGAAACTTAGTTTGATAGGATCCTGTCTGGCAAGAACTCACTTATCACTAGCTGGGATGTGAAATCCTTATTTCTGTGTTTGTTCTATCACTGTAGTCCCCATTTCCCCATTGTTTGTCTGTATAATCTCTGTCTGGTTCTGTGATTGTTTCTCTCTGCTGTATAATTAATTTTGCTGGGTGTAAACTAATTAAGGTGGTGGGATATAATTGGTTAAATAATCCTGTTACAATATGTTAGGATTGGTTAGTTAAATTTCAGGAAAATGATTGGTTAAGGTATAGCTAAGCAAAACTCGAGTTTTACTATATAGTCTGCAGTCAATCAGGAAGTGAGGGGGTGGGTGTGTGGGTGGGGGAAATGGGAACAGGGAATGGGGGTGGGGAAATTGGAATCATGTTTGGCTAAGGGCAGGAATGGGAACAGGGACACAGGTGTAAGGCTCTGTGGTGTCAGAGCTGGGAAGGAGGATACTAAGGAAGGAAACTGGAATCATGCTTGCTGGAAGTTCACCCAATAAACATCGAATTGTTTGCACCTTTGGACTTTGGGTATTGTTGCTCTCTGTTCATGTGAGAAGGACCAGGGAAGTAAGTGGGTGAAGGAATAAGCCCCCTAACACACATGGGGATGGGGGGAGTGGGTTTTGAGTGGGGGTGGAGAGACACAAGTGGACAGGGTGTGCAAGGACCCATGGGTGTGCAGGAACACATGGAGACAGGGGCAGATGTGCCTTACTGAATGGGAGAGGTTAGGGGTCAGACAGGGTCTGCATGGGGGGAGCTGCCTAACAATTCCTCCCTGCCCCTCCCAAAAAAACTGTTCCATACTTTTCCCACCCATACCCAGCAACGCTCCAAGTTCACACTCAGGCTCCTTCCCAGCAATTTACTTCCCTCTCCCTCAGCTCCTCCATTACCCTTGACTCTACCAAGCCTTTGCACTGCGCCTAAGGGGTGCAAGAAATATGGTTCTGTATTGAGTTTAAATGAATTATTACTCAGAGTTCTCTATTAACATGCATAGTAAGGAATTGGTTTGTCAAAAAACATTTCCTGAATCCTTTTTGTTGTCTGTATTCATACAGACATACTTGCTGACAGGTATTTTGAAATAAATAACCAAAAATAATTTTAACGGGTGTAATTATATTGTATTATTTTGATAAGCAAAATATGCAGAATTTTGCAGCACTTCTAAAATATTGTACGCATCATTTTTATTTTTTTGTTGCAGAATTCCCCCAGTAGAAACTATATAGATAAGGGTCCCTTCAATGCTATAATCTCAATAATATGTCATCATGATAAAGGAGTGTTGGCTAGGATTTAGAGCAGGGAGTCAGTTCACTTGGGTTTTATTCACATTCTTTGACTAACTTGCTAAATGGTGTTGAGCAAGTTACTTAATTCCCTGTGACACAAGTCATCCGTAAATGGGGATAATGCTTCCCATTCTCACAAGGGTGCTGTGAGTCTTAATTCATTAGTATTAGGGAAGTGCTTTGAGATTTTTGGACAAAGATGCTAAAGAAGGGCAAAGTATTATTAGAAGAGATTACTGCTAGTCCGATCGTGTACTTTTACTGTCTACAGCCCATGTACTCCACTGTGTGTAAAAGGACAATGCTCTCTTTATAGAGCATTATATCGTCCTGATCTGTAAGAACAGCATTTTGCATGATGAGTTTATGCCTGAGGACAGAAGGGCGAATACTGATTCTACTGATGGTGCGCCAGGCCAAGTTCTACACTGAATTACCCCCGTGCAGTCCCCTGTACCCCCATGAAGTCAGGCAGAATTTGGTGTTGACATCTGGAAAGCGGATGTAATTTCATGAAACTGCCCTACCTCATCCTTTTGCAGTTTCTCGAGCAGAACTGTCAGAACAATAGCCAGCTTGGTCTCGGCTATAAAGGCAATCCTGAGGGCAATTTTGCCCTTATCTTGGTCATCCGTATGTGCCAGGAGGGAAACAACCTCATTATAAACACCTGAAATTAAATATAAGGATTCGGCTGGTTACCACTGATAGTAGAAATTGGTGCTGGCCTCTTTAATTCACTATCCAGTAAAGATTCTGCAGGAGCCCAAACACTGTGAGAAGTAGACCTGGGAATCCTGCAAATCCTCTTCCTTCCTCCTCATGACCAGGTTCGTTTGCTGAACTACCCAGTGTGCTTGGGGGGAAATCATAATGAAGCAAATTTGCTCCTTTCAAGTAGATCCCCACGGAAAATAATCTTCCTTTCCCTCTTTACTGTCAATTGATGAGTTTTGATAGCATACAGAGTAATAATTTAACTCTAAGCCAAGAAATAGACCTAAGTTAAGCACCTGCTTAAGAGTTTTGCTTAGTCAGGGCCTCATTTTCAAAAATCCTGAGCACCCAGATGTACCTATTGGCTATGCTGGGAACTTTTGGGGCTCGGTATCTCTTGAAAATCAGGCCAATGTTGTAGACCTCAGTATGAATTTAGAAGCCTAACTTTAGGCACCTTGTTTTGAAGAAAGCCTTTAATCTTATTTTATGGTAGTTTAAATACTTGCAGAGAAGACTCATGGAACGGAGTTCATCCAGTTCATAGAATATCAGGGTTGGAAGTGACCTCAGGAGGTCATCTAGTCCGACCCCCTGCTCAAAGCAGGACCAATCCCCAACTTTTGCCCCAGATCCTTAAATGGCCCCCTCAAGGATTGAACTCATAACCCTGGGTTTAGCAGGCCAAAGCTCAAACCACTGAGTTATCCCTCCCCCCTGTACAGTTGCCTGTAGAGGTCATAAAGGAATTCCCCCCCCCCACCCCCATGCACAATTGGCGAGGTGTATGCTGTGAGTGGGGTGGGGTGGGTCCCTACAACCTTCATCTGAAGCATCAGGGATTGACCATAGCAGGAGATGGGACACCTGGTAGGGTGGACCAGTGCTCTAAGATGGTTCAGAGAATCTGTTTCCTTAGCTGTCCTGCTCACATGCTCAGGGTCCAACTGATCTCCAGAGTTGTGGGTGGGAAGGAATTTCCCCCTGGTCGGATTGGCAGGGACCTTTGAGTGGGAGGATGGGGCACTGATCACCTGCTAGGATAATCTGAGTATATCTGACCTAATCAATTCTCGACCATTGCAAGGGCCTCAGGCATTGGTGGAACCTCAGTCTCTCCTGTCCTCTGCCGCTGGCACACACCAGTTTTGTCTCCTAAAGACTGAAATGTTTTCATCCAAGACAAGTTTTGGGGTTCAGTGTAGGGTTGCTACGTGAAATTTAGTGGCCTGTGAAATACAGGAAGTCAGACGAGATGATCTAATGGTCCCTTCTGGCCTTAAACTCTGGGAAACAATGAAATAGTTGGTGTATTACAAAAATCAGGATTTGATCTTCCATGTATCTCTTCGCTCTGGGCAGAAATTCTCCAGGAGACTTAATATTTCACAAGAAATCTGAAATGCCGTGTTTATCTGTCTCCATTGTAACAGCATTCCAAGCATGAAGGAGGAACTAACAAGATTTCCCCTTCCCAGGAAAGACTGCTTGAGGTTAGGTGATTGCCCATCTGTTATGCAAATTACATCCTTCAGTTGTAACACCCAGATGCAAACGGAATCATAACTGTAACCTACACTGCCCATCCGTGTGGGATGAGGAGCACTAGTGTTGCTAAAAAATGTGACCCCCATGCTTTGTTCTCTTGCATTTAAGATATTAGCAGAGCTTCATTTAGACAGCTAGAGGAGAAGTCCTTCTGCATTTTTTGTTCTAATTTCCCCTATCTCTAATGGAGTTGGCTCCATGGATCCAGAAGACACAAAATGAGGACCCATAACAAACATAAAACAACTGGGAGAAAAGAAGGAAGACCTCCCCCATAACATTCCCTAGAAACTCAGATTTTCAGGAAAGTTTCTAGGTCCAGAGGCTGTAGGCCAACTCCTTAACTGGTGTAAATCAACACAGCTACAAGGAAGTCAACAGAGGGACACTGGTTTACAGCAGCTGAGGTTCTGCTCATACAAATGGAGAACATTACAGCTAATCTGTATGCCTATGCTTTCTAAATGTGTGTGTGTGAATATAGAATGGATATAGAGAATACAATGCTGACCCTTACCTCTGTCGGTTACCTCCCGCTCACTCACAGATTTATTCATGTTTTAATCTTTCCTCAACACTTCCTCCAGTCCTTTCTCCAAAGAGCTCCAGTACTGATAGGCAGCTGGCCTCTCAGGCTGTCCTGTCCTGTCCAGGATAGCCAGTTCAGATTATGCAAGCACTATTATGACATCCCTGTGACTGTGGCATAGCACATAAACTGCTGCTGGCCAGGTCGGTGCTGTGATGACATGGACAAGATCCTCAAAGGTATTTAGGCTCCTAACTCGCACTGAAATCAATAGATATGAGGAATCTAAATACATTTCAATATCTGGGCCCATCCATGTATGCAGTCCAATAGGTGGCTAAATTTGCTCCAGTGTAGAATTTCTCATTTGCTCTAAATCATTTTGAATTTTGGTTCCGTCCCTCTCTCAGTTTGCCACACTTTCCAAGATTGGTTTTACTGGAAAATCTGCTCCTGGTTGAATTGATAGAAAATAAAAGCACCGAACAAAGAAAGAGAAGAAACTGGCCTTGGAGAATGCACAGTGACACTTGAGTGTGGGTGGTTGGTTTCCTTTGCTTTTTAATTTGGTTGATTAAAAAGCTTGATGAAATCTTATTGGACTGTATTACAAATATTGATTTTTATATTGTTTTACAATGAATTGAAATTTATTCATTTCCATGTCCCGCCAAACAAATCAACTAAATTATTTTTTGCTGTGTTTAATACAGTGTGGTGTCATATGTATGGCCATAGGTAGAGCCCACACTTGATTTTGGAGATTATGTTGCCTTTAAAGCATTCAGAATGATGACACTCTTTGCAGTATACCATGTGGAAAAAGAATTCCAATTACATGTGTCCTTTGCTATGTATAACTGATTTTGTGCCTTACCCTTTCTGAATTTGCCCTTACACGGACATGCCATTCTTTTGTACTCCTCCTTAGTAATTCGTCCATGTTTCCATATTTTGTAGGATTTCTTTTTGATTTTCAGGTCATTACAAAACTTCTGATGGAGCCATTGGCCTCTTACTGTTCTTCCTCTCTTTCCTTTGCATTGGCAGTTTTGCCTTTAATATTGTCTCCTGGAGAAACTGCCAGCTTTCCTGAACTCCTTTAGGCCTTCGACTTTTTCCCCAGGGGTCGCTACCTACCAGTTCTCTGAGGATGTTCAAGTCTGCTTTTGGCAGCCCTTCTCCTGTCATTCTCACTCCTTAGAATCATGAAATCTGTCCTTCATGATCCCTTTCACCCAAATCACCTTCCACCTTCACATTCACCACCAGCTCCTCCCTGCTGTCAGAATCACGTCTAAAATGGCTGTCCCCCCGCTTACTTCCTCCATTTTCTGAAACAAAGCATTGTCCCCAGTACATTCCAGGAACTTATTGGGTAATTTTGGGTTTTACCATTTTCCTTTTTCAGCAGCTGTCTGGGTAGGTAAAGTCCCCCAAAACGATCAGGATTTGCGTTTTGCATATTTCTGTTGTTTGTTCTAGAAATGCCTCATCTCCCTCCTCTTCCTGATTTGGTGGTCTGTAACAGACCCCTACCAGGACCTCACCCCTCTTTTATATTTACTCAGAGACTTTCAACTGGTCTGCTTCTCACCTTCTTCTGGACCTCAGAACCGGTTTATAATGCAATATGTCCTCTCTTTTTTTCCTGCCTGTGCTTTCTCAACAAGCTACAGCCCTCTATACCAATAGTCCAGTCATGAGAGTTATCCCATCAAGCATCCGTGATGCAGTTAAGCTCAGTTAAGTTTTATGTACTAAAACTCCCAGTTCTTACTGTTTATTCCCCATTATTATTCCTCCTTGCTTGTGTGTACAGACATCTAAGATGTTAAGCAGATGCCCCCATGGATTTCCCTCTTGTTTCTCCTATAATTCTACTGCAATTTTCCACATCTACTTCTCCCCACACAGCTAGTCCTCTATTAAGGCCACTTTTTTTACCTGGTGGCTTTTTTCACCTGCCCCCTCTGAACTTAGTTTTAAGCTCTTCTCCTAAGGTTGGTGAGTCAGTGCATGAAGAGGTTCTTCTCCTTCTTGGTCAGACGGACCCCATCTCTTCCCAGCAAACCTCCTTCCTGCAATAGCATCCCATGGTAGAGGAAGTCAAACCCTCCCAGAGACCCATCTTCATAACCCTATTCTGTGGGCATGCCTACCATTGAGTGTGTATTGAGCAGAAAGAACACTCAGTGCAGGAGACAAGGGGACTGAGTTAAACTGCAGATGTCAGGTTCACATACTTCCATTTTCCGTGACTAATCTCTTAAGCTAGTGGGGATGGCCACGGTATAAAAATATTTCTGGACATCAGCATGTGATTATTTGTATTGCAGTACAGCCTCACAGTCCCAGTCACAAACCAGGATCCCATTGTGCTAGGAACTGTACAAACAAAGAACAAGATGGTCCTTAACTGTCATTAATTAACACATATTAACAGCACAACAAACAGACAAGAGGATAATAAAGCAAGCAAAAAAGCCCCCTTTGACCAGGTACTAGCAGATAACTAATATAGTGCTACCTATTTCGGGAACTTTCTTCCTGAGTCAGGGTCTGATGTGACTCAGCCCCTGTTCCATGCCATTGTGTAAAGTGGGGACTCGTACATTTGCACAAGATGGAAAGTATACAGTGGCACACAGTTGAGGCCTACTCCATTTTTAGTACATAAACAGCAGGCCACTCTGCAAGAAGCTAAGGGCATGGTCAGCACAGAGAGTTTGCCTGTCTCTGTGCTGGTGTTCTGCACCCCTCACTGTCTACACCTGGCTCCATAAAGTCAGGCCTTTCAAAAATGCAGCATCAGGTAGGAGCACAGGTAATTGTAAGAATGCTTGCTCATTGCAGCTGTTAACATCCGGGCAAGGCATCCACATATAAGTCCACTACGGATGGACCAGTGATGGGAAGAGTGTTCATGCATGTGACAAGTAACACCATGAACTATGTAATGCCACAGAACAAATTAAGATCAAGAACAGAACAAGAGTATGTGTGGCAAAGCCATGACAAACACTGTGCAGGCATCAAGGAGCTCATAAATTAGGACATCATCCCCCAAACACTGCCTCAGCTTGTCTTAGAGCTTGGGCAACAGCAGACCCTCAAAAGGAGGAGGCCACAGCTTTACACCCGTGGTCACTGTGATGTTAACTGGCTGCATTTGACAAGAGCTGGATCAGAGGTTGTCTTTGAGTGTATTTACAGGGGGCAAGGTTTTCACAACACAAGCCTTGTGCACACACACAAATAGTGTTCTGCAGCAGTGCAAGCTGAGCTGCAGCAATGAACAGCGGGATCCTGCTTGGGCTCGTAATTCATACACTTCTCTCACTCATGAGGATCAACAGATCAACCCACACTGAATGCAGCTTGACAATATACCATCACTTAAAACACATTACAGTCAGAGAGGATGATAAATATTCCATTTAGACACATTTTGTACAAGGCCCAAAATGACTGAGGATGCAAGAAAACAAAGCTGGTAAATACAGAAAATGCATTTGTCATAAATATAAAGGGAAGGGTAAACCCCTTTAAAATCCCTCCTGGCCAGAGGAAAAATCCTCTCACCTGTAAAGGGTTAAGAAGCTAAAGGTAACCTCGTTGGTACCTGACCAAAATAAACAATGAGGAGACAAGATACTTTCAAAAGCTGGGAGGAGGGAGAAAAAACAAAGGGTCTGTGTCTGTCTGTATACTGCTTGTGCTGGGGACAGAATAGGAATGGAGTCTTAGAACATTTAGTAAGTAATCTAGCTAGGTATGTGTTAGATTATGATTTCTTTAAATGGCTGAGAAAGGAACTGTGCTGAATAGAATGACTATTCTTGTCTGTGTGTCTTTTTTGTAACTTTAGGTTTTGCCTAGAGGGATTCTCTATGTTTTGAATCTAAGTATCCTGTAAGGTATCTACCATCCTGATTTTACAGAGGTGATTCCTTTACTTCTATTAAACGTCTTCTTGTAAGAAAACTGAATGCCTTTTCATTGTTCTCAGATCCAAGGGTGTGGGTCTGTGGTCACCTATGCAAATTGGTGAGGATTTTACCAAACCTTCTCCAGGAAGTGCGGTGCAAGGGTTGGGAGGATTTTGGGGGGAAAGACATGTCCAAATGACGTTTCCCAGTAAACCCAGTTAAAGTTTGGTGGTGGGAGTGGAAATTCCAAGGGCAAAGGGTAAAATGAATTTGTACCTTGGGGAAGTTTTAACCTAAGCTGGTAAAAGTAAGCTTAGGAGGTTTTCATGCAGGTCCCCACATCTGTACCCTAGAGTTCAGAGTGGGGAAGGAACCTTGACAGCATTACTGAAAAAACAGCTGCAGATTGACTCCTGCTAGCAAGAAGCTTCTGTACAATGTACAGTAAGATATTGGGCTTAATCCAACGCAGGGCTAGGCTGAATTAAAGTCAGTCAAAGTTTTGCCTGAGTAGGGTATGAGGCCCAGCTCCTCAAAGGTCTTTAGGCTCCGAACTTCCACTGAAATCAGTGGAAGCTAGGAGCCTAAATACCGACTGTAAAATTTGACCCAATAACAACAATAATAATAATTTGCATTTCTAGAGAGATTTTCTTCTTCAAAACATTTTACACACATGTTTTCTAACTCTCTGCTTCAAATAAAAGCCATTCTTGACAGACAATTATATTTGTTGGGCGTCTAAAGATATAAAAATACAGACATCGATTCATATCATTGTCGTGCAAACATCCCCATTTCATTGTTTGTTTTTAAAGAAAAAAGTACAGGACTAGGTTCTGGCAATTTCTGTATTGAGCTGTAAAGAAAGATATTTTTAAGGGTTTTGAACTGTCGAAACAGAGGCCCAGAGATTGTCTCACACAGGGAGGAGTGGGTGATGCAGTGCACACTTTCCCAAGCCAGCAGAGTTGCTGGACCCCAAGAGATTCCCCCTCTATTCCTGAGTCAACCTTTGCCAGAAGCAAGCAACAGAAGGACAAAAGTAGCTCTCCATTTTAATAAAGGCTCTTGTAACTTCCTGGGTAAACTGGTCCCTTCCATTCTTTAGCTGACTATTACTCAGGCTCTTTTCTTACTGGCAAACTTGAATTTTGATTTTTCTACGTCATGGCCAGTCTTTATCGTCTCTCTTGTAAACTTGAATGTGCCAGTCCCTGAGAGGACATACTTTCTTGTTTTTTTCTGGTTCGGCAATCATAGTTCTGGGGATTGAGCTCCCATTTAAGGTACTTTTAATGATGACCCCCAGTCCTTTATTTCATCTATCAGGATGTTCAAAGAGAGCAGCTCCCCTTCACTGAACGCCACTGCTCTGACTTTGGATTCCCTTGTAGTATGTGTGGGGCTGTTGTGTAACAACAAACACTCTTATTTTCTAAAAAGAAAAGGAGTACTTGTGGCACCTTAGAGACTAACCAATTTATTTGAGCATGAGCTTTCGTGAGCTACAGCTGAGCTGTAGCTCACGAAAGCTCATGCTCAAATAAATTGGTTAGTCTCTAAGGTGCCACAAGTACTCCTTTTCTTTTTGCGAATACAGACTAACACGGCTGTTCCTCTGAAACCTCTTATTTTCTAGATCTACTGAGAGCGAGCTCTGAGAGAACAAAACAGTATTTTCAGTGTTTATGGTTCTTTACTGAAGCAGGTCTATTCTTTATCTAAGAACAGGAAAACAAAAGAATTCACAATATTATTATCCCTTTTGACCTGAGCAATTAGTGACTATTTTGGGTCTTGTGAGTTGTTTCCATTAGGGGGAGAAATGGATGATGGAGTCAGGTATTTTTTTGACACAATCCTGCTTATTTACAAAGAATGTACCCAAAGTTCTATTTCCCTAACGACAGCAGGAATAGTTTCTTGGCTCACAATTCCAAGCCTCTTTCTATCCAGCAGTCTACCCTAAAGCGCTCTCTCTCTCTCTCTCTCTCTCAACTTTTTCTGAGATCACACTACAAAAACTTCTCTGGGGCTCCTTTGTGCTTCTGCGGTGTCACACTCCCTCTCTTCCTCCCCCCCCGGCCCTGAATCCCATCCTCCTGCATTTGCATTCAGACCCGAGTGAAAGCCCCTTCCACTGTATGGCTCAACTCCTATTCCAGCTTTACTTGATGTTGACTTCTATTAAGTCAGCCATCTATTCCACAAAAGAGCTTGATTGTTTTTACATTGATTCTGAATAAAGGACAACTGGTATGCTCACCAGCTTCAAAAAGGCTTCCGCTTTCCCCAGCATAACTACCTGTTTTCATGTTGTTTTTATAAATCTGTATCTTGTACACGTCCGCAAAACCCACAGCATTCTTTTATTTTTACTAACCTGAAACAGGATATTGAATGCATAATTTCAGTTACACCAATGTAAATCTGTGGTAATTCATTAGAATTATTCCATCTTTATCCTGGTGGCAAAATATGTTAGCACGTCACTAGAGAAAACATGACACTTTTTGATAATTGTTATTGTTGCCGGCACCCAGTGCCGAGAGGCTAAACAACAGCTGGGGTTGGTTCGCTACCTGGTGTGCTACACCCAATCATCACAACGGGGTGGAGAAGCAGAAAAGTTTATTTGCAGCTGCAAAAAGATCCAGGGAGAATAGAATCTCAAATCCTGCACCCAGAGCAGGAAGTTACACAGGCTTTTATACATCCTTTTTCCCAGCATACCCTAAGTATCCATCTAGCCAGCCAATCCCGTTCCCAGCTAGTTCCCTTGTTCTCTGTATCATTTGTTAACCTATACATAAAGCTGCTTTATTCAGCATTGTTCTTCCATATATGCCCTGTTTGGCCTTGTTTAGTTTCAGGCAGTCTGACTCTGCACCATATTGTTGCAGATCCTCAGCATAACTGCTGCGAGTGCCTCCAGGCCGGGGGGCCAAGGACACTTGGGCCTACAACGCAGAGCTGCTGCGAGTGCCTCCAGGCGGGAGGGGGGGGCAAGGACACCTGGGCCTCGTGCGAGGGGGCTTCATCGACACTCGTGGTCTTCCATCCCCTCGAGTTACCTAGTGGCCATGCCCCAGGGTCCCCAACACTAGTGAAACAAAACTGCAGGAACTGAGGGGTGGGGTGTGTGTTTAGTGGCTTGGCAGCCCTGAGCCAATCCCCTGAGCCCCGAGGGCTGGCAGCGCTGGCAGGGCAAGGGCAGGGCTATCCTGCCCTCGAGCCTCTATCTTCATCCAGTGCCCTGCCGGGGCAGCCCCGGAGAGGGGAGCTCAGTCTCAGGGGCACATTCACCCCTTTGCTGTGGGACCCTGTCGGTGCCGCTCATCGTGCTGGCTTCTGGGACACAAGTGCCCATCCTGCAGGGCTGAGCCCCCCGACAGCTGATTTCACACAAAGACCCTAGCACCCCTCATCGCAAGCAGCTGTTCAGAGATCCCGCTCCCAGTCCAAACCCTGCCAGGGCTGAACCAGCAGAGCGGGTACCTCCGGGGGCAGGTCTCATCCCCAACCCAGGGTGAAGTGCCGGGGGCAATGGCAGATTAGCCACTGAGCCTGTGCCCAGGGGTTGCCAGGCAGGCAGGGCAAGGAAAGCCCCCACATTCTGATCCCACTCCCTGGCGGAAGCCGTGGGGGGAGGGCCGGAGAAGCCCCTAGTGCCCCCTGAGCCCGCCCCGTGCTGCAGCCTCGGGACTGAAAAACCTCTTGCTGCCTGCCCCGGCCTCAGCTTCTCCAATATGGGGCAAGCGGGGGTGGGGGGAGGCCGTCTGGAACAGGGGCAGGGCCCTGGGGAAGGGGCAGAAAGGGGTGGGGCCACGGGCAGGGCCACAGGCAGAATGGGGGCAGGACCACAGTTGGAAGGGGTGGGGAAGGGCCCCGCACTTGTTCTGGCCCAGGGCCCCAGGAAACCTTAATCGACCTCTGGCTGTGGGGTGGCCCATACAGGGCACTCAGTGCCCCCTTCCCCGTTAAGGCAGGGCCCAGAGCAGACCCCAACCCTTTCAGCTCCCCTTAAAATCATAATGAGCTGCCTCTTTTGAGGCCCCAGGTTTGATCGTTGAGGCCATTGGGCCTGTTGTGGGGACCAGGCCCTGGAGGCTAACACTGACATTTAAAGCACTCACATCCTCATCCCCTACAGGATTTGGCCGACCCCCACCGTGCCTCAGTGTTCTGTTAAATGGGCGCAGAGAAGGCAGAGGCCACCTCCCCGCTCCATCAGAGAGCGGCTGCTCTGCACAGGCCCTGGCACCAGCCACTGGTCTCTGCTACTCCTGCAGCACATGGCTGGGGGAGGCACCCAAAGCCCGAGAGGGGGCCCCACAAAATCACCTCCTTCTCCCAAAATTCTCTCACCAGGGCAGCAGGGTGCATTTACCAAAGTCACTGTGATGCCCTTGGGGCCAGCACCTCAGACCAGGGGAGCCCAGGGCATGGCCAGCCCCACTCTGCAGACTGGGGGCAGCTGGCCCCAAGCTCTCCTGGCTGGCTCCTGGTCCCAGCTAGACTCAGGAGCTGTCACTGGAGTTTCCAGAGCTTCGGTATCTCCAAGGCCAGGCTGACGGTGCCCCTGGGGGGCCGAGGAACCACCAGCAGCAGCTAGCCCAGCCAGGAGCAGTTGTGGGGAGGGCAGGGTGGCAGGGGGCAGAGATGCTGGCTTGGCCCAGTAATGGGATAAGGACATAGACCATCTGGCCGTGGAGGCCCCATAACTGACTCCTCTGGGACCAGGTCCAGCCCATGCAGAGCCTGGGGCTGGGACATGTGTGGGGAGGGGGGAAAGGGGGAGAGACAGGGCCTCTCGGCAAGGCAAGATTTGCCCTGCAGTTCTGGGGTTTGTCACCATACAGGGACATCCCTCGGTGGGTCCCTTGGCGACAGCCCCTGGTGGCTGCTCTTTGCCAGGCTCTCCTAGTGCTGCAGTCATTGCTCTATTGCCCTCGCCTCCCATTGGGTCTGGCTGGGTTTCCTGCCGTTCCTGAGGGAGCAGAGAGGAGAGGAGGGACGGGCCAGGCCTCTCCTCCCCAAGGGTAGTGTGGGCAGAACAGCTGGTAGTGGCCCCTACACCATGGCATGGCTAGCTGTGCCTCAAGCAACCAAGCCCCTTAGGCCTGGTCAACACCACAGTTCGGCTGGCATACATTGCCTTGCATTCACCTCGCTGTGCCCAGCTCTGCACTCAAATTTCTCTTTGGCCAATGTAATTGCTCCCTTACGGTGATGCAGTAAAACCACCTCTCCAGATGGCATTGGCCTACATCTACCCTAACCATCCTCCAGGAGCTGTCCCGCAATACCCCATTCCCTGCAACAGTGACCGCAGTGGCCATGTTGTAAACTCCACGCAGCACCCCTCGCCCCATGAAGTGATTCCTGCACTGCAGGGAGCCTGGTCTGCTCCCTGGGGTTCCCTAAACCCAAAGCTCATGGTAACTTTACTCTCTGTGAGGCTGTTGTGACGTTGCACTCATATGCTTTATGAAAATATGCTTATGAACAGGAATATAACATGCCTGGAATATGCTTTATGCTAAATGCCCCATGTAACATATCATTAGAAAGCTTGTAATCTACTAAGTGTGTACTACTAGGGGCAGATCGGGGGCATCCCAGGTGCTGGGGGAGGAGGCCCGGGACCCCACTGGTGCTGGGGGAGGGGGCTGCAGTGCGCAGCCTAGGAGTGGGACCCCTGCTGGTCCTGGGGGGTGGGCACAGTTCCCATTGGCCAGGAACCTCAGGCAATGGGAGCTGCGGGGGGCAGGGCCTGCAGGCACAGGCAGAGTGGTGTGGAGACACCCCGCCCCAACCCCTCTGCCACCTAGGAGCTGCAGAGCTATGCTGGTGGGAGCTGGGGAGCCCCCCATCCCGAGGTAAGCCACCCCGCATCCCTCAACCCCCTCCTGCATGAAAACCTCCTAAGCTTACTTTTACCAGCTTAGGTTTAAACTTCCCCAAGGTACAAACTATTTTACCCTTTTGCCCCTGAACTTCCACTGCCACCACCAACTTTATCTGGGTTCCTGAGAAAACGTAGTTTGGACACGTCTTTCCCCCCCAAATCCTCCCAACCCTTGCACCCAACTTCCTGGGGAAGGTTTGGTAAAAATCTTCACCAATTTGCATAGGTGACCACAGACCCAAACCCTTGGATCTGAGAACAATGAAAAAGCATTCCGTTTTCTTACAAGACTTTTAATAGAAGTAAAAAGGAATCACCTCTGTAAAATCAGGATGGTAGATATCTTACAGGGTAATGAGATTCAAACATAGAGAATCCCTCTAGGCAAAACCTTAAGTTACAAAAAAGACACACAGACAGGAATAGTCATTCTATTCAGCACAGCTATTTTCTCAGCCATTTAAAGAAATCATAATCTAACACCTACCTAGCTAGATTACTTACTAAGTTCTAAGACTCCATTCCTGTTCTGTCTCCGGCAAAAGCATCACACAGACAGACACAGACCCTTTGTTTTTCTCCCTCCTCCCAGCTTTTGAAAGTATCTTGTCTCCTCATTGGTCATTTTGGTCAGGTGCCAGTGAGGTTACCTTTAGCTTCTTAACCCTTTACAGGTGAGAGGATTTTTCCTCTGGCCAGGAGGGATTTTAAAGGGGTTTACCCTTCCCTTTATATTTATGACAACTCGCGACTGCGCCATACAGGAGGCCTGTGATATGCAGGGGGCCAGATGAGATGATCTAAGAGTCTCTTCTGGCCTTCAAGTCTCCAAACCTCTGCAAAACCGAGTGCGGCACATTGAGCATCCTCTGATGGTTCCACGTGTGGCCTGCGTGAGCCCTTGCACGACCACTGAGTGTGTGGGGGTGACCCAGGGGGAGCAGCTCAAACACGCACAGGAGCCGGCTCGGGGCAGGACATGAGCCCTGCAGGGCAGGGGTGGGGGTGGCAGTGACATCACAAGGGCCTTTTGCAGCACTCAGCTGATTGGTGAAAGGCGGTTGGGAGGCGGTGACCTCACAGAGAGTCCACGACAACGGCCAGGGAGGACAGGCTGCAGGGCAGGGGGATCTCAGAGACCCCCGGGGCTTTGCTGCAGGGAGTCTCCTTCTGGAGGTGTCTCCTTGAGGACTGAGAGAGAATTTAGGGTCTCGTATGTGAGCGCAAGGTGGAGCCTCTCTGGAGTTTTCTCCTTTCCCACTGCTCATTGAGCGAGAAGACAGACGTCCCTGTGGAGAAGGGAAGAGCCCCAGAGAGGTTTGGTTCCGAGGCAGCCTGATCCGCCCGGTGCTGGCCAAATTCTCGGCACGGAAAACAGGAGGTTAAGGTGGGACAATTTTCCCCCAGCTAGGCCTTTGTCCCTTCGAGTCATTGGGGTTTGACTTTTTTGGTTTCCCTTTTCCTGCTTCCCTCCCTCCACTGGCGAGGAGGGGGTTGCTCTGTAGCCCTCATGGTGGGAGGCCTCCCAAAGAGATGGGACAGGAAGCGTGCTCTGAGAGTGATCCTCACCGGTGACCTGAGCCATCCCTGGGCCATCTGGGGAACCCTCAGCCCACCGCCAGAGTCTCCACGCTGATTGGCTGAGCAGGGGGTCTCGTGGCAGGGTGGAGATTCAGGACTTTGTTGTTCTCGTTTAAGGCCCAGCAAATAAGCCAGAACCAATCATCTGCTTGGTGAATTGTTCTCCTTCTCGCTGCTGATTGTCTCTGAGCCGTTCCTGGTTCTCGCTGGTGTTCTCCTGCTTCTAAAACACTTGCTGAAGAATCAATGTGAATGGTTGTTGGTCTGTAGCTCATTGCAGGTCCCTTTATTCTGATCATTCAGTGTGTGAAACTCCAGACTGATGGTTCGTTTGAAAGTCAGGACACCCGGGTCCTGTTCCCAACTCTATCCCGACAGGTTGTGTGATGGAAGACAAGGCCTTTCGCCTTTCTCAGCCTTTGTTTCTCCTTCTGTCAGTTGGGGAGAACAATCCTCTCACACCTGCCTCCCGGTGGGGGGAGGCTGGGGAGCTGTGGTGACCTGTTTGAGAACGTCACTCGGAGCAGTGTATCGTAGGAGGTGTCCTGTCGGGTTGAGTCATTCCAGAGAATGATGTCGTGCAGCAGAACCCAGTTTTCCCAACCTGGCGTGACACAGCTTTGCATGTGAACCGAACCAAGGGCGCACACAGGTCCAGAAGCCGGCGATTTCTCCTTTGGCCACTAGATGGCGCTGCAGGCTCCCACTTCTCCCTTCTCCTGGTCAGCGCAATGGGGGTTAGTCTCCCCAAAAAGAACGCCCGTCTCGCTTTGAACGTCCCTTGATGTGCACCTTGTGGACTGTCGGGATACGTGTCCAAAAGTTGCAGGGCTTGTTTCATGGTCTCCACAACAACAATCTTTCTTCCTTTTTAGACGTGACGACCTTTTTGGTCAAGATCCTTGATTATTCAGGGACTTATCCCGGAAGACCCAAAGTATTTGGGACATAAGACTTGTCTGGAAGGGCGCACAGGGCAAAATTTTTTTTGGCCATAGCAAGTTACTTGTCCGAAGAATGACGTCTATCCCCCTTCCAAACAAGCCCCAAATGAGCTGTTACCAGAATTGCCCTTTACCTTGGGGTACGCCCATTTGTTAGGGTTACTCTTCTGGTGGGGGGAGATTCTGCAATTCTGTCAATGTGCTGCTTTTGTCACTTGTGTTTTCCTATGGATCGCTACTCCTTCCTTCTGCGAGTTCCCTCCCAATGGAGCTACCCTGCAGGACCTCGGTTCCCCAGGGCTGGGGTCTTCCAGCCCCCACATGTGATGCACACACACACACATATATGAACATAGCATGTCTGAGAGGATTGGGTAATCAGCACTCACAAGCTGACCCCTTATGTGTCCCTGGACTCTGTTGGCTGGATTGAACAGCAATTTATAGCTGTTACCATCATATGTTCTTAGTCTCACGGGGCTGGGCTGAGCATCACCTTAATCTGCCACCCTCCTATGCCCCAGGTTCAGCACCTCCCTATCCCCACCTGCACACCACAACCATTCTGCTAGTAACCCACTTGATGAGCAAACCCCACCGGATTTTTGGGTCTGCAGCGATCTTTAGCTTCCGGACAAGGAGCGTTGCTGCAGAGTGAATGGAGAAGGCAAAAACACCCATGGGGTGAGGAGTAAGGGGGAGAGCAATCAGCTTAACCATGAAAGTTATTTATTTCCAGGTAGTAACCTTACAAGGGGAGCCAAACAAAGAAAACCGTTCCAAGATTAAATCTAACTTCAATTTGATTACAAAAGTTAGGGCTAGCAAACGATAACTGATCACATAAGGCAGGGTCAGGAGGCTATACCTAGAGAGAGACAGAGGCACAGAAAGAGACAGATGGATCTCAGCACTCCTTGAAGCTGGAATTGATCAGGGTTCCCAGGTGGCCTTGGTAACTGTGGGACCGGAGTGCTGGAGCCAGGCAGAGCCCCCAGCACAATCAGTCAGGAAAAGCGAATGAGGAGGACTTGTGGCACCTTAGAGACTAACCAATTTATTTGAGCATAAGCTTTCATGGGCTAAAGCCCACTTCATCAGATGCATGCAGGGGAAAATACAGCAGGAAGTTATAGATATATAGATACAGAGAATATGAGAAAATGGGGGTTGCCATAGCAACTCTTAAGGAGACCAATCAATTAATTGGGCTATTAGCAGCAGGAGAAAAAAAACACTTTTGTTGTGATACCTTAATCGATTGGTCTCGTTAAGAGTTAGAATGGCGACCCCCATTTTCTCATCTTCTCTGTGTATATATATCTATATATCTTCCTGCTGTATTTTCCACTGCATGCGTCTGATGAAGTGGGCTTTAGCCCATGAAAGCTTATGCTCAAATAAATTGGTTAGTCTCTAAGGTGCCACAAGTCCTCCTCGTTCTTTCTGCTGAAACAGACTAACACGGCGATCACTCTGAAGCCGCACCAAAGGCTCTTACGTAAATTAAGTTGTCATGGGATAAGAGGGAAGACCCTTTCATGGATTGAGACCTGGTTAAAAGACAGGGAACAAAGGGAAGGAATAAATGGTAAATTTCCAGAATGGAGAGGGGTAACCAGTGGTGTTCCCCACGGGTCAGTCCTAGGACCAATCCTATTCAACTTATACATAAACAATCTGGAGAAAGGGGTAAACAGTGAGGTGGCAAAGTTTGCAGGTGATACTAAACTGCTCAAGATAGTTAAGACCAAAGCAGACTGTGAAGAACTTCAAAAAGATCTCACAAAACTAAGTGATTGGGCAACAAAATGGCAAATGAAATGTAATGTGGCTAAATGTAAAGTAATGCACATTGGAAAAAATAACCCCAACTATACATACAATATGATGGGGGCTAATTTAGCTACAACTAATCAGGAGAAAGATCTTGGAGTCATCGTGGATAATTCTCTGAAGACGTCCACGCAGTGCGCAGCTGCAGCCAAAAAAGCAAACGGGATGTTAGGAATCATTAAAAAAGGGATAGAGAATAAGATGGAGAATATCTTATTGCCCTTATATAAATCCATGGTGCGTCCACATCTTGAATACTACGTACAGATGTGGACCCCTCATCTCAAAAAAGATATACTGGCAGTAGAAAAGGTTCAGAAAAGGACAACTAAAATGATTAGGAGTTTGGAACTGGTCCCGTATGAGGAGAGATTAAAGAGGCTAGGACTTTTTGGCTTGGAAAAGAGGAGACTAACGGGGGATATGATAGAGGTCTATAAAATCATGAGTGGTGTGGAGAAGGTGAATAAGGAAAAGTTATTTACTTGTTCCCATAATATAAGAACTAGGGGCCACCAAATGAAATTAATGGGCAGCCGGTTTAAAACAAATAAAAGGAAGTTCTTCTTCACTCAGCGCACAGTCAACCTGTGGAACTCCTTCCCTGAGGAGGTTGTGAAGGCTCGGACTGTAACAGGGTTTAAAAGAGAACTGGATAATTTCATGGAGGTTAAGTCCATTAATGGCTATTAGCCAGGATAGGTAAGGACTGGTGTCCCTATCCTCTGTTTGTCAGAGAGTGGATCTGGATGGCAGGAGAGAGATCACTTGATCATCACCTGTTAGGTTCACTCCCTCTGGGGCACCTGGCATTGGCCACTGTCGGTAGACAGGATACTGGGCTGGATGGACCTTTGGTCTGACCAGGTTCTTATGTTCTTATGTTCTTGTGTTTTCAAACAACAGGTCTTGGTTTTGTTTTGGTGTTTCTCCTACCTGACCACATTTTCATCAGCACCCTTTGGGAGCTCCCCTTCTTAGGGTGGCTAAAAATCACAACTAAAATTTTTATTTAAATTATGACATTTAAATATAGGGTTTTTTAAAAAATTTACATCAAATTTCTTATCTACATATTGCTATTTCTTCTCTTCCATTTTATGGTCTTTAATTGTCAAAGTGGATGTTTTCTACTTGTTTGTTTTTTTCGTTTCCTAAGTGTTAATAAAATTTCGGATTTTATGTCAATATTTTTCTACTAAGAAGTTTCACACTTAAAATGCTCATCTGTGCTGAAAAAGACAAGCCCAAGGCCTCATTAATACCCCCTATTATGAGACTATACAGACGCAGAATTGAAAATCAAGAAGCCTGTGCTCTGCGCCTCCTTGGTCAAGAGCTTTGAGATCTACTGGTGAAAAGTGACGTGGAAGAGCGAGAGGATTTCTGGCCAGGACACTGTACTTCCACAAGTAAAGAGCTGAAATGCTTCAACCATCAGGTTTTGCAGTTTGAAGTCAACAGGGCTTGTGCTCTGAGCATTCTCAAAAACCCCTCCCTTAGGTGGCTAAAGGCAGGCTGAAGAGCCTAATATTGGGCTCCACTTTTTGAAAACTTTGGCCAGTATAAAAAAATTGCTATTGTAAATTACTGAGAGTTTAAATAACTTTTTATTGTTAAAACAAAATTGTTTCACTGTTGAAGTGACAGATTTTATGCCACTACATGACAAGTTCTTAATAAAAATACATGGAGTCCCTGACGCTGCAAACACTCACTGAACTTTAAACCACGGGACTGTTTCTCGAGTAAAGTTCTGTGTCTATTTAAGTGTCTGCAGGACCCGGGAATTAATTTTCACTATTTGGATTTTTGCATATAGCAATTTTATAAATTATGAGACCCAGTGGCTGGGAGGTGTGGGGGCTGCGGGCTCTGGGGTGGGGCTGGGGATGAGGAGTTTGGGGTGCAGACAGGGCAGGATTAATGCAGGGGCTCTAGGGGCTGCAGCCCTGGCTAAGGGGGACTCCGCAAAAAGATCTCCAGGCTGCCAGAAGTGCAGATCTTTTGGTGGGGCCCCCTTAGCCCGGGACCCTGGATTGCAGCCACTAACGTCCCTGCGTCCGGCCCTTCCTAGCGGGGAGCAGGGAGGCGGCTTCGTGCACTGCTGTCCCTCCCCCACCGTGCTGGGCTGGAGCTGGAGCTGTGAGTGCCTGGAAGCTCCGCCCACCCGCTGCCCTCACCTGCAGGCTCCACCCCCGCAGCTCCCATTGGCCCGGTACTGCAGCCAATGGGATCTGTGGGGGCGGTGCCTGCAGGCAAGCTCAGGGCAGCGCAAGGAGCAACCTTCCCCCCCCCCCCCCCCCGGGGCCGCAGCCAGGGACATCCGTGCCGTGCCGGCAGCTGCAGGGTCACTCCGGGAGGAGCAGCGCAGGGCCAGGGCAGGCAAGGAGCCTGCCTCAACCCCAGTGCGCCCCCAAATGGGAGCTGCCCCAGGCAAGCACCCCGCACCTCAAGCCCCAGCCCTGAGCCCCCTCCTGCACCCTAACTCCCTTTCAAACCCCATACCCCCACCCCAACCTCCTGCCCTGAGCCCCCTACTGCACCCTAACTCTCTCCCAGACCCACACCCCAACCTCCTGCCCTGAGCCCCCTCCAGCACCCTAACTCTCTACCAGACCCCCACCCCAACCTCCTCCCCTGAGCCCCCTACTGCACCCTAACTCTCTCCCAGACCCACACCCCAACCTCCTGCCCTGAGCCCCCTCCAGCACCCTAACTCCCTCCCAGACCCCACCCCTACCCCAACCTCCTGCCCTGAGCCCCCTCCCACACCCTAACTCCCTCTCAGACCCCCACCCCCACCCCAACCTCCTGCCCTGAGCCCCCTCCCACACCCTAACTCCCTCTCAGACCCCCACCCCAACCTCCTGCCCTGAGCCCCCTCCTGCACCCTAACTCCCTCCCAGGGCCCACCCCACCCCAACCTCCTGCCCTGAGCCCCCTACTGCACCCTAACTCCCTCCCAGAGCCCACCCCACCCCAACCTCCTGCCCTGAGCCCCCTCCCGCACCCTAACTCTCTCCCAGAGCCCACCCCACCCCAACCTCCTGCCCTGAGCCCCCTCCCGCACCCTCTCTCCCAGAGCCCACCCCACCCCAACCCCCTGCCCTGAGCCCCCTCCCGCATCCTAACTCCCTACCAGAGCCCCACCCCTACCCCAACCTCCTGCCCTGAGCCCCCTCCCGCACGCTAACTCCCTCCCAGACCCCCACTCCTACCCCAATCTCCTGCCCTGAGCCCCCTCCTGCACCCTAACTCCCTCCCAGAGCCCATCCCACCCCAACTTCCTGCCCTGAGCCCCTCCCGAACCCTAACTCCCTCCCAGAGCCCACCCCTACCCCAACCTCCTTCCTGAGCCCCCTCCCACATCCTAACTCCCTCCCAGAGCCCACCCCACCCCAACCTCCTGCCTTGAACACCCTCCCACACCCTAACTCCCTCCCAGACCCCCACCTAAACCTCCTGCCCTGAGCCCCCTCCCACACCCTAACTCCCCCCAGACCCCACCCCAACCTCCTGCCCTGAGCCCCCTCCCACGTTCCAAACCCCTGATCCCCAGCCCTGCCCCAGAGCCCACACCCCCAGTCGGCCCCCTCACCACCTTCCGCACCCACCCCCCTGCCTCAACCTGCAGCCCCTCCTGCGCTCTGAACCCTGCATTTTTCACCACAGCCTGGAGCCTGGGGGCCCACAATATCGAATAGCCCTGGGCCCAAAGAGGCTGCGCGGGGGCTCAGTCCAGAGGACTCCCCCAAGCCCTCTCCCCACCAGCAGCACGGTGCTCCGGGGAGAAGGGGCCTCTCTCCCTTGCTGGGTGCTGGCAGCAGCGAGCTCTGGGGCCAGGAGAGAGGCCTGTGGCAGCCCTTCATCCCCAGCTGGCTCCCCTCCCGTCTACCCCTCTCCTCTCCAGGCCCCTGCTGCGTGGCCCTTCATCGCTGGTGTGCGAGCGTGCGGCTGAGAGGGAACTTAGACTCCAACCCCCTGCTCGAAGCAGGGCCAAGCCCAACGAAATCATCCCAGCCAGGGCTTGGTCAAGCCGGGCCTGAAACACCTCGAAGGAGGGAGATTCCACCACCTCCCGAGGGAACCCATCCCAGTGCTTCACCCCCCTCCTAGTGAACTAGTGTTTCCTAACATCCAACCTCGACCTCCCCCACTGCAACTGGAGACCATTGCTCCTTGTTCTGTCATCTGCCACCACTGAGAACAGGCGAGCTCCATCCTCTTCAGGTCGTTGAAGGCTGCTGTCAAATCCCCCCTCACTCTTCTCTTCTGCAGACTAAATAAGCCCAGTTCCCTCAGCCTCTCCTCATAAATCATGTGCTCCAGCCCCCTAATCATTTTCATTGCCCTCTGTTGGACTCTCTCCAATTTGTCCACATCCTTTCTGTAGTGGGGGGCCCAAAACTGGACACAGTACTCCAGGTGTGTCCTCACCAGTGCCGAAGAGAGGGGAAGAATCATTTCCCTCGATCTGCTGGCAATGCCCCTACTAATGCAGCCCAATGGGCCGTTAGCCTTCTTGCTGTTAGCCTTCATGTCCAGCTTCTCGTCCACTGTAACCCCAGGTCCTTTTCTGCAGAACTGCTGCCGAGCCAGTCGGTCCCCAGCCTGTAGCGGTGCATGGGATTCTTCCGTCCTAAGTGCAGGACTCTGCACTTCTCCTTGCTGAACCTCATCAGCTTTCTTTTGGCCCAGTCCTCCAGTTTGTCTATCCAGCATAGGGGTAGGGTCCAACGTTTCATTTCTACTTGATAGCACGTTATTTAATAAAATGGATACATTCAGGAGCAATAATGGTCTCCATGAGGTTTGAAATGCAATGTCCTGAGCTTGGCCTTGGGGTGACGGTTTATTTGTGACTTTCCTGCTGTGAAGGAGGAGGAATAACATGGGTCTGGATTTCTCAGATTTATTCATCTGCAGAGGGGAAGAATGTGAGAATGGGCCTTCATGGGGTGAGATGGGACCTTCAGGGAAGTCTCTTGACGTGTTTCTTTTAAATTACAGGGTCTAGCAGGGCTCTGCTGTTTATTCCCTGCAGGTATCGTGCATTCCTAGATCTGGAAGGTTTAGCTCAGTGGTTCTGAACCCATGGCCTGTGGGCCACTTGCAGCCCAATCAGCACACAGCTGTGGCTCATGTGACATCCTCAGGGGCATTCAGGTAGTATCTGTGTTGTGTGGATGCAGCCCACATAAGGAGGGGGCTCAGGACTGGGGCAGCGGGTTGGAGTTCTAGGGGTGTGGGCTCTGGGGTGAGGTTGGGACTGAGGGGCTTGGGTTGCAGGAGGGGGCTCAGGACTGGGGCAGAGGGTTGGAGTGCTGGGGGAGAGGGCTCCAGCTGGGGGTGCTGGCTCTGAGGTGGGGTTGGGATTGAAGGGTTTGGGGTGCAGGAGGGCGCTCAGGACTGGGGCAGAGGGTTGAAGTGCTGGGGGAGAGGGCTCCAGCTGGGGGTGCAGGCTCTGGGGTGGGGTTGGGACTGAGGGGTTTGGGGTGTAGGAGGGGGCTCAGGACTGGGGCAGAGGGTTGAAGTGCTGGGGGAGAGGGCTCCAGCTGGGGGTGCAGGCTCTGGGGTGGGGTTGGGACTGAGGGGTTTGGGGTGTAGGAGGGGGCTCAGGACTGGGGCAGAGGGTTGAAGTGCTGGGGGAGAGGGCTCCAGCTGGGGGTGCAGGCTCTGGGGTGGGGTAGGGACTGAGGGGTTTGGGGTGCAGGAGGGGGCTCAGGACTGGGGCAGAGGGTTTGGGTGCAGGGAGTGAGGGCTCCTGGTGAGGGTGCAGGCTCTGGGGTGGATCCAGGGATGAGGGGTACAGGCTGCAGCAGGGAGTGAGGAGTCCCCCCAGCCCTCTCTCTGTGCAGCAGCCCGGGGCCAAGGGAGAGGCACCTCTCCCCGCCTGCACGGCCTTGATAGCCTGCTGCACAGCCGCGCGGCTTAGAGGGAACTTAGGTAGCTGCCAGGCAGCATGAAGGAAACACCACTGCGTGGTGCGATCCCCACAGTCATTGACACAAACAGGCTGCTCCAGGTGTCACGGCAGTCACACAGCCAGACAGCTTTGGACGGGTTGGGAGACACCCCCAGTGATGCCCTGGATGTATGGCTAACGAAGGAGGAGGAGGAAATTGGGCAGTTACCTCTGCATGACATTTTCCTGGAGTGGCATCCCTGGGTGGAGTGCCACGTCTGGGCTTGGCCGACTAGCATGGGCTGGAGGGGCAGGAGAGTGCTGCAGAGCTGGGAGGAACGGCTGTGGAAACCGGACGTGGGGAGGTTAAAGTGTAGGTTCCTGGAGACCTGTGCAGCGCTCAGCCCGGAGCCGCAGGGGTGGAGTCCTGACATGAGAGCTCCCGTCGGCCCCAAGAGGCATGTTACACAGCCCTTCAGGCCAGCCCTTGATGCGGTTGCACCACTCAGGGTGTGACAAGGGGTCTCTCTGTCCCAGAATCTTTCCACCCCGAATGTCTTCCCATTATCCACCCTTCAGCTCCCACGAGAGGTCAGCTGTGTGTGAGCCCAAGAGAGTACAATAGCACATGTATCCCGGTGCCTTGTCTGGGAGCCCCTCCGTCACTGTCCCGAGGAGTTGGCTGGGAGTTTGCTTTCCTCCAAATGTTCAGGCAGGTAGTTCACGCTCTGAGGTTGAGCTACAGGTCACCTGTCAGCCCCAGAGGCACAAGGAGGTGGCATTCCCTCTGGCTGGGCTCTCACCGAGTTAACCCGTTGAGCATTTCGCCCACTTAGGCCCTGGTTTTCTGCAGACATTACAGGTCAGGTCTCTGAGAGCCCTTGGATGAGGTCTCCCCGCATCAGCCGCTCCCCCCACTTTGGGTTTATCTGAGTCCCTCTTCTGGGGTGCCCCCATCGGTTCCCTTTCCCAGTCCCCTTTGAGTCTCTCTCGATACCCAGAGCGACTGTCCACAAACTCTTCTGCCAACCCGCCTGCACTACGCAGAGCCTGAGGCTTCTTGTCCACTAACCATCTTTTAAGCTAGTGGGGACAGAGCTCATAGAGTTGTTCCAAACCAGCCCGATTATACAAATCCTCCAGGGTAGTGACACCTGCACCCTTACCTCATTTGTGGAGATACTCTCCCCTCAGAATGGTGGCTTCTATATCTGTCACACCCGGGGTCTTCTGCACACCCCAAGAGCTTTTCCTATAACCCCAGGTGCCAAGTCATACTTAATCAGTAAAGCCTTTTTGAACCGTTCATAGCCACCACTATCAGCTCCATCCATTCGGCTGTATGCCTCCGTACCTTTAGGGCCAAGTAAGGGAGTGAGACTGCGGAGTTGTCTGCAGGATCAACCAGGTTCAAATCACATGCCTTCTCAAAGGCTATGAGGTAGGCATCCATATCCCCCCTCCTTATCTGGAGCAACCATTTAGGATCTAGGCTCCCTGTGGACTTGGCATCCCAAGGTCTTTCCCCACTTTCCCCTCTGTGGGTCCTCTTGCCCCTCCACTTCTCTAGCTGTAGTTCATGCTTTTCCTGCTTCTCCTCATGCTCTGCCAGCTCCTTTACCTTCAGCTGCAGCTCCCGCCTCTTCTAATCTATCAAAGGGGACCTGAATCATGAGGGCACCCTGCTGGACGGGGAACTGGCTCTTGGGGGCATCCTGCTGCCACCTCTGTTGCTCTCAGGCCTCACTGGAAAACCCCCCTGGGTCTGGAACCTGTTTCTTGGTCCTTTCATCTGTCTCCAGAAGGCTTAGCCCTCTCCCTGGACAGGGTTTGTCATGCTCTTCCTAGGGAGGTGGCCTAACCAGCGCCGAACGAGGGCCTAGGTTACATGCCCTTTTCTTGTTGTTTCCTTTGACTACCCTTGTTTTACTGCTGCAAGTCACTTATTGCAAAATACTCCTGGTGCATTCAGCATCCCACCTCTGCCACCAACTGTTGTGGATCCACGGGATCAGTTCTACACCCCCAGCTTTGGAACAGGCTCTAGGAGGAACCCCATCAGTCTACCAGACCCTCCAGGGGGCCCACTCGGCCTGCAGGATAAGCAACACCGCTTCACTGCCTCCTTCGACTGGACCTTTAGCACTGCTGGGTCACAGCAGGATTTCTGTTCAGCAAGTCCTACTGTGGTAGACTACGTCCTGGTAGAGACTTGTCCGCTCCTCAGGGATTAATGTACCTCAGCCAGCATTTGCGGTGACACTCACATCATGTTGTCAAAACAGTCGGGTCTATTAATCAACTGGACTCAGCATAGGACGTCCTTAGGTTGGCACAGAGAACTGAAGGTTAAAGCACAGTTCAGGTCCATTCTGGCTAGCCCAGAGCCCAGCCACGTTGTAGTGAACCCCATTGCTCAAGTTCTGTCTGTCTCTCAGTCTGACCTTCTTGGTCAGACTCCAGGGGAAAGCCCGACTCCTTCCAGCAGCGAGCTTTGATCCCCCACCTCACACCTTTCCCATCTTTGTTCTCGAGCTGGGGGATGTTGCTCAGCTTCCCTGTTGTGAAGTGGGGAAATCCACCTCCTCTGGGTCATTGGTTGCTAGGCAACAATGTCTTGGTGATGGGCTTTGCCATTGTCTTCACACTGGGGCTTGCCTCAGTCAGTCTTTTCCCAATGACCCATTTAGTCTCAGCTAGGTAACATGTCTCTCAGCCTGCCCTGAGCGCAAACAATCCTCTGTCTCCCACTGGCACCAATGCAACATATAGGGGCCATGTAAATAGTACAGAACATTCCCGCTGCGTGATACAGCTCTCTGGTCAGACTGAGCGCTCCGGGGCAGGGACCTGTCTGTGCTCTTTGTCTGTAGAGCTCCTAGCACCACAGGGCCCCGATCCTGACTGGGGCCTCCAGGCACTGCTGTGCTGTAAACAAATAATACCAGTAATGGACTGATAACAACATGCAAGGGCTTGACCAAAGCTGTCCAACCTTTACCGAGACCCTTTCCACAGCATTCACCGTGGGGTGGAATACAAGGGTGGGAATTACACACACACACAAACACATCCTCCAGAGTTTGTCCAGCTGTACTCGGAGATGGGTTGGAGTGGCTGCACTGGACTGGTGCCCAGGAGAGGCTGCACAGTCCTGGGGGTAGGGGCTGCTTGTGGCCAGGTGGTATTAGAGCACATGGCCATGGTAAAGGGGCAGATCTGGGAGGGAACCTGTCCTGGTTACAGGGTTATCTGCACCTCTGGCCCCTCTCTGGGCTCTCTGAGTGAACCCTTCCAGTGTCCGGGCTTGTAATGGCATGGTGAAGTGTACTATACAGTTCAGCCACTAGGTGGTGCTGTGTGTAACAGACCTTATATAAGCTAACCTCCGCCATGCCGGGCCGAGCATTAGAGGATCTTGTGGCAGGCGCATCTGTGGTGTCTCTCTAAGCCGGAGGCTCTGTAGCCAGGCCAGCTCTAGTACTGGAGCCTGACCTGCTGGTAGCAGCCCTGGAACCTGCCATCTTCCAGGGGTACATGTCAGGCCTTGTACCTGTGTGTCCATGTGTATATATATCTGCCCACTTGAAGTTTCCACTTCATGCATCTGATGAAGTGGGTTCCAGCCCATGAAAGCTTATGCCCAAATAAATTTGTTAGTCTTTAAGGCGCCACAGGATTCCTCATTGTTTTTGCTGAAACAGACTAACATGGCTATCCCTCTCAAACATGTTTAATAGTGAGGGTAATTAACTATTGGCACCATTTACCCAGAGTCGTGGTGGATTTTCCATCACTGACCATTTTTAAATCAAGAGTGGATGATTTTTTTAAAAAAAATATCTGCTCTAGTTCGAGCAGGAATTATTGTGGGGCAGGTCCCTGGCCTGTGTTACACAGGAGTCCAGACAAGCTGATCACAACAGTCCCTTCTGGCCTTGAAATCTGTGAACCTGTGAAAACAATGATCAAATCCAGGGCACAACCGAGACTGACTCCATAAGTCAGTGGTTTAACAATGATGTTGGTTTGGGTCATCAGCTCCTTAAATCATCCAATTAATAGAGGAGATGATCAGATCCTGCGGCTAACATAAGAAAGCACTGCTTTCGTTTCATCCTGCAGCAGGAGATGGGAGAAGGCGGCTGTTTTGATTTAAGAAAATCCTGTTTAGACACCAGAGACACTGGAGCCGAGGTGGGTGGGGGTGGAGAAGGCTAGCGCCCCTCAAGGGCAGTATTATGAGGATGGGGAAGTATTATGAGACTGATCTAGTTTTTGCCCCCATGCTTTGTTCCGCTCAGGCTGGGTGGGCCTCCATGGCTTTGGCATGTAAGAGTCTAGTCTCCTGTGGGCTGCAATAGTTTGGTTTAATCTTCGATGTTGGGCTTGATGTGAGCGTGCTGGGTGTGTTGGTGGCCTGTGATATAGAGGAGGTCTGACTGGATGATCTCATGGTCCCTTCTGACCTAAAACTCTACATGGAGCTGGTGTAGGACATACCTGTCATTTTGGGTTTAGGTTCAGCATTCCTGGATGCTGTGAACCCAATGATCAACACTCATCCAGAGAACCGGAGCTCCCTCCATTCCTCTGACTCCATTTCTTTCACCAGTAATGTCGCAGAACATGGTTACTGGTTAGGAATCTACTTTCTTGGAGCCTTTTATCCAGTTTGGACAATGTGATGTTTTGGGACAGGGTTTGACACATGTTCTTACCCCTTCCACTTATCAATGATGATCAATTGATAAATTACAGTACTAAGAATCAGGAAACATTCATTGATTATGTGCAATTACAGGTGTTAATTAGAGCTGAACAAAAGTTTTCATTCAAAAAATATCTTGAGGAAATTTGGCCGATTTACAAAAAGAGATTTTTTTGTGAAAACATTTGGATTTTCTTGAGGGTTTTTTTTTTTCCATTATTACAAAATTTTCAATTTAAACCTTTCATTTGGGCAGAGGGGTCCCATTATGTATTGTTTATTGGGTTCTGTTCTATTCTATGTAGCTTCTTACACCACACTCATCACCATAATATCAGGATTTCTTCTGCTTTGCCAATTTTGAGCCCTCAACTTAGTCAAATGGTAGGATTTTCAAAACTGAAAATATTCATTCTGGAAAATTCCAAGTTTTGAGAAGAATAAAAAAATAATGGAAAATATTTAAAAATGAAAAATTAGTCCATTTCGGAAAACAACAGAACAAAAAACGTCTTTGACCAGTGAGAGGTGCTATCCCCACAATGCCATATCTCAGGGACACAGCGTGATTGGGGAGTAGACCCAGAAGAAAGGGTGGAGCTGTCCAGTGAAAGAGCTGGTGAAAGTGTAGATTGGGGCCTCCATACCAGGATGATAAAATGACACCAGGCCCCGCTCATAGTCCAGATACACTCCGATCTTCCCAGGGCTCCCAGTCAGGGGCAGGAGGGTCTCTGGGGAGGTGCGAGCCCGGTAATGGCTCCCACACTGATCCACGGCCCAGATCCTCTCCTCAGGAGAAAAGCAGATCCAGCCCTTCCTCCTGACAGATTCTTTGGCCACCCCCACAGCCCAGGTCCTACCACCTCCAACCGCTACCTCCCAGTAGTGTTTCCCCGAGGCAAATCCTTCCGAGCCCAGCACGCAGGTTTCACTGTCAAATCTCTCAGGGTTGTCAGGCACGTCCTGCTGCAGGCCCCTCCATTTCACAGATCGCCGATTCTTAGAGACCTTGAGGCTGGGATGAGCCGTGTCCGGATCCAGACTCACCATCGCTGCAGAGATGGGGCAGAGCATCAGGGGCAGAGTGCAGCCCACTGCATAGGTGCTGACTCCGTGGGTGCTACAGGGCTGGAGCACGCACGGGGAAAAATTAGTGGGTGCTCTGCACCCACCAGCAGCCAAGCTCCCCCCCCACCTCACTTCACCTAACCTCTGCCTCCTCCCCTGAGCACGCTGTGTCCCTGCTTCCCCTAGCTCCCAGTGCTTGCAGCCACAAAACAGCTGTTTCGCGGCGTAACAAGCTCTGGGAGGGAGGGGGAGGAGCGGGAACGTGGCACACTCAGGGGAGGAGGCGGAGCCGGGGAGGGGATTTGGGGAAGGAGTCCAATAGGGGCAGGGAGGGGGCGGAGTTGAGGCGGGGACTTTGGGGAAGGGGTTGGAATGGGGGCGGGGCAGGGGTGGAGTCAGGGCAGGGCTGGGGGGAGAGGAGGGGTCGAGCACCCACGGGCACCAGCAGAAGTTGGTGCCTATGCCCATCGAGGCTGTTTCCCATCCTCCCGCCAGCTCTGTCTTGGCTAGGACACTCTCTGATTTCCCGCCTCTAACTCCCAGGGATCTGCTTCTCTGCATTTCACTGCAGCTCTCCTCCCAGGCAATAGGGGCAAATAGTTCCCCTGGAAGAGCTGGGGATGCCTCTAGCTCCCATTGGGCCTGTCTGTAAGCTCTACAGAGGCCCCAGTAAGGAACGAGCTCAGGTGTTACACACACAGACATCATTTCAACCATTAAAAGAACTCAGTAGTCACCCACCACAAAATCTGTGCTCTGGGGCTGCTACCACGTTTCCACAGCTAAGACAGCACCTGAGTTTCCAATCTACACCCGAGTTGGGAGCCCTCTATTCTAATACCCACAAAGTCCTATCAGACTCAAATTTGGTAGATTTGGTCCAGGTCTGAGGTAGAATTTTTCTACCATATTTGAACTGAATTAGCCAAAGGGCTACTGACTGACAACTCCATAAAAACAGAGATTTCACCAGAGTTCAAAAAGCATTAAGACAATTACCCGCAGCCAGTTAAGGTAATTTACACAGTTTCCTAGAACCCTTCTAGTTCATGAAGTTAATTAATAACAACACAACACATGAGAATTCACCATATGTGTCCAGTAAAACCCCAACTCTGAACCATAATTACCAACGGCTGCAAGCACCTACCCCCCTGAATTGACAGCAGGTAAGTTCCCGGCCTTAGGAGCACTCTGACTTATTGCAGTTACACTGGAGAGCTCGGGACTCCATCCTTAAGTGTGAGCATTTGTTTTATGCAAGTAAACTGGGGACGAATCTGGCATTTTCATTGACCATACTGCTCTTTCCCTGTGACTTCTGGCATGTGCGCGTTTGCTGGGCAGCAGAGTGGTGCAGGGGGTCTGACATTAAAATACCAGCTTCACTTACCTGCATTTTTGCTGACTTTACTCCAGCCTGAAATCAAACACACCAAGAGGTGAGCACTCCCCGGAGCACGGACTGCCGGCAAAGGACACAATGTCATCTGGGGTGGGGGAAAGGGGACACATGGCACTTACCAAGTTCGGCCAGGGATTTCTCTGCAAACAGAGAGACATAGGTATGCAGTCAGTTCTACAACAGCTCCTGGGTTAGGGAATCTGCCTTTAAAGGACCACTTTGCCCTCTCCACTGTGCTCTCTGCTGCCCTCTTTCCGCCCAGGTTTCCTGGCCTGAGCTCCATCCTCATAGAGCTCTTAGTGGCTTTGGGCTCTGTCAATTACACCCCCCTTCTTGGCATCTGACCCTCGCTGGGCTCCTATGGCCCTGCCCTAGCTGGGCTCACCTGTGGTGTAGTGTCCACACTCCCCATGTGCCAGGCAGCTTGGTGAGGGGCTAGGCCCTGATAACATGGCAGTGAGGGTTTAATGAGCTAACCTTGGCCCTGAACACTGGATCTCAGCTCATGGGCCCAGCAACATGAGCTGGCTCCTTCTCACTGAGTTTGTGCCTCAAAGTGTCAGAGAGTGCTAGGAGACTTTGGGACTGCGCTGAGCCCCTGTTTCCAGGGCATCAGAATCCCCCCCACCCCTCCATTCCTTTAAATTCAGTAGCAAAAAGGTACGTGGGCTCAGGCAGACCCACCAGTTTTGGATATGGACATTCCCCTGTGTGCAGATTTTAAAGGAAGGGGCTGAAATCAGGCTTATCATGGAAACTGAGCAGCAACCTTATCTATGAAGCAGTTACCCCACTCGATGATTAGTCAGAGCTCCCCGTCCGTTTGATTCCCAGAGCCTCTCCTAACAGATAGTGCAGAGACAAAAGCCAAAGTCTGTCTGACTATGGACAGTGAGAGAAACTTGTTCAAGCCTCCGGAGAGCCCAGACATTTACCTCTCTCGTTCTCCAGCTCAGCGCGCAGAATCTCTGGAAGAGAAAAGGAAGAAAGAGGCGAGGTTTCATCTTGTTGCATTAACTGGGTTATTCCTACTGTTATTTCAGGGAACTTGTCCCAGGAACTTACCTCTCTCTTTCTCCAGTTCAGATCGCAGGTTTTCTAAAGAAAGAAGAGTGAAAGAGGTGAGATTCTGGGGGGCAATGGTCCCCTCTCATACTAGCAAAGAGCTGCCATTGTATAGAACATCATAGATTCACAGAGTTCAGGGCCAGAAGGATTGTAGTCTGACCTCCTGTACATCACAGACCTTAGACCCTCACTCAGTCACTGCTGTACCAGGCCTAAGGTTACAGTTCAGTCACGGGTATTTTTAGAGAAAGTTGTGGACAGGTCATGGGCAATAAACAAAAAAATTCCCCACCTGTGACCAGTTCATGATTTATACCATAAGTCCCCCTAAGTAAATCTCAGCGGGGCTGCTGCTGGAGGGGGAGCAGGGCCATTGGCACCAGCTGCCAGGGGCCACTGAGCAGCAGCTGCTTCAGCTGCCCGAGGGACCACTGCTCAGGCGCTCTCTGGGGCCAGCCCCACCGGCTGCTGGTCAGGTGGTCCCCGGGGCCAGCTGCCCTGGGCCATTCCAGCAGTGGCTGGCAGTCAGTGCACCTGGCCGTGGGGCTGTCGGGACAACTGGCTGACCTGATTTGGAAAAAGACGTTGAAAAACTGGAAAGGATGCAGAAAAGAGCCACAAAAATTATTTGAGGGCTGGACAAAATGCCTGACAGCGAGAGACTGACTTATAATAACGTGATTATTCACACACGTAAAGTTAAGCTTGTATCTAGCTGAACTGCGGCCCTGAGCTCTCTGGGCCTCAGTTCCCTGAGTGTGAAATGGGATAAGAAAGGGTTCCTCGCCTTGTGCGGTAACTGCAGTTCTTCGAGTTGTGTGTTACTCCATGCTCTGTGTATTCACAGCCCGGCGCCTCACATCGGAGATTTTAGGTAGCCGTTTCTGTTCGGCCCACACATCCGCTCTCCCCATCTCGTGCTCCGCATTAGGTCAATGTAGCGCTGTGCAGACAAACTGCCCCCAGTTCCTTCTCCACCACAGAGCTCATAGGTCAGAGCTCCAGAGCAGGGGGGAAGGAGGGCAAATAGTGGAGCACCCACAGGGACACATCTCAGAGAGCGACAGGTACGGCACCAGGTGAGGGACCCTTTCTCCTTCTTGCAGCGGTGTCTCTGTGGGTGTCTCGGCGACTCGGCAGCCGTACCCGTGACGGAGGGGTGGGGTTTCAGAGTCGAGTCTAGTCCTGAGCATCAGAAACTGGAATAAAATATAGCAGAGGATGCAGGGGTGCCGGAACTGGGGGGATCAAGGGGCCAGGCCCTCCCCCCACTTTTTGCCAGCTGTAAAGGCAAGTGACGGTGGGGGGAGAGGAGTGAGCAGTAGGCGGGGTCTTGGGGGGAAGAGGGAGTGATGCTGGGGTTTTGGGGGAAGGGTTGGTGCAAGGTCAGGGGCTTGGGGAGAAGAGGTAGTGTGAGGTCAGGGCCTTGGGGGCAATGGGTGGCGTGAGCACAGGGAGAAAGGGGCGGGGCCTCAGGCGGGGCATGGCATGTGGGGTGCAGCCACAGTTCAGGTGCCTGTGGGCCCCTCACACACTTCTAAGGTGCCTCTGCTGAGATGTGGGTGACTGCACGATGTTCAGCAAATGTGTGAGCAGATGTCCACGTTTCTGCTCTGCACATGTCTGTGATCGGAACATTCCTGAGTAAGGCTGTGTAAGTGGAGAGAGATCTCCTGGAGTGAGTTCGAACCGTACAGGAAGGTGGAATGCCATAAGTGTGATAGCAATGGGTAATGCAGTCTGATATCCATCTCGAGAGTCTTTGTTTAGCGATTGAGGCTCCCTTATTTCTGTCTGATGACTGTGGGGGAGTTGATCTTCGCTTTTGTATTCATTGTGTTTTCTGTTGGGGTTCATATTGCCTTTGGGGAGGAGAAAATTGATCAGGCTGGGATCTCTGTGTCATCTGTGATTTATTATATCTTCTTTTTTGTGCAGGTGCATAAATTCTCAGTGAATGCAAAGTGGCTCTAGAGTCTTTTAGTATGTGGAGGAATTCATCCATTTTCTCTTCAAATAATTTGGATCTTTCAAATGGAAGGTCCTTCACAGTAGACTGGACTTTCCTTGGAAAGCCAGAAAGGTGAAGCCAGGAAGCTCCGCATGCCCACTGCTGTTGAGATGAAGCAGGCAGCTGTATCAGCGGTGTTTAGAGAGGGGCCTGCAACAATGTCCTGGCAAGAAGCTGACCCTCAGTAGTGATCACCTGAAACTAATGGGAGATGGTCAATGACGGTGTTTAATGTAGAATAATTGATATGTTTGTATTTTGCCATAAGAGCTTGGTAATTAGCAATCTTAAATTGCAGGGTCACCTAAGAATATGATTTTCAAGTTGTTTTAAGTTCTGTCATAGGATGTTGATTTAGCATGGTGCTGTCTGCCACGTTCATTTACAGCATCGATTACAAGGGATTTTGGGAATGGGTGGGAAAATAAAAAATCTGAGTCTTTAGAGGGAACATAATATTTTTATCCGCTCTCTTGCATGTGGGATGTACTGTGCCACATAGTCTTTGCTGGGTCCAGCGATACCTTGTTAATAGTGAGTGCAATACAGGCTGATGATGAAGGGTGTAGGATGTCGAACAGCTTGTGTTGCAAAACCTTGACTTCTTCCAGTGGAATTTGTAGAGAATCCACTTCTCTCTTGATGAAGTCTTGAAATGGTTTGAAGTCATTTGCCAAAGTTGGTGGGGGAGGCATAACAGCTTCATCAGGAGAGGATGAAGAGATATTCGTCACTGGAGTAATCGCTTTGTCTCATCTCACTGCCTGTTCTACTCCTGTGGATCAGGAGACCTAGACAGAGAAGCAGTAGGAGATTGCCTTCTCCTATCCTGATGAGCAACACTAGGGCCCTCAAGAATTGGGGTCTATAGGCCAGTATGGCCACTGGGGTGGTGCAAAGGGCACTGATGGGTGCTCCCAAGCGTGTCCATACCAACTGTGTGGGTCATGTCTCTCATGGTGGTAAGCTGGTTCTGCAGAGGTTTCTGGGTGATTCGCTCCCTGGTAGTGGGACAGAGAGCCTTCCAAGGAGACTGAGGAGAATCTGTCATCCTCCTCCTCCTCCTCGTCACTTGGAAGAGGTGGAGCTGTCATGGATGCTGTGGGAGACTCCATTGGTACTGCATGTATGTCTGGGCACTGAGATGTGGTCAGTACCAAGAATGTGTCGGTGCTGAACCGGGGCCACTCAGGCATCTCTGAAACCAGCAAGTCTTTAGGCAAATGAAATTCCTGTGATACCAGAATAGCAGGTGGCGCCGTTGAGGGAAGCTGAGCAGACGTGGCTCATGTAGAAGGAGCTGACAGGAGTGGGAGTCTTTTGCACTCTGATAAATGGCCGGTAGTGTTGTTCTGGTCTTCTGAAGAGCCAAAGCACTTGGTATCGAGGCCCTAGAGCGCTCTATCGGAGATGAGCTAGAGGAGCTGGTTCTCTCTCTACCACCCCTTTCCCCCCAATGGTACCAAACTCCCATAGCCTGTGCCCCTTGGGTTTTTAGGCTTACTGGTGGTACCAGTAGCTGAGGAGCCAGTCGTCTCGTGGGTACCCCGTTGTAGATCAGTCAGTACCAGGGTGGTGATCTTGTTAGGGATCATTTCTTTGTGGTAGATTCTCTACCCAATGACTTGTAGCCTGATTTTTTGTGGCTTTTTGAGAGGAATCCAAAAATTTCCTCTTCCAAGCTGCCATAGTGTGTTGAGCCGAGGAAGTAGATGGAATCGGCCTCTTTGGGGACTCTTGTATGGGGGTGTGTGTCCCAGGGCCAGGGTCAGAGGCTGATCCGAGTGAACTTTCCATCATTAGTAGTCATAGTTTTAGTTAAAGGTTATTCCTAGCTTTTAATTTCAGGCAGAAAGTACACTCTTAAGGCACGTGTGACTCTCCAAGACAGCAAATGCAGTGGGAATGTACATCACTGACTGGAATTGGTTCTTGGGAGGAGAAACAACACTTAAACCTGGAAGACCCAGGCATACCCTGTCCAGGTTTCACTTCCCCAGAGGGAGGAGACAAGAAAGAACTAAGGACAGGGAGTTCGCTAGTCTATAACAAAATAAAGAGGGGGGATTATTTTATTGTTCCTTTTTTTTTTTTTTTGAAAAAAGGAAACAGAAGGGGAGTATGAACACTAACTGACTGAAATGCAATGAACGAACACTAATCACTCAAAACAGAAAGTAAAATATAGATGAGGTATTCTCAACTCGGAGGCTGCTGAGGCCCTGTCTCAGGTCAAGGTGGTTGAGAAGGAGCTGAGGGCAGTTTGCCCGTGCAACGCTCTATAGCCCTAATGCAGGGCCCGAGACAGGGACAGCATCTGTGGGGGCTGAATAGACGCTGCTACCTAAAATCTCCGATCTGAGGCATAGGGGGCACAAATACACGTTCAGTGAAGTACCCACAGGACACTACTCGAAGAAGAATGATACTTCCTTCCTCCCACCCTTTGTCTTATCTATTTAGCCCTTCAGGCCTTCTGCCATGTGTCTCTGCACGGTCTAGCACAACGGGGCCTCCAGTTCTCTTGTAACATCACCCATAATAATGTAACTCTGCTCAACTCACGAAAGGGCAAACCGCAGAGATTAGAAAATACGGAGCGGTGCAGAGACCTTCCTTCCTGCTGACAGTGAACCAGAGTCAAGAACATGTTGAACTAGATTTGATTCTTTGCAACTAGATGTGTAACCCACTGGCGGGGTGAGTTAAAAGTCCCCCTGTGAGTCCATCCACAGAGAATACAAGATGTTACAGCCCCTAGCAGCGGTGAACTGCACCTTTCAGAGGATCTGGCCTGAGCCAGTTGGAACCCGTTGTTGTCACGCAGAGGCTCATGTCACACAGTGCTGACTGTGGGGTGCCGGAGACTGTGTTCAGATGACAAGCTATTGTCTTAAGTGTGAGGGGGCTCCTGGTCCTGCTTGAAGGCTAGGGGACCCTGTAGGGAAGTGTCAGTGTGTGATCTGAGGCCTGAGAACAGGAATGGTCCAGCTAGTCCATTGTCCTGTCTTCCAACAGTGGTCAGTGCCAGAGGCTTTAGAGGGAATGAACAGAACAGGCCAATTGTCAAGTGATCCATCCCCTGTCAAGTCCCAGCTTCTGGCAGTCAGAGGTTTAGGGACACCCAGAGCATGGGGTTGAATCCCTGACCATCCTGGCCATTGATGGACCTGTCCTCCAGGAACTTATCTAGTTCTTTTTTGAACCCAGGTCTATTTTTGGCCTTCACAACATCCCCTGGCAACAAGTTCCACAGGTTGACTCTGTATTGTTCAAAGAAGTGCTTCCTTTTGTTTGGGTTAAACCTGCTGCCTAATAATTTTACCCAGTAACCCCTGGTTCTTGTGGTGTGTGAAAGGGTAAATAACCTTTCCTTAATCGCTGTCTCTAAACCACTGATGATTTTATAGAATTCTATCCCCTCCCTGCGTCCTCATCTCTTCTCTAAACTGAACAATCCCAGCCTCATTCATCTCTCCTCCTAGGAAAGCTGTGCCGCATCCCTAGTCATTTTTTGTTGTCCTTTTCCCAGTCTAATATATTTTTTGAGATGGGGTGACCAGATCTGCACACAGTATTCAACGTGCGGGCATACCAGATTTATATAGTGGCAGTATAATATTTTCTGTCTTATTACCGATCCCTTTCCCAATGATTCTGTTCTCTTCTTTGGCTGCCGCTGCACATTGAGTGGATGTTTTCAGAGAACTATCCACAGTGACTCCACGATCTCTTTCCTGAGGTGTAACAGTGAATACAAACTCCATCATTTTGTATGTGTAGTTAGGATTATGCTTTCCAATGTGCATTACTTTGCATTTATCAACACTGAATTTCATCTGACATTTTGTTGCCCAGTCATTTGTGAGATCTCTTTGTAATTCTTTGCAGGGAGCTTTGGACTTAACTGTCTTGAGTAATTTTGTAACATCTGAAAATTTTGTCCCTTCACTGTTTACATCTCCAGCAGCCAGTGTGCAAAGAGCCAGCCTAGACAAGGAGGGGAAGAGTTGTGCTGTTCTGCCTTAAACTCACAGACTTTATGGCCAGAAGGGACCATCATGATCATCTAGTCTGACCTCCTGCACATCGCAGGCCACAGAACCTCGCCCACCCACTCCTGTAACAGACCCAGAACCTCTGGCTGAGTCACTGAAGTCCTCAGATCATGATTTTAAAGAGTTCAGGTCACAAAGACTCTGCCATTTACACTAGTTTAAACCTGCAAGTGACCCATGCCCCATGCTGCAGAAGAAAGGGAAAAAAAACACCAAAAAACAAAAAAATCCTTGGGTCTCTGCCAATCTGACCAAGGGGAAAAGTCCTTCCTCAACCCAAATATGGTGATCAGTTAGACCCTGAGCCAGCTTTGTGTCTCTCTGTTTTTGGGTGTTGTTATAGTAATTGGTCCTGCAAATTTACCCTAATTATGAGCTCAACTGTGAGACAGGAGTGAAAGCTCACAAAATGTCACAATAAGCTATAACAATGAATCTGGAGGGGAAAGGGTGAAAAGGGGAGGGAGACAGACTGAATTAGTCCAAACAAAAATGCCTCCTGATAGAACTCAAAGACTGTGTTAAGATCATGCCTGGTAAACAAGAGAAGTGTGGGATCAGAAATCAGTGAAACAAAATTTGTCAGAAATTAGGCCTAAATGGTGGACAAAATAATGAGCGGACGGGCTATTCCACCCCTCACTCCATTTTGGGGTTCTTAAAAAAAAGATTTTGGCGGGAATATATTTGAAGAGATGCAGGGTACTGCTATTCTGGCTGAAAGAAGGGGAAGGAGTGAGCTTCACCATCATGGCTGCCACTCCTCCCTCCCCTGGAAGCCCAGGCCTTCTTCATCCTAATCCTGAGAGATGTCCTGACCAGACCAGGCCAGAGAGAGGGACCCAGAAGGCAATGCCACGTCCACCAGCGCTGGCTGACTCCTGAACACCACCTGCAATGTGATGTCTGCCCCCACCAATGCGTCCTTTTCCTGCTCTTTATTAGTTCTTCTCCTTCCAGTCTCTTTCCTTTTTCTTTCTGTCTAAGAAGAATCTGGCTTAGCTGGCCAAGAATGCTTATTTTGCAGCACTGCTGTGATCCTGCGACCAAAGTGGCAGCTAAAAGCTATGCCCCAAACAGCCCAGTGCTGGTGTGATTTTTCCAGAGTGGCTGATCAGAATATGGGCTGGCTTGTGTGTCTCCGCAGTGAGGCTGCCAGCGAGAGGCAGCACCAGAACAGAAGCTGCATTTTCTCTCTTTGCTACTCTTCTTTCTCGCTGTTTGAAAGAGGTGCCGGCATCAAAGGAAAGGAGCATCATACGCTGGAGAGAGGCAAAGGTGGGACAGCTGGGGTGACTCTTGACTCTTCAGCCAGGGAGAGGAGGAACTGACTCCCTCCCAGGGTCACACAGCATATTGTCGAAAAACTTCTTTATTGTGAATGATGATTTACAGTTTAATATATTCCTAAGAGAGTATTTGATGTTATTTCCATTCCATCATTATTCCATACTTTCTATTATGGCTCCATGTCTAGTTGGCAGCCGGTATCTAGCAGAGTGCATAAAATGGAAGAGACATAAAATGGCAGAGACATAAAATGTCTTAGCAGAGACATAAAATGGAAGAGAAGAACTAGCAATATGTAGATAAGATGTAAATTTTCAAAAAAAAACTATATTTAAATGTCATAATTTAAATAAAAACTTTAGTTGTGATTTTTAGTCACCCTAAGAAGAGGAGCTCCCAAAGGGTGCTGATGAAAATGTGGACAGGTAGGAGAAACACCAAAACAAAACCAAGACCTGTTGTTTGAAAACACAAGAACATAAGAACATAAGAATGGCCATATTGGGTCAGACCAAAGGTCCATCCAGCCCAGTATCCTCTCTACCGACAGTGGCCAATGCCAGGTGCCCCAGAGGGAGTGAACCTAAGAGGTAATGATCAAGTGATCTCTCTCCTGCCATCCATCTCCACCCTCTGACAAACAGAGGATAGGGACACCGTTCCTTACCCATCATCGCTAATAGCCATTAATGGACTTAACCTCCATGAATTTATCCAGTTCTCTTTTAAACCCTGTTACAGTCCTAGCCTTCACAACCTCCTCAGACAAGGAGTTCCACAGGTTGACTGTGCACTGAGTGAAGAAGAACTTCCTTTTATTTGTTTTAAACCTGCTGCCCATTAATTTCATTTGGTGGCCCCCAGCTCTTATATTATGGGAACAAGTAAATAACTTTTCCTTATTCGCTTTCTCCACACCACTCATGATTTTATAGAGCTCTATCATATCCCCCCATATTAGTCTCCTCTTTTCCAAGTCAAATATCCTAGCCTCTTTAATCTCTCCTCATATGGGACCCGTTCCAAACTCCTAATCATTTTAGTTGTCCTTTTCTGAACCTTTTCTAATGCCAGTATATCTTTATTGAGATGAGGAGACCACATCTGCATGCAGTATTCAAGATGTGGGCATACCATGGATTTATATAAGGGCAATAAGATATTCTCCATCTTATTCTCTATCCCTTTTTTAATGATTCCTATCATACCGTTTGCTTTTTTGACTGCTGCTGCCCACTGTGTGGACGTCTTCAGAGAATTATCCACGATGACTCCAAGATCTTTCTCCTGATTAGTTGTAGCTAAATTAGCCCCCATCATATTGTATGTATAGTTGGGGTTATTTTTTCCAATGTGCGTTACTTTACATTTATCCACATTACATTTCATTTGCCATTTTGTTGCCCAATCACTTAGTTTTGTGAGATCTTTTTGAAGTTCTTCACAGTCTGCTTTGGTCTTAACTATCTTGAGCAGTTTCGTATCACCTGCAAACCTTGCCACCTCACTGTTTACCCCTTTCTCCAGATTGTTTATGAATAAGTTGAATAGGATTGGTCCTAGGACTGACCCTTGGGGAACACCACTGGTTACCCCTCTCCATTCTGGAAATTTACCATTTATTCCTTCCCTTTGTTCCCTGTCTTTTAACCAGTTCTCAATCCATTAAAGGATCTTCCCTCTTATCCCATGACAACTTAATTTACGTCAGAGCCTTTGGTGCGGCTTCAGAGTGATCGCCGTGTTAGTTTGTTTCAGCAGAAAGAACGAGGAGGACTTGTGGCACCTTAGAGACGAACCAATTTATTTGAGCATAAGCTTTCATGGGCTAAAGCCCACTTCATCAGACGCATGCAGTGGAAAATACAGCAGTAAGATATATAGATATATATACAGAGAGAAGATGAGAAAATGGGGGTTGCCATTCTCACTCTTAACGAGACCAATCGATTAAGGTATCACAACAAAAGTGTTTTTTCCTTCTGCTGCTAACAGCTCACCTTCATCGATTGGTCTCGTTAAGAGTTGGTATGGCAACCCCCATTTTCTTGTCTTCTCTGTATCGATATATCTATATCTATATCTTCCTGCTGTATTTTCCCCTGCATGCATCTGATGAAGTGGGCTTTAGCCCATGAAAGCTTATGCTCAAATAAATTGGTTAGTTTCTAAGGTGCCACAAGTCCTCCTCATTAGCTTTTCCTGACTGATTGTGCTGGGGGCTCTGCCTGGCTCCAGCGCTCCGGTCCCACAGTTACCAAGGCCACCTGGGAACCCTGATCGATTCCAGCTTCAAGGAGTGCTGAGATCCATCTGTCTCTTTCTGTGCCTCTGTCTCTCTCTAGGTATAGCCTCCTGACCCTGCCTTATGTGATCAGTTATCGTTTGCTAGCCCTAACTTTTGCAATCAAATTGAAGTTAGATTTAATCTTGGAACGGTTTTCTTTGTTTGGCTCCCCTTGTAAGGTTACTACCTGGAAATAAATAACTTTCATGGTTAAGCTGATTGCTCTCTCCCTTACTCCTCACCCCATGGGTGTTTTTGGCTTCTCCATTCACTCTGCAGCAACGCTCCTTGTCCGGAAGCTAAAGATCCCTGCAGCCCCAAAAATCCTGTGGGTTTGCTCATCAAGTGGGTTACTAGCAGAATGGTTGTGGTGTGAAGGTGGGGATAGGGAGGTGCTGAACCTGGGGGCATAGGAGGGTGGCAGATTAAGGTGTTGCTCAGCCCAGCCCCATGAGACCAAGGACATATGAGGGTAACACCTTTAAATTGCTGTTCAATCCAGCCGACTGAGTCCAGGGACACATAAGGGGTCAGCTTGTGAGTGCTGATTACCCAGTCCTCTCAGACATGCTATGCTCATGTGTGTGTGTGTGTGTGTTCATCAGGTTTGGGGGCTGGAAGACCCCAGCCCTGGGGAACCGAGGTCCTGCAGGATAGCTCCATTAGGAGGGAACTTGCAGAAGGAAGGAGTAGCGATCCATAGGAAAACACAAGTGACAAAAGCAGCACATTGACAGAATTGCAGAATCTCCCCCCACCAGAAGAGTAACCCTAACAAATGGGCGTACCCCAAGGTAAAGGGCAAATCTGGTAACAGCTCATTTGGGGCTTGTTTGGAAGGGGGATGGACGTCATTCTTGTGACAAGGCACCTGCTATGGCCAAAAACAATTTAGCCCTGTGCGCCCTTCCAGACAAGTCTTATGTCCCAAATACTTTGGGTCTTCTGGGATAAGGCCCTGAATAATCAAGGATCTTGACCAAAAAGGTCGTTACGTCTAAAAAGGAAGAAAGGTTGTCATTGTGGAGACCATGAAACAAGTCCTGCAACTTTTGGACACGTATCCCGACAGTCCACAGGGGGCACATCAAGGGACGTTCAAAGCGAGACGGGCGTTCTTTTTGGGGAGACTAACCCCCATTGCGCTGACCAGGAGAAGGGGGAAGTGGGAGGCTGCAGCGCCATCTGGTGGCCAAAGGAGAAATCGCCGGTTTCTGGACCTGTGTGCGCCCTTGGTTCGGTTCACATGCAAAGCTGTGTCACGCCAGGTTGGGAAAACGGGGTTCTGCTGCCCGACATCATCCTATGGAATGACTCAAACCGACAGGACACCTCCTACGATACACTGCTCCGAGTGACGCTCTCAAACAGGTCCCCACAGCTCCCCAGCCTCCCCCCACCGGGAGGCAGGTGCGAGAGGATTGTTCTCCCCAACTGACAGAGGGAGAAGCTAAGGCTGAGAAAGGCGAAGGGCCTTGTCTTTCATCACACAACCTGTCGGGATAGAGCTGGGAACAGGACCTGGGTGTCCTGACTTTCAAACGAACCATCATTCTATGACGAGATAACTGGCTCTGTGGATGAGGGGAAAGCAGAGGACGTGTTGTTTCTTGACTTGAGCAAAGCTTTTGACACTGTCTCCCACAGTATTCTTGCCAGCCAGTTAAAGACGTATGGGCTGGATGAATGGACTATAAGGTGGATAGAAAGCTGGCTAGATTGTCAGGCTCAATGGGTAGTGATCAATGGCTCCATGTCTAGTTGGCAGCTGGTATCTAGTGGAGTGCCCCAAGGGTACGTCCTGGGGTCAGTATTGTTCAGTATCTTCATTAATGATTTGGAGGATGGCATGGATTGCACCCTCAGCAAGTTTGCAGGTGACACAAAACTGGGAGGAGAGCTAGATACACTGGAGGGTAGGGATAGGATACAGAGGGCCCTAGACAAATTAGAGGATTGGGCTAAAAGAAATCTGATGAGGTTCAACAAGGACAAGTGCAGAGTCCTGCACTTAGGACAGAAGAATCCCATGCACCGCTACAGACTAGGGACCGAATGGCTAGGCAGCAGTTCTTTAGAAAAGGACGTAGGGGTTACAGTGGACTAGAAGCTGGATATGAGTCAATAGTGTGCCCTTGTTGCCAAGAAGGCCAATGACATTTTGGGATGTATAAGCAGGGGCATTGCCAGCAGATGGAGGGACATGATCGTTCCCCTCTATTCGACACTGGTGAGGCCTCATCTGGAGTACTGTGTCCAGTTTTTGGCCCCATGCTACAAGAAGGATGTGGATAAATTGGAGAGAGGGCAACAAAAATGAATAGGGGACTGGAACACATGACTTATGAGGAGAGGCTGAGAGAACTGGGATTGTTTACTCTGCGGAAGAGAAGAATGAGGGGGGATTTGATAGCTGTTTTCAACTACCTGAAAGGGGGTTCCAAAGAGGATGGATCTAGACTGTTCTCAGTGGTAGCAGATGACAGAACAAGGAGTAATGATCTCAAGTTGCAGTGGGGGAGGTTTAGGTTGGATATTAGGAAAAACTTTTTCACTAGGAGGGTGGTGAAACACTGGAATGCGTTCCCTAGGGAGGTGGTGGAATCTCCTTCCTTAGAAGTCTTTAAGGTCAGGCTTGACAAACCCCTGGCTGGGATGATTTAGTTGGGGATAGGTCCTGCTTTGAGCAGGGGGTTGGACTAGATGACCTCCTAAGGTCCCTTCCAACCCTGATATTCTGTGATTCTATGATCAGTCTGGAGTTTCCCACACTGAATGATCAGAATACAGTGACCTGCAATGAACTACAGACCAACAACCATTCGCACTGATTCTTCAGCAAGTGTTTTAGAAGCACGAGAACACCAGCGAGAACCAGGAATGGCTCAGAGACAATCAGCAGCGAGAAGGAGAACAATTCACCAAGCAGATGATTGGTTCTGGCTTATTTGCTGGGCCTTAAAGGAGAACAACAAAGTCCTGAGTCTCCTGCCACGAGACCCCCTGCTCAGCCAATCAGCGTGGAGACTCTGGCGTTGGACTGAGGGTTCCCCAGGTGGCCCAGGGATGGCTCAGGTCACCGGTGAGGATCACTCTCAGAGCACGCTTCCTGTCCCATCTCTTTGGGAGGCCTCCCACCAGGAGGGCTACAGAGCAGCCCCCTCCTCGAAAGTGGACGGAGGGAAGCAGGAAAAGGGAAACCAAAAAAGACAAACCCCAAGAACTCGAAGGGACAAAGGCCTAGCTGGGGGAAAATTGTCCCACCTTAACCTCCTCTTTTCCATTCCAAGAATTTGGCCAGCACCGGGCGGATCAGGCTGCCTCGGTACCAAACCTCTCTGGGGCTCTTCCCTTCTCCACAGGGACGTCTGTCTTCTCGCTCAATGAGCAGTGGGAAAGGAGAAAACTCCAGAGAGGCTCCACCTCGCGCTCACATACGAGACCCTGAATTCTCTCTCAGTCCTCAAGGAGACACCTCAAGAAGGAGACTCCCTGCAGCAAAGCCCCGGGGGTCTCTGAGATCCCCCTGCCCTGCAGCCTGTCCTCCCTGGCCGTTGTCGTGGACTCTCTGTGAGGTCACCGCCTCCCAACCTCCTTTCACCAATCAGCTGAGTGCTGCAAAAGGCCCTTGTGATGTCACTGCCACCCCCACCCCTGCCCTGCAGGGCTCATGTCCTGCCCCGTGCCGGCTCCTGTGCGTGTTTGAGCTGCTCCCCCTGGGTCACCCCCACACACTCAGTGGTCGTGCAAGGGTTCACGCAGGCCACACGTGGAACCATCAGAGGATGCTCAATGTGCTGCACTCGGTTTTGCAGAGATTTGGAGACTTGAAGGCCAGAAGAGACTCTTAGATCATCTCATCTGGCCCCCTACACATCACAGGCCTCCTGCATGGCGCAGTCGCGAGTTGTCATTAATATAAAGGGAAGGGTAAACCCCTTTAAAATCCCTCCTGGCCAGAGGAAAAATCCTCCCACTTGTAAAGGGTTAAGAAGCTAAAGGTAACCTCGCTGGCACCTGACCAAAATGACCAATGAGGAGACAAGATACTTTCAAAAGCTGGGAGGAGGGAGAAAAACAAAGGGTCTGTGTCTGTCTGTGTGATGCTTTTGCCGGAGACAGAACAGGAATGGAGTCTTAGAACTTAGTAAGTAATCTAGCTAGGTAGGTGTTAGATTATGATTTCTTTAAATGGCTGAGAAAATAGCTGTGCTGAATAGAATGACTATTCCTGTCTGTGTGTCTTTTTTGTAACTTAAGGTTTTGCGTAGAGGGATTCTCTCTGTTTCAATCTAATTACCCTGTAAGATATCTACCATCCTGCTTTTACAGAGGTGATTCCTTTTTACTTCTATTAAAAGTCTTCTTGTAAGAAAACTGAATGCTTTTTCATTGTTCTAAGATCCAAGGATTTGGGTCTGTGGTCACCTATGCAAATTGGTGAGGATTTTTACCAAACCTTCCCCAGGAAGTGGGGTGCAAGCGTTGGGAGGATTTGGGGGGAAAGACGTGTCCAAACTACGTTTTCTCAGGAACCAAGATAAAGTTTGGTGGTGGCAGTGGAAGTTCAGGGGCAAAAGGGTAAAATAGTTTGTACCTTGGGGAAGTTTTAACCTAAGCTGGTAAAAGTAAGCTTAGGAGGTTTTCATGCAGGTCCCCACATCTGTACCCTAGAATTCAGAGTGGGGAAGAAACCTTGACAGGAGTGTGGGAGGGGGCTGGGGCAGAGGGTTGAGGGATGTGGGGCGGCTTACCTCGGGATGGGGGGCTCCCCAGCTCCCACCGGCATAGCCCTGCAGCTCCTAGGTGGCAGAGGGGTTGGGGGGGGGGGTCTCCACACCACTCTGCCTGTGCCTGCAGGCCCTGCCCCCCGCAGCTCCCATTGCCTGAGGTTCCTGGCCAATGGGAACTGTGCCCACCCCCCAGGACCAGCAGGGGTCCCACTTCTAGGCTGCACACTGCAGCCCCCTCCCCCAGCACCAGTGGGGTCCCGGGCCTCCTCCCCCAGCACCTGGGATGCCCCCAATCTGCCCCTAGTAGTACACACTTAGTAGATTACAAGCTTTCTAATGATATGTTACATGGGGCATTTAGCATAAAGCATATTCCAGGCATGTTATATTCCTGTTCATAAGCATATTTTCATAAAGCATATGAGTGCAATGTCACAACGGCCTCACAGAGTGTAAAGTTACCATGAGCTTTGGGTTTAGGGAACCCCGGGAAGCAGACCAGGCTCCCTGCAGTGCAGGAATCACTTCATGGGGCGAGGGGTGCTGCGTGGAGTTTACAACATGGCCACTGTGGTCACTGTTGCAGGGAATGGGGTATTGCGGGGCAGCTGCTGGAGGATGGTTCGGGTAGATGTAGGCCAATGCCATCTGGAGAGGTGGTTTTACTGCATCACCGTAAGGGAGCAATTACATTGGCCAAAGAGAAATTTGAGTGTAGACATGGGCACAGCGAGGTGAATGCAAGGCAATGTATGCCAGCCGAACTGTGGTGTTGACAGGCCTAAGGGGCTTGGTTGCTTGAGGCACAGCTAGCCGTGCCATGGTGTAGGGGCCACTACCAGCTGTTCTGCCCACACTACCCTTGGGGAGGAGAGGCCTGGCCCGTCCCTCCTCTCCTCACTGCTCCCTCAGGACCGGCAGGAAACCCCAGCCAGACCCAATGGGAGACGAGGGCAATAGAGCAATGACTGCAGCACTAGGAGAGCCTGGCAAAGAGCAGCCACCAGGGGCTGTCGCCAAGGAACCCACCGAGGGATGTCCCTGTATGGTGACAAACCCCAGAACTGCAGGGCAAATCTTGCCTTGTCGAGAGGCCCTGTCTCTCCCCCTTTCCCCCCTCCCCACACATGTCCCAGCCCCAGGCTCTGCACGGGCTGGACCTGGTTCCAGAGGAGGCAGTTATGGGGCCTCCGCGGCCAGATGGTCTATGTCCTTATCCCATTGCTGGGCCAAGCCAGCATCTCTGCCCCCTGCCACCCTGCCCTCCCCACAACTGCTCCTGGCTGGGCTAGCTGCTGCTGGTTCCTCGGCCCCCCAGGGGCACCGTCAGCCTGGCCTTGGAGATACCCAAGCTCTGGAAACGCCAGTGACAGCTCCTGAGTCTAGCTGGGACCAGGAGCCAGCCAGGAGAGCTTGGGGCCACCTGCTCCCAGTCTGCAGAGTGGGGCTGGCCATGTCCTGGGCTCCCCTGGTCTGAGGTGCTGGCTCCAAGGGCATCACAGTTACTTTGGTAAATGCACCCTGCTGCCCTGGTGAGCGAATTTTGGGAGAAGGAGGTGATTTTGTGGGGCCCCCTCTAGGGCTTTGGGTGCCTCCCCCAGCCATGTGCTGCAGGAGGAGCAGAGACCAGTGGCTGGTGCCAAGGCCTGTGCAGAGCAGCCGCTCTCTGATGGAGCGGGGAGGTGGCCTCTGCCTTCTCTGCGCCCATTTAACAGAACACTGAGGCACGGTGGGGGTCGGCCAAATCCTGTAGGGGATGAGGATGTGAGTGCTTTAAATGTCAGTGTTAGCCTCCAGGGCCTGGTCCCCACAACAGGCCCAATGGCCTCAACGATCAAACCTGGGGCCTCAAAAGATGCAGCTCATTATGATTTTAAGGGGAGCTGAAAGGGTTGGGGTCTGCTCTGGGCCCTGCCTTAACGGGGAAGGGGGCACTGAGTGCCCTGTATGGGCCACCCCACAGCCAGAGGCCGATTAAGGTTTCCTGGGGCCCTGGGCCAGAACAAGTGTGGGGCCCTTCCCCACCCCTTCCAACTGTGGTCCTGCCCCCATTCTGCCTGTGGCCCTGCCCGTGGCCCCACCCCTTTCTGCCCCTTCCCCAGGGCCCTGCCCCTGTTCCAGACGGCCTCCCCCCACCCCCGCTTGCCCCATATTGGAGAAGCTGAGGCCGGGGCAGGCAGCAAGAGGTTTTCCAGCCCCGGGGCTGCAGCACGGGGTGGGCTCAGGGGGCACTAGGGGCTTCTCCGGCCCTCCCCCCACGGCTTCCGCCAGGGAGTGGGATCAGAATGTGGGGGCTTTCCTAGCCCTGCCTGCCTGGCAACCCCTGGGCACAGGCTCAGTGGCTAATCTGCCATTGCCCCCGGCACTTCACCCTGGGTTGGGGATGAGACCTGCCCCCGGAGGTACCCGCTCTGCTGGTTCAGCCCTGGCAGGGTTTGGACTGGGAGCGGGATCTCTGAACAGCTGCTTGCCATGAGGGGTGCTAGGGTCTTTGTGTGAAATCAGCTGTCGGGGGGGCTCAGCCCTGCAGGATGGGCACTTGTGTCCCAGAAGCCAGCACGATGAGCGGCACTGACAGGGTCCCACAGCAAAGGGGTGAATGTGCCCCTGAGACTGAGCTCCCCTCTCCGGGGCTGCCCCGGCAGGGCACTGGATGAAGATAGAGGCTTGAGGGCAGGATAGCCCTGCCCTTGCCCTGCCAGCGCTGCCGGCCCTCGGGGCTCAGGGGATTGGCTCAGGGCTGCCAAGCCACTAAACACACACCCCACCCCTCAGTTCCTGCAGTTTTGTTTCACTAGTGTTGGGGACCCTGGGGCATGGCCACTAGGTAACTCGAGGGGATGGAAGACCACGAGTGTCGATGAAGCCCCCTCGCACGAGGCCCAGGTGTCCTTGCCCCCCCCCTCCCGCCTGGAGGCACTCGTAGCAGCTCTGCGTAGTAGGCCCAAGTGTCCTTGGCCCCCCAGCCTGGAGGCACTCGCAGCAGTTATGCTGAGGATCTGCAACAATATGGTGCAGAGTCAGACTGCCTGAAACTAAACAAGGCCAAACAGGGCATATATGGAAGAACAATGCTGAATAAAGCAGCTTTATGTATAGGTTAACAAATGATACAGAGAACAAGGGAACTAGCTGGGAACGGGATTGGCTGGCTAGATGGATACTTAGGGTATGCTGGGAAAAAGGATGTATAAAAGCCTGTGTAACTTCCTGCTCTGGGTGCAGGATTTGAGATTCTATTCTCCCTGGATCTTTTTGCAGCTGCAAATAAACTTTTCTGCTTCTCCACCCCGTTGTGATGATTGGGTGTAGCACACCAGGTAGCGAACCAACCCCAGCTGTTGTTTAGCCTCTTGGCACTGCATGCCGGCAACAATAACAATTATCAAAAAGTGTCATGTTTTCTCTAGTGACGTGCTAACATATTTTGCCACCAGGATAAATATGGAATAATTCTAATGAATTACCACAGATTTACATTGGTGTAACTGAAATTATGCATTCAATATCCTGTTTCAGGTTAGTAAAAATAAAAGAATGCTGTGGGTTTTGCGGACGTGTACAAGATACAGATTTATAAAAACAACATGAAAACAGGTAGTTATGCTGGGGAAAGCGGAAGCCTTTTTGAAGCTGGTGAGCATACCAGTTGTCCTTTCTTCAGAATCAATGTAAAAACAATCAAGCTCTTTTGTGGAATAGATGGCTGACTTAATAGAAGTCAACATCAAGTAAAGCTGGAATAGGAGTTGAGCCATACAGTGGAAGGGGCTTTCACTAGGGTCTGAATGCAAATGCAGGAGGATGGGATTCGGGGTGGGGGGGGGAGGAAGAGAGGGAGTGTGACACTGCAGAAGCACAAAGGAGCCCCAGAGAAGTTTTTGTAGTGTGATCTCAGAAAAAGTTGAGAGAGAGAGAGAGAGAGAGCTTTAGGGTAGACTGCTGGATAGAAAGAGGCTTGGAATTGTGAGCCAAGAAACTATTCCTGCTGTCGTTAGGGAAATAGAACTTTGGGTACATTCTTTGTAAATAAGCAGGATTGTGTCAAAAAAATACCTGACTCCATCATCCATTTCTCCCCCTAATGGAAACAACTCACAAGACCCAAAATAGTCACTAATTGCTCAGGTCAAAAGGGATAACAATATTGTGAATGCTTTTGTTTTCCTGTTCTTAGATAAAGAATAGACCTGCTTCAGTAAAGAACCATAAACACTGAAAATACTGTTTTGTTCTCTCAGAGCTAGCTCTCAGTAGATCTAGAAAATAAGAGTGTTTGTTGTTACACAATCCTTAGAATTCAATTATTTGCACAAATCATTTTAATTTTTCTCTGATTAGGATTTAAAAATAAGCAATTAGATAGTCTGTATAGTGTTTAGGAAATTTGTAGGATTAAAATCAGCATGTATTCTGTATACATGGCTTTACCATATATGCAACCTCACATCTACACTTGTAAGAGGACCACATTTCCTGAAGCAGTTTCAAACCACTTCAAGCTAGGACAGTTTTAAGCTACTTTATGTTTTAAATGTGAATGGTGTCCAGCTGTGTCAATTAATTTTTTTAAATTATGACCATGATCTAAGATCCACATTTTCAGAATTTTCTTACATCATTCATATGCTCGGATGAATAAGGCTGCTTTCCTGAACTGCGGTCCATATTTGGAACTGTCTTTATAGTTTAGACTCAACCACGCTTCTTAAACAGTTTGGAAGTTGTTCGATACTCCCTCGGGACCAGATTTAATCTTCTTTACACAGATTTGTGCCCTAGTCGGGGAGCGACGTACTCATGTAACTGAGGAGCAGAATTTGGCCCTAATATGGGTTCAGTGTCTCAGTTAGGCCTGTCTTTTTATCTTATCTATTGATATGGCATCCATCCCGAGAGTAGAAGAGCAGCTGTCCCATTTCAGACAAGATACATCAATACCTATATTGATTATTCACAATGGGGTTTTTATCTTTGTTGTACTGTTCCTTTTGAGAAATAAGAAATAGAGTAAAAGTAAAATGTACTTTTTCTCCCAAATCTATGTGCCATTCCTGATCTTGATTGAACAGGAGAGAGCGTCTTCCCTCTGAATTAAGAATCCAGCTGAGACAACTACCCCAGCCCCACACATTCTACAAGGGAATCCAAAGTCAGAGCAGTGGCATTCAGTGAAGGGTAGCACCTCTCTTTGAACATCCTGATAGATGAAATAAAGGACTGGGAGTCATCATTAAAAGTACCTTAAATGGGAGCTCAATCCCCAGAGCTATGATTGCCGAACCAGGAAAAAACAAGAAAGTATGTCCTCTCAGGGATTGGCACATTCAAGTTTACAAGAGAGACGATAAAGACTGGCCATGACGTAGAAAAATCAAAATTCAAGTTTGCCAGTAAGAAAAGAGCCTGAGTAATAGTCAGCTAAAGAATGGAAGGGACCAGTTTACCCAGGAAGTTACAAGAGCCTTTATTAAAATGGAGAGCTACTTTTGTCCTTCTGTCTGCTTGCTTCTGGCAAAGGTTGACTCAGGAATAGAGGGGGAATCTCTTGGGGTCCAGCAACTCTGCTGGCTTGGGAAAGTGTGCACTGCATCACCCACTCCTCCCTGTGTGAGACAATCTCTGGGCCTCTGTTTCAACAGTTCAAAACCCTTAAAAATATCTTTCTTTACAGCTCAATACAGAAATTGCCAGAACCTAGTCCTGTACTTTTTTCTTTAAAAACAAACAATGAAATGGGGATGTTTGCAAGACAATGATATGAATCGATGTCTGTATTTTTATATCTTTAGACGCCCAACAAATATATAAATATCTGCATTAAAATAACAATTAGTAAGTTTGCAAAACTGAGCAATGGAAAGTTCGGAAACGCTAGGATTCAGGGAGTCTGAGTACTGTGCACGTGCATTTTGACACAGTCTTTAATTGCACAATTGTACTATTTTTTTCCACAGTCCCCTCATTCAGTGACCATTGAAGTGTTGTTGGGCCTAAGGTGGGAGTGAAACCCTCGCCAACTGCTAGAGGGTGGTGTGGGGACGTTTTAGAGGGACCACGGGATCCTGTTGCGGGCAGGTCACTCCACTGCAGCATTTCCCTTCTTTGGTCAAATCCCCTCTCGGGGTGGTCCTACGGGGCTGACGCCCACTTCAATTGGTAGAGGACACAGGGAGGAGTTCTCAGAGGGGATATACAACCCCCTTCTGCGTGGGTCACCCTGCCCCGCAACGTCCCCTGATTTGTCAAATCCAGTCTTTGGGTGTGTAAAATGCTGCTTGCCCCTGCCAAATTTTCCTAAAAGAAGGGAAGAAAGGCATGTACCTTTTGGGTTATCTGTCAGGTGGCCATCTTGGACTTGGGAAAAGAAGCTGGTGACCTTTAGCCATTGGCTATATTAGTTTGGGTTGGGAAGCACACTCCCACGCGTGGATTGAATCCGCGTAGATAGGGTCTAACATCCAGGCAGAGACGACGCAAAGAGGGATAGGGAGGGTTTTTAGTGAGGTCTACTCACCTATTCCTGTGTCCATCATGGAGTCCCTCCCTGACGTCCAATGTCAAGAGAGCAGCAGCCATCCATCGCTGTCCCTGCAAGAGAAGGGAGAGAGAACATCAGCATGATCTCCTGGGTGTAATTGTTGGGGAGACTGGAGCACTTCCAGAGTTCAAGTTTTGTTAATCCCCCCCTTCTCTAGCCTAGCCTAGTCCTTTTCCCTCTCGTAAATAAAGTCTTGTTTGTGTGTTTACCACTGCCTGGCGTTATTTTCTTGTGCTAAGGCATTCTCTGACGGACTGGCTTTACAAAGAGGACCATGTGGGAAGAATGTATTGTAAGGTTCCCTGCAGCTTGTGAATGGGGTTTGGGTTCTGCCATTTTTAAAGGAAGGAAAAATCCTTCCAGGTGATCCTACGGGGCTGAAACCCACTGTGATTACTTAGTAATCTGTCCTCTTCACTACCATGTTTGTGACCCTCTGTGTCATAGGGAAGTAGCCCATGGCTCATTATGCATCTTTTGATTTAAAATGGACACGTATGGTGTACAGACAAAGAAGGACAACTTTTCAAGTCCAGTGTGCACAGAAATGGGATGGACACTTCAAGGATTGAATACAATGCTTTGATCTTCCATCTGTTCATTAAAGAAAGACAAAGGTGCAGATTTGGGAGGCTCATCACTGACTTCCCCAGGATCATTCCTCTCTGCGTAATTCCCATGATAAATCTCCTCTCAAGGAAGAGCCTGAGGAAGTGTGATCAGGGGAACTACCCAGAGCACCAGATAAATCAGGGCCCTGAGCTGAGAAAAACCAAGCCTCAGCCAGTTCACATTAATTCAGCTGTCCTCAGCACAGACACCCCTGAAGCACCCGAGGATTCCTTGAAAGGCTTTGAGAGGCTTGGCTCTGCAGAGCGAGAGATGAAGCCTATTACTGCAGGGAAATCAATGACAGAGCACTGTCCACACCAGCACTTAGGTCGGTGTAACTTGTCTCACTCGGGGGGTGGCTTCTTCACTCCCCTGAGCGACATACGTTCTACCGACACAAGGGGGAGTGTAGATGCAGCCTTAGCAGAGAAGCGATTTAGAAAACAGGTTTTGTTTTGGAGGAAATGCAGGAACCCCGGGTTTGTAATAACCCAAAGGAGAGTCCGACCCCACCAGTCACCTTCCCCACTTTGCACTTGGCCCTGGGATAGTTGTTTTCTCTCAGCCTCTGCCCACTATCATGCCGTGTGAAGGGGAAGGAGCCATGCACCTGTCTAGGGTGCTTCTGACATCCGAGAGGGGAGAAAGGAAAAAAGAGGCTCAGTCCCACATGCTACTCACACAGGGGGTGGGAACTTTTGTGGTCATTTCAATAGACTCAAGGGGCTCCAAAAGAGTCAAAGGTGCTCACGTGTCCCTGTCCCTGTCCAACATTAAAGAGGTGAAACAAGGCTGGCAGTTTGGGCTGCTGGACAGAACAAGCCTTCAGGCCGAAAAGCCAACAACCTTTCTCTCCATTTCAGCAAAAAACAACATTCAAGAAACCCCCACAAAAACAGGCACCTGAAAAGTCCTGCCCCCGACTTCACCTTTCCAAGGTCTTCTCCGCACTCTCTCCCGCCCCGAGTGAGAATCCGACCCCTTGACCAACACACCACAGTGAGACCCGAATGCAGCTCTCCCTCTGCAGGCAGGATGGTGGAGAAAAACACAGGTGAAAAACCCTCCCGGCTCAGCTGCGCAGGGAGCCTTGGCAAGGACGTGGTGGAAAGGTGACGCCGGGATCTCTCGCACGGGAAAGGAGACTCGTGCCCGAGTCCAACCAACCCTTTGGGAACTCGAAGGAAGCCGCATCCCACAGGCGTTTCCACAGCCCAGCCACCAGCCCCACACCCAGGCCGGAGGGGCCGGGACACGGGAAGGGGCAGCAGCCAACGCCCCCGGGGGGAGGGCTGGGGCGGGAGCTGCAGCCAGGCCCCTGGACCCGCAGGGAGACGCAGACCCTGACAGCAACCAGCCACGTTTGCCCACGTGTGTGTGTGAGACACGTCTGTGTGTGTGTGATGTCTTGTGTGTGTGCTGTGTGTCGTCCAGAGTCATGTGTTCAGTGTGTGTGTAATGTGTTGTGTTTTGAGTTGAGTGTTGTGTGTCATCTAGAGTGTTGTGTGACGTGTTGTGTGTCATGTTGTGTGTGTGTCTGTGTGGTGAGTGTTGTGATGTGTGTCTGTGATGTGTTGTGTGTCGTATTGTGTGTGTGTTGACTTGTGTGCCGTTTTGTGTCTCATGTTGAGTGTGTGTTGTGTGGTTGTGGTGTCATGAGACGTGTTGTGTGTGACGTGGTGTGTGTCGCACGCACAGACACAACACATCGCATGTCAGATGCACAAGACGTCGCATGTAGCACACACACACAACACATCACATACGCAACACGACGCTCATGCACATCACACACACAAAACATCGCACCTCACACGCACACACACAACACGTTAGCTGTCGCACGATGCACATCACATAATTGCATTGACACACACAACACTTCGCACGTCACACTCACAACACGTCGCATCGAACGTTATACACACAGCACATAGCACTTCAGACATACAACATATTGTGCGTCGCAAGCACGCACAGCACGTCGCACGTCACACTCACAAACTCGTCTCACACACGCACAATACGACACACACCACGTCACACAGACAGCACAACACACAAAACACAACACAGGCACACAACCTTATAAACAACACATCACAGTCACACACACAACATGACACACAAAACATCACACACACTCAACACAACACTCTAGACGACACCCAACACATACAACACGTCACACAACATGTCACACACACACACACGTCACACACACATCACACACACAATATGACACACAACATAACACTCACACACTGCACACACCATGTCACAGAAAACACGTAACATGACAGCACACACACAACACCACACACACACTGAATATGACACACAAAATGGCCTACAATACACACACACACAACACATCACACACACACAACACACCACATAGACACACACACAACACGTCACACACACAGCGCACCGTACATCGCACAGACACAAAACACTACACACATGTCACACACACAATAAAACACACATGTCACACAGACAGACACAAACACACACAACATGACACACACCACATCTCACACACACACACTACATCACACACAACACATCACATGACACCAAAAACACAACACCACACACACACTCAACACATCACACAACATGATACACAGATAGACACAAAGAAACACGACACACAACATGTCACACACACAACACTACAGAAAATACGTCTCACACACACCCCATACACCACTTCATGTCACCACAAACACCACCACACACCCAATCCACACAACCCTCTAGACGACACACAACACACACACAACAGGACACACAAGACATCACACACACACAACCCATCACACACACACATATCACGATGCACACAACACGAGACACAAAACGGCTCACACACACAAAGACACACAACACGACTGTCAAAGGAAAAATGAGTTAGCCGGTCTCTCACCAATTTAGGTGTCCGATTCGACTCTAGGATCCCACGAACTTCTCAACTCTGAGTCCAGTTTCCACCAGCGTCCTGTATTAGGCCACCGAAATACAGCCCGAGCTGGGTGCCTCCGGAGAGGGACCCCGCCCCCCAGACACTGCACGCGTGTGTACCCTCGACGGTTGGGAACACCGCCCTCGCCCGCCTCCAAAGTCCGACCCCCTCATCTGAGTCGGGGTCTCTGCTCTTCCCGACCGGGCAGTTCTGCGGCTGAGTGGACAGGCCGTTGCGGGTGCCAGACGCCCCCTGAGGACGATGAGTTCTTCTTTTCGCCTTTCTCCCTTAGCTCCAGGGATAACGGGCAGCCCCGCCTGGTTTGGCAGCTGCTTCTCCAGCCTTCCTCGCAGGTCAGCTCGACCTCGGCCGAAGGCCTCAACCACTTTACTCACGTTCGCGGCGTTAGTAACTCCCGCGAAGTCACAAGAGCAAACTTCTTAAACCAACGTTTATACAAAATAGCATGTAAGCCCTTTCTTATCCCAACGACGCACACAGAAACACGTCGCACGTCCCACACAACACGTTGCAGGTGGCAGGTTGCACGGATACACACAACACGTCGCACGCACGGCGCACGTTGCACGAAACACACACAAAAACACGCCACACAAACACACACACAACGTGACACACAACACATCACACAAACACAACATGTCACACGCACAAAAACATCTCATGCACACACACAAGACACACAACCCATCGCACACACACACACATAACACGACACACACAGCACGACACACAATATGTCACACACACACAAACACACACAACACGTCACACAGACAGACACAAACACACACAACATGACACAGAACATGACACACACTCAGAACACTACACAAAACATGTCACACACACACGCCACATCATAGAGCACTACAAACACAACACCACACACAGAAATCACACAACTCTAGATGACACAAAACAAGACACACAACACGTCTCACACACACACACAGCACGACATACACACACACAAAAACGTCTCACACACACACAACCCATCTCACACACACACATAACACAATACAACACACACACAACACGACACACACAGAAACAAATCGCATGTCCCGCACAACACGTTGCAGGTTGCATGTTGCACGGATACACACAACACATTGCACCCATACATGCACAAAAGTCGCATGAAAAACACACACAGAAACACATCACACACACAAACACACACAAAGCGACACAAAACACGACACACAAGACGTCACACACACAAACACATCTCTCACACACACACAACATGACACAGAACCTGTCTCACACAGACACAGACACACACACCACGAAACACAACACGTAACACACACAACATGACACACAACACGTCACACATACAACACATTGCATGTTGCACGTCGCACAGTCACACACAACACATTGCACGCCGCACATCGCAAAACACTTCGCACATCACACGTCGCATGTCGCATGTCACACCTGCATACACAACACGTCGCGCGTCGCACGTAACACACACAACACTTCAAATGTCAGACACAACACATCGCACGTAGCACGCACACTCAGCACATGGCACGTCACGCGTTGCTCACCGCACATCGAACACACAACACGTCGCGTGTTGCACGTCACACACATAAACATTGCACGTCACACACACACTATGTTGCACAGTGCACATCGCACAGACAACACATCGCATGTCGCACAAACACACACACACAAACAGGTCTCACACACACACACAACATGAAACAAAATGTGACACACAACACGACACACAACACGTCACACAGACAGACACACACACCACGTCACACACCTTCATCGATTGGTCTCGTTAAGAGTTGTTATGGCAACCCCCATTTTCTCGTCTTCTCTGTATCGCTATATCTATATCTTCCTGCTGTATTCTCCCCTGCATGCATCTGATGAAGTGGGCTTTAGCCCATGAAAGCTTATGCTGAGATAAATATGTTCGTCTCTAAGGTGCCACAAGTCCTCCTCATTCGCTTTTCCTGACTGATTGTGCTGGGGGCTCTCCCTGGCTCCAGCGCTCCGGTCCCTCAGCTACCAAGGCCACCTGGGAACCCTGATCGATTCCAGCTTCAAGGAGTGCTGAGATCCATCTGTCTCTTTCTGTGCCTCTGTCTCTCTCTAGGAATAGCCTCCTGACCCTGCCTCCTGTGATCAGTTATAGTTTGCTAGCCCCCCACCCCACCTCCATGGGTGGTTTTGGCTTCTCCATTCACTCTGCAGCAACGCTCCTTGTACCCAAGCTAAAATCCCTGCAGCCCCAAAAGTCCTCGGGGTTTGCTCATCAAGTGGGTTACTAGAAGAATGGTTGTGGGGTGAAGGCGGGGATAGGGAGGTGCTGAACCTGGGGGCAGAGGAGGGTGGCAGATTAAGGTGTTGCTCAGCCCAGCCCGCTGAGTCCAAGGACGTATGAGGGGACCAGCTTTAAATTGCTGTTCGATCCAGCCCACTGAGTCCCGGGACACAGCAGAGGTCAGCTTGCGAGTGCTGATGACCCAGTCCTCTCTGACATGCTAACTTCATGTGTGTGTGCCTGTGTGTCTGTTCATGTTCATCACATTTGGGGGCTGGAAGACCCCAGCCCTGGGGAACCGAGGTCCTGCAGGGTAGCTCCATTGGGAGGGAACTTGCAGAAGGAAGGAGTAGCGATCCATAGGAAAACACAAGTGACACAAGCAGCACATTGACAGAATTGCAGAATCTCCCCCCACCAGAAGAGTAATCCTAACAAATGGGCGTACCCCAAGGTGAAGGGCAATTCTGGTAACAGCTCATTTGGGGCTTCTTTGGAAGGGGGATGGACGTCATTCTTGCGACAAGGCACCTGCTATGGCCAAAAACACTTTCGCCCTGTGCGCCCTTCCAGACAAGTCTTATGTCCCATACACTTTGGGTCTTCCGGGATAAGTCCCCGAATAATCAAGGATCTTGACCAAAAAGGTCGTTACGTCTAAAAAGGAAGAAAGATTGTCGTTGTGTACACCATGAAGCAAGCCCTGCAACTTTTGGACACGTATCCCGACAGTCCACAGGGGGCACGTCAAGGGACGTTCAAAGCGAGACGGGCGTTCTTTTTGGGGAGACTAACCCCCATTGCGCTGACCAGGAGAAGGGGGAAGTGGGAGCCTGCAGCGCCATCTAGCGGCCAAAGGAGAAATCGCCGGCTTCTGGACCTGTGTGCGCCCTTGGTTCGGTTCACATGCAAAGCTGTGTCACGCCAGCTTGGGAAAACGGGGTTCTGCTGCCCGACATCATCCTCTGGAATGACTCAACCCGACAGGACACCTCCTACGATACACTGCTCCGAGTGACGCTCTCAAACAGGTCACCACAGCTCCCCAGTCTCCCCCCACCGGGAGGCAGGTGTGAGAGGATTGTTCTCCCCAACTGACAGAGGGAGAAACAAAGGCTGAGAAAGGCAAAGGGCCTTGTCTTCCATCACACAACCTGTCGGGATAGAGTTGGGAACAGGACCCGGGTGTCCTGACTTTCAAACGAACCATCAGTCTGGAGTTTCACATACTGAATGATCAGAATAAAGGGATCTGCAATGAGCTACAGACCAACAACCATTCACATTGATTCTTCAGCAAGTGTTTTAGAAGCAGGAGAACAACAGCGAGAACCAGGAACGGCTCAGAGACAATCAGCAGCGAGAAGGAGAACAATTCACCAAGCAGATGATTGGTTCTGGCTTATTTTCTGGGCCTTAAACGAGAACAACAAAGTCCTGAATTTCCACCCTGCCACGAGACCCCCTGCTCAGCCAATCAGCGTGGAGACTCTGGCGGTGGGCTGAGGGTTCCCCAGATGGCCCAGGGATGGCTCAGGTCACCGGTGAGGATCACTCTCAGAGCACGCTTCCTGTCCCATCTCTTTGGGAGGCCTCCCACCATGAGGGCTACAGAGTACCCCCTCCTTGCCAGTGGAGGGAGGGAAGCAGGAAAAGGGAAACCAAAAAAGTCAAACCCCAAGGACTCGAAGGGACAAAGGCCAAGCTGGGGGGAAATTGTCCCACCTTAACCTCCTGTTTTCCGTGCCGAGAATTTGGCTAGCACCGGGCGGATCAGGCTGCCTCGGTACTAAACTTCTCTGGGGCTCTTCCCTTCTCCACAGGGACGTCTGTCTTCTCGCTCAATGAGCAGTGGGAAAGGAGAAAACTCCAGAGAGGCTCCACCTCGCGCTCACATACGAGACCCTGAATTCTCTCTCAGTCCTCAAGGAGACACCTCAGGAAGGAGAATCCCTGCAGCAAAGCCCCGGGGGTCTCTGAGATCCCCCTGCCCTGCAGCCTGTCCTCCCTGGCCGTTGTCGTGGACTCTCTGTGAGGTCACCGCCTCCCAACCGCCTTTCACCAATCAGCTGAGTGCTGCAAAAAGCCCTTGTGATGTCACTGCCACCCCCACCCCTGCCCTGCAGGGCTCATGTCCTGCCCCGAGCCGGCTCCTGTGCGTGTTTGAGCTGCTCCCCCTGGGTCACCCCCACACACTCAGTGGTCGTGCAAGGGCTCACGCAGGCCACACGTGGAACCATCAGAGGATGCTCAATGTGCCGCACTCGGTTTTGCAGAGGTTTGGAGACTTGAAGGCCAGAAGAGACTCTTGGATCATCTCATCTGGCCCCCTACACATCACAGGCCTCCTGTATGGCGCAGTCGCGAGTTGTCATAAATATAAAGGGAAGGGTAAACCCCTTTAAAATCCCTCCTGGCCAGAGGAAAAATCCTCTCACCTGTAAAGGGTTAAGAAGCTAAAGGTAACCTCACTGGCACCTGACCAAAATGACCAATGAGGAGACAAGATACTTTCAAAAGCTGGGAGGAGGGAGAAAAACAAAGGGTCTGTGTCTGTCTGTGTGATGCTTTTGCCGGAGACAGAACAGGAATGGAGTCTTAGAATTTAGTAAGTAATCTAGCTAGGTAGGTGTTAGATTATGATTTCTTTAAATGGCTGAGAAAATAGCTGTGCTGAATAGAATGACTATTCCTGTCTGTGTGTCTTTTTTGTGACTTAAGGTTTTGGGTAGAGGGATTCTCTATGTTTGAATCTAATTACCCTGTAAGATATCTACCATCCTGATTTTACAGAGGTGATTCCTTTTTACTTCTATTAAAAGTCTTCTTGTAAGAAAACGGAATGCTTTTTCATTGTTCTCAGATCCAAGGGTTTGGGTCTGTGGTCACCTATGCAAATTGGTGAAGATTTTTACCAAACCTTCCCCAGGAAGTTGGGTGCAAGGGTTGGGAGGATTTGGGGGGGAAAGACGTGTCCAAACTACGTTTTCTCAGGAACCCAGATAAAGTTTGGTGGTGGCAGTGGAAGTTCAGGGGCAAAATGGGTAAAATAGTTTGTACCTTGGGGAAGTTTTAACCTAAGCTGGTAAAAGTAAGCTTGGGAGGTTTTCATGCAGGAGGGGGTTGAGGGATGCGGGGCGGCTTACCTCGGGGTGGGGGGCTCCCCAGCTCCCACCAGCATAGCTCTGCAGCTCCTAGGTGGCAGAGGGGTTGGGGCGGGGTGTCTCCACACCACTCTGCCTGTGCCTGCAGGCCCTGCCCCCCGCAGCTCCCATTGGCTGAGGTTCCTGGCCAATGGGAACTGTGCCCACCCCCCAGGACCAGCAGGGGTCCCACTCCCAGGCTGCGCACTGCAGCCCCCTCCCCCAGCACCAGTGGGGTCCCGGGCCTCCTCCCCCAGCACCTGGGATGCCCCCAATCTGCCCCTAGTAGTACACACTTAGTAGATTACAAGCTTTCTAATGATATGATACATGGGGCACTTAGCATAAAGCATATTCCAGGCATGTTATATTCCTGTTCATAAGCATATTTTCATAAAGCATATGAGTGCAACGTCACAACGGCCTCACAGAGAGTAAAGTTACCATGAGCTGTGGGTTTAGGGAACCCCGGGGAGCAGACCAGGCTCCCTGCAGTGCAGGAATCACTTCATGGGGCGAGGGGTGCTGCGTGGAGTTTACAACATGGCCACTGGGGTCACTGTTGCAGGGAATGGGGTATTGCGGGACAGCTGCTGGAGGATGGTTCGGGTAGATGTAGGCCAATGCCATCTGGAGAGGTGGTTTTACTGCATCACCGTAAGGGAGCAATTACATTGGCCAAAGAGAAATTTGAGTGCAGACCTGGGCACAGCGAGGTGAATGCAAGGCAATGTATGCCAGCCGAACTGTGGTGTTGACAGGCCTAAGGGGCTTGGTTGCTTGAGGCACAGCTAGCCATGCCATGGTGTAGGGGCCACTACCAGCTGTTCTGCCCACACTACCCTTTGGGAGGAGAGGCCTGGCCCGTCCCTCCTGTCCTCGCTGCTCCCTCAGGAACGGCAGGAAATCCCAGCCAGACCCAATGGGAGACGAGGGCAATAGAGCAATGACTGCAGCACTAGGAGAGCCTGGCAAAGAGCAGCCTCGGGGGCTGTCGCCAAGGAACCCACCGAGGGATGTCCCTGTATGGTGACAAACCCCAGAACTGCAGGGCAAATCTTGCCTTGCCGAGAGGCCCTGTCTCTCCCCCTTTCCCCCCTCCCCACACATGTCCCAGCCCCAGGCTCTGCACGGGCTGGACCTGGTCCCAGAGGAGTCAGTTATGGGGCCTCCACAGCCAGATGGTCTATGTCCTTATCCCATTGCTGGGCCAAGCCAGCATCTCTGCCCCCTGCCACCCTGCCCTCCCCACAACTGCTTCTGGCTGGGCTAGCTGCTGCTGGTTCCTTGGCCCCTCAGGTGCACCGTCAGCCTGGCCTTGGAGATACCCAAGCTCTGGAAACTCCAGTGATAGCTCCTGAGTCTAGCTGGGACCAGGAGCCAGCCAGGAGAGCTTGGGGCCAGCTGCCCCCAGTCTGCAGAGTGGGGCTGGCCATGCCCTGGGCTCCCCTGGTCTGAGGTGCTGGCCCCAAGGGCATCACAGTGACTTTGGTAAATGCACCCTGCTGCCCTGGTGAGAGAATTTTGGGAGAAGGAGGTGATTTTGTGGGGCCCCCTCTAGGGCTTTGGGGCCTCCCCCAGCCATGTGCTGCAGGAGGAGCAGAGACCAGTGGCTGGTGCCAAGGCCTGTGCAGAGCAGCCGCTCTCTGATGGAGCGGGGAGGTGGCCTCTGCCTTTTCTGCGCCCATTTAACAGAACACTGAGGCACGGTGGGGGTCGGCCAAATCCTGTAGGGGATGAGGATGTGAGTGCTTTAAATGTCAGTGTTAGCCTCCAGGGCCTGGTCCCCACAACAGGCCCAATGGCCTCAACGATCAAACCTGGGGCCTCAAAAGAGGCAGCTCATTATGATTTTAAGGGGAGCTGAAAGGGTTGGGGTCTGCTCTGGGCCCTGCCTTAACGGGGAAGGGGGGCACAGAGTGCCCTGTATGGGCCACCCCACAGCCAGAGGCCGATTAAGGTTTCCTGGGGCCCTGGGCCAGAACAAGTGTGGGGCCCTTCCCCACCCCTTCCAACTGTGGTCCTGCCCCCATTCTGCCTGTGGCCCTGCCCATGGCCCCACCCCTTTCTGCCCCTTCCCCAGGGCCCTGCCCCTGTTCCAGACAGCCTCCCCCCACCCCCGCTTGCCCCATATTGGAGAAGCTGAGGCCGGGGCAGGCAGCAAGAGGTTTTCCAGCCCCGGGGCTGCAGCACGGGGAGGGCTCAGGGGGCACTCGGGGCTTCTCCGGCCCTCCCCCCACGGCTTCCGCCAGGGAGTGGGATCAGAATGTGGGGGCTTTCCTTGCCCTGCCTGCCTGGCAACCCCTGGGCACAGGCTCAGTGGCTCATCTGCCATTGCCCCCGGCACTTCACCCTGGGTTGGGGATGAGACCTGCCCCCGGAGATACCCGCTCTGCTGGTTCAGCCCTGGCAGGGTTTGGACTGGGAGCGGGATCTCTGAAGAGCTGCTTGCCATGAGGGGTGCTAGGGTCTTTGTGTGAAATCGGCTGTCGGGGGGGCTCAGCCCTGCAGGATGGGCACTTGTGTCCCAGAAGCCAGCACGACGAGCGGCACCGACAGGGTCCCACAGCAAAGGGGTGAATGTGCCCCTGAGACTGAGCTCCCCTCTCCGGGGCTGCCCCAGCAGGGCACTGGATGAAGATAGAGGCTCGAGGGCAGGATAGCCCTGCCCTTGCCCTGCCAGCGCTGCCGGCCCTCGGGGCTCAGGGGATTGGCTCAGGGCTGCCAAGCCACTAAACACACACCCCACCCCTCAGTTCCTGCTGTTTTGTTTCACTAGTGTTGGGGACCCTGGGGCATGGCCACTAGGTAACTCGAGGGGATGGAAGACCACGAGTGTGAATGAAGCCCCCTCGCACTAGGTCCAAGTGTCCTTGGCCCCCTCTCCCGCCTGGAGGCACTCGCAGCAGCTCTGCGTAGTAGGCCCAAGTGTCCTTGGCCCCCCAGCCTGGAGGCACTCGCAGCAGTTATGCTGAGGATCTGCAACAATATGTTGCAGAGTCAGACTGCCTGAAACTAAACAAGGCCAAACAGGGCAGATATGGAAGAACAATGCTGAATAAAGCAGCTTTATGTATAGGTTAACAAATGATACAGAGAACAAGGGAACTAGCTGGGAATGGGATTGGCTGGCTAGATGGATACTTAGGGTATGCTGGGAAAAAGGATGTATAAAAGCCTGTGTAACTTCCTGCTCTGTGTGCAGGATTTGAGATTCTATTCTCCCTGGATCTTTTTGCAGCTGCAAATAAACTTTTCCACTTCTCCACCCCATTGTGATTATTGGGTGTAGCGCACCAGGTAGCGAACCAACCCCAGCTGTTGTTTAGCCTCTCGGCACTGCATGCCGGCAACAATAACAATTATCAAAAAGTGTCATGTTTTCTCTTGTGACGTGCAAACATATTTTGCCACCAGGATAAAGATGTAATAATTCTAATGAATTACCACAGATTTACATTGGTGTAACTGAAATTATGCATTCAATATCCTGTTTCAGGTTAGTCAAAATAAAAGAATGCTGTGGGTTTTGCGGACATGTACAAGATACAGATTTATAAAAACAACATGAAAACAAGTAGTTATGCTGGGGAAAGGGGAAGCCTTATTGAAGCTGGTGGGCATACCAGTTGTCCTTTATTCAGGATCAATGTAAAACAATCAACCTCTTTTGTGGAATAGATGGCTGACTTAATAGAAGTCACCATCAAGTGAAGCTGGAATAGGAGTTGAGCCATACAGTGGAAGGGGCTTTCACTAGGGTCTGAATGCAAATGCAGGGGGATGGGTTTCGGGGCGGGGGGGAGGAAGAGAGGGAGTGTGACACCGCAGAAGCACAAAGGAGCCCCAGAGAAGTATTTGTATTGTGATCTCAGAAAAAGTTGAGAGAGAGAGAGAGGGCTTTAGGGTAGACTGCTGGATAGAAAGAGGCTTGGAATTGTGAGCCAAGAAACTATTCCTGCTGTCGTTAGGGAAATAGAACTTTGGGTACATTCTTTGTAAATAAGCAGGATTGTGTCAAAAAAATACCTGACTCCATCATCCATTTCCCCTCCTAATGGAAACAACTCACAAGACCCAAAAGAGTCACTAATTGCTCAGGTCAAAAGGGATAACAATATTGTGAATTCTTTTGTTTTCCTGTTCTTAGATAAAGAATAGACCTGCTTCAGTAAAGAACCATAAACGCTGAAAATACTTTTTTGTTCTCTCAGAGCTAGCTCTCAGTAGATCTAGAAAATAAGAGTGTTTGTTGTTACACAATCCTTAGAATTCAATTATTTGCACAAATCATTTTAATTTTTCTCTGATTAGGATTTAAAAATAAGCAATTAGATATTCTGTATAGTGTTTAGGAAATTTGTAGGATTAAAATCAGCATGTATTCTGCATACATGGCTTTACCATATATGTAACCTCACATCTACACTTGTAAGAGGACCACATTTCCTGAAGCAGTTTCAAACCACTTCAAGCTAGGACAGTTTTAAGCTACTTTATGTTTCAAATGTGAATGGTGTCCAGCTGTGTCAATTAATTTTTTTAAATTATGACCATGATCTAAGATCCACATTTTCAGAATTTTCTTACATCATTCATATGCTCAGATGAATGAAGCTGCTTTCCTGAACTGCGGTCCATATTTGGAACTGTCTTTATAGTTTAGACTCAACCACCCTTCTTAAACAGTTTGGAAGTTGTTCGATACTCCCTCGGGACCAGATTTACTCTTCTTTACACAGATTTGGGCCCTAGTCGGGGAGCGACGTACTCATGTAACTGTTGGGGACACTGGGGCATGGCCACTAGGTAACTCGAGGGAATGGAAGACCACGAGTGTCGATGAAGGCCCCTCGCACTAGGCCCAAGTGTCCTTGGCCCCCCCTCCTGCCTGGAGGCACGCGCAGCAGCTCTGTGTACTAGGCCCAAGTGTCCTTGGCCCCCCCGCCTGGAGGCACACACAGCAGTTATGCTGAGAATCTGCAACAGTATGTTTCAGAGTCAGACTGCCTGAAACTAAGCAAGGGCAAACAGGGGAGATATGGAAGAACAATGCTAAATAGAGCAGCTTTCTGTATAGTTTAACAAATGATACAGAGAATCAGGGAACTAGCTGGGAACTGGATTGGCTGGCTATATGGATACTTGGGGCAGCTTGCAATTGGACAAGTATGCTGGAAAAAAGGATGTATAAAAGCCTGTGTAACTTCCTGCTCTGGTGTGCAGGATTTGAGATTTTATTCTCCCTGTATCTTTTTGCAGCTGCAAATAAACTTTTCTGCTTCTCCACCCCGTTGTGATTACTGGGTGTAGCACACCGGGTAACGAACCAACTCAAGCTGTTGTTCAGCCTCTCGGCACTGGGTGCCGGCAACATAACCGAGGAGCAGAATTTGGCCCTAATATGGGTTCAGTCTCTCAGTTAGGCCTGTCTTTTTATCTTATCTATTGATATGGCATCCATCCCGAGAGTAGAAGAGCAGCTGTCCCATTTCAGACAAGATACATCAATACCTATATTGATTATTCACAATGGGGTTTTTATCTTTGTTGTACTGTTCCTTTTGAGAAATAAGAAAATAGAGTAAAAGTAAAATGTACTTTTTCTCCCAAATCTATGTGCCATTCCTGATCTTGATTGAACAGGAGAGAGCGTCTTCCCTCTGGATTAAAAATCCAGCTGAGACAACTACCCCAGCCCCCACATTCTACAAGGGAATCCAAAGTCAGAGCAGTGGCGTTCAGTGAAGGGGAGCTGCTCTCTTTGAACATCCTGATAGATGAAATAAAGGACTGGGGGTCATTATTAAAAGTACCTTAAATGGGAGCTCAATTCTCAGAGATATGATTGCCGAATCAGGAAAAAACAAGAAAGCATGTCCTCTCAGGGATTGGCACATTCAAGTTTACAAGAGAGACGATAAAGACTGGCCATGACGTAGAAAAATCAAAATTCAAGTTTGCCAGTAAGAAAAGAGCCTGAGTAATAATCTGTTAAAGAATGGAAGGGACCAGTTTACCCAGGAAGTTACAAGAGCCTTTATTAAAATGGACAGCTACTTTTGTCCTTCTGTCTGCTTGCTTCTGGCAAAGGTTGACTCAGGAATTGAGGGGGAATCTCTTGGGGTCCAGCAATTCTGCTGGCTTGGGAAAGTGTGCACTGCATCACCCACTCCTCCCTGTGTGAGACAATCTCTGGGCTTCTGTTTCGACAGTTCAAAACCCTTAAAAATATCTTTCTTTACAGCTCAATGCAGAAATTGCCAGAACCTAGTCCTGTACTTTTTTCTTTAAAAACAAACAATGAAATGGGGATGTTTGCACGACAATGATATGAATCGATGTCTGTATTTTTATATCTTTAGACACCCAACAAATATATAAAAATCTGCATTAAAATAACAATTAGTAAGTTTGCAAAACTGAGCAATGGAAAGTTCGGAAATGCCAGGATTCAGGGAGTCTGAGTACTGTGCACGTGCATTTTGACACAGTCTTTAATTGCACAATTGTACTATTTTTTTCCACAGGCCCCTCATTCAGTGACCACTGAAGTGTTGTTTGCTTTCAGACACTGTGTACATACTTCTGCAACGTGAACAGATCAAGTCAGGTTCCAGGTCGCAGTCCTTCTCTTCCAGGGGCTCAGTAGCCAGGGCCCAGTATATCTAAAATATCAGGTAAATCCCTGGGATTAGGGTTGTGGCTGACTGGGCCTATTTCTCAGGCACCATGAAGTTTTCTACTCTAAGGATGAGGCTTGTCTGTGCAGTAGATAGAGCTTTCTCAGGGGACAGTCTGTGACAGGAGAACACACTCCCATGTCATTCCGAGGATATTAGAGAGACAAGGTGGGTGAGGGATAGGGTGACCAGATAGTAAGTATGAAAAATCATGATGGGGGTGGGGGGGATTGATAGGCGCCTAAACCCCGAATATCTGGACTGTCCCTATAAAATTAGGACATCTGGTCACCCTAGCTGAGGTAATATCTTCTGTTGGACCAACTTCTGTTGGTAAAAGAAATAACCATTCAAGGACCTGAAGGAGAACTCTGTGCAGTCCTTTCACCAACAGAAGTTAGTCCAATAAAAGATATTACCATGACAGATGTGAGTCATATTATTAATGTACTAGGCAAAACCTTAAGTTACAAAAAAGACACACAGACAAGAATAGTCATTCTATTCAGCACAGTTCCTTGTTCAGCCATTTAAAGAAATCATAATCTAACACATACCTAGCTAGATTACTTCCTAAAAGTTCTAAGACTCCATTCCTGTTCTATCCCCGGCACAAGCAGTATACAGACAGACACAGACCCTTTGTTTTTTCTCCCTCCTCCCAGCTTTTGAAAGTATCTTGTCTCCTCATTGGTCATTTTGGTCAGGTGCCAACGAGGTTACCTTTAGCTTCTTAACCCTTTACAGGTGAGAGGATTTTTCCTCTGGCCAGGAGGGATTTTAAAGGGGTTTACCCTTCCCTTTATATTTATGACAAATGCATTTTCTGTATTTACCAGCTTTGTTTTCTTGCATCCTCAGTCATTTTGGGCCTTGTACAAAATGTATCTAAATGGAATATTTATCATCCTCTCTGACTGTAATGTGTTTTAAGTGATGGTATATTGTCAAGCTGCATTCAGCGTGGGTTGATCTGTTGATTCTCATTAGTGAGAGAAGTGTATGAATTACGAGCCCAAGCAGGATCCCACTGCTCATTGCTGCAGCTCAGCTTGCACTGCTGCAGAACACTATTTGTGTGTGTGCACAAGGCTTGTGTTGTGAAAACCTTGCCCCCTGTAAATACACTCAAAGTCAACCTATGATCCAGCTCTTGTCAAATGCAGCCAGTTAACATCACAGTGACCACGGGTGTAAAGCTGTGGCCTCCTCCTTCTGAGGGTCTACTGTTGCCCAAGCTCTAAGACAAGCTGAGGCAGTGTTTGGGGGATGATGTGCTAATTTATGAGCTCCTTGATGCCTGCACAGTGTTTGTCATGGCTTTGCCACACATACTGTTGTTCTGTTCTTGATCTTAATTTGTTCTGTGGCATTACATAGTTCATGGTGTTACTTGTCACATGCATGGACACTCTTCCCATCACTGGTCCGTCCGTAGTGGACTTACATGTGGATGCCTTGCCCGGATGTTAACAGCTGCAATGAGCAAGCATTATTACAATTACCTGTGCTCCTACCTGATGCTGCATTTTGGAAAGGCCCAACTTTTTGGAGCCAGGTGTAGACAGTGAGGGGTGCAGAACACCAGTACAGAGACAGGCAAACTCTCTGTGCTGACCATGCCCTTAGCTTCTTGCAGAGTGGCCTGCTGTTTATGCACTAAAAATGGAGTAGGCCTCAACTGTGTGCCACTGTATACTTTCCATCTTGTGCAAATGTACTAGTCCCCACTTTACACAATGGCATGGAACAGGGGCTGAGTCACATCAGACCCTGACTCAGGAATAAGTTCCCGAAATAGGTAGCACTATGTTAGTTATCTGCTGGTACCTGGTCAAAGGGGCCTTTTTTGCTTGCTTTATTATCCTCTTGTCTGTTTGTTGTGCTGTTAAGATGTGTTAATTAATGACAGTTAAGGACCATCTTGTTCTCTGTTTGTACAGTTCCTAGCACAATGGGATCCTGGTTTGTGACTGGGACTGTGAGGCTGTACTGCAATACAAAGAATCACATGCTGATCTCCAGAAATATTTTTATACCGTGGCCATCCCCACTAGCTTAAGAGATTAGTCACGGAAAATGGAAGTATGTGAACCTGACATCTGCAGTTTAACTCAGTCCCCTTGTCTCCTGTACTGAGTGTTCTTTCTGCTCAATACACACTCAATGGTAGGCATGCCCACAGAATAGGGTTATGAAGATGGGTCTCTGGGAGGGTTTGACTTCCTCTACCATGGGATGCTATTGCAGGAAGGAGGTTTGCTGGGAAGAGATGGGGTCCGTCTGACCAAGAAGGAGAAGAACCTCTTCATGCACTGACTCACCAACCTTAGGAGAAGAGCTTAAAACAAAGTTCAGAGGCGGCAGGTGAAAAAAGCCACCAGGTAAAAAAAGGTGGCCTTAATAGAGGACTAGCTGTGTGGGGAGAAGTAGATGTGGAAAATTGCAGTAGAATTATAGGAGAAACAAGAGGAAAATCCATGGGGGTATCTGCTTAACATCTTAGATGTCTGTACACACAAGCAAGGAGTAATAATAATGGGGAATAAACAGTAAGAACTGGGAATTTTAGTACATAAATCTTAACTGAGCTTAACTGCATCACGGATACTTGATGGGATAACTCTCATGACTGGACTATTGGTATAGAGGGCTATAGCTTGTTGAGGAAGGACAGGCAGGAAAAAAGAGAGGACATATTGCATTGTAAACCTGTTCTGAGGTCCAGAAGGAGGTGAGAAGCAGACCAGTTGAAAGTCTCTGAGTAAAGATAAAAGAGGGGTGAGGTCCTGGTAGGGGTCTATTACAGACCTCCAAATCAGGAAGAGGAGGGAGAGGAGGCATTTCTAGAACAAACAACAGAAATATGCAAAACACAAATCCTGATCGTAATGGGGGACTTTACCTACCCAGACAGCTGCTGAAAAAGGAATATGGTAAAACCCCAAATTACCCAATAAGTTCCTGGAATGTACTGGGGACAATGCTTTGTTTCAGAAAATGGAGGAAGTAAGCGGGGGGACAGCCATTTTAGACGTGATTCTGACCAGCAGGGAGGAGCTGGTGGTGAATGTGAAGGTGGAAGGTGATTTGGGTGAAAGGGATCATGAAGGACAATTTCATGATTCTAAGGAGTGAGAATGACAGGAGAAGGGCTGCCAAAAGCAGACTTGAACATCCTCAGAGAACTGGTAGGTAGCGACCCCTGGGGAAAAAGTCGAAGGCCTAAAGGAGTTCAGGAAAGCTGGCAGTTTCTCCAGGAGACAATATTAAAGGCACAACTGCCAATGCAAAGGAAAGAGAGGAAGAACAGTAAGAGGCCAATGGCTCCATCAGAAGTTTTGTAATGACCTGAAAATCAAAAACAAATCCTACAAAATGGGGAAACATGGACGAATTACTAAGGAGGAGTACAAAAGAATAGCATGTCCGTGTAAGGGCAAATTCAGAAAGGGTAAGGCACAAAATCAGTTATACATAGCAAAGGACACATGTAATTGGAATTCTTTTTCCACATGGTATACTGCAAAGAGTGTTATCACTCTGAATGCTTTAAAGGCAACATAATCTCCAAAATCAAGTGTGGGCTCTACCTATGGCCATACATATGACACCACACTGTATTAAACACAACAAAAAATAATTTAGTTGATCTGTTTGGCGGGACATGGAAATGAAGAATAAATTTCAATTCATTGTAAAACAATATCAAAATCAATATTTGTAATACAGTCCAATAAGATTTCATCAAGCTTTTTAATCAACCGAATTAAAAAGCAAAGGAAACCAACCACCCACACTCAAGTGTCACTGTGCATTCTCCAAGGCCAGTTTCTTCTCTTTCTTTGTTCGGTGCTTTTATTTTCTATCAATTCAACCAGGAGCAGATTTTCCAATATTCCAGTAAAACCAATCTTGGAAAGTATGGCAAACTGAGAGAGGGACGGAACCAAAATTCAAAATGATTTAGAGCGAATGAGAAATTCTACACTGGAGCAAATTTAGCCACCTATTGGACTGCGTACATGGATGGGCCCAGATATTGAAACGTATTTAGGTTCCTCACATCTATTGATTTCAGTGCGAGTTAGGAGCCTAAATACCTTTGAGGATCTTGTCCATGTCATCACAGCACTGACCTGGTCAGCAGCAGTTTATGTGCTATGCCACAGTCACAGGGATGTCATAATAGTGCTTGCATAATCTGAACTGGCTATCCTGGACAGGACAGGACAGCCTGAGAGGCCAGATGCCTATCAGTACTGGAGCTCTTTGGAGAAAGGACTGGAGGAAGTGTTGAGGAAAGATTAAAACACGAATAAATTTGTGAGTGAGCGGGAGGTAACCGACAGAAGTAAGGGTCAGCATTGTATTCTCTAAATCCATTCTATATTCACACACACACATTTAGAAAGCATAGGCATACAGATTAGCTGTAATGTTCTCCATTTGTATGAGCAGAACCTCAGCTGCTGTAAACCAGTGTCCCTCAGTTGACTTCCTTGTAGCTGTGTTGATTTACACCAGTTGAGGAGTTGGCCTACAGCCTCTGGACTTGGAAACTTTCCTGAGAATCTGAGTTTCTAGGGAATGTTATGGGGGAGGTCTTCCTTCTTTTCTCCCAGTTGTTTTATGTTTGTTATGGGTCCTCATTTTGTGTCTTCTGCATCCATGGAGCCAACTCCATCAGAGACAGGGGAAATTAGAACAAAAAATGCAGAAGGACTTCCCTAGCTGTCTAAATGAAGCTCTGCTAATATCTTAAATGCAAGAGAACAAAGCATGGGGTCACATTTCTTAGCAACACTAGTGCTCCTCATCCCACATGGATGGGCAGTGTAGGTTACAGTTATGATTCCGTTTGCATCTGGGTGTTACAACTGAAGGATGCAATTTGCATAACGGATGGGCAATCACCTAACCTAAAGCTGTCTTTCCTGGGAAGGGGAAATCTTGTTAGTTCCTCCTTCATGCTTGGAAAGCTGTTACAATGGAGACAGATAAACACGGCATTTCAGATTTCTTATGAAATATTAAGTCTCCTGGAGAATTTCTGCCCAGAGCGAAGAAATACATGGGAGATCAAATCCTGATTTTTTTAATACACCAGCTATTTCATTGTTTCCTAGAGTTTAAGGCCAGAAGGGACCATTAGATCATCTAGTCTGACTTCCTGTATTTCACAGGCCACTAAATTTCACCTAGCAACCCTACACTGAACCCCAAAACTTGTCTCGGATGAAAACATTTCAGTCTTTTGGAGACAAAACTGTTGTGTGCCATCGGCAGAGGACAGGAGAGACTGAGGTTCCACCAATGCCTGAGGCCCTTGCCATGGTCGAGAATTGATTAGGTCAGATATACTCAGATTATCCTAGCAGGTGATCAGTGCCCCATCCTCCCACTCAAAGGTCCCTGCCAATCCGACCAGGGGGAAATTCCTTCCCACCCACAACTCTGGAGATCAGTTGGACCCTGAGCGTGTGAGCAGGACAGCTAAGGAAACAGATTCTCTGAACCATCTTAGAGCACTGGTCCACCCTACCAGGTGTCCCATCTCCTGCTATGGTCAATCCCTGATGCTTCAGATGAAGGTTGGAGAGACCCACCCCACCCCACCCCACTCACACCTCGCCAATTGTGCATGGGGGTGGGGGGGCGGGGGAATTCCTTTATGACCTCTACAGGCAACTGTACAGGGGGGAGGGATAGCTCAGTGGGGTTTGAGCATTGGCCTGCTAAACCCAGGGTTGTGAGTTCAATCCTTGAGGGGGCCATTTAGGGATCTGGTCCAAAAGTTGGAGATTGGTCCTGCTTTGAGCAGGGGGTCGGACTAGATGATCTCCTGAGGTCCCTTCCAACCCTGATATTCTATGAACTGGATGAACTCCGTTCCATGAGTCTTCTCTGCAAGTATTTAAACTACCATAAAATAAGATTAAAGGCTTTCTTCAAAACAAGGGGCCTAAAGTTAGGCTTCTAAATTCATACTGGGGTCTACAACATTGGCCTGATTTTCAAGAGATACCGAGCCCCAAAAGTTCCCAGCATAGGCAATAGATACATCTGGGTGCTCAGGATTTTTGAAAATGAGGCTCTGACTAAGCAAAACTCTTAAGCATGTGCTTAACTTTAGCTCTATTTCTTGGCTTAGAGTTAAATTATTACTCTGTATGCTATCAAAACTCATCAATTGACAGTAAAGAGGGAAAGGAAGATTATTTTACGTGGGGATCTACTTGAAAGGAGCAAATTTGCTTCATTATGATTTCCCCCCAAGCACACTGGGTAGTTCAGCAAACAAACCTGGTCATGAGGAGGAAGGAAGAGGATTTCCAGGATTCCCAGGTCTACTTCTCACAGTGTTTGGGCTCCTGCAGAATCTTTACTGGATTGTGAATTAAAGAGGCCAGCACCAATTTCTACTATCAGTGGTAACCAGCCGAATCCTTATATTTAATTTCAGGTGTTTATAATGAGGTTGTTTCCCTCCTGGCACATATGGATGACCAAGATAAGGGCAAAATTGCCCTCAGGATTGCCTTTATAGCCGAGACCAAGCTGGCTATTGTTCTGACAGTTCTGCTCGAGAAACTGCAAAAGGATGAGGTAGGGCAGTTTCATGAAATTACATCCGCTTTCCAGGTGTCCACACCAAATTCTGCCTGACTTCATGGGGGTACAGGGGGGGTAATTCAGTGTAGAACTTGGCCTGGCGCACCATCAGTAGAATCAGTATTCGCCCTTCTGTCCTCAGGCGTAAATTCATCATGCAAAATGCTGTTCTTACAGATCAGGATGATATGATGCTCTATAAAGAGAGCATTGTCCTTTTACACACAGTGGAGTACATGGGCTGTAGACAGTAAAAGTACACGATCGGACTAGCAGTAATCTCTTCTAATAATACTTTGCCCTTCTTTAGCATCTTCGTCCAAAAATCTCAAAGCACTTCCCTAATACTAATGAATTAAGACTCATAGCACCCTTGTGAGAATGGGAAGCATTATCCCCATTTACGGATGACTTGTGTCACAGGGAATTAAGTAACTTGCTCAACACCACTTAGCAAGTTAGTCAAAGAATGTGAATAAAACCCAGGTGAACTGACTCCCTGCTCTAAATCCTAGCCAACACTCCTTTATTATGATGACATATTATTGAGATTATAGCATTGAAGGGACCCTTACCTATATAGTTTCTACTGGGGGAATTCTGCAACAAAAAAATAAAAATGATGTGTACAATATTTTAGAAGTGCTGCAAAATTCTGCATATTTTGTTTGTCAAAATAATACAATATAATTACACCCGTTAACATTATTTTTAGTTATTTATTTCAAAATACCTGTCAGCAAGTATGTCTGTATGAATACAGACAACAAAAAGGATTCAGGGAATGTTTTTTAACAAACCAATTCCTTACTATGCATGTTAATAGAGAACTCTGAGTAATAATTCATTTAAGCTCAATACAGAACCATATTTCTTGCACCCCTTAGGCGCAGTGCAAAGGCTTGGTAGAGTCAAGGGTAATGGAGGAGCTGAGGGAGAGGGAAGTAAATTGCTGGGAAGGAGCCTGGGTGTGAACTTGGAGCGTTGCTGGGTATGGGTGGGAAAAGTATGGAACAGTTTTTTTGGGAGGGGTGGGGAGGAATTGTTAGGCAGCTCCCCCCATGCAGACCCTGTCTGACCCCTAACCTCTCCCATTCAGAGATCTGATTGGCTTTGAAAATTCCAAAGTGGGTTATGACCTTGGCATGCAGGTCACACAGATGTCTAGACTCACAGGAGACCGAGATGGAAAAGACCTATTGGATCATCCAGTCCATTTCCCTGCTAATGCAGGAGCATTCCCAGCAGCCATTTTCCACTGTTTTGGCCAAACTAATTTGAAAAGCCCCTAAGGACTGAACTTCCACCTCTTTCCTAGGAAGACTATGTCATAACCTAATAGCCCTGTCTCACAGTTGGGGCATTTTTCCTGTTAGCAAAGTCTAAATTGAATGTCCTTTTTTAGCTTACTCCCATTACTCCTACTTTTACCGAAATGTATTATCCTAAAAAATTCCTCTCCCTCCTTGGTGTTCACACCCTCCAGGTAGTTGTATGGTATTATCCTCTCTCCCTCCGAGTCATCCCTTGGCCGCATCGGACACAGACAGCTCTTTCCGTCTGTCTGCAGATGTTGGGGTCTGCTCGGGCCCAACCTGAACTGGCCCCCGGCCCACTCACCTCACCCTGAGAGGCTGAATCATTTTCCATCCTGGTCCCAACCCTTCCCCCCAGACCGGATCCTGCCGCTGCATCCTGCTCCTGGGGCTGGTGCAGCGGCCACTGTGAGCAGCAATGGCTCCATCCTCTGACACGGCCCCTGCTGCGCTGGGTCTGTGCTGCAGAGAGCGAGGGCGATGCTGTGACTCCTTGGCATCCTTGCTCCACAGTGCGGGCAGCACAGGAAGGAGCTGATGGCTGGCAGGAACACGCAGTCACGGTTGTGCCGATCCCAGGGGCTAAAGGAGGAGAGCCGACCTGACCCCACCCCAAGAGGGTCCAGTTGTTTTCTCACCCAACCTGACCCGGACGCCTGTGGTCCGGTCCCCTAGGATTTGGGTCAGGTTGCAGGGCGCTATCCAGAAGTCACTTCTGCCAGCCCCCTGCATTCTTTTTTGCTCTCCCAGGAATGACTTCCCATTTGTTGATCTCTCTGGGAATGTGGTGCTAGAAGAGGCACTCCTCCCGATGCAGTCACAGCGCAGCTGAACAGAGAGGAACTGTTGTCTTCCTGCTTCGTGCCATGAGCCCTGTGTGTACAAGACCCAACCCACCTGGCTCTTTGTGGTAGCCATCACACCTTGCCTATACCTGTTGACTTTGTTTTCCACTGTCACCCCCAGGGCACTTGTTGCTTCCAACTTTTCTCCCTCCCACTATGTCAGTTACTTCTATGTCCTTTCCAGAGGTGCTAGTTTGCAGTTTTCTGAAATGAATCTTGTTCTCTCCTCAGGCTTTTCATTTCTCTGTGTCCCACTTTATTTTTTCTCGGTCCCAACTGATCCTACAGCTCCTCCATAGTTAATCTCATCCGTGAAGTTCTACACTGATGGGCCGCATAAAAGACACCTTCGAGCGTGCTACTGTCCGTGTGGACCTCACGGCTGAGCTCATTGCCCCTGGGAGCTGCTGAGGACTTACTGCAGGAGTTGGGTATTTTCTATTCCACATTTGCAAATTCTGCCTTGAGCGGCTAGAGCAAGGGCAAGGTGCTCATTTTTATTGTTTGTGCTGAATAAATGAAATTAGAGAAGGGGGCAGTGAAGGGCGCTTCTTCTGGCTCTTGTCTCTCCAGGAAGATTAAACGATGTCACTTGCTCGGCTGCTTCTGAAGCGCTGCTGAATGCAGTGTGTGTGGAGGGCAGGGCACGTTTTACACCAATTAAGCCGCCAATTGGGGCAGGGGCTTATTAGCCAAATTACTGTCTGGTCAGCAAGAAAAACTTTTCCCAATTCTTCTCCTTTATGTTTTGTCCCCAGCAAAGCAGAGTTGACATTTACTGTGCCCTGGAGAAAGTCTTACAGCAGGACACCCAGGGCCTGGAGAGAAGGCTTCTGGAGAAAATAATAACACTTGCCTCCAACCACGTGAGAGAGACTCAGGTAAGTTAGTTCTACCGAGATACCAGTCAAAGGATCCAACGCTTTAACTCTTCAAACTCTCTTTTTGGGGGATAAACTATATACTAAAATGAAAATGTATTCTTCTGTTAGAGGTCCACACCTTCCTCCAGACCAAAGCCCAGGTCCTAGACAGCACTTGTGCACATGCATAAGATGGGACAACTCACATGCTGACAGTTACACATGTGCTTAAGTGCTTTGCAGGATCAGGACCTGAGACACATGATCTCAGACCCAGAGACAGGCCTATGGTGTCTTAAGGAGCAAGTCTTTCCCAAAGTCTACTCGGGATTTCATTATTGATACTGATTTTATGTGGAAGGCACTCTGATACTGTAGTGATAAGTGGCAGTATAAAGCCCCAAGACAGACAGAATCTGAGCTATCTCCAAAAGAAGTAGCATTGGATTTAGAATATAGTTTGCCAGCAGGAAAACCCCTGCTGGAAAAATCCCTCCTTGTTCCAAAGGAAGTCAGCCTCCTTTTTGGGGAGAGTTTATTCCAGGAAAGCTCTCAGAATATCTTGAAGCTGCCCAGTCTGTGTCTCAGTTACCGCCTCAGGGAAGGGCAGGGAAAATATCATGTGACTGTGGTGACCAGTCACCCACCACAAGTAGCTAACAGTGAATAGGCTAACGAAGCAGCTTGCAAGCAACTCAAAGGCCGAAAACTGTTTAGCCAAGTGACTCGAGGAATATTTATGACGAATGACTCTACCCTCAGAAAGTTGGGTTGGTTCATTCACAACTTGTGCACAGAAATAAGGACTTGACTCATGTAAAGAACTCTGGCTAGTGCAACCGGCTTCAGTCACCTCAGTCTCTCTCTTTTGGTTTTTGTTTTTAGGAAGCAACAAATGAACTAAAAGTGGCAGCTAGCAACACCTTAGTGACTCTGGCACGCTGCTATTTCAATGATGTCATGTGCGAGCTGCTGTATCGTCTGGAGCTGCCTGAAGAGTTTATTTTCATTACGTTGGGCAACCTGTCATCCGCCTATGGTACGGTCACTTACCTCTTTTCTTTCAAGGTTATTGTTTTTCATTTAAGGACAGGGGATTGTCTCTCTACCTAAAAATGTTACCGCTAAACAGAGCTCTGTTTGAGTGTGTGTGTGTGTGTGTGTGTGTGTGTGTGTGTGTGTGTGTGTGTGTAGAAACACAAGATTAACTGCTGTTTCTAGTTCTGGCCTCCAGACCATGAGCCATCCAGCCGGAGGTGCAAGCTCTAACTTATGCCCCTGAGTGAAGTACCTTAAGGATGGGAATGAGTGGAAGATCAGGTCTTCAGCATTTTGTGGTGGTAAGTGCCATCACTTCCTGTAGGTGCCCCAAATGGATATTTAGGGGGTCTTGGTACAGATTTAAGTGACTGACCAAGTTTGCAAACAGGCCCTGAACTGTGCTCCCTTCCCTGGATTGCACCAGGTGCTGCGTTCCTTGGCCCCCATGGCACTCAGTGAAGTTGAGAGTGCTCCTTACTTTGCAGGAGGTGCTGAGCATTTGTAAGTTCAGGCCCTTTATATCGTTTAAAATAAACAGACACAAAGGCTGAAGCTGCCCCTCTGCCAGGAGGCTCCTGGGGGAGGAGGTGAAGGGAGCAGATTTCATTACTGTACATTTAAAAATCCCCTGTTTCCCACTCCTCCACCCATTCTCTCTCCTTAGTTTCTTCATCATTATCATCTCCTTTCACCCTCTTTCTCTGTCTTCTCTTCTTCTTCACTTCTCTCTTCCTTTGCTTTTCAGGTGATGCTCAGTAAGGGGTTAATCCTGTGCCCTTGAGGGAAATGGGAATTTTGCCATCCACTTCATGGAGAACAGGATTGGGCCCTAATTCGTCTTAGCAAGGACACTAGATACACCTACTTTTAGGGCAAAGTGCTCCCCACTACCTTCAAATCCCAGGAAAGCCAATGGCAGTTAGGGGTACGAAACATCTTTCAGAAAAACTGTAACTCAAGATGAAATCATACAGCGTTCGGGTTGAATAAATAATAACTGCAGAGGACGCGAGTCTTCAAATGATGGTAATTGAAAAAAGATGGAGAGATGTACAAAGCAAAAAGCCTGTTAAGAAACAAGAAATGGAATGGGGGAAAGAAAAATAGCTCCAAATTGATATGGGATTTCAGCATCTAGTCCTGCACTGAGCAGTAGCTGCCATGGAATTGGAGTAAACGATAGGCCTGGGTGTCTTCTCTGAGAAAGCAACTTCTCCTCATTACTACTATGTCCTTTCCACATTGCCTGTCTTCTCTCCTTCCGTGCAGTTCTAGAAAAATGCTCAAGGGCTGTAAATGGATATTTTACGAACTGGGAAAGTGCCCATTCTCCAGAATGGGTGAATCACAATTCTGCAATACAATTCTTCCCTTATATTGTCATGTGACCAGCAACTGGCCGATCTGTGAGGAGCTGGAGGTGAGAATTGCTGGCTTTCTAAACCTTTAGCGGAAATTGTGATGTTACATTCTGTGCGTCTGGCACTCTTTGTGATGATGGCATTTAATGGTAGGTCCTTTTGGATGGAACAGATTGTCATGTAAAACATCAAAAACCCATACGTTTATAATGTCACCACATCATAGAAATTCGGTCTGTACCCAGTGTACATGGATTCTAGTTTTGTGCACCTAATGTGCAGATGAACACAGGAGAGTGGGCTAAATTAATTCCTGGTGGAAGAATCCCCGCTGAGTTGGTGGCAGATACCCCTGCGGCCTGGGCTGGGACCCTGTGGAATAGGTAGGACCCAGTGGAGAAGGGCTCACCACTAGGCAACACTTCCCTGCCGCAAAAGGTGGTTCTATCGACGCTGGCCACTAGGCCGCATTGCCCTGCAGCCAAGGGTGGGTCTATTGACTTTGGCCACTGGGCCGCACTGCCATCCCGAGAAGGGCAGCCCAAGTGACTCAGGCTGTTGGGCCGTGGACCCTCACCCAAGGGCTGCTGCACTGATCCCGACCATTAGGCGATGCTGCCCTAGGAGCCCGGACTGCTGTGGTGGCTAGGGAGACTAGGCCAGTTGGGCCACTCCAGATCTACTTCAATTCCTCCTCAACCTGATACCACCCTGACGGGGTGGACCTATCCTGTGACAGGGTGACTTAATTACAGTCTATAATATCTTACATGAGGGACTCCTATTATATAATGGGCTCTTCCATCTAGCAGAGAAAGGTGTCACTTGATCCAATGGCTAGAAACTGAAGCTAGACACTTTCAGACTGGAAATACGGAGTATATTTTTAATGGTGAGATAATTAACCATTAGAGTCATTTACCAAAGGCCGAGGCGGATTCTGACGATTTTTCAATCAGGATTGGTATGTTTTTCTAAAAGCTCTGCTCTGGGAATTATTCTGAGCAAGGTCTATGGCCTGTGTCATACCAACCGGAGGTCAAACTAGATGATGGCAAGAATCCAGTCCGGCCTTGGAATCTAGGAATCCCCTGACTCTGCTTCAGTCACTACATATGGCTCCTTTGTGTGACTTTCCACCATCTGACTTTTGCCCTCTGTAGCAGAGTCTGAGCCAGCTCTTGGAGGTCTCTGGTGAATATAAGATCCCTCTAACTAAAGGGAAGTTTCAAGCCATCTGCAGTGCTCTGCACAACCAGGTGAGGGGTGGTTTTGCTTGGATCCCTTGAGCTTAGGCACAGCAGATCTGAAGCATATTAACACTAAAAAATTGATGGAATGATCGTGCAGAGCCTCGGGACCTCCTCATGCCTTCCTGATTTCTGCAGGCTCAAGAGTAAGCAGGGAGCGGTCTCATTTTCTTAGCTACTATCCAGCTCAGTTTGTAAAGCAATTTCACCATAAGCCGATTACCGGGGGAGTCAGAGTTTTAAAGTCAAAACTGTGGCTGTGTCTTGATTAGGTCAGCTCTGCTGCTCAAAACACTTCAGCTTCTCTTATCTAATGTATTGGTCATTGTCTTTGAGTCTCGCTGTGCATGCAGGACCATCTCCCTGGGGTTCGGACCTCTAGTTGGACAAGCAGGAAGTGGAAGCTTAGAAATTAATTGAACATTTTTCTTTTCCATTGCTTCTGATTAGTTTTTCTTTGACCATTTCCCTTCTTCCCACAGATCTGTTCTCCAGCTAAGCAGCTCAGCATCGAAAACCACCAAGAGCTGTTCCATTGTGTACTTCTGCTAGGTAAGGGGAAGAGACTCTGAGTGACACAGTGGTTTCTTTGTAACTTCCTTACCTTTGTGAGGTACGGTAAGAAGAAGAGTTCTGCAGACAGTGAGGATGTGATTTCTTCCCTTGCAGCCCGTTCTTCTCCTGATGATCTGCTGGCATTTCTACACGAGCAGCTGGAGATTGAGCATGAGGCCGTTCCTGTGGCGTCTTTAGATCTCCTGAGAGCTATTGTTGGTGCTGACTGTAAGTAACACAGGAGCCGCTGTGCCAGCTGCCCTCTTGGCCAACATGCTGAGGGTTGAGCTGAGGACATCCAGAGCTAAAAGCTTGAGCTACTAGAGACTGAGCTAAAGAACCAAGGCTGTGTAGGCACGGCAGGGCTGCAACAGACTCATCACCTCTGCAGCCGGGGCACAGAGGCTCCAGAACACACGGTCACCAGTGGTTTGGGGATCCACTAAGGGACCAAATGCAGCCCTAAGTTACTCCCAGGTGGCCACACATGGAAATCAACAGGTTCAACTAAGTGCTGAATGTAGCCCAAGATATTTGTCAAGGTCTTTTTCAACTTCAAATACAGAAGTTAACTTGGTGCTAATGCATGTTAACAATAATCAGATAAAAATAGAATAATACTCCTGACTCGAGAATCCTAAGTATTATACACTATAGACTAGATTCTGAGTCCTGCTATGCCGGTGTAAACACAGATTAACTTCAGTCACCTCAGTCTATCAAACTACTTTATAATATTTCCATCATGGTAGTAGGATGGCACTATTTAGAGAAATGAAATTACTTTAGATTTACACTGGTGCAACTGAGACCAGAATCAGGTCCTATGTTTTCCCTACTGATTCTGTAGAGGAGAGACGCTTGGTACTATTCTTAACTAGGGCCCTTTGAAATCCAGAATTAATTCCAATGTGGAAAGTGAGTGTGTGTGGAACAAGGAAGGACTGTACACCTCTCCTTATCTTTCAGTGCCTGAGACAAGAGTTAAAAAGCTTCTGATTGTGAAGGCAGCGAAATCCTCTCTCAGTGATCAGAATGCTACGGTAAGATTGTGTGTAGAACAGTGAACTATTTCAATTTTTTCAGTGTTATGGGATGAATGGATATCTGGGTGGAGCTTTCATTCAGATCCAGATGAGAGACAGCAGAAAAGAGAAGGCATGTCATTCTCCTGCCGGTGTTAAATGTATCCATGTTTCTAATCCAAGGAGACAAAATCAAAAGCATAAGGACTCTCATATCATATCCTAGCTCCTATTTCAGGCAGAAAGGCTAACAAGAAGTCCTGTGTGTAATCTCTACCCTTGCAGGTGAGAAAGGCAGCTCTTCATTTCATCAGGACGCTGCTCAGTTCAGGAAGGGTGGAGAATTGTGCAGCATGGGATCTGGTAGCATATGTTTTCAGCGAGTTCAGTGTGTCCACCAGCAAACTGGTAAGGAGAGTTCTTAACACTTAGGACTCGGTCCTACCATTCTTGCCTGCTGATTGCTCCCCTTGACTTCAGTGGGAGTGTTGACTCCAGCACAGCTGGACTGACTGAACAGAGCCAGAGTCGGATCCGTTATATTGGCGTAAAGTCAGGGTAACTCCACTGACTTGAGTGGTGTTACTCTGGGTTTATACTAGTGTAACAGAGACCAGAATCTCACACTGGGTATTTCCATCCAACAGAGTTATCTGTGCGGCTCCAACCTCTGACGCGCCATTGAACAGTCAGAAAACACCATTTTTCAGTGCCATGTTCTTGTACAAGGAAGCACGTCTTTTTGTTTTAAATAGACTCTCCAGAAAACAGAACGATGCCCAGTTCTGCGGCTGTCAAAGCAGACCTAAACGATCAGCAAAACACTCAGGTTATGCAGGCTGCATCACAGACTGTCTCAGGAGCCTGGAAAAGCTTGCTGCATCTTTCACTCACTACATGCTCTACTCTACATGGACTAGTTTAAATATATCTTCAATCCGTATTTCTATCCATGGACACAGCCCCGGGCTCCAGACACTTTGTGCTCCAAGACTGAATCCATGATATGTATGAACGTAAACAGTTCAACTTGACAGTAAGCTGTTGAAGATCTTAGCTCTGCCTGGCCCCTTTTCTACAACGTTGGAGCTTGTGGCAAACACACACACACACACACACACACACACACACACACACACACACACACACACACACACACACACACACACACACACACACACCTTAAAGAAGGCTGCTTTTTCTCATCATAGGCCCATTGATAGAATCACACTCACTACACACAGAATGACCAAGCTGGTTGGGGCATCAGAACAAAGAGATTGGATCCCCCTGGTTCTGCATATTTATTTCCCCTGGGCAGAAGCGGAATGTTTTTCCTCAGAGATCAAAAGATGAAAGAGTTTTTCAAATGTTAAGAAATTGATCACTGTTGGGGGAACTCTTCTGTGTCCAGTGAATCATTCCCTTCATTTTAGGGTTTTCCTAAGCCTGGGATCTGACCCACCGGTTCGGAGTTTCTGTCATTCTCTTCCCTTCAGACGTTTGTGCACTTCCAGTGCAGTATAAAAGCAGGCAGAGGTCAATGCTCAAGATGGCTTTGTAAGAGAAGGCCACTGGTTCTATTGCCCGTGTCTTACTCCGAGCGAATAAGTTCTATGTAGCTATCTCACAGCAGGGTACAACACTTCTCACCCAGGATGTTGAGGAAGAAAGCACGGTCCAAACCCTGTGCATTGACATCCTGCAATGTCTGGACACCTCAGTCAATGGAATGACCCAAGTAAGTGACCTCTTGCTACTGCTTCTTGAAATAGGGACGTTCTTCCTTACGTTCCTTGTACCCCTCCACAAGGAAGCCTTCTGCACAGTCAGCATAATGGAGGATCAGCATGTCAAGTTCATGTCAGGGATGATGTGACCCCTTCATGATGGAGTAAGCGGTTCACATTAGAGAAAAGATATAAAGCAACTTAACTGGAAGGAATCATGTTGCAGAGATCGTCTCTTAATTCTTTCCACTGTCTGAGTGCAACTTCCCCTTAGATCCCCCATGAATACTTCTGAAATGTAGAGTTGGTGATCCTGGATTTGAACAGATATTGGGGTTGGGACTGTGCCTTATATAGGTCTAACAAGTTCTGGGTAAGCTTATGGTACTATCTAAATATCTCCGTAATGCTCTAATGCTGGGAAAGAGGATTCATCTCTGGGTGAGAGCCCAGTTGCTCACCAAACAAGATAGTGTCTTTAAAAGACAGAGTGAGGGGGCACCGGACAGGTAGAGTGAGATAATGGGGAGAGAGAGATGAGGTGATAGGTTAGGGAAGGGTCCGTGAGGAATCGAAGGAGAAGCTAGGTGACAGGGAAGGATTCAGGCAGCAGGATACTGGAGGTGGGGGAACGGAAATAGCTCCGTACTGAACAGTCTCGCTCTTCTCTGCAGGTGTTATGGCCAAGGCTGCTGGAGTCTGTGGTACCAGCTCAGTACACGGGTACTTTGAAGCCTCTCTGCAGATGCCTGAGGGAACTGGCTGAGAAAAGGCAGCAGGAAGGAGAAGCAGCTGCTTGCCTCGACTACAGTGGACGGGGTTTATAACAGAAACTCTTTCATTTCTTCTCTCCAGGCACTATGAAATGAACAGGTTCAGTCTGCTCCAGTTCTCTCATCTGCAACCAGGAGGCTAAAATGAATGAGGGATGGTCTTGTGATTACAACCCGGCCATGGGAGGGAGCTAGGAAATGTGGGTTCTGTTCCCAGCTCGCCACCAAAATTCTGATGTGACCTTGGGGAAATCACTTGATCTTTCTCTCTCAGCTTCCCCACTTGTGAAATGAAGGAGTAATTCATGCCAACCTCACAGAGGTGCTGTGAGTTGGAATTCATACATGTTTGTAGAGCATTTTGAGATGCTCAGACTGAAAGCAGTATGGAAATGCAAATTATTATCAGCTGTATTCAACATTGGTGGGCATGTTGGAAATGGATAGGTGAAGAACATCAGCAGGACTCTCTGCAAAGCCTGGCATAATTAACGCTATTCTGTCTCTTTCCCTAGTGCAACTCCCTACACCCCAGGGGCTGCTGGCGCGACTCCTGGTGAGTAGACCATGAGAATAGGTTTTCTGTGGAATGGGACAGTTAACTCTACAAATTGGTTTTGTAGCTAGATGCTTGACTTAGGCTGAGGAATGTGTATGATTGGGTCTCTCTCTTTCCACCCTCTCCTGAGACACACTGTTCTGCATCCTCCTACGAGCTAGACTGCTTTCTTCTTCAGGAAGGCCCTGCAGTAGAAGCAACAACTCTCTTGGATTGTCTCCACAATGAGAGTCTCTGAACTATTCCCTCCCTCAGGAACAACCTGGTATTGTGCTGACAAAACTTAGCCTGTTCTTTCTCTCTCATTGACAGGTAGTAGCCTCATCCCCTTATGAAAGAGAAGGACACGGATGTGCTGCCTTGCGGTTACTAAAGGCCCTGCACCAAACTATCCATGCAGCAGTGGGTGAGATGTGGGGAGTAGAGATCCCATCTCTGCTGCAGTACATTGAAGGTAAAGTGCTAGTTAGGAGGAGCGTGGTCCATGGAGAATAGAAGGGAAGCCAGAAAATGCAGCTTCGTATTGACATGTGTTGTGCCGTTCCTGTTGCCGTATGTGGGAACAGTGGGGAATTGAAATAGGGCTTCTAGGCCCACACTTTTCCTTCCTCTGGATAACTGTGAACCCCTGAGGCCAATTCAAACAGGGCAGAATCAGGCCAGGAAGGTTTCAGCTGAATGGAAATTTCACAGCAGTTTCCCCCACACCTTTGCTAGGTTATTTTTTGGGAAGGTCAATACGCATGAAGCTGGAGGTTAGTGAAAGGTTTTGGGGTTACATATAGAGTCTGATTTTGCAAATGCACTTTTTCTGAAAATTAAACCCTAGGTTTACTTTCAAGGGGGATTCAATTAAAAAACCCAGAGTTTGTCTTTCTGTAAGGAAACCTGAGCCATAAAAGCTAGGTTGGCCAAGTGGGTGCCCTAGGGAGAATCTAGGTATTGTGGGCCTAATAATGTCTTTCACCCATTTTACAGCGGTATGAATCTATTGACATCCATGTTAAAACCCTTCAGTCAGCGCAGGCTGCGTCTACATGACGGCGTTATGCCAGCAGAGCTGCAGTGACGTAGCTGCGCCTGTCTAGTCTCTGTGGAGCAGGACAGACCCTAAGCCCGATAGGTTTCTCATGAACATCGAACCCCCCAATGGACAAGCGGGTTTGATATTCCAAAAAAGATTTAAAAAACTGAGCTGCATCTTCCCTCCTTGCTGCGGCTGTACAGAGTCCCCAGCACGACACTGTGCCGACATTAAAGAAGGCTAGGTTAGAGCTGGACACTCAGAAACAGGGCCCGATTCTCACTGATGTAAATCAGTATAATTCCATTGACTTCAGTGAAGCTACACCGATTTACAGCCAGTTCGGATCAAGTCCAGAATCTCTGATTCTGCAGGAAAAGTTTGTATTCCTATTAAACCCAGCCTTCTGATGTGCTGAACAGTTTTGTGAGGTGCTCAGCACCCTCAGCTCCCATTCAAGTCAAGAGGAATTGGGAGTGCTCAGCGTCTCACTCCTGGGGGGTTGACGGACGCTGAATAAAAATGCCAGCAGGGTACGTAACATCTGACGAAGTGAGCTGTAGCTCATGAAAGCTTACGCTCAAATAAATTTCTTAGTCTCTAAGGTGCCACATGTCCTCCTTTTCTTTTTGCGGATACAGGCGGACACGGCTGCTCCTCTGAGACAGGACACTTGCTGTTGGTCCAACAAAGAACGTCGGCGCAGGTCCCTGTGACGGCACAATGGCTCACCCCTGCAGCGCCTCCTGCTGGCCCTCTGGGAATTAGCTCTTTCCAGCACAGAGCACCCTCTGCAGGCCCGTGTCCCTCTCAGACCCCGGTGCCCTTTTTACCCAGGGTGCTGCCCCCTGGCAGTACCCCCTCAGTCTCTATGGGTCTCCCTTCTCTGGGGAACGCCCAACCCTCTAATCCCCACCTTGCCTCAGTCTGGGCTACTGCCCATCATCATCATCAAGCCCCTGCACCCTGGGGCAGATTGCAGTGTAAGAGCCAGTCACCCCAGGCAAGGGGGTTTGGGTCTGCTGCCTTTCCCTGCAACCCAGTACCCCTATGGGCCTTGGACCAGGCCCGATAACCTGGGGAGTTGCCAGCCTAGAGCTTCCCTGCTCCTCTGGCCTTTCCCCAGCCTGCCCTCATTCCCAGTACCCTTTCTGCAGGCAGGGCCTGCTCCCTTCAAAACTAGAGAGAAAGACCTTCTCCTAGTGGCCCATGGCCCTCTTATAAGGGCCAGCTGGGCCCTGATTACCCTGGCTACAGCTGTGGCTGCTTTCCTCATCAGCCCAGCTGTTGTTAATCCCTTTCATAGATTCATAGATATCAAGGTCAGAAGGGACCATTATGATCATCTAGTCTGACCTCCTGCATAACGCAGGCCACAGAATCTCACCCACCCACTCCTGCGAAAAACCTCTCACCTCTTTCCCTCCTACAGCCCTCGCCCAAGGCTGTTTTAAGCCCCTCAGGACAGGAGTGGGGTGACTCTCCCAGAACCCAATAGGTACAGTCCCATTTTGCCTTGAAAGCCCAGGTATGTTACAGCTTGGCAGACCAGGAGTTTTAGAAGGACTGATTGCAAAGGAGATACCTGGGATGACTCTTCTTGCTAATCTAGGTGACATTATTCTTTTGCCTCCTGCTTTATAGGAAACACAGAGAATTCCCTGGACCATGCACGGTGGGAACACATGCTGCTTCAGGTAGAGGATGGCTTTCAGATGTATTGTCACAGTCCTCCCTTCCCCCTCCAAATGTATCATCTGGGGAAAAAATTAATGATAAATTATTCATTATAAGCAGAGCTGGTCACATCATTTCATTTGCAACTTTTGTTCAATTAAAAATGGCGTTTTTATTTTCATGGGACATTTTCAAATTTTTCAGGGTTCTTTTTTTTTTTTTAACACACACACAAAAAAAAAACCAAAAAACAAAACAAAATAACCCCAACCCAAATAGAAAATGTTTCGTTTTTTGAAACTGAAGCTGATTTTTTTGTTTTTTTTTCCAGTTACTTTGCTGTTTGTCTCCTTCCCTCCCCCCCCCCCCCCCCCTTTCAATCACAAAGTGGAAGAGGGCGAAAAAAGCACGGGGATGAGGGATAAAGGGAAGGAAATGGGGAAAACAAAGAATTGAATAATGGTCATTTTTTATTTTGAAAAGCAAAATATTTTTGTGTTTTCACTTTTCATTTGTATGTTGAAAAATCAAGAAAACAAAAAAATACCACTTGTTTTGTGAAATGGCCTTACTATTGTTCAACCAGCTCTCGTTATAAATCCCTCTGTATTACCCCTGGGAACAACACAAAACTTAACCAGAAACCCAGCCTGCTAATGGTGCTAATGCATCACTGGGGGACGTCTAAAGGATTTTTTTTTTTCTATTTGCCACTCAGAAGAAAACTTGCTCTGAGAAACCCAAAAAGAAAAAGAGACAAGACAAGGTTTGGTGTGTGTATCTCATGGAGAAGCCTTTCTGGTCAGAAAGAGCTCTTTACAGCCTCATGTAAATCCAGACAAGGAAGATTTTTATGGCGAGGGCTGAAAATGAAAGGAAAGGACCTAGTGACAAAGAAGCCCCAGAAGGTTTGGAGTTCCATTTGGGGTTGGATTACACCCTAGAATTTCCCATTCCAGATCCAGCCTCATTTGAAATTCTTTGGGCTCAAAAATCAACTAAGATTAGGTTCTCTTGTGAGGTTTCTGATATTTCCTGGCTGCTGTTCAAAATTCGGGCCTGAAACAGCAAAGTGCTGAGAGTTACTAACCTCTGGCTGACTTCAATGGGAGTTGAGGGTGTGACCCCGGGTCCTTTGGGTACCCACTGGCAGAGGCCATAGGAGTGCATAGGGTTCCCAGGATTCCCTGGATCTGATCTCTATATCATCAAAGGGTGTCATGTAAAGCCTTTCCTGGATACCTGTGCCACACTGCATAATCCTCATAATCATTGCACAGTGACTGGATGGATAATATATAAGGCGTGTGGAAGTATAACATTATATAAGGGGACATGCTGGATACATTGTATATGAGAGGGCATGCCAAAACATGTTACAAAGTATCTGAGGGAGCACACGTAGGGACAGTTAGCTTTTGAATGGAGAAGCAATTAAGATAGAGCCAGGACGTCTAAGAAGCAGGCATCAGAATGGAAGGTGTGAAGGGCAATTAGTTAAGTTAACTGGAAGCTGTTAAAGGAGATTGTTAAGGGTGGCAGGCAATTGAAGATACGTTTCTGGTCTCAGGGATCTTGAAGGGTGGTGACTAAAATCTTTTTCTTCTTTTGTCTGTAACTTCTCTGTAACTTGTTCTCCAGCAAGCTGTATAAATTAAGAGACACAAGCCCCACTCGGGGGGCTCACTTCTAAATGTATTAGCAGAGCAGCTTTGCTAATAAAACAGAGTGGTCTGATAAATTGTGAGTCTGAGTCAAACTTTGACAATTTGGAGGTCCCACCGAGATGGCAAGCGGCTTCACTGAGGCTGTGTGATCCCTGACTGCCTTGCAGGACGATCGTGGCAGCCGGCGCCTGGACGCTTAGTCCAAGCGATCCTCCACAAGACAGAAAGGTACACAGCAGCAGCGCAGTCTAGGCCATTGAACTTGTTGGTTCCCACTCTGTTCGGGTAGGGGTCCTTGGATCCAGCTTCTGGAATCAGACGTCTCAGGTAATTATTATTTTTGTGCTTTAACCGGTTTGAGGACTGTCTTGTCTTTGTGTCTCTCCGTCTTCCCCGTGGTGTGTGTGTGAATCTAGGAGCCATCTCTGTCCGGAGACTGGCTGACCAAGGGGTCCCCGTCCCCACAGTCTGAATAAGTGGAATCTGCACAGCTGCAGCCGCACCACGCCTTGGGTATAACGCCTGGTGTGAAAGCAAGGGCAGTGGAGGCAGTAGCCTGTGGGCTCCTTTCTGTGTGTTGCACCGGGCACCGCTCTGCTGAGCCCGAATTTCCTTCTTGTGTGAGTGCTGTGTGAAGTCCTCCTGGATGGGCAATCAGAAGTCTAAGGTAGAACAGTTCCCTAAGGGAACTCCAGCTTATTTTATGTATTTTAGGAGGGGTCCGGACTCTTGTAGGTTTCTTGAAAAATGGTCCAAATTAGCTCTAGAGAACCCCAAATTACAGTGGCCACTGTTAGGTTCTTGGGACAAGGATTGAGTGGATGCTTTAAAAAGCAAACTCGTCCTCCCAAAAACCAAATTGGAGAGAGGAGAAGTAGACTGCTTCATGCAGTGGTGGGAAGAGGCAAATCGTAGATGGACTGAGTCAAAACTCACCTCTCTTAAAAATTCTATCCAAAAACTAACAGTTCAATTGGATGCAGTCTCTCCCACCACTAGTCCGAGCGCTCCCCTTTGCCCAGTCCTGTGCAATGATCCGGATCAAACCCAACCCCCACCATACTCCTGCGCAAATAAGAAATCAGAAAAGGAAAAATCTTCAGTGACTACAGATAATGAAAGTGAAGAAGATACCCTCATTGGCCTCACAGCTCTGCAAAATATTATGAAGAAGAAATCCAAAGCAGACTGCAAAGATTCTCTTGACATCTCTTCTTGGAAAAGAGAACCTGATGGGAGGTTAATGAGAGACTCTGATCAAACTGTTGTGGCACCCTTTTGAGTCCTTAAGATGGGAGAAAGTGAGTCCATATGGGATTATAAGCCCTGGACTCGTACGGAAGTTTTATCTATAGTTAAAAGTTTTCCCAAACCACAGGAAAACTCTGTCAAATTTGCTGAGGAGTTTCTGTTAATCTGGGAAACCTATGAACCCTCTGAGACAGATCTCCTCCAACTGTGTAAATTGTTAGCTCCTGCCAGTTATTATGAAAAATGGTTGGCTGCCGCAGACTGGCCAGCTGAGGCACGCCACTCAACCATAAAAAGTACTGGCCCAGATTCGGCATCCAGAGACCGGTGTATGGCTCTTTGGAAGTGCCTGCATCAAGCCATTCCCAAAGTGTGGTCTCCTAAAACAAACTGGACAGCAATACGTTGCTGTAAGCAAGGGCAAGGAGAAAGCCCAGGCGACTATAGGTCCCGGCTAACTGATATTTTCCTACAACGTTCAGGAATACAAGAGCCCGATGTAAATGGGCAGGGGGCCTTGGCACATGCATTTGTTGATGGTCTTCTCCCTGCCACAGGCAGCATGTTCAAACGAATAAGTGTGGGATGGGAGACTGAAACCATGGACAAATTGCTGGCAGGAGCAGAGCATTGCCACTGCACTTTAAAAGGAAAGGAGGAACAGTCCTCCCAAAAGTTAATGGTTCTGCAGATACAGCATTATTCAGGACTAAGCAGACCACACCGGGGACAGGGACGGGGTTGCGGAAGGGGGTGGGGGGCTGGATTAACTGGAGTTTGTAACTACTGTAAACAGCCTGGACACTGGAAAAAAGAGTGTCCAAGACGACCTAATAATTGTATGGGAAATCAAGTGAACCCCCCGCTGTTTCCTCCAGCTGATCCCCAACCCTATTTTTCACCCCAACAATGACGGGATGCTGGGGAACCTCACAAAGTTTTAGCTCCCTTATTACCTCTGTACCCTACTGGAGAATGTGTCCTGACTGTAAATGATCTCTCTCTCCCTTTCCTTGTTCATACTGGTGCTTCTCTTTCTACAATCCGCACCACTGACTTGCCTGAGGTTCCCCGATCTGGAAAATCTGTGTCTGCTGTTGACATTACAGGGATCCCCACCTCTTTCCCCCTCTCAAAACCTTTGTCTGTTCAGGTCGGTCCCCTCTCTGAGGAGCATGCATTCCTCCTCTCTGATTCCACCCCTGCAAACCTTCTGGGACGGGACTTGCTATGCAAACTTGGCTGTTCTATTTACTGCTCCCCAGATGGTGTCTATCTGCAAATCCCTCAGTCTTCCTTATGTGATTCTGTAGCCTCCCTGCTGTCTGAAACTTCCCTCTCCACTCCAGTCCCTTGCTGTCCCTTAACTCCGTCCCTAGAGCACCTAATCTCTCAGGTTCCTTCCTCCCTATGGCCATCTCACCCATCTGAAGTGGGCCGATTAAATACTGACCCAGTTCGGATTACTGTAGACAATTCCAAACCTCTGCCTCGCCTGTCTCAGTATCCTTTGAATCCTGAGGCAGAGGCTGGGATTGCTCCAGTTATATCTGCATTAAAAGAACAAGGAATTATTGTCCCTTGTTCCAGCCCCTGTAACACCCCTATCCTCCCAGTTCAAAAGGCTGATGGCAAATCGTGGCGATTTGTTCAAGACCTTCGAGCTATTAACCGTATTGTCATACCTTCTTTTCCAGTGGTTCCTAACCCTGCTACAATACCAGCGTCTATTCCTCCAAATGCAACCCACTTTACTGTTGTAGATTTATGCTCCGCTTTCTTCTCTGTCCCAGTTCACTCTGAATCCCAGTATCTCTTTGCCTTCTCCTACAAGGGTCAGCAATATACATGGACTACCCTTCCCCAGGGGTATACAGAGAGTCCATCCTATTTTTCTCAAGCCCTAGCCAGGGATCTCGCTGATCTGGTTTTCCCATCAGGGTCCACACTGATCCAATATGTGGACGACTTACTCCTGTGCTCCCCCTCTCTGTCTGCCTCAGAAACTGATTCACTAACACTTCTCACAGCTTTAGCAAACAAGGGTCATAAGGCTTCTCGCACAAAATTGCAGCTCTGCCAAACCTCTGTCACATACCTAGGCTTCCTTCTCTCCCAGGGTTCCCGTACACTCTCTCCAGCCCGGGTACAAGCCATCCTTAGCTTTCCCCAGCCTTGCTCTCCACACCAGGTCAGAAAATTCTTAGGCATGACAGGGTTCTGTAGGCAATGGATTCCCCAATATGCTTCTCTGGCTAAACCACTCCAAGAACTCACTCGATCCTCTGTACCTAACCCCATGCCATGGCCACTAGAAGCAAATGCTGCTTTCATCTCCCTTAAGCAGAATTTAGCCTCTGCCCCTGCCTTAGGGTTACCTAACTATGACAAGCCTTTTACACCTTTCTGTCACGAACAATCTGCTTGTGCCCTCGGGGTTCTTCCTCAGGAGCACGGTGACAGAAATCGCCCGGTGGCTTATTTTTCTGCAACCTTGCACCCTCTAGCCCAGGGTTTACCCCCTTGCCTACGCACTGTAGCTGCTGCAGTGTGCCTAGTCGAGATGTCTGAGTCCCTTGTCCTCCGCTCTCCTCTCACTCTCATGGTTCCCCGTTCTGTGGAAACTCTCCTTCTGCAACGCAACACGGCTCACCTCTCCTCTGCCCGCCTCACTAGGTATGAACTTCTGCTGCTTTCAGCCTCACATATCACTATTAAGCGCTGCTCCCGGTTAAACCCTGCTACCCTCCTTCCTTTACCTAGTGATGGTGAACCCCATGACTGCCTTGCAACTGTCTCCACTGTCACTGTCCCGCGCCCCGACCTTTCAGATGTACCTCTCCCTAACTCTGACCTGGTATTATTCACTGATGGGCCCTGTTATAGAAATGACCAAGGCCACCTCCTTGCAGGGTACGCTGTGGTCTCTCTCTCTGAGACCATAGAAGCTGCGCCCTTACCCTCTGTGACCTCTGCCCAGGTGGCTGAACTGATTGCTCTAACCCATGCCTGCTTTCTAGCCGAGGGGCTCTCTGCCACTATTTTTACTGATTCTCGGTTTGCCTTTGGGGTTGTGCAGGACTTTGGCACCCTCTGGCAGGCTCGAGGTTTTCTTACCTCTACTGGTACCCCTATCAAGAATGGCCCCTACATTGCCGCCCTCCTGTAGGCAGTTTTACTACCGTCTGCCTTGGCAATTGTTAAGTGTACTGGCCACTCAGCGGCAGACACCGAGGTGGCAAAAGGTCATGCACTTGCTGATGCTGCTGCAAAACATGCCGCCACTATAAAACCTTCACCAGAAGCGTTTCTTGGTCCCCTCTCTGTCTCTGTAATGCCACCATCCCTGTCTCATCTCGCTCAGCTCCAGGATTCTGCCCCAGAAACAGAGAGAGACTCCTGGAGTGCTTTGGGTTGCTCTTTGCATTCTGATTCCCTTTGGCGATCGCCCACCGGTACCTTTGTAGCCCCCCTCTCACTCTACCCGTCTCTAGCCGCCCTGCTACATGGTGTTTCGCATATCGGCAAGGAGGGGATGGTCTCTGCTATGAGTAAGGCGGGGTGGTGGGCTCCCCATTTCAGCTCCTTTGCAACCCGCCACTGTGCCACTTGTGTTACTTGTCAAAGCCACAATGTTGGCAAATCTGTAAAAGTAACACAAGGGTTCTGGGGTTTGCCTCAAGCACCTTTCCTACACTGGCAACTTGGTTTTGTACAAATGCCAAAGTGTCAGAAATATGAATTCATTTTAGTTATAATATGTCTGTTTTCGGGTTGGATTGAAGCCTTTCCCTGTCGCAAAGCTGATTCACTGTCCGTTGCAAAATGTCTGTTAAACCACATTATCCCTACCAAGGGAATTCCTGCCACTTTGTCTAGTGACCGGGGAACACATTTTACTGGAAAAATTGTACAACATCTAAACCAGGTATTACATGTCACCCCCCTGTTGCACTGCCCTTACCATCCACAGAGTGCAGGGGCAGTGGAAAGGCGAAATGGTGTGCTTAAAAATAAGCTGGCAAAAATCTGTAGTTCCGCAGGGTTAAACTGGCCAGCTGCTTTACCACTGGCCCTTATGGAAATTCGGTCATCCCCGTCCCAGAGACACAAATTGAGTCCATTTAAAATCATCATGGGACGCCCTATGCGAACAATGGCGACTATTACCCCAGCCCCAGACCTAAACCTAACTCACAGCACGCTCCTCCAGTACTGCAAAGGGTTAATGCAAGCGGTGAGCTCCTTCCATTGGCAGGTGGGAGCAGCTTGGCCGAGGGAACCCACCTCTGCTGCCTGTCACACCCCTGAGCCTGGTGATTGGGTCTGCCTGCGGCACCACCTTCGGAAGCCCGCCTTGGAACCCCGGTGGGAGGGTCCGTACCAGGTACTGCTCACCACCCAGACAGCAGTGAAATTATCCAGCATCGCTGCACGGATCCACGCCTCACAGTGTAAGCCAGCGCCACCTCACGGGGACCAAGCACCTCTGCAAGACCACGCCGAACCAGCTTCAACCCCAGAAGACAAAGAGGAACAGCCTGCAACACCTTACAATCTGCGCTCTCGTAAGGGTTGCCAGAAGCAGAGGGTAAGCAGGCAGCAGGACCCAACAAACAAGAAGCAGTAGTGAGCTGAGCACCTGCTGCCTGGTGGACGTAAAACCGTGAGTGCGGTTCCCTTGAAAGGGGTTGTCGGAACCAGAAAGGGTCCTGCTTCCAACATGTGTCCTTTGAGAAGCTTAATCCTCAGCTCCTGTGTCCTGAGGGTCTGGGGAATCCAGAGAGACAGTGACAATTCTTTCATCCAACAACAGGTGCAGATAGCCCAGATCCTGAATATTTCTAATTGCTGGGTCTGCAGCCACATCCCAGCTCACTCACAAGCTAGTATCCCCACCATGGCAATCCCTTTGAATTCCTCAGAGCTTGCTGGAGAACCCTATCCACTTAAAAGGACATGGAAGGAAAATGACACTTGGGGGCTGGGAAAAACATATGTTCCTAAACTTATAAGTGTGGTGAAAGGAAAGGGCCACTGGTGCTGGGTGTGTAATGGGACAGGGCTGAATCTAGGGAGGAGCAGCTGTCTCCAATACATTGTGTCCCATGGTGTATGGGACTATTCAAACAAGGTTGGAGAATGGCGAACCGGGTATGGAAAGATAAACTTCCTCTCAACCTGGGACCAAACCAAAGATTCAATCTCTTGCTCCCCCTACAGCCTCCCTGAGAAAAACAGCACCATCTACAAATGTCCTGTGAATGCTACCTCTTCTCCCAGTGAAAATCATCCTGTGCCCTTTGGGGGATACTATTCCTCCTTCGTAAATTCTTACATGTCAAAGGGTTGCAGTCAACCCTTCCCAGCTTTAATGGGACATCATTGGGTTTGTGGGGAAAATGCTTACACTGTGTTACCAGCAAATTGGTCAGGTATCTGTTATCCTGCTCAGCTTTTCCCACAATTCCGGGTGCTTCAATCCCTCCCACGAAATCGCCTCCGTAATTTCAGGCGAAAAAGGAGGGACTTGCCAGATGCTAAATGGTATGTGGATAACATAAGCCCCCTAACTTGGGAAGAAGCTGTTGGCATTTCTTTAGTCCCAGTAGGGGGGGTAATCCACCATGCAAAAAGGCTTTTAAGGTTACAAGCGGTGGTTGAGATCATGGCCAATGAAACAGGAGAGAGCTTAAAAGCTCTAGCCAAAGAAGCAGGAGCAGTCCGACAAGTGGCCCTCCAAAACCGTCGGGCATTAGATATAATACTGGCAGCCAAAGGAGGGACCTGTGCTCTAATTGGAAAGGAAAGCTGTGTTTACATACCTGATAATACTAATGAGGTAATAAATCGTGCTAGCCATCTGGAGCAAATTGCATACCTTCCCACGAAGAACCAAGTTCCTTGTGGAAATGGATAAGTAACTTATTCAATTTCTCTAGTCTGGGAAAGTGGTTGTTTCAAGGAATCCTGACTATCCTATTTGGAATTCTCATAATCTTTGTGTGTTTTCAATTGATTTCTTGTTGTATCCAAAACTGCACAAGACATACCATCCATCAGGTTACCCCTAACCAGAGTGCTAATCTAATGTTGTTAAATGTCACCAGTGAAAGTAATGAAAAAGAATGATTGATGTATGGAATCCAGTAAGTCATTGGTCAAGGACGTAGCCTTGACCAAAAGGGGGGATTGTGGAAGTATAACATTGTATAAGTATAACGTTGTATAAGGGGACATGCTGGATACATTGTATATGAGAGGGCATGCGAAAACATGTTACAAAGTATCTGAGGGAGCACACGTAGGGACAGTTACTATTGAATGGAGAAGCAATTAAGATAGAGCCAGCACATCTAAGAAGCAGGCATCAGAATGGAAGGTGTGAAGGGCAATTAGTTAAGTTAACTGGAAGCTGTTAAAGGAGATTGTTAAGGGTGGCAGGTAATTGAAGATACGTGACTGGTCTCAGGGATCTCGAAGGGTGGTGACTAAAATCTTTTTCTTCTTTTGTCTGTAACTTCTCTGTAACTTGTTCTCCAGCAAGCTGTATAAATTAAGAGACACAAGCCCCACTCGGGGGGCTCACTTCTAAATGTATTAGCAGAGCAGCTTTGCTAATAAAACAGAGTGGTCTGATAAATTGTGAGTCTGAGTCAAACTTTGACAGTAAGAAAAGGTTCCTGATCAGCTGTGGTTATGAGGGAGAAAAGGTCCCATTTTCAGAGGCTGCTCATTTCTCTGGTCAGGAACGGTGTCTCCTCTGCAGCTGAAGGTTGGATCCAAGAGGATGACTCCACGTGTTGAGTGGCTTGCCTTGCTCTCATGTTTCTCTGTCTTCTCTCGTGTGTTCGCCAACTCTCTCTCTCTCTTCTCTCCTCTTCTCTCCTCATGCCGTGTCCCTTCATAGGACACGGGTAGGTGTGCATTCCCACAGGTGAGGTCTCGGGAGCCATGGAGAAGTCGGAGCGGAGGAAAATCATGCCGGGCAGTGGGTGCGAGCGTGGAGCAGTGACTGTCGGGGTTAACTCTGTCTCGGTTCATCACGTGGGGCCGATGCGCGGATGAAGGCAAGATTTCCAGCACCAATGGAGCATTGTATAATGATAGCCTACGCGATGTGGCCCACTGAGATGGTAACTTCTTTGTTTTTCCTCCGTGGTCTGGGTTTAGTACAAACAGTTGACTCCCCTCATCGGATGGAAAGCGAGCGAGAGTGGTGAGCCCGTGAACGCTGTTGATGCAGCCAGGAGTCGTCCGGTTGGCAGCGGAGCAGTCGCGAATGTCAGTGAGATAAGTGTCTGGTTTGGTTAAGGTTTTGCTCACGGCCCGCCTGGCTCCAGGTAGGGACTCCCCATTAGCTGGGGCTGGGTTTGTAAGAAAAGGTTCCTGACCAGCTGTGGTTAGGAGAGAGACAAGGTCCCCATTTTCAGGGGCTGCTCATTTCTCTGGCCAGGAACGGTGTCTCCTTCGCAGGAGAAGGTGGCATCTAGGAGGATGACTCCAGCTGGTGAGTTGCTTGCCTTCCTCCCATATTCTTCTCTCTTCTCTTGTGTGTTGGCCAACTTTCTCAGTCTCTCTCTCCTCTGCTCTCCTGGTGCCGTCTCCCTTTCTAGGACCCGGGTAGGTGTGCATTCCCACAGGTGAGGTCTCGGGAGCCATGGAAAAGTCGGAGCGGACGAAAATCATGCAGGGCAGTAGAAAGGCTGCTGAAAGTACCTGAAGAGACAAAGGGAATGAGAAGGGGGAAGTCCAGACTAAGACAGGAGTCTAGTCTGTAAAGAGAAACAACGGGAAGTCTAAGCTACAGAAACTCTTCAAGTTGCCAAAAGACATTTAGGATGGGAAATTACTTCTTGAATCCAGTCTCTTTAAGATCTTAGGCTTAGTATGTGTGTGTATTTGTATTTGCTTAGTAATCTGCCTTCTTCTGTTTGCTATCCCTTATAATCACTGAAAATCTGCCTTTTCTAGTGAAACTATTTTTTGTTTATTATTATTATTATTAAACTCAGTTTGTGCAACGGGTGCTCCGTGAGGAAATGATTTGTGTGTTACTCCAAGGGGCCGCAAGGTGTCACTGTTGCTCCGTTAGGGAAATTATTTGTGCATTACCCTGAGTGGCCACAGAGTGTCACTGTTGCTCCATGAGGGAAATGCTTTGTGCAGTACCTGGATTAGCCACCCGGTGTCACTGTTGCTCCACGAGGGAAATGGTTGGTGCATGACCCTGAGTGGTGTGAAGGAAAAGTTAGCCTGGGTGACTCCGTTTTGGTTTGGGGCCCACCATTGTCTAAAAGCAAGCACATCATGCACCAGGAGGGTGTTTCTTAGATACTGCATTCCTGTGAAAATCCTCCGCCCCCCCGCCCTTGTCTCCAGCCTGTTTTATCTCCCGCTTTCTGTTCTTTGTCTGTCCCTAACTCCCTGCCTCCTGGCCTTGCTGTGGGCCTCCCATCCTGAGAAGAAAAGTTCCTGGTGCATTGCTTTAGGACCATGTAATGTAGCTGAAGTCACGGTTTAGCACGGGGAATGTTCCTAGCCGGGATAGGTGGTAGATAAGGGAAGGGTTTGTCTCTTGGCTAAGGTTTCCGATGCACAAGGGCAACGTGCCTTGCTAAAAGGTCTATAATCTCTGTATAACCTGCCTGCGGGGTCCCCTCCTGATGAGCAGGGCGGCACCACGCTCGAGCGTAATAAACGTAGTATTTTTGGGAACCTGCCGCTGTGGACTTCGTTCGTGTGCCTCAGCCTAGACTTGAACTGTGCAGGACCAATCGGGTATAATTCGCAGCAGTTCCTGTGCGTGACCTGTCGGGTATAATTCGTAACAGTGGCCACCCACTGTCACCGTTGCTCTGTGCGGGAAATGGTTTGTGCATTATCTGGATTGGCCACCTGGTGTCACTGTTTCTCCATGATGGAAATGGTTTGTGCAGTACCCTGAGGGGCCACCCGGGGTCACTGTTGCTCCGTGAGGGAAATGGTTTGTGCATGACCTGAATTGGCCACACACATCACTGTTGCTCCGGGAGGGAGGGGGGGATTGTTTGTGTGTTATTCCTGAGTGGCCATGTTGTGTCACTCTTCCTCCATGAGGGGAATGCTTTGTGTCTTACCCTGTGTGGCCACCCAAGACAACACACACATCACACACAAAACATCACACACACAAAACACGACAGACGACACTCACACACACACACACACAACACGTCACCGACACACACAGAGAGAACACGTCACACATACAGAAACACATCTCTCACACACACACAACACAGGACACCAACACACACAAACAACATGACACACAAAACAGCACACAACACGACACACAAAAATCACACACAATACATGACACCGACACATAAACACACACACACACGAGACGAGGCACAACACCTCACATGACACACAAAATGGCACACGTGACACACACACACAACATGATGCACAAAACATCGCACACAAAATATCACACACTCACACACAACATGACACACACACACACACAACACGACACAAGACACACAAAACGACACACGACACGTGACACAAAAATCTCACACAACACATGAGACCGACACACACAACATGCACACAAAACGGCACACAACACGGCACACACCGTCACACGCACACAACACGGCATACAACATGGCACACACACACTCAACATGGACCACAACACGCACACATAAACACGTCTCACACACACAAAACGACACACAAGTCACACACACAACATGTCACACGACACATGCAACACGACACACACAACACGTCACACGACACACGACACAGGCAACACGACACACACAACACGTCACACAGCAGAAAGTTTCATCGAGGAGGAGGATGTCCCGGGGTCCCCGGGCGATGCTCTGGGACTGCTCCCCAGGAAGCCAGGCAGGACTCTGGGGAAGTCTCCTCTCGGGGAGCAGCCTGTCTGCAGGACACACAGCTCCCCCGGCTCCACCTTCCTGGCTCTGACCTCGGAGCCTTCAGCCTCCTCTGCCCCTCCCTGCGCTTCCCACAGCCAGTCCGCCCAGGCGGGGTCCTGGGGGGGCAGAGGGTCCTGCCCCCCAACTCCGCAGTCAGACGGGACTCTCAGCCAGCCAGGAAAACAGAGGTTTATTAGACGACAGGGACATGGTCTAACAAAGAGCTTGTAGGCGCAGAGAACAGGACCCCCTCAGCCGGGTCCATTTTGGGGGGGACAGTGAGCCAGACAACCACGTCTGCCCTTCACTCCATGTCTCCAGCCAGCCCCCAACTGAAACTCCCCCCAGCCCCTCCTCCTCTGGGCTTTGTCCCTGTCCCCGGCCAGGAGGGCACCCGATTCCTTTGTTCTCCAACCCTTTAGCTCTCACCTTGCAGGGGGGAAGGGCCCAGGGTATCAGGTCACAGGAAAGAGGGTGTCGGCCATTCTCTGTGTCCAGACCCCTGCACACACCTGCCCTCCAGAGCTCTGCAACGATCATACACCCTTACCCCACCCCCTAGATCCTTAAGAACTGCATAGGGGAAACTGAGACACCCCCACGCGATTCAGAGGAAACATGAAGTCCCGCTTCATCACAGATGACTCCAGGAGGTGAGTTCCTTGCTATCCTACCATGTTTTTCTCTGTCTCTCCTCTAGTATGTTGGCCATCACACACACTCTGTCTCTGTCTCTGTCTCTGTCTCTGTCTCC